>NC_083344.1:29237612-30555608 GCF_019175385.1 Lycium barbarum | reverse complement strand
ATTAACCCCTTATTCCATATTTTGCATACAAAGCAGAGGTGCGAAGCGAAGGTGCGGTCCAGCTGCAGGAAAGACCAATCGCAGAGAGAAATTCAAAGAGATTCCCGCCTCAAGAGAAATCAGGATCTAATGAACCAAGAGAGTAAATTACACTAGTCCAAAGTGTGCTCTCAAAGTAACCTAATGTTTTGTTTATTTTAGTTTCAAATTTCCAAATAAATAGTTATAGAAGTATGAATACAGGAGACCAGTTCAACTTAAAACATGACCAAACTATCAGATGATGCAAGTTGCGGGTTCAAAAATAGTCCAAGGATTCTCAATTTTACTTTCAAGGTAGCACAGAAGAATTAAGGACATAAATACAGGTCAAGAATGGTCAATGCAGGTTTCAAACACAGAAAATTTCAAGTTAAAGTCAATCTAGGAAAATCCTAACAGTCTAAAAGGCTGCAAATAATACTGGATATGGTATAATTCAAGCAAGCAGGGAAGGAGAGACATGGTGCATATATCACAGGATTAATCAAACCATCTAGTCAAGAGAATAATTCACACAAATACAGACCCTACACTTAGACTCTTTTGAGCACTTTTCTTTTAGCCTCAAACTTTCTTATACACTTAGATTCTAGGTGACAGAAGTTCTCAAAAACCATAATCCCCAAAACTCAGATTCAGTGGACACAAGTCTTAAAACAACTGATTATAGAAATTAAAAGGAAAAGCCAGTTCCACAAATATCACTCAACAATTCCAAAAAAATAATTTAGACCATCATACTTCGTTTTGAAACAAGAGATTAAGTTTCCAAACTTTATTATACCTCCAACTTTTAAATCAGCTTGGTAGAAAGGGCATTGACAACATATAAGGTATAATATGATGCTCAGAATTCACAGAAAGTCAACAAGTCAGACAACAAGTGACATAAACCTTCAGTACCCTCTTTTACACTTAATTTATCACTTCTAAAGACCATATATTCCATCAGCAGTCACCATAATCTTAAACTATCACACCCCAACCCTGGTAAGGCATGACTGGCACCCGGCATCATACGAAAATCAAGCGAACCAACTTATAACTCGCATCCTCTATGTCTAAAACGGCAAAATAAGACCAAGGGGCTAAATATAAACATAATATCATGTATAACTATATATATATATACCATGGGCCCACGAATCCGATATAACGACTAGAAAGACATAACTAAGGGGTATACAAGACACTATTTACAAAGCCTCTATGAACCTGACTGAAGTATACAAGTCGGGATAGCGCCCCTGACATGCCCTTAACACAAAGTACATATACGATCCAGACCTGGCAATGCTCCAGGAAGAAGTGGAGCCCACCAATCAAAACTAGTACCTGAAAGCAGCATACTGGGGAAGATCCTCATCCCATCTGTCTACACCTGCGGGCATGAACGCAACGTCCACAAGAAAAGACGTCAGTATGAATAATGTACCAAGTATGTAAGGTGAAAATGTAATATAATAAACATATGCTACAAAAGAAGGATAAGAAACAACTTGGCACTTCTGACTTACTGATGAGAATCTAGTACACACGTCTCTTTATGCTCTCATATCCTTAACTCCATCTATTCAAAATACTGTGATCCTGACCTACATATTATCCTGGGACTATCTGCCCAACTGATCAGTGGTAACAGCTCGACCGGCCGTAGCACGGTGGTAACTGCTCGTCTGATTATCGCCCGACGGTAGAGCGCAACTGCCCGACTGATCAGTGGTAACTGTCCAACCGGCTATAGCTCAGTGGTAATAAGTGCCCAACCAGCCGTAGCATGGTGGTAATACATAACTGCCCAGCTGGTCGTAGACAAGTGCTAAATACATAACTGCCCAATTGGTCATAGACCAGTGGTAAATACATAATTACCATGACGACCTTGTCTCCCTGAGTAATCTCTATATAGTTCTCATGGCCATCACTTGTCCGTAATAGCATAGAAAATCACATAAGTCTTATAAGCACAGTTCTGGGCCATAAGGACCTCTTACCGCTTGACTGAAATTTAACCAGACTCTGAGATCAATCATAAGCATCTCTTCGAGCAACAAATACATTATTGGGGATCCCCTGCTAGTACTCTATTTATGTCCCACAAGACATTACTTAAGTACACATTTCTAAATGCATCGAAATAACATAAGGTCGGTAAACCTCCGATTAACAGTATGGAACTATCATCATGAATATATCTCATCTTGAAGGAACAAGATCATAAGATGAGTTCAACAATAATGAATAACATCTATAGTCATGAAACGAGCTCAATGATATCATAAGAACATCGGGAACTATAAGATTTGGTACTTTTATAAACAAGGTTATTAAAGATATCATGTATAGGTTCACAACAAAGGAATCATGCCTTAAGAAAGAAAGATTTAGCCTTAACATACCTGGAAGCTCACTTCCCGACTTTCCAACCTACCTCTTGCCTTGCAATATACTTAAGATCGTTCGTAGTATCGTAATCTACATATAAAACCATCCATACTATTGTTAGGCTCACCATCATACACTTGTCTCAAGCCTTTAATTAAAATCCTTTTAGAATCTACCAAAATTCGGGCAACATCTCCCCTGGTTATGTGCCTAGCCCGAAATCACAATACCAATAAAACAACAACAATGGCAATACTAATATCAACAACATCAACATCAATACCAAAATATTCCATAAAACATCCCACACTATGTTTTTCAAGATACAACAACAACATACACATCCTTTCTTCTCAATCAAGGAGCATAATCTTATCAACACCCCAATAACATTAGCTACTATCCATATAAATGCAAATCAGCCCAACCACACGGCCACAACATTCTCAAAACAGTCCATAACACAACAACTACAACACAACACTCTATGACCTTATACTTGAAGAACTGTAGCGACACCAACTTTCTTCAAGACCAAACTCACCACAACATCAAGTAGAAGCAAGAACAATCACTTTCTACGGACTAGTTTGGTGTAATCTAGTAAAATTCTTGATTTAATTGGCTATAAGTGTTTGGGGGATTTGTTTGGAAATTTCTAGAAATCATGAGAGTGTAAAATGATGAAAAAATGGGGTTGATGGGGGGTTTTTATACCCCTTCTAAGTCGGTTTTTATCTTATAATGCTCATAACTCCCTACTACGATGTCGTTTTGACGAGCGGTTTGTTGCGTTGGAAATTAACCTCGACGAACTTCATTTTAGACTTTTCAAACACCTTAAAACTGATAATATTCTGGGAGATATTGTTACACCTTGGAAATTTCATGTCGTCATGTAGTGAATGAACCAAAGAGAGCTTAAGGGTAACATGAAGTTCTTAAGACTATATGACGGATATTTAGTGGTCTTATAATGCGTACGTTAAGACCTTGAATTTATAGGAATTGATGAAATAAGGATTGATAAGGACAAGTGGAGTATAAGTGGGGTTTAGGAAAGGTTTTGTAAACTATTGCATTAAGGATTGT
Organism: Lycium barbarum; assembly: GCF_019175385.1. Taxonomy (NCBI): domain Eukaryota; kingdom Viridiplantae; phylum Streptophyta; class Magnoliopsida; order Solanales; family Solanaceae; genus Lycium; species Lycium barbarum. The sequence continues at coordinate 30,552,089 of NC_083344.1, read as the reverse complement.
TTGGTAAGGCCTTGAGGGCGAATTATAGGGATGCTTAGATCATTGATGAAGTACTAAACAAGTTTTAAGAAGGTTGTATAAGGATTGGAGATCAAACGAAACGACGAGGATAACTTCGGAAAAACTATGAGTTACACGACCACATTATATGGCTCGTGGAATTTTATACGGACCGTATAAGGGTCCGTATAACACCCAACAGAAGTGGTATTTTTCCTGATGGTTAACCACGGTAACTTATACGGACCGTGGAACTTTATACAGACCGTATAATGGTCCGTATAACCCAACAGCAACAATGTTTTCCATGGTGGTGAACCACGCACACTTATACAGACCGTATAAGTGGTTCGTATAAGTCCCGACGGACTGATTAAGTTGCAACTATAAATACATGTTCCCACTTTATTTCCTCATTCTTTTCCACTTCTCCACTTCTATCCAAGCTTCTAGAATATTCCATACACTTCATCTTCAAGAATACAAGGGAAATCAAAGGTTCATACCATAAATTCAAGTGAATCAAGTGCAAGGAAGCTCCTAGGGGTTGTTAGAGTCAAGAAATTCCTTGGAAGTTGAAGCTAGGGTTTTCTTCAAGTGAGTATTGCCAACCAAAACCCATTCCCACGCATTCAAAGGTGAGTTTTATGATTATTTCATGTTGCTTAAGGTATTGAAAAGTTGAAACACTTGGATTTCTGGAAGAAGATGGAAAATGGGTTACAAAACATGAGATTAGTGGAAATTGTGAATAGTAGATTAATATGAATCATGAATATTGATATGTTGTGATTTTAATTACGTTATGAAAGTTGTTAAGAGCATGAGAGAAACATTAGATGAGAATGAATGTAACGTTGTAGTATGATTATGATTATGGATGACCTTGAGAGGAAATTGTACGAATTGGATAATGATGAATTTGGCTAAAGTCATTTGTGACATCCCAATCCTGGTAGGGCATGATGGGCACCCGACCCTTACTTAGAGCCGAGCGAACCCGCTGGTTCTCGTTATACTCATAATCTCACAGGACTCTTAAGTCATGAAATGAAATGCATAATGAAAGCTTTTCGAAAATATTCTTTTCGTCTTTCTCGAATCAAATAAAATCTGTAATCATATTAATCTGTAAAGTAATGCATAATGATACATCGGTTTTAATAGCCTCTTACAAGACTGACATACTTTATACATGACTCTGTCTGCAAAGTCTCTAACATAAATGAATATACCATAACATAGATACTCTGACTCGGCAACACTCCGGAAAGAAATGGGGCTCGCCAATCCAGCTGGAACATCTTCTAGCAATATTCTCTACTCATCTGTATACAGCTGGGTGGCATGAAACGTAGCGCCCACAAGAAGGGACGTCAGTACGAATAATGTACTGAGTATGTAAGGCATGAGTAACAACATAACATAGATATGAAAAGTAACAAGGAATAAGAGAGAGAACCTGTACATCTGAATGCCTCGTAAGGCGGATGTCATGCATGCTTAGCCTTTAAAAAAACATTTCTATACATATACATAGTACCATGCCCGACCATTAAGGCTCGGTGTCATATATATAGTATCATGCCCGGCCATTAAGGCTCGGTGTTATCATCATTAGCCCGCGTCCGGGGCAATATCATAACATGCCCACTGCAGTGGTGTGCATATCTTCGTGCCATGCCCGGCCGACTATAGCGCGGCGCGGTGTGAGAAAAGACATACATATATAAAGCATGCATAAGAGCCCAATCAAAAGCCACAACTATATCGGAGTGACGTAAGGTCGGTAGCCTCCGATTGTATTATGGATCAATCATCATCGTTTATCCCACCTTGAAGGAACAAGGGTCATAAGGTGGGAATACCAACAATGAAGGAAATTATGAAATTGGAAAATAAGCTCAATCTCCTCATAATAATAAAGCTCATGTACATGAAAATCTCTATGAATAAAAATCATCTCATAAAAGCATTGATATCATAAGTTTAGACTTTTAGCCATAAAATCATCATCATCATAATCATCATAGAAAATATCCTCATCTTTGACATCATCATTATCATCGTAAAAACATGTACATCGCTGTTATCATAAGAGCTCACAGAATCATATATCTCTAGTTTGGAAAATACGGCATTTTGGGAAAACAGCTATGAATTATTAGGAAAGGAATTATGCCTTGGAGTCGTAAACATTTTACTGTTGAAAACGAGGAAGATATGGAAACATTTATGAAGCCATAGCATCGGAATCATGCATTTAGAAGCTCAATAATATTATAAGGATCACGAAATTCATGTACTTCTAACATTTGCGGAACCAATGATATTATGAGTACGACACAAAGATTTATAACGAAAGGATCATGTCTTTAGAAAGAAGGGGACTAGCCTTAACATACCTGGAAGACAACTTCTCGACTTCCAACTTACTTTCTGTCTTGCGATTAACTTAAGATCATTCGTAGCCTCGTAATCTACATATACAACCATTCATGCTATTGTTAGAATCATTATCATACGCTCGTCTTAAGCCCTTAATTAAAACCCTTTTAGATTCTGTTGAAATTCGGGCAGCATCTCCCCTGTTTATATGCCTAGCCCGAAATTCCAATTCAACAACCAACAACATCAATAACAATATCCTCAACATTCTACAAGATAAATATATTTGTTTTATCCAAAATTCACTTCGGACCTCAATCCATAAATCAACAACTTCAACACAACAAACTGTAACCTTTATTCTTGCAATTATTCCTTAATCAATGTTAATAAAGAAAGGATTCAATGATTCATACCTTATTTTTACTAAGGTAGCAAGATCTTCCATATCCACTTGTTTCCAAGCTAACTCCACACAAATTGAAATCATAATCGCGCCTACATGTTGTCCGGACCTCGATTGATATTCCGCAGCTTAGAATCTACTCAAAATTATCACTTTTATGTGATATAGGAGCCCTCTTTTCTTGATGAAATTTCTGGAACAATTTGGAGGACTTTTGATGAAGAAAAATGGGATTTTACCCCTTTTATAGTGGTTAAGTCGGCTGCACTGTAGCAGCCCTGTTTCTGCGTTGACAGCTCAGTTTGTAACGTCCATAATTCTGTACTCCGATGTCCTATCGATGAGCGGTTTGTTGCATTATAAACTATACTCGACAAACTTCATTTTAGGATTTTGAAACACCTTAAAACTCCTAATATACTGGGAGATATGCCCTTCCAAATATGACTGAAAATCTGCCGGCACTTCTCAAATTTTCGTCAAAGTTATTTTCTTCAATTTGCTTAATCTCGAAATCATCCGAAACTCTCGATACATGATATTTATCATTTATTATACATGATAATGGCCATGTTCTTATGTTTCAAAATAGTATTTACCGATTACAACTTGCGAGATCATGATCATCCTTTACTTAAACAATATACTTAATAATGCCTTGTTCCTCATACTCCAAAGTTGTTTTACCTAGCCATAACTCGACATACTTACATTCAAATTTAACCAGGGCTTCTCTGAGGTATGGGGTGTAACATCATTGATGATGATATTATGAACGTTATTATTGACGTTTGGGAGTTGAAATATGATATGGGGAAAGTAGTAGAAACAAAGGAGATGCTGCTCAATTTTCTATAGCTTTGGTTCAAACAAGCTTATGTTGTTGATTATCTAATATGGGTATAAACTCTCTTGAAGGTAGAAACGTGAATATTGGAGAGGAACGTTCAAGCGATAGAGTAGCTAAACGAAAGGGTAAGTGAGGCAAGTCCTTTCTTTCTATGACATGATTTTTCCTTCTTTTCCATGAATCTCCTACATCTCGAAAAATTAAGAGTCTATCTTCATGAATAGATATATGAGATAAGAGATATATTATGAGCCCAATAATGATGATGATGAGTTTAAGTCTAAAGATTCTAGAGTTCATGATATGATGTTCCTACAAAGTTAATAATGTTGTTTATTGTATACACCCGCCTTATACACTATTTCCTTCAAGGTAAGGCAGAATGCTCATAAATTCTCCATAATGGAATCGGGGGTTCAAGACCTTTTGTCACCTGGATAAAGTATAACTGTCTTTGAGTTTCTATGCATGCATTATGACGAGTACATGTTGATGATATTACACCGTGCCTATATGGCCGGGTAGACACCGCAAAAGCGGGCAGCGTATACACCATGTCTAGATGGCATGGGTAGACACCACTAGTGGGCGGCATGAGATGGTACCCCGGACGCGTGAGGCTTGGACGCGGGCTAATGATTATCACACCGTACCTATATGGTCGGGCAGTTTATACACATATGCATACATGATATGATGATGAGTATGAAGTAAGCCAGCATGCATTATTTCTTTTATAATTGACAGTCAGTTATAGGTTGCTCCTTATTTGATGTTTCCTTTATTTCATTGACGTATTATTATTACTTATGCCTCTCATACTCAGTACAATGTTCGTACTAATGTCTGTTTTCTTTGGACGCTGTGTTCATGCCCACAGTTAGACAGGGAGGTGATCCAGACTCGTAGAGGTCATTAGCAGATCTACAGGATCACTCCATTATTCCGGAGGTGCTTTTTGGTCGATTCTTTTGTGTATATATATATATGTATGTATTTTGGGCACGACGGGGTCTTGTCTCGTCCATATGTCTAGTAATCTAGTAGAGGCTCGTAGATACGTATGTGTGGGTAGTATGGTCTCACGATGCTACTATGGTGTATGTACTATTATTTTGATAGTCGAAGGGCTCATGTATATATAAAGTAATTACGTTTCCAACGAAAAATGATTTTTTTATAATTTGAGTATGAATTTGATAAAATAACGCTAAATGAGCATGATAAGTAATGGAGTGAGTGGTGCTCGGTGGTAAGCCTGGGGTACCCGTCACGGCCCCTAGTCGAGTCGTGACAAAAGTGGTATCAGAGCAGTTCAGTCCTAGGAAGTGTCTACGAGCCGTGTCTAGTAGAGTCTTGTTTATGGTGTGTTGCGCGCCACACTAATAAATAGGAGGCTACAGGGCATTTAGGAAAAATGTCCATCTTTCATCTTAAGAGATCGTGCGATAGAGCTGTATTATATGATTTTCTCCTCCCTAATAGTGTGCTATGATTTCAGAAATGCCGCCAAAGGGAAAAGCTACAGCCGCCCAAAATTGCAAGACTACGATGAAAAAGCGGGTAGAAAGGGAGCCGCCAATGAACGTAGAATAGGGTGAATCACATAATGAGGCTCCATCTAATACTTCCTCCACCCCGCCCAATGTAGAAGAACAAGGAGGCGCTTCAGCTCCAGTTTCTCCATCGGTTGCTTCGGGTCAATAAGTGACCGAGGCCATCACACTATTGACACAGTTAGTTTCCTCCCAGGCACAGAGGGTAGAATGCGGGTCCGAGCGATAGGGCCGCTAGTACCAGAGCCCTTGACTTCATGAGTTTGAATCCTCCGGAGTTTTTCGGGTCAAAGTCGGATGAAAACCTGCAAGGTTTTATTGATGAGATGCTGAGAACATTGAGGATTATTCATGCCTCTGAACCTGAATCTGTGGAGTCGGCATCTTATAGACTTCGAGATGTTGCGGCATTGTGGCACAATAATTGGCTAGCATCAAGAAAAGAAAATGCACCTCCTACCGTGTGGCAAGAATTTGTAGATGCTTTCATCCGCCACTATTTTCCATCCGAGGTCCGCCGAGCTAGAGCGGATAGGTTCTTAAATCTATAGCAAGGAAATATGAGTGCCCGGGAATATAGCCTTCAGTTTAATTCATTGGCTAGATATGCCCCGACTATGGTGGCCGACATGGGAGATAGTGTGCATCAATTTGTGAGTGGCTTAGGGCCACATTTATTTAAGGATTGTTTGATGGCTTCGTTGCAAGATGGGATGGATATTTCCCGAATTCAAGCCCATGCCTAGAATATAGAAGGACAACAACCTCCGCAAAGGGGTGATCGTGATATCAACAAGAGACAAAGCAAGAAGGCTAGATCTATGGGGGCAGGAAGTAATTATAGAAGGGGATCAAGGCAGACACATTCTAGACACTCAAGCTAGTTGGTGACCAGTGCATCTCCATGATTTACGGGTAGGATATTTGATCGCTCCTTTCGTTCAGGACAGGGTCAGAGTTCGAGGGCCTCAAATTCTAAGTTTGGGGGTGATTATAGCGAGAGGAGACCTCTAGTACCGCGATGCAGCAAGTGCGGTAGATTGCATTCCGGACAGTGTCACCAAGGTTCGGATGCTTGCTATGCATGTGGCTAGGTTGGGCACATGATGCGAGATTACCCGTCGATGAGTGGTAGAGTTTGGGTTCAGCCCACAGGATCAGCGGCTGGTTCCTCTTCAGTACGCCCGGTAGGGCAGACTCCCCAGATTTCAGCAAGTCGAGGTAGAGGCAGAGGGGGAGCATCTACTCAAAGTGCCACTCAGCTCCGTGTGTATGCTTTAGTCGGATGACAAGATCTCAAGTCCTCCCCAGATGTGGTTACAGGTACATTATCTGTATTTTCCCATGATGTGTATGCATTGATAGATCCGAGTTCTACCTTGTCTTATATTACTCCGTATGCTGCTGGTTGTATTGAGGTGAAACCTGAGCCAATTAAACCTTTTGAGGTATCAACTCCAGTTGGTGATCCTGTGAAAGCTAGACAAGTGTATAAAAATTGTGTACTTGTGATATGCAATCGCCAGACCAAAGCTGACTTAATTGAGCTGGAAATGTTAGATTTTGATGTGATCATGGGTATGGATTGGTTGGCCTCATGTTATGCTAATGTTGATTGTCGGATGAAAATAGTTCGCTTCCAATTTCCGGGAGAGCCCCTGCTTGAATGGAAGGGTAATAAAGTATATCCAAAAGGTAGGTTTATTTCCTACCTTAAGGCAAGAAAGATGATAGCTAAGGGCTATATTTATCACTTAGTCCGAGTATATGACACCGAAGCAAAGTCACCAACTTTCCAATCTGTTCCGGTAGTGAGTGAATTTCCGGATTTATTTCCAGATGAACTTCCAGGCCTTCTTCCAGAAAGAGAGATTGATTTCGCTATTGATCTGTTGCCGGATACTAAGCCTATCTCCATCCCTCCTTATCGAATGGCTCCGGCAGAATTGAAAGAGCTAAAGGCACAGTTGAAAGATTTGCTTGAGATGGGGTTTATTAGACCCAGTTCATCACCGTGGGGAGCGCCAGTCTTGTTTGTGAGAAAGAAAGATGGGTTCCCTACGAATGTGCATCCATTATAGGCAGTTGAATAAGGTGACGATAAAGAACAAATATCCTCTTCCTAGAATTGATGATTTATTTGATCAACTACAGGGTGCCAAGTGGTTCTCAAAAATGGACTTGAGGTCGGGTTATCATTAAGTGAGAGTTAGAAAAGAAGATATTCCTGAAACCGCTTTCAGAACGAGATATGGCCATTATGAATTCCGGGTGATGTCGTTTGGGTTGACTAATGCTCCGGCAGTGTTCATGAATCTGATGAATAATGTATTCAGGACACTCATGGATTTATTCGTGATAGTATTCATCATTGATGATATTTTTGTATACTCTCGCACAGAATCAGAACATGCAAATCATTTACGTATTGTTCTTGGAATTCTTCGAACCCGAGAATTATATGCGAACTTTTCAAAGTGCGAGTTTTGGCTGTATTCTGTAACATTTCTGGGCCATGTTATTTCAGATGATGGCATTCGAGTCGACACTCAGAAAATTGAAGTTGTGAAGACTTGGCCAAGGCCCACGACACCTACAGAAGTTCGTAGTTTTCTGGGATTGGTAGGGTACTATAAGAGGTTCGTAGTAGGATTTTCCTCTATTTCAGCACCATTGATGAAGCTAACCCAGAAGTCAGTTAAATTTTAGTGGAATGACGCTTGTGAACGCAGCTTCCAAGAGTTGAAGGATAGATTAACCTCAGCTCCAGTCTTAACACTTCCAGAAGGGACAGATGGCTATGTTGTGTACTGTGATGCTTTCGGTGTTAGGTTAGGATGTGTGTTAATGCAGCACGGTAGAGTCATTGCTTATGCTTCAAGGCAGCTGCGGCAACATGAAAAGAACTACCCAATTCATGATCTCGAATTGGCTGCAGTCATTCATGCATTAAAAATGTGGAGACACTACTTGTATGGTGTGCATGTTGATATCTATACAGATCACAAGAGTCTTCAGTACATTTTCAAACAAAAAGAGTTAAATCTGTGGCAGAGGCGGTGGTTAGAGTTGTTGAAAGATTATGATATGAGCATTTTATACCACCCCGAAAAAGCAAATGTAGTAGCTGATGCGCTTAGCTGCCGATCAATGGGCAGCCTATGCGAAGTTCCTCCGGAAAAGAAAGAATTGACTCATGAGCTCCACCAACTAGCTGATCTTGGAGTACGTTTGACTGATTCAGGTGATGCAAGAATAGGTATTAATGATCCCACAGTCTCGTCGCTGAATATGGAAGTGAAAGAGCGTCAGTATGAAGATCCTCATTTGTGCCATTACAGAGACACATCTCATGAAAAAGAGAAGTCCCCATTTGAAGTTTCCATGGATGGAATTCATAGATACCAAGGCAAGCTATGTGTTCCGAATGTTGCAGAATTGCGCCATCGAATTCTAGAAGAAGCTCATTAGTATCGGTATTCTATTCACCCAGGTGCAACAAAGATGTATCATGATCTCAAGTTGATATATTTGTGGGATGGCCTGAAGAGAGACATAGCGGAATTTGTAGCCCAATGTCCAAATTGCCAAAGTGAAAAATCGAACATCAAAAGCCAGGAGGATTATTGCAAGCAATGGAAATCCCTACATTGAAATGGGAAGTGATCAACATGGATTTTATTGTGGGGTTACCCCGTTCTCGATGCAAGTATGATTCTATATGGGTGATTGTGGACAGATTAACAAAAGCAGCTCATTTTCTTCCAGTCAGAACCACGTACTTAGCATAAGATTATGCGAGGTTGTACCTCAAAGAAATTGTGCGACTCCATGGTATTCCAGTATCTATTATCACAGATAATTTATAGCCAAGTTCTAAAAATATTTCCACGAAGGTCTAGGTACTCAAGTAAATATCAGCACGGCATTCCATCCACAAACTGATTGACAAGCCGAACGTACCATTGAGACTTTGGAAGATATGCTACAGGCATGTGTACTAGATTTCGGTGGTAGTTGGGATGATCACTTACCTCTGATTGAGTTCGCATATAACAATAGCTACCATTCCAGTATTCAAATGGCTCCATATGAAGCTTTATATGGAAGGAAGTGTAGATCCCCAATTGGATGGTTTGAAATAAGATAAGTACAGCTAATAGTCCCTGAATTGATTCAGCAAGCGGTAGAAAAAGTCAAGGTGATCCGAGATCGATTGTTGACAGCCCAACGTCGCCAAAAGTCTTATGCGGACAACCGCCAGCGAGACATAGAATTTCAAGTTGATGATTGGGTATTTTTGAAGATGTCCCCAATGAAAGGGGTGATGAGATTTGGCAAGAAAGGTAAATTAAGTCCTCAATACATTGGACCCTATAAAATTTTCCGCAAGGTGGGTCATGTAGCCTACGAATTGGACTTGCCTTCGGAACTTGAATCAGTCCGCCCAGTCTTCCATGTCTCAATGCTCCGCAAGTGTGTTGGAGATCCTACGAAGATTGTTCCAATAGATGATATCCAAGTGACAGAAAAGCTAGCATATGAATAAGTGCCCATTGCAATATTAGACAGGTAAGTATGGAGACTTCGAAATAAGGATGTAGCTTCAGTCAATGTCTTGTGGCGAAATAACAACCGAGAGGAAATGACCTGGGAAGTAGAAGAGAGTATGAAGTCCAAGTACCCGCACATATTCCAACCCCAAGGAGAGATTCAAGATGAAACACTAACATTATGAGGTATGTTTGCTTTCTTTTCATGCTTTTGGTCGTGTGTGGCCATAAATGTATTGATATTGTACTGTAGCCCTGTGAGGCAATATTATTGTGGGCTGTTGTGACAAGACAGTAGTGCCATATTATAGGGGAAACTCTGGCGAAACTTTCGTAGAATTCCCGAGTGCTAAACATTCGAGGACGAATGTTCCAAAAAGGGGGGAAGAGTGTTACACCTTGGAAGTTTCATGTCGTCATGTAGTGAATGAACCAATGCGAGCTTAAGGGTAACATGAAGTTCTTAAGACTATAAGACGAATATTTAGTGGTCTTAGAATGCGTACGTTAAGATCTTGAAGTTATAGGAAATGATGAAATAAGGATTGATAAGGACAAGTGGAGTATAAGTGGGGTTTAGGAAAGGTTTCGTAAATTATTGCATTAAGGATTTTTTGGTAAGGCGTTGAGGGAAAATTATAGGGATGCTTAGATCATTGATGAAGTACTAAACAAGTGCTAAGAAGGTTGTATAAGGATTAGAGATCAAACGAAACGACGAGGATAACTTCGGAAAAACTGTGAGTTACACGACCACATTATACGGCCCGTGGAATTTTATATGGACCGTATAAGGGTCCGTATAACACCAAACAGAAGTGGTACTTTTCCTGATGGTGAACCACAATCACTTATACGGACCGTGGAACTTTATAAGGACCATATAATGGTCCGTATAACCCAACAGCAACAATGTTTTCCATGGTGGTGAACCACACATACTTATACGGACCGTATAAGTGGTCCGTATAAGTCCCGACGGACTGATTAAGTTGCAACTATAAATACATGTTCCCACTTTATTTCTTCATTATTTTCCACTTCTCAACTTCTCTCCAAGCTTCTAGAATATTCCATACACTTCATCTTCAAGAATACAAGGGAAATCAAAGGTTCATACCATAAATTCAAGTGAATCAAGTGCAAGGAAGCTCCTAGGGGTTGCTAGAGTCAAGAAATTCCTTGGAAGTTGAAGCTAGGGTTTTCTTCAAGTGGGTATTGCTAAACAAAACCCATTCCCACGCATTCAAAGGTGAGTTTTATGATTATTTCATGTTGCTTAAGGTATTGAAAAGTTGAAACACTTGGATTATGGAAGAAGATGGAAAATGGGTAACAAAACATGAGATTAGTTGAAATTGTGAATAGTAGATTTATATGAATCATGAATATTGATATGTTGTGATTGTAATTACGTTATGAATGATGTTAAGAGCACGAGAGAAACATTAGATGAGAATGGATGTAACGTTGTAGTATGATTATGATTATGGATGACCTTGAGAGGAAATTGTACGAATTGGATAATGATGAATTTGGCTAAAGTCATTGATGATGATATTATGAACGTTATTATTGACGTTTGGGAGTTGAAATATAATATGGGGAAAGTAGTAGAAACAAAGGAGATGCTGCTCAATTTTCTATAGCTTTGGTTCAAACACGCTTATGTTGTTCATTATCTAATATGGGTATAAACTCTCTTGAAGGTAGAAACGTGAATATTGGAGAGGAACGTTCAAGCGAGAGAGTAGCTTAACTAAAAGGTATGTGAGGCTAGTCCTTTCTTTCTATGGAATGAATCCTATGGCATGATTTTTCCTTCTTCTCCATGAATCTTCTACATCCCGGAAAATTAAGACTCTATGTTCATGAATAGCCATATGAGATAAGAGATATATTATGAGCCCAATAATGATGATGATGAGTTTAAGTCTAAAGATTCTAGAGTTCATGATATGATGTTCCTACAAAGTTAATAATGATGTTTATTGTATACACCCGCCTTATACACTATTTCCTTCAAGGTGAGGCAGAATGCTCATAAATGCTCCATAATGGAATTGGGGGTTCATGACCTTATGTAACCTCGATAAAGTATAGCTGTCTTTGAGTTTCTATGCATGCATTATGACGAGTACGTGTTGATGATATTACACCGTGCCTATATGGCCGGGCAGACACCGCCAAAGCGGGCAGCGTATACACCATGTCTTGATGGCATGGGTAGACACCACTAGTGGACGGTATGATATGGTACCCCGGACGCGTGAGGCTTGGACGCCGGCTAATGATTATCACACCGTACCTATATGGTCGGGTAGTTTATACACATATGCATACATGAAATGATGATGAGTATGAAGTAAGCCAGCATGCATTATTTCTTTTATAATTAACAGTCAGTTACAGGTTGCTCCTTATTTGATGTTTCCTTTATTTCATTGACGTATTATTATTACTTATGCCTCTCATACTCAGTACAATGTTCGTACTACGTTCGTTTTCTTTGGACGCTGTGTTCATGCCCACAGGTAGACAGGGAGGTGATCTAGACTTGTAGAGGTCATCAGCAGATCTACAAGAGCACTCCATGTCACGACCCAACCCGGTAGGCCGTGACTAGTGCCCGAGCTGGACTCTCGTATACACGTGTTAACTATATCATCCACAGCTAGCATAACAAAGAACTTATATATATAAAGAAAAGACATTTCTTTAAAGCCATCACACATATGCATCTCGTAGCCACCCGTCTCCTGAGGAGTTACAACTTTCAACAGATTATATCGCACATAAGCCGGCAAGGCTGTCATTATATAGGGGAACGTCCCAGCAACACACAAGCCAACAAGGCTACCATAATATACAGCTTCCATAACATATGTATATATACCTACGCAGGCCGACAAGGCTGCCACTACACGTAACATCCCAAAACATATATATACGCAAGCTGACAAGGCTGCCACTACGAATGGGTACGCCCCAAAACATAAGTCATGTCCACGCAACTAAACAACAACTATACACAGACCCACACATGTGTCTACAGACCTCTAAGAGTAACGACAGTATCATATGACGGGACAGGGCCCCGCCGTACCCTGAACAAACACATATATATAACAAAGAGGATCTGTACCACAAAGCTAGGCTCAGGAACAAAAGAGTACTTCAAAATAGCTGAATAGATATCCTATGCTGGCGGATCTCCGAAACGAGCGTCTGTACCTGCGGGCATGAAACGCAGCTCCCGAAGAAAGGGGGTCAGTACGGAATATGTACTGAGCATGTAAAGCATGATATATAGTAAATAGAATCATATTGAGACAAGGAGTGTAGAACCCAGTACAACAACCAGAAAACCATAAGACTTACCTTTGAACATAAATCATATGTGTCAACATCATACCCACACCATTATAGGACTTAATAACATAACTAGATAATAATCTTGTACATAAGCATATATAGCGTGTCCCGGCCCTCTAGTGAGGGGCTCGGTAAATACAATCATCATATACATGTACATATAACGTGTCCCAGCCCTCTAGTGAGGGACTCGGTGAATAAAGTGATCATATGCCATCCTGGCCGCCATCCCCATATCATCATATCATCATGTCATCATATCATCATATACATATACATATAACGTGTCCCGGCCCTCTAGTGAGGGACTCGGTGAAATAATATAGTGGATCTGTGCACGAAAACTTGTCCTGGCCCGGGACTCAGTGAAGGATGTAACGGTAAGCACGAGCAGAGTAATAAGTAATCATATACATACAAATCATCTTTTGAGACTCAATAGATAAGTAAACTAATCAGCTCTCAAGCATTAGGATAATAGCCATATTAAGTTCTTTCTAAATGTTATTACGAACTATATCAAGAAACGTTTCAGGGATCATAGACATGTATCAAATTAATACGAGATAGCTTATGGAAGTCAAGGACACCACTCGTTATGGAATTCTTTAAGAATAGGAACTTTTATACATCATATACTAGTCAATCATATAAGAGACTCGAGGGAAATAGCTCAACTATCCTGAGAGTTCTAACATCAAGAAACGAATAAAAATCATAAGTCATGCTCGGAACTAGTGAGTAGAATTACCCCAAGGCTCATATCATATCTTACTTACATCTAGGACATGCCAAAAGAAAGAAGGGATAGGCTTTACATGCCTTTAGCGTTTAGTCGCAACACAACACGTAGACGCTTCCCAATAGTACTTTATCCTATATTAAGATATCAAGAACTACGCTTAGGCTACGAGGGAATTCAATACGTATTCTAACGTTAATAACCCCTTTCTAAACAATTAGACGACGTTTCGTTTGTGTTCAAACCAACTACTACAACTAAGCCAATATCACTAGTCATGCATTCAAATATCAACCCGAGACTATTTAAACATGTCTCGAGGGAACTCCGGACAGCCCGTACAATATTCAAAACAGCCTGACCAACATACCATACAACCCGCAATTTTCCGAACTCAACCAAAACAACAGCAACAACACGTTTAGCAACATCATCTATATAATTTCAAGAAACTATATTAACGACATACTAACTTCTACAACAACCCACAACGACTTCAACTCCAATTTTTAACCATCAAATATCCTTATTCTTATTATATAAATCATGACAATAACAATCAACATTCAAAGTAAAATTAATCCACCATCTTTCCTAAAACAGTCCACGGCTTGGACTGTTTTTCCCAACATCAACATATACAATTTTTTTTTACACATTCAAACTTATTCTAAACATAAAGAAAATGATCAATTCTTACCTTCACGATCTTGATTCCTCACGCTACTTCCTCCAACAATCCAATTCACGTTAAACCTTTCTTGAACACCAACAATTTTCTTAGGAATTTAGCTCCTAAATATGCCTTCACCAAGGCTCACCCTCTCGGCCAACAATGGCTATGGCCGAGAGCTTGCCCTCCTCTCCATCTCCATCTCCTTGCCTTCACCTTAGAACTTTTATCAAGCAACAAAAAATCAGCTTTCTCCTTCAAAAATCAAGCGGGTGGGGCCCACACGCTTAGTTGGGCTAATTAGTAAATATTTAAACTTTTAATCCCACTTAATAATCTAATCATGGTTAATTAATCCCTAATCTCCAATAATATTTTTACACCGCATGAAATTTATAGGCATCTTGTGCATTGAAACAAAATCGGAAGTTAAAAGTCTCTACTCCGTACCCTAAAATAGTCTTGTCTTAAACATGTCGCGTTTAGCTTAAAATATCCCAATGTACAGAAATACGGGATATAACACTCCATTATTATGGAGGTGCTTTTTGGTCAATTCTTTTATGTATATATATATGTATGTATTTTGGGCACGACGGGGTCTTGTCCCGTCCATATGTCTAATACTCTAGTAGAGGCTCGTAGATACGTATGTGTGGGTAGTATGGTATCACGATGCTTCAATGGTGTATGTATTATTATTTTGATTGTCGGAGGGCTCATGTATATATAAAGTAATTACGTTTCCAACGAAAAATGATTTTTTTTTATGATTTGGGTATGAATTTGATAAAAGAATGCTAAATGAGCATGATACGTAATGGAATGAGTGGTGCTCGATGGTTAGCCACGGGTACCCATCACGGCCCCTAGTCGGGTCGTGACAGATATACCCCTCCAAAGTTGACCCAACATTCTGTCCAAAATTCTGCCAACTTTTTTTCCAAATTTTCGACAAACTTATTTTCTTCGATTTTCTTGATCCCGGAATCTTCCGAAACTCTCCATACATGATTTTTATCATTAATCATACTTGATAATGGTCATTTCCTTTGGTTTAAAGGTTGTCCTTCCTAGTTACGACTTAAGAGATCGCAATTCATCCTTATTTCATTGCTACATACTTCCCATGGTTGTACCTTTCAAAACATCACGTATACTAAAAGATATTCTTTCTCCAATACTCCCATGGCTTATTATATGAACGTAAACCCTCATAACCATAAGATAAACACATATCATCTCACTTACCTCCTGAGAGGTAGCGCGAATCTCAACATACGAAAATACATGGTGTAACATCCTTCCCTCTTTTAAAAATATTCGTCCTCGAATATTAAACTCTCAGGGAGCTTAGTCTTCCTTCTGGCCACTGCCTGGCCCTTCTAGGCTGCCGTTGCTTTTCTCATCATAGGCATCACTGAAATCACAACATATGTTTAGGAGAAAGATAATCTTCATAACAAGACTCTGCTACACACGGCTTGCAGACAACCCTAGGACAAACCTACTCTGATACCAATTTTGTCACGACCCAGCCCCGTAGGCCATGACTAGTGCCCGATCTGGGCACCCAAACCCATCTATCCAATGCATTCAAGTATATAACAGAAGCCGACAAGGCTATATTCTAAATTTAGATAATTTCCAGAAAAATTTCGGCAGAGTTTCCTTTGTTTTACAGGCTATCCAAAATAACCCTGCGCACAGAAAATACCAACAAAGGCCACGCCGGCCAACAAGGCAACATGTAAACATATGCGGACCGGCCGCCGCGGCGAATGGGATCGCCCAAACACATCATATACACACATCCGAACAGAAAGACCCAAACCCACAAACATGTCCACAGACCTCTAAACAGACCGACATAATCATATGACGGGACAGGGCCCCGCCGTACCCAAATAGTCAGATATACAGAAATATATACATAACAAAAGATGTATGTACCAAAAGTAGACTCCGGATCAAAAGGGAGTACTCCGAAAATAGCAGGAAGTGGAGCCTACAGTGGTGGATCACCTGTGCCTGTACCTGCGGGCATGAAACCCAGCCCCCGAAGAAAGGGGGTCAGTACGGAAAATGTACCGAGTATGTAAGGCATGAAGTATAGAACGAAGAAACATAGTCAGAAATGGAAACTTTACAGAACCGGTAAAACTGTATAAAAGCATCATTACGTTTTCTCTTAGGTAACGGAGTAATATCTCTCAAGTCATGAATCATATACATATACATATACATACCTGCATATATACGACGTGTTCCGGCCCTTTAGTAAGGGACTTGGTGAATAAGGTCAGACATATCAACATCACATACCATACATTCGTATAATGTGTCCCGGCCCTTTTGTGAGGGACTCGGTGCATAGGATCATGTATGGCAGAGTCATATATCATATGTATACATAACGTGTCCCGGCCCTTTTCTAAGGGACTCGGTAGATAGAATCATGCATGGTAGAGTCATATGTCATATATATGCACATAACGTGTCCCGGCCCTCTATTGCGGGTCTCGGTGGATAAAGTCATCACGTGCCATCCTGGCCACCACCCCTGTATCATCATATCATCACATGCATATACATATAACGTGTCCCAGCCCGCAAGTGAGAGGGACTCGGTGAATAATGCAAAGAAGTACGCACAATAACATGTCCTGGCCCTGGCTCAGTGAATAGACATATCAAGCTTGCACGAACAGAATAGTACGAAACCATATACTCGTAAATCAAGACCCGAGATACAACATACTTATCGACATATGAAGGTCCAAAACAAGTTTCGGGTCAATCGAAATTAGTATACAAAAGTTACGAGCGTTTGAAGTACAGAACGCTCTACCATCGTTTCAGAAGCTCTTCTTGGAAAAATCAAAGTTGTAATCAGGTTAACTACCTTTTAGACATGGATATGGGTCACACCAAATAGAACTCATGGAATCATACGTACGAATCGAAGTATGTCAAAGCCTCGGTGGAATAATCGAACATGCTAGCATTCAATAATCAAACTTTAGTCATATCAACATACCGATATCATATATCATATACACGTATATATAACAGATTCATACATGCATACTCATAGGATATCATACAGTGTGTCGCTGCGGTACGTGCAGCCCGATCCACAGATTTAACGTATTAGTGCCGAAATTGTATACAAGGTTAAAGACATTAATACTTACAAAATTATCTTAAAGTCATGAATTCTTATACTTAGTTTATTACTCAATTATGCCATAATCCTAACCATACTACGTATGTTCGTGTCCCTATGCTAATAGAGATCGTTGACAATCTCGGGACTTACTAAATAGAACCTTTGAAGTATGGGGCCTCCTAATGACATCTCGTAAGCCGTGTTTGGAAATTCAGGTAACAAACATATTAGGTAACTTTCTGATATCATTATGGGTCAAACCAAATGGAGACTTTAATACCATACGTACCTATCGAATTGTTTATCAAAGACTTGAGTCATATCGCTTTGTTTTCGAACCTCGTTCGGGAATATACCAACTGAATGCTTCGAACATCATCGTATATATATACATATCAAACCATATGAAACACTTATGAAAGTCAAAGACGATGGCCATCCTAGTGTCTCTAAGATTATAATTTTCTTTAGGGACATACATATACGTAAGTTGTTCATTACGAGGATCATGCCGAAGGAAAGAAAGGTAAGCCTTACATACCTTGCCCGCTTCCTACACAAAATTCGAATTCAGGCCCTTGGCTCCACAAAATCTACAACAACATTAATGCGCACCAAACATTAGTTACAAACGGTTAAACATTCAATTCTAACCAACACCTTATTTCTACAAAACTTTCGGCAGCATTTCCCCTGTAAATGCGCCATCCTCGAGAATCCAACTCGTCCAGAAATACAACAACAAATCCAAGAATTTGACTCGGCCAAAATATCAACAACAATACCAACGATTACTCCAATAATATCAACAATTAATTTAAGACACATTCTAACATTAGTAACCTTCTTCTTTACATAATTCTTCAACACTCAATTCAACTACATACATTTTCAAGTCACTTCCAATGCTCACATATTCATTGCTTGCTCAAAATTGTTCAAACACAATTCAAAAACATTTAAACAATTTACAAAATATTCAAACAATGCCATCAACATCACATTCCACCCGAACTTCCCCCCATGAATACAACAAAACTACAACGTCACATTTTCTCCTTCCAAATTCATCCATAACAGCAATAATTCCATTTTAGCAACTACACTTCCATAATTACATAAACTATGATGAATTCACATAATTTCCTACAATTACCCCACTTCAAGTTTCCATACCACTAGAACCATAAGCCTTCCATTTACATCACAAAGGCCACAACAACACAACTAATACACTAAATAAAATAAACTCATCTTCCCTTCACCAATTACACCACACGGCCACACACTCAATACACACACATGGCCACACACTTCATCACACAACACTTCTATGATTTCCATTTATTTCTACATACACAACACATATATAACCTTCCATAACATATGAAGAACATGAAATTCTTTCCTTTTCTTCAAACTTCCACTTGCCACAAACGGAGCTTTCTTGCTAAAAGAATTATACCACGTTGAAGAGGGTCTTTAGCTTAGTGGGAATATGAGAAAATTACAATTTTTGGACCCAAGATTGATGGCATAAATTTTTTTTCTTTCTTTCTTGCCCTAGCCGAATTGCCCTTCTATTTTTTGTTCTTTCTCTTCTTTTACTTTTCTTGAACTTTCTTGAACAATGAATAAATGGTGGCCTTTTCCCTTATTTAACACATGAAAAAAAAATCCTACATGGGCTTGGGCCATGGCCCCTATGGCCGGCCACTCCCATTAATTTGGGCCTCTTTTTCATTTTTTTTCTAGCCCAATTTGTTGGCTACTTCTTATAATTCATGAAACTAGTTCCCGAAATTTCGAATTTCGCCCTTAACCTTTCTCCACATTTCCACATCAACACTTTTCATAAACAACACACACACATATATATGTATAAAATAAAATCAAAATATGGCCTTATCTCTTACAAGTCGCAATTTTTTCAAATTTTCCGAATGTGCGAAATTACGGGACATAACAAATTTGTCACACCCCAACCCTGGTAAGGCGTGACCGGCACCCGGCATCGTAGGAAACTGAGCGAACCAACTTATAACTCGCACCCTCTATGTCTCAAACGGCAAAATAAAACCAAGGGGCTAAATACAAACATAATATCATGCAGAATTATATATATATACCATGGGCCCACGAATCCGATATAACGATTGGCAAGACATAACTAAGGTGTATACAAGACACTGTCTGATTGAACTATAGAAGTTGGGACAGGGCCCCCGACATACACTTAACAAAAAGTACATATACGACCCAGACTCGGCAATGCTGCAGGAAGAAGTGGAGCCCACCAATCAAAACTAGTACCGGAAATCTGCCTACTGGGGAAGCTCCTCGTCCCGTCTGTCTACACCTGCGGGCATGAAGGCAGCGTCGACAAGAAAGGACGTCAGTACGAATAATGTACCGAGTATGTAAGGCAGAAATGTAATATAATAAGCATATGCTGCAAAGAAAAAAGATAAGAATCAACCTGGCACTTCTGACTTACCGATGAGAACCCAGTATACACGCCTCTTTATGATCTCATATCCTTGACTCCATCTATGCATAATAATGTGATCCTGACCTGCATATTATCCAGGTGCTATCTGTCCAATTGATCAGTGGTAACCCCCGACCGGCCATAGCATGGTGGCAACTGCCCGACGGATCAGTGGTAACTGCCTAACCAGCCGTAGCTCTATGGTAATAACAGCCTAACCAGCCGTAGAATGGTGGTAATACATAACTGCCCAACTGGTCGTAGACCAGTGGTAAATACGTAACAACCTAACTGGTCTAGTGGTAAGTACATAATCATAATCATAACCTTCTCTCCTTGAGTAATCTCTATATACTTCTCATGGCCATCACTTGTCCGTTATAGCATACACGATCACATAAGTCTTATAAGCATAGTTCTAGGCCATAAGGACCTCTTACCGCTTAACTGAACATTAACCAGACTCTGAGATAAATCATAAGCATCTATTCTAGCATCAAACCCTGCTAGTAATCTACTTATGTACCACAAGACATTACCTAAGTACACATTTCTAAATGCATCGGAGTGACATAAGGTCGGTAAACCTCCGATTAACATTATGGAACAATCATCATGAACATATCTCACCTCGAAGGAACAAGATCATAAGAAGAGATCAACAATAATGAATAACATCTATACTCATGAAATGAGATCAATGACATCATAAGAACATCGAGAATTATAAGCTTTGGTACTTTTAGAAACAAGGTCATGGAAGATATCATGTATAGGTTCACAACAATGGAATCATGCCTTAAGAAAGAAAGGTTTAGCCTTAACATACCTAGAAGATCCCTTCCCGATTTTTCAACCTACCTTTTGTCTTGGAATTTACATAAGATCGTTCATAGTCTCGTAATCTACATATAAAACCATTCATACTATTTTTAGGCTCACCATCATACACTTGTCTCAAGCCTTTAATTAAAATCTTTTTAGAATCTGCTGAAATTCGGGCAAGATCTCCCTTGTTTATGTGCCTAGCCCAAAATCACAATTCCAACAAAACAACAACAATAGCAATACTAATATCAACAACATCATCATCAATACAAAAATATTCCATAAAAAATCCCACACAATGTTTTTCAACATACAATAACAATATACACTTTCTTTCTTTCCAATCAAGGAGCATAATCTCATCAACACACCAAAAACATTAGATACTATCCATATACATCTAAATCGTCCGAACCACACGGCCACAATGTGCTCAGAAAAGTCCATAACACAATAACTACAACACAACACTTTATGACCTTTGCTCCATAACTATTTTCACTTTTAACACTTGCTAATTCGTCAAATCAACTCAACATAAGAGATAGGATGAAGAAAATACCTTATACTTGAATAAATCTAGCCACACCAACTTTCTTCAAGACCAAACTCACCACAACATCAAGTCGAATCAAGAACAATCACCTTTCGTGGACTAGTTTAGCGTAATCTTGTTAAATTCTTGATTTAATGGGCTATAAGTGTTTGAAGGATGTGTTGGGAGATTTCTAGAACTCATGAGAGTGTAAAATGGGGTTGATGGGGGGTTTTTATACCCCTTCTAAGTCTGTTCCACCGACTTCCCTAAGTGGGACCTGCGGAAGCCATTTGGCAGCTTGGAGTCATTTTTTTAAAATGCCCATAACTCCCTACTCAGATATCATTTGACGAGAGGTTTGGTGCGTTGGAAACTAGACTCGACGAACTTCATTTGAGGCTTTTGAAACACCTTAAAACTCCTAGTATTCCTAGATATATACCCCTCCAAAGTTCACCCAAAATTCTGTCCAAAATTTTGCCAACCTTTTTCCAAATTTTCGACAAACTTATTTTCTTCGATTTGCTTGATCCCGGAATCTTCTAAAACTCTCCATACATGATATTTTTTATTAATCATACTTGATAATGGTCATGTCCTTTGGTTCCAAGTTTTTCCTTCCAGGTTACAACTTAAGAGAACGTAATTCATCATTTATTTCATTGCTACGTACTTCCCATGGTTGTACCTTTCAAAACTTCACATATACTAAAAGATATTCTTTCTCCAATCCTCCTATGTCTTATTATATGAACTTAAACCCTCATAACTATAAGATAAACACATATCATCTCACATACCTCCTGAAAGGTTGCTCGAATCTCAACATATGAAACTACGGGGTGTAATATCCTTCCCTCCTTTAAAAACATTCGTTCTCGAAAGTTAAACTCTCAGGGACCTTAGTCCTCCTTCCGGCCACTTCCTTACCCTTCTTAGCTGCTGTTGCTTTTCTCTTTATAGGCATCGCTGAAATGACAACATATGGTCAGGAGAAAGAGAATCCTCATTGTCAAGACTCGACTAAGGGATCATCACGGGTACCCGGAGCTGACCATCGAGCACCACTTATCATGATACCTATCATACTTGACCTCGACATACATCATGCTCAACATAAGGCTTATCATGAAACAATCTCCCAAAGTTTGTGTGCATAAGCCTACGAGGCTGCCAAAAATGAAGTACAAAATATACAATGAAGAAGTCACATAGCACCTACAACACCCAAGGCACCATAATCAATAAACTTCTTCAAGTTAAACATTATTCAATCCTTACAATGCCCTTCCAATGTCATCCATAGCCGAAACTATGATATAACACCATAATCATTCGCCTATAATACTTCTTTAACATCATTTGCGTTATTTACCACAAGCTTATGGCCTTCTCATATTAAGAATCATGACTCAACCCAACTTGTTACTTAAAATACCATTTTTCCCCATATTTTAGCACATATTCCGCTTTCTTATCTAATCCAAGTCTTTCAACCACTCAATACTTTCAATAATATGAAATAGATGTAAAACTCGCCTTTAGTTATGTAGGAATGTTCTTTGGATGAAGATACTCCACTTGAGAACAACCCCAACTTCAATTCCGAATGAATTTCTAGCTTCTCTTAAACCTAATGGGCATCCATACATTTGATTTCCCTTGATTATTGGTGATTAATCCTTGATTTCTCTTGGATATGTACTAATATGATATGGGGAATATTCTAGAGGTTTCAAGAGTTTAAGAGAAAGTGAAATCTGCAAATTATGAACAGGGGTTGTTTATTTATAGCTGGAACCAGAAAATTCCATAGAGGCGGTTTGACGGCCGGGTCGATGGTCCATCGACTTATCCCGTCGATTTGTGCCTGCAGATTTCAGTTTGTAGAAACATGTTGACGGTGCGCAGTGATGGTCCGTCGACATGTCGATGGCCCGTCGACACTAACTGGTGTCTGTAGAATTTTCTGAATCAGTTCGGATTGCGTCAATTCGATTCGCTCAGCTTCTAACTCTATAATTTACCCAGAATACCTACTAATACATTTGTACACGGAGTACAACACTTTATGTCCCTAAACTCGGGCACGGGTCTCCATTCTCAAGACATACTCGACTAGGAAATCATTAGTTCTACTATGACGAAGACGAGGGGAATAACATTCTCCCCCCCCCCCCCCCCCCTTAAGAACATTCGTCCTCGAATGTTAAGTTCTCGAGGATTCTACAGAAATTTTTCCATAGTTTCTCCTGTAATATGGCACTACCATCCTATCACAACAGTCCAAAATAACAATGCCACATAGGGCTACAACATCAACAATAAGAGACATGGCCGCATACGACCCAAAAGCACTAAAAGAAGCATTTCATACCTGGGATAATGGCGTCTCATCTTGAATCTCTTTCGGGGAAGGAAATAAACGTGGATATCTGATCTTCATATCCTCTTTTGCTTCCCAGTTCATCTCTTCTTTGTTGTTATTCCTTCATAGAACCTTAACTGAGGCTACATCTTTAGTTCTGAGTTTCCGCACTTGCCTATCTAGTATGGCAATGGGTACTTCTTCATAAGTCAACTTCTCAGCAATTTAGACATCATTTATCGGCATGATCCTGGAAGGATCTCCAACACACTTGCGGAGCATCGACACATGGAAAACTGGGTGAACCGATTCAAGGTCTATAGGAAGATCTAGTTCATAAGCCACTTGGCCCCCCTTGCGCACAATCTTATAAGGCCCAATATACCGAGGACTGAGCTTGCTCTTCTTTCCAAATCTCAATACGCCTTTCATCAGCGATACTTTTAAGAACACCCAATCGTTGATTTGGAATTCCAAGTTCCGTCGGTGACTATCCGCATAAGAATTTTGGCGACTTTGAGTTGTGAACAATTGGTCTCAGATGAGCTTGATCTTTTCCATCACTTGCTGAATCAATTCTGGACCTATCACTTGTGTCTCTCTGACTTCGAACCATCCAATTGACAATCTACACTTCCTTCCATACAAAGCTTCATACAGAGCCATCTGGAGGCTGGAATGATAACTGTTATTATAGGAAAATTCAATAAGCGGCAAATGATCATCCTAATTGCCTCTGAATTCCAATACACATGCCCGTAACATATCTTCCAAGGTCTGAATAGTGCGTTCAGCTTGTCCATCCGTCGATGGGTGAAATGTGGTGCTGAGTCTCACTTGAGTTCCCAAACCTTCTTGAAAGGATTTCCACAATTTAGCTGTAAATTGAGCCCCTATATTTATGATAATTAAGATTGGAACACCATGAAGTTGCACTATTTCCTTAAGATACAGCCTTGCATAATCCTCTGCTGAATATGTTGTTTTGACTGGAAGAAAATGAGCTGATTTTGTAAGTCTGTCCACGATTACCAATATGGAGTCATACTTATGCCGAGAACAAGGAAACCCTACAATAAAATCCATGTTGATCACCTCCCATTTCCAGGTTGGGATTTCCATGGCTTGTAACAATCCTTCTGGCTTTTGGTGCTCAATTTTCACTTGTCTAAAATTTGGGCATTGAGCTACTAATTCTGCTATATCTTTCTTCATTCCATGTCACCAATACATTAACTTGAGATCGTGGTATATCTTGGTCATTCCTGGGTGAATAGAATTACGGGAGTAATGAGCTTCTTCCAGAATCTGATGACGTAGTCCAGCAACATCTGGAACACATAGCCTGCCTCGGCACCTAAGAACATTTTAGTGCATGAATGACGGCAGCTAATTTAAGATCATGGGTTGGATAATTTTTCTCGAGTTTCTGCAACTGCCTGGAAGCATACGTAATAACCTTGATGTGCTGCATCAACACACATCCCAACCCGACACCTATTACACCTCGAAAAATTTCCCGTTAACGTACAGTGAATAGACTAACGAAGGGCACGATGTATACGATGTTTTGGTAAGTAAGAAATAAAATTTGATGATCCTAATTGAGATTTCAAAGACATTCGATGTAAGAGAAGAAAGTTCATAAAGAAAGACAAGGTATACGTTATGTATTGAGAAGGATTTACGAGTACCGACTTAGTGATGGCTTAATGATGTTTTGGAGAAGAGTTATAACGTCTCTTAGATTGGTAATGAGGTGTTAAAAAAGTGTTAAGAAAGTTCCATATGGATTGGAGATCAAACGAGTCGACGAGAATGAATTCCGGAAGGTTGGGCAACATAAGGTCCAACATACTAGCCGTATAAATCATACTGGCCGTATGTCTGGTCGTATGTGTCACACCCCGACTTTACTAGGGTGTGATGGGCACCCGACCCCATATCTGGAGCCGAGCGAACCCGCTGACTCTAAATACATAGATAAACTCTTGTATCAATTAAGAAATAAATACATGGTAAGCCCTCCAATATTTGTTTTTCATAAGTAATGTCTATCATCATATGGGACCCGCGACATGAAACGTAATAACATTGTGACGGTTGAAGCCGTCTACCAAGATGACACTCTATACTCATGACTCTGTCTGCAAAGTCTCTAACATTGAACAAACACCATAGCTCATATACTCTGACTCGGCAGCACTCCAGAACAAGTGGAGCCCGCCAACTCCGCTGGAACATCTTCTATGATAACTGTGGCTCAGCTGGTGTACCTGCGCGGCATGAACGCAGCCCCCGAAGAAGAGGGGTCAGTACGAGTAATGTACTGAGTATGTAAGGCATGAATAGTGACATAATAAAGGAATATACAGTATGAATAATAACGGAATAGACATATGGAGCTTATCTTGGGACAGAAGTAACCTGTACATATGAATGCCTTTCAGGCAGATGCCATGCATGCTTCGTCTTTTTTTCAGAAAACAGTACTTCTTATTTACATGTACAAAAACAGAACGTTTCAAAAAACGGTATCCTTTATTCACATTTACAGACGCCGAGTACATCGGCTCTCCCACCCCCCTCCCCAACAGTGCCCCAAAATATCATATATAAATATATATAACATATACAGACGCCGTATCCGGCTCTCCCATATCCCTCGTCCGGGCATCCCGCGTCCGGGACGAAATCCAGCTGAATCAGGTGGTGATGTAATAGTGGCCCTTCCCCTTTTCCTCATATACATATACATAAACATATTCACATTCATATACATATGTCATACAATTGGCATGCATGAGAGCCCAAAAAAAGTCATGTGTCCATCCGAGTGACGTAAGGTCGGTGACCTCCGATTACATTATGGAATAATCATGGTCACTTTGTCTCACCTTGAAGGAACGAGTATTTTAAGGAGAGACTACCAACGGAAAATAGCCTTAAGAGAGAGCATAGAATGAAATCATGGACATTATAACCGCCAACTAATATGCTTTGAAGTCTTTTAGAAACTAGTGTCATAGCTAAGGAATGGAATTGAGGTTCAAGAACTAGTATAACACTTTCATATTCACATAGGATTCTTAGCTCAACACTCTTAGTCATGGAATCATTCTTGTCGTACTTATCGTAGGCATATTCTCTTTCTCAACATCATCATTATCATTGTCATCATAGGAGTTTCTTTGGATTCTGCTTCAAAATAAATCAAACGGAACAATAAGGAAAATCCGGGGACCATGGGCCCACCTCGGGTCAAATGAGGCGGCGTACCAAATTTACATATGTTACATGTCATGGCGTTACCTGTGAGGGTTTTAGGGTAGTCGGGTCCTATTTATGCGAGTTCTAGAGGTTTAGGAAATTCTTCCAACATTTTGCACACTTTTTAGTTCAATTCTACTGATTGAAAAAGAGAAAACTTTAGGCGCGGATTCCGGAGGGTAGAGTTATTCCCGAGGCTCATATCCAACATATTCCGTCTAAGACATGCCATAGAAAGAAGGGTGAAGCCTTACATACCTTTTCTGCTTCTTATGCGACTCCAAATTCACGTTCCAAATCCGCCAAAATCTACAAATTGGTCATGTTTACCAAAACCTGATTAGAGCCTTTAGAAGTTGATTCTTTAAAGTAACACTTTGTCTGCCGAAATTTCGGCAGCATTTCCCCTGTAAATATGCCACCCCCGAGAATATGGCTCGGCCCAATTCAACAGCAACCCAACCAACAACCAAGCTATAATGTCAATAATCAATTCAAGAATACATTCTAACATTAAGCGCTCTTCCTACATAGTCCGACAACATTCACAATACTCACAATGATTTAATGCTACCCGAAAACTTCAACAAAAGTGTAACCACACATTTTTATTCTAGATTCATAACCCACATTAAAACCATGCATTGCTAACATCATATTCATACAAATATAAAGAAGCATACTAATATTACATTAACTTCTCCACCAATCTACAACTAATTTCCATTTCGTTCCAACCCTTTAATCCTTCATACAATATCATAAAATTCGCAACGACATCGACTAGAATATTACATGAAATCAATTCATCATAGCTTACCACACAATAACATTCTCGGCCACAACAACTACACACCTATTTTCATGAATTTCCATCCTTTTCCATACATTGCAACAACAACTAACATACTACATAGAATTAATCCATTCACTTCCAAATCACACTATGACCACACGGCCACAACTACATATACACGGAAAACTATTCAACATCCATATTTTCATAATCTTCATGAGTTCCATTCACTCCCACACACCACAACATACACAACCATACATAACATATAAAAGAAGATTAAGTTCTTACCCTTTTTCTTCAATTTCCCACTTGGCTAGAATGTTGATCTTGCAACAATAAATGTTCTACTTGTTCCAATGACCTCTTCTCCTTGCTAGGGACCTTCCAATTAGTAGAGAGTAATTTTTGAGAAATTTTTCCAAGGTTCTTGTTTCCTCCAAGCTTGGCCGAAATTGGCCCTTTGTTTTTCTTCCAAAGTGTCTTCTTTTTTTCTTTGTTTCTTCAACTCTCCAAATTGATGAATTAGTCCTCTCCCTTTTATATATATATATAGTCGCCTCCAATATTATGTGGCCACCTATCCATCTCTAGATTCTTCTTAATTTGGTGGCAAAGATGACTTATTTGTCATCTTTTTTTTTTTTCTTCTAGAGTTTTCTTGAAATTTTAACAAAGAAGACTAATGTCTTCTTTGGCAAGCTTTGCCCCTTATGTTGTTATAATTTACCATTAGCCCTTATTAATTAATAAACATGTGGACATATAGGGGCATGCCACACGGCCAAGGGCCCTTCAAGAACATTCTTGATATTTTTATTTTTGTGAAATTCCCATTTTTCCCTTAGTCCTTCGCAATATTTCCATACTACCAATGTTCGTAAATAATATTCACAACAACTTATACATTATAATAAATTTTTGAAAATGGACATTCCCTTTACTTCCTCATGACTACATTGGGATATCCAAACGTACGAAATACGGGATATAGCATCATCCCCCCCTTTAGAACATTCGTCCTCGAATGTTCAACTGGTCTTATGGGGTGTCATAATATTTCGGGAGGATCCCTTTGTAGTCGTCCTTTCCTTCATGCTCACTCCTTATCCTTTACCTCATTCCTTTTATAATCGAACTTCTCGATATTTGCATGAATCTTCTTCCCGTGTCGTGGGTTTTCTACTTTGTTGGGCCAACGTATTATCCTTGTCTTTCTCAAATCATCTCTTTTCTGTTACTATTTCGTGACCATATCTTAACAAAAGCCACACCTTCAGATTCTTACTACAACTATTCTTTAGTCTCTTTTCGTATCTCTCAATACAGGTATACTTGTCTTTGACATCATGTGTTGGTGCTCGTTTCATTTATCGTCATTCCTTGTAAGCCTGATATGGCCTCGCCCCCTTTAAGGGGTTCTTTATATGCCAATAGTCCTTTCACTTGCTTAGCTCTCTTGCTCGTAATTCTTCCTTGACTACGTGTTCGTATTGTAGTTGTGCGTCCATATTTCTTAAGCGTTCTGCTACTTTTGCTCTCAGCACAGAACCCTTACAACTTTCACTCTCCCTATCCTTTTCTATCCAACCTCTAGGCATATTACTATAGCTACATACTTATCCTTTTACAGATATTTTACCTTAACACCATCACTATCCTGAGCATTCCTTCTCTTACTTCACATTCCTCTACCCTGGTCACCATTCTCTTAGACCTACTTGTTGAAATCAACTCTCAACCTCTCCACATTTCTCCTTGTTTCCTTTTACCTCACTCTACCTCGTCTCACATGCCTTCTTGAATCTTCATCCTAGTGGTCTCGTACTTTTACCATTAATTTCTCGCGGGGGTTTCACTTACTAAGGTTTTCTTAACTTTCACCTTTTCCAATATTTAAGCTTTCTATCTTTCATTTACTCACTCTCTTTCTTTTCCGAGTATCGTTATACTAGAATTTCCAACCTCAACCTATAGTAAAATAATAACAGCTCACTCGCAGCACTTGTACCATTTACTCTCGCTATCGCTCGGGCTTCAATTCCTTTACTCTATTAACGCCTTTTATACCGTAGCTTCGGTTGCTAGAACTCACATGCCCACCGATACAATCATATATGGGACACGCTACACCTTTATACATATATATATATATTTTTACTATCAACTTGCCCATAACTTACTTCCAAACGCTGTTCAAGCCTAGCCTAATTCCAGAGCTATGATGCATTTTCTGTCTCTTTACCGAGCTAGTCTGCCTCGTCCTGCGCGACTTCCTATGCTCTCCACCCATCCCGTTTATCCTAGTTTTCCTTAGACTACCCTAGCTTTTCATTTGTCCCTTATGTCTCAATTTATAGAATTTCTTGCCAACTTCCCAGGGGGTCACCCATCATGAAATTGCTCCCACCTGAGCACGCTTAACCCAAAAGCTTCACTGAAATCCGGTGCCTTAAGGCCGATATTTTCGCGTCCGTTTCTTCACATGACCTTTATTACATATTTTGGAGCGAGTCGAGGCTTCACAGGCTCCAAGGCACTTTCATAACGCGTCCTTCTTTCGCAATTACGGTTTTTCCCTTTTGGTTCCCGATGTTCATCTTCTGCCTGTGTGTATGGCTACCTCCTGTCCTGGACTTCCAGATGCTCGATGATAGCGACCCCACCTTCGTCGCCACATCCAAATCCATAACCTTTCTGAACCAACGCATTTCACTTATTGCCTATTTACAGTATTTCCTTTCCATGCTTCCTCCTGTGGGGCGTACCCGTCCTGGCAGAGCCTCCTTTACCGTTCCTACTATTCAAAATCTGTATGCGGCCAATGTCATAAATGCCTTACAGAATGTACGACTATATGGCACATCCCCGCCATCCAGTACTCCCAGTTCAGATAACAGAACAATTATTCAGGCTTACCTTTGTAACTTGCCATCTCGTCACTTGTCTTCTTTCGTCGCCATTAGGCGTCTGCGAACATCGACGGTTAGTAGAAGGAATCTTATTTTCTATGACTTGGCTCTATCGCACGATCTAAGACAGAAAGAAGGTCAACATTTCCTAAATGCCCCGAAGCCTCCTGTTTATAAATGTGGCCGGCTTCACACCCATTAACAGGACTCTACCGGACACGACTTTGCAGACAACCGCTTAGACCGACCTGCTCTGATACCACATTGTCACACCCCGACTTTACTAGGGTGTGATGGGCACCCGACCCCATATCTGGAGCCGAGCGAACCCGCTGACTCTTATTACATAGATAAACTCTTGTATCAATTAAGAAATAAATACATGTAAGCCCTCCAATATATTTTTTTCATAAGTAATGTCTATCATCATATGGGACCCGCGACATGAAACGTAATAACATTGTGACGGTTGAAGCTGTCTACCAAGCTGACACTCTATACTCATGACTCTGTCTGCAAAGTCTCTAACATTGAACAAACACCATAGCTCATATACTCTGACTCGGCAGCACTCCAGAACAAGTGAAGCCCGCCAACTCCGCTGGAACATCTTCTATGATAACTGTGGCTCAGCTGGTGTACCTGCACGGCATGAACGCAGCCCCCGAAGAAGAGGGGTCAGTACGAGTAATGTACTGAGTATGTAAGGCATGAATAGTGACATAATAAAGGAATATACAGTATGAATAATAACGGAATAGACATATGGAGCTTATCTTGGGACAGAAGTAACCTGTACATATGAATGCCTTTCAGGCAGATGCCATGCATGCTTCGTCTTTTTTTTTCAGAAAACAGTACTTCTTATTTACATGTACAGAAAACAGAACGTTTCAGAAAACGGTATCCTTTATTCACATTTACAGACGCCGAGTACATCGGCTCTCCCACCCCCCTCCCCAACAGTGTCCCAACATATCATTTATAAATATATATAACATATACAGACGTCGTATCCGGCTCTCCCATATCCCGCGTCCAGGCATCCCGCGTCCGGGACGAAATCCAGCTAAATCAGGTGGTGATGTAACAGTGGCCCTTCCCCTTTTCCTCATATACATATACATATACATATTCACATTCATATACATATGTCATACAATTGGCATGCATGAGATCCCAAATAAAGTCATGTGTCCATCGGAGTGACGTAAGTTCGGTGACCTCCGATTACATTATGGAATAATCATGGTCACTTTGTCTCACCTTGAAGGAACGAGTATTTTAAGGCGAGACTACCAACGGAAAATAGCCTTAAGAGAGAGCATAGAATGAAATCATGGACATTATAACCGCCAACTAATATGCTTTGAAGTCTTTTAGAAACTATTGTCATAGCTAAGGAATAGAATTGAGGTTCAAGAACTAGTATAACACTTTCCTATTCACATAGGATTCTTAGCTCAAGACTCTTAGTCATGGAATCATTCTTGTCGTACTTATCGTAGGCATATTCTCTTTCTCAACATCATCATTATCATTGTCATCATAGGAGTATCTTCGTTAGCATAGTTACAGTACTTGTCATTCGGTGAACGGAATACGGATCAAGGGTTTCTTTGGATTCTGCTTCAAAATAAATCAAACGGAACAATAAGGAAAATCCGGGGACCATGGGCCCACCTCGGGTCAAATGAGGCGGCGTACCAAATTTACATATGTTACATTTCATGGCGTTACCTGTGAGGGTTTTAGGGTAGTCGGGTCCTATTTATGCGAGTTCTAGAGGTTTAGGAAATTCTTCCAACATTTTGCACACTTTTTAGTTCAATTCTACTGATTGAAAAAGAGAAAACTTTAGGCGCGGATTCCGGAGGGTAGAGTTATTCCCGAGGCTCATATCCAACATATTCCGTCTAAGACATGCCATAGAAAGAAGGGTGAAGCCTTACATACCTTTTCTACTTCTTATGCGACTCCAATTTCACGTTCCAAATCCGCCAAAATCTACAAATTGGTCATATTTACCAAAACTTGATTAGAGCCTTTAGAAGTTGATTCTTTAAAGTAACACTTTGTCTGCCGAAATTTCGGCAGCATTTCCCCTGTAAATATGCCACCCCCGAGAATATGGCTCGGCCCAATTCAACAGCAACCCAACCAACAACCAATCTATAACGTCAATAATCAATTCAAGAATACATTCTAACATTAAGCGCTCTTCCTACATAGTCCGACAACATTCACAATACTCACAATGATTTAATGTTACCCGAAAACTTCAACAAAAGTGTACCACACATTTTTATTCTAGATTCATAACCCACATTAAAACCATGCATTGCTAACATCATATTCATACAAATATTAAGAACCATACTAATATTACATTAACTTCTCCACCAATCTACAACCAATTTCCATTTCGTTCCAACCCTTTAATCCTTCATACAATATCATAAAATCTGCAACGACATCGACTAGAATATTACATGAAATCAATTCATCATAGCTTACCACACAATAACATTCTCGGCCACAACAACTGCACCCCTATTTTCATGAATTTCCATCCTTTTCCATACATTGCAACAACAACTAACATACTACATAGAATTAATCCATTCTCTTCCAAATCACACTATGACCACACGGCCACACCTACATATACACGGACAACTATTCAACATCCATATTTTCATAATCTTCATGAGTTCCATTCACTCCCACACACCACAACATACACAACCGTACATAACATATAAAAGAAGATTAAGTTCTTACCCTTTTTCTTCAATTTCCCACTTGGCTAGAATGTTGATCTTGCAACAATAAATGTTCTACTTGTTCCAATGACCTCTTCTCCTTGCTAGGGACCTTCCAATTAGTAGAGAGTAATTTTTGAGAAATTTTTCCAAGGTTCTTGTTTCCTCCAAGCTTGGCCGAAATTGGCCCTTTGTTTTTCTTCCAAAGTGTCTTCTTTTTTTCTTTGTTTCTTCAACTCTCCAAATTGATGAATTAGTCCTCTCCCATTTATATATATATATAGTCTCCTCCAATATTATGTGGCCACCTATCCATCTCTAGATTCTCCTTAATTTGGTGGCAAAGATGACTTATTTGTCATCTTTTTTTTTTCTTCTAGAGTTTTCTTGAAATTTTAACAAAGAAGACTAATGTCTTCTTTGGCAAGCTTTGCCCCTTATGTTGTTATAATTTACCATTAGCCCTTATTAATTAATAAAAATGTGGACATATAGGGGCTTGCCACACGGCCAAGGGCCCTTCAAGAACATTCTTGATATTTTTTTTTTTGGGAAATTCCCATTTTGCCCTTAGTCCTTCGCAATATTTCCATACTACCAATGTTCGTAAATAATATTCACAACAACTTATACATTATAATAAATTTTTGAAAATGGTCATTCCCTTTATTTCGTCACGACTACATTGGGATATCCGAACGTACAAAATACGGGATATAGCATCCTCGCCCCCTTTAGAACATTCGTCCTCGAATGTTCAACTAGTCTTATGGGGTGTCATAATATTTCGGGAGGATCCCTTTGTAGTAGTCCTTTCCTTCATGCTCACTCCTTATCCTTTACCTCATTCCATTTATAATCGAACTTCTCGATTTTTGCATGAATCTTCTTCCCGTGTCGTGGGTTTTCTACTTTGTTAGGCCAACGTATTATCCTTGTCTTTCTCAAATCATCTCTTTTCTGTTACTATTTCGTGACCATATCTTAACAAAAGCCACACCTTCAGATTCTTACTACAACTATTCTTTAGTCTCTTTTCGTATCTCTCAATACAGGTATACTTGTCTTTGACTTCATGTGTTGGTGCTCGTTTCATTTATCGTCATTCCTTGTAAGCCTGATATGGCCTAGCCCCCTTTAAGGGGTTCCTTATATGCCAATAGTCCTTTCACTTGCTTAGCTCTCTTGCTCGTAATTCTTCCTTGACTACGTGTTCGTATTTTAGCTGTGCGTCCATATTTCTTAAGCGTTCTGCTACTTTTGCTCTCAGCACAGAACCCTTACAACTTTCACTCTCCCTATCCTTTTCTATCCAACCTCTAGGCATATTACTATAGCTACATACTTATCCTTTTACAGATCTTTTACCTTAACACCATCACCATCCTGAGCATTCCTTCTCTTACTTCACATTCCTCTACCCTGGTCACCATTCTCTTAGACCTACTTGTTGAAATCAACTCTCAACCTCTCCACATTTCTCCTTGTTTCCTTTTACCTCACTCTACCTCGTCTCACATGCCTTCTTGAATCTTCATCCTAGTGGTCTCGTACTTTTACCATTAATTTCTCGCGGGGGTTTCACTTACTAAGGTTTTCTTAACTTTCACCTTTTCCAATATTTAAGCTTTCTATCTTTCATTTACTCACTCTCTTTCTTTTCCGAGTATCGTTATACTAGAATTTCAGACCTCAACCTATAGTAAAATAATAACAGCTCACTCGCAGCACTTGTACCATTTACTCTCGCTATCGCTCGGGCTTCGATTCCTTTACTCTATTAACGCCTTTTATACCGTAGCTTCGGTTGCTAGAACTCACATGCCCACCGATACAATCATATATGGGACACGCTACACCTTTATACATATATATATATTTTTACTATCAACTTGCCCACAACTTACTTCCAAACGCTGTTCAAGCCTAGCCTAATTCCAGAGCTATGATGCATTTTCTGTCTCTTTACCGAGCTAGTCTGCCTCGTCCTGCGCGACTTCCTATGCTCTCCACCCATCCCGTATATCCTAGTTTTCCTTAGACTACCCTAGCTTTTCATTTGTCCCTTATGTCTCAATTTATAAAATTTCTTGCCAACTTCCCAGGGGGTCACCCATCATGAAATTGCTCCCACCTGAGCACGCTTAACCCAAAAGCTTCACTGAAATCCGGTGCCTTAAGGCCGATATTTTCGCGTCCGTTTCTTCACATGACCTTTATTACATGTTTTGGAGCGAGTCGAGGCTTCACAGGCTCCAAGGCACTTTCATAACGCGTCCTTCTTTCAC
This sequence comes from Lycium barbarum, assembly GCF_019175385.1. NCBI lineage: Eukaryota > Viridiplantae > Streptophyta > Magnoliopsida > Solanales > Solanaceae > Lycium > Lycium barbarum. The sequence continues at coordinate 30,516,118 of NC_083344.1, read as the reverse complement.
AATTACGGTTTTTCCCTTTTGGTTCCCGATGTTCATCTTCTGCCTGTGTGTATGGCTACCTCCTGTCCTGGACTTCCAGATTCCCGATGATAGCGACCCCACCTTCGTCGCCACATCCAAATCCATAACCTTTCTGAACCAACGCATTTCACTTATTGCCTATTTACAGTATTTCCTTTCCATGCTTCCTCCTGTGGGGCGTACCCGTCCTGGCTGGACCTCCTTTACCGTTCCTACTATTCAAAATCTGTATGCGGCCAATGTCATAAATGCCTTACAGAACGTACGACTATATGGCACATCCCCGCCATCCAGTACTCCCAGTTCAGATAACAGAACAATTATTCAGGCTTACCTTTGTAACTTGCCATCTCATCACTTGTCTTCTTTCGTCGCCACTAGGCGTCTGCGAACATCGACGGTTAGTAGAAGGAATCTTATTTTCTATGACTTGGCTCTATCGCACGATCTAAGACAGAAAGAAGGTCAACATTTCCTAAATGCCCCGCAGCCTCCTGTTTATAAATGTGGCCGGCTTCACACCCATAAACAGGACTCTACCAGACACGACTTTGCAGACAACCCCTTAGACCGACCTGCTCTGATATCACTTTGTCACACCCCGACTTTACTAGGGTGTGATGGGCACCCGACCCCATATCTGGAGCCGAGCGAACCCGCTGACTCTTATTACATAGATAAACTCTTGTATCAATTAAGAAATAAATACATGGTAAGCCCTCCAATATTTTTTTTTCATAAGTAATGTCTATCATCATATGGGACCCGCGACATGAAACGTAATAACATTGTGACGGTTGAAGCTGTCTACCAAGCTGACACTCTATACTCATGACTCTGTCTGCAAAGTCTCTAACATTGAACAAACACCATAGCTCATATACTCTGACTCGGCAGCACTCCAGAACAAGTGAAGCCCGCCAACTCCGCTGGAACATCTTCTATGATAACTGTGGCTCAGCTGGTGTACCTGCGCGGCATGAACGCAGCCCCCGAAGAAGAGGGGTCAGTACGAGTAGTGTACTGAGTATGTAAGGCATGAATAGTGACATAATAAAGGAATATACAGTATGAATAATAACGGAATAGACATATGGAGCTTATCTTGGGACAGAAGTAACCTGTACATATGAATGCCTTTCAGGCAGATGCCATGCATGCTTCGTCTTTTTTTCAGAAAACAGTACTTCTTATTTACATGTACAGAAAACAGAACGTTTCAGAAAACGGTATCCTTTATTCACATTTACAGACGCCGAGTACATCGGCTCTCCCACCCCCCTCCCCAACAGTGTCCCAACATATCATATATAAATATATATAACATATACAGATGCCGTATCCGGCTCTCCCATATCCCGCGTCCAGGCATCCCGCGTCCGGGACGAAATCCAGCTAAATCAGGTGGTGATGTAACAGTGGCCCTTCCCCTTTTCCTCATATACATATACATATACATATTCACATTCATATACATATGTCATACAATTGGCATGCATGAGAGCCCAAAGAAAGTCATGTGTCCATCGGAGTGACGTAAGTTCGGTGACCTCCGATTACATTATGGAATAATCATGGTCACTTTGTCTCACCTTGAAGGAACGAGTATTTTAAGGCGAGACTACCAACGGAAAATAGCCTTAAGAGAGAGGATAGAATGAAATCATGGACATTATAACCGCCAACTAATATGCTTTGAAGTCTTTTAGAAACTATTGTCATAGCTAAGGAATAGAATTGAGGTTCAAGAACTAGTATAACACTTTCCTATTCACATAGGATTCTTAGCTCAAGACTCTTAGTCATGGAATCATTCTTGTCGTACTTATCGTAGGCATATTCTCTTTCTCAACATCATCATTATCATTGTCATCATAGGAGTATCTTCGTTAGCATAGTTACAGTACTTGTCATTCGGTGAACGGAATACGGATCAAGGGTTTCTTTGGATTCTGCTTCAAAATAAATCAAACGGAACAATAAGGAAAATCCGGGGACCATGGGCCCACCTCGGGTCAAATGAGGCGGCGTACCAAATTTACATATGTTACATGTCATGGCGTTACCTGTGAGGGTTTTAGGGTAGTCGGGTCCTATTTATGCGAGTTCTAGAGGTTTAGGAAATTCTTCCAACATTTTGCACACTTTTTAGTTCAATTCTACTGATTGAAAAAGAGAAAACTTTAGGCACGGATTCCGGAGGGTAGAGTTATTCCCGAGGCTCATATCCAACATATTCCGTCTAAGACATGCCATAGAAAGAAGGGTGAAGCCTTACATACCTTTTCTACTTCTTATGCGACTCCAAATTCACATTCCAAATCCGCCAAAATCTACAAATTGGTCATGTTTACCAAAACTTGATTAGAGCCTTTAGAAGTTGATTCTTTAAAGTAACACTTTGTCTGCCGAAATTTCGGCAGCATTTCCCCTGTAAATATGCCACCCCCGAGAATATGGCTCGGCCCAATTCAACAGCAACCCAACCAACAACCAAGCTATAACGTCAATAATCAATTCAAGAATACATTGTAAAATTAAGCGCTCTTCCTACATAGTCCGACAACATTCACAATACTCACAATGATTTAATGCTACCCGAAAACTTCAACAAAAGTGTACCACACATTTTTATTCTAGATTCATAACCCACATTAAAACCATGCATTGCTAAAATCATATTCATACAAATATAAAGAAGCATACTAATATTACATTAACTTCTCCACCAATCTACAACCAATTTCCATTTCGTTCCAACCCTTTAATCCTTCATACATTATCATAAAATCCGCAACGACATCGACTAGAATATTACATGAAATCAATTCATCATAGCTTACCACACAATAACATTCTCGGCCACAACAACTACACCCCTATTTTCATGAATTTTCATCCTTTTCCATACATTGCAACAACAACTAACATACTACATAGAATTAATCCATTCTCTTCCAAATCACACTATGACCACACGGCCACAACTACATATACACGGACAACTATTCAACATCCATATTTTCATAATCTTCATGAGTTCCATTCACTCCCACACACCACAACATACACAACCATACATAACATATAAAAGAAGATTAAGTTCTTACCCTTTTTCTTCAATTTCCCACTTGGATAGAATGTTGATCTTGCAACAATAAATGTTCTACTTGTTCCAATGACCTCTTCTCCTTGCTAGGGACCTTCCAATTAGTAGAGAGTAATTTTTGAGAAATTTTTCCAAGGTTCTTGTTTCCTCCAAGCTTGGCCGAAATTGGCCCTTTGTTTTTCTTCCAAAGTGTCTTCTTTTTTTCTTTGTTTCTTCAACTCTCCAAATTGATGAATTAGTCCTCTCCCTTTTATATATATATATATATAGTCTCCTCCAATGTTATGTGACCACCTATCCATCTCTAGATTCTTCTTAATTTGGTGGCAAAGATGACTTATTTGTCATTTTTTTTTTCTTCTAGAGTTTTCTTGAAATTTTAACAAAGAAGACTAATGTCTTCTTTGGCAAGCTTTGCCCCTTATGTTGTTATAATTTACCATTATCCCTTATTAATTAATAAAAATGTGGACATATAGGGGCATGCCACACGGCCAAGGGCCCTTCAAGAACATTCTTGATATTTTTTTTGTGAAATTCCCATTTTGCCCTTAGTCCTTCGCAATATCCATACTACCAATGTTCGTAAATAATATTCACAACAACTTATAAATTATAATAAATTTTTGAAAATGGTCATTCCCTTTACTTCGTCACGACTACTTTGGGATATCCGAACGTACGAAATACGGGATATAACAGTATGTTCTGCCCAGAATGGGTCTTTCATTGGACCAAATCTATGGCCAGACATACGGCCAGTAGAAAAGATACGGACCGTATGTTGGTCCGTAGATTGGTGTCGGGACAGATTTTTAAAAATAATATAAGGACCCAACCCTATGCAATTTATTTCATTTCTCCTCTCCACACTTCAGAACATTCTAGAGAGCTCTCCACTCTTCATCCAGAAGAACTCAAGAGAGATTTGTGATCAACTTCATCAAACCAACAAAATCAAATGTATGAAACTCATTGAAGTTCATCCAAGCCAAGAAATTCTAATGGAAGTGAACTAGGGTTTTGGTGTAAGAGGAGTATTTCCGCTCAAGGCTTATTCCTACACTATCTAATGTAAGTTTTATTATCTTTCCATGTTGTTTAAGGTAATGAGAGGTCGAAAGACTTAGGTTATGAAAGGAGATAAAAAATGGGTCACAAAGATGAGAATAATCAGATTTTGAGTAGTAGTTTGGAATGAGTCACGAATATTGATATGTTGTGATTGTAAGTATGTTATAAGTTACATTTAGAACATGGGATAAGCATTATATGTGAAAATGTAATAATGAACTATGACCGTGATTATGGAGGAATTGAAGTGAAATTGTGAAATGTGGATAATGTAGATGAATGATGATTGTGGCTTATAATATTGTGAATGTTGTTATAGACGTTTGGGAGTTGATATGGAATATGGGGAAAGTTGTATAAACAAAGGAAATGCTGCCCAATTTTCTCTATCTTTAGTTGGGCATGTTCATGTAATCGATTAGCTAATGTTAATACGAACTCTTTTGAAGGTAGAAACGCGAACATCGAAGGAGAACGACCAAACGATAGAATAGCTAAACCAAAGAGGTATGTAAGGCTAATCCTTTCTTTCTATGGCATGACTCCTATGGCATGAATCCTCTTATTTCTCCATGATCTTCCTAAATAAAGGAAACTTTGAGTCCATGACTGTAACGAGCTATATATTTATAAGATAAAGAAAAGAGATACGATACGAGCATGATCATAATGATGATGAGTTTAAGTATAAAGAATCCTAGAGTAATATAAGATGTCCATGAAGTTAATTATCCTAAGTATGGGGCCATTGATTCTTTTCCTTGTGTGCACTCATCTTAAAATGTTAGTCCCTTCAAGGTGAGATATGACGATTATGCTCACTCCGTAACGTAGTCGGGGGTTCACGACCTCATGTCACCCTGACATAGACATGGTTACCTTCAAGCTTTAATGTATGTTTAATGATGAATGTATGATGATGCTAAGTTTATGATAAGGTTATGATATGCCTATGAGATGTATGATAATGATGAGTTTATGTTGACTATATGACGATACGATCCCACCGTGCCTAATTGGCCGGGCATGTCACCGCGAAGGTGGGCTGCATACCATTCCACCGTGCCTAGATGGCCGGGCACGTCACCGCTAAGACGGGCTACTATGTTTACACCGAGCCTATAGGGCCGGGCATGCCACCACTAGTGGGCGGCGTATGATGGTTACCCGGACGCGGGTTAACGATGATGGTATATATGATATGGGGATGCATGTGCTATGATGATATATGCAATACGATTATATATGATATATGTATGAAATGCATCCATTCTTAAAGGTTAAGCAGGTTATATCTTCATCTTAGGTTTTATGATTTCTCTATTATATCTATTTCATTCATGCCTTACATACTCAGTACAATGTTCGTACTGACGTCCGTTTTCTTTGGACGCTGTGTTCATGCCCACAGGTAAACAGGGAGGTGATCTAGACTCGTAGGAGCTACTGGCAGACATTGAGAGCACTCCATTGTTCTGGAGGTGCCATTGATTTATTCTTTTGTGTATATATATGTTTTTGGGCATGACGGGGTCCTATCCCGTCCATATGTCTAGTACTCTAGTAGTGGCTCGTAGATACGCATGTGTGAGTAGTGTGGTCTCACAATTTTTCCCACGTGTATATATATATAATATTTTGATAGCCGAAGGGCTTATGTATATAAAGGTAACTATGTTTCAAAGTGAAAAATGGTTTTCCTATGACTTGAGTATAAGATTAATGAATGAACGCTCGATGTATACGATGGGTAATGGTTTTAGCGGTGCTCGATGGTTAGCCCTGGGTACCCGTCATGGCCCCTAGTCGGGTCGTGACAATAACAGAGGCATCACAATAAACAACATAGCCTTCTGGTCCTTCTGGAAGCGTCAGGACTGGGGCTGAAGTCAATCTACCTTTCAATTTTGGGAAACTACGCTCACAAGCATCGGTCCATTAAAATTTTGCTGATTTCTGAGTTAACTTCGTCAATGGTGCTGAAATGGAAGAAAACCCTTCCACAAATCTTCTGTAGTAACCTGCCAATCCCAGAAAGCTTCGAACCTCTGTAGGCGTTATAGGCCTTGACCAAGTCTTCACAGCCTCAATTTTTTGAGTATCGACCTGAATGCCGTCAGCTGAAATAATATGGCCCAGAAAATTTACAGAATTCAACAAGAACTCACATTTTGAGAACTTGGCATACAATTCACGAGTCCGAAGAATTCCGAGGACAATACGTAGATGATCTACATGCTTTACTTCTGATCGAGAATATACCAGAATGTCATCAATGAACACGATTACAAATAGATCCAAGAAAGTTCTGAACACATTACTCATCAAATTCATAAATACTACGGGGCGTTAGTTAGCCCGAATGACATAACTCGAAATTCGTAATGGCCATATCTGATTCTGAAAGCCGTTTTTAGAATGTCATCTTCCTTGACCTTCACTTGGTGATATCCGACCTTAGATCTATCTTGGAAAACCACTTAGCACCTTGTAACTGGTCAAAAAAATCATCGATTCTTGGAAGCGGATATTTATTCTTTATTATCACCTTGTTCAACTGCCTATAGTCAATGGACATTCGTAGAGAGCCATCTTTATTTCTTACGAACAAGACAAGTGCTCCCCATAGTGATGAACTGGGCCTAATAAATCCCTTCTCGAGCAAATCCTTCAGTTGTGCCTTTTACTCATTCAATTCTACTGGAGCCATTCTATAAGGGGGAATAGATATGGGTTCGGTGTCCGGCAATACATAAATAGTAAAATCGATCTCCCGTTCCGGTGGAAGACCTAAAAGTTCATCTGAAAATACATCCGGAAACTCATTTACTACCGGGACGGATTGAAAAGTTGACGGCTTTGCTTCGGTGTCATGAACTCTACCAAATGATAAATATAGCCTTTTGCAATCATCTTCCTCGCTTTGAGGTAGGAAATAAACCTACCCCTTGGAGACGTTGTATTACCTTTCCATTCAAACACCGGTTCTCCTAGGAATTGGAATCGAACCATCTTTGTTCTGCAATCCACATTAGCATAACAAGAGGCCAACAAGTCCATGCGCATAATCATATCAAAATCTAACATCTCCAGCTCAATCACATCAGTTTTAGTCTGATGACCACACACCATAATCACACAATTTCTATATACTTGTCTAGCTATTACCGAGTCACCAACAGGAGTAGACACCTCAAAAAGTTTAATTAGCTCGGGTTTCACTCCAATACGACCAACAATATAAGGAGTGATATAAGACAAGGTAGAACTCAGATCAATCAGGGCATAAACATCATAGGAGAATATGGAAAGTATACTTGTAACCACATCAGGAGAGGACTCAAAATCCTGTCGTCTGGCTAAAGCATAAATATAGGGCTGGTGAGGATCACCCGAATTAGATGCTCCCACTCTGCCCCTGCCACAGTCTGCTGAAATCTGGGGAGTCTAGCCTACAGGGCGCACGGACGAAGAAGACCCTGCCACTGATCCTGCAAGCAGAGCCCCAACTTTTTCACCCATCGAGGGACAATCACACATTATATGCCTAGTCTCTCCGCAAATATAACAAGCGTATGAGCATTAGCGACACGGACTCGAATGTAATCTTCTACACTGGCTGCATCGTGGGACCGGTGGTCTCCTCTGACTAGGATCTTCTCCGAACTAAGAACCCGAAACTCTCGAGCTCTGACACTGTCCTTAATAAATGTGGTGGTCAAATCTCCTACCCACAAATCCAGGAAGTGCACTAGTCGCAGACTGGCCTAAATGTCTAGAATATGACTGCCTCTAACCCCCTCTATACTCGCTACTAGTACAAACAGATATGGCTCTCGTACTATGCCCTCTATCAACATCACGCTCACCCCTATGTGGCTGCTGCTGCTCTTCCAAATTCTGGGCATGGGCTTGAATGCAGGAGATGTCCATCCCCTCCTGTAGCGAAGCAGTCAAGCAATCTTTAACAAAGAGTGGCCCTAGGCCACTCACAAACCGATGCACATGGTTTCCCATGTCAGCTACCATAGGCAGAGCATAGCTGGCCAATGAATTAAAGTGAAGGGTGTACTCCCGGGCACTCATATTTTCTTGCTTAAGATTCAAGAATTTATCAGCTATGGCCTGACGGACCTTGGGTGGAAAATAATGGTGGATGAAAGTATTCACGAACTCTTGCCAAACCATGGGAGGTGCATTTTCCCCTCTTAAAGAAATCCAATTCTTGTACCAACAAACTGCCACATCATGGAGCCTATAAGATTCCAACTCCACAAACTTCGTATCGGAAGCATGGATAATCCTCAGCATCCTCAACACCTAATCTATAAAACCTTGCGAGTCCTCACCCGGCTTTGACCCAAAACATTCTGGTGGGTTAAAACTCATAAAATCACGGGCTCTGGCACTGGTGGCTCTGTCACCCGGACCCGTACTCTGCCACTGAGCCTGGGCGGCAACTAGCTGAGTCAATAGCTAAATAGCCTCGGTCATCTGCTGACCCGAATCACCCGATGGAGGAACAGGAGGCACTAGAGTTGGAGCTGAGGCCCCTTCATGCCCCTCTACAATAGGCGGAGTGTGAGAAGTCCTAGATGGAACCTCATTACAGGACTCACCCTCCTCTATACGTGCCGGGGACCTGTTCAACCCACCTTCCTGCCACAGTCTTGCCCTTCTGGGAGGTTGTTGCGTTCCTCTTTACCGGCATTACTGAAACCATAACACACAATTTGGGAAAAAGGAAATCTTATAACATAGCTTTATCGCACGATCTATGAAGGAGAAAGACAGTCATTATTCCTAAATGCCCCGCAGCCTGTTGTTTATAAGTGTGGCGCTCTTCATACCCATAAAGAAGGCTCTACTGGACACGGTTCGTACACACACCCTAGGACGGAACTGCTCTGATACCACTTTGTCACGACCCGACTAGGGGGTCATGACGGGTACCCGGAGCTGACTACCGAGCACCACCCATCATGCTACCTATCATACCCGACCTGGATATACATCATGATCAACACAAGGCTTGTCATGAAACAATCTCCCAAAGTATGTATATGTGCATAGGCCCACGAGGCTGCCAAAAAGGATGTACAAAATATACAATGGAGAAGTCACATAGCACGTACAACCCACACATAAGTACCTACAAGCCTCTAACTGAAGTACTGAAATCATAAGGACTGGACAGGACCTCGCCATGCCCCAAATGTGTACACAAAGAATATACCAATAGGCTGCACCTCCGGAGTAGTGGGGTGCTCATGTACAACTGCTGAATAAGCTCTTAAGCATTTGCATCGTCTCCTTGTCTATCTGTAGCCGTGAGCACAGCGTGAATAAATAAAAAGACGTCAGTATGAACAATGTACTGAGTATGTAAGGCATGTATATCAAACATGACAAAGAAATGACAGAACATAAAGTGGAAGGATAACCTGTAACAGATTTCCTCTTAAGGCGGAATCATGCATGCTAACTTTCATAACAAACAACATCTTAACATGTATACAAATATAAACTGCCCATCCATATTGGTACAGTGTGGTCATCATTAGCCCGCGTCCGGGGTGAATATCTCAAGCCGCCCACTAGTGATGCTGCCCGTGCCATATAAACACGGTGTAGTAAGCCGCCCGCAATAGTGGATCTGTCCGGCCATCTAGGCACGGTGTAATCATCATCATTTACTTAGCATGAAGCATGCATAAGAGCTCAAGTAAAGCTATAACTCTATCGGAGTGACCTAAGGTCGGGAACTGTTACATTTTGGAAAATCCCCTGTATATGTACAGTGAATAGGATAACAAAGGACATAGCATATGCGATGTTTTGATGAGTAAGAAATAGTATTTGATGACCCTCAATGAGATTTCAAGGGCATATAATGCAAGGAAACAAAGTTGCCAAGGAAAGCGAATCATATGTTGTGTATCGGATACGAATTTCGAGCAACGAATCTATGATGGCATAATGATGTCTTGGAGAAGAGTAATAACATCCCTAAGATTGATATTGAGATGTTAAACATGTGCCAAGAAGGTTCCATAAGGATCGGAAATCAAACGAGTCGACGAGAATGAAAACGGAACCACTGGCATTATACGGCCCAACCTACGGACCGTATAAATTGTACCAGTCGTATGCTGGACCGTATAATTGGCCAAGGAGGGCAGTAGCTACTGGACCAAACATTCGGCCACACAAACGGTTCGTATAAATAGTACGAACCGTATGTTGGTCCGTATAAAGTTGGTCGGCCAGCCTTTTTTAAGTTAAGTATAAGAGACCCTTTTTCATTCCATTTCATTTCATTTTCACTCCACACTTCAAGAAACATCTAGAATACTCTATAATACTCCTCCAAAAGAGAATCAAAGGAAACCCAACATCAACAACACCAAATCCATGAAACAAAGTATATGAAACCCAAGTGAAGCTCATCCAAATCAATAAAACCTAAGGGAGGTGAAGTAGGGTTTTGGGTGCTAGAGGAGAAACTCCACTCAAGACTTGTTCAACCATCATCTAAGGTAAGTTTCATGACTAAAACATGTTGTTTAAGGAATTGTAAGGTTAAGATACTTGAATTGTAGAAGGACATAGAAAATGGGTCATTAATGAGTGTATAGTGTCATGGTTGGATGGTAGTTGGATTGAATCATGAATGTTGGTGTGTTGTGATTATGAATACATTATAAATGACGTTTAGGCCATGAAATAAGTATTATATACGAGGAAACGCGATAGTAAGCTATAACCATAAAGGTGGGCAAAATGAAGAGGAATGGTGGATTATGGTCATTGTATATAAATGATGATTGTTGATTGCTACATCGTGAATGTTGTTGTGAGTGCTGGGAGTTGATATAGAATATGGGGAAAGTAGTATAAACAAAGGAAGTGCCGCCCAATTTTCCCTAGCTTTAGAAAGCCCTTTCTTACAATTGCTTATCTAATGATGATATAAATTCTCTTGCAGGTAGAACGTGTGCATTAAAGGAGAACACGCAAGCGATAGCTTAGTTAAATGTCAAAGGTATGTAAGGCTTATCCCTTCCTTCAAAGGCATGAATCTTTCAAACTTTCCATTATCCTCCTATGTGATGGAACTTATGAGTCCTTAAATATACTAAATCATATACGAGCATGATAATGATGATAATGAGTTAAAGTATAGAGATTCGGTAGTTCATGATATGATGATCCTATAACGCTGATGATGTCATTATTGTTAACACTCACCTTATGCACTATTTCCTTCGAGGTGAGGCGAAGTACTAAAAAATGTTCATAATATAATCGGGGGTTTACGACCTTATGTCACCCCGACATAGCTATGGTTGTCTTCAAAGTCTAATGTATACTCTTAATGCGAAATGTGAAATGATGTAAAGTCATGGTATGGTTATAAGATGATCAATAATGCTAACTTATAATACGCCTATGTTATGTATGAATCTGCCAAGTTATGATAAGATTGTGATACATTCATGAAATGTGCAATAGTGATGGGTAATGATTGATTATGTGATGATGAAATTCCACTGCGCCAGAATGGCCGGGCATGTAACCGCTACGGCGGGCTGCATATGGTTCCACCGTGCCTAGATGGCCGGGCATGTCACCGCTAAGGCGGGCTGCGATGTTACACCGAGCATAGAGGGCCGGGCATGATCACCACTAGTGGGCGGCATATGATGGTTACCCGGACGCAGGATAACGATGAGATATGTGATATAACGATGAGATATGTGGTATGACGAGATATGTGATGTGACGAGATATGTGATGCGATGATACATGTACCATGATTATGTAAAATATGATTTATGTACGAAATGTATTAGCTTATGACACTCTTGCAGGTTATATCTTTCTCTTATGGCTCATGATCCTCCTATTATATTTATTTCATTCTTGTCTTACATACTCAGTATAATACTCGTACTGTCGTCTGTTTTCATTGGACGCTGTGTTCACGCCCACAGGTAGACAGGGAGGCGAGCTTGAGCCAGACTCGCAGGAGCTGTTAGCCGATTGAAAGCACTCCTTTTTTCCGGAGGTGCTTGATTATTCTTTTGCATGTATTTGTATATGTTGGGCTCGACGGGGTCCTGTCCCGTCTATGCGTTTTGTACCTCAGTAGAGGCTCGTAGATACACGGTGTGGGTTATGTGGTCTGGTAAAGTCACGATGGTATAATTGTATATATTATTTTTCATAGCCTAACGGGCTTATGTATATGAAACTATTTATGTTTACAAATGAAAGATGACTTCCTTATGATTTGAGTATAAAATCGATAAAAGAGTAGTTAATGAGTATGATGCGTAGCAGAACAAGCGGTGCTCGGTGGTTAGCCCCGGGTACCCCTCGCGGCCCCTAGATGGGTCGTGACAAAAGTGGTATCGGAGCGGTTTAGTCCTAGGAAGTGTCTACGAGCCATGTCTAGTAGAGTCTTGGTTATGGTGTGTTGCGTGCCACATCATTAAACAAGCAGCTACAGGGCATTTAGGAAAAATGACCATCTTTCTTCTCATGAGATCGTGCGATAGAGCCGTGTATAATATTTTATCCTCCCTAATAGTGTGTTATGATTTTAGAATGCCGCCAAAGGGAAAGGCTACAACCGCCCAGAAGGGCAAGCCTACGACAAAGAGGCGGGTAGATAGGGAGCCTCCGATGAATATAGAAGAAGGCGAATCACATAATGAGGCCTTGTCTAATACTTCTTCTACCCCGCCTAATGTGGAAGAGCAAGGAGGAGCCCCAGCTCCAATTCCTCCACCGGTTACTTCAGATCAACAAATGACCGAGGCCATCAATTTTTGACACAATTGGTCACCGCGCAGGCACAACGACAAAAATGCGGGCCCAAGTGATCGGGCAGCAAGTACCAAAGCCCGTGATTTTATGAGTCTAAATCCTCCGGATTTCTTTGGGTCAAAGCCGGATGAAGACCCGCAAAGTTTCATAGATGAAATGTTGAGGACATTGAAGATTGTCTATGCCTCCGAAACTGAATCCGTGGTGTTGGCATCATATAGACTCCGGGATGTGGCAGTTTTATGGTACAACAACTGGGTATTATCAAAAGGAGAGAATGCGCTTCCTCCGGTTTGGCAAGAATTCGTGGATGCATTTATTCGTCATTATTTGCCACCCGAGGTCCGCCGAGCTAGAGCGGATAGATTTCTAAATTTGAGGCAAGGAAATATGAGTGCCCGGGAGTATAGTATGCAATTTAATTCCTTGGCTAGATATGCCCCGACTATGGTGGCCGACGTGGGAGATCGTGTACATCGATTTGTGAGTGGCTTGGGGCCACATTTGTTCAAGGATTGCTTGACGGCCTCCTTGCAAGAAGGGATGGATATTTCCCGAATACAAGCCCATGCCCAGAACTTAGAGGGACGACAACAACCAAAAAGGGGTGATCACGACAGTGATAGAAGACAAAGAAAAATGGCTAGATCTATGGGCACAAACAATGATTATAGAGGGGGATCGAGGCAGACCTATTCCCGACATTCAGGTCAGTGTCGAAATTTGCATTCTTCCCAAAATTTGCATAGAATTCCCGAGTGTTTTAACATTTGAGGACGAATGTTCCAAAAGGGGGGGAAGAATGTTACACCTTGGAAAATCCTCTGTATATGTACAGTGAATTGGCTAACAAAGGAGATAGCGTATGCGAAGTTTTGATGAGTAAGAAATAGTATTTGATGACCCTCAACGAGATTTCAAAGGCATATAATGCAACGAAAGAAGGTTGCCAAGGAAAGCGAATCATATGTTGTGTATCGGATAAGAATTTAGAGTAACGAGTCTATGATGGAATAATGATGCCTTGGATAAGAGTAATAACGTCCCTAATATTTTTTTAAGTTAAGTATAAGGGACCCTTTTTCATTCCATTTCATTTCATTTTCATTCCACACTTCAAGAAACATCTAGAATACTCTCTAATTATCCTCCACAAGAGAATCAAAGGAAAACCAAAATCAACAACACCAAATCAATGAAACAAAGTATATGAAACCCAAGTGAAGCTCATCCAAATCAATAAAACCCAAGGGAGGTGAAGTAGGGTTTTGGGTGCTAGAGGAGAAACTCCACTCAAGACTTGTTCAACCATCATCTAAGGTAAGTTTTAATATTCTTACAAATCAATTTATGTTTACAAATGAAAGATGACTTCCTTATGATTTGAGTATAAAATCGATAAAAGAGTAGTTAATGAGTATGATGCGTAGAAGAATGAGCGGTGCTCGGTGGTTAGCCCCGGGTACCCGTCGCGGCCCTTAGCTGGGTCGTGACAGGAGCCTCCGTTACGTTATGGAATAATCCTCATCACTATGTCTCACCTTCAAAGAATTAATATCATGAGGTGAGATAACAACAAGAAGTAACATCAATGAACTATCATAGCATCATTATCATGGAAATATCTCATCTCTGTATCATAAGAAGCTTTTAATACTCTTTAGCTTTCATCTTTTGGGACGTAAGAAGGTCATGGAAATATGGAAAAGAAATCATAGTATAGAAGTCATGACTTTGAAAGAAGGGGACTAGCCTTACATACCTTTATGTCTCTTTAACTCTATTGACCAAATGGTTTCCTTCCAAGGTCATGATTCTACATTCAAGAGAAGTCGTACCAGGGTTAAGCCATTGAAAACATGCCTAAGTTAAAGCTAAAGTGTTACACCTCGGAAAAATTTTCCGTTGGTACGTAAGTGCACGAACTAGTGATAAGTATGAGTACATAAGGTCCATGAGCAAGAAACGACGTTTGATGACCTTAGGCGAGATTTCGAAGGTATCCGATGTGAGATGAGAAAGTTGGCTAAGTTAAGATGAGATATAAGGTGAGCAATGCATGTGCATGGACGTGGGTGATTAAAATGAGAAGTCTAAGAGATATGAAAAGTTGCAGATTTGAAATCTGCCCAGTGGTCGTAAAGTGCAAAATACGGACCGTAAATTGGTCTACGGTACGTAAACTGGCAGTCGTAAATTACCATGCAAGACTTCGACTTTCTGCCCAGTTGAGAAATGGTAAAATACGACCAGGAGGACGGACCGTAAAGCTATTTACAGCCCGTAAACCATGGTCGTAAATCACCATGCATGCAGCCAAAGTTTCTGGTTCTGGAAATGGTTAAAGACGACCACGAGGGACGTTCCGTAAAGTGGAATACGGACCATAAACCTCCATGGACGACCACTGTTCACCCAACACAGATTTTTGCAATTCATTAAATAAGGGAACCAACACTTATTTTATTTCATTACAACATTACACCACTTCTCTCTAAAACCTCTCTCTACATTCTTTATGCAAGTTTTCAAGGATATTTGAGGATCAACAACATAAAACAAGGTGAATCAAGAGTAAGAACATCATCAAAGATCATCCAAGTCAAGAAATCCAAACGGAGAAAAACTAGGGTTTTTGCTCAAAGTGGAGTATTATTAACCAAAGCTTGTTCCTACAACTTCTAAGGTAAGATTCATGATTTTTACATGATGTTTAAGGTATTGAAGAGTTGAAATACATGGATTGTAGAAATATGGTCATGTAGGTCATGAATGATGAATAGTGCTATTTTGAGGAATAGTTTGAATTGAATAATGAATGTTATTGTGTTGTTAAGCGTGCTAAGGTGGGAGGATGGGTGACCCCCCTGGGAAGTATGCAAGAAATTCTACATATTCAGACATAAGGGACAAATGAGAAGCTGGGGTAGCCTAAGAGAAATTAGAGTATATGGGATGGCTGGAAACCTTAAGAGGACGCGTAAGACGAGGTAGACTAGTTTGGTGAAGAGACAAAGAGTGCGTCACCGCTCGGGAATCAGGGTAGGCTTGAACAGCGTTTGGAAGTACTTTGTGGGCTAGTTGGTAATAAAATATATATATATATATATATATATATATATATATATATATATATATATATATATATATATATATATATATATATATATATATATATATATATATATATATATACGGATGCGTAGGATATCCCACATATGATCGTATTAGTGGACATGTGAGTTCCAGCAATCGGCGCCACGGTAAGGAAGGCATTGATCACGCAAGGGTACCGAAGTTCGAGGGATGGCAAAAATAAATGGTACAAGTGTTACCAGGTAAATTGCTATTATTTTTACTATAGGTTAAGCATGAAAAATTCTAGTATAACGATATTTGGAAAAGAAAAGGTGGGTAGCTGGAAAACCAAGAGAATGAAGTGTCGGAGGGAGGTGAAAGGTAAGAAACCTCAGTAAGGGAAGCTCCCGAGAGAAACTACCGGCTAAGTACGAGACTATTTGTGTAAGAAGTCAAAGTAGGCATGTGAAAAGAGATAGAGTGTGGTAAAAGGAAACAGTGAGAGGAGTGTATGAATTTCGAGAGCCGATTTCGATAAGGGAGGCTAAAGGAATAGTGACTAGGATAGAGGGAGTGTAAGGTAAGAGAAGGAATGTTTAGGCTCTGTGACAGTATTAAGAGACTTGGGTCCTTGGAAGGACTATAAAGGAATAGATATGTAGCTATATTAATATAGTCAAAGGCTCGACGAACAAGGATATGGAGAGCGAAAATTGTAAGGATTCTGTGTTACGAACAAAGTAGCGAAACGCTTAAGGAAAATGGACGCAGCTATAACAAAAAGACGTAGTTAAAGAAGAATTACGAGCAAGTGAATTAAGCAAGTGGAAGGATAAATAGTGGATGGAAATGTGGACAAAATGAGGACATAGACAGAAAGTAAAAGAAAACGTTAGGATAAGAAGTTTTCGACATGTTAGGTAAAGAGTTGGAAGGAAGGTGGGGAATAAAGTATAGGCGAAGACTTTATAGAAGGACTGTTGGCATATAAGGAGCCCCGTAAAGGGGGGGAGACCATAATATATTAGGCCAAAAGGGAATCACAATAATTTTAAGCACCAGAAAAGGAAACTCGTTAGCTCGGGGCCAAGGTGAAAAGTAAGTAAAGAATGTTTCGAACGACGACTATTATGACGAAGGCGTCAACAACCGGTAGTCTGAGAATTTTTGAAAGAAAGAAAGAACGCAGCACCTATGAATAAAACAAAGGAGTTCATCGGACACTAGGAAATAGTTCAAGGATGAACGAGCACCAATACAAGGAGATCAAAGACAAGAATACTTGTGTCAAGAAATGACCCGGGAAGGACAAGGAACGGGCACGAAGAAGAGAACGACTATAAAAGGGACCCTCCTGAAGTATTATGACACCCCACAAGATCAGTTGAACATTCGAGGACGAATGTTCTAAAGGGGGGGAGGATGTTATATCCCGTATTTTATACGTTCGGATATTTCAAGGTAGTCGTGACAAGTTAAGGGAATGACCATCTTCCAAAATTATTTTAATGTACAAGTTCGTTATGAATATTAGTAGTATGGAAATCTCGGGAAAGGTTAAGGGTAAAAAGGGAAATTCGCAAAATGGTTCATGGTAATATTGTAGAAAGGCTAGGGGCAAAATGGGAATTTCACAAGGTGTTCAAGAAAGTTCTTGAGGGACCAAAGTGTACATGGCAAGACAATTAAGTCATCTTTTATTTTAAGAAAATTCTAGAGAAAGGGAGAAGGGCCATATGTCCCTATTTTTAAATTGAGGGACTAAATTTTAAATATGGATAACTGGTGGAAGAAATAAAACCATATTTATCTTCCAAAAATCAAGAAACTTGTAGAAGAAGAGTAAGAAAGAGGAAGAGAAGAGAGGGGTTCGGCCCTAAGCCAAGAAAATTGGCCCCATGGAAAACTTATCAAAAAAATATTTTCTTGTGGTATTCTAAGCAATTGGAAGGCCCTTCTTAACATGGGATTATTGTTGAAGCAAGAGGACCATGTATTCTTGCAAGTTACAAATCATCGCTAAGTGGGGAGTTAAGGAGAAAAGGTAAGAATCAATCTTCTTTTATATGTTATGCATCATTGGTATATGTTGTAGAGTGAAGAAATGGATGAAATATATGAAAATATGTGTGTTGGTGTATGGTCGTGCATATTCCATGTTTGGCCGTGTATGTATTGCATGGTATTGAAGTGTTGAATTAATTTTATTTAGTAAGGTGAATGTTGTATGTGTAAATGGATGAAATTCATGAACTATGTATATGTATGGTGTTGGCCGAATGGAGTGGTTGTTTGTGTAGAAATGATGAATTAATTCTATTTAGTATTTTGATTGCCGTATTGTGGATTCCATGATGTAAAATGAGGATTTAATGGCTTGAAATGAAGTTGTAATCGTTGTGGTGTCGTTGGGGAAGTTAATGTGACATTAGCATGAATTCTTATAATTGTATAAATGAAGTTGTTAATGTAAAATATTGGTGGAATACATGAACTTGGAAGTGAGACATTTGTTTGGAAGATTGTAAGCTGGGTTGTGGTGATTGAATTTGAAAGAAGGAATTAAGTTGTTATTGTTCTTGTTGAAGTTGGAAGGTGTTGGATGAAGTAGTATGTTGATTGAATCGTTTTGAATATTATATCAATTGAATTGAATATAAATGAATGTCATTGAATTTTATGACAAAGGTTGTTAATATTAGAATGCGTCTTGAATTGATTGTTGATGTTGTTGGTATGATTGATGGTATTGTTGTTGATAGTTTGGCCGGGTTAAATTCCCGGATTGTTGTTGATTGAAATTGGCCAAGTTAAATTTTTGGAGATGGTGTATTTACAGGGGAAGTGCTGCCAAAATTTCGGTAGACAAAGTGTTAGTCTAGAATGAGGTTCTTAGACATCTATAGCTAATGTTTATATTCGTTAATATTGTTATAGATTTTGGAAGGCCAAGAGTGGAGTTGGATTGATTAAGGAAGCGAACAAGGTATGTAATGCTCGTCCTTTTCCTTCAAGGCATGATCCCGACGTGAAGATTTCACATTTATTTTCACATCTCTTTGATCTCGAAAGTTAGGTGTTATGATTCCAATGCTATAATTTCGTAGTTACTTCTAAATCTTCCTTGTCATCCAAAGGTAAAAGTCTAGGGTTCCAAGATATGATATCCTTCCTAATAACCTATAATGGTTTCCAAAATGTCTATATCTTTCCAAAGAAAAGGTGTATGAATTTGTAAGCTTCTATGACTACGATGATGAATATGCTTTTGTAATGATAACGATGAAGTTAAAGAAAAGAATTGTCTAGAATGATTATGACAAGAATGATTGTATGTCTAAAAGTCTTAAGTTAAGGATTCAATATGAATATAAGAATAATGAACTAGTTCTTGAGTCCATTTCTATTCCTTTGTCATGACTCTATTTCTATAGACTCCAAAGTACATGAAGTAATGTTTTACGAGGTTTACGATCTTGTTCCATGTTTTCTCTTAATGATATCCTTCATTGATAGTCTCGCCTTATAATATTAGTTCCTTCAAGGTGAGACATGACGATCTAGATTATTTCATAATATAATCGGAGGTTACCGACCTTACGTCACTCTGGTGAAGTTATAGCTTTTGATTGGGCTCTTATGCATGCTTGAGTTGTGATGATTACACCGCGCCTATATGGCCGGGCATGTCACCGCTAATGCAGGCTGCTATGTTTCCACCGTGCCTATATGGCTGGGCATGTCACCGCTAATGTGGGCTGCTATGTTTACACCGAGCCGAGAGGGCCGGGCATGATCACCACTAGTGGGCGGCATGAGATGCTTACCCCGGACGCGGGGGGCCCGGACGCGGGCTAAGGATGTTATGTGATTCAGACAGGTTATGTATACATGAAAGTAAAAGTGAGCATGCATGATTCCGCCTTAAAAGGCAAGCAGTCACAGTTATATCTTTTCTTTTATCTTCCAGATTTCCTTATTATATTGTTGTTCATGCTCTATCTATATTAAGCTGTTATTATTTATGCCATACATACTCGGTACATTACTCGTACTGACCCCTCTTTCTTCGGGGGCTGCGTTTCATGTCGCGCAGGTACACCCAGATGAGTTGAAGCTATTATAGAAGATGTCCCAGCGAAGTTGGCGAGCTCCATTTGGCCCTGGAGTGTAGTCGAGTCAGCGTACTATGCTATGATGTCTTGTTCGAAGTTAGAGACTTTGCAGACAGAGTCGTGGGTATTGGGAGTCTGTCTGTCAGCGGCTCCATCAACCGATGTGTCAGTTTGTATTATGATATAAGTTCTACATGGTTACAGATTTTATTTGATTTGAAAGCAACAAAAATAATATTTCGGAAAGCTTTATAATGTATTTCATGTTTATTTGATTTAGAGGTCCAAAAGATTATGTATTTAATAAGAGTCAGCGGGTTCGCTCGGTTCTTGACACGGGGTCGGGCTAAGTAAAGTTTGGGTGTGACATTTGGGCTAACTAATGCGCCAGCGGTATTTATGGATTTGATGAATAATGTGTTCCGGTCCTTTCTGGACTTATTTGTAATCGTATTCATTGATGATATTTTGGTGTATTCTAGATCCGAAGCAGAACATGCGGATCATTTGCGTATTTTCCTTGGAGTTCTTCGAACTCGAGAGTTGGTTGCAAAGTTTTCCAAATGTGAGTTCTGGTTGAACTCAGTGGCATTTTTAGGGCATATTGTGGCAGCCGATGGTATTCGAGGGGATAGTCAAAAGATTGAGGCCGTGAAAACTTGGCCAAGACCCACAACTCCTACAGAGGTTCATAGCTTTCTGGGCTTAGCAGGTTATTACAGGAGATTCGTTGAAGGTTTTTCCTCTATTTCTGCACCACTCACAAAGTTGACACAGAAATCAGCCAAGTTTCAATGGACAGATGCTTGCGAACGTAGTTTCCAAGAGTTAAAGGGTCGATTGACTTCTGCCCCAGTTCTGACACTTCCAGAGGGATTGGAAGGATACGTTGTGTATTGCGACGCTTCAGGTGTTGGGCTAGGCTGTGTGTTGATGCAACATGGCAAAGTGATTGCGTATGCTTCAAGGCAATTGCGGAATCATGAGCAGAATTATCCTACCCATGACTTAGAATTGGCCGCGGTGGTCCATGCATTAAAGATATGGAGACATTACTTATATGGTGTCCACATGGATATTTACACAGATCATAAGAGTCTTCAATACATCTTCAACAAGAAAGAGTTGAATTTGCGGCAACGACGATGGCTAGAGTTGCTAAAAGACTATGATGTTGAGATCCTGTACCACCCCGGAAAGGCAAATGTGGTGGCTGATGCTCTTAGCCGTAGGTCGATGGTAAGTCTAAGTGATGTACGACCAGAAAAGAAAGAGATGGCCCGTGAGCTTCAACAGTTAGCTAGCCTAGGAGTCCGAGTAGTGGACTCAGGTAGCAGCGGAGCTACTATCCAGAATACCGCAGTCTCGTCGCTAGTGGTAGAAGTGAAAGAGCGACAATATGAGGATCCCATGCTAATGCAGTACAGAAATACACTCCCTCATAAAAAGGAGTCATCATTTGACATTTCAGGAGACGGAGCTCTCCGATGTAGAGGAAGATTATGTGTTCCCGATGTGGCAAGTTTACGCCACCAGATTTTGAGAGAAGCTCATAGTTCCCGTTATTCTGTTCACCCCGGAGCGACGAAGATGTATCATGATCTTAAGTCTATATATTGGTGGAATGGGATGAAGAAAGATATAGCGGAATTCGTAGCTTAGTGTCCTAATTGCCAACAAGTGAAGATTGAACACCAAAAGCCGGGTGGATTGTTGCAAGCTATGGAAATCCCAACTTGGAAGTGGGAAGTGATTAACATGGACTTCATTTCAGGCTTACCCCGTTCTCGACGTAAGTATGATTCCATATGGGTGATTGTGGATAGACTCGCCAAGTCAGCCCATTTCTTACCGGTCAGGACGACCTATGAGGCAGAAGATTATGCGAAGCTTTATCTTAAAGAGATAGTAAAACTCCATGGCGTCCCGGTATCTATTATCTCCGAAAGAGGGACTCAGTTTACAGCTAAGTTTTGGAGGTCTTTCCAAGAGGGTTTAGGGACCCGAGTTAGCCTTAGCACGACATTTCATCCCCAGACCGATGGATAAGCTTAACGTACTATTCAGACTCTTGAGGATATGTTACGAGCATGTATGATAGATTTTGGAGGGAATTGGGATGATCATTTGCCACTCATTGAATTTGCTTACAATAATAGTTATCATTCCAACATTCAAATGGCACCATATGAAGCTTTATATGGGCGAAAGTGTAGATCCCTAATTGGGTGGTTCGAAACCGGAGAAACTAAATTGATAGGGCCAGACTTGGTCCAGCACGCTATAGAGAAAGTCAAGCTTATACAAGATCAGTTGTTAGCAGCCCAAAGTCATCAGAAGTCTTATGCGGATAATCGTCGGAAAGACTTGGAGTTCATAGTGAAGGATTGGGTATTCTTGAATGTGTCGCCAATGAAAGGCGTTATGAGATTCGGCAAAAAGGGGAAGCTTAGTCCCCGGTATATTGGACCATATGAGATTGTGCGCAAAATAGGCAATGTGGCCTATGAGTTAGATCTACCTCCGGAATTGGAGTCAGTTCATCCAGTATTTCATGTCTCGATGCTTCGAAAATTTGTTGGAGATCCCACTAGGATCGTCCAAGTAAATGATGTGCAAGTGACAGAGAAATTGACTTATGAAGAGGTACCCATTGCCATATTAGACAGGCAAGTACGGAGGCTTAGAAACAAAGAGGTGGCCTCGGTTAAGGTTCTATGGAGAAGTAGTAAACGAGAGGAGATGACATGGGAAGCAGAAGGAAGTATGTGATCCAAATACCCACATTTATTTCAGCCCTTGGAAGAAGCCCAAGGTGAGACGTCAAGATCATAAGGTATGTATATTTCCTTTTATGCTTTTGGGTCATGTGTGGCCAAAATTTTTATGTTGTTATGTTGTGGCCCTGTGTGGCATCGCTATTATGGGTTGTTGTGGCAAGATGGTAGCGCCATATTATAAGGGAAACTCTTGCGAAATTTTTGTAGAACTCCCGAGCACTTTAACATTCGGGGACGAATGTTCTTAAGGGGGGAGAATGTTACACCTCGGAAAAATTTTCCGTTGGTACGTAAGTGAACGAACTAGTGATAAGTATGAGTGCATGAGGTCCATGAGCAATAAACGACGTTTGATGACCTTAGGCGAGATTTCGAAGGTATCCGATGTGAGATAAGAAAGTTGGCTAAGTTAAGATGAGATATAAGGTGAGCAATATATGTGCATGGACGTGGGTGATTAAAATGAGAAGTCTAAGAGATATGAAAAGTTGCAGATTTGAAATCTGCCCAGTGGTCGTAAAGTGCAAAATACGGACCGTAAATTGGTATACGGTCCGTAAACTGGCAGTCGTAAATTACCATGCAAGACTTCGACTTTCTGCCCAGTTGAGAAATGGTAAAATACAACCAGGAGGACGGACCGTAAAGTGATTTACGGTCCGTAAACCATGGTCGTAAATCACCATGCATGCAGCCAAAATTTCTGGTTCTGGAAATGGTTAAAGACGACCACGAGGGACGGTCCGTAAAGTGGAATACCGACCGTAAACCTCCATGGACAACCACTGTTCACCCAGCACAGATTTTTACAATTCATTAAATAAGGGAACCAACACTTATTTTATTTCATTACAACATTACACCACTTCTCTCTAAAACCTCTCTCTAGATTCTTTATACAAGTTTTCAAGGATATTTGAGGATCAACAACATAAAACAAGGTGAATCAAGAGTAAGAACATCATCAAAGATCATCCAAGTCAAGAAATCCAAATGGAGAAAAACTAGGGTTTTTGCTCAAAGTGGAGTATTATTAACCAAAGCTTGTTCCTACAACTTTTAAGGTAAGATTCATGATTTTTACATGATGTTTAAGGTATTGAAGAGTTGAAATACATGGATTGTAGAAAATATGGTCATGTAGGTCATGAATGATGAATAGTGACATTTTGAGGAATAGTTTGAATTGAATCATGAATGTTGTTGTGTTGTGATATGAATGTATTATAAATTGCACTAAGATCATGAACTAGACACTTTAGACGAATGGATGAAGTTGGATGTTATGACCATGAATATGGGTGAATTAGAGGAAAATTAAGGAATCTAGATAATGTGGATAATGTGAATGACTAATGGCCATTGTTATGATATTAATGAAGGTATAGACGCTAGCATTGGGAGGAAGCGTGCAAATGTAGAATAGTCTGACGAAAAGGTATGTAAGGCTAACCCTTCTTTCATAAGGCATGGTTCCTTGGCCAAACTCTTAAATCCTCTATATGAGTATGTTGTATTCAAACGATTGACACTCCGAGCTCATAAGCTCACGATCCTCGATATGTGCTATGATTGTACTACGCACCCCATATGACGAGTAAGCATAAGATATAGATGTAGCGAAAATGATGATGATAGTGATGACGATGATAATAATAATGATGCTAAAGGTGCCTACGGGATATTATACTTACATGTGCCTATGAAGGGCTATAATGACACCCCGAGCTTATAACGCCGGGTAGGATATATGTATATGAATATGTATAAAGTATGTATACGATTACGAAACGCGCGCACACCTCTGCAGATGGTACGGATAACCCTGAACCCTTGGTAAGGCCAGGTATGAGTAACCTTGAGCCTTGGTTGGCCAAGTATGTATGAAGCACCGATCTTATGAGGTCGGGTATGCTATGTAAATGCCATGTATGTGAAATGACTATGTATATAATATGAATATGAATGTGATAAGACTATGTATAAGAATACGAATAAGGACATGTATACGAATATGAGCACAAGTATGGTACGAGTACTATTATGGAATACGGATGATGACGTAGGTGTACAAATACGTATGAAAAATGGAAAGTCATACGAAAGGTAGGTAAGTGCTATGACGATGATATTATTGTCTCCCCCTCCTATGCTATTTCATATGTTGTTCATGTTTCTTATTTATTGATGTTGTTCATGCTTTACATACTCAGTACATTATTCGTACTGACGTCCTTTTGTTTATGGACGCTGCGTCATGCCTGCAGGTGCACAGGGAGACAGACTTGATCTATAGCTGCCTATTCGGAGATTACATAGAGAGCTCCATTTCCTTCGGAGCCATATCTTTTGGGTACTCATTCTTTTGTGTATATAATTATGGGCATAGCGGGGTCCTGTCCCGCTAATGTGATATGTTGTACTCTTAGAGGCTCGTAGACATGTGTGTGTGTGGGTAGATGTGTTTGGCCTTGTCGGCCTATGTTTTGTATACCATTTTGTCGGCCACGTTGGCCCATGTAAATTGATGCGGCATAGATGCCTATGATGATATAAATGTGCTGTTGTCCAAATGGGACTAGTTGACCAATGAATGGAAATGCATATATAATTATGTGGCTCACCTAGATGTAAGCATTAGAGTAAGCTAAGAGGGTGCCCGGGTGGGCTAGCACCGGGTGCTCGTCGCGGCCCCGAGTCGGATCGTGACATAAAGCAACTAAGAGCTAATGAAATAGCTAAACATTATTCAATCCTTAGAATGTCCTTCCAATGTCATCCATAACCAAAACTATTACATAACACCATAATCAGCGTCCTATAATACTTCTTTAACATCATTTGCATTATTTACCACAAGATTATGCCCTACTCATATTAAGAATCATGACTCAACCAAACTACTTAAAATACCATTTTCCCCTATATTTGAGCTCATATTCCACTTTTTTATCTAATCCAAGTCTTTCAACCACGCAATACTTTCAATAACATGAAATAGATGTAAAACTCACCTTTAGTTATGTAGGAATGATCTTTGGATGAAGATACTCCACTTGAGAACAACCCCAACTTCAATTCCAAATGAATTTCTAGCTTCCCTTAACCCTAATGGGAATCCATACATTTGAATTCCCTTGATTATTGGTGATTAATCCTTGATTTCTCTTGGATATGCACTAATATGATATGGGGAATATTCTAGAGGTTTCAAGAGTTAAAGAGAAAGTGACGGTTGGACGGTCGGGTCGATGGTCCCGTTGACGGTCCGTTGACTTGTCCCGCCGATTTTCGCCTGCAGATTTCAGCTTGCAGAAACATGTTGACGGTGCACAGTGACGGCCTGTCAACACTGACTGGTGTCTGCGGAATTTCCAAAATCAGTTCAGCTTGCGTCGATTCGATTCGTTCAGCTTCTAACTCTATAATTTACCTAGAATACCTACTGATACATTTGTAAAAGGAGTACAACACTTTAATTCCCCAAACTCGGGCACGTGTCACCACTCTCAAGACGTACTCGACTAGAAAATCATTAGTTCTACTATGACGAAGGCGAGGGACGTAACACTCATAACATGGTTCTATCGCATGATCTAAGATACGAAAGAAAGGAAATCTTCCTAAATACCTTGCAGCCTCCTGTTTATAAATGTGGTGCACTACACACCATAAACAAGACTCTTCTAGACACGGCTTGTAGACAACCATAGGACAGACCCGCTCTGCTACCAATTTGTCACACCCCAACCCTGGTATGGCATGACTGGCACCCGGTATCTTACGGAAACTGAGCGAACCAACTTATAACTCGCATCCTCTATGTCTCAAACGACAAAATAAGACCAAAGGGCTAAATACAAACATAATATCATGCATAAGTGTATATATATATATATATATATATATATATATACAAATATACTGTGGGCAAACGAATCCCATATAACGACTGGCAAGGCATAACTAAGGGGTATACAAGACACTTTCTGCAAATCCTCTACGAACCTGACTGAAGTATACAAGTCGGGACAGGGCCCCCGTCATACCCTTAACACAAAGTACATATACGACCCAGACTTGGCAATGCTCCAGGAAGAAGTGGAGCCCACCAATCAAAACTAGTACCTGAAAGCAGCCTACTGGGGAAGAGCCTCGTCCCGTCTGTCTACACCTACGGGCATGAACGCAGCGTCCACAAGAAACGATGTCAGTATGAATAATGTACCGAGTATGTAAGGTGGAAATGTAATATAATAAACATATGCTACAAAGAAGAAGAATAGGAATCAACCTAGCACTTCTGACTTACTGATGGGAATCCAGTACACACCTTTCTTTGTGCTCTCATATCCTTAACTCCATCTATGCATAATATTTCGATCCTGACCTACATATTATCCTGGTCCTATCTGCCCAACTGATCAGTGGTAACTGCCGACCGATCGTAGTACCGTGGTAACTGCCCGTCCGATTATCGCCCGACGGTGGAGCGCAATTGCTTGACTGATCAATGGTAACTACCCAACCGGCCGTAGCTCGGTGGTAATAACTGCCCAACCAGCCGTAATATGGTGGTAATACATAACTACCCAACTGGTCGTAGACTAGTGGTAAATACATAACTGCCCAACTGGTCATAGACCAGCGGAAAATACATAATCACCATCATGACCTTGTCACCCTGAGTAATCTATATATACTTATCATGCCCATCACTTTTCCGTTATAGCATACACGATCACATAAGTCTTATAAGCACAATTTTGGGGCATAAGGACCTCTTACCGCATAACTGGACATTAACCAGACTCTGAGATCAATCATAGGCATCTCTTCTAGCATCAAATACCTTATTGGGGATCCTCTGCTAGTACTCTATTTATGTCCCATAAGACATTACCTAAGTACACATTTCTAAACGCATCGAAGTGGCATAAGGTCGGTAAACCTCCGATTAACATTAAGGAACTATCATGATGAACATATCTCACCTTGAAGGAACAAGATCATAAGATGAGATCAACAATAATGAATAACATCTATAGTCATGAAACGAGCTCAATGATATCATAAGAACATCGGGAACTAGAATCTTTGGTACTTTCAGAAACAAGGCCATTGGTGATATCATGTACAGGTTCACAACAGAGGAATCATTCCTTAAGAAAGAAAGGTTTAGCCTTAACATACTTCGAAGCTCACTTCTCGACTTTCTGACCGACCTCTTGTCTTGCAATCTACTTAAAATCATTCGTACTCTTGTGTAGCCTTAACATACCTGGAAGTTCACTTCCCGACTTTCCAACGTACCTCTTTTCTTGCAATCTACTTAAGATCGTTTGTAGTCTCATAATCTACATATAAAACCATTCATACTATTATTAGGCTCACCATCATACACTTATCTCAAGCCTTTAATTAAAATCCTTTTAGAATCTGTTTAATTTCGGGCAGCGTCTCCTTTGTTTATGTGCCTAGGCCAAATAACAATACCAACAAAACAACAACAATAGCAATATTAATATCAACAACAATATCATCAATCCCAAAATATTTCATAAAACATCCACACGATGTTTTTTAACATACAACAATAATATACACTTCCTTTCTCCCCAATCAAGGAGCATAATCTCATCGACACACCAGAAACATTAGATACTATCCATATACATGTAAATTATCCCAACCACACAGCCACAACGTGCTCAAAACAGTCCATAACACAACACTTTATGACCTTTCCTCCATAACTATTTTCACTTTTAAGACTTGCTAATACTTCAAATCAGCTCAACATAAGAGAGAGGATGAATAAAATACCTTATACTTGAAGAACTATAGCCACACCAACTTTCTTCAAGATCAAACACACCACAACATCAACTAGAAGCAAGAACAATCACCTTTCATGGACTAGTTTGGTTTAATGGGCTATAAGTGTTTGGGGGATGTGTTGGGAGATTTCTAGAAATCATGAGAATGTAAAATGATGAAAAAATGGGGTTGATGGGGTTTTTATACCCCTTCTAAGTCGGTTCCACCGACTTTCCCAAGTGGGACCCGCGGAAGCCATTTGGCAGCTTGGAGTCTTTGTCTTAAAATGCCCATAACACCCTACTCCGACGTCGTTTTGAGGAGCGGTTTGTTGCGTTGGAAACTAGACTCGACGAACTTCATTTTAGGCTTTTAAAAAACCTTAAAAATCCAAGTATACCTAGAAACATGCCACTCCAAAATAGACCCAAAATTCTATCCAAAATTCTGCCAACGTTTTTCCAAATTTTCGACAAACTTATTTTCTTCTATTTGCTTGATCCCGGAATCTTCCGAAACTCTCCATACATGATATTTATCATTAATCATACTTGATAATGGCATGTACATTGGTTCCAAGGTTTTCCTTCGTGGTTACGACTTCAGAGATCGTAATTCATCTTGCTACGTACTTCCCATGGTCGTACCCTTCAAAACATCACATATACTAAAAGATATTATTTCTCCAATCCTCCCATGGCTTATTATATGAACTTAAACCCTCATAACCATAAGATAAACACATATCATCTCACATACCTCCTAAAAGGTAGCTCGAATCTCAACATACGAAACTACGGGGTGTAATATCCTTCCCCCCTTCATAAACATTCATCCTCGAATATTAAACTCTCAGGGACCTTAATCCTCCTTCCGGCCACTACCTTGCCCTTCTGGGCTGCCATTGCTTTTCTATTCGTTTTCTCTTCATAGGCATAGCTAAAATCACAATGTATGGTTAGGAGAAAGAGAATACTCATAACACGGTTCTATCACACGATATAAGATAGGAAAAAAACGAAATCTTCCTAAATGCCTTGGAGCCTCCTGTTTATAAGTGTGGTGCACTGCACATCATAAAGAAGACTCTGCTAGACATGGCTTGCAGACAACTCTAGGACATACCAGGTCTGATACTATTTTTCACACCCCAACCCTGGTAAGGCGTGAGTGGAACCCGACATCTTACGAAAACCGAGCGAACCAACTTATAACTCGCATCCATGGACTCACGAATATGATATAATGATTGGTAAGACATAACTAAGAGGTATACAAGACACTTTCTACAAAGCTTCTATGAACCTGACTTAAGTATACAAGTCGGTACAGGGCTCCAACATACCCTTAACACAAAATACATATACGACCCTTACTCGGCAATGCTCCAGGAATAGGTGGAGCCCACCAATCAAAACTAGTAGCTGAAAGCACCCTACTAGGGAAGATCCTCGTCCCGTCTGTCATGACCCGACTAGAGGCCTTGACGGGTACCCGGGGTTAGCCACCGAGCACCACTCATTTCCTTAGTCGTCATGGTCATTATACACTTCTTTGCCATTCATATACTTATAAAATCATAAGAAAATCATTTCTCTTTTGAGAACATCAATACTTTTTTAGACATAAGCCTTTCGGCCATCAAAATAATATATATATATATATATACATGCATAAGAGCAACCTCGTGAGACCATATAACCCACACTGCGTATCTACGATCCTATACTAAAGTGCTAGACGTAGGAATGGGACAGGACCCCGTCGTGCCCAAAAATATACAAAAGAATAATCACGGCACCTCCAGAACAATGGAGTGCTCTCAAGTCAGCTAATAGCTCCTACGAGTCCGGATCAAGCTCACCTCCCTGTCTACCTGTGGGCAGGAACACAGCGTCCAAAGAAAATGGACGTCAGTACGAATATTGTACTGAGTATGAGAGACATAAATGATAATAATACATCAATGAGACAAGGGAAGCATCAATAAGGAGCAACTGTATATGACTGTCACTTATAAAAGGGATAACACATGCTGACTTACTCATACTCATCATCATATCATGTATGCAATAATGTATAAATGTATAAGTGTATAAATGTATAAGCTGCCCGTCCATATAGGTATGGTGTGATAATGTATAAGCAGCCCGTCCATATAGGTACGGTGTGATTATGTATAACCTGCATCCAGGCCTCCCGCGTCCGGGATGTAAGCTGCCTACTAGTGGTGTGATCACACATAAAAATAACATATACTCATCATAATGCATGTATAATAACTCAAAGATATCTATATTTTATCGAGGTGACTTAAGGTCGTGAACCCCCGATTCCATTATGGAACATTTACAAGTATTTTCCCTCACCTTGAAGGAAGTAGTATATAAGGTGAGTGTGTACAGTAAACGACATCATTAACTTTATGGTACTCTCCCCCACCTTGAAGGAAATAATATATGAGGTGAGTGGATATAATGAATGACATCATTAACTTAGTGGTGTTCTGCCTCACCTTGAACGAAGAAGTATGAGGTGAGTGTATACAACATATGACATCATTAACTTTATGGTACTCTGCCTTACCTTGAAGGAAATAATATATAAGGTGAGTGTATACAATATATGACATCATTACCATTATAGGAACATCATATCATGAACTCTAGAATCTTTGTACTTGACTCATCATCATCATAATTGAACTCATAATGTATCTCTTATCTCATGTAGCTAGTCATGGACATAGACCCTTAGCTTTCCGGGATATAGAAGATTCATAGAGAAGAAGGAAAGTCATACCATAGGATTCATGACATAGAGAGAAAGGACTAGCCTCACATACCTTTTACGTTTAACTAATCTATCTCTTGATTGTTCTCCTTCAATGCCCACGTTTCTACCTTCAAGAGAAGTCACATTAACATTAGTTAATCAACTATAAGTACGTGTTACTATTTCTAGGGAAAATTGGGCAGCATTTCCTTTGTTTATAAAACTTTTCCCATATTCTATATCAACTCCCAAACATTAATAACAAGATCCACCATATCGTAGACAACAATCATCATTCACCCATATTATCCACATTTCGTAATTTCCCTCCAATTTCTCCCTAATCATGGTCGTAATTCATTATCGCATTCTCTAACATATAACACTTGTTCCACATTCTAAATGTCATTCATAACATATTTACAATCACAACATACCAATATTCATAATTCATCCCAAACCACTATCACATAATTACACTATTCACCCATTCATAACCCATTTCCTATATCTTCCTAAAATTCAAGTGTCTTAGCTTTCCAATACCTTAAACAACATGCAATGATCATAAAACTCACCTTAGATGATGGATGAACAACCCTTGAGTGGAAGTTCTCTTCTTGCACCAAAACCCTAACTCACTTCCCATGAGTTTTCTTGGCTTAGATGAACTTTGCTATGTTTTCTACACTTGGTTTTGTGGTTTTGATGTAGTTGATCATGTATTTCCCTTGATTTCTTGTGGATGAATAATGTAGAGTGTTCTAGAGGTTTCTTGAAGAGAGGAGAGTGGAATTAAATGAAATAATGAGAGAGGGGTCCTTATATTAATTCTTAAAATCTGTCCCGACCAACATATACAGACCAACATATGGTCCGTACATTTTATACGGGCCGTATGTTTGGTCCAGTGAGTGATGCCTCTCTTGGATAATTATACGGCCTAACATACAGCCAGTATAATTTACACGGCCAGTATGTTGGGCCGTATAATGCCCAGCTGCTCCGATTTCATTCTCGTCGACTCGTTTGATCTCCAATCCTTATGGAACCTTCTTGACACTTGTTTAACACCTCAATACCAGTCTAAGAGACGTTATTACTCTTCTCCAAAGTATCGTTAATTCATCATTACCTCGCCGCTCATAATTCATACCCGACACGCAACATATCCTTTGCTTTCCTTAACAACCTTCTTCCATTATGTCAAATTTCTTTGAATCTGTATTAGGATCATCAAATGCTACTTCTTACTTATCGAGACATCGTATACGTCGTGCCCTTCACTAGCCTATTCACTGTACATTAACGGGGAATTTTTCAAGGTGTAACATTCTTCCCCCCTTGGGAACATTCGTCCTCGAATGTTAAACTATCCGGGAATTCTACGAAAATTTCGCCAGAGTTTCCCCTGTAATATAGCACTACCATCCTATCACTGCATCCCACAATAATATTGCCTCACAGGGCCACAACACAATAGCAACACATCTATGGCCACACACGACCAAAAGTATGAAAAGAAAGTATACATACCTCATAATGTTAGTATTTCATCTTGAATCTCTTCTGCGGCTGAAATAAGTGCGGACACTTTGATTTCATATTTTCTTCCGCTTTCCGAGTCATTCTTCTCAGTTGTTATTCTGCCATAAGACCTCAACTGATGCCACTTCTCTATTCGAGGTCTCCGTACTTGCCTATCTAATATGGCAATGGGTAGCCCTTCATAAATAAACTTTTCTGTCACTTGAACATCATTTACTGGCATAATCCTAGTAGGATTTCCAACATATTTACGAAGCATCGGGATGTATAAAACTTGATGAACTGACTCCAAATCATGAGGTAGACCTAATTCATAAGCCACCTTGCCTATTCTGCACACAATCTCATAAGGCCTAATGTATCGGGGACTAAGCTTCCCCTTCATTCGGTGATCTTTATTGCATTCGTAAGTTTTCATATCCCAGGGCTACTGTTGCAAGCGTATAGCATGTACTTATGTCATATTCCAAGTAATTGTCCTATTTTCCCCTAACGATAATCCCAACTCAACATTTCAACTCAATTTACCAAATGCTTTCCTTCGACTGACCCGGAGTATCATGACTACACTGTCCTTGTTTTACTTCTCACTCCTCTTTTAAGTACTTACTTGGTTTCATTGGCGACGCATAAATACCTGCAAGTTACATAATCGTTCTTGCGTGATTCGGGTACATACACATCTATACATATACATGTATCCATATCCGTATTCGTAATAGGACTAATTTACATATCGTATCCATGGTCATATTCATATACATATCATTTACGTAGCATGCCCGACCACGAAGGTTCGGTGTTTCGCACACCCGACCATGACTAGGCTTGGTGTCATTCCTACCAAAAGTCTTTTGTCTTTCTGCAGTACTTATCTCGTTGCGCTCTCTTCCTTCCTTTATTTTTCCCTTGATTATCATATCTTGTGTTCTACCATAGAAAACCTCAGGTCCCTTTCTTAATTGTCACTTATAAATAGCAATATCATTCACAACGACTTTACCGCTAGTATCTTTACCTCTATTCTAGTATAACACCGTCATCCTTTACAATACCCCTGAGTTATTTGCTCTCAATGTCACGTGGTTCAAGGTCTTCATGAATGATTTCCCGTACAGTCTCAGATGCTCGCTCAATTCAGGTTCGTTTATATACTAGTCATTAGACTCATTTCTGCATAACTGTCACTCTTTGTTTTAGAGTCTATATCTGTCACATCTTAGAGTCCATCATTTCAATCTCTACACTAGTATTCTCTTTACTCGCTTCCCCCCTTTAAGGGTTTTACTCGTACCATTCTCAAATCCGTTGCCTCACCTTCAAATCTTGAATTCATATATCCCTTACTATACTACATCTTATTCATGCCGTTTCTCATAATTTATAGCTACGATAATACATGTGGGAGGTCTGTACATACTCATCTTGCAGTTTTGTAATCAAGTAATACAACCGGCATAGCAATCCGAACAAGAATGTATTTTACTGAGCTCATTTGGTAGTTATAAGTCAATGTTTAAATCCACTCCAATTAACAACTTCTTCCCCCATAGGGATGCTCACAATAGTGGTGGATCTAGTTATGCATACCATCCATATAATGTCACATGCCCTCTTCTTCGGCACTCAAAGTTCGCTTGTAACGTCATCTTTGTTTTCCAGGGCGTAAGTCTTATGCGCCACTAATACCCCTCATGCCTCATACTCTTCTACTCTTGTGTTGCCCTCGACATTGAACTCAAAACAAATCGTAATCGTATTATATTAGTCATCGATGATAGCTTTACTCTATCGCTTTATCGTCATACGGTAAACTCATAACTCATGATCATCTTTTTCTTTTCAGCTCATCACTTCATATACTTTACTCGTTCTAACTTGGTATGGGATATTCATAGCAGATGCATCTTTCTTTAATCGTAACACGACTACCTCTTATGTGCGCGTACTTCATATATTTCCTTTTCTCTCTATTCTCATTCTTATTCCTTTACATTCCTTCCTCCTCGATTTATCTTATTTCATTCCGCTTTATAATCAATCCCTTTATTCTTCGCACGAGGGACTATATTCTCAACTTTGTACTGCTTTGTCCTTTAGAATATACTACCTTTGTACAATCTATTCTTTGCTACCAAAACTTATTTTGTTCATTCTGATCATCCCCTCTCACCCTTATTGTGTTGATCCTTTTTCTAACAAGCGTCCTATTTCGTTATTCATCTTTCTGTATTCTTGGTCTTTTACATCCAGCTAAAGATATCACTCTTACTCTTGATTATACCAATCACAAACTACTGCTACTGTGCCATATCTCTTTTCTCTGATATCTTTTTCAAGTTGACTTCCCCCTTTTTGCTGGCTATCACTTCTGTCATTGAGGAATCCCTATGTTGGACTTTCCCCTAACGAGGTCTTTTAAGCTTTCTCATCTACTGCCCCATGGCTCACTTGCTGGTTTCACTCTTGCATTCACTCTTTATTCATACAGGACATGTCACCTCTTTGGTCGTTTCCTCGTTATACTTTGTATTACAGTTCTTGTTATGCCCTCATTATACCTTGATCATAATCAACGCTATAGAATGCCACTTCTTTACCTCGTTCGCAAGCCTGATTATAACATAGGATAAACCTCGTGAAGTAAGCATACTCAACCTGTTACTCTTTCTAATCAGTTCTATTACGCTTACCATATAAATTGGTTTACCAACGTGTTCTCACTCATTATAACCCTTCGTATTCGTACCTCAGTCTCCGGGTACTGTTACTTTAGTTGCTAGTAAGCTCATCGTATCTTACTCGCACTTATCCGTCCAATCAATACTCCAGTATCACACTCTATTGGGGTTACCCTTTCTCTTCCATGGCATGTTTTAGTACTACCAAGCATTTCTCTTTACCGTATCAATGTCGCTCTTATAACGACTGTTACTATCAATTCAATAGTATTTGACTCATGTCGTATAGTTGTTAATGATACTCCTAACTTAATCTCGTCCCGCCATTACCTTATTGCACAACATCTCTTCTCGTTAGAACATGTCACAAGCTTATATCTTATCTCCTTTAGATTCTAGGAAAATTTCGGCAAAGTTTCTCTTGTAAGAATAACAATCCCAAACCTGAACATAGCCCAGAAAATACGTCTGATGTCTCAATAGGACATATATCGGAACGCACATAATATGTAACTGAACAATCCAAGATCACTTACCATTAAAGGATATAAATAATAGGGCTTTTATCATAAGTTGTGCTTGCACACTCGGTCTAGAATTCCAATATCTATATACATACACATATTATTTATATTCACTTACTATCAATCAACTTACTCGTAAATCACGGTTTTGGCTATCACTAGGTTACTAACAAATATAGTCATCTCAAATTGTCAGATTGGCTCAGATGTTTTTTCACCTCAACACAACCATCACAACGGGGGTGATACATAACAGCATAAGATCCGAATCAATCGATGCACACATATCGTAAGAGGATACTAACTGTCACGACCCGCCTAGGGGCCGTGACGGGTACCCAGGGCTAACCACCGAGCACCACGCGTTTCCTACTCATCATGCTCATTAAGCCTTATTTTACAAAATTCATACTCAAATCATAAGAAAATCATTTTTCATTTGAGAACATAAATACCTTTATAGGCATAAGCCTTTCGGCTATCAAAATAATATACATATATACGGCAGTAATCTCGTGAGATCATATAACCCACACTGCGTATCTACGAGCCTCTACTAGAGTGCTAGACATAGTGACGGGACGGGACCCCGTCGTGCCCAAAATATACATATATACACAAAAGAATAATCAAAGACACCTCCAGAACAATGGAATGCTCTCAAATTAGCTACTAGCTTCTACGAGTATGGATCAAGATCACCACCCTGTCTACCTGTGGGCATGAACACAGCGTCCAAAGAAAATGGACGTCAGTACGAACATTGTACTGAGTATGAGAGGCATAAGTAATGAATATACGTCAATGAGATAAAGGAAGCATTAATAAGGAGCAACTGTATATGACTGTTACTTATAAAAGAACTAACACCTGCTGACTAACTCATAATCATCATCATATCATGTATGCTTAAATGTATAAACTATCCATCCATATAGGTACGGTGTGATAATCATTGGCCTGCGTCTAGGCCTCCCGCGTCTGCGGTACCATCTCATGCCGCCTACTAGTGGTGCTGCTTGTGCCATATAGACACGGTATAATCATCTATAAGCCGCCCGCCTTAGCGGTCCTGCCCGGCCATATAGGCGCGGTGTAATATCATCAACATATACTCATCATAATGCATGCATAGAAACTCAAAGATAGCTATACTGCATCGGGGTGACATAAGGTCGTGAAGCCCCGATTCCATTATGGAACATTTATAAACATTCTGCCTCACCTTGAAAGAAATAGTAAATAAGGTGAGTGTATACAATAAACGACATCATTAACTCTATAGGAACCTCATATCATGAACATCTAGAATCTTTAGACTTAAACTCATCATCATCATTATTGAACTCATAGTATGACTCTCATCTTGTATGGCTTTTCATGAACATAGGCTATTAGTTTCCGGATTGTAGAAAATTCATGAACGTGAAGGAAAGGTCATGCTATAGGATTCATGTAATAGAAAGAAAGGACTAGCCTCACATACCTTTTGCGCTTAACTAATCTATTGCTTGCTTGTTCTCCTTCAATGCCCACGTTTCTACGTTCAAGAGAAGTTGCACGAACATTAGTTAATCGATTACTTAAACGAGCTGACTATTTCTAGGGAAAATTGGGCAGCATTTCCTTTGTTTATACGACTTTTCCCATATTCTATATCAACTCCCAAACATTCATAGCAACATCCACAATATCGCAAACAATAATCATCATTCACCCGTATTATCCACATTTCGTAATCCACTCCAATTTCTCCACAATTATGGTTATAGTTCATTATTGCGTTTTCTCATATATAATACTTATTTCGTGATCTAATTGTCATTAATAACATATTTACAATCACAACATATCGAAAATCATGACTCAATCCAAACCTTTACCCAACAATGTCACTATTCCTATATTCATGACCCATTTTCTACCTCCTTCTACAATCGAAGTGTTTCAACTTTTCAATGCCTTAAATAACATGTAAATGCCATAAAACTCACCTTGGAAGGTGGATGAACAACCTTTGAGTGGAACTTCTCTTCTTGCACCAAAACCCTAACTCTCTTCTCTTGAGTTTTCTTGGCTTAGATGAACTTTTACTAGGTTTCACACACTTGATTTCATGGTTTTTGGGTAGCTGATCATGGATTTTCTTTGATTTCTTGTGGATGAATGATGGAGAAGGTTCTAGATGTTTCTTGAAGAGAGGAGAGTGGAAGATGAAATGAAATAATATGAGGGAATGGTCCTTATATTAAATCATGAAATCAGTCTCGACCGAGATATACGGTACGATCGACAAAGCGTCGATCTGGTCGTCGAAGTCGTTAAATTTCCAGTGAGAAATCTGTCGTTTCTTTTCATTCTACGGGGAGAAGGACGGTCCGTCGAACTGATCGACGGAGCGTTGATCTGTTCCGTTGAATGGTATTCCCTCTAGCTTAGTTCTACGGCACAATCGACGAATCGTTAGCCCGTCCGACGGTACAATGAACGACCGTCGAACCCTCCTTTCGCAGAACTGCAATGGATTTTCATTTGACGAACTTTTCTCCTATGTGTCTAACTTCTTTGGAATCTTAATTAGAATTATTAAGCATCCTTTCTTACTTGTAGGGACATCATGTACACCTTAACTTACGTTAGTCCATTCACCGCTCAGCAACCCAAAGTTCCGAGGTGTAGCATTCTTCCCCCCTTTTTGGAACATTCGTCCTCGAATGTTAAGTACTCGGGAAATCTACAAAAATTTCGCCAGAGTTTCCCCTGTAATATGGAATTACCGTCCTGTCACAACAGCCCACAATAACATTGCCTCACAGGGCCACAACACAACAGAACTAAAAAATTTCCATACATGACCAATATGCATAAACAAGAAAGCATACATACCTCATAGTCTTGGTGTTTCATCATGAATATCCCCTGGGGGATTGAATAAGTGCGGATATGTGGATTTCATTTTCTCTTCCGCTTCCCAAGTCATTCTTCTCAGTTGTTATTTTCCATAAGACCTTAACTGAGGCCACTCCTTTATTTGGAAGTCTCCATACTTGCCTATCTAATACGGCAATGGGTACCTAACTTTTTCGTCACTTGGACATCATTTACTAGCACGATCCTAGTAGGATTTCCAACATATTTACGAAGCATCGAGACAGGTAAAACTGGGTGAACTGACTCCAAATCAGGAGGTAGATCTAATTCATAAGCTACCTTGCCTATTGGCGCACCACCTCCCAAGACCTAATGTATCAGGGACTAAGCTTCCCCTTCATTCAGTGATTTTATTGCATTTGTAAGTTTTCACACCCTAGGGATACTGTAGCAAGCATATAGCATGTACTTATGTTATATTCCAAGTAATTGTCATATTTATCCCTAACAGTAATCCCAACTCAATTTAACATATATTTTCTTTCAACTGACTCAAGGTATCATGACCACACTATTCTTGTTTACCTCTTACTCCTCTTTTTCAGTATCCATTTCGTTTCATTGGCGATGTATAATTACTTGCGAATTACATAATCGTTCTTGCGTGATTCATGTACATACACATCTATACACAAATATGTATCCATATTTGCATCCGTATTCATAATCGTACTCATTTATATATCGTATCCATGGTTATATTCATATACATATCATTTACATAGCATGCCCGACCACGAAGGTTCGGTGTTCCGCTCATCCGACCATGACTAGGCTCGGTGTCATTCATACCAAAAGTCTTTTGTCTATCTGTAGTATCATATCTCGTCGTGCGCTCTTCCTTCCTTTATTCTAGTATAACACCACCATCTTTTACAATACCTCTTGAGTTATTTGCTCTCACTGTCACGCGGTTCAAGCCCTTCGCGAATGGTCTCCCGTGCAGTCTCGGATGCCTGCTCAATTTATGTCCATTTATTTACTAGTGATTAGATTCATTTCTGCCTAACTCTCACTCTTTCTTTTAGAGTCTATATCTGGCACATCTTAGGGTCCATCATTTCAATCTTCACACTTGTATCTTCTTATTCGCTTCCCCCTTTTTAGGGTTTTACTTGTATCACTCTCAAATCGGTTGCCTCACCTTCAAAGCTTGAATTCATATACCCCTCACTATACTACATCTTATCCATACCGTTTCCCATAATCTATAGCTACAATAACTCATGTGTGAAGTCTTAGCATACTCACCTTGTAGTCTTGTAACCAAATAATGCGACCAATATAGCAATCCAAACAAGAATGTATTTTACTTAGCTTATATAGTAGTTATGAGTCAATGTCTAAATCCGCTCTAATTAACAACTTCTGTCCCATAGGGATGCTCACCATAATAGTAAGTCTAGTTATCCATACTATCCATATAATGTCACTTGCCCTTTTCTTCAGTGCTCAAAGTTCACTTGTAATGTCATCTTTGTTCTCCAGGGCCGAAGTCTCACACGTCACTGATACCCCTCATGCCTCTTATTCTTTTACTCTTGTTTTGCAATCAACACTGATTTCAAAACCCATCATAATCGTATTATATTTGTCAATGATGATAGCTTTACTCTTATCGATTTATCGTCGTCTAGTAAAGTCATAACTCATGATCATCTTTTTCTTTTAACTCTTTACTTCACATACTTTACTCGTTCTAACTTGGTACAGGATATTCGTAGGGAATGCATCTTCCTTTAATCATAACGCAACTACTTCTTAAGCACGTGTATTTCGTATATTTCCTTTCCTCTCTATTCTCGCTCTTGTTCCTTTCTCCTCGATTTATCTTGTTTTCTCCCATGTTATAATCGATCCTTTATTCTTCGTATGAGGAACCCTATCCCTAACTGAGTACCGCTTTGTCCTTTAGAATATACTACCTTCGTACAATCCATTCTTTGCTTCCAAAACTTATTCCGTTCATTCTAATCATCCCCTCTCATCCTTATTGTATTGATCATTTTCCTAACAATCGTCCTATTTCGTTATTCATCTTTCTGTAGCCTTGGTCTTTTACATCCAGCTAGAGATATCACTCCTACTCTTAACTATACTAGTCACCAACTACTACTACTTTGCCATATCACTTTTCTCTGATTTCTTTTTCAAGTTGACTCCCCCCCCTCCCCCCCCTTTGCTGGCTGCCATTTTTGTCATTGAGGAATCCCTATGCTGAACTTTCCCTTAATAAGGTCCTTTTTAGATTTCTCATGTACTGCCCCATGGTCCGCTTGTTGGTTTCATACTTGCATTCACTTTTTATTCACATAGAACATGTCACATCTTTAGTCAGTCCCTCGCAATACTTTGTATTACAATTCTTGTTACGTTCTCGTTATACCTTGATCATAATCAACACTATAGAGTGCCAGTTCTTTACCTCGTTCGCAAATCTGCTCGTAAAATAGAATAAAACTTGCGAAGTAAACATACTCAACCTATTATTCTTCCTAATCAGTTATAGTATACTTACCATATAAATTGTTTCACTAACGCATTCTCATTCGTTATAACCCTTCGTATTTGTACCTCTGTCCCCGGGTACTGTTATCTTATTTGCTAGTAAACTTATCGCGTCTTTCTTGTGCTTATCCCTCCAATTAATACTTCGGTATAGCACTCTATTGGAGTTACCCTTTCTCTTCTATGTCGTGCTTTAGCACTACTAGCCTTCCTAACTTACCCTAGTAGTTCTCTTTACCAAATCATTGTCGATCTTATAATTACCGTTACTCATCTCTGGTAGTTGTCAATGATACTCCTAACTTAATCTCGTCCTGCCATTACCTCGTCGCACATCATCACTTCTCGTCAGGACATATCACAAGCTTATACCTTATCTCCTTTAGATTCTAGGAAAATTTTGGCAAAGTTTCTTTTGTAAGCATAACAATCCCAAACCTGCACATAGCCCAGAAAACACGTCTGATGTCTCAATAGAACATATATCGGAACACACATAATACATAACTGAACAACACAAGATCACTTAACATTAAAGGATATAAATAATAGGGCTTGTCTCATAAGTTGTGCCCGCACACTCGGTTTAGAATTCCAATATCTATATACATACACATATTATTTATATTCACTTACTGTCAATCAACTTACTCGTAAATCACGGTTCTGGAAAATCATTAGGTTACTAATAAATATACCTGGAACAATATCAGGGGAAGTCTCAGGATCCTGTCGCTCAGCTAACGAATGGATGTGATGCTGGAATCCACTTGGACTAGGCGTTCCTCTTTGGTCTGTATCACCACTTACTAACATCTGTGACTTTGGCCGTGGAGGGCGTACCGATGACGAAGAGCCAGCTACTAACCTCATAGGTCGAACCATATCTCTTCCACGCCTCCGTGGGCAGTCGGCATGATATGGCCTGGCCGAGCACAGGTATAACAAACATCCGAGCTCAAGTGACATGGTCCCCAATGTAACTTGCGACACTGAGTACATCGTGGTACCGGGGATCTCGTCTAACTAGAACCACTCCGAGTCTGAGAACTGGAAACTCTTAGGCTTTGAGGTGACCTAGAATAAGTAGGTCCATCAAATCTGGGTCTAGGAAACTGTGGAGGAACACCACTTGTTGAACGAACTGAGTGCCTAGAGGATTGTTGCCTCGGAGCACCCCTAAACTCCTGATCCAACCCTGAAGAATTAACTCCCTTTCTCCAACCCCTGTTATCGTGGCCCACATCCTGCCGTTGAGCTTGAGCGGCTACCAATTGAGTCAGTAGAAGAATGGCCTGTCTCATCTCTTGGTCCTAGGCATTTGGCGGAGGAACGGGGCGGGGGGGGGGGGGGGGGGGGGGGGCTGAAGCCAAAGTTGAGGCTCCCCTCTGATC
This sequence comes from Lycium barbarum, assembly GCF_019175385.1. Taxonomy (NCBI): domain Eukaryota; kingdom Viridiplantae; phylum Streptophyta; class Magnoliopsida; order Solanales; family Solanaceae; genus Lycium; species Lycium barbarum. The sequence continues at coordinate 30,472,925 of NC_083344.1, read as the reverse complement.
CTCAAAAGTGGGCGAAGTATAGGAAAATCGAGATAGGGCCTTATTCTGGGGTTCGCCCTCCTCCATATCTATAGACGGCTCTCGTTCGAGCCCTTCTTCAACCACCATTTTGCCTTTCTGGGCTGCCGTAGCTTTTCCTTTCATCAGCTTTGCTAAAATTATAATGCACAATTAGGGAGGGAATAGTCTTATAATACAGCTCTATCGCACGATCTCTTAAGATGAAAGATGTTCATTTTTCCTAAATGCCCCGTAGCCTTTTGTTTATTAGCGTGGCGCGCAACACACCATAAACAAGACTCTACTAGACACGGCTGGTAGACACTTCCTAGGACTGAACTGCTCTGATACCGCTTTTGTCATGACCCGCCTAGGGGCCGTGACGGGTACCCGGGGCTAACCACCGAGCAGCACTCGTTCTGCTACTCATCATGCTCATTAAGCCTTATTTTATCAAATTCATACTCAAATCATAAGAAAATCATTTTTCATTTGAGAACATAAATACCTTTATAGGCATAAGCCTTTCGACTATCAAAATAATATACATATATAAGGTAGTAATCTCGTGAGACCATATAACCCACACAGCGTATCTACGAGCCTCTACTAGAGTACTAGACATAGGGACGGGATAGGACCCCGTCGTGCCCAAAATATATATATATACACAAAAGAATAATCAAAGGCACCTCCAGAACAATGGTGTGCTCTCAAATCAGCTACTAGCTTCTACGAGTATGGATCTAGATCACTTCCCTGTCTACATGTGGGCATGAACACAGCGTCTAAAGAAAACGGACGTCAGTACGAACATTGTACTGAGTATGAGAGTCATAAGTAATTAAAATACGCCAATGAGATAAAGGAAGCATCAATAAGGAGCAATTGTATAAGACTGTCACTTATAAAGAAATAACACCTACTGACTTACTCATAATCATCATCATATCATGTATGCATAAATATATAAACTGCCCGTCTATGTAGGTACGGTGTGATAATCATTAGCCTGCGTCCAGGTCTCCCGCGTCCGGGGTACCATCTCCTGCCGCCCACTAGTGGTGCTGCCCGTGCCATATAGACACGATGTAATCATCTATAAGTCGCCTGCCTTAGCGGTGCTGCCCGGCCATATAGGCGCGGTGTAATATCATGAACATGTACTCATCATAATGCATGCATAGAAACTCAAAGATAGTTATACTGCATCGGGGCGACATAAGGTCGTGAACCCCCGATTCCATTATGGAACATTTATAAACATTCTGCCTCACCTTGAAAGAAATAGTAAATAAGGTGAGTGTATACAATAAACGACATCATTAAATCTATAGGAACCTCATATCATGAACATCTAGAATCTTTAGACTTAAAGTCATCATCATCATTATTGAACTCATAGTATGACTCTCATCACGTATGGCTTTTCATGATCATAGGCTATTAGTTTCCAGAATGTAGGAAATTCATGAAGGGGATGGAAAAGTCATGCAAAAGGATTCATGCCATAGAAAGAAAGGACTAGCCTCACATATGTTTTGCGCTTAACTAATCTATTGCTTGCTTGTTCTCCATCAATGCCCACGTTTCTACCTTCAAGAGAAGTCGCACGAACATTAGTTAATCGATTACTTAAATGTGCTGACTATTTCTAGGGAAAATTGGGCAGCATTTCCTTTGTTTATACGACTTTTCCCATATTCTATATCGATTCGCAAACATTCATAACAACATCCACAATATCGCAAACAACAATCATCATTCACCCGTATTATCCACATTTCGTAATCCACTCCAATTTCTCAACAATCATGGTTATAGTTGACTATCGCGTTTTCTCATATATAATACTTATTCCGTGATCTAAATGTCATTAATAACATATTTATAATCACAACTTATCGATAATCATGACTCAATCCAAACCTTTACCCAACAATGTCACTATTCCCATATTCATGACCCATTTTCTACCTCCTTCTACAATCGAAGTGTTTCAACTTTTCAATACCTTAAATAACATGTAAATACCTTAAAACTAACCTTGGATTGTGGATGAACAGCCATTGAGTGGAACTTCTCTTCTTGCACCAAAACTATTGTTATATCCCGTATTTTATACGTTTGGATATTTCAAGGTAGTCGTGACGAAGTTAAGGGAATGACCATTTTCAAAATTTATTCTAATATAGAAGCTGTTGTGAATATTATTTACGAACATGGGTAGTATGGAAATAGTGAGAAAGGTTAAGGGTAAAAAGAGCAATTCGCAAAATGGTTCATGGAAATAATGCGGAAGAACAGGGGCAAAACGGGAATTTCACACAAGGATCAGAGATAAAGATTATATTATCTGAGTATGAGAATGTATATACATGGCATTTGGAGAGCGTAGGAAGTAAATCGATTAACGTGATCACTCGATGATAGCCCTCGTAACCATAAGCCAAGGTGGGGCCCACTGATCGGGACTTTATAAAAGACATATAAAGTGATATATGAGTAGTACATGTGAAGTTGAGCAAGTCCTAAGAAGGACCCATAAGCCAGAAATGAGTGTAAGCCCTCGAAAAGGACGATTTAAGAAAACGTTTCCGGATGACCTGACTTGGAAGGGCAAAAACGGCATTATACGTTTGGAATTTGGGAAAACCCCCAGAAATAAAAGTTGTAGATAATTGAATTAGCTTTCCAACGGTAGGTTGTGGACCCTCACACGATGTCGGAATCATAAGTTATGGCCATTTTAAGAGAGATACCTTAAACTGCCAAAAAAATAATAAAGAGAACCGCGGGCCCCACGTGGGGAGGTCGGTAAAACCGACTTAGGGGTGCTATAAATACCCCATCAATCCCATTTTTTTCAGCAAGATTAGTATTCCAAAAGTCCTAGAAGCCTCTCAAAATTTCTCCCAAATATTATAGTTTGAAAAATCAAGAATTTAACAAGATTTCGCCAAACTAGTCCGTGAAAGGTGATTGTTCTTCCTTCTACTCAAGTGTGGCGTTGAAGAAAATTTATGTGGCTGAGTTTCTTCAAGTATAAGGTATTTTATTCATCCCATATCTTGTGTTGAGTTTATTTTAAGGTCTAGCAAGCTTTAAAAACGAAAATAGTTATGGAGAACGGTCATAAAGTGTTGTGTTGAAGCTATTGTGTTTATGGGCTGATTTGGTATGACAAGGAAAGAGTTGATTTTACTTAGTGTTCTAGTTGTTGTTGTTGTTGTTATGAATTATGTGACGATTGAAATGGATGAAACTTATGAAGTTGTGTGTGTGCTTGGTGTAGTGGCCGAATAGTGGCCATTTGTGTAGAAGAGATGAACAAACTTTATTTAGTACTTTGCTTGTGGTTGTTGTAAAATTTATGGTAAAGAATGAAGGTTTAATGATGTATGTTGAAGTTGTAATGGTTGCGGGCTGTTTTGAAAATTAATATGACTTTAACATAGACTCTTATGAAAATGATGTTGTTAACGGGTGAAAGGTATGGTTATTGTTGAAATGTAAAGGGATGGATGAAAATGCGCGAAAATATGTAAGAAGTGGTTATGGTCAAATAATAGACGTTTTGGTAAGTTAATGTAAATTGATGTCATTTGACATTCTAGTAGTCGTCGTTACGGATTATGCGATGAAGAATGAAGGTTGTTGTCGAGGTTAGCATACATGAATGATGATGATATGCATGGTTGTTGTTGAATTGGAAGGTTTTGGGTAAAGTAATATGTTGATTAAGTCGTTGAAAGATTATGTGAATCGAATTGAATTGAATTGAATTGAATCGGATTGAAATGAATATTGAAATGTGGCTAGAAAAATTGTTGGTATCGTTGTTGGTTTGGCCGAGTTCCATTCTCGGATTATTGTTGCTAAATTTGGCCGAGTTAGAATCTCGGGGGTGGTGTATTTACAGGGGAAATGCTGCCGAAATTCCGGCAGAATATAAATGAATGTGCTTGAAAGGTTAAGGCAAGTATATGACAAAAGATCTAATGAATGTGTGAACTCCTTTGAATGTAGATTAACAAGTTGGACGAATAAGCGTAGCTAGTAAGGCGCGACGCAGGTATGTTAAGGCTAAGCCCTTTCTTTCTATGGCATGAATCCTATGATGTAGTCCTATAAATGTTCCCCATAACGTCCTTGTTTTCAAAAGCTAGAAGTTATGAATTCAAAACATGATTTCCTTTCGAAAAGTTATAAATGTTTTCCAAAATATATATTTTTCTCCAAAATCCAAGTTTTACGATTTTGAAAGTTTTTATAACTAAAACAACGTCTACGAAGTTATGATGACAATAATGAAGCCAGACATGAGAAAGTGTCTATGACGAATATGCCAAGGATATGTTCTTACCATGAATACGACGATATGAAATGTTAAGCTACTTTTGGATAATGACTACTTTGAAGGTTTTAAAGTGTATGAAATAATATGTTATGATCCTGTTTTATGTTTTCCCGAGATAATGTTCTTCATTGATAGTCTCGCCTTATAATTGTTCCTTCAAGGCGTGACATGACGACCATGATGATTCCATAATACAAGCGGAGGTTACCGACCTTACGTCACTCCGATAGACACATGACTTTCCTTGGGCTCTCATGCATGCTATACATGTATATGGGGATATGGGGAAGGGACACATGTTTCATCGCCACCTGGTCAGCTCGCATTATCATCCGGACGCGGGATGCCCGGACGCAGGATATATGGGCGAGCCGACATATTTCGGCGCAATGTGGGCGAGCCGACTTGTTCGGTGCTATGATATGATATGACCCGATAAGCATGCATGGTTTCCGCCCTAAGTGGCATTCATTTGTACAGGTATCTCAATCAGCCTATGATAAGCTATATGACTCCCTATGATATGATATGACATGATATGATATGATACGACAGGATATGATATGATATGATATGACATGATATGATATGATACGACAGGATACGATATGATATGATATGACATGATATGATATGATACGACATGATATGCTATGATATGACACGATATGATACGATATGACATGATATGACATGATATGATATGACACGATATGATATGACATGATATGTTCCATACGAGATGCCATATGATTCCTTTGTGATTATCTCCACTGGTACCTCTCCTGGTATTGTCGTTCATGCCTTACATACTCAGTACATTGCTCGTAACGACCCCTCTTCTTCGGGGGCTGCGTTTCATGCCGCGCAGGTACACCCAGATGAGCGGAAGCCATTATAGAAGATGTTCCAGCGAAGTTTGCGAGCTCCACTTGGCCCTGGAGTGTAGCCGAATCAGCGTGCCATACTATGATGTTTTGTTCTATGTTAGAGACTTTGCAGACAGAGTCGTGGGTATAGAGTGTCAGCTTTGTAGACGGCTTCGCCCGTCGATATGTTATTATGTTTCACGTCACGGGTCCTATATGATGATAGACTTTACTTATAAAAAGAAAAAGAAAAAAAATATTGAGAGCTTACTATGTATTTTATTCGGAATTGATTCCAGAGTTTATATATGTAATAAGAGTCAGCGGGTTCGCTCGGCTCGAAGTATGGGGTCGGGTGCCCATCACACCCTAGTAAGGTCGGGGTGTGACAAAGTGGTATCAGAGCAGGTCAGTCTAAGGGTTGTCTGCAAAGTCGTGTCCAGTAGAGTCCTGTTTATGAGTGTGAAGCCGGCCACATTTATAAACAGGAGGCTGCGGGGCATCTAGGAAATGTTGACCTTCTTTCTGTCTTAGATCGTGCGATAGAGCCAAGTCATAGGCAATAAGATTCCTTATACTAACTGTCGATTTTCGCAGACGCCTAGTGGTGACGAAAGAAGACAAGTGACGAGATGGCAAGTTACAAAGGTAAGCCTGGATAATTGTTCTGTTACTTGGAACTGGAAGTTCTGATGGCTGAATATGTTATATAGCCGCGTGTTCTGTGAAGTATTGTCGGTACTTGTTACGTACAGATTTTGAAAAGTAAGAATGGAAAAGGAGGTCTGTCAGAATAGATACGCCTAATAGGAAGAGACGGGGACAGAAGATACTGTAAATAGGTAATAAGTGAGGTGCGTTGTTTCAGAAAGGTTATGGATTTGGGCGTGGCAACGAAGGTGAGATCGCTACCATCGGGAATCTGGAAGTCCAGGACAGGAGGTAGGCATACACACAGGCAGAAGATGAACATCGGGAACCGAAAGGGTAAAACCGTAATTGTAAAAGAAAGGACGTGTTACGAAAGTGCCTCGGAGTCTGTGAAACCTCGACTCGCTCCAGAACATGTAATAAAGGTCATGTGAAGAAGCGGACGCGAAAATATCGGCATTAAGGCACCGAATTTCGACGAAGCTTTTGGGTTAAGCGTGCTCAGGTGGGGGCAATTCCATGATGGGTGACCCCCTGGGAAGTTTATAAGGAATTCTACACATTCTGACGTAAAAGACAAATAGAAAACTAGAATAGCCTAAGTGAAACTACGGTATATAAGATGATGGGAGACCATAAGAAGACGCGTGAAACGAGGCAGACTAGCCCGGTAAAGAGCCCTGGAATTAGGCTAGGCTCGAACAGCGTTTGGAAGTAATTTGTGGGCCAGTTGATAGTAAAAATACATATATGTATAAAGGTGTAGCGTGTCCCATATATGATTGTATCGGTGGGCGTGTGAGTTCCAGCAACCGAAGCTACGGTATAAAAGGCGTTAATAGAGTAAAGGTACCAAAGTCCGAGGCATAGCAAGAATAAATGGTACAAGTGCTGCGGGTGAGTTGTTATTATTTTACTATAGGTTGAGGTTGGAAATTCTAGTATAACGATACTCGGAAAAGAAAGAGGGTGAGTAGATGAAAGATAGAAAGCTTAAACGTTGGAAAAAGTGAAAGTTAAGAAAACCTTAGTGGTTGAAACCCCCGCGAGAAATTGATGGTAAAAGTACGAGACCATTAGGATGAAAATTCAAGTAGGCATGTGAAAGGGATAGAGTGAGGAAAAAGGAAACAAGGAGAAATGTGTGGAGGTTGAGAGTTAATTTCCACAAGTAGGTCTAAGAGAATGGTGACCAGGGTAGAGGAATGTGAAGTAAGAGAAAGAATGCCCAGGATGGTGATGGTGTTGAGGTGAAAGATCTGTAAAAGGACAAGTATGTAGCTATAGTAATGTGCTTAGAGGCTTGATAGACAAGGACAGGGAGAATGAAAGTTGTAAGGGTTCTGTGCTGAGAGCAAAACTAGCGGAACGCTTAAGAAATATGTACGCACAGCAACAATATGAACACATAGTTAAGAAGGAATTACGAGCAAGAGAGCTAAACAAGTGAAAGGACGAATAAAGGATAGAAAGGTACGGAAATGTGGACAAATGAGGACCTAGACAGGAAGTAAAAGAAAAGCTTAAGATAAGAAGTTTTCGATATGTCAGGCACAAAGTTGGAAAAGGAGGTGAGGAATAAGGTATAAGCGAAGACTTCATAAAGGACTATCAACATATAAGGAACCCCTTAAAAGGGGGGAGGCCATATCAGGCTTACAAGGAATAACGATGAACGAAATGAGCACCAACACATGAAGTCAAAGACAAGTATACCTGTATCAACAAGATACGAAGGGAGACTGAAGAAGAGTTGTAGTAAGAATCTAAAGGTGTGGCTTTTGTTAAGATATGGTCACGAAACAGTAACGAAAAAGAGATGATCTGAGAAAGACAAGGATAATACGTTGACCCGACAAATTAGAAAACCCATGACACGGGAAGAAGATTCATGTAAAAACCAAGAAGTTCGATTATAAAAGAAATAAGGTAAAGGATAAGGAGTGAGCATGAAGGAAAGGACGACTACAAAAGAGATCCTCCCGAAGTATTATGACACCCCATAAGATCGGTTGAACATTCGAGGACGAATGTTCTAAAGGGGGGGAGGATGTATAAGCTGTTGTGAATATTATTTACGAACATGGGTAGTATGGAAATAGTGAGAAAGGTTAAGGGTAAAAAGAGGAATTCGCAAAATGGTTCATGGAAATAATGCGGAAGAACAGGGGCAAAATGGGAATTTCACACAAGGATCAGAGATAAAGATTATATTATCTGAGTATGAGAATGTATATACATGGCATTTGGAGAGCGTAGGAAGTAAATCGGTTAACGTGATCACTCGATGATAGCCCTCGTAACCATAAGCAAGGTGGGGCCCACTCATCGGGACTTTATAAAAGACATATAAAGAGATATATGAGTAGTACATGTGAAGTTGAGCAAGTCCTAAGAAGGACTCATAAGCCAAAAATGAATGTAAGCCCTCCAAAAGGACGATTTAAGAAAACGTTTCCGGATGACCTGACTTGGAGAGGCAAAGACGGCATTACGCGTTTGGAATTTGGGAAAACCCCCAGAAATAAAAGTTGTAGATAATTGAATTAGCTTTCCAACGGTAGGTTGTGGACCCTCACACGATGTCGGAATCATAAGTTATGGCCATTTTAAGAGAGATACCTTAAACTGCCAAAAAAATAATAAAGAGAACCGCGGGCCCCTCGTGGGGAGGTCGGTGAAACCGACTTAGGGGTGCTATAAATACCCCATAAATCCCATTTTTTTCAGCAACATTAGTATTCCAAAAGTCCTAGAAGCCTCTCAAAATTTCTCCCAAATATTATAGTTTGAAAAATCAAGAATTTAACAAGATTTCGCCAAACTAGTCCGTGAAAGGTGATTGTTCTTCCTTCTACTCAAGTGTGGCGTTGAAGAAAATTTATGTGGCTGAGTTTCTTCAAGTATAAGGTATTTTATTCATCCCATATCTTGTGTTGAGTTTATTTTAAGGTCTAGCAAGCTTTAAAAACGAAAATAGTTATGGAGAAGGGTCATAAAGTGTTGCGTTGAAGCTATTGTGTTTATGGGCTGATTTGGTATGACAAGGAAAGAGTTGATTTTACTTAGTGTTCTAGTTGTTGTTGTTGTTGTTATGAATTATGTGACGATTGAAATGGATGAAACTTATGAAGTTGTGTGTGTGCTTGGTGTAGTGGCCGAATAGTGGCCATTTGTGTAGAAGAGATGAACAAACTTTATTTAGTACTTTGCTTGTGGTTGTTGTAAAATCTATGGTAAAGAATGATGGTTTAATGACGTATGTTGAAGTTGTAATGGTTGCGGGCTATTTTGAAAATTAATATGACTTTAACATAGACTCTTATGAAAATGATGTTGTTAATGGGTGAAAGGTATGGTTATTGTTGAAATGTAAAGGGATGGATGAAAATGCGCGAAAATATGTAAGAAGTGGTTATGGTCAAATAATAGACGTTTTGGTAAGTTAATGTAAATTGATGTCATTTGACATTCTAGTAGTCGTCGTTACGGATTATGCGATGAAGAATGAAGGTTGTTGTCGAGGTTAGCATACATGAATGATGATGATATGCATGGTTGTTGTTGAATTGGAAGGTTTTGGGTAAAGTAATATGTTGATTAAGTCGTTGAAAGATTATGTGAATCGAATTGAATTGAATTGAATTGAATCGGATTGAAATGAATATTGAAATGTGGCTAGAACAATTGTTGGTATCGTTGTTGGTTTGGCCGAGTTCCATTCTCGGATTGTTGTTGCTAAATTTGGCCGAGTTAGAATCTCGGGGGTGGTGTATTTACAGGGGAAAAGCTGCCGAAATTCCGGCAGAATATAAATGAATGTGCTTGAAAGGTTAAGGCAAGTATATGACAAAAGATCTAATGAATGTGTGAACTCCTTTGAATGTAGATTAACAAGTTGGACGAATAAGCGTAGCTAGTAAGGCGCGACGCAGGTATGTTAAGGCTAAGCCCTTTTTTCTATGGCATGAATCCTATGATGTAGTCTTATAAATGTTCCCCATAACGTCCTTGTTTTCAAAAGCTAGAAGTTATGAATTCAAAACATGATTTCCTTTCCAAAAGTTATAAATGTTTTCCAAAATATTTATTTTTCTCCAAAATCCAAGTTTTTCGATTTTGAAAGTTTTTATAACTAAAACAACGTCTACGAAGTTATGATGACAATAATGAAGCCAGACATGAGAAAGTGTCTATGACGAATATGCCAAGGATATGTTCTTACCATGAATACGACGATATGAAATGTCAAGCTACTTTTGGATAATGACTACATTGAAGGTTTTAAAGTATATGAAGTAATATGTTATGATCCTGTTTTATGTTTTCCCGAGATAATGTTCTTCATTGATAGTCTCGCCTTATAATTGTTCCTTCAAGGCGTGACATGACGACCATGATGATTCCATAATACAAGCGGAGGTTACCGACCTTACGTCACTCCGATAGACACATGACTTTCCTTGGGCTCTCATGCATGCTATACATGTATATGGGGATATGGGGAAGGGACACATGTTTCATCGCCACCTGGTCAGCTGGCATTATCATCCCGGACGCGGGATGCCCGGACGCGGGATATATGGGCGGGCCGACATATTTCGGCGCAATGTGGACGAGCCGACTTGTTCGGTGCTATGATATGATATGACCCGATAAGCATGCATGGTTTCCGCCCTAAGTGGCATTCATTTGTACAGGTATCTCAATCAGCCTATGATACGCTATATGACTCCCTATGATATGATATGATATGATATGACATGATATGATATGATACGACAGGATATGATATGATATGATATGACATGATATGATATGATACGACAGGATACGATATGATATGATATGACATGATATGATATGATACGACATGATATGCTATGATATGACACGATATGATACGATATGACATGATATGACATGATATGATATGACACGATATGATATGACATGATATGTTCCACGCGAGATGCCATATGATTCCTTTGTGATTATCTCCACTGGTACCTCTCCTGGTATTGTCGTTCATGCCTTACATACTCAGTACATTGCTCGTACTGACCCCTCTTCTTCGGGGGCTGCGTTTCATGCCGCGCAGGTACACCCAGATGAGCGGAAGCCATTATAGAAGATGTTCCAGCGAAGTTGGCGAGCTCCACTTGGCCCTGGAGTGTAGCCGAATCAGCGTGCTATACTATGATGTTTTGTTCTATGTTAGAGACTTTGCAGACAGAGTCGTGGGTATAGAGTGTCAGCTTTGTAGACGGCTTCACCCGTCGATATGTTATTATGTTTTACGTCACGGGTCCTCTATGATGATAGACTTTACTTATAAAAAGAAAAAGAAAAAAAATATTGAGAGCTTACTATGTATTTTATTCTGAATTGATTCCAGAGGAGTCAGCGGGTTCGCTCGGCTCCAAGTATGGGGTCGGGTGCCCATCACACCCTAGTAAGGTCGGGGTGTGACAACTATAACTCTATTCTCTTGAGTTTTCTTGTCTTAGATGAACTTTTACTAGGTTTCACACACTTGATTTCATGGTTTTGGGGTAGTTGATCATAGATTTTCTTTGATTTCTTGTGGATGAATGATTGAGAAGGTTCTAGAGGTTTCTTGAAGAGAGGAGAGTGGAAGACGAAATGAAATAAAATGAGGAAATGGTCCTTATATTAAATCATGAAATCAGTCCCGACTGAGATCGGATCGACGGAGCGTCGATCTGGTTGTCGAAGTCGTTAAATTTCCAGTTAGAAATCTGTCGTTTCTTTTCATTCTACAGTGAGAAGGACGGTCCGTCGAACTGATCGACGGATCATCGATCTGTTCCGTCGAATGGTCTTCGCTCTAGCTTAGTTCTACGGCACAATCGCCGAACCGTCGGCCCGTCCGACGGTACAAAGAACGACCGTCGAACCCTCCTTTCGCAGAACTGCAGTGGAGTTTCGTTTGACGAACTTTTCTCCCTTGCCTCTAACTTCTTTGGAATCTTAATTAGAATCATTAAGAATCCCTTCTTACTTGTAGGGACATCACTTACACCTTAACTTATATTAGTCCATTCACCGCTCAGCAACCCTAAGTTCCGAGGTGTAACACTAACAAGATACCTGGAACAATATCAGGGGAAGACTCAGGATCCTGGCGCTCAGCTAACGCATGGATATGATGCTAGGATCCACTTGGACTGGGCGTTCCTTTTTGGTCTCTATCACCATCTACTAACATCTGTGGCCTTGGCCTTGGAGGGTGTACCGATGACGAACAGCCAGCTACTAACCCTATAGGTCGAACCTTATCTCTACCATGCCTCCATGGGCAGTCGCGCATAATATGGCCTGGCCGAGCACAGGATAATAAACATCTCAACCCAAGCGGCACGGTCCCCAATGTAACTTGCTACACTGAGTACATCACGGTACCGAGGATCTCGTCTGACTAGAACCACTCCGAATCCGAGAACTGAAAACTCTGAGACTCTGGGGTGACTTAGAATAAGTAGGTTCATTAAATCTGGGTCTAGGAAACTGCGGAGGAGCACCACTTGTTGAAAGAACTGAGTGCCTAGAGAATTGTTGCCTTGGAGCACCCCTAAACTCATGATCAAACCCTGAAGAACTAACTCTCTTTCTCCAACCCCTGTTATCGTGGCCCACATCCTGCCGCTGAGCTTGAGCGGCTACCAATTGAGTTAGTAGAAGAATGGCCTGTCTCATCTGTTGGCCCGAGGCGTCTGGCGTAGGACCGGGGGGAGCTGGGGCTAAAGTTAAGCCTCCCCTTTGATCCTCTAAAGTGGGTGAAGTATGGGAAAACCGAGGTGGGGCTTTATTCTGCGATTCGCCCTCTTCCATATCGATAGACGGCTCTCGCTCAAGCCCTTCTTCAACAACTATCTTTCCCTTCTGGGCTGCCATAGCTTTTCCTTTCATCAACTTTGCTGAAGTTATAACGCACCATTAGGGAGGAGAAAGTCTTATAACACAGCTCTATCGCACGATCTCTTAAGATGAAAGATAGTCATTTTTCCTAAATGCCCTGTAGCCACCTGTTTATTAGTATGGCGCGCAACACACCATAAACAAGACTCTACTAGACACGGCTCGTAGACACTTCCTAGGACTGAACTGCTCTGATACCACTTTTGTTACGACCCGACTAGGGGCCATGACGGGTACCCGAGGCTAACCACCGAGAACCACTCATTTCCTTAGTCGTCATAGTCATTATACAGTTCTTTTCCATTCATATACTCATAAAATCATAAGAAAATCATTTCTGTTTTGAGAACATCAATACTTTTATAGACATAAGCCTTTCGGCCATCAAAATAATATATATATATATATATATATATATATATATATATATATATATATATATATATATATATATATAATGAGAGTGGAAATGAAATGAAATAATGAGAGAGAGGTCCTTATATTAATTCTTAAATTCTGTCCCGACCAACATATACGGACCAACATACGGTCCGTACATTTTATACGGGCCGTTTGATTGGCCGTATGTTTGGTCCAGTGAGTGATGCCCCTCTTGGATAATTATACGGCCTAACATACGGCCAGTACAATTTATACGGCCAGTATGTTGGGCCGTATAATGCCCAACAGCTCCGATTTCGTTCTCGTCGACTCGTTTGATCTCCAATCCTTATGGAGCCTTCTTGACACTTATTTAACACTTCAATACCATTCTAAGGGACGTTAATGATCTTCTCCAAAGTATCATTAATTCATCATTAAATCGCCGCTCATAATCCTTACCCGACACGCAACATGTCCTTTGCTTTCCTTAACATCCTTCTTCCATTACGTCAAATGTCATTGAATCTCGATTAGGATCGTCAAATGCTACCTCTTACTTATCGAGACATCGTATACGTCGTGCCCTTCACTAGCCTATTCACTGTACGTTAACAGGGAATTTTCCAAGGTGTAACACCGTCTGTCTACACTTGCTGGCATGAACGCAGCGTCCACAGGAAAGGAAGTCAGTACGAATAATGTACCGATCATGTAAGGTGGAAATGTAATATAATAAACATATGCTGCAAAGAAGAAGGATAGGAGTCAACCTGGCACGTCTGACTTACTGATGGGAATCCAGTACACACGTCTCTTTATGCTCTCATATCCTTAACTCCATCTATGCATAATACTGTGATCCTGACCTACATATTATCCTGGTGCTATCTGCCAAACTGATCAGTGGTAACTGCTCGTCCGATTATCGCCCGACGGTAGAGCGCAACTACCCGTCTGATCAGTGGTAACAGCCCAACCAACCGTAGCTCGGTGGTAATAACTGCCCAACCAGTGGTAAATACATAACTGCCCAACTGGTCATAGACCAGTGGTAAATACATAATCACCATCATGACCTTGTCTGCCTGAGTAATCTCTATATACTTCTCATGGCCATCACTTGTACTTCTCATGGCCATCACTTGTCCGTTATAGCATACACGATCACATAAGTCTTATAAGCACAATGCTGGGCTATAAGGACGTCTTACCGCTTAACTGAACATTAACCAGACTCTGAGATCACTCATAAGCATCTCTTCTAGCATGAAATACCTTATTGTTGATCCTCATCTAGTACTCTATTTATGTCTCACATGACATTACTGAAGTACACATTTCTGAACACATCGGAGTGACAATTGGTCGGTAAACCTCCGATTAACATTATGGAACTATCATCATGAACATATCGCACCTTGAAGGAATAAGATCGTAAGATGAGATCAACAATAATGAACAACATCTATAGTCATGAAACGAGCTCAATGATATCATAAGAACAACGGGAACTATAAGCTTTGGTACTTTTAGAAACAAGGTCATTGAAGATATCATGTATAGGTTCACAACAAAGGAATCATGCTTTATGAAAGTGTTATATCCCGTCTTTTTGTACGTTGAATTATTCGCAAGCTAATCGACATAAGATTAAGGACGAGATTATTTTTGGGATATGAGATAAGGACTTTTTAATCCTGATTTTAATAAGTGCACGATTTGGTTGTAAATTTCAATTAGTGTAGAAATATTGGTGGTGATTAGGGATTAATTAACCATGATGTTACATCCCGTGTTCTTATGCGTTTGAAAGTGTGCGAGTTGAATGATATTAGTAACGGACACGAGGTTATCCCCCAAGCTTATAGGTGATTAAAGTGATGGTACGCATGTATTGTAAGGATTTGAAGTTAAACCAATCGAAGCAAAATAAGTCTCGTCGAGGTTCAAAATTTATTTGAATGGAATACTGTCACACCCCAATTCCACTAGGGTGTGATGGGCTCCCGACCACATATCCGGAGCCGAGCGAACCCACAAATTCTTATTACACACATAATTTCTTCAGACACTGAAAATCAGATAAAAGTAAAATACATATTAAGCTTTCGAAATCCATCTTTTATCGTTCTCAATTTTAGGTAAAATCCGTAGTTATATAAAATTTACTACATAACACAGAATGACATATTGGCTGATGGAGCCGCTTACAGACTGATAACCAATACCCACGACTCTGTCTGCAAAGTCTCTAACATAAATCCAGAATTCATAACATACATATACAAAGTCTGACTCGGCAACACTCCGGGAGCAAATGGAGCCTGCCAACTCCGCTGGAACATCTTCTATAATAACTTCAACTCATCTGGGTGTACCTGCGCGGCATGAAACGCAGCCCCCAAAGAAGAGGGGTCAGTACGAAAAATGTACTGAGTATGTAAAGCGTAAAGTACAATAAACAGAATCATAATCAGGTCTAGAAATCCAGAAATATAACAGATGAAAACATATCAAAATCGGAGGTACCGAAGTATAACAGAGAGTATCATGATCGGGATCGGGAGTACAGACGTACAACAGAAGGAATCATAATCAGAGTCAGAAGTACAGAAAGTAAGTACAGTAATCGGAATATCAAAGTGCTTACTCATAGAGCAGAGATAATGCATGTCAGAACATATGCCATATCCGGTCCCTATTATGGGACTCGGTGAACAAACGTGGTCGCCACCTCGACACTGGCGCCACAACACATCATACTCCGGATTAGGAAATAGCTCCGTAACATATCATATCATATCATATCATATCAAGGTGTGCACATATCATAGCACATCAGATGGCCATATCATATCATATCATATCATATCAGAATAAGCGTACATGGCACATCATACTCCACAACCCATGTACTGTTATATCCCGTGTTTTCACACCTTTGGAAAATTGGAAATAATTTGGACTTGTATGAAATAAGGTCATAATTGAATTTATGTAACCCTTGAGTTTTTATGAAAGAATATTAATATGGAAGTGTCGAGGAACGCTAAGGGCAAATTTGGGATTTCAAAAATTAGTTTCGGGAATTACAAAACGGGAATTATAACCAATTGGGCCCAAATAATTGAAGGAAAAATTTGGGCCCAACTCAAATGGGGTGGCCGACCAACATACTTGGCCCAAACCCAAGTCACATGGTAACCATGTGAAAAATTAATTAAGGGACCATTATATGCATTAGAAAGTCAAGAAAAATTAGAAGAGAAAGAACAAGCAAAGAGAGAGCAAGAAAAAAAGGGGTTTCGGGTTTGGTATTGGAAAATCACCATAAAAAATCTCCCTCTAAAAATTAATCTCTTGTTGAATTCCTACTAATTCAAGGTCCCTTTTCAACTTGGTGTAGTTGGTTTGGAAGAAAGAGCCCTTGGTTCATCATCTTGATCATATAGCCAAGTGAAGAAGATTGAGTGAGAAGATTTTTGACGAAACGGGAAGTGAGTTTGGAAAGGCGTAAGGAGCTTGAAAGGTATGTAAAGCTACCCCGATCCTTATTTTGGCATGTCTAAGTGTTTTAGGATCGGATTCGGTCCTCAAAAGACCTTCTTGGCCATCGGAATCCGTAAGAGAAAATCTCAGTTTTTCCTTCAGTAGAATTGAACCATTTTGATATGCTTTTCCTGAAATTATGCAAACTTTCTCTAAACTCCTTGAAAAACTATAGAATGTCCGTAGAACCTTTATAGGTGACCCCATAAGCTTAAAGGGCGTAATTTGAGCCCACCGCCTTGCTTGTTCCGAGGTGGGCTAGCTATTCCCGGTTTTGCCCTTGATGTACTAAAGTCCCCTTTTTGAACGATTTTTGAAAGGAATGTTTCGACTACCCTTTTAATTACCTAACTAATATGGTTTTAAATATTTCATTAAGTCTGATAAATTGTTTTGATACTCGCAACTCATTTACTATGATTCCTTCCGACTTCATCGGATCGGTTTGTCTTTGATATGCATCATTGAGTCTATGGAAACATTTATGATATTTTACTTGCATTAGTTTCTCACGACTCTATTCGTGGATACCCCAATGTTTCCCACACTGAGCCCGGGCCAGGATATGTTGTCAAGCGTAATCCCCTGCATTGTTCACCGTGCCTCGATGTGAGCGGGCAGGTATATGCGTACATGGGTTTGTGGAGTATGCTGTGCCATGTACGTTTGTTCTGATATGATTTACTATGGCCATCTGATATGACATATTATGTTACGGGGTTATGCCCCTATTCTGATTCTTCTGTGTTGTGGCACCAGCGTCGGGAGGGTGGCCACGTTCTGTCTGCCGAGTCCCTTGGCAGGGGCCGGATTTGATATGACATATGTTCTGTACACACTCTGCATGCTTTGGAAATATGTATCTGATACTTTGGATTTTCCGTTTACTTTCTGTATGTTCTGCACCAGTTATGATTTTGTTTCTGCAGCTCAGTCTTTACATATTCAGTACATATTTCGTACTGACCCCCTTTCTTCGGGGGCTGCGTTTTCATGCCGCGCAGGTACCGACGACAGGTTTGTTGATCCGTCTGCTTAGGATCTCATTCTGCCATTCTTGGGGCGCTCTTTTATTCAGAGCTATCTTTTGGTATAGTCTGTCACTTCGATATATGTATATTCTCGTTCATGGGTACGGCGGGGCCCTGTCCCATCATATGATTCTGTCGGTTTGTTAGAGGTCTGTGGACATGTTGTGGGTCGGGATCTTTCTGTACAGTTGGGTACTTATGTTGTGTTTGGGCGATCCCATTCGTCGCGGCGGCCGGTCCGCATATATTTAAATGTTGCTTTGTTGGCTCTGTGTGGCCTTTGTTGGTATTTTCTGCGTGCAGGATATATGGGATAGTCCGTAAAACAAAGGAAACTCTGCCGAAATTTTTCTAAAAATTAGCCAAATTTGAAATACAGCCTTGTCGGCTTCTGCCATATACTAGAATGCGTTTGAGTGCCCAGATCGGGCACTAGTCGTGGCCTACGGGGTTGGGTCGTGACAAAAGTGGTATCAGAGCGGTTCGTCCTCGGAATGTCTACAGACCGTGTCTAGTAGAGTCTTGTTTATCGGTGTGTTGTGCACCACACCTATAAACAGGAGGCTACAGGGCATTTAGGATACTACCCTTCTTTCTGTCTTAGATCGTGCGATAGAGCTGTGTTATCAGGATGATTCCTCCCTAACGAATTGTTACATTTGCAGTTATGCCTCCAAAGAAGGCGACAGCGGCCCAAAAGGCCAAGGCAGCAGCTGTGGGAGAGACTAGTCGGGCCCAGAGGGTTACCAGGGCCCATGCTCATATTGCTCCTGATATTTTGCCCCCGGCAGAGGGCTATTCCACACCGCCACACGCGGAGGATATTGGAGCAGCAGCAGCTGCAGGTCGAGGGGCGGCTCCACCGCCAGCTCTCGAGAACAATGCAGTGGAATACGCGTGATAACATATCCTGGCCCGGGCTCAGTGAAGGAAGTATTGAGGCATCCACGAGTAGAGTAGTGAGAAACTATATGCATCATAAAACATTCAAAAAGACTCGACAAGGTAATCCGATCGATAGGTCATAAAAAGAAATCAGACGATAGTCATAGTACGTACCTTTCGGATGTTACGACGGATGATGTCAAGGTAAAAATGCTGAGATTATTTGTACATATCAAAATAACGTAGAATTCAATAGAATAGTTAAAACAATTATCGCTTAGTAGTCAGGGACTCGATAGCATAATTCAGATGTCAAATCATGTACATAATAAATTGAGCGATAGTCATAATATATGTCTTTCAGATGTCACAATGGTTTATGTCAAATAGGCTTTCATAAATCGTTTTCATATTTCAAAATACGTTATGGGACTTACAAAATAATTTCAAACAACCGTCGTATAGTAGCAAAAAGAGTAGCCAAAAGTTTCCTTCAGAGTCTACTTCATAATAAGTCAAACGGAACAGATAAGAAAAATCCGGGAATAGTAGGCCCACCTCGGGTAAAATGAGGTGGCGTACATAATTTTACGTATATTACATTTCATGATGTCACTTGTACGAGTTTTTGGGTAGTCGGGTCCTATTTGCGCAAGTTCCAGATGTTTAGTCAATTCTTCCAATTATTCATAACATATTCAATTCAGTTCTATTGAATGAAAAAGGGGCAAATTCGGACGTAGATTCCGAAGAGTAGAGTCGTCCCCGAGGCTCGAATCCAATCCTATCACATCTAAGACATGCCAATAGAAGAATAGGTAGAGCTTTACATACCTTACTTGCCCTTTACGCTTATCCAAATTCGAATCCCATTTCCTCCAAAATCTACAATTGGTCACATTTACCAAATATTAATCATAAAACTTTAAGAATTCAATCTTAACCAATACTTGTCTACAAAAATTTGGGCAGCATCTCCCCTGCAAACATAACAATCCTCGAAATTCCAACTTAGCCACACATCATTAAAAAATACCAACAACAACAATAGCAATAATTATTATATATCATAACTAAACTAATTCCATCCATTTAATCCACCTAAAATAGCCCCTTAATCCATAAATCCCAATAAAACAATAACAAGTTTATAACGCTATTTTCTCCGTTCTAATCCGTTAAAACTCTAAATAAACTTGTTAACAATGAAAAAGGGACCTTATTCTTACCTTAAGTATGCAGCAACCACTTCAACAATCTTCTTCTTGGCTGATTTTTAGCTCAAATTGAAGGCAACGCGACGTACAACACTTTTCTCTTCATGAGCTTTGCGATTCGGGGCTTAGATTTTGATCAAAATTGATTTCTCTCTAAATTTCTCCTCCCTTTCTCTCTCTAGAATGTTCTGAATGTTTATGGGTGTGTTTTGGTCTGAAATGTGGAGAGAAGACCGAAACGTTTCATTAAATGACAATAGAAATGGGCCTGACCCGATTTGAAATCGGGTTGGGCCGAATTCACTGTTCATCTCGACCTTTCTGCCTTAAAATGTCCATATCTCCTTATTCCGATGTCACCTGGGAACCCACGACCTATGGTTGGAAATCTAATTCAATTATCTACAACTTATATTTCTTGGTATTTTTCCAAATTCCAAACTTATAATACCGGTTTTGCCCCTCAAAGTCAAGTCACCCGAAAACGTTTTCTTAAAAATATTCATTTGGAGGGCTTCTACTTTGATTTGGCCCAAGGGTCCTTCTTGAGTTGTGCTTAACTTCACATATGTGATTCATATGGCTTTTCAGATGTTCCAAAAAAAATCTCGATGTGTGGGCCCCACCTTAGCAAATAATCTGACGTTCAAAAATACGGGATATAACAAATACGGTCCAAAATTTATTTGAATGGAATACGGTCCAAGCCTTAATACCCTGTATTTTTATACTAGGAAATTGAACCGTTCAACGTGAGTAATTTTACCGAGGCCGTAGGATTTGGTCATATTCAAGCATGAAAATCAAGAAAGTGATTTAATATGGAAAAGGGTGACAACAATGATTGCAAACAATATTTTATGTATGGCAAATGAGGCTATGGACTAGTGCTGTATTACATGATTACGACAATGAGTATATGAGGTGTATTAAATGATTGGAAATAATTATTATTTAAGTGAATTGAGATCAAGAATTAATTATGGATGTATCTCGGTAATGTAGAGTGTAGTAGATATAAAGAATAAATTATTAAATTGGTGGATGAGTGGGATTTTTAGCACTACTACGTGGCAGCCAAGGAAGAGAGGAAATTAGTGACTACTCTTTCTTTGGTTAGTGGTGGCATCACTACACGTTAATAGCTACCTAACTATATCCTATAGGCAACTAACATTTCATTTGTTTATCTATTTGAGTTGGTTAATCAGATTGCAACTACAACAAACCATTGCAAATACTTCTCTAAACTACTAACCAAGAACGTAAGTATCAAGTTGGTGAATTAGAAATTGTGTAGTCTAAAATATTTTAGATTGGATAAATTCTTCAAGGAAATAAGGCAAGAACGAAATGATGGACAACAACATATATGCAACACAGTAGCAGCAACGGAAATTCTTGGCAGCAGCATAATTGTCAGTTTTGAGGAGGCAAAGTATAGTTTTTATCACGAACAACAATACGAGTTTTGTTCTCTATTTCGAGCTTGTTGTCCCATTTTATTTTACGACGACAAGGTGATAAAATAAGACCATTATTAAGACGAACTTGATATGATTTGGAGTAAGTTAGAAGCCAGTGTTGGGTACACAACAAGGGTAAAAGAGCATAAGGTACAAAGGAGTACTGCGTATATGATTTCACCTCGGAAATAGTGAAATCCTTAAAGGACGAGGACTGTAGGCCTGAGGAACAAATGATGTATTGTAAATTCATTAGAGGAAATAGATGATATAGGTTGGGATAAAGATAATGTGACAAGAGAGCCTTTGATACTTATCACCGGGATATAAGTGCTACTTAATTGAGAATTTGGAACGACTACAAGTACTAAATAATTATTGAATGGAGTAAGTGGAATGTGGCCTTGGATGAGTTGCTACATTGGTTGGATTACTCGATTACGGATTATTAGATGAGATTTTATACTATATATAAAAAGGTTCTCGTCACTTCATGATTTTGTTAAGGTTTCGTACGTGGATAATCAAAGTTATAAATTATAAAGAAAAGGCATGGATATGGTACAATATACCAAGTGAGTTAGAAAAAAAAAAGAATCAGGTGAATTTGTGATTGGAAATAGGGACATAGAGCAGAATATAAACATATAATGGTATAAGTACACCCTTAAGGGGGGAGGCGGGTGAGAGAAATGCAAGTGTAAGATGGAAAAAATTGACACTGCAATATATGTGATATGGATACTTAAACATCAAGTGAGATCCCTTGCTGAAACAAGTTAGTAAGATCTGAAAGCCAACAATAAACGGATAGAAGTCAGGATGGTATTTAAGACAAGACCGAGGATCATTTGTAAAGCTCTTGTATGATGTGACATTAGGAAGTGGGTGCTTGTAAAAAGAAAGGGTACGACAAGAGTATGGTAACGAGTAACTAAAGAGATATTATAAAAGATAGCAAAGCTATACTAGATTCAAGGCTAAGATGTTGGCAATAGAGTTGTGCACTAATGATGTGCGACTTATAGGTAGCAAAGAGAAGGGATAGAAATCTCCTATAATAGGATATGAGAAAAACAAAGGATGAATCAAGGAAAAGAAGTATGACAAGATAAGCTACGAGCACATTTTGGTACGGATGAATTAAGTAGGGCATAATGAACATGGAAAAGGAAAGGCTATGACTAAGATTGGATATGTTTTATATAAGTTGTACAAGAATAGTTATGCAACCTACGAATATTTGTATACTAAGGATGAGACCAAGTGAGTACTTGATAAGAATAGTAAGTATTCAGTAATAACAATGCGATTGGATACATTTAGGGAAGGCATAAGATGGTTTGAGCTAAATCACCAATATAAAATTAGTACGGAGGGCAAATAGGACATGGCCGTTGTTCAGCCCCGATACCGATTGAAAAGTACAAGAGGGGAATGCAAGGTAAAGCATAAAGACTAGCGAAATGATGCTAAGGTATTTCTTGGGCTAATTTGGGCACCTTCGTACATTCTTGTAAAGATTGCAACATAATGTGTGATAGAGAAACTAAGAGAAAAATCTGAGTAAAGAGGCAATAGAAGCGTTTGAATTAAAAATAAATAAACGACACGAGATAATATGCCTAGAGTGTTACAAGTTGGATTAAGGGAAATGGTGAAATGGTTTGAGAGAGACGATCAGAACAAGCTAGTTACTGGGTGACAGTGAATTTATATGTCCAATCAAAATATTCTATCAGAATTATACCAGTTAATAATAGATAGATCACAGAGCAGCTATGTAAAGTGATAATATGAGGGAACTCCAGCGCTACTTGATAGCCAATTCTAAAAGATCGAGATTAAGAGCTAAAAGCAAAGTGACAGTTAAAATCTTTTAAAAAGAAAGTCAAGAAGTGATACATGATGCTGAAGATTTCAGAATATGGACTGTAACAGCAGAGCAATGTAAGGTTATTGAAGTAAAATAATGTTACACCTTGGGAAATTTCATTTTATTCGTAGAGTCTGCGAAGGGTCTACAGGTTACCAGAGGCATGAAATACTCCAAGGATTGTAAAGTCTAATAAATCGACGAGGGATGTCTGCACGTTATAAAATCTTATTTAAAGATTAAGAGGTAAGATGAAGTGAACGATACATGTTAAGGGAGTAACTATAGAAGAAGAAAGAGTCAAGTTTTGACTAAGTGCACCAGGGAAAGAGTAAGATTTCAGCAGAAGAGCTCGCAATACAACTGACAACCTACTGCGAGATACGGAGGAGAGTAGGGACAACGACGTGGAATTATTACCTCGAGAAGCAATGGAAAGAGGAAATAGTACGGGAATGGTTACTTAGAGATCTAAAATGCATTATAATAAATTGAAGGGATTCGACCAACGAAAAAGGCATGTGAAAAGCATCATCATTCAATAAAAGAACATTTAAGGAAGTATTGGGAGCGCAGGACTAGTTTAACATTCGAGGACGAATGTTCTAAAGGGGGGAAGGATATTATATCCCGTCTTTTTGTACGTTGAATTATTCGCAAGCTAATCAACATAAGTTTAAGGACGATATTATTTTTGGGATTTGAGATAAGGACTTTTTAATCCCGATTTTAATAAGTGCACGATTTGGTTGTAAATTTAAATTAGTGTAGAAATATTGGTGGAGATTAGGGATTAATTAACCATGATGTTACATCCCGTGTTCTCATGCGTTGGAAAGTGTGCGAGTTGAATGATATTCGTAATAGACACGAGGTTATCCCCCAAGCTTATAGGTGATTAAAGTGATGGTACGCATGTACCGTAAGGATTTGAAGTTAAACCAATCGAAGCAAAATAAGTCTCGTCAAGGTTCAAAATTTATTTTAATGGAATATGGTCCTAGCTATAATACCCCGTATTTTTAGACTAGGAAATTGAACTGTTCAACGTGAGCAATTTTACCGAGGCCGTAGGATTTGGTCATATTCAAGCATGAAAATCAAGAAAATGATTTAAGATGGAAAAGGGTGACAACAATGATTGCAAACAATATTTTATGTATGGAAAATGAGGCTATGGACTAGTGCTATATTACATGTTTACGACAATGAGTATATGAGGTGTATTAAATGATTGAAAATAATTATTATTTAAGTGAATTGAGATCAAGAATTAATTATGGATGTATCTCGGTAATGTAGAGTGTAGTAGATATAAAGAATAAATTATTAAATTGGTGGATGAGTGGGATTGTTAGCACTACTACGTGGTAGCCAAGGAAGAGGGAAATTAGTGACTACTCTTTCTTTGGTTAGTGGTGGCATCACTACACATTAATATCTACCTAACTATATCCTATAGGCAACTAACATTTCATTTGTTTATCTATTTGAGTTGGTTAATCAGATTGCAACTACAACAAACCTTTGCTAATACTTCTCTAAACTACTAACCAAGAACGTAAGTATCAAGTTGGTGAATTAGAAATTGTGTAGTCTAAAATATTTTAGATTGGATAAATTCTTCAAGGAAATAAGGCAAGAACGAAATGATGGACAACAGCATATATGCAACACAGTAGCAGCAACGGAAATTCTTGGCAGCAGCATAATTGTCAGTTTTGAGGAGGCAAAGTATAGTTTTTATCACGAACAACAATACGAGTTTTGTTCTCTATTTCGAGCTTGTTGTCCCATTTGTTACACCTCGGAAATTTTTTTCGTTGGTACGTAAGTGAACGAACTAGTGATAAGTATGAGTTCATGATGTCCATGAGCAAGAAACGACGTTTGATGACCTTAGGCGAGATTTCGAAGGTATCCGATTTGAGATGAGAAAGTTGGCTAAATTAAGATGAGATATAAAGTGAGCAATGCGTGTGCATGGACGTGGGTGATTAAAATGAGAAGTCTAAGAAATATGGAAAGTTGCAGAATTGCAACTGCCCAGTGGTCGTAAAGTGCTAGGACGGACCGTAAACTGGTATACGGTCCATAAACTAGCAGGTCGTAAACTGCCATGCAAGGCTTCAACTTTCTGCCAGCCGAGAAATGGTAAAATAAGACCTGGAGGACGGACCGTAAAGTGATTTACGGCCCGTAAACCATGGTCGTAAATCACCATGAAAGCAGCCAAAGCTTCTGGTTCTGGAAATGGTTAAAGACGATCGCGAGGGACGGTCCGTAAACTGCAATATGGGCCGTAAACCATGATGGACGACCATTGTTCACCTCAGCACAGATTTTGCAAGTCATTAAATAAAGGGACCAACACTTCTTTTATTTCATTACAACATTTCACCACTACTCTCTAAAACCTCTCTATACATTTATTATACAAGTTTTCAAGGATATTTGAGGATCAACAACATAAAACAAGGTGAATCAAGAGTAAGAATATCACGAACCGGCTAGGGGGCCGCGACAAGCACCCGGTGCTACCCCACCCGAACACCCCCTTATCGTACATAACATAACATCTAGGTGAACCATAAGTCAATTCGTGCTTTTATTATCGTTAATCATATTGATCCCATTAGACGACCATCATCATTTAACATATCATAGGCATCTAGGCCACACCATAAGTACAAGGCCGACGTGGCTAACAAAAGATATACAAAACATGGGCCGGCATGGCCGAACATCTCTACCCACATACACATGACTACGAGCCTCTAAGAGTATGACATATCGTATGAGCGGGACAGGACCCCGCTATGCCCATAATTAAAAACACAAAAGAATAAGTACCCAAAAGCTACGGCTCCGAAACAATTAGAGCTCTGCTATGCAATCTCTGAATAAGCAGCTATGGATCAAGTCTGTCTCCCTGTGCACCTGCGGGCATGACGCAGCGTCCACAAACAAAAGGACGTCAGTACGAAGAATGTACTGAGTATGTAAAGCATAATCAACATCAATATAGAAGCATAATAGATATCATATGAAGATAGCATAGGAGGGGAGAGAGTAATATCATCATCATCATGTCGCTTACTTGCATATATCGTCGTTCGTATCCCATAATAATACTCGTACCATACTTGTGCTCATATTTGTATACATATCCTTATTCGTATTCTTATACATAGTCTTATCACATTCATATTCATATTATATACATAGCTATACACTTATATACATACATAGCGTACCCGACCATAAGGTTCGGTGTTTCATACGTACTTGGCCAACCAAGGCTCAATGTTATTTCTACCTGGCCCTACCAAGGCTTCAGGGTTATCCGTACCATATGCAGACGTGCGCGCGCATTTCGTAATCGTATACATACTTCATACATATTCATCTACATATATTCTACCCGGCGTTATAAGCTCGGGGTTCATTATAGCCCTTCATAGGCACATATAAGTATAATAGCCCGTAGGCACCTTTTGCCTCATTTTTGATATCATTTACTATTCTCATTGTTATCGTTACATCTACATTATGGACTTACTCGTCATACGAGGAACATAGTATAATCATAGTACATATCAAGGGTCGTGAGCTTATGAGCTCAGAATGTCAACCATGTGAAAACAACATACTCATATGGAGGAATTAGTAATTTGGCCAAGAACCATGCCTTATGAAAGAAGGGTTAGCCTTACATACCTTTCCGTCGAACTATTCTACATTTGCACGTTCCCTTCCAATGCTAGCGTTTATACCTTCATTAATATCATAACAATGGCCATTAGTCATTCACATTATCCACATTATCTAGATTCCTCAATTTGCCTCTAATTCACCCACACTCATGATTACAACACCCATCTTCGTCCATTCGTCTAAAGTGTTTAGTTCATGATCTTATTACCATTTATAACACATTCATATCACAACAAAACAACATTCATAACTAAATTCAAACTATTTCTCAAAATGTCACTATTCATCATTCATGACCTAGTTGACCACATTTTCTACAATCCATGTATTTTAATTCTCCAATACCTTAAACATCTTGTAAAAAATCATGAATCTTACCTTAGAAGTTGTAGGAACAAGCTTTGGTTGATAATACTCTTCTTTGAGCAAAACCCTAGTTTTTCTCCATTTGGATTCTTTGACTTGGATGATCCTTGATGATTCCCTTATCCTTGATTCACTTGTCTTAATGTTATCGATGCCTTATAATCCTTGAAAACTCATATAATAAATGTAGAGAGAAGTTCTAGAGAGAAGTGGTGTAATGTTGTAATGAAATAAAATAAGTCTTGGTCCTCATATTTAATGAATTGGAAAATCTGTGCTGGGTGAACAGTGGTCGTCCATGGATGTTTACGGACCGTATTCCACTATACGGCTCGTCCTCCATGGGCGTATTTAGCCATTTCCAGAACCAGAAGCTGGGCTGCCTTCATGGTGGTTTACGACCATGGTTTACGGGCCGTAAATCACTTTACGGTCCATTCACCAGGTCATTTTTAACTATTTTCTCGGCTGGCAGAAAGTTGAAGTTTGGCATGCCAGTTTACGACCTCGCAGTTTACGGACCGTATACCAGTTTACGGTCCGTATTTGCACTTTACGACCACTGGCAGAAAGCTGAAGCTTTTGCATGGCAGTTTACGACTGCCAGTTTACGGACCGTATTGCACTTTGCGGTACGTGTTTTGCAATATACGACCACTGGGCAGTTTTGCCAACTTTCAATTTTTCTCATTTCTCGACTTTTCATTCTAATCATCCACATCCCTTTTCATATATTTCCCATGAAACATTATACACTCGCACTCCTCGCACACATCATTAGTTCATTTACTTGCGTACCAACGGAAAATTTTCCGAGGTGTAACATTCTACCCCCCTTAGGAACATTCGTCCTCGAATGTTAAAGGCTTGGGGAATTCTATAAAAATTTCGCCAGAGTTTCCTCTGTAATGTGGCACTACCACCCTATCACAACAACCCACAATAACAATGCCTCACAGGGCAATAATACAACAGCACTAGAAATTTGGCCACACACGACTTGAATGTAAAAAAAAAGGGAAAACATGCATACCTTATGATTTTGACGTCTCATCTTGGACTTCTACCAAGGGCTGAAATAAATGTGGGTATTTGGATCGCATATTCTCTTCTGCTTCCCATGTCATTTCCTCTCGATTGTCATTTCTCCACAGAACATTAATTGAGGCCACTTCTTTGTTTCTAAGCCTCCGTACTTTCCTATCTAATATGGCAATGGGTATTTCATCATAAGTTAACTTTTCTGTCACTTGAATATCATTCACTGGGACGATCCTCGTAGGATCTCCAACACACTTCCGAAGCATCGAGACATGAAATATTGGATGGACTGACTCCAAATCTGGAGGTAGATCTAGCTCATAGGCCACTTTGCCTATTTTGCGCACAATTTCGTATGGCCCGATATACCGGGGACTGAGCTTCCCCTTTTTGCCAAATCTCATCACGCCCTTCATCGGCGACACTTTCAAGAATACCAAATCTTTCACTTCGAACTCTAAGTCTCTTCGACGATTATCCGCATAGGACTTCTGACAACTTTGAGCCGCTAGCAACCGATCTTGTATGAGCTTAACTTTCTCTATTGCTTGCTGGACCAAGTCTGGCCCTATCAACTTAGCTTCTCCGGTTTCAAACCACCCAACTGGGGATCTACACTTTCGCCCATATAGAGCCTCATACGGTGCCATTTGAATGCTAGAATGATAACTGTTATTGTAAGCAAACTCAATGAGTGGCAAATGGTCATCCCAATTCCTCCAAAATCTATCATACATGCCCGTAACATATCTTCAAGAGTCTGAATAGTACGTTCAGCTTGCCCATCAGTCTGTGGGTGAAACGCCGTGCTTAGGCACACTTGGGTCCCTAAACCTTCTTGGAAAGACCCCCAAAACTTGGCTGTAAACTGAGTCCCTCTATCGGAGATAATAGATACCGGAACGCCATGGAGTCTCACTATCTCTTTAAGATAAAGCTTGGCATAATCTTCTGCCATATAGGTCGTTCTGACCGGTAAGAAATGCGCTGACTTTGTGAGCCTATCCACGATCACCCATATAGAATCATATTTACGTCGAGAACGGGGTAACCCTCTAATGAAATCCATATTAATCACTTCCCACTTCCAAGTTGGGATTTCTATAGCTTGCAATAAGCCACCCGACTTTTGGTGTTCTATCTTCACGAATTCCGCTACGTCTTTCTTCATCCCATTCCACCAATATATAGTCTTAAGATCTTGATACATTTTCGTCGCTCCAGGGTGCACGGAGTAACGGGAACAATGAGCTTCTCTCAAAATCTGATGGCGTAGACCTGCCACATCGGGAACACATAACCTGCCTCGACATCGGAGAACTCCGTCTTCCGAATTGTCAAATGATTACTCCTCCTTCTGAGGGAGTGTATCTCTATACTGCATTAGCATGAGATCCTCATATTGTCGCTCTTTTACTTCCGCTACTAATGATGAAACTGCTGAATTCTGAATAGTAGCTCCGCAACTACCTGAGTCCACCACTCGGAATCCTAGGCTAGCTAACTGCTGAAGATCACGGGCCATCTCTTTCTTTTCTGGTCGTACATCACTTAGACTTCCCATCGACCTACGACTAAGAGCATCAGCCACAACATTTGCCTTTCCGGGGTGGTACAGGATTTCAACATCATAGTCTTTTAGCAACTCTAGCCATCGTCGTTGCCGCAAATTCAACTCTTTCTGCTTGAAGATGTACTGGAGACTCTTATAATCTGTATAAATATCCACGTGGACACTATATAAGTAATGTCTCCATATCTTTAAAGCATGGACCACCGCGGCCAATTCTAAGTCATGGGTAGGATAATTCTGCTCATGTTTCCGTAACTGTCTAGAAGCATACGTAATCACCTTACCATTTTGCATCAATACACAGCCTAGCCCGACGCCTGAAGCATCACAATAAATAACATATCCTTCCAATCCCTCTGGAAGTGTCAAGACTGGGGCTGAAGTCAGTCGGTCATTCAACTCTTGGAAACTACGCTCGCAAGCATCAGTCCATTGAAACTTAGCTGACTTCTGAGTCAACATGGTGATCGGTGCAGAAATAGAAGAGAAACCCTCAACAAATCTTCTGTAATAACCGGCTAAGCCCAAAAAGCTACGAACCTCCGTAGGGGTCATGGGCCTTGGCCAAGTCTTCACTGCCTCAATCTTTTGGCTATCCACTCGAATACCCTCAGCTGCAACAATGTGGCCCAGAAATGCCACTGAGTTGAACCAAAACTCGCATTTGGAAAACTTCACGAATAACTCTCGAGCTCGAAGAACTCCAAGGACATCTCGCAAATGATCCACATGCTCTGCCTTGGATCTAGAATACACTAGGATGTCATCAATGAATACAATCACGAATCGATCCAGAAAAGGCCTGAATACATTGTTCATTAAGTCCATAAACACTGCTGGTGCATTAGTTAGCCCAAACGACATTACTCGGAACTCGAAATGGCCATATCTTGTTCTGAAAGCTGTCTTAGGGATATCTTTCTCCCTAACTCTTACTTGGTGATACCCGGACCTCAAATCGGTCTTTGAAAATCATTTGGCACCTTCCAATTGATCAAATAAATCATCAATCCTCGGGAGGGGATACTTGTTCTTAATTGTCACTTTATTCAATTGCCGATAATCAATGCACATTCTCAAGGAGCCATCCTTCTTCCGGACGAACAATACGGGTGCTCCCCACGGGGATGAACTAGGCCTAATGAAGCCTTTTTCAAGCAAGTCTTTTAATTGCTCCTTCAACTCTTTCAACTCTGCGGGTGCCATCCTATAGGGAGGAATAGATATGGGATTAGTGTCTGGCAGCACATCAATCCCAAAATTTATCTCTCGCTCGGGAGGAAGGCCTGGAAGCTCTTCCGGGAACACATCCGAAAATTCGTTCACTACCGGAACTGACTGAAGAGTTGGCGACTCAGCTTCTACATCTTGAACTCGTACTAGGTGATAAATTCACCCTTTCGTGATCATTTTCCTTTCCTTTAGATAGGAAACAAACCTACCTTTTGGTGATGCCGCATTCCCCCTCCATTCTAAGACTGGTTCTCCCGGAAACTGGAAACGAACCATCTTCATTCGGCAATCAACATTGGCATAACAAGAAGCCAACCAATCTATGCCTATAATAACGTCAAAATCTACCATTTCTAGCTCATGCAAATCAATCATGGTACGACGATCACAAATCACAATCACACAATTCCTATATACTCGGCTAGCTATTACCGATTTACCCACGGGTGTAGACACCTCGAAAGGTTTGATAGACTCCGGCTCAATTATAAATTGACCCGCAATATATGGAGTAACATATGATAATGTGGAGCTCGGATCAATCAAAGCATATACATCATGAGAGAATACCGATAATATACTTGTGACCACATCAGGAGAAGACTCAAGATCTTAGCGTCCAGCCAAAGCATAAATACGGTGCTGAGGACCGCTAGTACTGGGAGCTCTGCCTCTACCTCTACCATGGCCGACTGGCGCATGTGAACCTAGCCCCGTAGGGCGTACAGATGCTGATGATCCGGCTGCCGACCCTGTTGGCTGGGTCCTACCTCTACCCTGTACTGAGGGGCAATCATGCATGACATGGCCTGGTTGACCACATGAATAGCAAACATCCGAGCCCAATCGGCATCGACCCCAATGCAACTTCCCACACTGGGAACATCGTGGTACAGGTGGCCTTCACTGGCCTGAATCACCTCTAAACTGAGACCCCGAATAACCCTGACTCGGCACGGAACGAGTAGATCTGTCAAATCTTTACCCCGTGAACTGTGGAGGTGTACTGGTCATAGAATAGCCTGAATGGCTGGGAAACTGCTATCTGTGTCCGCCCCTGGACTCGCTCCTCGAACCCGAAGGTCTGGCCCTCTTGTTATGGCCCCTATCCTGCTCACGTTCATTTCTCCGCTGCTGTAGGTGTTCCTCTAATTCCTGAGCATGTACCTGAATGCGTGCAATATCCATGCCATCCTGAAGGGACGCAGTTAAACATTTATCCATCAAGTGTGGCCCTAGGCCTTTCACAAACCGGTGCACCCGATCGCCCATATTCGCTACCATGGCCGAAGCATACCTAGCCAAGGAATTGAAGCGGAGACTATACTCTGTAGCACTCACGCTACCTTGCCTCAAATTCAAGAATTTATCGGCCCTTGCTCGCCGAACTTCCGGAGGCATATAATGACGGAGAAAAGCATCAACAAACTCTTGCCATACCGGTGGAGGTGCATTGGCTCCCCGCGAAGCCATCCAAACCGTATACCACTGGATTGAGACATCCCTCAATCTATATGACGCTAGCTCCACCGATTCGGTGTCTGAAGCATGTATCAACCAAAGCGTCCTTAGCATACCATCAATAAAGTCCTGGGGATCCTCTTCCAGTTTCGACCCAAAGAATTCTGGGGCTTTCAAAGCAATGAAGTCACGGGCCCTTGCACTAACAGTCCTGTTACCTTGCCCTGCGCTTGGCCTCTGAGTCTGGGCCGCAACCAACTGAGTCAACAAATTAATGGCCTCTCTCACGTCTTGGCATAAGTATTCGGTGGAGGAGCTGGAGCTGGGGCTGAGGCTCCCACGTGCTCCTCAGTAATAGGCACTGTCTGGGAGGACTGAGATTGAGCCGCACTCTGGGCCTCATCTTCCTCTACTACCGGTGGCGGTGCTCTTTCAGCCCGCTTTTCTACCACCGTCTTGCCCTTTTGGGCTGCTGTAGCCTTCTTCTTTTTAGGCATCTCTGAAATACACAACACACGATTTAGGAACAAGAATTTCTTACATCATAGCTCTATCGCACGATTCTTATGAAGAAAGAAGGTCATATATTCCTAAAATATCCGCAGCTTCTCGTTTATAAGTGTGGCGCGCAACACACCCATAACCAAGACTCTACT
Source organism: Lycium barbarum (assembly GCF_019175385.1). NCBI lineage: Eukaryota > Viridiplantae > Streptophyta > Magnoliopsida > Solanales > Solanaceae > Lycium > Lycium barbarum. The sequence continues at coordinate 30,439,648 of NC_083344.1, read as the reverse complement.
AGGCACGGTTCGTAGACACATCCTAGGACTGAACTGCTCTGATACCACTTTTGTCACGACCCGGCAAGGGGGCCCCGACAAGCACCCGGTGCTACCCCACCCGAGCACCCCCTTATCGTACATAACATAACATCTAGGTGAACCATAAGTCAATTCGTACTTTTATTATCGTTAATCATATTGATCCCATTAGACGACCATCATCATTTAACATATCATAGGCATCTAGGCCACACTATAAGTACAAGGCCGACGTGGCTAACAAAAGATATACAAAACATGGGCCGGCATGGCCGAACATCTCTACCCACATACACATGACTACGAGCCTTTAAAAGTATGACATATCGTATGAGCGGGACAGGACCCCACTATGCCCATAATTATATACACAAAATAATAAGTACCCAAAAGCTACGACTCCGAAAGAATTAGAGCTCTGCTATGCAATCTCTGAATAAGCAGCTATGGATCAAGTCTGTCTCCCTGTGCACCTGCGGGCATGACGCAGCGTCCACAAACAAAAGGACGTTAGTACGAAGAATGTACTGAGTATGTAAAGCATAATCAACATCAATATAGAAGCATAATAGATAGCATATGAAGATAGCATAGGTGGGGAGACAGTAATATCATCATCATCATGTCGCTTACTAGCATACATCGTCGTTCGTATCCCATAATAATACTCGTACCATACTTGTGCTCATATTCGTATACATGTCCTTATTCATATTCTTATACATAGTCTTATCACATTCATATTCATATTATATACATAGCCATACACTTATATACATACATAGCGTACCCAACCATAAGGTTCGGTGTTTCATACGTACTTGGCCAACCAAGGCTCAATGTTATTTCTACCTGGCCCTACCAAGGCTTCAGGGTTATCCGTACCATATGCAGACGTGCGCGCGCGTTTCGTAATCGTATACATACTTCATACATATTCATCTACATATATTCTACCCGGCGTTATAAGCTCGGGGTTCATTATAGCCCTTCATAGGCACATATAAGTATAATAGCCCGTAGGCACCTTTTGCATCATTTTTGATATCATTTACTATTCTCATCGTTATCGTTACATCTACATTATGGACTTACTCGTCATACGAGGAACATAGTATAATCATAGTACATATCAAGGGTCGTGAGCTTATGAGCTCGGAATGTCAACCATGTGAAGACAACATACTCATATGGAGGAATTAGGAATTTGGCCAAGAACCATGCCTTATGAAAGAAGGGTTAGCCTTACATACCTTTCCGTCGAACTATTCTACACTTGCACGTTCCCTTCCAATGCTAGCGTTTATACCTTCATTAATATCATAACAATGGCCATTAGTCATTCACATTATCCACATTATCTAGATTCCTCAATTTGCCTCTAATTCACCCACACTCATGATTATAACACCCATCTTCGTCCATTCGTCTAAAGTGTTTAGTTCATGATCTTATAACACATTCATATCACAACACAACAACATTCATAACTAAATTCAAACTATTTCTCAAAATGTCACTATTCATCATTCATGACCTAGTTGACCACAATTTCTACAATCCATGTATTTTAATTCTCCAATACCTTAAACATCTTGTAAAAATCATGAATCTTACCTTAGAAGTTGTAGGAACAAGCTTTGGTTGATAATACTTTTCTTTGAGCAAAACCCTAGTTTTTCTCCCTTTGGATTCCTTGACTTGGATGATCCTTGATGATTCCCTTATCCTTGATTCACTTGTCTTAATGTTATCGATGGCTTATAATCCTTGAAAACTCATATAATAAATGTAGAGAGAAGTTCTAGAGGGAAGTGGTGTAATGTTGTAATGAAATAAAATAAGTCTTGGTCCTCATATTTAATGAATTGGAAAATTTGTTTTGGGTGAACAGTGGTCGTCCATGGAGGTTTACGGACCGTATTACACTATACGGCTCGTCCTCCATGGGCGTATTTAGCTATTTCCAGAACCAGAAGCTGGGCTGCCTTCATGGTGGTTTACGACCATGGTTTACGGGCCGTAAATCACTTTACGGTCCGTCCACCAGGTCGTTTTTAACCATTTCCTCGGCTGGCAGAAAGTTGAAGTTTGGCATGCCAGTTTACGACCTGGCAGTTTACGGACCGTATACCAGTTTACGGTCCGTCTTAGCACTTTACGACCACTGGCAGAAAGCTGAAGCTTTTACATGGCAGTTTACGACTGCCAGTTTACGGACCGTATTTGTTATATCCCGCGTTTTGTGCAATCGGATAATTCAAGACAATCGCGGGAAGACAACAAGCAAAGCAATATTTTATGTTGTTTGGCACATGAGTTGCTTATGAAAAATCTAGAAGTGGAAATATGGAGAAAGACGAAGGGCAAATTTGGAAGTTGGAAAAAAATGTTTCATAAATTATAAGAACTAGCCAAGAATACAAAGTGGGCTTGAAAGTTTTTTTTTTGAAACATTTGAAGGCCCAACCGGCCATGCTTATGGGCTAGGCCCAAAGTGAATTATATTTTGTGAAATAAAAAGATGACTAAGTCATCCTTATCACCAAAAACCTCTAGAAATTTCAAGAGTAGAGAGAAGAGAAAAGAAGGAGAAAACTTAATAGGCCATTCGGCCATAGATGAGTCCATGGAAAAAAATTGATAAAAATTCTTTCAAAAATCATTTCCTACCAAGTAAAGGGTGCTTAACAAGGTGGAGTTGTTGTTGGAGCAAGAAAAACTCACAATCATACAAGTTGCCAAGTTGTAGCCAAGTGAGAAGTTGAAGAAGAAAGGTGAGTTTTAATGTTGTTTTATGTGTTGTGTTATATATGGTTCATATGTGTTGTAGTATGCTAAAATGGATGAAATTCATGAAGGAGAGAAATATAGTATATGGACGTGCATATATATATATATATATGTGTAGGAGTCATGATTCAATTATGTTGTCTAGTGTTTGGTTGTTATGGTTGTAAATGATATGTGGAAAATGGAAGTTGAATGAATTTGGATAGAATGTAGTTGTGTGTGCATGATATGGCCGTGTAGTGTGTGGTGTGTATGTGGCCGTGTATACTTGATGTATAGTCGTATATATTGGTGAGTTGTGAAAGAATAATGAGCGAGTTGTAATTAATATCTTAGTCGTTGTGTTGTAGATGTTATATCGCAAATAAAGACTTGATAAGTTTGGTGAAGTATTGGCAATTGGAAGATTGTGTATATTGAAAAATAATGTTCTTGCATGGATAGCATGTAATGATATTAGTATGATGTTGATGGAATATATATTGTAAGTTTGCTATTGTGTTCATTGAAGTTGGAAGGCTTTGAAGAAAGTGGTAAATTGAGATCATGCATCTTGAATGAAATATGTGAATCGCTAGTGTAGTTGTTGAATTATGTTAATAGTTTGGCCGGGTTTGAATTCCCGGATTGTGATTGATGAGAATTTGGTTGTGTTGAATGTTGAGGATGGTATATTTACAGAGGAAGTGCTGCCGAAATTTCGGTAGCCAAGTGTTTCCTTAAGATTCTAACTCTAAGTATCCTAATAAGAGTTTTGGTAAACATGACCAATTCGCAGATTTTGACGAGATTGCAACGTGAATTTGGAATAGCAAAAGGAGCGGAAAGAGGTATGTAAGGATTCACCCTTCTTTCTATGGCATGTCTTAGATATAATAAGTTGGGTACGAGCCTCGGGGACAACTCTGTTCCCCGGAATCCGCACCTAAAGTTTTCTCCTTTTTGTTCAATAGAATTGAACTAGAAAGTGTGCAAAATGATGGAAAGACCCCTTAAACTCCTAGAACTTGCATAAATGGGACCCAGTTACCCTAGAACCCCCACAAGTAACGCCATGACATGTAACATATGCAAATAGTATACGCTACCTCATCCGGGCGAGGTGGGCCTGTTACTCTCGGATTTTCCTTACAGCCTTGTTGGACTTACTAGAAGTTGAATCAAAGGGAATCCTTTGATCCTGATTTCGTTACCAAATGATAAGTACTATAAGTAATCTAACGAGGAGACTTCCATGATGATAATGATGACAATGATGTTAGACAAGAGGATATGCCTATGATAAGTACTACCAGAACGATTCTATGACTAAGATTCCTGAGCTAAGTATTCTATGTGAATACGAAAGTGATAAACTAATTCTTGAATCTTATTTATATCCCCTTGCTATGACTTTACTTTATAAAGACTCCCAAGCCTATGAACTGTCATCTATGATGCCCACAATTTCATTCTACGTTTACTTTAATACTATTCTCCGTTGACCATCTCACCTTAAAATATTCGTCTCTTCGAGGTGAGACAAAAGCGATCACGAGTATTCCATAATGTAATCGGACGTCACCGACCTTACGTCACTCCGATAGCTACATGATTTTTCCTTGGGCTCCCTTGTGTGCTTATATGATATATATATATATAAAACATGTATATTTATATATATAACATGTATATGTATATAAGATATGTATAAGTATATAAAATATGTATATGTATATAAGATAAGTAAATGTATATAAGACATGTATACATATACAAGCTATGTATATGAATACAAAAATATGTGTACGTATATAAGATGTGTATATGCATACAAAGTATATATATGCAAGCTATGTATATGAACCTGGGCTGGGGGGAAAGGATACATGGGGGAATGGAAAGGGAAATATGTTTCACTGCCACCTGATCAGCTGGCTTATCATCCCGGATGCGGGGTGCCCGGACGCGGGATATATGGGTGAGCCGGTGCATATCGGCGCTATGTGGGTGAGCCGACATTGTTCGGCGCTATGATATGACCTACCATATCATGACCAGACATGCTATGATACGATATGCTATGCTATGATATGATACGCTATGATACGCTATGCTATGATAAGCTATGCTATGATACGACAAGCTATGCTATGACATGATATACTATGCTATGCCATAACATGCCATACTACGACAAGCTATGCTATGATATGATAAGCTATGCCAGGATATGACTAGTTATGCTATGACACGCTATGCTATAACATTGACATGATATAACACGATATGACATGCTGTAATAAGACATGATATTACACGATAAGATATGCCATGATAAGATACGATAGGACACGACCTGACACGCCACGATAAGATACGGTAGTGCACGATAGGATATGATACGATAACATACGACATAATATAAGTTCTATTTTCTACGTTCATGGAGGGAAAACGTTTTTAAAAAGGAAAGACAAGCCATGCATGATAGCCGCCCAAAAAGGGGCCTTCCTATGTACAGGTTACCTCCTTGCCTCATTATATGTCCTATGATTCCATGATATTATTAATCGTACTCTATGCTACTGCTTGTATTATCTTCCATGCCTTACATACTCGGTACATTATTCGTACTGACGTCCCTTCTTGTGGACGCTACGTTTCATGCCGCGCAGTTCAGCATACAGGTGGACTTGATCCTTAGGAGCTATACCAGCCGCACTTGACAGCGCTCCAGTTGTTCTGGAGCCTCACTTCCGTGGTACTATTTTGTGTATGTATTTTCGGGCACGACAGTACTCGGCCCTTCCTATTTATAAGTGTACTATGTCTAGAGGCTCGTAGACAGATATGCACAGTCAGTTATGTATAGTTAAATATGTGGTATTTTGGCATCTTAATGCTGCTGTATGAAGTAATAGCGAAGCTTACTAGTCTATGTTCATAATGACGCTGCTAATGTTAATGTTCAGTTCGAAAAAAATTATGGCACAGTTCATACGGCTTGCTAAGAGGTACAGGTAAAATGATAGGTAAGGGGTTCTCGGTACAAGTATCGGGTACTCGTCACGGCCCCTAGTCGGGGCATGACAGTATTGCACTTTACGGTCCGTATTTTGCAATATACGACCACTGGGCAGTTTTGCCACCTTTCAATTTTTCTCATTTCTCGACTTTTCATTCTAATCATCCACATCCCTTTTCATACATTTCCCATGAAACATTATACACTCGCACTCCTCGCACACATCATTAGTTCATTTAGTTGCGTACCAACGGGAAATTTTCCAAGGTGTAACAAAGAACATCATCAAAGGTCATCTAGGTCAAGAAATCCAAATGGAGAAAAACTAGGGTTTTGCTCAAAGTGGAGTATTATTAACCAAAGCTTGTTCCTACAACTTCTAAGGTAAGATTCATGATTTTTACATGATGTTTAAGGTGTTGAAGAGTTGAAATACATGAATTGTAGAAAATATGGTCAAGTAGGTCATGAATGATGAATAGTGACATTTTGAGGAATAATTTGAATTGAATCATGAATGTTGTTGTGTTGTGATATGAATGCATTATAAATGGTACTAAGATCATGAACTTGACACTTTAGACGAATGGACGAAGTTGGATGTTATGACCATGAATATGGGTGAATTAGAGACAAATTAAGGAATCTAAATAATGCGGATAATGTGAATCACTAATGGCCATTGTTATGATATTAATGAAGGTATAGACGCTAGCATTGGAAGGAAGCGTGCAAGTGTAGAATAGTCCGACGAAAAGGTATGTAAGGCTAACCCTTCTTTCATAAGGCATGGTTCCTTGGCAAAAATTTTAAATCCTCTATATGAGTATGTTGTATTCAAATGATTGACACTCCGAGCTCATAAGCTCACGATCCTCGATATGTGCTACGATTGTACTACGCACCCCATATGACGAGTAAGCATAAGATATAGATGTAGCGAAAATGATAATAATAATGATGCTAAAGGTGCCTACGGGCTATTATACTTACATGTGCCTATGAAGGGATATAATGACACCCCGAGCTTATAACGCCGGGTAGGATATATGTATATGAATATGTGTAAAGTATGTATACGATTACGAAATGTGCGCACACCTCTGCAGACGGTACGGATAACCCTGAAGCCTTGGTAGGGCCAGGTATGAGTAACCTCGAGCCTTGGTTAGCCAAGTATGTATGAAACACCGATCCTATAAGGTCGGGTATGCTATGTAAATGCTATGTATATGAAATGACTATGTATATAATATGAATATGAATGTGATAAGACTATGTATAAGAATACGAATAAGGACATGTATACGAATATGAGCACAAGTATGGTACGGGTACTATTATGGAATACGGATGATGACGTAGGTGTACAAATACGTATGAAAAATGGAAAGTCCTACGAAAGGCAGGTAAGTGCTACGACGATGATATTATTGTCTCCCCCCTCTTATGAAATTCCATATGTTGTTCATGATGCTTATTTATTGATGTTGCTCATGCTTTACATACTCAGTACATTCTTCGTACTGACGTCCTTTTGTTTGTGGACGCTGCGTCATGCCCGCAAGTCCACAGGGAGACAGACTTGATCCATAGCTGCCAATTCGGAGATTACATAGAGAGCTCCATTTCCTTCGGAGCCATATCTTTTGGGTACTCATTCTTTTGTGTATATAATTATGGGCATAGTGGGGTTCTGTCCCGCTAATGTGATATGTTATACTCTTAGAGGCTCGTAGACATGTGTGTGTGTGGGTAGATGTGTTTGGCCTTGTCGGCCTATGTTTTGTATATCATTTTGTCGGTCACGTTGGCCCGTGTACATTGATGTGGCATAGATGCCTATGATGATATAAATGTGTTGTTGTCCAAATGGGACTAGTTGACGAATGAATGGAAATGCATGTATAATTATGTGGCTCACCTACATGTAAGCATAAGAGTAAGCTAAGAGGGTGCCTGGGTGGGCTAGCACCGGGTGCTTGTCGCAGCCCCGAGTCGGGTCGTGACAAAAGTGGTATCAGATCAGTTCAGTCCTAGGGTGTGTCTACTAGCCGTGTCTAGTAGAGTCTTGGTTATGGGTGTGTTGCGCGCCACACTTATAAACAAGAAGCTGCGGACATTTTAGGAATAAATGACCTTCTTTCTTCATAAGAATCGTGCGATAGAGCTATGATGTAGGAAATTCTTGCTCCTAAGTCGTGTGTTGTGTATTTCAGAGATGCCTAAAAAGGGAAAGAGTACGGCAGCCCAAAAGGGCAAGACGGTGGCAGAGAAGCGGGCTAAGAAAGCACCGCCACCGGTAGTAGAGAAAAGTGAGTCCCAGGGTACGGCTCAATCTCAGTCCTCCCATACAGTGCCCGTCTCTGAGGAGCGTGAGGGAGCCTCAACCCCAGCTCCAGCACCTCCAGCTCCTCCACCAAATGCTTCGGGCCAAGATGTAAAAGAGGCCATTACCTTATTGACTCAATTGGTTGCGGCCCAGGCTCAGAGGCACAGTTCAGGGTATGGTGATAGGGCTGTTAGTGCAAAAGCCCGTGATTTCATTACTTTGAACCCTCCGGAATTCTATGGGTCAAAACCGGAGGAGGATCCCCAGGACTTTATTGATGGTATGCTAAGGACGCTCCGGTTAATACATGCTTCGGACACCGAGTCAGTGGAGTTAGCGTCATATAGATTGAGAGATGTCTCAATTCAGTGGTATATGGTATGGATGGCTTCACGCGGAGCAAATGTGTTATAGCCCGTATCTTGTGTGTTTGGAAATTCAAAAGTTGTCGTGGAAAGTTAAGGGCGAGACCATTTCCAAAAATTATTTTAATGTACAAGTTGGTTATGGATATTATTTATAAATATTATTGTATGGAAATATTGAGAAAGGTTAAGGGTAAAAAGATAAATTCACAAAATGGTACATGGTAATAATGTGGATGCTTAGGGGCAAAATGGTAATTTCACAAATGTTCAAGAAAGTTCATGAAAATGCCATGTTGGCCGTGTGGTGTGCCATATTTTTAATTAATGGGGGCTAATTGTAAGTAAAAAAAAATGGATGGATCAAAGCTTCCAAAGGAAGACACTTAGTCTTCTTTGTTGAATTTGAGAAATTTCAAGAAAATAGAAGAAAATTCTAGAGAAGGAAGAAAGGGGACATGTGAACATACTTGAGGGACCTAAACATAAATAAGTAGAAGTGGAAGAAACTAACTATATATATATGACTTATTAGTCATAATTCTCATGAAAACTCTAGAGAATTTGGAAAGAAAGAAAGAAAGGAAAAAAAAAAGGGGGGGGGGGGGGGGGGGGGGGGGGGGAATTCGGCCAAACAAGGCCAAGAGGGTGTGAAGGAGGAAAATATTTTTCTTCAAGTATTCCTATCAATTGGAGGGTCCTCTATGACATGGAAGAGTTGTTGGAGCAAGTAGAACACATATTCTTGCAAGGTTATAATTTTAGCCAAATGAAGAATCAAAGGAGAAAGGTAAGGTTTCATCTTCTTTGTGTATGTTGTGGATGGTTTATATATGTTGTTGTATAGAAAAATGAATGAAATCCATGAAAATGTGTAATTTGTGTTGTGGCCGTGTACATGCTAAGTGTGGCCGTGTATGTGTGGTATTGTGTAGTGATGATGGACAAGTTTTATTTAGTCTTTTGGTTGTTGGTGTAATGTATAAAAATGCATGGAACATGAATGTTGTTGTTGTGGCCGAAAATAGGGGTGATGTTGTGAGATATGATGAATTGAATTTATGTAGCATTTTGATTGTTGTTGTGTTGTAAATTTTATGATGTTAAATGAAGGCTTAATGGCTCGAAATGAATATGAAATTGTTGGTGTATTACGGAAGGAGTTAGTGCGATTTTGTTATGGCTTCTTTTATTGGTAAGAATGATGTTACTAATGTGTAGGCTATAAATATAATTCATGAACTTGAAAGTGAGCCATTGTTTGGAAGATTGTAAGTCGGGTGGTGGTGATTGAATGTGAAAGAAGGGATTAAGTAGTTACTGTTCTTGTTGAAATTGGAAAGTGTTGGATGAAGTAGCATGTTGATTGAATTTTTTTGAAAGTTATATGAATTGAATTGAATTGAATCGAATTGAATTGAATTGAATAGAATTGAATGTTGGAGTGTTGCTAGAATGATTGCTAGTATTGTCGTTGGTTTGGCCGGGTTGAATTCCCGGATTGTTGTTGGTTAAAATTGGCTAAGTTGATGTTTTGGAGATGGCGTATATACAGGGGAAGTGCTGCCGAAATCTCGGTAGACATATGTTGCCTTAAGATTCCACTTCTAAATGATCTAATTAAGTTTTGGTAAACATGACCAATTTGTAGATTTTGGCGGATTTGGAACGTGAATTTGGAGTCGCATAAGAAGCAGAAAAGGTATGTAAGGCTTTACCATTCCTTCTATGGCATGTCTTAGACGTAATATGTTGGATATGAGCCTCGGGGATAACTCCACCCTCCGGAATCCGCACCCAAAGTTTCCCCTTTTTCATTAGTAGAATTGAATTAAAAATTGTGTAAAATGTTGGAAGAACTTCCTAAACCTCTAGAACTCGCATAAATTGGACCCGACTACCCTAAAACCCTCACAAGTAACGCCATGACATGTAACATACGTAAATTTGGTACGCCGCCTCATTTGACCCGAGGTGGGCCGATCGTTCCCGGACTTTCCTTATTGTTCCGCTTGACTTACTTTGAAGCTGAATCCAAAAGAAACCTTGATCCTTATTCCCTTATCAGATGACAAGTACCATACCTATCCCAACGAGAATACTTCTATGACGACAATGATAATGATGATGTTAAGAAAGAGAATATGCCTATGATAAGTACGATAAGAATGATTCTATGACTAGGAGTCTTGAGCTAAGAATTTAATGTGAATGTGAAAGTGTTATACTAGTTCTTGAACCTCAATTCCATTCCTTAGCTATGACACTAGTTTCTAAAAGACTTCAAAGCATATGAATTGGCGGTTATAATGTCCATGATTTTATTCTATGCTCTCTCTTAAGGATATTTTCCATTGGTAGTTTCGCCTTAAAATACTCGTTCCTTCAAGGTGAGACAAAGTGACCATGATTATTCCATAATGTAATCAGAGGTCACCGACCTTACGTCACTCCGATGGACATATGACTTTCTTTGGGCTCTCATGCATGCCAATGGTATGACATATGTATATGAATGTGAATATGTATATGTATATGTATATGGGGAAAAGGGGAAGGGCCACTGTTATATCACCACCTGATTCAGCTGGATTTCGTCCCGGACGTGGGATATGGGAGAGCCGGATACGGCGTCTGTATATGTGATATATATAATGTGTTGGGACACTGTTGGGGAGGGGGGTGGGAGAGCCGATGCACTCGGCGTCTGTAAATGTAAATAAAGGACACCATTTTCTGAAACGTGCTGTTTTCTGTACATGTAAATAAGAAGTACTGTTTTTCTGAAAAAGGGACTAAGCATGCATGGCATCTGCCTGAAAGGCATTCATATGTACAGGTTACTTCTGTCCCAAGATAAGCTCCATATGTCTATTCTGTTATTATTCATACTGTATATTCCTTTATTATGTCATTATTCATGCCTTACATACTCAGTACATTACTCGTACTGACCCTTCTTCTTCGGGGGCTGCGTTCATGCCGCGCAGGTACACCAGATGAGCCACATCTAACATAGAAGATGTTCCAGCGGAGTTGGCAGGCCCCACTTGTTCTGGAGTGCTGCCGAGTCAGAGTATCTGAGCCATGATGTCTGTTTGATGTTAGAGGCTTTGCAGACAGAGTCATGAGTATAGAGTGTCAGCTTGGTAGACGACTTCACCAGTCAAAATGTTATTACGTTTCATGTCGCGGGCCCCATATGCTAATAGTCATTACTTATGAAAAAAAAAATTGGAGAGCTTACTATGTATTTATTTCTTAATTGATACAAGAGTTTATCTATGTAATAAGAGTCAGCGGGTTCGCTCGGCTCCAGATATGGGGTCGGGTGCCCATCACACCCTAGTAAAGTCGGGGTGTGACAAAATGCACCTCCCCCGGTATGGCAAGAGTTTGTTGATGCTTTTATCCATCATTATATGCCCCCAGAAGTTCGACGAGCTAGGGCCGATAAATTCTTAAATTTGAAGCAAGGCAGTATGAGTGCCCTAGAGTATAGCCTCCGTTTTAACTCCTTGGTCAGGTATGCTTCGGCCATGGTAGCAGATATGGGCGACAGGGTACACCGATTTGTAAAGGGCCTAGGGCCCCATCTGATGGACAAATCCTTGACTGCGTCCCTTCAAAACAGTATGGATATTGCACGCATTCATGCACATGCTCAGAACTTAGAGGAAAGCCTACAGTAGCGGAGAAGTGAACGTGAACAGAGTAGGAGACATAGCAAGAGGGCCAGATCTTCGGGCCCAATAAGTGAGTCCAGAGGCGGACACAGGCAACAGTTCCCTAGACATTCAGGTTATTCTATGACCAGTGCACCTCCATGGTTTTCAGGCCAGAGCCTTGATAGATCGACTCATCCCGAGCTTAGTCAGAGTTATTCGGGGTCCTAGTTTAGAGGTGATTCAGGCCAGTCAAGGCCACATATACCACGATGTTCCCAGTGTGGGAAGTCGCATTAGGGTCGATGCCGATTGGGTTCAGATGGTTGCTATTCATGTGGTCGCCCAGGCCATAATATGCCTGATTGCCCCTCTGTACATGGTAGAGGCAAGACCCAGCTGTCAGGGTCGGTAGCCGGATCTTCGACATCTGTACGCCCTACGGGGCCAGGTTCACATGCGCCAGTCGGCCAAGGTAGAGGTAGAGGCAGAGCTCCCAGTACTAGCGGTCCTCAGCACCGTATTTATGCCTTGGATGGACGCTAAGATCTTGAGTCTTCTCCAGACGTGGTCACAGGTATATTATCGGTATTCTCTCATGATGTATATGATTTGATTGATCCGGGCTCCACGTTATCACATGTTACTCCTTATATTGCGGGGTCAATTTATAGTCGAGCCGGAGTTGATCAAACCTTTTGAGGTGTCCACACCCGTGGGTGAATCGGTAATAGCTAGCCGAGTATATAGGGATTGTATAGTCATGATTTGTGACCGTCGTACCATGATTGTTTTGCATGAGCTAGAAATGGTAGATTTTTGATGTTATTATGGGCATGGATTGGTTGGCTTCTTGTTATGCCAATGTTGATTGCCGAATGAAGATGGTTCGTTTCTAGTTTCCGGGAGAACCAGTCTTAGAATGTAAAGGGAATGCGTCATCACCAAAAGGTAGATTTATTTCCTATCTAAAGGCAAGGAAGATGATCACGAAAGGATGTATTTATCATCTAGTGCGAGTTCAAGATGTAGAAGCTGAATCGCCGACTCTTCAGTCAGTTCTCGTAGTGAATGAATGTCCGAATGTGTTCCCAGAAGAGCTTCCAGGCCTTCCTCCCGAACGGGAGATTGATTTTACCATTGATGTGTTTCCAGGCGCCACACCTATATCTATTCCTCCATATAGAATGGCACTCGCAGAATTGAAAGAGTTGAAGGAGCAATTGAAGGACTTGCTTGATAGAGGCTTCATTAGGACTAGTTCATCCCCGTGGGGAGCGCCCGTATTGTTCGTCCGAAAGAAAGATGGCTCCCTGAGAATGTGCAATGATTATAGGCAATTGAATAAAGTAACGATTAAGAATAAATATCCTCTCCCAAGGATTGATGACTTGTTTGATCAATTGCAAGGCGCCAAATGGTTTTCAAAGATTGATTTGAGGTCCTAGTATCATCAAGTGAGAGTTTGGGAGAAAGATATCCCTAAGACAGCCTTCAGAACGAGATATGGTCATTTTGAATTCCGGGTGATGTCATTTGGGCTAACTAATGCGCCAGCGGTATTTATGGATTTGATGAATAATGTGTTCAGGTCCTTTCTGGACTTATTTGTAATCGTATTCATTGATGATATTTTGGTGTATTCTAGATCCGAAGCAGAACATGCGGATCATTTGTGTATTGTCCTGGGAGTTCTTCGAACTCGAGAATTGTTTGCAAAGTTTTCCAAATGTGAGTTCTGGTTGAACTCAGTGGCATTTTTAGGGCATATTGTGGCAGCCGATGGTATTCGAGTGGATAGTCAAAACATTGAGGCCGTGAAGACTTGGCGAAGACCCACAACTCCTACAGAGGTTCATAGCTTTCTGGGCTTAGCAGGTTATTACAAGATATTCGTTGAAGGTTTTTCCTGTATTTCTGCACCACTCACAAAGTTGACACTGAAATCAGCCAAGTTTCAATGGACAGATGCTTGTGAACGTAGTTTCCAAGAGTTAAAGGGTCAGTTTACTTCTGCCCCAGTTCTGACACTTCTAGAGGGATTGGAAGGATACGTTGTGTATTGCGACGCTTCAGGTGTTGGTCTAGGCTGTGTGTTGATGCAACATGGCAAAGTGATTGCGTATGCTTCAAGGCAATTGCGGAAACATGAGCAGAATTATCCTACCCATGACTTAGAATTGGCCGCGGTGGTCCATGCATTAAAGATATGGAGAAATTACTTATATGGTGTCCAAGTGGATATTTACACAGATCATAAGAGTCTTCAATACATCTTCAAGCAGAAAGAGTTGAATTTGCGGCAACGACGATGGCTAGAGTTGCTAAAAGACTATGATTTTGAGATCCCGTACCACCCCGGAAAGGCAAATGTGGTGGCTGATGCTCTTAGCCGAAGGTCGATGGGAAGTCTAAGTGATGTACGACCAGAAAAGAAAGAGATGGCCCGTGAGCTTCAACAGTTAGCTAGCCTAGGAGTCCGAGTAGTAGACTCAGGTAGCAGCGGAGCTACTACCCAGAATATAGCAGTCTCGTCGCTAGTAGCAGAAGTGAAAGAGCGACAATATGAGGATCCCATGCTAATGCAGTACAGAAATACACTCCCTCAGAAAAAGGAGTCATCATTTGACATTTCAGGAGACGGAGTTCTTCGATGTAGAGGAAGATTATGTGTTCCCGATGTGGCAAGTTTACGCCACCAGATTTTGAGAGAAGCTCATAGTTCCCGTTATTCTGTTCACCCCGGAGCGACGAAGATGTATCATGATCTTAAGTCTATATATTGGTGGAATGAGATGAAGAAAGATAGAGCGGAATTCATAGCTCAGTGTCCTAATTGCCAACGAGTGAAGATTGAACACCAAAAGCCAGGTGGATTGTTGCAAGCTATAGAAATCCCAACTTGGAAGTGGGAAGTGATTAACATGGACTTCATTTCAGGCTTACCCCGTTCTCGATGTAAGTATGATTCCATATGGGTGATTGTGGATAGACTCACCAAGTCAGCTCATTTCTTACCCGTCAGGACGACCTATGAGGTAGAATATTATGCGAAGCTTTATCTTAAACAGATAGTAAAACTCCATGGCGTCCCGGTATCTATTATCTCCGATAGAGGGACTCCGTTTACAGCTAAGTTTTTGAGGTCCTTCCAAGAGGGTTTAGGAACCCGAGTTAGCCTTAGCACGACATTTCATCCCCAGACCGATGGACAAGCTGAACGTACTATTCAGACTCTTGAGGATATGTTACGAGCATGTATGATAGATTTTGGAGGAAATTGGTATGATCATTTGCCACTCATTGAATTTGCTTACAATAATAGTTATCATTCCAGCATTCAAATGGCACCATATGAAGCTTTATATGGGCGAAAGTGTAGATCCCCAATTGGGTGGTTTGAAACCGGAGAAACTAAATTGATAGGGCCAGACTTGGTCCAGCAAGCTATAGAGAAAGTCAAGCTTATACAAGATCGGTTGTTAGCAGCCCAAAGTCGTCAGAAGTCCTATGCGGATAATCGTCGAAGAGACTTGGAGTTCAAAGTGAAGGATTGAGTATTCTTGAAAGTGTCGCCAATGAAAGGCGTTATGAGATTTGGCAAAAAGGGGAAGCTTAGTCCCCGGTATATTGGACCATATGAGATTGTGCGCAAAATAGGCAAAGTGGCCTATGAGTTAGATCTACCTCAGGAATTGGAGATAGTCCATCCAGTATTTCATGTCTCAATGCTTCGAAAATGTGTTGGAGATCCCAATAGGATCGTCCCAGTAAACGATGTGCAAGTGACAGAGAAATTGACTTATGAAGAGGTACCTATTGCCATATTAGACAGGCAAGTACGGAGGCTTAGAAACAAAGAGGTGGCCTCGGTTAAGGTTCTATGGAGAAGCAGTAAACGAGAGGAGATGACATGGGAAGTAGAAGAAACTAT
Source organism: Lycium barbarum (assembly GCF_019175385.1). NCBI lineage: Eukaryota > Viridiplantae > Streptophyta > Magnoliopsida > Solanales > Solanaceae > Lycium > Lycium barbarum. Next base: position 30,423,531 of record NC_083344.1, on the reverse strand, counting down.
GTGATCCAAATACCCATATTAATTTCAGCCCTTGGAAGAAGCCCAAGATGAGACGACGAGATTATAAGGTATGTATATTTTCCTTTTAAGCTTTTGGGTCATGTGTGGCCAAAATTTTATGTTGTTATGTTGTGGCCCTGTGTGGCATCGATATTATGGGTTGTTGTGGCAGGATGGTAGCGCCATATTATAAGGGAAACTCTGGCGACATTTTTGTAGAATTCCCGATCACTTTAACATTCGGGGACGAATGTTCTTAAGGGGGGAAGAATGTTACACCTCGGAAAAATTTTCCGTTGGTACGTAAGCGAACGAACTAGTGATAAGTATGAGTGCATGATGTCCATGAGCAAGAAACGACGTTTGATGACCTTAAGAGATATTTCGAAGGTATCCGATGTGAGATGAGAAAGTTGGCTAAATTAAGATGAGATATAAGGTGAGCAATGCATGTGCATGGGCGTGGGTGATTAAACTGAGAAGTCTAAGAAATATGGAAAGTTGCAGAATTGCAACTGCCCAGTGGTCGTAAAGTGCTAGGACGGACCGTAAACTGGTATACGGTCCGTAAACTAGCAGGTCGTAAACTGCCATGCAAGGCTTCAAGTGAGAAATGGTAAAATACGACCTGGAGGACGGACCGTAAAGTGATTTACGGCCCGTAAACCATGGTCGTAAATCACCATGCAAGCAGCCAAAGCTTCTGGTTCTAGAAATGCTTAAAGACGATCCCGAGGGACGGTCCGTAAACTGCAATACGGGCCGTAAACCATGATGGACGACCACTGTTCACCTCAGCACAGATTTTGCAAGTCATTATATAAAGGGACCAACACTTGTTTCATTTCATTACAACATTTCACCACTTCTCTCTAAAACCTCTCTCTACATTTATTATACAAGTTTTCAAGGATATTTGAGGATCAACAACATAAAACAAGGTGAATCAAGAGTAAGAACATCATCAAAGATCACCGAGGTCAAGAAATCCAAATGGAGAAAAACTAGGGTTTTGTTCAAAGAGGAGTATTATTAACCAAAGCACAATCCTACAACTTCTAAGGTAAGATTCATGATTTTTACATGATGTTTAAGGTATTGAAGAGTTGAAATACATGGATTGTAGAAAATATGGTCAAGTAGGTCATGAATCATGAATAGTGACATTTTGAGGAATAGTTTGAATTGAATCATGAATGTTGTTGTGTTGTGATATGAATGCATTATAAATGGTACTAAGATCATGAACTAGACACTTTAGATGAATGGACGAAGTTGGATGTTCTGACCATGAATATGGGTGAATTAGAGGCAAATTAAGGAATCTAAATAATGTGGATAATGTGAATGACTAATGGCCATTGTTATGATATTAATGAAGGTATAGACGCTAGCATTGGAAGGAAGCGGGCAAGTGTAGAATAGTCCGACGAAAAGGTATGTAAGGCTAACCCTTCTTTCATAAGGCATGGTTCCTTGGCCAAACTTTTAAATCCTCTATATGAGTATGTTGTATTCAAATGATTGACACTCCGAGCTCATAAGCTCACGATCCTCGATATATGCTATGATTGTACTACGCACCCCATATGACGAGTAAGCATAAGATATAGATGTAGCGAAAATGATAATAATAATGATGCTAAATGTGCCTGCGGGCTATTATACTTACATGTGCCTATGAAGGGCTATAATGACACCCCGAGCTTATAACGCCGGGTAGGATATATGTATATGAATATGTATAAAGTATGTATACGATTACGAAACGCGCGCACACCTCTGCAGACGGTACGGATAACCCTGAAGCCTTGGTAGGGCCAGGTATGAGTAACCTTGAGCCTTGGTTGGCCAAGTATGTATGAAACACCGATCCTATGAGGTCGGGTATGCTATGTAAAGGCTATGTATATGAAATGCCTATGTATATAATATGAATATGAATGTGATAAGACTATGTATAAGAATACGAATAAGGACATGTATACGAATATGAGCACAAATATGGTACGGGTACTATTATGGAATACGGATGATGACGTAGGTGTACAAATACGTATGAAAAATGGAATGTCCTACGAAAGGCAGGTAACTACTATGACGATGATATTATTGTCTCCCCCCTCCTATGCTATTCCATATGTTGTTCATGATGCTAATTTATTGATGTTGCTCATGCTTTACATACTCAGTACATTTTTCGTACTGACGTCCTTTTGTTTGTGGACGCTGCGTCATGCCCGCAGGTGCACAGGGAGACAGACTTGATCCATAGCTGCCTATTCGGAGATTTCATAGAGAGCTCCATTTTCTTCGGAGCCATATCTTTTGGGTACTCATTCTTTTGTGTATATAATTATGGTCATAGCGGGAACCTGTCCCGCTATCGTGATATGTTATACTCTTAGAGGCTCGTAGACATGTGTGTGTGTGGGTAGATGTGTTTGGCCTTGGCGGCCTATGTTTTGTATATCATTTTGTCGGCCACGTTGGCCCGTGTACATTAATGTGGCATAGATGCCTATGATGATATAAATGTGTTGTTGTCCAAATGGGACTAGTTGACGAATGAATGGAAATACATGTATAATTATGTGGCTCACCTAGATGTAAGCATAAGAGTAAGCTAAGAGGGTGCCCGGGTGGGCTAGCACCTGGTGCTTGTCGCGGCCCCGAGTCGGGGCGTGACACCATTTTATTGTGTTGTTGAATTCGGGCTTCCTTCGAAGAGAAGAAGATGGAAGAATATTATTTCATGGCATATGAGGTAAGAATTCTCCTCTACTAGATATATTTAAATGTCACGACCCAACCCCGTAGGCCGTGACTTGTGCCCGAATTGGACACTCATATTTATCTGTTAACTCTAATAATTTATAATTAGCATGTCATGATCTCATTTGTATGTAAGAAGATAGTGAGTTATTTAGATTTGTCAAGTTCTGTATGCCTTAGTCATCCATCTCCCAAGGAGTTGCACTTATCAAACAACAACATTTATATATATTCCTAAGCAAGCCGACAAGGCTGCCACGATATACAAAATACCAAACATACACACATATGCAAGCCGACAAGGCTGCCATTACGACTGGGTACGCCCCAAACTTAAGTCAAAACATAAAACGCATCAACAACTGTAAACAGACCCACACCGATGTCCACAGACTTCTAAGAGTAACGACCGTATTATGTGGCGGGACAGGGCCCCGCCGTACCCAAATAAACACATACGGACACAACATAAGGAGTTTATACCACAAGCTAGCTCCGGAACAAAGGAGCAGTCCAAAATAGCTGAAGGATGATCTAAGCTGGCGGATCTCCAAAGCGAGCGTCTGTACCTGCGGGCATGAACGCAGCCCCCCGAAGGAAGGGGGTCAGTACGGAATATGTACTGAATATGTAAAGCTTGAAACATAGTATAGACTTATATTGAGACACGGTACATAGGATGCATTGCAACAACAGAATTTCATAAAACTTGCCTTTGAACATATTTCATCTGTATCATTCTCATATCATTGCTATTATAGAGTTTTGTAGTCAAAGCTGCATAATCATTCTGTATAAAACATACATGACGTGTCCCGGCCCTTTTTATGAGGGACTCGGTAATTTAAAATCATAGCATCATAACATAAACATAGACGTGTCCCGGCCCTTTCCTGAGGGACTCGGTAATAAGGAATATGCCCTCCTGGCCACCATCATCTCCATATCATCATATCATCATATCATCACATCATCACATCATCATATCATCATCATATATATATATACATAACGTGTCCCGACCCTCTAGTGAGGGGCTCGGTGATTAATATAATAAATGTGCGCACGAAAACGTACCCTGGCCCGGGACTCAGTGAAGGATATAGCGGTAAGCACGAGCAGAATAATAAGCAACCACATATATGCAAATCATCTTTTTAGACTCAAGGGATAAGCAACTAACCCGCTCTAAGTGTCAAAATAAAGTTCACCTTCAGTTCATTTCAAGTCTCATAACAAACTATTACAAGAAACGTTTTAGACTTCATGTACATATGTCACTTTAATATGGTATAGCTTTTGGAAGTCAAGTATGTCTTTAGTTGTGCAATTCTTTAAGTATAGGAACTTTCATGCATCGTTCATTAGTCACTCATACTGTAGGTACATGACAATAACATTAGTGAAATATAGATTCATAAGCCATACATGAACTAGAGAATAGAATTTACCCCAAAATTCATATCGTTTAATTCTTACGTCTAGGACATGCCAAAAGAAAGAAGGAATAGGCTTTACATAGCTTTTGCGTTTAGTTGTATTCTAACTTGTACTTGCTGCCCAACAATACTTATCCTATATCAAGATGTGAAGAACTACAATTAGTCTACAAGGGCATTCAACACGTATTGTGACATTCACAACTCCTTTCTAACAATTAAACGACGTTTCGTTCGCATTTAACCCAACTAGCGTTACAAGCTAACATGGCTAGTCGTTCTTTCATATATTGATCAAAACTTGTTTAAGCATGACTTAGGGAACTTGGGCAGTCCCTACACCACCCAAAATAGTCTCATACACACGGCAACCCAACACACACATCATTTCCATTCTTACTTAGCAATTTTCCAGTTTTAACTTGCAACAACACAACACTTTTCATGACTTTACTTTCATGAAATCTTGGAACTGTTTTAGCATCATCTTCACTCTTACAACAGCCCACAATCAGTTCAGTTTTAACTTGAATCATGGCATTTTACATTCACTACACGTTTGCAACAAAAACCAACATTCAACACACACAATTTCACTTCTAATCCCTAAAACTGTCCACGGTTTTTGGACTGCCCCTACCCCTCAACATAATTCGTTTCTTGAACACCTTAATTTACATATTCAACATGAATACAATACACTACAATGTCCACAACAACAACAATCAAATTATAGCCCAAAACAGTCCATGAATTCGTCCAAAACAGCCCCCTACCCGGTTTCATCACAACTACTCCAACTTCATGATTTTCATTCGTTTATCCAACTACAATGCATTCAATTCATTTCCAATACATGTTCAACAAGATTAAGCATGACTTCATCAGAATCTTCAACACATGATTCATTTTAAATTCGAGCAAAAACAGTCCAATAGCCAACATGCAACATCACAACCAAACTCCCACAATCTTTGTTCATTTACATATGTTGATACATATTCAATTCACTAACAATACATGCACAATGAAATCAGTCATAAACTCACCTCACACACGGCTCACTCTCTACTTCAACTACAACCACAATCCAACAACAACATGCATGAACTATACATTCAAATCATCATGCAACACAAGAAACAACAAACATTCTTACCTTTCAATCTTGTGCTTCACTTGGCCGAATTTTCAACTCTATTGAGTGCTTCACTTTCTTGTTTCTCTTCAACAACTAATACACTTTCTTACACACTAGATGAGGGATAGTTTTGATGGAGAAAAACTGGAATTTCTGGGCACAATATCACCCCACCCTCTCGGCTAGCTCTTAGCCGAGAGCACCTCTCTCTACTCTTTCTATCTCTAAATGTTTCTTGACTTGTGGTGATGAAAATTATGTTGTGAAGGTGTGGAGTGATAAGACTTTGTGTCAATATGTTCCCCTCATTGAGTTGGCCATGTGGATTACACTAAATTGGGTCAAGATTCTTTGACCAAAGCCTTACATGGCACGGCCAAACAAGGCATAAAGTGGACTGATTTTTTTTTGTCTTTCCAATCCCACTTTTTAATCCAATTATGGTTAGTTTAATCCCAATTTTCCATTACTCGTTTAATGCCACACGAAAGTTGTGGATAAATTGTGACTCGACACGAAACCGGAAGTTAAAATCTCTACTTCATATCTTAAGATAGTCTTGCCTTTAACTCATCGCGCTTATTTTAAAACGTCCCGACGTATGAAAATACGGGACATAACATCCTCCCCCCCTTTTGAACATTCGTCCTCGAATGTTGATTTTTATCCCGTTAGGTTCTATAAGGGTTTTGGGAAGGGTTTCCTCTATTGCTAACATGTAAATTGAGCAGACAATTTAACACAATCAAGTAAAGGAGTTTAAATTACCTGCAAATGTGGAAAACAAGTGAGGATATTTCTTTTTCATCTCCTCTTCAGCCTCCCAAGTCACCTCCTCCCTATTATTGTTCCGCCACAACACTTTAACCGACGCCACATCTTTTGTTCGTAACCTCCTGATTTGTCGATCAAGTATGGCAATAGGTTGCTCTTCGTATGATAGCTCCTCTGTTACCTGAATATCGTCTGTAGGGAACAGCCTGGAAGGATCGCCTATATACTTCCGAAGCATGGACACATGGAAGACCGGATGTACTGCTGCCAAATCCGCTGGCAGGTCTAACTCGTAAGCAACTTGGCCTACCTTACGAATGACCTGATAAGGTCCAATGTACCTTGGGCTCAACTTCCCTTTCTTGCCGAACCTCATAACACCCTTCATGGGTGACACTTTCAAGAACACCCAATCGCCAACCTGAAATTCCAAGTGTCGACGTCGATTATCCGCATACGCCTTCTGCCGACTCTGAGCTGCCAGTAATCTTTCCTGAATAAGTTTCATCTTATCGACATCCTGCTGAACCATATCTGGGCCTATCAGCTTAGCCTCACCAACATCAAACCAGCCTATAGGGGATCTGCATTTCCTGCCATACAGGGCTTCGTACGGCGCCATCTGAATGCTAGAGTGGTAACTGTTATTGTAAGCAAACTCGATAAGCGGCAAGTGATCCTCCCAACTGCCTTTGAAATCAATAACACAAGCTCTCAACATATCTTGTAGCGTCTGGATGGTACGCTCAGCCTGCCCGTCAGTCTGAGGATGAAATGCGGTGCTGAGACTCACCTGTGTCCCCAATCCCTCCTGGAAGGATCTCCAGAAGTTAGCTGTAAACTGGGCCCCTCTATCTGAGATAATAGCTGTGGGAACTCCATGAAGTCTCACTATCTCCTTAAGATACAGTCGGGCATAATCCTCAGCTGAGTACGTAGTCCTGACTGGAAGGAAGTGGGCTGATTTTGTCAGTCTATCAACAATAACCCAGACAGAGTCATTCTTCCGTGGAGTGCGAGGGAAACCTGTGACGAAGTCCATATTAATTACTTCCCATTTCCAGGTTGGAATTTCCATCTCCTGCAATAGCCCTCCGGGCTTCTGGTGCTCTATCTTGACCTGCTGACAATTTGGACACTGGGCCACAAATTCTGCTATGTCCTTTTTCATGCCGTTCCACCAGTACAAACACCTAAGATCATGATACATTTTTGTCGATCCCGGGTGAATAGAATAACGAGCATAGTGTGCTTCCCCCATTACCTGCTGCCGCAACCCTGCAACCTCAGGTACACATAATCTGTCTCTGTATCGTAGTACTCCATCGGCTGACATCTTAAATGGGGTCTCATCCTTCTGAAGTGTTGTATCTCTATAATGTACCAGAACAGGATCCTCATATTGCCGTCTCTTTACCTCTTCTACAATAGAGGACTCAGCAACACCTCGTACAATAATGCTACCATTATCAGCATCAGCCAAACGAACTCCAAGACTAGCTAGCTGATGGATCTCACGAACTATCTCCTTCTTTTCTGGTTGTACGCCGGCCAAACAAGCCATAGATTTACGGCTGAGTGCATCTGCTACCACATTAGCCTTTCCTGGGTGATATAGAATATCAACATCATAATCCTTCAGCAACTCTAACCATCTCCTCTGTCGCAAATTCAGTTCCTTCTGCTTAAAAATATACTGGAGACTCTTATGATCTGTATAAATATCAACATGCACGCCATACAGATAATGTCTCCATATCTTCAAAGCATGTATCACTGCTGCCAACTCCAGGTCATGTGTAGGATAATTTCTCTCATGTTTCCTGAGTTGTCGGGAGGTATAGGCTGTAACTCTGCCGTGCTGCATCAACACGCAACCCAACCCAACACCGGAAGCATCACAATAAACAACATAGCCATCTGGCCCCTCAGGAAGAGTTAGAACAGGAGCTGTAGTCAACTTATCTTTCAATAATTGAAAACTCCGTTCACAAGCATCGGTCCACTGGAATTTGGCTGCCTTCTGTGTTAGCCTTGTTAAAGGCGCTGAAATAGAGGCAAACTTTTCTACAAATCTCCTGTAATACCCTGCCAGCCCCAGAAAACTACGTACCTCAGTAGGCGTCGTATGTCTAGGCCAAGTTTTGACGGCCTCAATTTTCTGCGAATCTACCCGAATACCATCTGCTCCAACAATATGCCCCAGAAATGCTACAGAAGTCAACCAGAATTCACATTTAGAGAACTTAGCATATAACTTCTGGAGCTGGAGTACCCTGAGTACTGTCCTCAAATGCTCTGCATGCTCTTCTTCCGATCGTGAATAGATCAGAATATCATCAATGAATACAATCACGAACAAGTCAAGGAATGGCTTAAACACCCTGTTCTTCAAGTCCATGAACACTGCTGGAGCATTGGTCAGCCCAAAAGACATCACTCTAAACTCGTAATGTCCATATCGAGTCCTGAATGCAGTCTTCGGAATATCTGTCTCCCTTACCCGCACCTGGTAATAACCTGACCGCAAGTCTATCTTTGAGAAGCATTTAGCACCCTGCAACTGATCAACTAAATCATCAATCCTGGGGAGGGGATATCTGTTCTTTATCGTGATTTTGTTCAGCTGCCTATAATCAATGCACATTCGCAGCGACCCATCTTTCTTCCGTACAAATAATACTGGTGCTCCCCAAGGTGATGTACTGGGCCTGATGAAACCCTTTTCCAGCAAATCTCTCAGTTGCTCCTTCAATTCTTTCAACTTTGCAGGTGCCATTCTGTAAGGAGGAATAGATATAGGTTGAGTGTCTGGCAATACATCTATAGTGAACTCTATCTCACGTTCAGGAGGAAGGCTTGGAAGTTCATCTGGAAATACACCTGGAAATTCATTAACCACCGGGACAGATTGTAGAGTCGGTGATTCTGCTTTCAAGTCATGCACACGAACCAGGTGATAAATATAGCCTTTTCTAACCATCTTCCTTGCCTTGAGGTATGAAATAAACTTACCCCTCGGCGATGCTGTGTTCCCCCTCCACTCTATAATTGGTTCCCCTGGAAACTGAAACCGAACTAATTTGCCTCGGCAATCAACGTTAGCATAGCAGGAAGCTAACCAATCCATCCCCATAATAACATCGAACTCAGTCATAGCTAACTCTATCAAATCTGCCCTGGTACAGCGATTACATATGACTACCAAACAATCTTTATATACTAGCTCTGCCAAGACAAAATCCCCTACTGGTGTAGCTACCTCAAATGGTTCTATAGGTTCAGATTGTATCCCAATTTTACTAGCAACAAAAGGGGAAATATATGATAATGTGGAACCGCGGTCTATCAATGCGTATACATCTCGGGAGAAAATCGATAATGTACCTGTGACCACATTTGGTGACGCTTCCTGATCCTGTCTGCTGGTTAAAGCATATTAGCGGTTGGAAGGACCGCCAGAACTAGAAGCCCCTCCACGGCCTCTGCCACGGCTTGCTGGTGTCGGAATACCTTGCCCCATAGGGCGCATAGCAACTGAAGAAGAAGAAGAACCCGCAACTGATCCCGTAGGCTGAGCTGGCCCACCTGCCCCACCCCCAAATCGACATTCCCTCATAGTATGGCCCTGACGGCCGCAAGAAAAGCAAGCACCAGTAATAAGACGGCATTCCCCTGGATGGCGTCTGCCACATCGAGGACATAGGGGTACAGGTGGTCTCATCTGGCCCGAATTCCTGTGCGTCTGGAACCCTGAAGTCATGGAGCTTTGACCAGCTCCCGAATACCCCGTGCTATCAAACCTTCTACCAGTAAATCGTGAAGGTGCACTCCGTGCCGGCTGGGAAGGATATCGACTATACTGCTGTTGGGGCTGCCCGCCCCGAAAGTCACCAGAATGATACCCAGCTGATCTAGCTCTCTTATGTTGACCCCTGTCCTGCTCCCTATCAAATCGACGCCCTCTCTGTCGACCCTCAACTCCCTGGGCATATGCCTGCACTCGAGCGATATTTATACCGGGCTGAGATGCCATGGCCATGCAGCTATCAATCAAATAATTATCCAAGACCATTACATAACGATGCACCCTATCTGCCATGTCAGCTACCATAGCGGGCGCGTACCTAGCCAGCGAATCAAACTCGATGCTATAGTCCCGAACACTTCTACCATTCTGCCTCAGGTGTATAAATCTGTCAACTCTGGCTCGCCTCATCTCTGGAGGCAGAAAATGACCCAGAAAAGCCTCTACGAACTCGTCCCATACTGCTGGTGGAGCATCCTCACCCCTGGACAACTCCCAGGACTCATACCAATTAACTGCCACATCCCGCAACTGATAGGAAGCCAATTCGACCGACTCAGTCTCGGAAGATTTAGTCACCCGCAACGTACGCAGCATCTGTCGAATAAACTCCTGTGGATCCTCTGCGGGCTTTGACCCATAGAACTCTGGGGGTTTACAAGTCAGAAAATCGCAAACCCTCAAACTGTCGCGTCTATCCGCATCATCACCTCCTAACCCACGTCTGCGAGCCTGTCCCGATACCAACCTAGTCAATAATTGTACTGCTTCACGCATAGCCCTATCCTCTGCCCCTGGCTGGGGAGCTGGAGGCTCGGTTGCTGGAGCCGCAGGAGCTGGTGGTAAGTCTGTCTCCTGACCTGCAGCTGCTGCTGCCCTAGGCTCCTCTGATAGTGATGGTGTAGCGGAGCTCGCTGACTGAATTCTAATCCCAGGCACATATTGGGAATAAGCTCTAGTGACTCTCCGGGTCCCACTGGTCTCCCCAACTACCGCTTTGCCCTTCTGGGCGGCTGTCGGCTTCATTGGAGGCATCGCTGAAAACATAGCAATCTGTTAGGGAAAAATTTATCCTGATAATACAGCTCTATCGCACGATCTAGAATGAGAAGAAAAGATGACATCCTAAATGTCCTGTAGCTTCATGTTTATAAACGTGGTGCACAACACATCGATAAACAAGACTCTACTAGACACAGTCTGTGGACACTCCGAGGATTTAACCGCTCTGATACCACTTTTGTCACGACCCAACCCCGTATGCCGTGACTTGTGCCCGAATTGGACACTCATATTTATCTGTTAACTCTAATAATTTATAATTAGCATGTCATGATCTCATTTGTAAGTAAGAAGATAGTGAGTTATTTAGATTCGTCAAGTTCTGTATGCCTTAGTCATCCATCTCCCAAGGAGTTGCACTTATCAAACAACAACATTTATATATATTCCTAAGCAAGCCGACAAGGCTGCCACGATATACAAAATACCAAACATACACACATATGCAAGCCGACAAGGCTGCCATTACGACTGGGTACGCCCCAAACTTAAGTCAAAACATAAAACGCATCAACAACTGTAAACAGACCCACACCGATGTCCACAGACTTCTAAGAGTAACGACCGTATTATGTGGCGGGACAGGGCCCCGTCGTACCCAAATAAATACATACGGACACAACATACGGAGGTTATACCACAAGCTAGCTCCGGAACAAAGGAGCAGTCCAAAATAGCTGAAGGATGATCTAAGCTGGCGGATCTCCAAAGCGAGCGTCTGTACCTGCGGGCATGAACGCAGCCCCCCGAAGGAAGGGGGTCAGTACGGAATATGTACTGAATATGTAAAGCTTGAAACATAGTATAGACTTATATTGAGACACGGTACATAGGATGCATTGCAACAACAGAATTTCATAAAACTTGCCTTTGAACATATTTCATCTGTATCATTCTCATATCATTGCTATTATAGAGTTTTGTAGTCAAAGCTGCATAATCATTCTGTATAAAACATACATGACGTGTCCCGGCCCTTTTTATGAGGGACTCGGTAATTTAAAATCATAGCATCATAACATAAACATAGACGTGTCCCGGCCCTTTCCTGAGGGACTCGGTAATAAGGAATATGCCCTCCTGGCCACCATCATCTCCATATCATCATATCATCATATCATCACATCATCACATCATCATATCATCATCATATATATATATATATACATAACGTGTCCCGGCCCTCTAGTGAGGGGCTCGGTGATTAATATAATAAATGTGCGCACGAAAACGTACCCTGGCCCGGGACTCAGAGAAGGATATAGCGGTAAGCACGAGCAGAATAATAAGCAACCACATATATGCAAATCATCTTTTTAGACTCAAGGGATAAGCAACTAACCCGCTCTAAGTGTCAAAATAAAGTTCACCTTCAGTTCATTTCAAGTCTCATAACAAACTATTACAAGAAACGTTTTAGACTTCATGTACATATGTCACTTTAATATGGTATAGCTTTTGGAAGTCAAGTATGTCTTTAGTTGTGCAATTCTTTAAGTATAGGAACTTTCATGCATCGTTCATTAGTCACTCATACTGTAGGTACATGACAATAACATTAGTGAAATATAGATTCATAAGCCATACATGAACTAGAGAATAGAATTTACCCCAAAATTCATATCGTTTCATTCTTACGTCTAGGACATGCCAAAAGAAAGAAGGAATAGGCTTTACATACCTTTTGCGTTTAGTTGTATTCTAACTTGTACTTGCTGCCCAACAATACTTATCCTATATCAAGATGTGAAGAACTACAATTAGTCTACAAGGGCATTCAACACGTATTGTGACATTCACAACTCCTTTCTAACAATTAAACGACGTTTCGTTCGCATTTAACCCAACTAGCGTTACAAGCTAACATGGCTAGTCGTTCTTTCATATATTGATCAAAACTTGTTTAAGCATGACTTAGGGAACTTGGGCAGTCCCTACACCACCCAAAATAGTCTCATACACACGGCAACCCAACACACACATCATTTCCATTCTTACTTAGCAATTTTCCAGTTTTAACTTGCAACAACACAACACTTTTCATGACTTTACTTTCATGAAATCTTGGAACTGTTTTAGCATCATCTTCACTCTTACAACAGCCCACAATCAGTTCAGTTTTAACTTGAATCATGGCATTTTACATTCACTACACGTTTGCAACAAAAACCAACATTCAACACACACAATTTCACTTCTAATCCCTAAAACTGTCCACGGTTTTTGGACTGCCCCTACCCCTCAACATAATTCGTTTCTTGAACACCTTAATTTACATATTCAACATGCATACAATACACTACAATGTCCACAACAACAACAATCAAATTATAGCCCAAAACAGTCCATGAATTCGTCCAAAACAGCCCCCTACCCGGTTTCATCACAACTACTCCAACTTCATGATTTTCATTCGTTTATCCAACTACAATGCATTCAATTCATTTCCAATACATGTTCAACAAGATTAAGCATGACTTCATCAGAATCTTCAACACATGATTCATTTTAAATTCGAGCAAAAACAGTCCAATAGCCAACATGCAACATCACAACCAAACTCCCACAATCTTTGTTCATTTACATATGTTGATACATATTCAATTCACTAACAATACATGCACAATGAAATCAGTCATAAACTCACCTCACACACGGCTCACTCTCTACTTCAACTACAACCACAATCCAACAACAACATGCATGAACTATACATTCAAATCATCATGCAACACAAGAAACAACAAACATTCTTACCTTTCAATCTTGTGCTTCACTTGGCCGAATTTTCAACTCTATTGAGTGCTTCACTTTCTTGTTTCTCTTCAACAACTAATACACTTTCTTACACACTAGATGAGGGATAGTTTTGATGGAGAAAAACTGGAATTTCTGGGCACAATATCACCCCACCCTCTCGGCTAGCTCTTAGCCGAGAGCACCTCTCTCTACTCTTTCTATCTCTAAATGTTTCTTGACTTGTGGTGATGTAAATTATGTTGTGAAGGTGTGGAGTGATCAGACTTTGTGTCAATATGTTCCCCTCATTGAGTTGGCCATGTGGATTACACTAAATTGGGTCAAGATTCTTTGACCAAAGCCTTACATGGCACGGCCAAACAAGGCATAAAGTGGACTGATTTTTTTTGTCTTTCCAATCCCACTTTTTAATCCAATTATGGTTAGTTTAATCCCAATTTTCCATTACTCGTTTAATGCCACACGAAAGTTGTGGATAAATTGTGACTCGACACGAAACCGGAAGTTAAAATCTCTACTTCATATCTTAAGATAGTCTTGCTTTTAACTCGTCGCGCTTATTTTAAAACGTCCCGACGTATGAAAATACGGGACATAACATTAAAGTTCGTCCAGGTCATAGCTAAATTGTGCGATGGGAACTACGAAAGTTATATCGGATATGGGATGAATTGTTGTTGTTATCGTGTGGTCTATTTGGTGATTGTTATGAGTTACTTTGTGGGCTGGAATATGATGAGGATTGGTTGTAGTTTTAGTTGTTGTTATTTTTGTTACCGTGATACTATGATAAACGGAAATAAAGAAGTGTATACAAGCATCGGTATAGGAATTTGTATTGGGCTGTTCTGGAAGTGATTTAAGAACGGATTTGATTCTATTTGGACATGTATTTGTTGATATTGATGTTAGTATTGGGATTGATATTTTGGATAAATTGGAATCATGAGGATTATTGTGTTTTAGGGGAGATGCTGCCCGAATATCGTTAGATTTCTAAGTAATTAAGGATTGGTTTGAAAGAATATCCTAATTTAATTATTGGCATATTTAGTATTATTGTAGATTGGTGAAGCCCAAGACCTAAGTTATGGTTAACTTGAGAAGCGTTAAAGGTATGTAAAGCTAACCCTTCCTTCTTTTTGGCATGATCTTTATGACACAAACAGACGCCGTATATGACTCCAAAGAAGCTCCTATTCTTAGAGACACTAGGATGGCTAATGTCCTTGATTCCCATAACTTACTTTATTATGTCTTGAAATGTATCTATGATTTCTGAAGTTCTATTTGATATATTCCATAGTGACATTCGAAGGATACTTGATATTATTATTGTATTGGTTTTCAAATGATAATTCATTTTGGTTATTCTATCGAGTCTCAGCTATGACTTAGTTTGCATATGGTTGCTCACTACTCTGCTCATGCATGCCTCAATATATCTTTCACCGAGTCCCGGGCCGGGTATGTTTTCATGCACAGTTTCACTGCATTGTTCACCGAGTCCCTCACTAAACGGTCGGGTACGGTATATATATATATATATATATATATATATGATGATATGATGATGTGATGATGTGATGATATGATGATATGATGATATGATAATGTGATTATGGCGCCAAGGATGACTTTATTCACCGAGTCCCATAATGGGCCGGGTATGATATATGATATTGATATGCATGATTTACATTTCATAAGGCAAATGTATTGGTATTTTGAATGTCATACTTGTCTCCTGTGACCTCTATTTCAGTTATGATCCTCTTTACTAGATCACATGCTTTATATACTCAGTACATATTCTGTACTGACCCCCTTTCTTCGGAGGGCTACGTTTCATGCCCACAGGTACAGATACTCGATTTGGTGATCCTCCAGCTTAGGATTTATATTCAGCTGTCTTGGAATGCTCCATTGTTCCGGAGCCTAGACTTTTGGTACAAATCTTTCGATGTATATGTATATATGTTTATCCAGGGGTACGGCGGGGCCCTGTCCCGTCATATTTCACCGTTGATACTCTTAGAGGTCTGTAGACATATGTGTGGGTTGTGTATAAGTTTTGGTCCAGCTGTGTTTATATGATGTGCTATGGATATGTTCGTCTGTTGTGGCAGCCTTGTCAGCTTGCATATGGTATTGATAGGTAGTGGCAGCCTTGTCGGCTTGCGTATCATATTGACATGTAATAGCAGCCTTGTCGGCTTGCGTATCATATTATATTTTGATTAGTTGTGAATCCTCAGGGGACATGGTATTCGGATACATATATATGATGACGTTATGAACCTTCGGGGTTCTTTTGCAAGTTTCCATATTGTTCTTAAGAGTCAGTTTGTCTAAATTTAACAGGTACGTATACGAGTGTCCAGCTCGGGCACTAGTCATGGCCCACGGGATTGGGTCGTGATAGAAAGAAAGGTTTAGCCTTAACATACCTAGACGCTCACTTCCCGACTTTCCAACCTACCTTTTGTCTTGCAATCTACTTAAGATCATTCGTAGTCTCGTAATCTACATATAAAACCATTCACACTATTGTTAGGCTCACCATCATACACTTGTCTCTAGTGTTTAATTAAAATCCATTTAGAATCTGCCGAAATTCGCACAACATCTCCTCTGTTTATGTGCCTAGCCCGAAATTACAATACCAACAAAACTACAACAATAGCAATACTAATATCAACAACATAATCATCAATACAAAAATAATCCATAAAACATCCCACACGATGTTTTTCAACATATAACAACAATATACGCTTTCTTTCTTCCCAATCAAGGAGCATAATCTCATCAACACACCAGCAACATTCGATACTATCCATATACATATAAATCAGCACAACCACATGGCCACAACGTGCTCAAAACAGTCCATAACACAACAACTACAACACAACACTTTATGACCTTTCCTCCATAACTATTTTCACTTTTAAGACTTGCTAATCATTCAAATCATCTCAACATAAGAGATAGGATGAAGAAAATACCTTATACTTGAAGAACTCTAGCCACACTGACTTTCTTCAATGCCAAACTCACCACAACATCATGTAGAAACAAGAACAATCACCTTTCATGGCCTAGTTTGGTGTAATCTTGGTAAATTCTTGATTTAATGGGCTATAAGTGTTTGGGGGATGTGTTGGGAGATTTATAGAACTCATAAAAGTGTAAAATGAAGAAAAAATTGGGTTGATGTGGGGTTTTCATATCCCTTCTAGGTCGGTTCCACCGACTTTCCCAAATGGGACCCGTGGAAGCCATTTGGCAGCTTTGAGTCTTTATCTTAAAATGCCCATAACTCCCTACTCCGATGTCATTTTGATGAGCGGTTGTTGTGTTAGAAACTAGACTCCACGAACTTCATTTTAGGCTTTTGAAAAACCTTAAAACTCCTAGTACACCTAGACATATACCACTCCAAAGTTGACCCAAAATTCTGTCCAAAATTCTACCAACTTTTTTCAAAATTTTCGACAAACTTATTTTCTTCGATTTGCTTGATCCCAGAATCTTCTGAAACTCTCCATGCATGATATTTATAATTAATCATACTTGATAATGGTCATGTCCTTTGGTTCCAAGTTTGTCCTTCCCGGTTATGACTTAAGAGATCGTAATTCATCCTTTACTGCATTGCTACGTACTTCCCATGGTTGTACCTCTCAAAACATCACATATACTAAAAGATATTCTTTCTCCAATCCTCCCATAGCTTATTATATGAACTTAAACCCTCATAACCATAAGATAAACACATATCATCTCACATACCTCCTGAATGGTAGCTTGAATCTAAACATACGAAACTACGGGGTGTACTGTCACTTCCCAGCTAGGGGCCGCGACGGGTACCCGGGGCTAACCACCGAGCACCGCTCATTCTACCGCTTATCATACTCATTAGACATTCCTTTATCAAATTCATGCTCAATTTATAAGAAAATCATTCCTCATTTGAAACATAAATACTTTTATAGACATAAGCCTTTAGGTTATCAAAATAATATATGTATATATATATTTACATAATGGCAACCTCGTGAGACCACATAACCCACACTGCGTATCTACGAGACTCTACTATAGTGCTAGACATAGAGACGGGACAGGACCCCGTCGTGCCCAACATATAAATATGTACACAATAGAATAATCAAGCACCTCCGGAACAAAGGAGTGCTTTCAAGTAGCTAACAGCTCCTACAAGTCTAGATCAAGCTCGCCTCCCTGTCTACCTATGGGCATGAACACAGCGTCCAAAGAAAACGAACGTCAGTACGAACATTGTACTGAGTATGTAAGACAAGAATGAAATACATATAATAGAAGGATCATGAGCCGTAAGAGAAAGATATAACCAGCATGAGTGTCATAAGCAAATACATTTCGTACATATATCAAATTTTACATAATAATGGTACATATGTCATCACATCACATATATCATCAGATCAAAATCCTCACCGTTAACCCGCGTCTGGGTAACCATCATATGCCGCCTACTAGTGGTGATCATGCCCGGCCCTCTAGGTTCGGTGTAAACATAGCAGCCCGCCTTAGCGGTGACATGCCCGGCCACATTGGCGCGGTGGAATCATATCGTCATATAGTCAATCATAACGCATCATTATTACACATCTCATGAACATATCATAATCTAATCATAGCTCGGCATTTTCATACATAACATAAACACTTTATAAGCTAGCATTACTAATCATCGTGTATACATATCATGACTTAGCATCATTTCACATTTATTATTAGGAGCATACATTAGGCTTTGAAGGCAACTATGGCTATGTCGGGGCGACGTAAGGTCGTGAACCCCCGATTATATTATGAGCATTTATGAGTATTCTGCCTCACCTTGTAGGAAGTAATATATAAGGTGAGTGTTAACAATAACGACATCATTAACGTCATAGGAGCATCGTATCATGAACTCTAGAATCTCCATACTTTAACTCATTATCATCATTATCATACTTGTATGTAGTTTGGTATATTTACGGACTCATAGGCTCCATCATATATGAGGATCATGGAAAACTTAGAAGATTCATGCCTTGGAAGGAAAGGGATTTGTCTTACATACCTTTTTCGTTTAACTTGTTCTCCTTTGATGCTCACGTTTCTACCTTCAAGAGAAGTCGCATGAACATTAGCCAATCGATTACTTAAACGTGCTTACTAAAGCTAAAGAAAATTGGGCAGCATTTCCTTTGTTTATACAACTTTTCCCATATTCTATGTCAGCTCCCAAACGTTCATATCAACATTCACAATATTTCATCCAACAATCATCATTTATCTACATTTACCACAATTCACCATTTCTCTTCAATTTCTCCACAATTATGGTTATAACTCATTATCGCGTTTTCTCATATATAATACTTATTCCATGGTCTAAATGTCATTTATAACGTATTCACGATCAGAACATACCAACATTCATCATTCATCCCAACCACTATTCAACTGTTACATCTTGTATTTTCGTATGTTAAGATGCGTCGTAGCAAATCCACATGAGCTTGAAGGAATAAGGTCATACACGAGGTTTTAGATATAAGTCCTCATAAGTTTCATGAATTTCAAAACCGTTATATATACAACCTTGGTATGGAATTTCTTTTAAATGAAACCTTATGGTACTTTCTTTTAAGTGAAACATTTTAGTAAAAAAATTGACAAGTATGATTTCGGGTAGTTACTATTATTACTACTTCCGGATATGCTTTAAATTATGCACATGATATGAGGAAGTTTATAAATGTGATTTTATTTGTTATAAGAATAGAAATTATTTTCTCTTAAGAAAATTATCATTTTTCCGTTTTGAGAATTAATAATGTGAAAAATCTATACTCTTAATATTAGGTGGGAAGACTAGAATTTTGATAAATATATATTTTGTTACCATTTATTGTAGTTCCCAGTTTTTATAAATTAATTGTCATATTGCTTAGTAGCTAAGTTTTAGCTTTTTAAATAAATTATGATTATCCATTTAGTGGATAATCTATTAATTTTAAAATATTTCCTAAATAACTATGTGGAAAATTGCTAGCTTTACATCAAATTAGCAATTAGTGGCCATCTTTGGTAAAAGACAAAATTATCATACTTTTTCCCATGTGATCTCACGTGAAATGGTTACTAGTTGGATATTTTACACAGTATATTAATGGATCAACTTTGTAAAAAAAAAAAGATAAGAAGTTTCCTTTGCATTCATTGTATTTTTCTCCACCGCCTATGCTCATTAGCTAGCAGCACCATCTTCGTTTTCTTTTTATTGAAGCATAAAAGAGTTAGGAGCAAACAATTGATCCTTCTTCAATTAACCAAAGTACTATGCACATCGTTCTCTCCCTTTGCAATTCAGCGAAGTGTAGCAACAAATAAATAAGGTTTATTTTATGAGAATTTCATCAAATTCTCTCAAGAAGTTGGAATCGTAGTGAAGTAAATGTTGGACAGATTTAAAAAAAAAAAAGGAGACCCAAGTCCAATTTATTGTCTATGCCCATCCACGAGCTCGTATGAGCATATAAGGTATGTATTTGCTAAGAACTCGCGGGACACTGTTCGGAAGTTGCGAGTTCAAGTCATAATAGTTGTATAAAAGAAAGTTGTGGGTTGTTTTCTTATTGTAGGGAGATCAGCGGGGGTTTGATAGCTCGTGTAGAACTTGTTGGAAGTTGTGTTGAAGATCTTATTATTGATATTTATGGCTGATTATAAAGGAGGAAGACTTGATAGAATTGTTAGAGTGATAACGTTGAGTTTTGAAAAAATATGGATGTTGAACTTATATGTTTAGTAATTCTAGATCGACCTTGTCGCTCGTTAGGTTGTTGATTGAGTTGCTGGTTGTGTTGTTGTGCTACCTTGCCTATGGATAGGCTTAAGGGAGTGGTCGTGAGGTGGATACAATTAACCTCTTGAGCCAGTGGGTTAAGACTAGGTATGTAAGGCTAACCCTTCTTTTTTTTGGCATGTCCTAGATGTAAGTGAAGAATAATATGAACTTTGGGGTAACTCTATTCATAGGTTCCAAATGTGATTCATGATTCTTGTGCTATTCAATCTATATGTACTCCATTCCATTCTTAGACGAGTAAGGTCTAAATGTTTCTTGTGATGGTTTATTGATATTGTACTCCTATTCCGTTCCGAAGGGAACACCCATAAGGTGCCAGTTGAGTTGTGTATATGGTTTTACTAATTATTTTAAGGAAATTAGTTTATACTAAAGGAAACATAAAGTTAGACTTTCAAAACCACTCTGAAGGGGGTGCGAGATTTTACTATTTAGATTTTCAAAACCACTCCGAAGGGGGTGCGAGATTTTACTATTTAGATTTTCAAAACCACTCTGAAGGGGGTGCGAGGTTTTAATATTTGATTTCATTTACGACTTACGTTTACATTCCATAGCATCATTATTATTGAGCCGGAAGAGGCTGCCCGAAGGGGCCATTATCATTATTGAGCCGGAAACGGCTGCCCGAAGGGGCCATCATTATTATTGAGCCGGAAGCGGCTGCCCGAAGGGGCCATCATTATTATTGAGCCGGGAGCGGCTGCCCGAAGGGGCCATTATTATTAAGCCGGGAGCGGCTAGCCGAAGGGGCCATCATTATTAAGCCGGAAGCGGCTGGCCGAAGGGGCCATCATTATTATGCCGGAAGCGGCCGTCCGAAGGGACTATTGTGATACTAGCCGGAAGCGGCTTTCCGAAGGGACCATTTTGGTAACATTTCGGAAGCGGCATGTGTGTTAGATTGCATTATTTACTTAAAGAATGTGTTTTACATTGCATTATTTACTTAAAGAATATATGTTGGATTGCATTATTTACTTAAAGATTGTTTTGAGACTTCATGTATACATTTATGTTTCTTCCAGCGAAGGCTGCAGGTATTGAGTTAGATTGTGATTTCTTCACTCCTAAATCAAGTTATGATTATTATTTGTTGCCACCTTACATACTCAGTACATTGTCCGTACTGACGTCCTTTTGCCTGGGGACGCTGCGTTCATGCCCGCAGCCCCAGATTGTTTTGCAGGTTAAGTGTATAGCTAGGATACTTGGACGTCAACTGGGATTGACAAGTTCCACCTCATTCTGGAGCTGTGCTGAGAAATGTATAGATACGTATGATTACGGGTATGTCAGGGCCCTGTCCTGACTCATAATGTTCAGCTTACTTCTTAGAGACTTCTGCAGACAGTGTCTTGTGGTATGTTTATCGAGGTGTCGACAAAGTGATGTCAGTTGAGTCCTTTGTGGATTTTAAAAGAGTATATATTTAAGATGATTTAGATTGGTCTAAAGTACTTATTGATTGGAAATTTTCATAATCATTATAAAGATAATGATTTCTATTTGGAAAAATTATATGTTCTTTAGAGTTTTTGAAATGACAAGTTTTAATAGAGCGAATGTCTAAGGGTTCGCTCGACTCTGATGAGAGTCGGGTGTCCGTCATGCCCTACCATTGCTAGGGTGTGACATCAACAATGACACTATTCACTCATTTATGACCCATTTTCTATGCCTTTCTACAATTCAAGCGTCTTAGCCTTCCAATACCTTAAACAACATGGTATGGTCATGAAACTTACCTTAGATGATAGATGGACAACGCTTTAGTGGAATTTCTATTCTTACACCAAATATCCTAGTCCACTTCCCTTGGGATTTCTTGACTTAGATGAACTTTGGTAGGTTTCTTACACTTGATTTTATGGGTTTAATGTAGTTGATCATGGATTTCCCTTGGTTTATTGTGGATGAATAATGGAGAGTGTTCAAGAGGTTTATATGATCAAAAATGGTGAAAATATGATTTTGGGTCGAATTTGGTCTATTTATAGTGGTCTAGCGTGCTAGACGGAAAGCGTGCTTTGCGAGCCGCATGTTGTGTCGCTGACCTCGCAACATCACCAATTTCACTGTCACACTTTGCTGCGCAACTGCGTGGCCGCAAAGCGCGCTTTGCTGCTCGCATGTTGCGCCATAATGTGACATTTTACCAAACTTCCACCGAAACTTAACTCCGATGATCCGACGAGTCTTAAACCTTCCCGAGGCTTACTAAACATGGTTTTTCTCCATTATATACCCAAGATGAACATATCTATCCCCATGACCTCGAAAAATTTATTCTACTTCCCAAGGCTAGGAAAATTAGCATTCGGCGGAACTCAACGTAGGAAAATGAGAGGTGTAACATTCTCCCCCCCTTTTGGAACATCCGTCCTCGAATGTTAAACACTCGGGATTCTACGAAAATTTCGCCAGAGTTTCCCCTGTAATATGGCACTACCATCCTGTCACAACAACTCATAATATCACTGCCTCACAGGGCCACAACATAATAGCAACATATCTATGGCCACACACGACCAAAAGTATGAAAAGTAAGCGAACATACCTTATATTGTTGGCGTTTCATCTTGAATCTCTCCTGGGGGTTGGAATAAATGCGGGTACGTGGATTTCATTTTCTCTTCCGCTTCCCAAGTCATTTCTTCCCAGTTGTTGTTTCGCCACAAGACTTTGACTGAAGCCACTTCCTTATTTCGAAGTCTTCGTACTTGCCTGTCTAAGATGGCAATAGGTACTTCTTCATATATTAACTTTTCTGTCACTTGCACATTATCTATCGGGACAATCTTTGTGGGATCCCCAACACACTTGCAGAGCATTGAAACATGGAAGACTCGATGGACTGATTCAATCTCCGAAGGCAAGTCCAATTCATAGGCTACATGACCCACCTTGCGGATAATTTTATAGGGTCCAATGTATCTAGGACTTAACTTCCCTTTTTTGCCAAATCTCATCACCCCTTTCATTGGCGACACTTTCAAAAATACCCAATCATTAACCTGAAAATCCAAGTCTCGTCGGCGATAATCCGCATAAGACTTTTGGCGACTTTGGGTTGTCAACAATCGATCCCGGATCACCTTAACCTTTACTACCGCTTGTTGAATCAATTCAGGCCCTATTAGCTGCACTTCTCCTATTTCGAACCATCCGATTGGGGACCTGCATTTCCTTCCATATAAAGCTTCATACAGAGCCATTTGAATATTGGAATGGTAGCTATTGTTGTATGCAAACTCAATAAGGGGTAAGTGATCATCCCAACTACCACTGAAATCCATCATACATGCTCGTAGCATATCTTCTAAGGTCTGAATAGTATGTTCGGCTTGTCCATCAGTCTGCGGATGAAATGCTGTGCTAAGTTTCACTTGGTGACCTAGACCTTCTTGAAAGGATTTCCAGAACTTGGCTGTAAACTGTGCTCCTCTATCTGTGATAATGGACAGTGGAATACCATGGAGTCGCTCAATTTCTTTGAGATACAACCTCGCATAATCTTCTGTTGAGTATGTGGTTCTGACTGGAAGAAAATGAGTTGCTTTCGTGAGTCTATCCAGGATCACCCATATAGAATCATACTTACCTCGAGAACGAGGTAACCCCACAATAAAATCCATATTGATCACTTCCCATTTCCAAGTAGGAATTCCCTTGGCTTGCAATAATCCTCCGGGCTTTTGATGTTCGCTCTTCACTTGTTGGCAATTTGTACATTGGGCTATAAATTCCGCTATGTCTCTCTTCAAGCCATCCCACCAATATATCATCTTGAGAACATGATACATTTTGGTTGCACCTGGGTGAATAGAATACCGAGAACAATGGGCTTCTTCTAGAATTCGTCGGCGCAATTCTGCCATATTCGGCACACATAGCCTGTTTCGGTATCTAAGAATTCCATCCGTGGAAATTTCAAATGGAGACTTCTCTTTCTCATAAGATATGTCTCTGTAATGGCTCAACTGAGGATCTTCATATTGCCGCTCTATCACTTTGATATTCAAAGATGAAACTGTAGGATCATTAATGCCAATCCCTGCACTACCTAAATCAATGACACACACTCCAAGATTAGACAATTGGTGGAGCCATGAACCATCTCATTCTTTTCCGGTGGAACTTCAGACAGACTACCCATGGATCGGCGGCTGAGCACATCGGCTACTACATTCGCTTTTCCAGGGTGGTAAAAAATATTCACATCGTAATCTTTCAATAGTTCTAACCACCATCTCTGCCGTATATTTAATTCCTTCTGTTTGAAAATATACTGAAGACTCTTGTGATCTGTATAGATATCGACATGCACACCATACAAATAATGTCTCCACATTTTCAATGCATGAATAACCGCAGCTAATTCAAGATCATGAATTGGCTAGTTCTTTTCATGTTTCCGCAACTGTCTTGAAGCATATGCAATAAATCTACCGTACTGCATTAACACGCATCCTAATCCAATGCCGGAAGCATCACAATACACCACATAACCGTCTTACCCTTCTGGAAGTGTTAATACTGGGGCTGAGGTTAATTTATCTTTCAACTGTTGGAAGCTGCGTTCACAAGTATCATTCCATTGAAATTTAGCTGACTTCTGGGTTACCTTCGTCAATGGGGCCGAAATAGATGAGAAGCCCTCTACGAATCTTCTATAATAACCTGCCAATCCCAGAAAACTACGAACTTCTGTAGGCGTCGTAGGCCTTGACCAAGTCTTCATAGCTTCAATTTTCTGAGTGTCGACTCGAATGCCATCATCTGAAATAACATGGCCCAGAAATGTTACAGAATTTAGCCAAAACTCGCACTTTGAAAATTTTGCATATAATTCCCGGGCTCGAAGAATGCCAAGAACAATTCGCAAATGATCTGCATGTTCCGATTCCGTGCGAGAGTACACCAGAATATCATCACTGAATACTATCACAAATAAGTCCAAGAGTGGCTTGAACACATTATTCATCAAATTCATAAACACAGTCGGAGCATTGGTCAGCCCAAACGACATTACTCGGAACTCATAGTGGCCATATCTCGTTCTGAAGGCTGTTTTGGGAATATCTTCTGCTCTAACCCTCACTTGATGATAGCTCGACCTCAAGTCTATTTTAGAAAACCACTTGGAACCTTGTAGTTGATCGAATAAGTCATCAATCCTTGGGAGAGGATATTTGTTCTTTATCGTCACTTTGTTCAACTTCCTGTAATCGATGCACATTCGTAGAGAACCGTCTTTCTTTCTCACGAACAAGACTAGGGCTGCCCACGGTGATGAACTGGGTCTAACAAACCCCTTTTCAAGGAAATCTTTCAACTGCGCCTTTAGCTCTTTCAATTCTGTCGGAGCCATTAGATAAGGAGGAATAGAGATAGGCTTGGTGTCCGGTAACACATCAATGGCGAATTCAATCTATCTTTCTGGGGGAAGACCTGGAAGTTCATCTGGAAATACATCCGGAAATTCATTCACTACCTGAACTGATTGGAAAGTTGGCGACTTTGCCTCGGTGTCATGAACTCGGACTAGGTGATAAATATAGCCCTTGGCTATCATCTTTCTTGCCGTGAGGTAGGAAATAAACCTACCCTTCGGACATGCTGCATTACCCTTCCATTCAAGCACGGGCTCTCCCGGGAATTGGAATCTAACCACTTCGATTCGGCAATCGAAATTAGCATAACATGATGCCAACCAATCCATACCCATAATTACATCAAAATCTAACATTTCCAGCTCAATCAAATCAGCTTTGGTCTGGCGATCACACATCACAATTACACAATTTTTATATACTTGTCTAGCTATCACGGGATCACCAACCGGAGTAGATACATCAAAAGGTTTGATTGGCTCAGGTTTCACTCCAATACAACCAGCAACATATGGAGTAATATAAGAGAAAGTAGAACTCGGATCTATCAATGCATACACATCACGGGAGTATATAGACAATGTACCTGTAACCACATCCGGGGAGGACTCAAGATCCTGCCGTCCGGCTAAAGCATATACACGGGGCTGAGTGGCACTTGAAGAAGATGCAACCCCTCTGCATCTACCTTGACCTGCTGACATCTGGGGAGTCTGCCCTACCGGTCGCACTGACGAAGAACTAGCTGCTGAACCTGTGGGCTGAACCCCACCTCTACCATACCGCGAGGGACAATCGCGCATCAAATGCCTAGTCTGTGCACAAACATAACAAGCATCTGTGTCCTGGCGACATGGCCCTCAGTGTAATTTCCTGCATCGGATACATCGTGGAACTGGTGGTCTCCTCTGACTATAATCGCCCCCAAACTGAGAACCCGAAATTCTCGAACTCTGACCCTGTTCTAAAGGGAAAAAGAGAACAAATCTCCTATCCGCATATCGAGGAGGCGCACTAGTCACTGACTGGCCTGGATGTCGGGAATAAGTCTGCCTCGATCCCTCTCTATAGTCACTACCTGTCCCTATAGATTTGGCCCTCTTGCTTTGCCTTCTATCAATATCACGATCACTCCTTTGTGGTTACTGTCGCCCCTCTAAGTTCTGGGCATGGGCTTGTATTCGGGAAATATTCATCATTTCTTGCAACGAAGTCGTCAAACAATCCTTGAACAAAGGTGGTCCCAAACCACTCACAAATCTATGTACCCGATCGCCCATGTCGGCCACTATAGTCGGGGCATATATAGCCAAAGAATTAAATTGTATGCTATACTCCCGGGCACTCATATTTCCTTGTCTCAAATTTAGACATCTATCCGCTCTAGCTCGGCGGACCTCGGGTGGCAAATAGTATCGGATAAAAGCATCTACAAATTCTTGCCATACAGGTGGAGGCGCATTCTCTTGTCTCGATACTATCCAATTATTATACCGCCACATCTCGAAGTCTATACGATACCAACTCCACAGATTCAGTCTCGGAGGCATGAATAATTTTCAATGTCCTCAACATCTCATCTACAAAACCTTGCGGGTCTTCATCCGGCTTCTACCCGAAAAACTCTGGAGGATTCAAAGTCATAAAGTCACGGGCTCGAGTATTATCTGACCGATCACTTGGGCCCGCATTCTGCCGTTGTTCCTGAGCGGCAACCAACTGTGTCAATTGATGTATGGCCTCGGTCACTTGTTGATCCGAACCAACCGGTGGAGGAATTGTAGCTGGAGCTCCTCCTTGTTCTCCCATATTAGGCGGGGTGGAAGAAGTATTAGATAATGCCTCATTATGTGATTCACCATCCTCTATGTTCATCGGAGGCTCTCTTTCTACCCGCATCTTTGCCGTATTCTTTCCCTTCTAGGCGGCTGTAGCCTTTCCCTTTGGCGGCATTCTGAAATTACAACACACTATTAGGGAGGAAAAAATCTTATACACGGCTCTATCGCACGATCCGATAAGAGGAAAGATGGTCATTTTTCCTAAATTCCCTGTAGCCACTTGTTTATTGATGTGGCGCGCAACACACCATAAACAAGACTCTACTAGACACGGCTCGTAGAAACTTCCTAGGACTGAACTGTTCTGATACCAATTTTGTCACGACCCAGCTAGGGGCCGCGACGGGTACCCGGGGCTAACCACCGAGCACCGCTCGTTCTACCGCTTATCATACTCATTAGACATTCCTTTATCAATTTCATGCTCAATTTATAAGAAAATCATTCCTCATTTGAAACATAAATACTTTTATAGACATAAGCATTTAGGCTATCAAAATAATATATGTAAATATATATTTACATAATGGCAACCTCGTGAGACCGCATAACCCACATTGCGTATCTACGAGCGTCTACTATAGTGCTAGACAGAGTGACGGGACAGGACCCCGTCGTGCCCAACATATACAAATGAACACAAAAGAATAATCAAGCACCTCCGGAACAAAAGAGTGCTTTCAAGCAGCTAAAAGCTCCTACGAGTCTGGATTAAGCTCGCCTCCCTGTCTACCTGTGGGCATGAACACAGCGTCCAAAGAAAACGGACGTCAGTACGAACATTGTATTGAGTATGTAAGAAAGGAATGGAATAAATATAATAGAAGGATCATGAGCCGTAAGAGAGAGATATAACCTGCATGAGTGTCATAGGAAAATACATTTTGTACATATATCGTATTTTACAGAATCATGGTACATATGTCATCACATCACATATATCATCAGATCAAAATCCTCATCGTGAACCCGCGTCCGGGTAACCATCATATGCCGCCCACTAGTGGTGATCATGCCCGACCCTCTAGGTTCGGTGTAAACATAGCAGCCTGCCTTAGCGGTGACATGCCCGACCATCTAGGCACGGTGGAATCATATGCAGCCCGCCTTAGCGGTGACATGCCCGGCCATATTGGCGTGGTGGAATCATATCGTCATATAGTCAATCATAACCCATCGTTATTACACATCTCACGAACATATCATAATCTAATCATAGCTCGGCATTTTCATACATAACATGAGCATTTTATAAGCTAGCATTATTAATCATCGTGTAGACATATCATGACTTAGCATCATTTCACATTTATTATTAGGAGCATACATTATGCTTTGAAGGCAACTATGGCTATGTCGGGGTAACGTAAGGTCCTGAACCACCGATTATATTATGAGCATTTATGAGTATTCTACCTCACCTTGAAGGAAGTAATATATAAGGTGAGTGTTAAAAATAACGATATCATAAACGTCATAGGAGCATCATATCATGAACTCTAGAATCTCCATACTTTAACTCGTTATCATCATTGTCATACTTGTATGTAGTTTGGTATATTTACGGACTCATAGGCTCCATCATATAGGAGGATCATGGAAAACTTAGAAGATTCATGCCTTGGAAGGAAAGCGATTTTCCTTACATACCTTTTTCGTTTAACTTGTTCTCCTTTGATGCTCACGTTTCTACCTTTAAGAGAAGTCGCATGAACATTACCCAATCGATTACTTAAACGTGCTTACTAGAGCTAAAGAAAATTGGGCAGCATTTCCTTTGTTTATACAACTTTTCCCATATTCTATGTCAGCTCCCAAACGTTCATATCAACATTCACAATATTGCATCCAACAATCATCATTTATCTACATTTACCACAATTCAACATTTCTCTTCAATTTCTCCACAATTATGGTTATAGCTCATTATCGCGTTTTCTCATATATAATACGTATTCCATGGTCTAAATGTCATTTATAACGTATTCACGATCACAACTTACCAACATTCATCATTCATCCCAACCACTATTCAACAATGACACTATTCACTCATTTATGACCCATTTTCTACGTCTTTCTACAATTCAAGTGTCTTGGCCTTCTAATACCTTAAACAACATGTTATGGTAATGAAACTTACCTTAGATGATGGATGAACAACCCTTAAGGGGAACTTCTCTTCTTGCACCTAAAACCCTAGTCCACTTCCCTTGGGATTTCTTGACTTAGATGAACTTCGGTAGGTTTCTTACACTTGATTTTGTGGGCTTAATGTAGTTGATCATGGATTTCCCTTGGTTTCTTGTGGATGAATAATGGAGAGTGTTCTAGAGGTTTATATGACCAAAAATGGTGAAAATATGATTTTGGGTCGAATTTGGTCTATTTATAGTGGTGCAGAAAATTCTGGACCGACATAACATGCGGCAAGCTTTGCTAGACGGAAAGCGTGGTTTGCGAGCCGCATGTTGTGACGCTGACCTTGCAACATCACCAATTTCACTGTCACACTTTGCTGCTCGCATGTTGCGCCATAATGTGACATTTTACCAAACTTCCACCGAAACATAACTCCGATGATCCGACGAGTCTTAAACCTTCCCGAGGCTTACTAAACATGGTTCTTCTCCATTATATACCCAAGATGAACATATCTATCCTCATGACCTCGAAAAATTTATCCTACTTCCCAAGGCTAGGACAATTAGCATTCGGCGGAACTCAACATATGAAAATGAGAGGTGTAACATTCTCCCCCCCTTTTGGAACATTCGTCCTCGAATGTTAAACATTCGGGATTCTACGAAAATTTCACCAGATTTTCCACTGTAATATGGTGTCACACCCTAACCATATTAGGGTGTGATGGGCACTCGACCCCACATACAGAGCCGAGCGAACCCGCAGACCTTGATTTTACACCTAATTTTGTTTTTTTGGAATTCTGAAAGTCAATTACAAATAAAATACATGTTGAGCTTTCAAAATTTTCTGCTTACTATTTCCAGAATTTAACAAATCTGTAATTATATAAAATTCACTATATAACACAAAATGACATATCGGCTGATGGAGCCGCTTACAGACTGACTATCATTACCCACGACACTGTCTGCAAAGTCTCTATTACTGATCAGACATCACAGCATACATACTCTGACTCGGCAGCACTCCTGGAGGAAATGGAGTCCGCCAATCCACTGGATCATCTTCAGCTAATCTCGTCTATCCATTTGTGGGTACCTGCGCCGCGACCAACTAGTTACGCTTGTGCCTCCAACTTGTTAATCTACATTCAAGAGGATTCATCCATTCATTAGATTCGTTGTCACATACTTGCCCTAATCTTTCAAACATATTCACTTATATTCTGTCGGAATTTCGGCAGCATCTCAACACATTTCTTTCTTCAAACTTCACAAACTACACCAACAAACCACACTTTAATAACATTATTATCATGATTACAAGAAACTACATTTGATTCAAATTGGCTTCCAAAAACAGCCCGCAACAATTACGACACCATCTTAGATCATTAAGCTCTCATTTACATCACATAATCCACAACACAACAACCCAAACATACTAAATAAAATTAGTTCATTCTTTGACATGCAAAACAGTCCATTTTCGGCCAGCCCTTCAACACACACACACAGCTACACACACTAATCTCAACTCCAACTTGAATCATCAAGTTCTCATTTTCATCATATGATACTTATCAACAACAATCAAATTACCATATAAAAATTATTCCATTTTTTTCCTACACAACATGTACACACACGGCCAAGCTTCCAACATGCATGTTTTCATGCTTCTCTTCCATTTCCACATACCACAACATACACAAACCATTTATAACTTATAAAAGAGGATTAATTCTTACCTTTTCCTCCCAACTTCTTTACTCAACCAAAGTGCGGAAAACAATGAAACGGATGGCCTATCTTCCGAAAAACTTACACCACGTTGTAGAGGGCCCTTGAATTAGTAGGAATACCACATGAAAATATTTTTTGGGGCAAGATTTCATGGAGTCAATTTCCATGGCTAGGGCCGAATATGGCCCCTTTTTGTTCCTTCATCTTTCTTGTTTTATTTCTTGAATCCTCTAGAGACAAATAATGAATTGTCTTGTTTTTTTCAAGACTTATACATATATATATATATATATATATATATATATATATATATATATATATATAGTGGCATGTGAGGGGCACATGCCCCTCTCTAGATTTTTCCTTTTTTTCCATTTCTAGAATTTTCTTCTCTTTTCCTCTTCTTTTTATTTTCTAGATTTTTCTTCAAATTTCCAATACTTGTAAAATGACCATTTTGCCCCTAGCCTTTTCCAATATTTCCATGGGCCATTTTGCAAATTTTCCTTTTTCGCTGTCAACCTCTCACAATACTTCCATACTAATAATAGTCATAAACAATGTCTTCAACCACTCGTACATTGAAATAATTTTGAAAATGATCTCGCCCCTAACTTTCCACGACGGCTTTGGAATTTCCAAACGTTCAAAACACGGGCTATAACATCCTCCCCCCTTTAGAACATTCGTCCTCGAATGTTCAACTGACCTTATGGGGACTCGTAGCACTTCGGGAGGGGGTTTCTTTCATAGTTGCCCGTTTCTCCATGCCCATTCCACATAATCGAGCCTTTCCGTCCTCATATGGGTCCTTATTCTGTCTCATGGGTTTCCTAAGTGTTGGGACAACTTGTATTCCTTGGATCATCTCCTTTCTATTACTATTTTGTAACCATATCTCAACAAAAGCCATACCTTTAGATCTTTACCACAACTCCTCCTTAATCTTTCCTCTCGTATCTCTCGATACAAGCATACTTGTCTTTGACCTCATGTGTTGGTGCTCATTTCGCTCCTCATCCTTCCTTGTAAGCCCAATATGGCCTCCCCCCCCCCCCCCCCTTTAAGGGGGGTTCCTCATATATCACGATCTTCAAGTACTCTTATCTTTTAGATATTCTTCACCCCTCGTCTCTCTTTCTAACTCTATACCTAACGTATCGAAACCTTCCCAGCTCAAGTTTCTCCCCCTTTACTTTCTACCTATGTCGTCGTTTTGCTCACCTTTTCATTCCCTTCCATCTCTGCTTATGAAAATTAATCCTCGAACCTCACACACTCCTCTTTTGTTCCATATTATCGTACTTTATTCTCGCCCCATGCCTGTATTTAAACCTTTATCTGATAATCTCATACCTCACCGGAAATTTCCTCTCAGAGGTTTTCTTGTCTCTTACCCTTTTTTTTTTCGATATCCTGATTTCCTTACTCCACATGTACTCACTCACTTCTTTTTCAAATACCGAACTGTTAAGATCTTTTTGTCCTTGACCCATAGTGAAAATAGCATCTTACTTATAACATTTACACCATTTGTTTTCTCACTACTATTCAGGTTTCGATGTCCCTTTACTCGATTGAGGTCTCCGTTACCGTAGCATAGGTTATTGGGACACACGTGTCCACTGATACCATCGTATATGGAATAACGCATGCATCCACACCTACACATATAGTTATTATCAATTAACCCACAAAATATTTCCAAACTTTATTCAAGCCTATCCTAATTCCCGAGCTGTGACACACTTTTTGCCTCTTCACCGAGCTGGTCTGCCTCGTTCTCTGCGTCTTCTTATGGTCTCCAACCACCCCATACACCATAGTCTCACTCAGGTTACTCTAGTTTTCCATTTGTTCCCTTAAATTTTAATTTTGCAAAATTTTCCCAATTACTTACCAGGGGGGTCACCCATCCTGAAATTGCTCCCACCTGAGCACGCTTAACCTCGAATCTTTAGTGGAATCCGATGCCTTAATGTTGGTATTTTCGGGTCCACTTTCTCGCATGACCTTTACTACATGATTCGGGACTAATCGAGGTCTTACAGATCCCGGGACACCTTCGTGGTACGTCTTTTCTTCCATAATTACCATGTTACCCTTTTCGGTCCTCCGTGCTCACCTTTCGCTTCCGTGTATAACTACTTTTCATCCTAGGTTCCCAGGCCCCTGGTGATCATAGATACACCTCCGTTGCAATTATTTTATGGCTGCCCCGATATCAGTCTGTTCGAACTCCTTATTCACCGCTTTTACATAGTAACCTGTGGCAAAATTAATTGTTAACTCTCTGAATCCCCCATCCGACCTTGTTTTTCTTATACCATCCTCCTGTACACTGCAAATACCAATAACACCTTGCCGAACACACAGCTACACCACATTCCGGCCATCCGGGACTGCCAATTTTAGGTAACGGATCAAATACACCAGTACTTACCCCTGTGACTTTCCATGTCACCACTCACCTTTTCCGTCGTACGTAAGGCTTACATAAGAAATTTCATTTCCTATAGCCTAGCTCTATCGCACAATCTATGACAGAAGGAAGGTCAACAATCCCTAAATGCCCCGTAGCCTCCTGTTTATAAATGTGGCGCGCTTCACATCATAAACAGGACTCTACCGGACACGACTTTGCAGACAACCCCTAGGACAGACCTGCTCTGATACCAGTTTGTCACACCCTAACCTTATTAGGGTGTGATGGGCACTCGACCCCACATACAGAGCCGAGCGAACCCGCAGACCTTGATTACACACCTAATTTATTTATTTTTGAATTCTGAAAGTCAATTACAAATAAAATACATGTTGAGCTTTCAAAATTTTCTGCTTACTATTTCCAGAATTTTAACAAATCTGTAATTATATAAAATTCACTACATAACACAAAATGACATATCGGCTGATGGAGCCGCTTACAGACTGACTATCCTTACCCACGACGCTGTCTGCAAAGTCTCTATTACTGATCAGACATCACAGCATACATACTCTGACTCGGCAGCACTCCTGGAGGAAATGGAGTCCGCCAATCCACTGGATCATCTTCAGCTAATCTCGTCTATCCATTTGTGGGTACCTGCGCCGCGACCAACTAGTTACGCTTGTGCCTCCAACTTGTTAATCTACATTCAAGAGGATTCATCCATTCATTAGATTCGTTGTCACATACTTGCCCTAATCTTTCAAACACATTCACTTATATTCTGTCGGAATTTCGGCAGCATCTCAACACATTTCTTTCTTCAAACTTCACAAACTACACCAACAAACCACACTTTAATAACATTATTATCATGATTACAAGAAACTACATTTGATTCAAATTGGCTTCCAAAAACAGCCCGCAACAATTACGACACCATCTTAGATCATTAAGCTCTCATTTACATCACATAATCCACAACACAACAACCCAAACATACTAAATAAAATTAGTTCATTCTTTGACATGCAAAACAGTCCATTTTCGGCCAGCCCTTCAACACACACACACGGCTACACACACTAATCTCAACTCCAACTTGAATCATCAAGTTCTCATTTTCATCATAGGATACTTATCAACAACAATCAAATTACCATATAAAAATTATTCCATTTTTTTCCTACACAACATGTACACACACGGCCAAGCTTCCAACATGCATGTTTTCATGCTTCTCTTCCATTTCCACATACCACAACATACACAAACCATTTATAACATATAAAAGAGGATTAATTCTTACCTTTTCCTCCCAACTTCTTTACTCAACCAAAGTGCGAAAAACAATGAAACGGATGGCCTATCTTCCGAAACAATTACCCCACGTTGTAGAGGGCCCTTGAATTAGTAGGAATACCACAAGAAAATAATTTTTGGGGCAAGATTTCATGGAGCCAATTTTCCATGGCTAGGGCCGAATATGGTCCCTTTTTTTTTCCTTCATCTTTCTTGTTTTATTTCTTGAATCCTCTAGAGACAAATAATGAATTGTCATGTTTTTTTCAAGACTTATACATATATATATATAGTGGCATGTGAGGGGCACATGCCCCTCTCTAGGTTTTTCCTTTTTTTCCATTTCTAGAATTTTCTTCTCTTTTCCTCTTCTTTTTATTTTCTAGATTTTTCTTCAAATTTCCAATAAATGTGAAATGACCATTTTGCCCCTAGCCTTTGCCAATATTTCCATGGGCCATTTTGCAAATTTTCCTTTTTCGCCCTCAACCTCTCAAAATACTACCATACTAATAATAGTCATAAACAATGTCTTCAACCACTCGTACATTGAAATAATTTTGGAAATGATCTCGCCCCTAACTTTCCACGACTGCTTTGGAATTTCCAAACGTTCAAAACACGGGCTATAACATATGGCACTACCATCCTGTCACAATAACCCATAATATCACTGCCTCACAGGGCCACAACATAATAGCACCATATCTATGGCCACACACGACCAAACGTATGAAAAGTAAGCGTACATACCTTATATTGTTGGTCTTTCATCATGAATATCTCCTGGGGGTTGGAATAAATGCGGGTACGCGGATTTCATTTTATCTTCCGCTTCCCAAGTCATTTCTTCCCGGTTGTTGTTTCGCCACAAGACTTTGACTGAAGCCACTTCCTTATTTCGAAGTCATCATACTTGCCTGTCTAAGATTGCAATAGGTACTTCTTCATATGTTAAATTTTCTGTCACTTGCACATCATCTATCGGGATAATCTTTGTGGGATCCCCAACACACTTGCGGAGCATCGAAACATGGAAGACTGGATGGACTGATTCAAGCTACGAAGGCAAGTCCAATTCATAGGCTACATGACCCACCTTGCGGATAATTTTATAGGGTCCAATGTATCTAGGACTTAACTTACTATTTTTGCCAAATCTCATCACCCCTTTCATTGGCGACACTTTAAAAAATACCCAATCATTAACCTGAAATTCCAAGTCTTGTCGGAGATTATCCGCATAAGACTTTTGGCGACTTTGGGCTGTCAACAATCGATCCCGAATCACCTTAACGTTTACTACCGCTTGTTGAATCAATTCAGGGCCTATTAGCTGCACTTCCCCTATTTCGAACCATCCGATTGGGGACCTGCATTTCCTTCCATATAAAGCTTCATACAGAGTTATTTGAATATTGGAATGTATCTATTGTTGTATGCAAACTCAATA
The DNA here is from genome assembly GCF_019175385.1 of Lycium barbarum. Taxonomy (NCBI): domain Eukaryota; kingdom Viridiplantae; phylum Streptophyta; class Magnoliopsida; order Solanales; family Solanaceae; genus Lycium; species Lycium barbarum. The sequence goes on along the minus strand of NC_083344.1, from coordinate 30,386,537 downwards.
TGGGGTAAGTGATCATCCCAACTACCACCGAAATCCAGCATACATGCTCGTAGCATATCTTCTAAGGTCTGAATAGTATGTTCGGCTTGTCCATCAGTCTGCGGATGAAATGCCGTGCTCAGTTTCACTTGGGTACCTAGACCTTGTTGAAAGTATTTCCAGAACTTGGCTTTAAATTGTGCTCCTCTATCTGTGATAATGGAAAGTGCAATACCGTGGAGTCACACAATTTCTTTGAGATACAACCTCGCATAATCTTCTGCTGAGTATGTGGTTCTGACTGGAAGAAAATGAGTTGCTTTCGTGAGTCTATCCACGATCACCCATATAGAATCATACTTACCTCGAGAACGAGGTAACCACACAATAAAATCCATATTGATCACTTCCCATTTCCAAGTAGGAATTTCCTTCGCTTGCAATAATCCTCCGGGCTTTTGATGTTCGCTCTTCACTTGTTGGCAATTTGGACATTGGGCTATAAATTCCGCTTTGTCTCTCTTCATGCCATCCCACCAATATATAATCTTGAGATCATGATACATTTTGGTAGCACCTGGGTGAATAGAATACCGAGAACAATAGGCTTCTTCTAGAATTCGTCGGCCCAATTCTGCCACATTCGACACACATAGCCTGTTTCGGTATCTAAGAATTCCATCCGTGGAAACTTGAAATGGAGACTTCTCTTTCTCATAAGATATGTCTCTGTAATGGCTCAACTGAGGATCTTCATATTGCCGCTCTATCACTTCGATATTCAAAGATGAAACTGTAGGATCATTAATGCCAATCCCTGCACTACCCGAATCAATGACACACACTCCAAGATTAGCCAATTGGTGGAGCTCATGAACCATATCATTCTTTTCTGGTGGAACTTCACATAGACTACCCATGGATCGGCAGCTGAGCGCATCGGCTACTACATTTTCTTTTCAGGGGTGGTACAAAATATTCACATCATAATCTTTCAATAGTTCTAACCACCGCCTCTGCCGCAGATTTAATTCCTTCTGTTTGAAAATATACTGAAGACTCTTGTGATCTGTATAGATATCGACATGCACACCATACAAGTAATGTCTCCACATTTTCAATGCATGAATAACCACAGCTAATTCAAGATCATGAATTGGATAGTTCTTTTCATGTTTCTGCAGCTGTCTTGAAGCATATGCAATAGATCTACCGTACTGCATTAACACGCATCCTAATCTAATGCCGGAAGCATCACAATACACCACTTAACCGTCTGACCCTTCTGAAAGTGTTAAGACTGGGGCTGATGTTAATCTGTCTTTCAACTCTCGGAAGCTGCGTTCACAAGCATCATTACATTGAAATTTAGCCGACTTCTGGGTTAGCTTCCTCAATGGGGCCGAAATAGATGAGAAGCCCTCTACGAATCTTCTATAATAACCTGCCATTCTCAGAAAACTACGAACTTATGTAGGTGTCGTAGGCCTTGGCCAAGTCTTCACATCTTCAATTTTCTGATTGTCCACTCGAATGCCATCATCTGAAATAACATTGCCCAGAAATGTTACAGAATTTAGCCAAAACTCGCACTTTGAAAATCTTGCATATAATTCCCTGGCTCGAAGAATGCCAAGAACAATTCGCAAATGATCTGCATGTTTCGATTCCGTGCCAGAGTACACCAGAATATCATCAATGAATACTATCACAAATAAGTCCTAGAGTGGCCTGAACACATTATTCATCAAATTCATAAACACAGTCGGAGCATTGGGCTGCCCAAACGACATTACTCGGAACTCATAGTGGTCATATCTCGTTCTGAAGGCTATTTTGGGAATATCTTCTTCTCTAACCCTCACTTGATGATAGCTCGACCTCAAGTCTATTTTAGAAAACCACTTGGCACCTTGTAGTTGATCGAATAAGTCATCAATCCTTTCGAGAGGATATTTTTTCTTTATCATCACTTTGTTCAACTGCCTGTAATCGATACACATTCGTAGAGAACCGTCTTTCTTTCTCACGAACAAGTCTGAGGCTCCCCACGGTGATGAACTGGGTCTAACAAACCCCTTTTCAAGCAAATCTTTCAACTGCGCCTTTAGCTCTTTCAAATCTGTCGGAGCCATTCGATAAGGAGGAATAGAGATAGGCTTCGTGTCCAGCAACACATCAATGGCGAAGTCAATCTCTCTTTCTGGGGGAAGACCTGGAAGTTCATCCGGAAATACATCCGAAAATTCATTCACTACCTGAACTGATTGGAAAGTTGGCAACTTTGCCTCGGTGTCATGAACTCGGACTAGGTGATAAATATAGCCCCTCGTTATCATATTTCTTGCCTTGAAGTAGGAAATAAACCTACCCTTCGGAGATGCTGCATTACCCTTCTATTCAAGCACAGGCCCTCCCGGGAATTGGAATCGAACCACTTCCATTCGGCAATCGACATTAGCATAACATGATTCCAACCAATCCATACCCATAATTACAACGAAATCTAACATTTCCAGCTCTATCAAATCAACTTTGGTCTGGCGATCACACATCACAATTACATAATTTTTATATACTTGTCTAGCTATCACGGGATCACCAACCGGAGTAGATACCTCAAAAGGTTTGATTGGCTCAAGTTTCACCACAATACAACCAGCAACATATGAAGTAATATAAGAGAAAGTAGAACCCGGATCTATCATTGCATACCATCACAGGAGAATATAGACAATGTACCTGTAACCACATCCGGGGAGGACTCAACATCCTGTCGTCCGGCTAAAGCATATACACGGGGCTGAGTGGCACCTGAAGTAGATGCTACCCCTTTGTCTCTACCTTGACCTGCTGACATCTAGGGAGTCTGCCCTACCGGTCGCACTGAGGAAGAACCAGCTGCTGAACCTGTGGGTTGAAGTCCACCTCTACCATACCGCGAGAGAGAATCTCGCATCAAATGCCTTGTCTGTCGACAAACATAACAAGCATCTGTGTCCTGGCGACATGGCCCTGAGTGTAATTTCCTACATCGGCTACATCGTGGAACTGGTGGTCTCCTCTGACTATAATCGTCCCCAAACTGAGAACCTGAAATTCTCCAACTCTGACCCTGTTCTGAAGGGAAAAAGCGATCAAATCTCCTGTCTGCATAACGAGGAGGCGCACTAATCACTGACTGGCCTGAATGTCGGGAATAAGTATGCCTCGATCCCCCTCTATAGTCACTACCTGTCCCCATAGATCTGGCCCTCTTGCTTTGCCTTCTATCAATATCACGATCACTCATTTGTGGTTGTTGTCGCCCCTCTAAGTTCTGGGCATGGGCTTGTATTCGGGAAATATCCATCCCTTCTTGCAACTAAGCCGTCAAACAATCCTTGAACAAATGTGGTCCCAAACCACTCACAAATCTATGTACCTGATCTCTTATGTCGGCCACCATAGTCCAGGCATATCTAGCCAAAGAATTAAATTGTATGTTATACTCTCGGGCACTCATATTTCCTTGCCTTAAATTTAGAAATCTATTCGCTCTAGCTCGGTGGACCTCGTGTGGCAAATAGTGACGGATAAAAGCATCTACAAATTCTTGCCATACGGGTGGAGGCGCATTGTCTTGTCTCGATGCTATCCTATTATTATACCACAATACCGCCACATCTCGAAGTCTATGCGATGCCAACTCCACAGATTCAGTCTTGGAGGCATGAATAATTCTCAATGTCCTCAACATCTCATCTACAAAACCTAGCGGGTCTTCATCTGGCTTCGACCCGAAAAACTCCGGAGGATTCAAATTCATAAAGTCACGGGCTCGGGTACTAGCTGACCGATCACTTAGGCCCGCATTCTATCGTTGTTCCTGAGCAGCAACCAACTGTGTCAATAGATGTATGGCCTCGGTCACTTGTTGACCCGAAGCAACCGGTGGAGGAATTAGAGCTGGAGCTCCTCCTTGTTCTCCCACATTAGGCGGGGTGGAAGAAGTATTAGATAATGCCTCATTATGTGATTGGCCTTCTTCTATGTTCATCGGAGGCTCTCTTTCTACCAGCCTCTTTGCCGTAGTCTTTCCCTTCTGGGCGGCTGTAGTCTTTCCCTTTGGCGGCATTCGGAAATTACAACACACTATTAGGGAGGAAAAAATCTTATACACGGCTCTATCGCACGATCCGATAAGAGGAAAGATGGTCATTTTTCCTAAATGCCCTGTAGCCTCTTGTTTATTGATGTGGCGCGCAACACACCATAAACAAGACTTTACTAGACACGGCTCGTAGACAGTTCCTAGGACTGAACTGCTCTGATACCAATTTTGTCAAGACCCAGCTAGGGGCCGCGATGGGTACCCGGGGCTAACCACGGAGCACCGCTCGTTCTACCGCTTATCATACTCATTAGACATTCCTTTATCAAATTTATGCTCAATTTATAAGAAAATCATTCCTCATTTGAAACATAAATACTTTTATAGACATAAGCCTTTAGGCTATTAAAATAATATATGTATATATTTATTTACATAATGGCAACCTCGTGAGACCGCATAACCCACATTGTGTATCTACGTGCCTCTACTGGAGTGCTAGACATAGAGACGGGACAGGACCCCGTTGTGCCCAACATATACAAATGTACACAAAAGAATAATCAAGCACCTCCGGAACAAAGGGGTGCTTTCAAGCAGCTAACAACTCCTATGAGTCTGGATCAAGCTCGCTTCCCTGTCTACCTGTGGGCATGAACACAGCGTCCAAAGAAAACGGACGTCAGTACGAACATTGTATTGAGTATGTAAGACAGGAATGAAATAAATATAATAGAAGGATCATGAGCCGTAAGAGAGAGATATAACCTGCATGAGTGTCATAGGCAAATACATTTTGTACATATATCATATTTTACAGAATCATGGTACATATGTCATCACATCACATATATCATCAGATCAAAATCCTCATCATTAACCGACGTCCGGGTAACCATCATATTCCGCCCACTAGTGGTGATCATGCCCGACCCTCTAGGTTCGGTGTAAACATAGCAGCCCACCTTAGCGGTGACATGCCCGGCCATATTGCCGTGGTGGAATCATATCGTCATATAGTCAATCATAACCCATCATTATTACACATCTCATGAACATATCATAATCTAATCATAGCTCGGCATTTTCTGTTATATCCCGTATTTTTGTACATTGGGCTAGTCGCGATAAGTTAAGGACAAGACTATTTTGGGATACGAGGTAGAGACTTGTAACATCCGATTTTGTTTTAATGCACAAGTTGCTTATAAATTTTATTTGGTATAGAAATATTAATGGAGATTAGGGATTAATTAACCATGATTAGATTATTAAGTGGGGTTAAAAACTTAATTACTTCACTAATTGGCCATTAGTGGACGTGTGGGCCCCACCCATGCATGGACAAATTTGATTGGCTCAAACCATGAGTGGGACATGTGTCCAACTCTTAGGAATCATATAAATATCAAATTGATGACTAAGGGAGCCATTTATCATCTTCAACCAAAATAGAAAAACCTAGAGATAGAAAGAGAGGCTCTCGGCCATGGATGTGCTTGGTAAGCTCACAGGTTCTTCATCCAAAATAATTTTCCAAGGTGTTCTAACTGAATTGGAAGGGAAATTGTGACGTGAAAGTGTTCATTAAGGCAACAAGAACAAGTATTATTTCAATTCACAAATCCTAGCCAAGTTGAGAAGTCAAGTGTTAAGGTAAGGTTAATCATATTTTACATGTATTAAGGGTGGTTTGAATGGGTTGTAGTTTGTAGAAATGGATGAAATTCATGGAATTATGTGTGTTGGTATTGAGGCCGTGTAGGGGTTGTTTTGTGTAGGAAATGGTGAACAAATTTTACTAAGTATTTGGTTGTTGTTGTTATGAATTTTATGATGAGAATAAAGGTATTTAGTGGTTCAAGTTGGAGTTGTAATTGTTTGTGGGCTGTTGTAGAAGTTAATATGGTGTTAATATAGTTTCTTGCGTTTATGTCAATAATGTTGTTAACGTGTGGTTGTTGGTATAGTTCATGAATTTGAATGAACAAAATGTGTTGTTGTTGTTCTTGCTAAGCTTGGAAGATCAATGGTAATTAAGATTATATGTTGTATTGTGGGTTGGTTGGGCTATTTTGGAATGTTGTACGGACTGTCCGGAGCGTTCTCGAGTCTTGTTTGAATAGTCTCGGGTTAGTACTTGAACGTATGATTGTTGATATTGGCTTGGTTGTATGTTGCTAGTTTGAATATAAGGGAAACGTCGTCTAATTATCTAGAAAGGAGTTACTAATTTTAGAATACGTTTAGAATCTCCCCGTAGCTTAACCGTAGTTCTTGACGTCTTAATATAGGTTGAAATACTATTGGGCAACGTGTACGTGCTGTGTTGCGAGTAAACGCTAAAGGTATGTAAAGCTGTCCCTTCTTTCTTTTGGCATGTCCTAGATGTAAGTAATGTACGATATGAGCTTTGGGGTAATTCTACTCACAAGTTTCCGAGCATGATTTATGATTCTTATTCACTTCTTGATGTTAGAACTCTCAGGATAGTCGAGCTATTGCCCTCGAGTCTTTTATATGATTGTCTAGTAAATGGTGTATAAAAGTTCCTATTCTTAAAGGATTCTATAATGAATAATGTCCTTAACTTTCATAAGCTGTCTCGTATTGATTTGATACATGTCGATGATCGTTGAGACTTTTCTCAATATAGTTCTTAATGAAATTTAGAGAGAACTTAATATGGTTATTATCCTGATACTCGAGAGCTGATTAGTCTTCTTATCTATTTAGTCTCAAAAGATGATTTATGTGCATACGGTTACTTACTACTCTGCTCGTGCATACTGTTGTTACATCTTTCACCGAGTCCCGGGCCGGGTAAGTTATCGTGCATAGTTTCACTGCATTATTCACTGAGTCCCTTACCAAAGGGCCGGGTACGATATATGATGATATGATAATATGATATATGATTATGGCACCGAGTCCCATGATGGGCCGGGTACGGTATACGTGTACACGACTTTATTCACCAATTCCCTTACTAGGGGGCTGGGTACGGTATATGTATATGATGATATGACTATGACACCGAGTCCCATAATGGGCCGGGTACGGTATATGATAATGATCTGCATGATTTTGTTTCATAAGGCACAGGTACAGTGACTTCTTGATTATTATACTTATCTCCTGGAATCTCTACTTCAGTTATGATCTTTCTTATGGTATTTCATGCTTTATATACTCAGTACATATCTTATACTGACCCCCTTTCTTCGGGGGGCTGCGTTTCATGCCCGCAGGTACAGACACTCATTTTGGTGATCCGCCAGGTTAGGATACCTATTCAGCTATCTTGGAGTGCTCCCTTGTCCCGGAGCCTAGCTTTTGGTACAGATCCTTTTGTTGCACATATGCGTTTATCCAGGGGTACGACGGGGCCCTGTCCCGTCATATGATATTGTTGTTACTCTTAGAGGTCTGTAGACATATGTGTGGGTTGTATATCATTGTTGTTCAGTTGGGTCTGTATGACTTATGCTTTGGAACGTTCCCATTCGTAGTGGCAGCCTTGTCGGCTTTCGTATATATATATATATATATATATGTGTGTGTTTTGGGAAGTTATGTGTTTTGACAGCCTTGTCGGCTTGTGTATGGCTAGGACGTTCCCCTATATTATGATAGCCTTGCCGGCTTATGTACGATGTTATCTGTTGATAGTTGTAACTCCTCAGGAGACAGGCTGTGGTGATATATGTATATATGTGACAGTCTTGAGACGACATCTTTTTTTTTTATATAAGTTCCTTATCATGCTAGTTATGAGCTGATTATAGCTAACAGGTGTGTATATGAGTGGCCAGCTTGGGCACTAGTCACGGCCTACGGGGTTGGGTCGTGACAAAAGTCGTATCAGAGCAGTTCATCCTCGGAGTGTCTACAGACCGTGTCTAGTAGAGTCTTGTTTATCGGTGTGTTGTGCACCACATCTATAAACAGAAAGCTATGGGACATTTAGGATGTTATCTTTCCTTCTCACTCTAGATCGTGCGATAGAGTTGTATTATCTGGATAATTCCTCCCTAACGGATTATTATGTTTACAGTGATGCCTCCAAAGAAAGCGACAGCTACCCAGAAGGGCAAGTCAGTGGCTGGAGAGACCAGCCAGATCCGGAGAGTTACTAGGGCCCATGCCCAGCCTATGCCTGAGGTTGTGCTCCAGTCAGCGAGCTCTGCTACACCGCCTAAAGCAGCAGCAGCTGCAGATCAAGGGGCGGCTCCACCGCCAGTTCCTGAGGTTCCAGTACCTGAGCTTGCAGCTCCTCAGCCAGGGGCGGAGGATAGGGCCATGAGAGATGCAGTTCAGTTACTGACTAGACTAGCGGCAGGGCAGGCTCGCAGGCATGGATTAGGGGTTGACTATGTGGATAGACATGATAGTTTGAGGGCTCGTGATTTCTTGACTTGTAATCCCCCAGAGTTCTATGGGTCAAAGCCTGCGGAGGATCCACAGGAATTTATTCGGCAGATGCAGCGTACGTTGAGGATAATTAGAGCTTCTAAGACCGAGTCTGTTTATTTAGCTTCATATCGGTTGCGCGATGTAGCTGTGAATTGGTATGAGTCCTGGGAGTTGTCAAGGGGTGAGGATGCTCCTCCAGTGGTATGGGATGAGTTTGTGGAGGCCTTCCTTAGCCACTTTCTACCTCCGGAGATGAGGCGAGCTAGAGTCGATAGATTTTTACATTTGAGGCAGAATGGTAAAAGTGTTCGAGATTATAGTCTTGAATTTGATTCGTTGGCTAGGTATGCGCCTACTATTGTAACCGATATGGCTGATAGGGCGCATCGTTATGTGATGGGACTGGATCGTTACTTGATTGATAGCAGTATGGCAGTGGCTTTTCAGCCAGGTATGGATATTGCTCGGGTACAGCTTATGCACAGGGGGTAGAGGATCGGGACAGGGGACGCCAGCCGGATAGAGACTATGACGGAGGCCAGCATAAGAGGGCTAGATCAGTTGGCTATCCGGGTGAGTTTCGAGGCGGGCAGCCTCAGCAGCAGTATAGCAGACATCCTTCCCAGCCAGCCCGGAGTGCACCCCCACAGTTCTCGGGTAGGAGATTTGATAGTACAGGGTATTCAGGAGCCGGTCAGAGCTCCAGGGCTTCAGGTTCACAAATGCACAGGAGTTCGGGTCGGTCGAGGCCACCTTTGCCTCGGTGTTCTCGTTGTGGTAGGCCTCATTTTGGGGAATGTCGTTTTGCTACAGGTGCTTGCTTTACTTGTGGCCGTCAAGGCCATATTATGAGGGAGTGTCCATTTAGGGGTAGTCCAGGTGGTGCAACTCAGCCTACTGGGTCGGTTGTTGTTTCATCTTCTTCTGTGGCTATGCGCCCTATGGGGCAGGGTATTCAGACACCAGCAGGATGTGGTAGAGTCCGTGGCGGAGCTTCCAGTTCTAGCGGTCCTTCAAACCGCATATATGCTTTGGCTAGTAGACAGGATCAGGAGGCGTCACCAAATGTGGTTACAGGTATATTATCGATCTTCTCTCAGGACGTATATGCATTGATAGATCCAGGCTCCACCTTATCATATATATCTCCCTTTGTTGCTAGTAGAATTGGAATAAAACCTGAGTTGATTGAACCATTTGAGGTAGCTACACCGGTAGGAGATTCTGTTATAGCAAAGCAGGTATACAAAAAGTGTTCGGTGAATATATATAGTCGTCATACCTTGGAAGATTTGATAGAGTTGGATATGACTGAGTTTGATGTTATTATGGGTATGGATTGGTTAGTTTCTTGTTATGCTAACGTTAATTGTAGAAACAAGATAGTTCGGTTTCAGTTCCCAGGGGAACCAACCATATAATTGCTTGGGCATACGGCATCGCCGAGGGGTAAGTTTATTTCATACATCAAGGCAAGGAAGATGGTTAGAAAGGGTTATATTTATCATCTGGTTCATGTGCATGACTTGAAAGTAGAGGCACCGACTCATCAGTCAGTCCCGGTAGTCAATGAATTTCCAAATGTATTTCCCGATGAACTTCCAGGTCTTCCTCCTGAGCGGGAGATAGAGTTCACTATAGATGTGTTGCCAGATACTCAGCCCATATCTATTCCTCCTTACAGAATGGCACCTGCAGAACTGAAAGAATTGAAGGAGCAGCTGAGAGATTTGTTAGATAAGGGCTTCATTAGGCCCAGCACATCACCTTGGGGAGCGCTAGTACTGTTCGTGAGAAAGAAAGACGGGTCGCTGTGGATGTGTATTGATTATATGCAGCTGAACAAGGTGACTATAAAAAATAGATATCCCCTCCCCAGGATTGATGATTTATTTGACCAGTTGCAGGGTGCTAAGTGTTTCTAAAAGATAGACCTACGGTCAGGCTATCACCAGGTGTGGGTAAGAGAGGCAGATATTCCAAAAACTGCATTCAGGACCCGATACAGGCACTATGAGTTTAGGGTGATGTCATTTTGGCTGACCAATGCTCCAGCAGTGTTTATGGATCTGATGAACCGAGTATTCAGGCCGTTCCTAGATATGTTCGTGATTGTATTTATTGATGATATTTTGGTCTATTCACGATCAGAAGAGGAGCATGCGGATCATCTGAGAACGGTACTTGGGGTGCTCCAACGCCAGAAATTGTATGCTAAGTTCTCTAAATGTGAATTCTGGTTGACATCAGTAGCATTCTTGGGGCATATTATTGGAGCTGATGGCATTCGGGTGGATACACAGAAGATTGAGGCCGTAAAGAATTGGCCTACACCTACGACACCTACTGAGGTATGTAGTTTTCTGGGGTTAGCAGGATATTACAGAAGATTTGTGGATAAGTTTGCTTCGATTTCAGCGCCTTTAACGAGGCTAACTCAGAAGACAGCTAAGTTCCAGTGGACAAATGCTTGTGAACGAAGTTTTGAGTTGCTGAAAGATAAGTTGACTACAGCTCCAGTTTTAACTCTTCCCGATGGACCAGATGGTTATGTCATTTATTGTGATGCTTCCGGTGTTGGGCTAGGTTGTGTATTGATGCAGCATGGCAAAGTTATAGACTATGCCTCCCGGCAGCTCAGGAAACATGAAAGAAATTATCCCACCCATGATCTGAAGTTAGCAGCGGTTATTCATGCTCTGAAAATATGGAGACATTATTTATATGGTGTGCATGTTGATGTTTATACAGATCATAAGAGTCTCCAATACATCTTTAAGCAGAAGGAGCTGAATTTGTGGCAGAGGCGGTGGCTAAAGTTGCTAAAAGACTATGATGTTGACATTCTATATCACCCAGGAAAGGCCAATGTTGTAGCAGATGCGCTCAGCCATAAATCTATAGGTAGTTTGGCGGATGTACAGCCAGAGCAGAAAGAGATAGTCCGTGAGATTTTCCAGTTAGCTAACCTTGGAGTCCGTTTGGCTGATCTTGATAATGGCAGGGTTTCTGTTCGAGGAGTTGCTGAGTCCTCTATCCCAAAAGAGATAAAAAGACAACAGTATGAGGACCCTATTCTTGTACATCATAGATATGCAGCTATTAAAAAGGAAGAGACCCCATTCGAGATTGCACCGGATGGAGTGCTACGATACAAGGGTAGATTATGTGTACCTGAGGTTGCAGGGTTACGACGACAGGTGATGGGAGAGGCACACTATGCCCGTTATTCTGTTCATCCAGGGTGAACGAAGATGTATCATGACCTCAGATGCTTGTATTGGTGGGATGGCATGAAGAAGGATATAGCAGAGTTTGTTGCACAGTGTCCGAATTGTCAACAGGTTAAGATCGAGCACCAGAAGCCTGGGGGACTATTACAGGAGATGGAGATTCCTACCTGGAAATGGGAGGTAATAAATATGGACTTTGTCACAGGGTTACCTCGCACTCCGTGAAAACATGACTCTATTTGGGTCATCGTTAATAGGTTGACAAAATCAGCCCACTTTCTTCCAGTCAGGACTACATATTCAGCCGAGGATTATGCCAGGCTGTACCTTAAAGAGATAGTGAGACTTCACGGGGTTCCCACAGCTATTATCTCCGATAGAGGAGCCCAATTTACAGCTAACTTCTGGAGATCCTTCCAGGAGGGATTGGGTACACAAGTGAGTCTCAGCACAGCATTTCACCCTCAGATGGACGGACAGGCCGAGCGTACCATTCAGACACTACAAGATATGTTACAGGCCTGTGTTATTGATTTACGGGGTAGCTGGGATGATCATTTTCTACTTATTGAATTCGCCTATAATAACAATTATCATTCGAGTATTCTGATGGCACCGTATGAGGCCTTATATGGGAGGAAGTGCAGATCACCTATTGGTTGGTTTGATATTGGTAAGACCAAGTTGATAGGCCCAAATATGATTCAGCAGACTGTTGATAAAGTAAAGCTTATTCAGGAGAGATTACTGGCAGCCCAGAGTCAGCAGAAATCATATGCAGATAATCGACGTCAACACTTAGAATTTCAGGTTGGTGATTGGGTGTTCTTGAAGGTGTCACCCATGAAGGGTGTTATGAGATTCGGCAGGAAAGGGAAGTTAAGCCCGAGATACATTGGGCCATATCAAATTATCCGTAGGGTAGGCCGAGTTGCCTACGAGTTAGACCTACCATCTAAATTGGAAGCGGTACACCCAGTATTTCATGTGTCTATGCTTCGCAAATATATCAGCGACCCTTCTAGGGTATTCCCTGTGGAGGATGTCCAGGTAACAGAGGAGCTATCGTATAAGGAAAACCCTGTAGCTTTACTGGATCGTCAGATGAGAAGGTTGCGTACTAAAGACGTGGCTTCCGTTAAGGTGTTGTGGCGGAACAATAATAGGGAGGAGATGACCTGCGAAGCCGAAGAGGAGATGAAGAATAAATATCCCTACTTGTTTCCTATGCCTACAGGTAATCTAAACTCCTAAATTGATTATGTTGATTAATAAATGAACTATATGTGACAATGCTATAAAAAAGACTTCCCTAAAATCCCTATAAGACCTTGTGAGACTAGTTTAACATTCGAGGATGAATGTTCTAAAGGGGGGAAGGATGTTATATCCCGTATTTTTGTACATTGGGCTAGTCGCGATAAGTTAAGGACAAGACTATTTTGGGATACGAGGTAGAGACTTGTAACCTCCGATTTTGTTTTAATGCACAAGCTGCTTATAAATTTTATTTGGTATAGAAATATTAATGGATATTAGGGATTAATTAACCATGATTAGATTATTAAGTGTGATTAAAAACTTAAATACTTCACTAATTGGCCATTAGTGGCCGTGTGGGCCCCACCCATGGCATGGCCAAATTTGATTGGCTCAAGCCATGAGTGGGACATGTGTCCAACACTTAGGCATCATATAAATATCAAATTGATGACTAAGGGAGCCATTTATCATGTTCAACCAAAATAGAAAAACCTAGAGATAGAAACAGAGGCTCTCGGCCATGAATGAGCTTGGTAAGCTCACAAGTTCTTGATCCAAAATAATTTTCCAAGGTGTTCTAGCTGAATTGGAAGGGAAATTGTGACGTGAAAGTGTTCATTAAGGCAACAAGAACAAGTATTATTTCAATTCACAAATCCTAGCCAAGTTGAGAAGTCAAGTGTTAAGGTAAGGTTAATCATCTTTTACATGTATTAAGGGTGGTTTGAACGGGTTGTAGTTTGTAGAAATGGATGAAATTCATGGAATTATGTGTGTTGGTATTGAGGCCATGTAGGGGCTGTTTTGTGTAGGAAATGGTGAACAAATTTTACTAAGTATTTGGTTGTTGTTGTTATGAATTTTAGTGGTTCAAGTTGGAGTTGTAATTGTTTGTGGGCTGTTGTAGAAGTTAATATGGTGTTAATATAGTTTCTTACGTTTATGTCAATAATGTTGTTAACGTGTGGTTGTTGGTATAGTTCATGAATTTGAATGAACAAAATGTGTTGTTGTTGTTCTTGCTAAGCTTGGAAGATCAATGGTAATTAAGATTATATGTTGTATTGTGTGTTGGTTGGGCTGTTTTGGAATGTTGTGCGGACTGTCCGGAGCATTCTCGAGTCTTGTTTGAATAGTCTCGAGTTAGTACTTGAACGTATGATTGTTGATGTTGTCTTGGTTGTATGTGGCTGGTTTGAATATAAGGGAAACATCGTCTAATTATCTAGAAAGGAGTTACTAATATTAGAATACGTTTAGAATCTCCCCGTACCTTAACCGTCGTTCTTGACGTCTTAATATAGGTTGAAATACTATTGGGCAGCGTATACGTGCTGTGTTACGAGTAAACGCTCGAGTCTTTTATATGATTGGCTAGTAAATGATGTATAAAGGTTCCTTTTCTTAAAGGATTCTATAATGAATAATGTCCTTAACTTTCATAAGCTGTCTCGTATTGATTTGATACATGTCTATGATCCCTAAGACTTTCCTTAATATAGTTCTTAATGACATTTAGAGAGAACTTAATATGGCTATTATCCTGATACTCGAGAGCTGATTAGTCTACTTATCTATTGAGTCTCAAAAGATGATTTATGTGCATATGGTTACTTACTACTCTGCTCGTGCATACTGTTGTTACATCTTTCACCGAGTCCCGGGCCGGGTATGTTATCGTGCACAGTCTAACTGCATTATTCACCGAGTCCCTTAACAAAGGGCCGTGTACAATATATGATGATATGATGATATGATATATGATTATGGCACCGAGTCCCATGATGGGCCGGGTACGGTATACGTGTACACGACTTTATTCACCGAGTTCCTTACTAGGGGGCCGGGTACGGTATATGCATCTGATGATATGACTATGACACCGAGTCCCATAATGGGCCAGGTACGGTATATGATAATGATATATGCATGATTTTGTTTCATAAGGCACAGGTACAGTGACCTCTTGATTATTATACATATCTCCTGGAATCTCTACTTCAGTTATGATCTTTCTTATGGTATTTCATGCTTTATATACACAGTACATATCTCGTACTGACCCCCTTTCTTCGGGGGGCTGCGTTTCATGCCCGCAGGTACCGACGCTCGTTTTGGTGATCCGCCAACTTAGGATATCTATTCAGCTATCTTGGAGTTCTCCTTTGTCCCGGAGCCTAGCTTTTGGTACAGATCCTTTTGTTGCACATATGCGTTTATCCAGGGGTACAGCGGGGCCCTGTCCCGTCATATGATACTGTTGTTACTCTTAGAGGTCTGTAGACATATGTGTGTGTTGTATATCGATGTTGTTCAGTTGGGTCTGTATGACTTATGCTTTGGAACGTTCCCATTCGTAGTGGAAGCCTTGTCGGCTTGCATATATATATATATATATATATATATATATATATATATATATATGTTTTGGGAAGTTATTAGTTATGAAAGCCTTGTTGGCTTGTGTATGGCTGGGACGTTCCCCTATATTATGATAGCTTTGCCGGCTTATGTACGATGTTATCTGTTGATAGTTGTAACTCCTCAGGAGACAGGTTGTGGTGATATATGTATTTATGTGACAGTCTTGAGACAATGTCTTGTTTTTTTTTTTATATAAGTTCCTTATCATGCTTGTTATGAGCTGATTATAGCTAACATGTGTGTATACGAGTGTCCAGCTCGGGCACTAGTCACGGCCTACGGGGTTGGGTCGTGACATTTTCATACATAACATAAGAATTTTATAAGCTAGCATTATTAATCATCGTGTAGACATATCATGACTTAGCATCATTTCACATTTATTATTAGGAGCGTACATTATGCTTTAAGGCAACTATGGCTATGTCGGGGTGACGTAAGGTCGTGAACCCCCGATTATATTATGAGCATTTATGAGTATTCTGCCTCACCTTGAAGGAAGTAATATATAAGGTGTGTTAAAAATAACGACATCATTAACGTCATAGGAGCATCATATCATGAACTCTAGAATCTCCATACTTTAACTCATTATCATCATTATCATACTTGTATGTAGTTTGGTATATTTACGGACTCATAGGCTCCATCATATAGGAGGATTATGGAAAACTTAGAAGATTCATTCCTTGGAAGGAAAGGGATTTTCCTTACATACCCTTTTCGTTTAACTTGTTCTCCTTTGATGCTCACGTTTCTACCTTCAAGAGAAGTCGCATGAACATTAGCCAAACGATTACTTAAACGTGCTTACTAAAGCTAAAGAAAATAGGGCAGCATTTCCTTTGTTTATACAACTTTTCCCATATTCTATGTCAGCTCCCAAACGTTCATATCAACATTCACAATATTGCATCCAACAATCATCATTTATCTACATTTACCACAATTCAACATTTCCCTTCAATTTCTCCACAATTATGGTTATAGCTCATTATCGCGTTTTCTCATATATAATACTTATTCCATGGTCTAAATGTCATTTATAACGTATTCACGATCACAACATACCAACATTCATCATTCATCCCAACCACTATTCAACAACGACACTATTCACTCATTTATGACCCATTTTGTATGTCTTTCTACAATTCAAGTGTCTTAGCCTTCCAATACCTTAAACAACATGGTAAGGTCATGAAACTTACCTTAGATGATGGATGAACAACCCCTGAGTGGAACTTCTTTTCTTGCACCAAAAACCCTAGTCCACTTCCATTGGGATTTCTTGACTTAGATGAACTTTGGTAGGTTTCTTACACTTGATTTTGTGGGTTTAATGTAGTTGATCGTGGATTTCCCTTGGTTTCTTGTGGATGAATAATGGAGATTGTTCTAGAGGTTTATATGATCAAAAATGGTGAAAATATGATTTTGGGTCGAATTTGGTCTATTTATAGTGGTGCAGAAAATTCTGGACCGACACAACTACGGCAAGCTTTGCTAGTCGCAAAGCGTGCTTTGCGAGCCGCATGTTGTGTCGCAAACCTCGTAACATCACCAATTTCACAGTCACACTTTGCTGCGCAACTGCGTGGCCCCAAAGCATGGTTTGCTGCTCGCATGTTGCGCCACAAAGTGCGCCATAATGTGACATTTTACCAAACTTCCACCGAAACTTAACTGTGATGATCCGACGAGCCTTAAACCTTCCCGAGGCTTACTAAACATGGTTTTTCTCCATTATATACCCAAGATGAACATATATCTCCCCATGACCTCGAAAAATTTATCCTACTTCCCAAGGCTAGGACAATTAGCATTCGGCGGAACTCAACGTATGAAAATGAGAGGTGTAACATTCTCCCCCCCTTTTGGAACATTCGTCCTCGAATGTTAAACACTCGGGATTCTACGAAAATTTTGCCAGAGTTTCCCCTGTAATATGGCACTACCATCCTGTCACAACAACCCATAATATCACTGCCTCACAGGGCCACAACATAATAGCAACATATCTATGGCCACACACGACCAAAAGTATGAAAAGTAAGCATACATACCTTATATTGTTGGCGTTTCATCTTGAGTCTCTCCTGGGGGTTGGAATAAATGCGGGTACGTGGATTTCATTTTCTCTTCCGCTTCCCAAGTCATTTCTTCCCGGTTGTTGTTTCGCCACATGACTTTGACTGAAGCCACTTCCTTATTTCGAAGTCTTCGTACTTGCCTGTCTAAGATGGCAATAGGCACTTCTTCATATGTTAACTTTTCTGTCACTTGCACATCATCTATCGGTACAATCTTTGTGGGAACCCCAACACACTTGCAGAGCATCGAAACATGGAAGACTGGATGGACTGATTCAAGCTCCGAAGGCAAGTCCAATTCATAGGCTACATGACCCACCTTGCGGATAATTTTATAGGGTCCAATGTATCTAGGACTTAACTTCCCTTTCTTTCCAAATCTCATCACCCCTTTCATTGGCGACACTTTCAAAAATACCCAATCATTAACCTGAAATTCCAAGTCTTGTCGGCGATTATCCGCATTAGACTTTTGGCGACTTTGGGCTGTCAATAATCGATCTCGGATCACCTTAACTTTTTCTACTACTTGTTAAATCAATTCAGGGCCTATTAGTTGCACTTCTCCTATTTCGAACCATCCGATTGGGGACTTGCATTTCCTTTCATATAAAGTTTCATACAGAGCCATTTGAATATTGGAATGGTAGCTATTGTTGTAAGAAAACTCAATAAGGGGTAAGTGATTATCCCAACTACCACCGAAATCTAGTATACATGCTTGTAGCATATCTTCTAAGGTCTGAATAGTATGCTCGGCTTGTCCATCAGTCTGCGGATGAAATGCCGTGCTAAGTTTCACTTGGGTACCTAGACCTTCTTGAAAGGATTTCCAGAACTTTGCTGTAAACTGTGCTCCTCTATCTGTGATAATGGATAGTGGAATACCATGGAGTCGCACAATTTCTTTGAGATACAACCTCGCATAATCTTCTGCTGAGTATGTGGTTCTGACTGGAAGAAAATGAGTTGCTTTCGTGAGTCTATCCACGATCACCCATATAGAATCATACTTACCTCGAGAACGAGGTAACCTCACAATAAAATCTATATTGATCATTTCCCATTTCCAAGTAGGAATTTCCATCGCTTGCAATAATCCTCCTGGCTTTTGATGTTCGCTCTCCAGTTGTTGGCAATTTGGACATTGGGATACAAATTCCGCTATGTCTCTCATCATGCCATCCCACCTATATATCATCTTGAGATCATGATACATTTTGGTTGCACTTGGGTGAATAGAATACCGAGAACAATGGGCTTCTTCTAGACTTCATCGGCGCAATTCTGCCACATTCGGCACACATAGCCTGTTTCGGTATCTAAGAATTCCATCCGTGGAAAATTCAAATAGAGACTTCTCTTTTTCTTAAGATATGTCTCTGTAATGGCTCAACTGAGGATCTTCATATTGCCGCTCTATCACTTCGATATTCAAAGCTGAAAATGTAGGATCATTAATGCTAATCCCTACACTACCCGAATCAATGACACATACTCCAAGATTAGCCAATTGGTGCAGCTCATGAACAATCTCATTCTTTTCCAGTGGAACTTCACATAGACTACCCATGGATTGGCGGCTAAGCGCATCGGCTACTACATTCGCTTTTCTGGGGTGGTACAAAATATTCACATTGTAATCTTTCAATAGTTCTAACCACCGCCTCTGCCGCAGATTTAATTCCTTCTGTTTGAAAATATACAGAAGACTCTTGTGATTTGTATAGATATCGACATGCACACCATACAAGTAAAGTCTCCACATTTTTAATGCATAAATAACCGCAGCTAATTCAAGATCATGAATTGGATAGTTCTTTTCATGTTTCCGCAGCTGTCTTGAAGCATATGCAATAAATCTACTCTGCTGCATTAACACGCATCCTAATCCAATGCCGGAAGCATCACAATACACCACATAACCGTCTGACCCTTCTGGAAGTGTTAAGAGTGTTGCTGAGGTTAATCTGTCTTTCAACTCTTTGAAGTTGCGTTCACAAGCATCATTCTATTGAAATTTAGCCAACTTCTGGATTAGCTTCTGCAATGGGGCCGAAATAGATGAGAAGCCCTTTATGAATCTTCTATAATAACCTGCCAATCCTAGAAAACTACGAACTTCTGTAGGCTTCGTGGGCCTTGGCCAAGTCTTCACAGCTTCAATTTTCTGAGTGTCGACTCAAATGCCATCATCTGAAATAACATGGCCTAGAAATGTTACAGAATTTAGCCAAAACTCGCACTTTGAAAATTTTGCATATAATTACCGGGCTCGAAGAATGCCAAGAACAATTCGCAAATGATCTGCATGTTCCGATTCCATGCGAGAGTACACCAGAATATCATCAACGAATACTATCACAAATAAGTCCAAAAGTGGCCTGAACACATTATTCATCAAATTCATAAACACAGCCGGAGCATTGGTCAGCCCAAACGACATTACTCGGAACTCATAGTGGTTATATCTCGTTCTGAAGGTTGTTTTGGGAATATCTTCTTCTCTAACCCTCACTTGATGATAGCCCGACCTCAAGTCTATTTTAGAAAACCACTTTGCACCCTGTAGTTGATCGAATAATTCATCAATCCTTGGGAGAGGATATTTGTTCTTTATCGTCACTTTGTTCAACTGCCTGTAATCGATGCACATTCGTGGAGAACCGTCTTTCTTTCTCACGAACAAGACTGGGGCTCCCCACGGTGATGAACTGGTCTAATAAACGCCTTTTCAAGCAAATCATTCAACTACGCCTTTATCTCTTTCAATTTTGCCGGAGCCATTCGATAAGGAGGAATAGAGATAGGCTTGGTGTCCGGCTACACATCAATGGCGAAGTAAATCTCTCTTTCTGGGGGAAGACCTGGAAGTTCATCTAGAAATACATCCGGAAATTCATTCACTACCGGAACGGATTGGAAAGTTGGCGACTTTGCCTCGGTGTCATGAACTCGGACTAGGTGATAAATATAGCCCTTGGCTATCATCTTTCTTGCCTTGAGGTAGGAAATAAACCTACCCTTCGGAGATGCTGCATTACCCTTCCATTCAAGCACGGGCTCTCCCGGGAATTGGAATCGAACCACTTCAATTCGGCAATCGATATTATCATAACATGATGCCAACTAATCCATACCCATAATTACATCGATCACACATCACAATTACACAATTTTTATACACTTGTCTAGCTATCACGGGATCACCAACCGGAGTAGATACCACAAAAGGTTTGATTGGCTCAGGTTTCACCCCAATACAACCAGCAACATATGGACTAATATAAGAGAAAGTAGAACCCGGACCTATCAATGCATACACATCATGGGAGAATATAGACAATGTACCTGTAACCACATCCGGGGAGGACTCACGATCCTGCCGTCCAGCTAAAGCATATACACGGGGCTGAGTGGCACCTGAAGTAGATGCTACCCCTCTGCCCCTACCTCGGCCTGCTGACATCTGGGGAGTTTGCCTTACCGGGCGCACTGAGGAAGAACCAGCTACTGAACCTTTGGGATGAACCACACCTCTACCATACCGCGAGGGACAATCTCACATCAAATGCCAAGTCTGTCCACAAACATAACAAGCATCTGTGTCCTAGCGACATGGCCTTGAGTGTAATTTCTTGCACTGGCTATATCGTGGAACTGGTGGTCTCCTCTGACTATAATCGCCCCCAAACTAAGAACCCGAAATTCTCGAACTCTGACCCTGTTCTGAAGGGAAAAAGCGATCAAATCTCCTGTTCGCATATCGAGAAGGCGCACTAGTCACTGACTGGCCTGAATGTCGGGAATAAGTCTGCCTCGATCCACCTCTATAGTCACTACCTGTCCCCATAGACCTAGCCCACTTGCTTTGCCTTCCATCAATATCACGATCACTCCTTTATGGTTGCTGTCGCCCCTCTAAGTTCTGGGCATGTGCTTGTATTCGGGAAATATCCATCCCTTCTTGCAACGAAGCCGTCAAACAATCCTTGAACAAATGTGGTCCCAAACCACTCACAAATCTATGTACCCGATCTCCCATGTCGGCCACCATATTCGGGGCATATCTAGCCAAAGAATTAAATTATATGCTATTCTCCCGATCACTCATATTTCCTTGCCTCAAATTTAGAAATCTATCCGCTCTAGCTCAGCGGACCTCGGGTAGCAAATAGTGACGGATAAAAGCATCTACAAATTGTTGCCATACGAGTGGAGGCGCATTCTCTTATCTCGATACGATCTAATTATTATACCACAATACCGCCACATCTCGAAGTCAATACGATTCCAATTCCACAGATTCAGTCTTGGAGGCATGAATAATTTTCACTTTCCTCAACATCTCATCTACAAAACCTTGCGGGTCTTCATCCGGCTTCGACCCGAAAAACTCCGGAGGATTCAAACTCATAAAGTCATGGGCTCGGGTACTAGCTGAACGATCACTTGGGCCCGCATTCTGCCGATGTGCCTGAGCGGTAACCAACTGTGTCAATAGATGTATGGCCTCGGTCACTTGTTGACCCGAAGCAACCGGTGGAGGAATTGGAGCTGGAGCTCCTCCTTGTTGCCCTTCTGGGCAGCTGTAGCCTTTCCCTTTGGCGGCATTCTAAAATTACAACACACTATTAGGGAGGAAAAAATCTTATACACGGCTCTATCGCACGATCTCATAAGAGGAAAGATGGTCATTTTTCTTAAATGCCCTGTAGCCTCTTGTTTATTGATGTGGCGCGCAACACACCATAAACAAGACTCTACTAGACACAGCTCGTAGACGCTTCCTAGGACTGAACTGCTCTGATACCAATTTTGTCACGACCCAGCCAGGGGCCGCAACGGGTACCCGGAGCTAACCACCAAGCACCGCTCGTTCTACCGTTGTTCATACTCATTAGAAATTCCTTTATCAAATTTATGCTCAATTTATAAGAAAATCATTCCTCATTTGAAACATAAATACTTTTATAGACATAAGCCTTTAGGCTATCAAAATAATATATGTATATATATATATTTACATAATGGCAACCTCGTGAGACCACATAATACACACTGCGTATCTACGAGCCTCTACTGGAGTGCTAGACATAGAGACGGGACAGGACCCCATCGTGCCCAACATATACAAATGTACACAAAAGAATAATGAAGCACCTCCTGAACAAAGGAGTGCTTTCAAGCAGCTAACAGCTCCTACGAGTCTGGATCAAGCTCGCCTCCCTGTCTACTTGTGGGCATGAACACATTGTCTAAAGAAAACGGATGTCAGTACGAACATTGTATTGAGTATGTAAGACAGGAATGAAATAAATATAATAGAAGGATCATGAGCCCTAAGAGAGAGATATAACCTGCATGTGTGTCATAGGCAAATACATTTTGTACATATATCATATTTTACAGAATCATGGTACATATGTCATCACATCACATATATCATCAGATCAAAATCCTCATCGTTAACCCGCGTCCGGGTAACCATCATATGACGCCCACTAGTGGTGATCATGCCTGGCCCTCTAGGTTCGGTGTAAACAAAGCAGCCTGCCTTAGCGGTGACATGCCCGTCCATCTTGGCACGGTGGAATCATATGCAGCCCGCCTTAGCAGTGACATGCCCGGCCATATTGGCGCGGTAGAATCATATCGTCATATAGTCAATCATAACCCATCATTATTACACATCTCACGAACATATCATAATCTTATCATAGCTCGGCATTTTCACACATAACATAAGCATTTTATAAGCTAGCATTATTAATCATCTTGTAGACATATCATGACTTAGCATCATTTCACATTTATTATTAGGAGCATACATTAGGCTTTGAAGGCAACTATGGCTATGTCGGGGTGACGTAAGGTCGTGAACCCCCAATTATATTATGAGCATTTATGAGTATTCTGCCTCACCTTGAAGGAAGTAATATATAAGGTGAGTGTTAACAATAATGGCATTATTAACGTCATAGGAGCATCATATCATCATTATCATACTTGTATGTAGTTTGGTATATTTACGGACTCATAGGCTCCATCATATAGGAGGATCATAGAAAACATAGAAGATTCATGCCTTGGAAGGAAAGGGATTTGCCTTACATACCTTTTTCATTTAACTAGTCTATCGCTTGCTTGTTCTCCTTTGATGCTCACGTTTCTACCTTCAAGAGAAGTCGCATGAACTTTAGCCAATCGATTAGTTAAACGTGCTTACTAAAGCTAAAGAAAATTGGGCAGCATTTCCTTTGTTTATACAACTTTTCCCATATTCTATGTCAGCTCCCAAACGGTCATATCAACATTCAAAATATTGCAACCAACAATCATCATTTATCTACATTTACCACAATTCACCGTTTCTCTTCAATTTCTCCACAATTATGGTTGTAGCTCATTATCACATTTTCTCATATATAATACTTATTCCACTGTCTAAATGTAATTTATAACGTATTCACGATCACAACATACCAACATTCATCATTCATCCCAACCACTATTCAACAATGACACTATTCACTCATTTATGACCCATTTTTTATGTCTTTCTACAATTCAAGTATCTTAGCCTTCAAATACCTTAAACAACATAGTATGGTCATGAAACTTACCTTAGATGATGGATGAACAACCCTTGAGTGGAACTTCTCTTCTTGCACTAAAAACCCTAGTCCACTTCCCTTGGGATTTCTTGACTTAGATGAACTTTGGTAGATTTCTTACACTTGATTTTGCGGGTTTAATGTAGTTGATCGTGGATTTCCCTTGGTTTCTTGTGGATGAATAATGGAGAGTGTTCTAGAGGTTTATGTGACCAAAAATGGTGAAAATATGATTTTGGGTCGAATTTGGTCTATTTATAGTGGTCCAGAAAATTCTGGACCGACACAACATGCGACAAGCTTTGATAGACGCAAAGCGTGCTTTGCGAGCTGCATGTTGTGTCGCAGACCTCGCAACATCACCAATTTCACTGTCACACTTTTCTGCGCAACTGCGTGGCCGCAAAGCGCGCTTTGCTACTCGCATGTTGCGCCACAAAGTGCGCCATAATGTGACATTTTACCAAACTTCCCCCGAAACTTAACTCCGATGATCTGACGAGTCTTAAACCTTCCCGAGGCTTACTAAACATGATTTTTCTCCATTATATACCCAAGATGAACATATCTATCCCCATGACCTCGAAAAATTTATCCTACTTCCCAAGGCCAGGACAATTAGCATTCGGCGAAACTCAACGTATGAAAATGAGAGGTGTAACATGTACCGACCTTCCCCCTTTTCAAAACATTCGTCCTCGAATGTTAAACTCTCAGGGACCTTAATACTCTTTCCGGCCAGTGCCTTGCCCTTCTGGGTTGCCGTTTCTTTTCTCTTCATAAGTTTCACTGAAATCACAGCATATGATCAGGAGAAAGAGAATCCTCATAACATGGTTCTATCGCACGATCTAAGATAGGAAAAAAAAAGAAATCTTCCTAAATTCCTTACAGCCTCCTGTCTATAAGTATGGTGCACTGCACGTTATAAACAAGACTCTGCTAGACATGGCTTGTAGACAACCCTAGGACAAACCTGATCTGATACCAATTTGGCACCCAGCATCTTACAGAAACTGAGCGAACCAACTTATAACTCGCATCCTCTATGTCTCAAACGACAAAATAAGACAAAAGGGCTAAATAAGAACATAATATCATGCATAAGTATATGTATATGCCATGGGCCTATAAATCTGATATAACGACTAGCAAGACATAACTAAGGGATATACAAGACACTGTCTGCAAAGCCTCTATGAACCTGACTGAAGTATACAAGTCGGGGCAGGGCCTCCGACATACCCTTAACACAAAGTACAAATACAACCCAGTCTCGGCAATGCTCCAGGAAGAAGTGGAGCCCACCAATCAAAACTAGTACCTAAAAGCAGTCTACTGGGGAAGATCCGCGTCCCGTCTGTCTACACCTGCGGGCATGAACGCAGCGTTCACAAGAAAGGACGTCAGTACGAATAATGTACCGAGTATGTAAGGCGGAAATGTAATATAATAAACATATGCTGTAATGAAGATTGAATAAGAATCAACGGGGCACTTCTGACTTACTAATGGGAATCCAATACACACGTCTCTTTATGCTCTCATATCCTTAACTCCATCTCTGTATAATACTGTGATCCTGACCTACATATTATCCTGGTGCTATCTGCCCAACTGATCAGTGGTAACTGCCCGACAGGCCGTAGCACGGTGGTAATTTTCGTCCGATTATCGCCCGACAATATAGCGCAACTGCCCGACTGATTAGTGGTAACTGCCCAACCAGCCTAGCTCGGTGGTAATAACTGCCCAACCAGCCATAGCATGGCGGTAATACATAAGTGCCCAACTGGTCATTGACTAGTGGTAAATACATAACTGCCCAACTGGTCGTAGACCAGTTACGACCAGTGGTAAATATATAATCACCATCATGACCTTTTCTCCCAGAGTGATCTTTATATACTTCTCATGGCCATCACTTGTCCGTTATAGCATCCACAATCACATAAGTTTTATAAGCACAGTTCTGGGCCATAAGGACCTCTTACTGCTTAACCGAACATTAGCCAGACTCTGGGAACAATCATAAGCATCCCTTCTAGCATCAGATACCTTATTGGGGATCCTCTGCTAGTACTCTATTTATGTCCCATAAGACATTACCTAAGTACACATTTTTAAACGCATTAGAGTGACATAAGGTCGGTAAATCTCCGATTAACATTAAGGAACTATCATGATGAACATATCTCCCATTGAAGAAACAAGATCATACGATGAGATCAACAATAATGAATAACATCTACAGTCATGAAACGAGCTCAATGATATCATAAGAACACCGAGAACTATAAGCTTTGGTACTTTTAGAAACAAGGTCATTGAAGATATTATGTACCGGTTCACAACAAAGGAATCATGCCTTAAAGAAAGAAAGGTTTAGCCTTAACATACTTGGAAGTTCACTTCCCGACTTTATGACCTGCCTCTTGTCTTGCAATCTACTTAAGATCATTCGTAGTCTCGTTTAGCCTTATAATACCTGGAAGTTCACTTTCTGACATTCCAACCTACCTCTTGTCTTGAAATCTACTTAATATCATTCGTAGCCTCATAATCTACATATAAAACCATTCATACTATTGTTAGGCTCACCATCATCCACTTGTCCCAAGCCTTTAAATAAAATCCTTTTAGAATCTGCCAAAATTCGTGCAGCATCTCCCCTGTTTATGTTCCTAGGCCGAAATCCCAATACCAACAAAATAACAACAATAGCAATAATAATATCAAAAACATCATCATCAATACTAAAATATTCTATAAAACATCCACACAATGTTTTTCAACATGCAACAATGATATACACTTCCTTTCTTCCCAATCAAGGAGCATAATCTTATCAACACACCAAAAACATTAGATACTATCCAAATACAGGTAAATCGGCCCAACCACATGGCCACAACATGCTCAAAATAGTCCATAACATAACAACTACAATACAACACTTTATGACCTTTCCTCTATAACTATTTTCACTTTTAAGACTTGCTAATCCTTCAAATCAACTCAACATAGGAGATAGGATGAAGAAAATACCTTATACTTGAAGAAATCTAGCCACACCAACTTTCTTCAAGACCAAACTCACCACAACATCAAGTAGAAGCAAGAACAGTCACCTTTCACAGACTAGTTTAGTGTAAGCTTGTTAAATTCTTGATTTAATGGGCTATAAGTGTTTGGGGGATGTGTAGGGAGATTTATAGAACTCATCAGAGTGTAAAATGATGAAAAAATGGGGTTGATGTGATTTTTATACCCCTTCTAAGTTGGTTCCACCGACTTTCCCAAGTGGGACACGTGGAAGCCATCTGGCAGCTTGGAGTCTTTCCCTACTCTGATACCATTTTGATGAGCGGTTTGTTGTTTTGGAAACTAGACTCAACGAAATTTATTTTAGGCTTTTGAAACACCTTAAAACTCCTAGTACACAGGGACATATACCACTCCAAATTTGACCCAAAATTCCGCCAACATTTTTTCAAATTTTCGACAAACTTATTTTCTTCGATTTGCTTGATCCCAGAATCTTCCGAAACTCTCCATGCATGATATTCATCATTAATAATACTTGATAATGGTCATGTCCTTTGGTTCCAAGTTTGTCCTTTCCGGTTACGACTTAGGAGATTGTTATTCATCCTTTACTTCATTGCTACGTACTTCCCATGGTTGTACCTTTCAAAACATCACATATACTAAAAAATATTCTTTCTCCAATCCTCCCATGGCTTATTATATGAACTTAAACCCTTATAAACATAAGATAAACACATATCATCTCACATACCTCCTGAAAGGTAGCTCGAATCTCAGCATAAGAAACTACGGGGTGTAACATCCTTTCCCCTTTTAAAACCATTCGTCCTCGAATGTTAAACTCTCAGGGACCTTAATCCACTTTCCGGTCACTGCCTTGACTTTCTGGGCTGCCGTTGATTTTCTCTTCATAGGCATCGCTGAAATCACAACATATGGTCAGGAGAAAGAGAATCATCATAACATGGTTCTATCGCACGATCTAAGATAGGAAAGAAAGGAAATCTTCCTAAATGCCTTGCAGCCTCCCGTCTATAAGCGTGGTGCACTGCACACTATAAAGAAGACTCTGCTAGACATGCCTTGCAAACAACCCTAGGACTAACCTGATATGATACCAATTTGTCACACACTAACCCTAGTAAGGCGTGAGTGGCACCCGACATCTTACGGAAACCAAGTGACCCAACTTATAACTCGCATCCTCTATGTCTCAAACGGCAAAATAAGACCAAGAGCCTAAATAAAAACATAATATCATGCAGAAGTATATGTATATACCATGGGCCCACGAATCCGATATAACGACTGTCAAGACATAAGTTGGTTCGCTCAGTTTTCGTAAGATGTCGGGTGCCACTCACGCCTTACTAGGGTTGGGGTGTGACAAACTGGTATCAGATCAGGTCTGCCCTAGGGTTGTCTATAAGCCATGTCTAGCAGAGTCTTATTTATGGTGTGCAGTGCACCACACTTATCGACAGGAGGCTGCAAGGCATTTAGGATGATTTCCTCTCTTTCCTATCTTAGATCGTGCAATAGAACCATGTTATAAGGATTCTCTTTCTCCTAACCATATGTTCTGATTTCAGCAATGCCTATGAAGAGAAAACTAAGGGGTATGTAATACATTGTCCGCAAAGCCTCTATGAACCTGACTGAAGTATACAAGGTAGGATATGGCCCCCGACATACCCTTAACAAAAAGTACATATACAAGCCAGATTCGACAATGCTCTAAGAAGAAGTGGAGCCGACTAATCAAAACTAGTACCTGAAAGCTGCTTACTGGGGAAGATCCTCGTCCCGTCTGTCTACACCTATGGGCATGAACGCAGCGTCCACAAGAAAAGACGTCAGTACGAATAATATACCGAGTATGTAAGGCAAAAAGGTAATATAATAATAATATGCTGCAATGAAGAAGTATAAGAATCAACCAGGCACTTCTGAATTACTGATGGGAATCGAGTACGCATGTCTCTTTATGTTTTGATATCCTTATCTCCATCTATGCATAATACTGTGATCCTAACCTATATATTATCCTGGTGCTATCTTCCAAACTGATTAGTGGTAACTGCCCGACCGACCGTAGCACGGTGATAACTGCCCATTCGATTATCGTCCGACGGTAGAGCGCAACTTCCCGATTGATAAGTGGTAACTGCCCAACCGGCCGTAGTTCGGTGGTAATAACTGGCCAACCAGCCGTAGCATGGTAGTAATACATAACTGCCCAACTGGTCGTAGACCATTGGTAAATACATAACTGCCTCGTAGACCAGTGGTAAATACATAATCACCATCATGGCCTTGTCTCCCTGAGTAATCTCTATATACTTCTCATGGTCATCACTTGTCCGTTATAGTACACATGATCACATATGTCTTATAAGCATAGTTCTGGTCCATAAGGACCTATTACTGCTTAACTGAACATTAACCAGACTCTGAGATCAATCATAAGCATCTCTTCTAGTATCAAATACCTTATTGGGGATCCTCTGCTAGTACTCTATTTATGTCCCATAAGACATTACCTAAGTACACATTTCTAAACACATCGGAGTGACATAAGGCTGGTAAACCTTCGATTAACATTAAGGAACTATCATGATGAACATATCTCCCATTGAAGAAACAAGATCATACGATGAGATCAACAATAATGAATAACATCTATAGTCATGAAACGAGCTCAATGATATCATAAGAACACCGAGAACTATAAGCTTTGGTACTTTTAGAAACAAGGTCATTGAAGATATTATGTACCGGTTCACAACAAAGGAATCATGCCTTAAAGAAAGAAAGGTTTAGCCTTAACATACTTGGAAGTTCACTTCCCGACTTTCTGACCTGCCTCTTGTCTTGCAATCTACTTAAGATCATTCGTAGTCTCGTTTAGCCTTATAATACCTGGACGTTCACTTTCCGACTTTCCAACCTACCTCTTGTCTTGAAATCTACTTAATATCATTCGTAGCCTCATAATCTACATATAAAACCATTCATACTATTGTTAGGCTCACCATCATACACTTGTCTCAAGCCTTTAATTAAAATCCTTTTAGAATCTACCGAAATTTGAGCAGCACCTCCCCTGTTTATGTGCCTAGACCGAAATCACAATACCAACAAAACAACAACAATAGCAATACTAATATCAATAACATCATCATCAATACCAAAATATTCCATAAACATCCCACACGATGTTTTTCAACATACAACAACAATATACACTTCCTTTCTTCCCAATCAATGAGCATAATATCATCAACACACTAACAACATTAGATACTATCCATATACATGTAAATAATCCCAACCACACAGCCACAACATGCTCAAAACAGTCCATAACACAACAACAACAACAACACAACACTTTATGACCTTTCCTCCATAACTATTTTCGCTTTTAAGACCTTCTAATACTTCAAATCAACTCGACATAAGATATAGGATGAAGAAAATACCCTATACTGGAAGAACTCTAGCCACACCAACTTTCTTCAAGACCAAACTCACCACAACATCAACTAGAAGAAAGAACAATCACCTTTCATGGACTAATTTGGTGGAATCTTGTTAAATTCTTGATTTAATAGGCAATAAATATTTGGGGGATGTGTTAGGAGATTTCTAGAACTCATGAGAGTGTAAAATGATGAACAAATGGGGTCAATCGGGTGTTTATACACCCTTCTTAGTCGGTTCCACCGACTTTCCAAAGTGGGACCCGCGGAAGCCATTTGGCTGCTTGGTGTCTTTATCTTAAAATGACCACTGCTCCTTACTCCGATGTCGTTTTGATGAGTGGTTTGTTGCATTGGAAACTAGACTCGATGAACTTCATTTTGGGATTTTCAAACACCTTAAATATCCTAGTACACCTGGAAATATACAACTTCAAAGTTGACCCAAATTATGCGAACTTTTTTCCAAATTTTCGATAAACTCATTTTCTTCGATTTTCTTGATCCCGGAATATTCTGAAACTCTCCATACATGATATTTATGATTACATACTTGATAATGGTCATTTCCTTTGGTTCCAAGGTTGTCCTTCCCAGTTACGACTTAAGAGATCATAATTCATCCTTTGCTTCATTGCTACGTACTTCCTATGGTTGTACCTTTCAGAACTTCACATAAACTAAAAGATATTATTTCTCCAATCCTCCCATGGCTTATTGTATGAACTTAAGCCCACATAACCAAAAGATAGACACATATCATCTCGCATAACTCCTGAAAGGTAGCTCGAATCTCAACATATGAAACTACGGGGTGTAATATCCTTCCCCCCTTTAAAAACATTCATCCACGAATGTCAAACTCTCAGGGACCTTAATCCTCCTTCTGGCCATTGCCTTGCCCTTCTGGGCTGCCGTTGCTTCTCTTTTCATAGGCATCACTGAAATCACAACATATGGTTAGGAGAAAGAGAATCCTCATAACATGGTTCTATTGCACGATTTAAGATAGGAAAGAAAGGAAATCTTCCTAAAATCCTTGCAGCCTCCTGTTTATAAGCGTGGTGCACTGCACACCATAAATAAGTGTCACGACCCGCCTAGAGGGCCACGACGAGCGCCCGGTGCTAGCCCACCCAGGCACCCCTTGGCTTACACTTCACTTACATTTAGGTAAGCCACATAATTAAACATACATTTATAATCACCCTTCATGCTAGTCCCATTGGACGACAATGCTTTCATATTGTTATAGCCCGTATTTTGTACGTTCGGACAATCCAAGATAATTGCGAGAAGTTAAGGGCAAGGCTATATTTTCATCTTGTTTAATACACAAGTTGTTTATGAATATTATTTATGAATATTATTGGTATGGAAATATTGAGAAAGGCTAAGGGTAAAAAGGGAAATTCACAACATGGTTCATGGTAATATTGTGGAAAGGCTAGGGGCAAAATGGGAATTTCACAAAATGTTAAAGAAAATTCTTGAAGAAGGCCACTTTGGCCGTGTGGCATATATATATATATATATATATATATATATATATATATATATATATATATATATATATATATATATATATATATATTGAAAAGTGTTGACAAAATAAAATAATTAGTCATCTTTATTTTAATATTTAAGAAACTTCAAGGAGGGCATGTGTTCACATGGTATTGGAAGGAGCTATATATATATGTAGAGAGATTACCAAGCAAGACAAATTATTCATGAAATCTCAAGAAGAAAACTTGGAGAGAAAAAAATAGGGCCATTCGGCCAAGGTTCCAAAATTTGGTGCCATGGAAATTTATCAAGAAAAATTATTTTCTTTTAGTAGTCCAACTAATTTGAAGATCCTAATTAACATGGAGTGGTTGCTGGAACAAGCAAAATATTCATGGTGCAAGATGGAAGCTCTAGCCGAATAGAGGAGTCAAAGAATAAAGGTAAGGTTTAACCCCTTCTTTCATGTGTTATGGATGATTTGTGAGTGTTGAAGTATGTGGAAATGGATGAAATTCATGATTTATATATGTGGAGGTGGTGGCCAAATAGGGCCATGTTGTGTAGGTATGATGAATTTATTTTATTTAGTAGTTTGATTGTTGATATTGTGGATTCCATAATAAAAATGAAGGTTTGAAGAATTGAAATGAAGTTGGAATCATTATGGGATTGTTGAAGAAGTTAATGTGACATTAGTATGGTTTCTTATATTTGTAGGAATGATATTGCTAATGTGTAGGTTGTAAATATAATTCATGAATTTGGAAGTGAGACAGGTGTTTGGAAGATTGAAGTTGGGTTGTTGTAATTGAAATTGAAAGAAGGAAATAGGTCGTTATTGTTCTTGTTGAATTTGGAAGGTCTCGGGTGAAGTAGTATGTTGATTGGGTTGTTTTGAATGTTATGTGAATTGTTTGAAGTATTCTTGAATCATGTTAGAAAGATTTTAGATTAATACTTGAACGTGGGATCATTGGTGTTAGCTTGAATATATGTGATCGAATTGAATATAAATGAAATGCCGTTGAATTGTGTGACAAGAGTTGTTAATGTAAGAATATATTTTGGATTTATTGTTGAAGATTGTTAGTATGATTTTTGGTATTGTTGTTGATAATTTGGCCGAGTTGAATTCTCGGATTGTTGTTGATAAATTGGCCGAGTTAGATTCTTGGGGATGGTGTATTTACAGGGGAAATGCTGCCGAAATTTCGACAGATTATAAGTGAGTTTATTTGAACGATTAAGAAAAGTGTGTGACAATTGTGTTTGATGATTATGTAAATCTCCTTGAATGTAGACTAACGAGCTTGGACGAATAAGCGTAGCTAATAGGACGTGGAACAGGTATGTAAGGCTTACCCTTTCTTTCTTTTGGCATGACCTTTGTGACACCAACATGACAAAGTATATGTATGATTTCAAAGAAACTCCTATTCTTAGAGCCATTAGGATGGCTCACGTTCTTGATTTCCATAAGCTGCCTCATATGGTTTTGATACGTATCTATGATGTCCGAAGATCTATTTGATATGATTGTTGCTTCGATTTTCCAAAAATAGCTTCTGAAACGCTTGTAGAAGGTTCTGTACTTCAAACGCTCATAACTTTCTCAAACTGAATCGGATTGACCCGAAACTTGTTTCTGAGCCTTCAGGTGTCGGTAAGTATACTTGTCCATCGAGTGTTCCATAATATATTCAGAGGTTACCGACCTTACGTCACTCCGATAGGGACACAACATTCTTTGGGCTCTCCGGCATGGTGTTTGCATGATATATGTATATGATACATGAACATGATATATGTATATGTATATGGGGTAAGGGAAAGGTGAGGCGCTATAGACGCATAGCCACCTGATCAGTTGGTATAATATGATATCGTCCCGGACGCGGGATATATAGATAAATGGATCGGGTTGCACGTTCCGCAGCAATATAATATATGAATGGATCGGGCTGCACGTTCCGCAGCAATATAATATATATAAATGGATCGGGCTGCACGTTCCGCAGCAATATAGTATATATATATAAATGAATCGGGCTGCACGTTCCGCAACAATATAGTATATATATATATATATATATATATATATATATATATATATGGATCAGGCTGCACGTTCCGCAGCACTAAGCATGCATGGTACCTGCCAAAAGGCACTCATATGTACAGGTTCCTCTTCTATCTCATCATATTCTCTATATTTCCTTTACGTCATTATTCATGCTATGTATCCCTCGTATGTTATTATTCATACCTTACATACTCAGTACATTGCTCGTACTGACGTCCCTTCTTGTGGACGCTGCGTTTCATGCTGTGCAGGTACACCCAGATGAGTAGAAGCCATTATAGAAGATGTTCCAGCGAAGTTGGCAAGCTCCATTTGGCCCTGGAGTGTTGCCGAGTCATAGTATTATGCTATGATGTCTTGGTTGAAGTTAGAGACTTTGCAGACAGAGTCGTGGATATAGAATGTCAGTCTTGTAAGCGGCTCCATCAGCCGATGTGTCTTATAGTATCATGTTAAAGATCCATTATGATTACAGATTATACTTGCTTTGAGTGCGATGAAAGAAAAGTTTCTGAAGACTTTACTATGTATTTCATTCTTATTTGATTTAAAGGTCCAAAGAGATTACGTATGTAATAAGAGTCAGTGGGTTCGCTCGGCTCCTAATATGGGGTCGGGTGCCCATCACACCCTAGTATGATCCGGGTGTGACACATATCATGGTTGGCATCTATACCACGTCAATGTTCATGAGACGTCAAGGCTATCAAAATAATATACAAAATATAGGCCGACAAGGCCAGACACATCTAATCATATTCACATGTCTACGAGCCTCTAAGAAGAGTATAACATATCACATAAGCGGGACAGGACCCCGCTATGCCTATAATTATGTACACAAAAGAATAAGTACCCAAAAGCTATGGCTCCGAAGGAAATGGAGCTTTGCTATGTAGTCTCTGAGAATACAGCTATGAATCGAGCCGGTCTCCCTGTGCACCTGCGGGCATGACGCAGAGTCCACAAACAAAAGGACATTAGTATGAAGAATGTACTGAGTATGTAAAGCATAATCAATATCAATATGGAAGCATAATGAACAACATGAGAAATAGCACAAGATAGGAGATGGAGATATCATCGTCATAGTCACATACTTGCCTTTCATAGGAACTTTCTATTTCTCGCACATAATTGTGTACATACTGTCACGACCCAACCCCGTAGGCCGTGACTTGTGCCCGAATTGGACACTCATATTTATCTGTTAACTCTAATAATTTATAATTAGCATGTCATGATCTCATTTGTATGTAAGAAGATAGTGAGTTATTTAGATTTGTCAAGTTCTGTATGCCTTAGTCATCCGTCTCCCAAGGAGTTGCACTTATGAAACAACAACATTTATATATATTCCTAAGCAAGCCGACAAGGCTGCCACGATATACAAAATACCAAACATACACACATATGCAAGCCGACAAGGCTTCCATTACGACTGGGTACTCCCCAAACTTAAGTCAAAACATAAAACGCATCAACAACTGTAAACAGACCCACACCGATGTCCACAGACTTCTAAGAGTAACGACCATATTATGTGGCGGGACAGGGCCCCGCCGTACCCAAATAAACACATACGGACACAACATAAGGAGGTTATACTACAAGCTAGCTCCGGAACAAAGGAGCAGTCCAAAATAGCTGAAGGATGATCTAAGCTGGCGGATCTCCAAAGCGAGCGTCTGTACCTGCGGGCATGAACGCAGCCCCCCGAAGGAAGGGGGTCAGTACGGAATATGTACTGAATATGTAAAGCTTGAAACATAGTATAGACTTATATTGAGACACGGTACATAGGATGCATTGCAACAACAGAATTTCATAAAACTTGCCTTTGAACATATTTCATCTGTATCATTCTCATATCATTGCTATTATAGAGTTTTGTAGTCAAAGCTGCATAATCATTCTGTATAAAACATACATGACGTGTCCCGGCCCTTTTTATAAGGGACTCGGTAATTTAAAATCATAGCATCATAACATAAACATAGACGTGTCCCGGCCCTTTCCTGAGGGACTCGGTAATAAGGAATATGCCCTCCTGGCCACCATCATCTCCATATCATCATATCATCATATC
This sequence comes from Lycium barbarum, assembly GCF_019175385.1. Classification (NCBI taxonomy): domain Eukaryota; kingdom Viridiplantae; phylum Streptophyta; class Magnoliopsida; order Solanales; family Solanaceae; genus Lycium; species Lycium barbarum. The sequence goes on along the minus strand of NC_083344.1, from coordinate 30,350,199 downwards.
ATCACATCATCACATCATCATATCATCATCATATATATATACATAACGTGTCCCGGCCCTCTAGTGAGGGGCTCGGTGATTAATATAATAAATGTGCGCACGAAAACGTACCCTGGCCCGGGACTCAGTGAAGGATATAGCGGTAAGCACAAGCAGAATAATAAGCAACCACATATATGCAAATCATCTTTTTAGACTCAAGGGATAAGCAACTAACCCGCTCTAAGTGTCAAAATAATGTTCACCTTCAGTTCATTTCAAGTCTCATAACAAACTATTACAAGAAACGTTTTAGACTTCATGTACATATGTCACTTTAATATGGTATAGCTTTTGGAAGTCAAGTATGTCTTTAGTTGTGCAATTCTTTTAGTATAGGAACTTTCATGCATCGTTCATTAGTCACTCATACTGTAGGTACATGACAATAACATTAGTGAAATATAGATTCATAAGCCATACATGAACTAGAGAATAGAATTTACCCCAAAATTCATATCGTTTCATTCTTACGTCTAGGACATGCCAAAAGAAAGAAGGAATAGGCTTTACATACCTTTTGCGTTTAGTTGTATTCTAACTTGTACTTGCTGCCCAACAATACTTATCCTATATCAAGATGTGAAGAACTACAATTAGTCTACAAGGGCATTCAACACGTATTGTGACATTCACAACTCCTTTCTAACAATTAAACGACGTTTCGTTCGCATTTAACCCAACTAGCGTTACAAGCTAACATGGCTAGTCGTTCTTTCATATATTGATCAAAACTTGTTTAAGCATGACTTAGGGAACTTGGGCAGTCCCTACACCACCCAAAATAGTCTCATACACACGGCAACCCAACACACACATCATTTCCATTCTTACTTAGCAATTTTCCAGTTTTAACTTGCAACAACACAACACTTTTCATGACTTTACTTTCATGAAATCTTGGAACTGTTTTAGCATCATCTTCACTCTTACAACAGCCCACAATCAGTTCAGTTTTAAATTGAATCATGGCATGTTACATTCACTACACGTTTGCAACAAAAACCAACATTCAACACACACAATTTCACTTCTAATCCCTAAAACTGTCCACGGTTTTTGGACTGCCCCTACCCCTCAACATAATTCGTTTCTTGAACACCTTAATTTACATATTCAACATGCATACAATACACTACAATGTCCACAACAACAACAATCAAATTATAGCCCAAAACAGTCCATGAATTCGTCCAAAACAGCCCCCTACCCGGTTTCATCACAACTACTCCAACTTCATGATTTTCATTCGTTTATCCAACTACAATGCATTCAATTCATTTCCAATACATGTTCAACAAGATTAAGCATGACTTCATCAGAATTAAATGATCATATGTGACAAGTATAGAGAAGACCTCCCCGAAGTACTATGCTGCACCATGAGATCGGTTCAACATTCGAGGACAAATGTTCAAAAAGGGAGGGGGGGGGGGGGGAGGATGTTATATCCCGCATTTGGTGCATTCGGATAATTCAAGACAATTGCGGGAGGGTGAGAGCAAACCTATATTCTAATTTTGTTAAGTATACAAGTTGTTGATAAGAGTTATGGATGCGAAAATATTGAGGAAGGCTAGGGGCAAAATTGGAAATTTGGAAAATAGTCGCATGAATTACAAGAAATGGACATGAAGTAATTGGGCTTCAAAAATCAAAAAAAAAAAAATGGGGGCCCAAGAGGTGGCCGGCCATGGTATATGCCCCAAGCCCAAGTGGGATTTTAAATCCAAGTATTAAAGATGACTACTCTAATATTTCATGACAACTCAAGAACTTTCAAGAAAACAAAAACTTGGAGAATAAAAACATAGGCCATTCGGCCATAGCTTGCAATTTCAAGACCAAGGATTTTGATCCCAAAAAATATTCTCTTCTAGTATTCCTACTAATTCAAAGGTCCTCTCCAACGTGGTATAGTCGTTGAAACAAGAAAATCGCTCTTTTGTGTAAAATTCCAACCCTAGCTAAGTTGAGAAGTTGTGAAGAAAGGTATGATTTCATCCCTTTTTTTGTGTAATGGATGGTTTGTTTATGTTGTAGTGTGTAGAAATGATTGAAAATCATGGAAATAATGTGAGTTGTAGTTGTGGCCGTGTGGTGGTGTTAAGGCCGTGTGCATGTGTGGTTATGAGAATAATGATTCAATTGCTTTATTTAGTGTTTTAGTTGTTGTAAGTTCTATGTTGACAATGAAAGTGGATGAAATTCATGAAGTTGTAGGTGTTGGAGTCTTGGCCGTGTGGTATGTATGTTGTGTAGGAAAAATGAATAAATTTCTATGTAGCAATTTGATTGTTGTTGATATGTATCCTACGATGAAAATGAGAACTTGGTGGTTTAAATTGATGTTGGGATGGTTACGGGCTGAATTGCAAGCCAATGTGATCTTGGTGTCGTTTCTTGAATTGTGAGAATAATGTTGTTAATATGTGTGTTGTTGGGATAGTTCATGAATTGGGAAGCTAGAAATGCATTGAAATTGCTCCTAGGGAAGTTGGGGAGTTTTCGGGTGAAGTATAGTATATTGGTGGAATTGTTCGAATATTGTATAGATTGCTTGGAATGTTCTTGACCTATGTTTGAATGATCTTAAATTAGTACATGAATGTGAAAATGTTGATATTGACTTGAAAATGTGAAGTTGGAATGGAAGTTATTGCACTATGTAGAAAAGAAGACTATTTGTGTTAGAATGCGCTTCAATTCGGTTGTTGATGTTATTGGTATTGTTGTTGGTATGGTTGTTGACATTTGGGCCGAGTTAAATCTCGGGGATGTGGTATGTATAGGGGAGATGCTGCCCAAATTTTTGTAGACAAGTATTGGTTTGAGATTAAATTCCTAAAGCCTAATAATTAATATTTGGTAAATGTAACCAATTGTAGATTTTGGAGGAAACGGGACTTGAATTTGGACAAGCGTAAAAGGCAAATAAGGTATGTAAAGCTTTGCTTTCCATTCTCTTGGCATGTCCTAGGTATGATAGGTTAAGATACGAGCCTCGGGGACGACTCCACTCTTAAAAATCCGAGCTTAGTTTTGACTATTTTTCATTCAATAGAATTGAATTAAGTACTTCATATCTTATTGAAACGATTGCTCCAATATCTATAACTTGCCAAATGAAACCGGATTATACTAAAACCTCCATAAGTGACTCCATAAAGCTTAATGTACATAATTTGTGTGCGTCACCTCAGTTGACCCGAGGTGGGCCCACTATTTCCAAATCCTGTCCTATTGTGCTATTGATTTGTTTTCAAGCAATATTTAAAGAAAACGTTTTAACTACTCTTCTAACTACTAAACGACAACTGTTTTAAATATTCCATTGAGTCTTATAAACTATTCTGGAACATGGAAACGATCCCAGAAAGATTATTTTGACGTGACCCATTATGACATCCGAAAGACCCGCACTATGATTACCATCCGATCTCTTTGTTATGATTTGTCATTTGCGATGTCTCATCGAGTCTTTGTAAATATGTTGTGTTTTATATTGCATTTAGTTTCTCACTACTCCACTTGTGGATGCCTCAATGCTTCTTTCGCTGAGCCCGGGCCAGGATATGTTATCAAGCGTATTCCACTGCATTGTTCGCGGTGCCTCGATGTGAGGGGGCAGGTATGACATGTACATGGGTCCGGAGTATGATGTGCCATGTACATCTATGTTCTGATGTTGGTGATATAATATGATATGATATGGCCATCGGATATGTTATGATATGTCACGGAGCCATTCCCTACACTGGAGTATGATGTGTTGTGGCGCCAGTGACGGGGTGGCGACCACGTTCTGTTCACCGAGTCCCGTAACGGGGCCGGATTTGGCATATGTTTCTGCATGCATTATTTATGTTTTGTAAGTATGCATTTTGATATTCTGGACTTTGTGTCACGACCCGTCTAGGGGCCGTGACGAGTACTCGATACTTGTACCGAGCACCCCTTGTCTATCGTTTTACCTTTACCTCTTAGCAAGCCATGTAAACAGAGCCATTTTTTTTTGAACATTAACATTAGCGGCGTCATTCTGAACATAGACTAATATACTTCGTTATCACTTATACATCAACATTAGCATGCCAAAACACCATATACCTAACTATACTTAACTGACTGTACGTATCTGTCTACGAGCCTCTAGACATAGTACATTTATACATAGAAAGGGCTGAGTACTGCCGTGCCCGAATATATATACACAAAATAGTACCAAGGAAGTGAGGCTCCGGAATAACTGGAGCACTGTCAACACTGCTGGTAGAGCTTCTAAGGATCAAATCCGCCTGTCTGCTGACCTACGCGGCATGAAACGCAGCGTCCACAAGAAGGGACGTCAGTACGAATAGTGTACCGAGTATGTAAGGCATGAATAGTAGCATACGGAAAGTATAAAACAGAAATAACGACATAAGAGAATAATAGCACATGTCCTGAGGTAGAAACATAACCTGTATATATATATACCCTTGGCAGGTGCTATGCGTACTTAGCTTTCCTTTAAGAATCTTTCCTTGTTCATATACATATACATATAAAATAGGACATCTCATATTGCCGAGGCGTCGGCAGCCGATCCATTTAACCATAAATATACACATCCCGCGTCCGGGATGATATCATATCATGTAATGCCAACTGATCAGGTGGATATGCGTTCATAACGCTCTGCCCTTACCTCCATTTTCCCCGTATACACATGCATATATCATATACATATATCAGCGTCTATAGCGCTCTAGCTCTTTTATCATATACATATACGTGTGTCGTGTAGGTACATCAGCGTCTATAGCGCTCTGGTGCTTTTATCATATACATATACGTGTATCATGTGCATGTATCAACGTCTATAGCGCTCTAGCTCTTTCTTCATGTGCATGTTTTAAAAATATATACACATATCTTACATACATGTACATGTCTTATATGCATTTATGTATCCTATATACATATGTCTCATAGGCACGCAGGAAAGCCCAAAGAAGAATCATGTAGTCATCGGAGTGACGTAAGGTCGGTGACCTCCAATTATATTATAGAATACTCGTGATCGCTTTGTCTCACCTTGAAGGAACGAGTATTTTAAGGTGAGACTACCAACGGGGAATAATATTAAAGTAAACGTAGAATGAAATCGGGGCATCATAGATGACAGTTCATAGACTTTGAAATCTTTTAGAAAATAAAGTCATAGCTAGGAAATATAAATAAGATTCAAAAATTAGTTTATCATTTTCATGTTTACATAAGATACTTAGCTTAGTCATCTTAGTCATAGAGTCGTTCCGGTAGTACGTATCATAGGCATATTCTCTTATCTAACATCATTGTTATCATTATCGTCATGGAAGTGCCCTCGTTAGAGGAGTCATAGTATTTATCATTTGGTAACGAAATCGGGATCAAAGGTTCCCTTTGGATTCACTTCAAGTAAGTCAAGCAAGACTGTAAGGAAAAATCCGAGAGTAGCGGGCCCACCTCGGGCCGGATGGGGTGACGTATATGATTTACATATATTACGTGTCATGTCATTACTTGTGAGGGTCCTAGGGTAATCGGGTCCCACTTATGCAAGTTCTAGGGGTTTAAGAGGTCTTTCCATCATTTGCACACTTTCTAGTTCAATTCTATTGAACAAAAAGTGGAAAACTTTGGATGCAGATTTCGGGGAAGAGAGTTGTCCCCGAGGCGCGTACCCAACTTATTCCGTCTAAGACATGCCATAGAAAGAAGGGTGAAACCTTACATACCTCTTTCCGCTTCTTTTGCTATTCCGAATTCACGTTGTAATCTCGTCAAAATCTGCAAATTGGTCATGTTTACCAAAACCCTTATTAGGATACTTAGAGTTGAATTCTTAAGGAAACATTTGGCTACCGAAATTTCGGCAGCACTTCCCCTATAAATACTCCATCCCACCAAGTTCAACTTGGCTAATTTCAATCAACAACAATCCCGGGAATTCAAACCCGGCCAAAATATCAACCACAATTCCAACAACAACAATACTAACAACTTCCATATTCAATCAACTTACTACTTCTTCCAAAAACTTTCTAACTTTAATGAAAACAAACACAACCTCATGATCTATATTCCAACAACATCATACTAACCACATTACCTTCCATGCATGCAAGAACATTACATTCAATTCACATAACTTCTAAAACAAACCTCCACCTACTTCAACTTCACAAGATTATTATGCATTCATTAGCAATCTAGCATCCACAATTCAACTACAACCAAAACATTAAATAGAATTGACTCCTTTTCTTCCATATTACTCTACAACTACACGGCCAACATCAAGCATACACACTACAACCCCTCCAAATTTATTCAACTTCCATTTTCCACATATCATTCACAACAATAACAACCAAACACTAGATAAATTAATTAAAACACAATTTCTACACACATATACATGTTCCATACCTCACGGCCACACCCCTATTTTTATCTCTTTCATGAATTTCATCCATTTTAACATACTACAACACATATAAACCATTCATAACACATAAAGAAAGATCAAAACTCACCTTTCTTCTTCAACTTCTCACTTGACTACAACTTGGCAACTTGTTGATTTTGAATCTTTCTTGCTCCAACAACAACTCCACCTTGTTAAGCACCCTTTACTTGGTAGGGATTGATTTTTGAAGAATTTTTATCAATTTTTCTCATGGACTTTCTCTATGGCCGAAATGGCCTTAAGCTTTTCTCTCTTCTTTCTCTTGTTCTTTTTTTCTTGAAACCTCTAGAACTTATTGTGATAAGGATGACTTAGTCATCCTTTTATTGACCAAATTTCATTTAATATTGGCTTGGGCCATAACCATGGCCGGTTGGGCCTCACAAATTTGGGCCTTATTATTTTTTTTGATTTTTTTGGGCCAACTCGGTTTGGTCCCGAGTTGGGCCTAGCCCACTGACCTTTCGACCTTAAAACGTTCATATCTCCTTGTACCGACGTCACCTGGGGACCCACGACCTATGGTTGGAAAGCTAATTCAATTATCTACAACTTCTATTTCTTGGTACTTTTCCAAATTCCAAACTTATAATACCGTTTTTGCCCCTTGAAGTCAGATCACCCGAAAACGTTTTCTTAAAAATATTCGTTTGGAGGACTTCCACTTTGATTTGGCCCAAGGGTCCTTCTTGAGTCGTGTTTAACTTCTCATATGTGATTCATATGAATTTTTAGATGTCCCAAAAAAAAATCTCGATATGTGGGTCCCACCTCAGCAAATAATCTGACGTTCAAAAATACGGGATATAACACTTTGCACTCATTTTCTGCATTTTCTGTTCCGGTTATGATTCTGTTTATTGTACTCTATGCTTTACATATTCAGTACATCTTCCGTACTGACCCCCTTTCTTCGGGGGCTGCGTTTCATGCCGCGCAGGTACAGACGCTCGATTTGCTGATCCGCCCGCTTAGGATATCTACTCTGCTGTTTGAAGTGCTCCTTTGTCCGGAGCCCATATTTTGGTACAAACTTTTCTATTGCATATGTACATATTTATTCAGGGGTACGACGGGGCCCTGTCCCGTCTTATGATTCTGTTATTGTTCGTAGAGGTCTGTAGGCACACATGTGGGTTGTGTATATATGTTTTGGGATTATGTATTTTGTGATAAGCCTTGTCGGCTTTCGTGCATTACATCTGCTTATATACGATAGCTTGTGACGCCGTTTGACTTCTATATCTGTGTATTTCATTTATATGTTGGTTTGGGGTTATCGGGTACGTACGGTGTCCTACTCGGACACGAGTCGCGACCTACGGGGCTGGGTCGTGACAGTAACCGCAGAGCAATGCAAGGTAATCGGAGCAAAATAATGTTACACCTTGGGAAATGTCGTTTTAATCGTATAGTCTGCGAAGGGTCTACGAGTTACCAGAGGTATGAAATACTCCAAGAATTGTAAAGTCTAATAAATCAACGAGGGAAGTCTGCGCGTTATAAGACCTTATTTAAAGATTGAAAGGTAAAGCGAGGTGAAAGATACACCTTAAAGGAGTAACTATAGGAGAATAAAGAGTTGAGTTATGACTAGGAGCACCATGAATACAACTGAACAGTATGCAGACAAGAGAGGGAGAGTAACATTTCAGCAGGAGAGCTTGCAATATAACTGTCAACCATAAAGACAACGACGTGGAATCATTACCTCAAGAAGCAACAGAAAGGGGAAATATTACGGGAATGGTTACATAGAGATCTGGAATGCGTCATGATAAATTGATGGGAATCGACCAACGAAAGAGGCATGTGAAGGACATAATTCAATAAAAGGACATTCAAGGAAATATTGGGAGTGCAGGACTAGTTTAACATTCGAGGAAGAATGTTCCAAAGCGGGGAAGAATGTTACATCCCGTATTTGTTTACATTGGATTATTCGTAAGCTAATCGACATAAGTTTAAGGACGAGATTATTTTGAGACATGAGACAAGGATTTTTAAATTCTGATTTTTATATTGCACGGTTTTTTAATTAATTACAATTAGTGAAAATATTAGTGAAGTGGGAAATTAATTAACCAAATCAGATTATTAAGTGGGCCCCACTAAAATACATGGATAAATATAATTGGATATGGAGGATGACATGTCCAAGTGGGACACATGTCATTTTGGTTGGACATGTGTCAACTAGAGGGGATCATATATATTGTATTATGATGACTAATGAATCATATTTTTCCATTTCACCAACTTGTTGAAAGAGAAAGGAGCTTCCATGCCATGGCAACTCACGGCCATGGCAGATTTGGAGCAGCTCACGGCCAGCTTCAATAAAAAAAAAATTATAATCCCCTAAGGTGTTTTACACGTCAAGAAGGCAACAACCTAAGGGTGTGGAAGTGAGGAAGATGAAGTGGTGCGAATTGAGCAAGTTATTATAGGATCTGTCCTAATCAATTCAAGGTAAGATTTCTTCATCTTGAAATGTAATTGGAATTAAAGATGTTGTAATGGAGAGATTAATTTGTATTATATGGAATTGGATGCAAAGAATTGTGTATGATTGATGTGGAGATTTTTTTTGGGCCGTATGGGGGGCTGTCTTAATCTAGAAATGGTGAATAAATTTTTAATTAGGGTTGTTGTTATTATTGTCATTGATTATATAATGAAAATGGGAGATTTTGATATTTTAAGTGGAAGTTGTATTTGTTTTAAGGGCTGTTTGGGACGTGTTGTTGATGGTGTTAAATTGGAGGACTAAGTGTTATTAAGATTATGTGTTAGGTTATGGTAATTGTTGAACTATTATAAAGCCATTTCGATGAAGTATGGTGGCTGTAGATTTTTAGGAGTAATTTGAATATGTCGTAGCCGTTATGTTAGCGATTATTGAATGTTGTAACACGTGGGCTGATTGGAATGTTATGCGGGCTGTTCGGAGTATTCATGAGTCATCTCTTAGCTAGTCTTAATATAGTATTGAACGTTTGGTTGTTGATGTTGACTTGGTCATTTTATAGTCGGCTTGAACGAGAGGGAAGTGAACAATATAGGGGAAGCGCCGCCCAATTGTTTAGAAATAAGCTACTAACGTTGAAATAAGTTTTATGCCTTTCCGTAGCTTAATCATAGTCTTGACGTCTTAATATAGGTTGAGACACTGCGGGCAGCGTATACGTATCGTATCACGGATAAGCGTTAAAGGTATGTAAAGCTAACCCTTCTTTCTTTTTGGCATGATTTACATGAAATGAGCAAACGACGAATGTATAAGCTCCTATTCTTAGAGACACTAGGGTGGTTAATGTCCTTTATTTCCATAAGTTATTTCATATGTCTCGGTACACGTTTATGATTCTTGAAGTCCCATTTGACATAATTCATAATGACGTTCGAGGGATACTTGACATAACTCCCTTCGTTGATATTCAAGTGTTAGTTCATTCTGTCTAACCTATCGAGTCTCAGATGATGATTTGATTTGCATATGGTTACTCATTACCCTGATCATGTATACTGTCATTATATCTTTCACCGAGTCCCGGGCCGAGTATGTTTTCGTGCACAGTTTCACTGCATTGTTCACCGAGTCTCTCACTAGAGGGTCGGGTACGGTATATATGTATATATGATGATGTGATGATATGATGATGTGATTATGGCGCCAAGGATGGCATATGATAACTTTATTCACCGAGGCCCATAATGGGCCGGGTATGGTATACGATATTGATATGCCTAATCTACATTTCATAAGGCAAGTGTATTGGTATTTTGAATGTCATACCTGTCTCCTGTGATCTCTATTTTAGTCATGACCCTCTTTATTGTATTTCATGCTTTATATACTCAGTACATATCTCGTACTGACCCCCTTTCTCCGGGGGGCTGCGTTTCATGCCCGCAGGTACAGATACTCGATTTGGTGATCCTCTAGCTTAGGATTTCTACTCAGCTGTCTTGGAGAGCTCCATTGTTTCGGAGCCTAGTCTTTTGATACAGATCTTTTGATATATATATATATATATATATATATATATATATATATATATATATGTATGTTTATCCAGGGGTACGGCGGGGCCCTGTCCCGTCTTGTTCCACTATCGACACTCTTAGAGGTCTGTAGACATATGTGTGGGTTTTGTATAAGTTTTGTTCAGCTGTGTCTATATGGCTTACGTATGGTATTGACATGTTGTGACAGCCTTGTCGGCTTACGTATAGTATTGACCTGTTGTTACAGCCTTGTCGGCTTATGTATCGTATTGACATGTTGTGGCAGCCTTGTCGGCTTGCGTTTCATATTGACATGTAGTGGCAGCCTTGCCGGCCTGCGTATCATATTATATTTTTATTAGTTGTGTCTCCTGAGGAGACAGGTTATCTGGATACCTATGTATGATGACGTTGTGAACCTTTGAGGTTCTTTTGCGAAGTTTCCATATTGTTCTTAAGAATCAGTTTGTCTATATTTAACAGGTACGTATAAGAGTGTCCAACTCGGGCACTAGTCATGGCCCACGGGGTTGGGTCGTGACAGTAAGGTGCTTAAGATTCGATAGAATCGGCTAAGTTTACGGCAGGTCTATCTTCCAGCCTGATTTCTTGAAAATCCATTGAGAATTGGAGAAAACTCAAAACATGAAAGTTGCAGTCCATTGAAATATCTTTCCATCCATATAAGACTCACACCAAATGGATTTCTGTAAAAAATGTTATGGCCGATTGATTGAGGACGTGTAAAATGGAAACCCCGTTTCCTGTAGGATTAGGTTTTAAAGCCCAAGACTTTATGATAATGTATAAATACAACCCAAAAATGTTTAATGTAAGGATTTTCGACCAGAGCTGCTACCAAACACCTAAGGTGAGTTCTTATTCAAATCCCTATGTCAATTATATTAAGTTAACACTAGATTAAAACTGAATTATTATTTGGGATCGCAAGATATTGAAAAAAAAAATCCATTCAAGGTCGAATTTGGAATAAAGCTTTGGGATTTCTTCAAAAAGGTATGCCCCTCAATCATTAATGGATTATATGGAGTTATCATTATGTTTTAGACATTTAATGATTGGTACAATCATGCAATCGGATTGATTTAGATGCACTTCATCAAATGCAAAACCCTAGTAATTTTGCTATAGATTTCCCTCCTTTCACGACCCGACCCAAGGGCCATGACGGGCACCCGGTGCTAACCCACCCGGGTGCCTGTTATCTTACATTCGTATTCACATCTAGGTGGACCACATACCTTACTCATGAATGCTATACATCAATAATGCTAAACTCATTGGGCAATAACACATTTATACCATCATTAACAACTATGCCCACATCAATATACATGAGCCGACAAGGCCATAAAAATGATATACAAAATATAAATCGACAGGGCTACAAGACATCTAACCATACACAATTTTCTATTTGCCTCTAAGAAGAATAAGTAACATCATATAGGAGGGAAAGGACCCCGCTGTGCCCATGTATGTACACAAAAGAATAATACCAAAATCTGTAGCTCTGGATGAAATTGAGCTCCTCTAAGTTGTCCCTGAATACGAAAGCTATGGATCGAGCATGTCTCCCTAGCCACCTGCGGTCTTGACGTAGCGTCCACAAACAAAAAGACATCAGTACGAATATTGTACTGAGTATGTAAAGAATAATCAACATCATAATAGGAGCATTAGAGACAGCATAAGATGGGAGAACCGAGAGATAGTAACGCCATCATCATCATTACTTAGTTGTCTTTCACAGGGACCTTCCATTTCTAATACGTGCTCGTGTACATACATACAAACATATACATATAGCTATATATGTATTCATATACATATTCATAACCATAGCATACCCGACCATGAAGGTTCGGTGGTTTCACATACCCGACTTATGACAAGGCTCGGTGATTATACATACCTGGCCCTACCAAGGCTCAGTGGTATCCGTACCCAACTACAGTGGTGTGCGCGTAATAGTTATCATACTCGGCCATATAAGCTCGGTGTTACATCATAGTCATACATACATACTTAGACACGTATACTTGAGAGTCCATAAGTATCATCAACATCATTACCATTATCGTTTTTGGTTACGTCCATCATTGGAGCGTCAGCTATCATATAAAGGATGCAATGGAAATCATGAAAGTATCGTGGATCATAAGCTTTAGTAGATTTAGAGATAGAATCATTTGGAGGACATTATAGAACTCATGAAAGGATATATATATATATAGCCAAGGAACCATGCCTTGCTGAAAGAAGGGCTAGCTTTACATACCTCTTTGTCTTCTTAACTGTCTAACGTTCACCGTTGAAGCCTGAATAATATACATTTAGAAGGATTCATACCATGGTTAAGCCTTAATGACACTCTTAAATTCAAACTAGAGTAATTCATAATCTAATGAAAATTGGGCAGCATTTTCCCTATTTCGTCGTCTTCCACCATATCAAAAAACAACTCCCAATAACCACAATAGCATCCATAATACACTCATAATATCCAAATCAAGTAATCACATTACACTATGCCCTCGATATTCACCCCCATGTCCAACTCATACTAGCAACTTCATACCCATTTTAGCGCATTTACATATGATGCTCCTTCATTACCATTATTACCTTCCATAACATGGTTATATCCATGTCATACTAATAATCATGACTCTGTATAGATTACTACTCATAAACATCATAAAAGCTACATTTAGACTTCGTTTTCTACTTTCTTCTTCTACCCTAGTCTTTCAACCTCTCCATAGTCCAAATAACATGAAATGATCATAAACCTTACCTTTGATTGAGTAGGAATAACCCTAGGAGGAAATACTTCACATGAAGAAAAACCCTAGCTTCAATCCATAAAGTTTTCTTGACTCTAGCAACCCCTAAGAGCTCCCCTGTACTTGATTCCTTTTGATTAATGATAATAGTCTTTGATTTCCCTTGGATTCTTGTATATGAAATGTATGGAATGTTCTACAGACTTGGAGAGAAGTTGAGAAGTGTGAAAAATGAAAATAATGAAGTGGGATCACATTTATATACTTGAATAATAACTTAGCTCGTCGTGTGTTATATGGACACTTATACGGTTCGTATAACATTGTACGGTCCGTATAAGTCGGTTCACCACCATGAAAAACATCTTCCTGCGATGGGGTTTACGGACCGTATAAAGTTATACGGACCGTATAAGTGGTCGTATAACTCCACTTCCCTAAAATGGTTTCCGTCATCTCGTTTGATCTCAAATCCTTATGGAACCTTCTTAACACTTGTTTAATACTTTATTACCAATCTAAGGAGAGTTACAGCTATCCTTTAGGACATCATTATGTCAACATTAGCTCGGTACTTTACGAAACATTCCAAAACACAACATATACTTTGCCCTTCTTAAGGAACTTTCTCCTCTTACTTCCAACATCTTTGAAATATTAGCTAGGATCGTTAAATAACCTTTCTTACATATAGAAACATCATATTCGTCTCACCTTGCATTAGTCTATCTATCACATGACGACATGAAATTTTTCCGAGGTGTAACATTCTCCCCCCCCCCCCCCCCCTTAAGAACATTCGTCCTTGAATGTTAGGTTCTCGGGGATTCTATAAAAATTTCACCAGAGTTTCCCCTATAGTGTGGCACTACCATCCTGTACAACAACCAAAAATACATCGCCTCACAGGGCTACAACAACAACAACAAATACCATGGCCGCACACGATCAAGAAAACATCAAGAAAAGCATTACATACCTGAGGATAATGGCGTCTCTGCCTGAGTCTCCTCTGAGGGTGAAAATAAATGTGGGTACCGGAATTTCATGTCTTCTTCGGCTTCCCAAGTCATTTCCTCTCTATTATTATTCTTCCGTAAAACTTTAACTGAAACTACCTCTTTGGTTCTGAGCATTCGTACTTGCCTATCTAAAATGGCAATAGGGACTTCTTCATAAGACAATTTCTTAGTAACTTGAAAATCATCTATTCGTACAATTCTAAAGGGATCTCCAATGCACTTACGAAGCATTGATACATGGAAAACTGGGTGAACTGACTCCAACTTAGGAGGTAAATCTAATTTGTAATCCACTTTGCCTACCTTGCGTATAATCTAGTAAGGTCCAATGTACCGGGGTCTAAGCTTCCCCTTTTTGCCAAATCTCATCACGCCCTTCATTGGCGACACCTTCAAGAATACCCAATCTTTCACTTAGAACTCTAAGTCCTTTCGACGATTATCTGCATAGGACTTTTGACGACTCTGAGTTGTTAATAATCGATCCTGTATGAGCTTAACTTTCTCTAAAGCTTGCTGGACCAGGTCTGGCCCTATCAATTAAGTCTCTCCTACCTCGAACCACCCAATTGGGGATCTACACTTCCGCCCATATAAAGCCTCATATGGTGCCATTTGGATGCTAGAATGATAACTATTATTATAAGCAAATTCAATAAGCGGTAAATGATCGTCCCAACTACCTCCAAAATCCAATACACATGCCCGTAACATATCCTCAAGAGTCTGAATGGTACATTCAGCTTGCCCATCCGTCTATGGGTCAAATGCTGTGCTAAGGCTCACATGAGTCCACAAACCTTCTTGGAAAGATTTCAAAAAATTTGCTGTAAATTAAGTCCCTCTATCAGAGATAATAGATACTGGAACACAGTGAAGCTGCACTATCTCTTTAACATAAAGCTTTGCATAATCTTCTGCTACATATGTAATCTTGACCGGTAAGAAATGAGCTGACTTCGTAAGTCTATCCACAATCACCCATATAGAATCATACTTACGTCCGGAATGGGGTAAGCCTGTAATGAAGTCCATGTTAATTACTTCCCATTTCCAAGTTGGAATTTCTATGGCTTGCAACAACCCGCCCATCTTTTGGTGCTCGATTTTCACTTGCTGACAGTTAGGACATTGAGCTACGAATTTCGCTATATCCTTCTTCATTCCATTCCACCAATATATGGATTTAAGATCATGATACATTTTCGTTGCTCTGGGTTAGACAGAATAACGGAAACAATGAGCTTCTCTTAATGTTTGGTGGCGTAATCCTGCAACATTAGGAACACATAACCTGTCTCGGAATCAGAGAACCCCATCTCCAGAAATCTCAAATGATGACTTCTCCTTTTGAGGGAGGGTATTCCTGTAATGAATTAGCATGGGATCTTCGTATTGTCGCTCTTTCACTTCCACTACTAACGACGAAACAGTTGAATTCTGAATGGTAGCTCCCATGCTATTTGAGTCCACTACTTGAACTCCTAGGATAGCTAATTGCTGGAGCTCACGAGCCATTTCTCTTTTCTCTGGCTGCACATCGCATAAATTTCCCATGGATCTACGGCTAAGAGCATCAGCTACAACATTTTCTTTTCCGAGATGATACAGGATGTCAACATCATAGTCTTTCGATAATTCCAACCACTGTAACTATCGTAAATTCAATTCTTTCTGCTTGAAGATATACTGAAGGCTCTTATGATCTGTATAAATATCCACATGGACACCATACAAATAATGTCTCCACATCTTTAATGCATGAATCACTACAGCCATTTCAAGATCATGGGTTGGATAATTCTTCTCATGTTTCCGTAACTATCTTGAAGCTTACGCAATCACCTTACCATGTTGCATCAACACACATCCTAGCCCAACGCCTGAAGCGTCACAATAAATAACATAGCCTTCCAATCCCTCGGGAAGTTTCAGGAGTGGGGCAGAAGTTAATCTATCCTTTAGCTCTTCGAAACTACATTCACAAGTATATGTCCATTGAAACTTAGCTGATTTCTAGGTTAGCTTCGTGAGCGGTGCAAAAATAGAAGAAAAACCTTCTACACATCTCCTATAGTAACTTGCTAAGCCTAGAAAACTACGAACCTCCGTAGGTGTTGTGGGCCTTGGCCAAGTCTTCACGGCCTCAATTTTCTGGGTGTCTACCCGAACACCATCGACTGAAATTATATGCCCCAGAAAGGTCACTGAGTTCAACCAAAACTCACACTTACAAAATTTGGCAAATAATTCTCGAGTTTGAAGAACTCTAACAACGGTACGCAAATGATCGGCGTGTTCTGCCTCGGACCTAGAATACACAAAGATATCGTCGATGAATACAATCACAAGCAAATCTAGGAAGGGTCTGAACACATTGTTCATCAAATCCTTAAATACTGCCAGTGCATTAGTTAGCCCAAACGAAATTCAAAATGGCCATATCTTGTTCTGAAGGCTGTCCTAGGAATGTCCTTCTCCCTAACTCGCACCTGATGATACCCAGATCTCAAATCTATCTTTGAAAACCATATGGAGCATTGTAATTGATCAAATAAATCATTGATCCTCGGAAGAGGATATTTGTTCTTGATCGTCACCTTATTCAGTTGCCGATAGTCAATACACATTCGCAAGGAGCCATCTTTATTTCGCACAAACAATACGGGTGCTCCCCACGGGGATGAACTAGGCCTAATAAAGCCTTTTTCAAGCAAGTCTTTCAATTGTTGCTTCAACTCTTTCAACTCTGCAGGAGACATTCTATAGGGAGGAATAGATATAGGCCTTGTATCTGGTAGCACATCAATAGAAAAATCAATCTCCCGCTCGGGAGGGAGGCCTGGAAGCTCTTCCGGGAATACATCCGAAAATTCATTCACCATGGGGATAGACTGAAGAGTTTGCAGTTCAGCTTCTACATCTTAAACCTGAACTAGATGGTAAATACAACATTTTGTGATCATTTTTCTTGCCTTAAGATAGGAAATAAACCTCCCTTTTGGTGACGCAGTATTCCCTTTCCATTCTAAAACTGGTTCTCCCGAAAACTGAAAGCGAACAATTTCCATTCTACAATCAACATTGGCATAGCAAGAAGCCAGCCAATCCATGCCCATGATAACATCAAAATCTACCATTTTTATCTCATGTAAGTCAACCATAGTACGATGGTCACAAATAACAACTACACAATTTCTATATACTCGACTAGCTATTACCGGCTCACCAACGGGTGTAGATACCTCAAAGGGACTGATCGACTCCGGTTTGACCCCAAACCGACTCTCAATATATGGAGTAACATACGACAATGTGGAGCCTGGATCTATTAAAGCATATACATCATGAGAGAATACCGATAATATACCTATGACGACATCGGGAGAAGTCTTAAGATCCTGGCGTCCAGCCAAAGCATAAATACGGTGCTGAGGACCGCTAGAAATGGGGGCTCTCCCCCTACCACTACCATGGCTAACTGGCACATGTGAACCTGGCCCCATAGGGCGTATAGATGATGAAGACCCGACTACCGATCCTGAAGGCTGTGTCCTACCCCTACTACCAACCGAGGGGCAATCGCGCATAATATGGCCTGGCCGACCGCATGCATAGCAAATGTTATATCCCGTATTTTTGTACGTTGGATTATTCATAAGCTAATCGACATAAGTCCAAGGACAAGATTAGTTTTGGGAAAAGAGACAAGGACTTTTTAATCCCAATTTTAATAGTGCACGGTTTGCTTATTAATTACAGTTAGTGTAGAAACATTAGTGAAGTGGGAAATTAATTAACCATGATTAGACCACTAAGTGGGCCCCACAAAAAAAATGTGGCTGATTAGGATTGGTGACAGGCCCAAGTGGGGCACGTGTCCTATGGGCTGGCTGCCTATATATTTTTGTTGATGACTCATTAGAATACACTTTCACCTTCACATTTCATTTGAAAGAAAGCATTACAAACAGCCATGGCTGCTCTTGAGCTCACGGCCAGCCTCAAGAATTTAAGAGGAAGAAAATTATGATTCCATGAAGGTGTTCTAAACGTCCCAAAGGAGGCAGCAACGTCAGAATTTAATTAAAGAAGAAGAAGTGGTGCAATTGGTGCAAGTGATTGTAGGATCTGTTCTAACTAATTTAAGGTAAAATTTCTTCTTCTTATAGTGTGATTGGAGTTAAATGATGTTATAGTTGAGAGGATTAATTCATATTAAGCGGAATTGGATGCAAAGAATTGTATATGCTAACGTTAAGGTTCTGTTTAGCCGTATGGGAGTTGTCTTAATTTAATAATGGTGGATTACGTTTGATTGTTGTTATTGTTGTTATGGATTATGTGTTAAAAATGAAGGAATTTTGATAATTAAAGTTGTAGTCGTTTATATGACATTGTTGGGACATGAATTGGATTAGATGTGCATGAGGTTGCTGGGCATTGTTATATTGTAATTAGGGGCTGTTTTTGTTGAGTTGAAGGACGAAGTGTAGTTATGATTAGGTCTTGTGTTGTTGTGGTGATGAGCTGTTTGGAGCATGTTATTGTAAGGTCATTTTGATGATGTGTTGTGGTTGTAGATCATTAGGAATAACTTGAGTATGTCGTGATCGTTATGTTGATTATTGTTGAATGTGCAACGTGTGGACTGAATTGGAGTGTTGTGCGTGCGGTGCAGGCTGTTTCGAGGTGTTCTTGGACTTTATTTTGGCTAATTATCTATGTGGTAACTTGGATGTGTCGTTGTTGATGTTATTCTTGTCGTTTTCATAGTTGGCTTGAAGGTGAGGGAAGTGAACAATATAGGGGGAATGCCGCCCAATTTTCTTGAAATAAGCTACTAACGTTGAAATACGTTTTAACCCTTTCCATAGCTTAACCGTAGTTCTTAACGTCTTAATTGTCACACCCCGAACCATGGCCTGGGCGTAACACGGCACTCGAGCCTTACTTGCATGTGTCTGAGCGAACATCATGGCTTGCTTGTTAACATGGGCATCAAAACAATATAATCTATATGATGCAATTTAAATAAATCATGAAAATATAATTTGCGGAATAAAGTCTTGAAATTATCTCATAGTATGAAATATCATGGAAACACAATAGTTTGCAAACATAAAAGTATAACTGACTCTGTGAACTAACATGTGTCTATGAAACCTCTAAAACATGTCTGAATACTAACTACCAGGACATGGCCCTGGACTACCATAAACTAAATACTAATGCAGACTCCATGTTGAACCCCGAGAGAAGTGGGGCTCACTAATAAGCTGATATCTGAAGTGATCCTACTGCGCAGATGTATGCTCCTGAAAACCGGTATCTGCACCGTGAAGTGCAGGCCCCAGGCAAAAGGGACGTTAGTACATGTGAATAGTACTAGTATGTAAAACCTGCTGAAATGAAGAACATGGCACAACATAGATATAGGATATGAACTGAAACTGAATGTAACTTGAACATGAACATGAAACGTGAGTGAAGTCTTAAAACAGTAATCAATAGAAATAATTGTATGTAAAACTACTTTGTATCGTGGGGAATGCTATAGTATAACCGACAACATGGTCTGGTACTTGCGTCCTACCAGCAGAACACTCACAACCTTGCCAGGGATATGAGATTTAAGTAATAATAAGCATGTAAGGATCGAAACTGCATAATGAAGGTGTTGCCTCCTTGCTGACAACCCTTATCCTACGGTGGCTACGTAGTTTCAGGCTATCTGAGCCTTCTCGGTTAACTAAGCAATTCCCAAAACATGAACAAAATATAGTTGGCTAAGAAGCCCATGATTTTCGTGAAATAACTTGTAAATAACTTGTAATCATGATTTCACGAAATAACTTGTAAACGTGGTTTCATGAAATATCTTGTAATATGGTTTCATGAGATAACTTGTCCTAGTCTTGCAAACATGTTCTTGATTCATGAGTAATAACAATAGTTCATAATTATATATATATATAATTGACTTGAAAACATGCTTGTAACTTGCTACATAAAATCATAAAGTTTCATATAAACATAATGAGAATACATGAGGAAGAATTCATGATTCATGGATTATGCTAGGGTTCCTAATAACCGTAATGGAAGATTAGGAATACAATAACGAATATAGATACAAAATTCATGTACATAAATACATAAATACTGTTATATCCCGTATTTCGTACGTTCGGATATCCCAAAGTAGTCATGACGAAGTAAAGGGAATGACCATTTTCAAAATTTTATTATTATAATGTATAAGTTGTTGTGAATATTATTTACGAACATTGGTAGTATGGAAATAGTGAGGAAGACTAAGGGCAAAAAAGAAAATTCGCGAAAAGGGTTCATGGAAAATATTGCGAAGGACTAAGGGCAAAATGGGAATTTCACAAAAAATATCAAGAATGTTCTTGAAGGGCCCTTGGCCGTGTGGCATGCCCCTATATGTCCACATTTTTATTAATTAATAAGGGCTAATGGTAAATTATAACAACATAAGGGGCAAAGCTTGCCAAAGAAGACATTAGTCTTCTTTGTTAAAATTTCAAGAAAACTCTAGAAAAAAAATGACAAATAAGTCATCTTTGCCACCAAATTAAGAAGAATCTAGAGATGGATAGGTGGCCACATAAGATTGGAGGAGACTATATATATATATAATAGGAGAGGACTAATTCATCAATTTGGAGAGTTGAAGAAACAAAGAAAAAAGAAGACACTTTGGAAGAAACACAAAGGGCCAATTTCGGCCAAGCTTGGAGGAAACAAGAACCTTGGAAAAATTTCTCAAAAATTACTCTCTACTAATTGGAAGGTCCCTAGCACGGAGAAGAGGTCATTGGAACAAGTAGAACATTTATTGTTGCAAGATCAACATTCTAGCCAAGTGGGAAATTGAAGAAAAAGGGTAAGAACTTAATCTTCTTTTATATTTTATGTATGGTTGTATATGTTGTGGTGTGTGGGAGTGAATGGAACTCATGAAGATTATGAAAATATGGATGTTGAATAGTTGTCCGTGTATATGTAGTTGTGGCCGTGTGGTCATAGTGTGATTTGGAAGAGAATGGATTAATTCTATGTAGTATGTTAGTTGTTGTTGCAATGTATGGAAAAGGATGGAAATTCATGAAAATAGGGGTGTAGTTGTTGTGGCCGGGAATGTTATTGTGTGGTAAGCTATGATGAATTGATTTCATGTAATATTCTAGTCGATGTCGTTGCAGATTCTATGATATTATATGATGGTTTAAAGGGTTGGAACGAAATGGAAATTGGTTGTAGATTGGTGGAGAAGTTAATGTAATATTAGTATGCTTCTTTATGTTTTTATGAATATGATGTTAGCAATGCATGGTTTTAATGTGGGTTATGAATCTAGAATAAAAATGTGTGGTTACACCTTTGTTGAAGTTTTCGGGTAGCATTAAATCATTGTGAATATTGTGAATGTTGTCGGACTATGTAGGAAGAGCGCTTAATGTTAGAATGTATTCTTGAATTGATTATTGACGTTATAGCTTGGTTGTTGGTTGGGTTGCTGTTGAATTGGGCCGAGCCATATTCTCGGGGGTGGCATATTACAGGGGAAATGCTGCCGAAATTTCGGCAGACAAAGTGTTACTTTAAATAATCAACTTCTAAAGGCTCTAATCAAGTTTTGGTAAACATGACCAATTTGTAGATTTTGGCGGATTTGGAACGTGAATTTGGAGTCGCATAAGAAGCAGAAAAGGTATGTAAGGCTTCACCCTTCTTTCTATGGCATGTCTTAGACGGAATATGTTGGATATGAGCCTCGGGAATAACTGTACCCTCCGGAATCCGCGCCTAAAGTTTTCTCTTTTTTCAATCAGTAGAATTGAACTAAAAAGTGTGTAAAATGTTGGAAGAATTTCCTAAACCTCCAAAACTCGCATAAATAGGACCCGACTACCCTAAAACCCTCATAAGTAACGCCATGACATGTAATATATGTAAATTTGGTACGCCGCCTCATTTGACCCGAGGTGGGCCCATGGTCCCCGGATTTTCCTTATTGTTCCGTTTGATCTATTTTGAAGTAGAATCCAAAGAAAACTTTTGATCCTTATCCCGTTCACCGAGTGACAAGTACTGTAACTATGCTAATGAGGATACTTCTATGATGACAATGATAATGATGATGTTAAGAAAGGGAATATGCCTATGATAAGTATGACAAAGATGATTCCATGACTAAGCTGATGAATATGATCTTATAATGATAACGATGTAGTCCAAGATGCGAAAATGCCTACGGTAGATGTGTTGGCAAAATGTTCTCCTATGAAAAGGAAAATATGGAAACGTTAAACTAATTCTTGATATCTCAACTCTATTACAGGTAATGACTACTCTAAAAGGTCCTATGTATATGAAACTGTAACCTATGACCCTATTTGATGTTTTCCTCATAATGACACTTTTCATTGGTAGTCTCACCTCATAATACTCGTTCCTTCAAGGTGAGACAAAGCGACTATGGTTGTTCCATAATGTAATCGGAGGCTACCGACCTTCCGTCACTCCGATGGACACTTGACTTTCTTTGAGCTCTCATGCATGCAAATGGTATGACATATGTATATGAATGTGAATATGTATATGTATATGTATACGGGGAAAAGGGAAAGGGCCACTGTTATATCACCACCTGATTCAGCTGGATTTCGTCCCGGACGCGGGATATGGGAGAGCCGGATACGGCGTCTGTATATGTGATATATATATTTATATATAATATGTTGGGACACTGTTCGGGAGAGGGGTGGGAGAGCCGATGTACTCGGCGTCTGTAAATGTGAATAAAGGATACCGTTTTCTGAAATGTTCTGTTTTATGTACATGTAAGTAAGAAGTACTGTTTTTCTGAAAAACGGACTAAGCATGCATGGCATCTGCCTGAAAGGCATTCATATGTACAGGTTACTTCTGTCCAAGATAATCTCCATATGTCTATTCCGTTATTAATCATACTGTATATTCCTTTATTATATCACTATTCATGCCTTACATACTCTGTACATTACTCGTACTGACCCCTCTTCTTCGGGGGCTGCGTTCATGCCGCGCAGGTACACCAGATGAGCCACAACTATCATAGAAGATGTTTCAGCGGAGTTGGCAGGCTCCACTTGTTCTGGAGTGCTGCCGAGTCAGAGTGTCTGAGCCATGATGTTTGTTTGATGTTAGAGACTTTGCAGACAGAGTTGTGGGTATAGAGTGTCGATAATATGTTGTATCATAAAGTCCATGTGATTGCAGATTCTGTTTGACTTGAGTACGATGGAAAAAAAAAATCTCTTGAAAGTTTTACTATGTTTTCCATTTTTATTGATATAAGAGTCTAAGAAAGTTAAGTATGTAACAAGAGTCATCGGGTTCGCTCGGCTCCAGATATGGGGTCGGGTGCCCATCACACCCTAGTAAGGTCGGGGTGTGACAAATACGGGCTACCAATATGTTGGGTTTAATGCCCTTGGGTTTGAACTTCATGGATATCAAGAAACGGAGCATGGGGAAGAACGTAGAGATTCCCTCATATGGATGGAAGTTCTACATACCTTAATTGCTCCAAAACATGAATTAAAGACTTGAGCTTTGAAGAAGATTTCCAAAATCTTGAATGCTTGAACCTTGAGATGGGTTTTCTTGAAAACCCTAGTTTTAGAATGATAATTTCTTGTTTAGATTACAAGGATAGGTGTTAGAATTGAGTTGGAATAATTTGAGTAGGCTTACCTTGGTGTTCTTGATGATGGAAGAGGGTAGGAAGTCGTTCTAGGGCTTGAAGGAATGAAAAATAATGAGTTGAACTGATATGGACGAATATATAGTGTTCTGGAACTTTGCACTTTACGTCCAGCAAAATACTGGCCGTATTTCAGTTTACGGGCCGTAAACTGCAATACGGTCCGTATTCTGCCATATGGACTGCACTGCATCTCTTCAGTAAAATGGCCATAACTCTTTGTACAGATGTCTGTTTGACCCCCGTAAGATACCGTGGGAAAGGTATTTCAATGCTCTACAACTTTCATCAAGGAAGTATTCCCAAATTCCAAACGAGTTTTGGAATACGGGCCGTAAAGTGAAATACGGTCAGTATTTAACCATATGACCTCAAAATGTCAAATTCCAGAATGTTCAGAAATTCTTGGTTTTAGTTTACGGGCACTGTTCATGGTCGTAAATTGAAATACGACCACTGTTCATGGGCATAAACCACCATATCACAACTGAAGGGAAAAATTTCAATTCCCACATTCTTTATCTAATGTTCTAAGTCTAGGATCGTGGTCAAAACTTTCGTTAAAGGTACGAGGTGTTACATTAATATAGGTTGAGATACTTCTGGCAGCATATACATATCAAGTCATGGATTAAGCATCAAAGGTATGTAAAGCTATCCCTTCTTTCTTTTTGGCATTGGTATATGTGAGACAAACAGACGATGAATGTATAAACTCCAAAGAAGCTCCTATTCTTAGAGACACTAGGATGGCTAATGTTCTTGATTTCCAGAAGCTATGTTATTATGTCCTGATACGTTTCTGTGATTCCTGAAGTCCTATTTGATATTATCCATAGTGACATTCGAGGGGTACTTGACATGACTGTTGTCTTTGATTCTCAAGTGTTAGTTCATTCTAATTATTCTATTGAGTCTCAGATGATTTAGTTTGCCTATGGTTGCTCATGATATTCTACTCGTGCATGCCGTTAATATATCATTCACCCAGTCCCGGGCCGGGTATGTATTCGTGCACAGTTTCACTGCATTGTATATATATATATATATATATATATATATATATATATATATATATATATATATATGATATGATTATGGCACCGAGTCCCATGATGGGCCGGGTATGGTATATGATGACTTTATTCACCGAGTCCCATAATGGGTCGGGTATGGTATAGGATTTAGCTATGCATGATTATCATTTAGTAAGGCAGAGGTGCATTGGTATCTTTGGTTATCATACTTTCCTACTGTAATCTTTTATTCAGTCATGATCTTCTTTACTGTATATTTCATGCTTTATATACTCAGTACATATCTCGTATTGACCCCCTTTTTTTGGGGGGCTGCGTTTCATTCCCGCAGGTACAGGCAATCAGTCCGGTGACCCTCCAGCCTAGGACTTCTGCTCAGCGGTCTGGAGAGCTCCATTGTTTCGGAGCCCAGATTATTGTGGTACAAATGTTTTGATGTAGACTTATGCATAACCAAGTGTACGGCGGGGCCCTGTCCCGTTATATTTCACGTTTATACTCTTAGAGGATTGTAGACATGTTTGGTTTGCATGTCGGTTTTGGTCAGCTATGTCGATATGATTCATTTTGGATATTTCCATATATAGTGGCAGCCTTGTCGGCTTGCATATCATGTTATGTGTTGGTTAGCTGTGACTCCTCAGGAGACAGGTTTATGGTGATATGTGGCGTTATGAATCTTTGGTTGCTTTTACAAGTTTCCATACTGTCCTTAGTTTCAGTCTAACTATATCTAACAGGTTCGTATACGAGTGTCCAGCTCGGGCACTAGTCACGGCTCATGGGGTTTGGTCGTGATAAACGTGGTATCAGAGCGGTTCATCCTCGGAGTGTCTACAGACTGTGTCTAGTATAGTCTTATTTATCGGTGTGTTGTGCACCACATCTATAAACAGGAAGCTACAGGACATTTAGGATGTCATCTTTCCTTCTATCTTAGATCGTGCGATAGAGCCAGAATCTAGGATATTGAAATATCGCCTCTGACCTCTTTTCCTGTAGGTAGGTGCAGATCTGCGAGAGCTGAAGAGATCAGCTTCAGGTAGTGGGGGTGCTAAGAAGGCCCCTAGAGTGGATTCAGGACCCAGGCTCTAAGACCGAGTAGGAGGAGCCTTAGTTATTCCATTGAGACTGATCCCTCGGAGGACCCAGCGATGATTCCTCCAGAGTTTTTGACACTAGAGGAGGAGATCACCGAGGCCGTACCAATTGCTCTTATGGTAGAGCATTACGTTAGACACCCCGGTAAGTGTTACGGATTACTCCAGCCCTCTATCCTGGCCGTCGGTAAACCAGAAGTTGCCCGGTTATCTACATTCCTCGAACTCAGATGAGCGAGATGATGAAGGCCAGACGAGTGGATGCGGGCTAGACGATGACGAGGAGCACACTTCACCTTATAGATCACCAGATCAGAGTAGAGACCGTTCAACTACAGGTATAGGAGACATTATTGAAATTTTCTATGTATGTGTATTTGCTGTAGATTATTACCTAATAGCGGCGAGCGAAAATCAAAAGGGCCGATAGCCAAGTATTTATAAGTAACGGCGACAAAGGTGTTTTCATCGCGATGGGGAATTTTGAAATCTAGGATGGAAAGTAGTCATACATACAGGTGAAAGTTGGATATTGAGGATGGAAAAAGGCTAAGGTAGTAATTGTGTAGTCGGAAGAATAAGAGATCCTTTTTAATTCAGAGGGAGATGCGTTACAAGAATGTTTTGGAATCTGTTAGGATGTCAACTTGCTCTAGATTAGAATGTCTTGAGAAAAAGCAAGAGAAGTGAGAAATGAGGGGGAGTGAAGCTTCCTAGAGAAATGACAGGCAAAGCAAGGGACTATTTGGATAAAATTTGGGAGTAGGTGTGAGAGAAATAGGGTATGGTAGCACGGACAGGAAATGAACGTACAAAATTAAGAGAACAAATACTGGTAAGTAAGATTGAAGGGAAGTAACCATGAAGAGGAAGGGGAAGTGAGGAAGAATGAAAAGATTCGGTAACAATGTTAGGGGATTCCCAGTTCTTGAGAAGCAATCGAGGAACTAAAGACACGGCCAATCTGACATAATCACCTTGGGAAGGGAGGAAGCCCTCCAAAAAGATGATTTGGAAGTAAAACGGACCTGCAACTCATAAAGGATATTCTATGAACTTTAGGGTCAATGTTATTATATAAGGAAAGGAGAAGAGCATTTAGGAGTAGAGTAACTGGAAAGCTTTAACCCCGGGGGCACACAGAATGCTTTAACGATTTAGCTCTAAGAAACCGATTAATCGTCGAGATAAGAACGAGGATGATAGGACGACATAAACGATTAAAACAATTAATTGCATGGGACAAGAGTTCTGGTAAAGGCCGAGAGATTCGATCATGGAGGGAGTTGAATGAAATGTAAGGAACATGTATGGAATACAATTCGGCCGTAGCATCAGAAATAGGGATAAAGGCTTAATGAATGGAGCATGGAGGGAGTGTAAACTATAAGAATTTCGTGCTAAGAGCAAGAAGTAGTAGGACACTAGGAAAACCTGATGTACGGCTGCAACACAAACACATAGTTAGGAATAATTGTGAGTAAAAAGTTATATGGGTAGAAGGACTAACAGTGGATGGAAGGGAATGGAATAGTGACGGGATTGTACGGTATAGACCTAGATGGAAGGAGAACTTAGGGCAAAAAGAGATTTTTAGTGTTAAAGGGGATTCGCACTCGTAACAAAACACTCCAAAGTTTCCTAACCCAGGAGTAAAAGAAGATTAATGGAAATAGACGTTGTACAAGTAAATGAAACTATGTGGACTAAAGGGAGCAGAAAGTGTCAATGAAATGGTTAAAGGAAATTATGTGGCCGCCGACAACAAGGAGAAGGTTAGTGAATCAGTAGGCTTGACCAAGGAAAAACAAATTGAAATTTTAAGGTAATAGTTATGTAAAAGTTGCAATGATGCGATCATGAAACCGAATTTGTATGTGCGTGCACAAGTTGTAGTATCATAAAGAAAGATGAAGACTCGACGAAAGAAGAAAGGAAAGGGTGTACTTTTTAAGGATTCCATGTTAAGAACAAGAGCTGAAAGAACACTAGAAGGACTATGAAGCATAGCTACGATGCAAACGAGTAGTAAGGAGGATTATGGGACAAATGAGCTAAGATAATTAAAGGACGAATCGTGGGAATGGATGGTATTGAATATCAACTTTCAATGGTATAGTATAGACATAAATAGGAATTCAGAACCTAGAGCAAGGAGAGTTTCAAGGATATTAAGAAGGTATTCGTGGAGAAAGACTAGGGCTAAAGGAGCGTGGTATAGTCGGACACTCCTTAAGGGGGTTAATAAATTCCGATGTCCCCATTAATTCAGTAACTTAGGGGACTACTAGTCATGAGAGGTAGAAGTGAAAAGACAGTAAAGAAGGCGTTAGGATTGTATCTGATATGTATAAGCATATTGATTTGACACAAGAACTCAACTAGCAAAAAGGAAAACAAGTTAAACCATGCGATGAAGAGAACTCTGGCATTATATAGAATAGAGGAGTTGAAGGACCGCTAAGGTCGGACAGATGACTATCAAAAACGGTTAACACTCAGAGGTTACATTATATGAAAACATCCTTTAAAAAAAAAAGGGGGGGGGGGGGGTAGAACAGATTCAGTTCTAAGATGAGCTATAATATTCTAAAGCTCAGGAAAAGGGAAATCATAGCACTAGAAGAGATGAAAGTTTTAGCAAGAGGAGTAAGTATAGGGAGATCAATGATCTCTAAAGAAAAGGGAGATAGTGTGCCTATGAATAGCAAGACAGCAGTGCTACCAATGATTAGAAAGTACCTCACAAGTCGCCGGTCATATCAAATGTGAAAGTATATGTTATAGAGCCATATAGACTATCGTCGTGATGCAATAGTCGGCAAAACTGGTGTAAGGGAAACGATACGAAGTCTAGGCAGAACATCAGCTAATGTAAGTCTCAATTGATCATTGGTACAAGAGAATCAAGGGCTTAAGAAGAAAGCATAATCGTATCAAAAGGAAGTTATGATTAAGTAGGATTTTATCTTAATTCCATGTTTATGAATTTATATTGCAATTATGCTAAAACTGAGGAGAGGAAATTGCGAAAAAGGTTTAGGTATGAATAGGATGATATTGTAAGCAATTAAAGAGTTCGGCCAAGAAATTAAAAAGGAAATGATGTGGTAAGTACATAAGGTCGACGAGTACAAAAAGGGATGATCTAAAATAGCACCATGAAGCAAGCAAGGCAGAGTGCCATATATGAACAAGGGGATTTGTCTACTAGTAGAGAAATAAGGAGCAAGGCAAAAGAGTACAACAATTAAGAATGCTCATAGACTGGCAGGGAGCCGTAGCAATCATAATTTAAGACCTTTTTAATGGTAGCAGGTCGCCTATCGGTTGGTTTGATATAGGAGAGACTAAGATAATCGGCCTAGATATGATTCAGCAAGCTGTTGATAAGGTGAAGCTCATTCAGGAGAGATTATTGGCAGCCCAGAGTCTACAGAAGTCATATGCAGATAACCGACATCGACACTTAGAGTTCAGATTGGTGATTGGGTGTTCTTGAAGGTGACACACATAAAGGGTGTGATGAGATTCGACAAGGAAGGGAAGCTTAGCCCGAGATACATTGGGCCTTATCAAATCATTCGTAGGGTAGGCAAGGTTGCCTATGAATTGGACCTACCATCTGATTTGGAAGCAGTACATCCGGTCTTTCTTGTATCAATGCTTCGTAAATGTATTGGTGACCCTTCTAGAGTATTCTCCGTAGATGGTGTCCAGGTGACAGAGGAATCATCTTATGAGGAGAGCCCTATAGCTATACTAGATCGCCAAGTTAGAAGGTTACGTACTAAGGATGTGGCTTCCATCAAAGTATTGTATCAAAATAATAATAGGGAAGAGGTAACCTGGGATGCCGAAGACGGGATGAAGAATAAGTATCCTTACTTGTTCCCTATACCTGCAAGTAATTTAATTCCTTAGTTGACTACATTAATTGGTAGATAAGACTATGTTATGGTGCCCCTGTGAGGCATCTATGAGTTGTTGAATGCAGGTTGGTAGGTATAACGACAAGGGAGATTTTCCGAAATTTTTATAAGACCCTATAGAACTGCTTTAACATTCGAGGAGGAATGTTCCAAAGGGGGGAAGGATGTTATATCCCGTATTTTTGTACGTTGGGTTATTCGTAAGCTAATCGACATAAGTCCAAGGACAAGATTATTTTTGGGAAAAGAGAAAAGGACTTTTTAATCCCAATTTTAATAGTGCACGGTTTTCTTATTTATTACAATTAGTGTAGAAACATTAGTGAAGTGGGAAATTAATTAACCATGATTAGACCACTAAGTGGGCCTCATAAAAAATGTGGCTGATTAGGATTGGTGACAGGCCCAAGTGGGACACGTGTCCTATGGGCTGACTGCCTATATATTTTTGTTGATGACTCATTAGAATACACTTTCACCTTCACATTTCATTTGAATGAAAGCATTTCAAACAGCCATGGCTGCTCTTGAGCTCATGGCCAGCCTCAAGAATTTAAGAGGAAGAAAATTATGATTCCATGAAGGTGTTCTAAATGTCCCAAAGGAGGCAGCAACGTTGGAATTTAATTGAAGAAAAAGAAGTGATGCAATTGGTACAAGTGATTGTAGGATCTGTTCTGACTAATTTAAGGTAAGATTTCTTCTTCTTATAGTGTGATTGGAGTTAAATGATGTTGTAGTTGATAGGATTAATTCATATTAAGCGGAATTGGATGCAAAGATTTGTATATGCTAACGTTAAGGTTCTGTTTAGCCGTATTGGAGTTGTCTTAATTTAATAATGGTGGATTAGGTTTGATTGTTGTTGTTATGGATTATGTGTTGAAAATGAAGGAATCTTGATATTTAAAGTTGTAGTCGTTTATATGAAATTGTTGGGACATGAATTGGATTTGATGTGCATGAGGTTGCTGGGCATTGTTATATTGTAATTAGGGGCTATTTTTGTTGAGTTGAAGGACTAAGTGTAGTTATGATTAGGTATTGTGTTTTGGTGATGGGATGTTTGGAGCATGATATTGTAAGGTCATTTTGATGATGTGTTGTGGCTGTAGATCATTAGGAATAACTTGAGTATGTCGTGGTCGTTATGTTGATTATTGTTGAATGTGCAATGTGTGGATTGATTTGGAGTGTTGTGCGTGCGGTGCGGGCTGTTTCGAGGTGTTCTTGGACTTTGTTTTGGCTAATTCTTGATGTGGTAACTTGGACGTGTCGTTGTTGATGTTATTTTGGTCATTTTCATAGTTGGCTTGAAGGTGAGGGAAGTGAACAATATAGGGGGAATGCCGCCCAATTTTCTTGAAATAAGCTACTAACGTTGAAATACGTTTTAAGCCTTTCCATAGCTTAACCGTAGTTCTTAACGTCTTAATATAGGTTGAGATACTTCTGGCAGCATATACTTATCGAGTCATGGATTAAGCGTCAAAGGTATGTAAAGCTATCCCTTCTTTCTTTTTGGCATGGTCTATGTGAGACAAACATACGACGAATGTATAAACTCCAAAGAAGCTCCTATTCTTAGAGACACTAGGATGGCTAATGTTCTTGATTTCCAGAAGCTATGTTATTATGTCCTGATACGTGTCTATGATTCCTGAAGTCCTATTTGATATTGTCACACCCCGACTTTACTAGGGTGTGATGGGCACCCGACCCCATCTCTGGAGCCGAGCGAACCCGCTGACTCTTATTACATAGATAAACTCTTGTATCAATTAAGAAATAAATACATAGTAAGCTCTCCAATTTGTTTTTCATAAGTAATGACTATTAGCATATGGGGCCCGCGACATGAAACGTAATAACATTTTGACTGGTGAAGTCGTCTACCAAGCTGACACTCTATACTCATGACTCTGTCTGCAAAGTATCTAACATAGAACAGAACTTCATAGGATATACTTGGACTTGGCAATCCTCCGGGACAAGTGGAGTTCGCCATCTCCGCTGGAACATCTTCAGTAAGGTCTTGTAATCATCTGGGAGTACCTGCGCGGCATGAACGCAGCCCCCGAAAAAGAGGGGTCAGTACGAGTAATGTACTGAGTATGTAAAGCATGAATAGTACCATAATAAAGGAATATACAGTATGAACAATAACAGAATAGACATAAGGAGCTTATACTGGGACAGATGTAACCTGTGCATATGAATGCCTTTCTGCAGATGTCATGCATGCTTAGTCTCTTTTTCAGGAAAACGGTGTCTCTTATTTACATATACAGAAAACAGAACATTTCAGAAAATGGTGTCATTCATTTACATTCACAGACTCTTAGTCGTGAGATCATTCTTGTCGTACTTATCTTAGGCATATTCTCTTTTCTGACATCATCGTTATCATTATCATCATGGAAGTATTCTCGTTGGGATAGGTACAGTACTTGTCATTTGGTAATGGAATAAGGATCGAAGGTTTCTTTTGGATTCAGCATCAAAGTAGGTCAAGTGGAGTAATAAGGTAAATCCGGGAAATAGTGGGCCCACCTCGGATCAAATGAGGCGGCGTACCCAGTTTAAATGTATTACATATCATGGCGTTACTTGTCAGGGTTTAGGGTCATCGGGTCCTATTTATGCGAGTTCTAGAGGTTTAGGACATTCTTCCAATATTTTTCACACTTTTTAATTCAATTCTACTGAAGGAAAACAAGAAAACTTTAGGTGCGGATTCCGGGGAATAGGGTTGTCCCCGAGGCTCGTACCCGACTTATTACGTCTAAGACATGCCATAGAAGGAAGGATAAAGCCTTACATACCTTTTCTGCTTCTTATGCGACTCCAAATTCACGTTCCAAATCCGCCAAAATCTACAAATTGGTGATGTTTACCAAAACTTGATTAGAGCCTTTAAAAATTGAATTTTCAAAGTAACACTTTGTCTGCCGAAATTTCGGCAGCACCTCCCCTGTAAATGTATCATCCCACCAAGTTCAACTTGGCCAATTCTAATCAACAACAATCCCGGGAATTTAACCCGGCCAAATCAACAACAACACTAGTAATTATTCCATCAACAATTCAATAATCAATTTAGTCCACTTCAATTCAATTCACATAATGTTCCAACATCTTAATCAACATATATAATCAATCCGAAACCATTCAAACATGATTCCATAACATCTCCAACAATCCGTACAATGTTTCAAACAATCCAATTAATGTTCTACTCCAACCAAGACCTCAAATTTCGAATCAACAATATATTGTCTTCCTTCCAAGTTCATCACCTACATTAAGTTCCATAACAAGCCGCAACCCACTATAACTTCATTTTAAATCATAAAAACTTCATTTTCATCACCTAGAGTTTACAATAACAACAACCAAAACGTGCTTGACAAAATTAATTCTTCACCTCTACACATACTACTACATTCGGCCACACTACAACATCCATAGTTTCCATGAATTTTCCATTTTTCTATTCATTACCACAACAAGCAACGCATTACATGAAATGAACTCAATCTTCCACACAACACAACACATACACACACGGCTCAACCATGTATATACACGGCCACACACATTTACCTCTACAACACATGAATTTCATTCACTTTTCACACTCCACAACATATACAACAATCAAATAACATTGAATAAAATTTGTTCATCATGCTTACACCAAAGAGACATACACACGGCCTCAACTTCCAACACACAACATCCTTATTTTCATGAGTTTTTATCTATTCCAACACATAACAACATGTTTCATCATCCATAAAACATAAAAAGGAGGATTGAATCTTACCTTTTCCATTTAGTTCTTCAACTTAGCTAGGCTCCAAACTTGCACAACAAATGCTCCACTTCCTCCAACAACTACTCCACATCGAAGAGGGACTCTTAATTAGTATGAAAGAATGAAGAAAGGAATTTCCATGTCCAAATTGATGGGGCTGGTTCGGCCAACCCCCCCCCCCCCCCCCCCCCTTTGGCCGTTCCCTTCTTCTTTCTTACTCTCCCACTCTCTTGAATTTTCTAGAGTCAAGAATGACCTATGCCCCCTTCTATTATACATCACACATATATATATGTGTAGTTATAGAGGCATGTGAGGGGCACATGCTCCCTCTCTAGATTCTTCTTTCATTTCCTTGAAATTTCTCTTAATTAGCCAAAGAAGACTAATGTCTTCTTGTACAAGTTTTGTCCATGGAATTTTTATAATTTACAATTAGCCCCCAATTTAATTCAAATGTGAGCACCTTCCACCCATGCCACACATCCATCTTGGAAATTTAAAGAATTTTCTTGAATACTTATGAAATTACCATTTTATCCTTAGACTTCCGTAATATTACCACGGGCTATTTTGTAAATTTTCCTTTTTGCCCTCAACCTCTCTCAATATTCCGTACTAATAGTAGTCATGAATAGTGTTTATAGCGACTCGTTCGTTAAAATGATTTTTGGAAACAGTCTCGCCCTTAACTTTCCACGACGGCTTTGAAATATCCAAACGTACAAAATACGGGCTATAACAGATATAATCCATAGTGACATTCGAGGGGTACTTGACATGACTGTTCTCTTTGATTCTCAATTGTTAGTTCATTCTAATTATTCTATTGAGTCTCAGATGATTTAGTTTGCCTACGGTTGCTCATGATATTCTGCTTGTGCATGCCAGTAATATATCATTCACCCTGTCCCGGGCCGGGTATGTATTCGTGCACAATTTCACTGCATTGTTCACCGAGTCCCTCACTAGAGGGCCAGGTACGGTATATATATATATATGATGTGATTATGGCATCGAGTCCCATGATGGGCCGGGTATGGTATATGATGACTTTATTCACCGAGTCCCATAATGGACCGGGTATTTTCACGACCCAGCTAGAGGCCGTGACGGGTACCCGGGGCTGACCACCGAGCACCGCTCGTTCTACTACTCATCATACTCATTAAGCCTCATTTTTCGTTCATAAACTCATAATCATAAGAAAATCATTTTCATGGAAGAACATAAATACTTTTATATACATAAGCCCTTTGGCTATCAAAAGATAATGTACACATATCTACGTATATGCAGTAGTGACCTTGTGAGACCATATAACCCACACATACGTATCTATGAGCCTTTACTAGAGTACTAGACATATGGACGGGACAAGACCCCGTCGTGCCCAAAATATTTATACATATGTATATACACAAAAGTATAAGCCCAATTAGCACCTCCGGAATAATAGAGTGCTTCTGCAAATCTGCTGATAGCTCCTAAAGGTCTGCACCGTCTCTCTGTCTACCTGTGGGCATGAACAAAGCGTCCAAAGAAAACGGACGTCAGTACGAATATTGTACTGAGTATGTAAGGCATGAATGAAACAAACATAATAGAGAAATCATAAGTCATGAGGTGAAGGCAAAACCTGCACGACCTTTAAGGGTGAATACATTTCATACATATATCACATATACATAATCGTCGTACATGAACCATCATAGCGTATACATCATCATGTCATATAATTCATCATCGTAGTGCCGTAGCTTCTCATACACATAAAACATTATCCATCTTCGTCCACTTAGGGCTCGACAATATCCGTATTCGGCCACATGGTGGCTCCACAGTATCCGTATTCGGCCACATAGTGGTTCGACGATATCACATACATATCTTCCATATTCGGCCACGTAGTGGCTCGACCATATCACATGCATCATACAAGGATCAATATATCTCATCATCATCATTGTCATCATATACATCTCATAAGATTATCGTAACCTTTCATTAATGCACACATTTAAATTTAAAGACAATCTATGAAATTCACATTGTATTCGTAGCATGAATTTCGTATAATTATCGTATAATAGTCTTTATAATCTTTGGGCTTAAGCTCATCATTTCCATTATCATTTCTATAGCATATCTCTTACCTTTATCTCACATGAAATCCTTTATGAACATAGACTTGTAATTTCTCGAAACATTGGTCATAGGACATGCATTGAGACTTATGAACAATCTATAACAATGTCGGGGTGACGTAAGGTCGAGAGCCCCCGATTATATTATGGAGCATTCATAGGTATTCTGCCTCACCTTGAATGAATTAGTATGTAAGGTGAGTGTATACATCAAGCATTACCAATAGATCGTAGTTAATGTCTTTAGCTTTGTTTAAACATTATACCATGAACTCTAGAATCTTTAGCCTTAAGCTTATCATCGCCGTTATCGTGCTCATAACATGTCTCTTATCCTTATCTCACGTGGCTATCCATGAACATAGGCTCTTGGTTCCGTAATATAAGAAAGCCATGGAAATGTAGGGAAATAATATCATATCATAGGATTCATGCCTTGGAAAGAAAGGACTAGTCTTACATACCTTTTCCTTTAGCTATTCTACCGCTTGATCGTTCCTCTTCAATATTCGTGTCTTTACCTTCAAGGAATTCACATCAACGTCAGTTAATCGACTATAAGAACGCGTGACTATTTTCTAAGGAAAATTGGGCAGCATTTCCTTTGTTGCTACTACTTTTCCCATGTTTCATTTCAACTACCAAACATTCACAACAACACTCACAATATCGTATCAACAATCGTCATTTATCTACATATAACACATTCCACCATTTTTCTCCAATTTCTCCACATTTATGGTTTTTAGCTCATCATCACATTTTCTCATACCTCACACCTATATTATGGTCTACACATCATTTATAACATATTTATACTCCTAACTCATCAACATTCATGATTCAATCCAATTATCATTCAACTATGGCACTATTCACATTTTATGACCCATTTACTACACTCTTCTATAATCCAAGTGTTCCAACGTATAAATACTTCAATCATCATGAGAAAGTCAAAAAAACTTACCTTAGATGTGGTAGGAATGAGCCTTGAGTAGAAATACTCTTCTATGCCAAAAACCCTACTTCACTTCCTTTGCAATTTCTTGGTGTAGATAAACTTTGATGAGTCTCACACTCTTGATTTCATGGTTTTAGTGTTGTTGATCTTGATTTTCCTTTGCTTCTCTTGTGGATGAATATTAGAGAGTATTCTAGATGTTTCTTGAAGTGTGGAGTGAAAATGGAATGAATGGAATGAAAAAGGGTCCCTTATACTTAACTTAAAATTTGATTTTTATGAACAGTAGTCGAAGTGCACAGTGGCCGTAAACCCAGTTTACGGGCCGTATTCTGGTTTACGGTCCGTCCTTCACGACCGTATTTAAGCATAACAAAACCAGAAAGGTATATTGGAGTTATGGTGGTTTACGGTTACAGTTTACGGGCCGTATTTCAATTTACGGTCTGTATTCTGAGTCGTATTTAACTATTTAAACATTTCGCAAAAAGTTGAAATTTTTGGAATGTTGAAGGACGATGGCAGTTTACGGTCCGTAAACTACTTTACGGGCCGTATTCTATTTTACGTCCAACTGGGCCGAAGTGCAAATCTGTAACTTTCACATTTTCAAAACTCATAAGTAGTCATTCCCTTCTTAGTAAAACATTGTACCCTCATATTCTTCGTTGGTCTATTCATTGTACGTTCACGGAGAAATTTTCAAGGTGTAATAGGTATGGTATAGGATATAGCTATGCATGATTCTCATTTAGTAAGGCACAGGTGCATTGGTATCTTTTGTTATCATACTTGCCTCCTGTAATCTTTTATTCAGTCATGATCTTTTTTACTGTATTTCATGCTTTATATACTCTCGTACTGACCCCCTTTCTTCGGGGGCTGCGTTTCATTCCCGCAGGTACATGCACTCAGTCCGGTGACCCTCCAGCCTAGGACTTCTGCTCAGCGGTCTGGAGAGCTCCATTGTTCCGGAGCTTAGATTATTTTGGTACAGATCTTTTGATGTAGACTTATGCATATCCAGGGTTACGGCGGGGCCCTGTCCCGTCATATTTCACTTTTATACTCTTAGAGGTTTGTAGACATGTGTGGGTTGCATGTCGATTTTGTTCAGCTATGTCGATATGATTCGTTTTGGATATTTCCATATATAGTGGCAACCTTGTCGGCTTGCATATTCATGTTATGTGTTGGTTAGCTGTGACTCCTCAGGAGACAGGTTTATGGTGATATGTGGCGTTATGAATCTTTCGTTGCTTTTACAAGTTTCCATACTAACCTTAGTTTCAGTCTGACTATATCTAACAGGTTCGTATACGAGTGTCCAGCTCGGGCACTAGTCACGGCTCATGGGGTTGTGACAAACGTGGTATCAGAGCGGTTTATCCTCGCAGTGTCTACAGACTGTGTCTAGTATAGTCTTGTTTATCGGTGTGTTGTACACCACATCTATGAACAGGAAGCTACAGGACATTTAGGATGTCATCTTTCCTTCTATCTTAGATCGTGCGGTAGAGCCAGAATCTAGGATATTGAAATATTGCCTCTGACCTCTTTTCCTGTAAGTCGGTGCAGATTGGCGAGAGATGAAGAGATCAGCTTCAGGTAGTGGGGGTGATAAGAAGGCCCCTAGAGTGGATTCAGGACCCTAGGCTCTAGGACCGAGCAGGAGGAGCCTTAGTTATTCCATTGAGACTGATCCCTCGAAGGACCCAGCGACGATTCCTCCAGAGTCTTTTACACCAGAGGAGGAGATCCTTGAGGCCGTACCAGTTGCTCTTATGGCAGAGCATTACGTTAGACCAGCTACCCCGGTAAGTGTTACGGATTACTCCAGCCCCCTATCCAGGCCGTCGGTAAACCAGGAGTTGCCCAGTTATCTACATTCCTCGAACTCAGATGAGCGAGATGATGAAGGCCAAACAAGCGGATGCGGGCTAGACGATGACGAGGAGCACACTTCACCTTATAGATCACCAGATCAGAGTAGAGACCGATCGACTACAGGTATAGGAGACTTTATTGAAATTTTCTATGTATGTGTATTTGCTGTAGATTATTACCTAATAGCGGTGAGCGAAAATCAAAAGGGCCGACAGCCAAGTATTTATAAGTGACGGCGACAAAGGTGTTTTCATTGCCATTTGGAATTTTGAAATCTAGGATGGAAAGTAGTCATACATACAGGTGAAAGTTGGATATTGAGGATGGAAAAAGGCTAAGGTAGTAATTGTATAGTCGGAAGAATAAGAGATCATTTTTAATTCGGAGGGAGATGCGTTACAAGAATGTTTTGGAATCTGTTAGGATGTCAACTTGCTCGAGATTAGAATGTCTTGAGAAAAGGCAAGAGAAGTGAGAAATGAGGGGGTGTGAAGCTTCCAAGAAAAATGACGGGCAAAGCAAGCGACTATTTGGATAAAATTTGGGAGTAGGTGTGAGAGAAATAGGGTATGGTAGCACGGACAGGAAATGAACATACAGAATTAAGAGAACAAATACTGGTAAGTTTGATTGAAGGGAAGCAACCATGAAGAGGAAGGGGAAGTGAGGAAGAATGAAAAGGTTCGGTAACAATTTTAGGGGATTCCCAGTTCTTGAGAAGCAATCGAGGAACTAAAGACACGGCCAATCTGACATAATCACCTTGGGAAGGGAGGAAGCCTTCCAAAAAGATGATTTGGAAGTAAAACGGACCTGCAACTCAAAAAGGATATTCTATGAACTTTAGGGTCAATGTTATTATATAAGGAAAGGAGAAGAGCATTTAGGAGTAGAGTAACTGGAAATCTTTAACCCCGGGGGCACACAGAATGCTTTAACGATTTAGCTGTAAGAAATCGATCAATCGTCGAGATAAGAACGAGGATGATGGGACGACATAAACGATTAAAACAATTAATTGCATGGGACAAGAGTTCTGGTAAAGGCCGAGAGATTCGATCATGGAGGGAGTAGAATGAAATGTAAGGAACATGTATGGAATACAATTCGGCCGTAGCATCACAAAGAGGGATAAAGGCTCAATGAATGGAGCATGAAGGGAGTGTAAACTATAAGAATTTCGTGCAAAGAGCAAGAAGTAGTAGGACACTAGGAAAACCTGATGTACGTGTCACGACCCAGCCCCGTGGGCCGCGACTGGCACCCTACCTGGGTACCCAGACCAAATCACATATTCAATTACTAAATCCGAACGTATTTCAGAATTTCATAAAGTCATATCAACATAGATTATATCAAAATATGTCTTGAGCGGTCGCGCAAATCAAAATGTCATATCGAATTCAACCGGAGCGGCGGAATCGACATCGCCGGTCATAAGTGCAAATATAAGCATAAGGGTCATTTAGGGCCATCATAACAAACTGACCGCTGTAAGACCAGAAAACAAAATCAAACAAACATACATAGGACCCTCGCCCCACATATATGACTACAGGCCTCTATGAATTCAAAACAAAGACATATGGCGAGACAGGGCCCCGCCGTACCCATATAGTCAAATGTACAGAATATATACATAGCAAAAGAAGTCTGTACCAAAAGTGGACTCCAAGTCAAGAAGGAGTACTCCGAAATAGCAGAGAGTGAAGCCTACAGCGGAGGATCACCAATGTCTGTACCTGCGGGCATGAAACGCAGCCCCCGAAGAAAGGGGGTCAGTACGAAATATGTACTGAGTATGTAAAGCACGGAGTACAGAAATATGAGCCAAAACTGAAAGCAAACCGGATATCAAAGGGAAGTACCAATCAGTATGTCAAAATCCGTATTAAATCATATACATATACATAATGCAAACGAAATCATGCAAACGCTCAAGAACGTGGTCGCCACTCCGACGCTGGCGCCACACACAGCATAACACCAGAAGGTTTCGAATCTCCGTACATCCCCGAACACAAACATAAGTGAGCGTATCGCATCACTAGCCATATCAAAGCATAACTCCAAACGGAACCCGACCCTATGGCGAGGCCTCGGGAACCGTAACACAGCATATGGCTGAATTATCATAGGGCGCACGAATCATAACCGGCCCGGGAACCGGTGAACGAAGTCAAAATAAGGCACGAGCGGAGTCGTCAGCAAACAAATGCAATTTATATTTCAAAATAGCCTTTCAAAACTTAATAATCTCATAAGTCATTTCATAAACCAAAATAGTCGAATGATTAGTTCATACGAAAGTTTATCTCACAAATTGTTTCCAAAGTGGTACGTATGGCTCAAACGAAACTTAACATATCATAATAGTCAAAACATATTTCATAGAGGGAAGTTTCAAGGTCGAAGATCTCATATCGAAGTTCATCCAAAAAGGGAGCCCAATAGGACAAATAGGGTGTCTCGGGGTTAGCGGACCCACCTCGAGTCAAATTGAGGTGGCGAACATAATTTACGAACATTTAAAGGCCAAAAGATCATACATAATGATTTCAAAGTGACCCGATGACATTTCGATAGGTTTCGAACATTTGGTTGCATTCTAGCCAAAATAGAGCCTTTAGGCTTCAATTGAATTGAATGAATAGTAGTCGTTTTGTAGATCGGGTTTCGAGGAGCAGAAATGCTCCGGAGGTTCCAATATTCACCTAACATACTAAGACATGCCAAACGACGAAGTGGGAAGCTTTACATACCTTATGGACGTCTTATGCTTTCCTTAAAATCAAATCCCGTTTCGTCCAGAATCTGCAAATGGTCAAAGTTACCAATTAGAGATTCTTAGGCTTAAGATTTCCATTAACTTGATTTTTGTCTACCGAAATTTCGGCAGCATTTCCCCTATAAATCTAACACCCTCGAGACTTAGCTCGGCTCAAAATACATCAACAACAACAACCCAAACATCATCAAACAACACAAACCATAATCAAATCATTCTAGCTTCGAAGTTATACCTTACTACACAAGTTGACAATCTTTCATTCAAACTTCACAATTCCAAACTTATATCCACATTATTGTATTCATTCACTCATACAAGATTATTCAATCACACCCCAAATATATTCCAAACCATATACAAAGTTTCCCGAAATTCATTACTTTCCATATTTCATTCAAAACATCAAAAATTCATTAACATCAACCATAAGTCATATTTAAAGTCTTTAGCATCATAGATATACAATGATATACACAATTATACCAAACGTATATACTTTCCCATAATGTTCCGAAATCATTTTCCAACACCAATTCAATTCATTAAACGATCATTCACGTCATAAATGTCACAACGACGCACTAAACAAACTAAACAAGATCAATTCACATTTCTTTCTCCTTCTTAAGGCACACGACCATAACATCCTATATACACACACCCACGGTTTTCTACACACATCAAAACTACGGGATTCTCGTCTATTCTCAATCCTTATCACATTCATACAAATTCCATAACAAAAGAATAGCAAAATTCTTACCTTTTCTTGAATTTCCGACTTGTCGCAAACGCACACCTTTCGCCAAACTAATTGTACCCCGTTGAAGAGGGTCTTGAGTACTCTACAAATATGTGAAAATCAAGATTTTTGGATTAGAATCAAAGGCTTGGGAATTTTTTTTCTCCTTTCTCCTAGTCTCAGCCGAATGGGTTTTTGGAGTCAAGGTTGGAGTTGTGATTTTTCTTGATTATTTCTAAGGAATGCATTGATATATATCCACTTAGGGAGCACATGCATGTCACATGACTTAAGAAAATGGGTCTTGGGCCTTGGCCTTTGGCCGACCACCCCATTAATCTTGGGCCTAAGTTGTTGTTCAATTTTCTTGGCCCATTTCATTAAAAGTCCCATTTTTTAATTCCCGAAACTAATTTCCGAAATTCCAAATTCACCCTCGGCCTTCCCAAATGTCTTAGCACCAATAATTTCATAACCAACATAGTCATATCCACTAAAATCAAAATATTTCCTCATAACACACAAGTCTTAATTATTTCTCGATTTCCAATTATACGAAAACACGGAACATAACATTCTCCCCCCCTTAAGAACATTCGTCCCCGAATGTTAAATTAACCTTATAAAGTCTTATGACCCAGGCGGGGGAGTTCTTTATTATTAGTGGCATACAAAATTATTTTTATCAACCAACATAACAAACTGAAAGGTTTAGATTACCTGTGGACGTCGGGAACAAATGGGGGTATTTCTTCTTCATCTCGTCCTCCGCCTCCCAGGTCATCTCCTCCCGATTATTGTTGCGCCACAGGACTTTGACGGAGGGCACTTCTTTAGTGCGTAGTCTCCGCACCTGTCGATCCAGAATAGATACAGGCTGCTCGTCATAAGATAACTGCTCCGTCACCTGAATGTCATCAACTGGGAATATCCTGGAAGGATCACCAATACATTTCCGCAACATAGACACATGAAACACCGGGTGTATGGCCTCCAAGTCGGATGGTAAGTATAGCTCATAGGCGACCTCGCCTATCTTTCGAACGATCTGATACGGCCCAATGTACCGGGGGCTCAACTTACCCTTTCTACCGAATCTCATGACATCCTTCATGGGCGACACCTTCAAGAACACCCAGTCGCCAATCTGGAACTCTAACGGTCGACGTCGTCTATCTGCATATGCTTTCTGTCGACTCTGAGCAGCCAATAATCGTTCTCGAATAAGCTTTACCTTATCTACAGCTTCCTGGATCACATCTGGCCCAATCAGCTTAGTCTC
Source organism: Lycium barbarum (assembly GCF_019175385.1). NCBI lineage: Eukaryota > Viridiplantae > Streptophyta > Magnoliopsida > Solanales > Solanaceae > Lycium > Lycium barbarum. The sequence continues at coordinate 30,306,338 of NC_083344.1, read as the reverse complement.
GCCCACGTCAAACCAACCAATAGGAGATCTGCATTTTTTGCCATAAAGGGCTTCATACGGTGCCATCTGAATGCTGGAGTGATAACTATTATTATAGGCAAACTCAATAAGCGGCAAATGATCATCCCAGCTGCCCCTGAAATCAATAACGCAGGCCCGCAACATATCTTCTAGTGTCTGAATAGTGCGCTCGGCCTGCCCGTCGGACTGAGGATGAAAAGCTGTACTGAGGCTCACCTGAGTCCCTAATCCCTCCTGGAATGACCTCGAGAAATTTGCCGTAAACTGGGCACCTCGGTCGATAATAATAGATATAGGGACTCCGTGAAGTCGGACTATCTCTCTGATATACAATCTAGCGTAGTCCTCAGCCGAATAAGTAGTCCGAACCGGAAGGAAATGGGCTGATTTCGTCAATCTGTCAACAATAACCCAAATAGAATCATACCTGCGTGGAGTGTGCGGTAACCCAACAACGAAATCCATATTAATCATCTCCCATTTCCAGGCTTGAATTTCCATCTCCTGTAATAATCCACCGGGCTTTTGATGCTCGATCTTAACTTGCTGGCAGTTCGGGCACTAACTAACAAACTCAGCAATATCTTTCTTCATGCCGTCCCACCAATACAAACACCTGAGATCCCCATACATTTTAGTGGAACCAGGATGAACAGAATACCGTGCATTATGGGCCTGGCCCATAATCTGCCGCCGTAATCCCGCAACGTCTGGTACACAGAATCTGCCGTCATATAATAATACTCCTTCAGGCGAGATCTCAAACTGAGTCTTTGCTTTATTAAGGGCCACATCTCTGTACTGAATCAGGAGAGGATCTTCAAACTGGCGTTGCTTTACCTCCTGAATAATAGATGATTCAGCAACTGGACGAACAAAAATCCCAGAATCTCCAGAATCCGCCAAACGAACTCCGAGGCTGGCCAACTGATGAATATCACGAACCAAATCCCTCTTATCAGATGGTACACCAGCCAGACTGCCTACGGACTCTCGGTTAAGCGCATCAGCTACCACATTGGCTTTCCCTGGATGGTACAGAATATCAACGTCGTAATCCTTTAGTAACTCAAGCAATCTCCGCTGCCGCAAATTTAGCTCCTTCTGCTTAAAAATATACTGGAGACTCTTATGGTCCGTATAATTATCAACATGGACCCCATATAAATAATGCCGCCAAATCTTCAAAGCATGAATTACTGCGGCCAACTCAAGATCATGAGTGGGATAGTTCTTCTCGTGCGGTCTGAGCTGCCGGGAAGCATAGGCTATGACTCGACCGTGCTGCATCAATACACAACCTATCCCAATACCAGAGGCGTCACAATAGACAACATACCCGTCTGATCCCTCTGGAAGAGCCAATACTGGGGCCGTAACCAATCTCTCTTTCAGCATCTGAAAGCTGCGCTCGCAGGCATCGGGCCACTGAAATTTTGCTGCTTTCTGAGTAAGCCTCGTCAGTGGTGCTGCAATAGAAGAAAAATCCTTCACGAACCTGCGATAATATCCTGCCAATCCCAGAAAATTGCGCACCTCCGTCGGTGTAGTAGGCATGGGCCAATTCTGTACAGCCTCAATCTTCTGCGTATCGACCCGAATACCGTCTGCACCGACAATATGGCCCAAGAATGCCACAGAAGTCAACCAGAATTCACATTTGGAGAATTTAGCATATAACTTCTGCTGACGGAGAATGCCAAGTACCGTCCTCAAATGATCTGAATGCTCCTCGGCTGATCGCGAGTAAATCAGAATATCATCAATAAACCCAATAACAAATATGTCCAGAAAAGGCCGAAATACCCGATTCATCAGATCCATAAATACCGCTGGAGCATTAGTCAGTCCGAAAGACATAACTCTGAACTCATAGTGCCCGTACCGGGTCCTGAAAGCAGTCTTCGGGATATCTGACTCCCACACTCGCACCTGATGATAACCTGAGCGCAGATCTACCTTCAAAAAATATTTAGCACCCTGCAGCTGATCAAACAAGTCATCAATCCGGGGGAGGGGATATTTATTCTTAATAGTCACCTTATTCAGCTACCGGTAGTCGATACACATCCGCAGTGACCCATCTTTCTTTCTAACAAACAATACCGGCGCTCCCCAGGGTGATGTGCTGGGTCTGATAAAGCCCTTATCCAACAAATCTTTCAGCTACTCCTTCAACTCTTTCAACTCAGCCGGTGCCATCCTGTACGGGGGAATAGATATAGGCTGCGTATCCGGCATCAACTCTATAGTAAAATCAATCTCCCGCTCAGGCGGAGGGCCAGGAAGCTCGTCAGGAAATACATCTGGAAACTCACTGACGACCGGAATAGACTGAAGGGTAGGTATCTCCGCTGCAGTATCGTGCACACGAACCAAATGATAGATATAACCCTTCTGGATCATCTTCTTAGCCTTGAGGTATGAAATAAACTTACCCCTCGGCGATGCTGTGGATCCGAACAACTCTATAACTGGTTCCCCTGGAAACTAAAAACGGACTACCTTTTTCTGGCAGTCAACATTAGCATAACAAGAAGACAACCAGTCCATACCCATAATGACGTCAAACTCAAGCATGTCTAACTCTATCAGATCAACCCTAGTGCAACGATCATAAATAGTCACAGAACAATCCCTATAGATCTGTCTCGCTATAACAAAATCCCCAACTGGCGTAGCTACCTCAAATGGTTATATAGGCTCAGACACTATCCCAATTTTACTAGCAACGAGCGGGGAAATATATGATAAAGTAGAACCAGGGTCAATCAATGCATATACAGATCTGGAGAAAACCAGTAATGTACCTGTGACGACGTTTGGCGAAGCCTCCTGATCCTGGCGGCTGGCTAAAGCATATATGCGGTTCGAGGGACCGCTAGAACCTGAAACGCCACCGCGGCCTCGACCGCGTCCCGCCGGTGTCGGCGCACCTCGCCCTGCAGGGCGTGCAACAGATGGAGTAGATGATGAACCGGCGGCTGACCCTGTCGGCTGAGCCACACTACCAGAACCGCTGGCCAACAGACAATCTCTCATAAAATGGCCGTGACCACTGCACGAAAAACAAGCTCCAGTAGCTCGATAACACTCCCCAGGATGAGACTTCCCGCAATGAGAACGACGAGGCCTGGGTGGTCTGGTCTGGCTGGGACCTCTAGTCATCTGTGAACCTGCCGCTCTGGAGCTCTGACCGGCCCCAAACGGTCCGGCACTGTCAAATCTCCGGCTGCCTGACTGAGTACTCCGGCCGGACGGAGGTAGCTGTCTGCCTGACTGCTGCTGCTGAGGCTGTCCGCCTCGAGAATCCCCGGAATAACCTGCGGACCTAGCCCTCTTGGGCGGCCTCCTGTCCCGATCTCTACCAGAATGATCAGACCTGTGACGGTCCTCCATACCCATCGCATAGGCCTGAAGTCGGGCAATGTCCATATCTGTCTGTAATGACACTGCCATACAGCCGTCAATCAAATACCGATCCAATCCCATAACATATCTGTGCATCCGATCGGACATATCTGCTACCACGGCCAGTGCATATCGGGCCAGAGAATCAAACTCAAGATTATACTCGCGAACACTCCGACCACTCTGCTGCAGATGTAAAAATCTGTCAGCCCGCGCCCGCCGTAACTCTGGGGGCAGAAAGTGGCGGGTGAATGCTGTCACAAACTGATCCCACATAGCTGGAGGAGCACCCTCACCCCTAGATAACTCCCAAGTCTCGTACCAGTGAGTGGCAACATCTCGAAGTCTGTGCGAAGGCAGCTCGACCGACTCGGTCTCTGAAGCCCTGACCAAGTCCAGTGAGCGCCGCATCCCCCGAAGAAAGTCGTGGGGGTCCTCGTCGGGCTTAGACCCGAAAAACTCTGGAGGGCCACATAACAAAAACTCCCGAACTCTCAGGCTGTCCCGCCTGTCATCATCATCATCGTCCCTCCGCCCGCGTCTGCGAGCCTGTCCTGCCACCAGTGTAGTCAACAACTGTACAGCCTCCCTCAGGGTCCTATCCTCCGCCCCTGGCTGAGGAGCTGGAGTCTCGGGAGCGCGTACACGGACCTCTGGAGCTGCTGAAGGTCCTGCTCCGGGCTGTACTAGTGGGGGTGTAGCAGACCCCTCAGAATGAGGCACAACCTCAGGCAAATCAAAAACACGAGCCCGGGTAGATCGTTGTGCCTGACTAGTCTCTCCCATCCTCGCTTTGCCCTTCTGGGCCGCTGTTGCGTTTTTCGGAGGCATCACTGCAAACACAAGAACGAGTCAGATCAGAATCACCCTAATAGCACAGCTCTATCGCACGATCTAAGATTCCAAAGAAAGTAACATCCTAAATGCCCTGTAGATTCCTGTTTATAGATGCGGTGCACAACACATCGATAAACAAGACTCTACGAGACACGGCCTGTAGACATTCCGAGGACAAACCGCTCTGAAACCACTTTTGTCACGACCCAGCCCCGTGGGCCGCGACTGGCACCCTACCTGGGTACCCAGACCAAATCACATATTCATTTACTAAATCCGAACGTATTTCAGAATTTCATAAAGTCATATCAACATAGATTATATCAAAATATGTCTTGAGCGGTCGCGCAAATCAAAATGTCATATCGAATCCAATCGGAGGGGCGGAATAGACATCGCCGGTCATAAGTGCAAATATAAGCATAAGGGCCATTTAGGGCCATCATAACAAACTGACCGCTGTAAGACCAGAAAACAAAATCAAACAAACATACATAGGACCCTCGCCCCACATATATGACTACAGGCCTCTATGAATTCAAAACAAAGACATATGGCGAGACAGAGCCCCGCCGTACCTAAATAGTCAAATGTACAGAATATATACATAGCAAAAGAAGTCTGTACCAAAAGTGGACTCCGAGTCAAGAAGGAGTACTCCGAAATAGCAGAGAGTGAAGCCTACAGCGGAGGATCACCAATGTCTATACCTGCGGGCATGAAACGCAGCCCCCGAAGAAAGGGGGTCAGTACGAAATATGTACTGAGTATATAAAGCACGGAGTACAGAAATATGAGCCAAAACTGAAAGCAAACCGGATATCAAAGGGAAGTACCAATCAGTATGTCAAAATCCGTATCAAATCATATACATATACATAATGCAAACGAAATCATGCAAACGCTCAAGAACGTGGTCCCCACTCCGACGCTGGCGCCACACACAGCATAACACCAGAAGGTTTCGAATCTCCGTACATCCCCGAACACAAACATAAGTGAGCGTATCACATCACTAGCCATATCACAGCATAACTCCAAACGGAACCCGGCCCTATGGCGAGGCCTCGGGAACCGTAACACAGCATACAGCCGAATTATCATAGGGCGCACGAATCATAACCGGCCCGGGAACCGGTGAACGAAGTCAAAATAAGGCACGAGCGGAGTCGTGAGCAAACAAATGTAATTTATATTTCAAAATAGCCTTTCAAAACTTAATAATCTCATAAGTCATTTCATAAACCAAAATAGTCGAATGATTAGTTCATACGAAAGTTTATCTCACAAATTGTTTCCAAAGTGGTACGTATGGCTCAAACGAAACTTAACATATCATAATAGTCAAAACATATTTCATAGAGGGAAGTTTCAAGGTCGAAAATCTCATATCGAAGTTCATCCAAAAAGGGAGCCCAATAGGACAAATAGGGCGTCTCGGGGTTAGCGGGCCCACCTCGAGTCAAATTGAGGTGGCGAACATAATTTACGAACATTTAAAGGCCAAAAGATCATACATAATGATTTCAAAGTGACCCGATGACATTTCGATAGGTTTCGAACATTTGGTTGCATTCTAGCCAAAATAGAGCCTTTAGGCTTCAATTGAATTGAATGAATAGTAGTCGTTTTGTAGATCGGGTTTCGAGGAGCAGAAATGCTCCGGAGGTTCCAATATTCACCTAACATACTAAGACATGCCAAACGAAGAAGTGGGAAGCTTTACATACCTTATGGACGTCTTATGCTTTCCTTAAAATCAAATCCCGTTTCGTCCAGAATCTGCAAATGGTCAAAGTTACCAATTAGAGATTCTTAGGCTTAAGATTTCCATTAACATGATTTTTGTCTACCGAAATTTCGGCAGCATTTCCCCTATAAATCTAACACCCCCGAGACTTAGCTCGGCTCAAAATACATCAACAACAACAACCCAAACATCATCAAACAACACAAACCATAATCAAATCATTCTAGCTTCGAAGTTATACCTTACTACACAAGTTGACAATCTTTCATTCAAACTTCACAATTCCAAACTTATATCCACATTATTGTATTCATTCACTCATACAAGATTATTCAATCACACCCCAAATATATTCCAAACCATATACAAAGTTTCCCGAAATTCATTACTTTCCATATTTCATTCAAAACATCAAAAATTACGACGAACGTTCTAACTCTCATTGTTTCACTCCAAATTCATTAACATCAACCATAAGTCATATTTAAAGTCTTTAGCATCATAGATATACAATGATATGCACAATTATACCAAACGTATACACTTTCCCATAATGTTCCGAAATCATTTTCCAACACCAATTCAATTCATTAAATGATCATTCACGTCATAAATGTCACAACGACGCACTAAACAAACTAAACAAGATCAATTCACATTTCTTTCTCCTTCTTAAGGCACACGGCCATAACATCCTATATACACACACCCACGGTTTTCTACACACATCAAAACTACGGGATTCTCGTCTATTCTCAATCCTTATCACATTCATACAAATTCCATAACAAAAGAATAGCAAAATTCTTACCTTTTCTTGAATTTCCGACTTGTCGCAAACGCACACCTTTCGCCAAACTAATTGTACCCCGTTGAAGAGGGTCTTGAGTACTCTACAAATATGTGAAAATCAAGATTTTTGGATTAGAATCAAAGGCTTGGGAATTTTTTTTCTCCTTTCTCCTAGTCTCGGCCGAATGGGTTTTTGGAGTCAAGGTTGGAGTTGTGATTTGTCTTGATTATTTCTAAGGAATGCATTGATATATATCCACTTAGGGAGCACATGCATGTCACATGACTTAAGAAAATGGGTCTTGGGCCTTGGCCTTTGGCCGGCCACCCCATTAATCTTGGGCCTAAGTTGTTGTTCAATTTACTTGTCCCATTTCATTAAAAGTCCCGTTTTGTAATTCCCGAAACTAATTTCCGAAATTCCAAATTTACCCTCGGCCTTCCCCAATGTCTTAGCACCAATAATTTCATAACCAACATAGTCATATCCACTAAAATCAAAATATTTCCTCATAACACACAAGTCTTAATTATTTCTCGATTTCCAATTATACGAAAACACGGAACATAACATTCTCCCCCCCTTAAGAACATTCGTCCCCGAATGTTAAATTAACCTTATAAAGTCCTATGACCCAGGTGGGGGAGTTCTTTATTATTAGTGGCATACAAAATTATTTTTATCAACCAACATAACAAACTGAAAGGTTTAGATTACCTGTGGACGTCGGGAACAAATGGGGGTATTTCTTCTTCATCTCGTCCTCCGCCTCCCAGGTCATCTCCTCCCGATTATTGTTGCGCCACAGGACTTTGACGGAGGGCACTTCTTTAGTGCGTAGTCTCCGGACCTGTCGATCCAGAATAGATACAGGCTGCTCGTCATAAGATAACTGCTCCGTCACCTGAATGTCATCAACTGGGAATATCCTGGAAGGATCACCAATACATTTCCGCAACATAGACACATGAAACACCGGGTGTACGGCCTCCAAGTCGGATGGTAAGTATAGCTCATAGGCGACCTCGCCTATCTTTCGAACGATCTGATACGGCCCAATGTACCGGGGGCTCAACTTACCCTTTCTACCGAATCTCATGACACCCTTCATGGGCGACACCTTCAGGAACACCCAGTCGCCAATCTGGAACTCTAACGGTCGACGTCGTCTATCTGCATAAGCTTTCTGTCGACTCTGAGCAGCCAATAATCGTTCTCGACTAAGCTTTACCTTATCTACAGCTTCCTGGATCACATCTGGCCCAATCAGCTTAGTCTCGCCCATGTCAAACCAACCAATAGGAGATCTGCATTTTCTGCCATAAAGGGCTTCATACGGTGTCATCTGAATGCTGGAGTGATAACTATTATTATAGGCAAACTCAATAAGCGGCAAATGATCATCCCAGCTGCCCCTGAAATCAATAACGCAGGCCCGCAACATATCTTCTAGTGTCTGAATAGTGCGCTCGGCCTGCCCGTCGGACTGAGGATGAAAAGCTGTACTGAGGCTCACCTGAGTCCCTAATCCTTCCTGGAATGACCTCCAGAAATTTGCCGTAAACTGGGCACCTCGGTCGGTAATAATAGATATAGGGACTCCGTGAAGTCGGACTATCTCTCTGATATACAATCTAGCGTAGTCCTCAGCCGAATAAGTAGTCCGAACCGGAAGGAAATGGGCTGATTTCATCAATCTGTCAACAATAACCCAAATAGAATCATACCTGCGTGGAGTGCGCGGTAACCCAACAACGAAATCCATATTAATCATCTCCCATTTCCAGGCTGGAATTTCCATCTCCTGTAATAATCCACCGGGCTTCTGATGCTCGATCTTAACTTGCTGGCAGTTCGGGCACTGACTAACAAACTCAGCAATATCTTTCTTCATGCCGTCCCACCAATACAAACACCTGAGATCCCGATACATTTTAGTGGAACCAGGATGAACAGAATACCGTGCATTATGGGCCTCGCCCATAATCTGCCGCCGTAATCCCGCAACGTCTGGTACACAAAATCTGCCGTCATATAATAATACTCCTTCAGGCGAGATCTCAAACTGAGTCTTTGCTTTACTAAGGGCCACATCTCTGTACTGAATCAGGAGAGGATCTTCAAACTGGCGCTGCTTTACCTCCTGAATAATAGATGATTCAGCAACTGGACGAACAGAAATCCCAGAATCTCCAGAATCCGCCAAACGAACTCCGAGGCTGGCCAGCTGATGAATATCACGAACCAAATCCCGCTTATCAGATGGTACACCACCCAGACTGCCTACGGAGTTGCGGCTAAGCGCATCAGCTACCACATTGGCTTTCCCCGGATGGTATAGAATATCAACGTCGTAAACCTTTAGTAAGTCAAGCCATCTCCGCTGCCGCAAATTTAGCTCCTTCTGCTTAAAAATATACTGGAGACTCTTATGGTCCGTATAAATATCAACATAGACCCCATATAAATAATGCCGCCAAATCTTCAAAGCATGAATTACTGCGGCCAACTCAAGATCATGAGTGGGATAGTTCTTCTCGTGCGGTCTGAGCTGCCGGGAAGCATAGGCTATGACTCGACCGTGCTGCATCAATACACAACCTATCCCAATACCAGAGGCGTCACAATAGACAACATACCCGTCTGATCCCTCTGGAAGAGCCAATACTGGGGGCGTAACCAATCTCTCTTTCAGCATCTGAAAGCTGCGCTCGCAGGCATCGGTCCACTGAAATTTTGCTGCTTTCTGAGTAAGCCTCGTCAGTGGTGCTGCAATAGAAGAAAATTCCTTCACGAACCTGCGATAATATCCTGCCAATCCCAGAAAACTGCGCACCTCCGTCGGTGTAGTAGGCCTGGGCCAATTCTGTACAGCCTCAATCTTCTGCGTATCGACCCGAATACCTGCACCGACAATATGGCCCAAGAATGCCACATAAGTCAACCATAATTCACATTTGGAGAATTTAGCATATAACTTCTGCTGACGGAGAATGCCAAGTACCGTCCTCAAATGATCTGAATGCTCCTCGGCTGATCGCGAGTAAATCAGAATATCATCAATAAACCCAATAACAAACATGTCCAGAAAAGGCCGAAATACCCGATTCATTAGATCCATAAATACCGCTGGAGCATTAGTCAGTCTGAAAGACATAACTCTGAACTCATAGTGCCCGTACCGGGTCCTGAAAGCAGTCTTCGGGATATCTGACTCCCGCACTCGCACCTGATGATAACCTGAGCGCAGATCTACCTTCGAAAAATATTTAGCACCCTGCAGCTGATCAAACAAGTCATCAATCCAGGGGAGGGGATATTTATTCTTAATAGTCACCTTATTCAGCTACCGGTAGTCGATACACATCCGCAGTGACCCATCTTTCTTTCTAACAAACAATACCGGCGCTCCCCAGGGTGATGTGCTGGGTCTGATAAAGCCCTTATCCAACAAATCTTTCAGCTACTCCTTCAACTCTTTCAACTCAGCCGGTGCCATCCTGTACGGGGGAATAGATATAGGCTGCGTATCCGGCATCAACTCTATAGTAAAATCAATCTCCCGCTCAGGCGGAGGGCCAGGAAGCTCGTCAGGAAATACATCTGGAAACTCACTGACGACCGGAACAGACTGAAGGGTAGGTATCTCCGCTGCAGTATCGTGCACACGAACCAAATGATAGATATAACCCTTCTGGATCATCTTCTTAGCCTTGAGGTATGAAATAAACTTACCCCTCGGCGATGCTGTGGATCCGAACCACTCTATAACTGGTTCCCCTGGAAACTGAAAACGGACTACCTTTTTCTGGCAGTCAACATTAGCATAATAAGAAGACAACCAGTCCATACCCATAATGACGTCAAACTCAAGCATGTCTAACTCTATCAGATCAGCCCTAGTGCAACGATCATAAATAGTCACAGAACAATCCCTATAGATCTGTCTCGCTATAACAAAATCCCCAACTGGCGTAGCTACCTCAAATGGTTCTATAGGCTCAGACACTATCCCAATTTTACTAGCAACGAGCGGGGAAACATATGATAAAGTAGAACAAGGGTCAATCAATGCATATACAGATCTGGATAAAACCAGTAATGTACTTGTGACGACGTTTGGCGAAGCCTCCTGATCCTGGCGGCTGGCCAAAGCATATATGCGGTTCGAGGGACCGCTAGAACCTGAAACGCCGCCGCGGCCTCGACCGCGTCCCGTCGGTGTCGGCGCACCTCGCCCTGCAGGGCGTGCAACAGATGGAGCAGATGATGAACCGGCAGCTGACCCTGTCGGCTGAGCCACACTACCAGAACCGCTGGCCAACGGACAATCTCTCATAAAATGGCCCTGACCACCACACGAAAAACAAGCTCCAGTAGCTCGATAACACTCCCCAGGATGAGACTTCCCGCAATGAGAACAACTTGGCCTGGGTGGTCTGGTCTGGCTGGGACCTCTAGTCATCTGTGAACCTGCCGCTCTGGAGCTCTGACCGGCCCCAGACGGTCCCGCACTATCAAATCTCCGGCTGCCTGACTGAGTACTCCGGCCAGACGGAGGTAACTGTCTGCCTGACTGCTGCTGCTGAGGCTGTCCGCCTCGAGAATCCCCGGAATAACCTGCGGACCTAGCCCTCTTGGGCGGCCTCCTGTCCCGATCTCTACCAGAATGATCAGACCTGTGACGGTCCTCCATACCCATCGCATAGGCCTGAAGTCGGGCAATGTCCATATCTGTCTGTAATGACACTGCCATACAGCCGTCAATCAAATACCGATCCAATCCCATAACATATCTGTGCATCCGATCGGACATATCTGCTACCACGGCCGGTGCATATCGGGCCAGAGAATCAAACTCAAGATTATACTCGCGAACACTCCGACCCCTCTGCTGCAGATGTAAAAATCTGTCAGCCCGCGCCCGCCGTAACTCTGGGGGCAGAAAGTGGCGGGTGAATGCTGTCACAAACTGATCCCACGTAGCTGGAGGAGCACCCTCACCCCGAGATAACTCCCAAGTCTCGTACCAGTGAGTGGCAACATCTCGAAGTCTGTGCGAAGCCAGCTCGACCGACTCGGTCTCTGAAGCCCTGACCAAGTCCAGTGAGCGCCGCATCCCCCGAATAAAGTCGTGGGGGTCCTCGTCGGGCTTAGACCCGAAAAACTCTGGAGGGCCACATAACAAAAACTCCCGAACTCTCAGGTTATCCCGCCTGTCATCATCATCATCGTCCCTCCGCCCGCGTCTGCGAGCCTGTCCTGCCACCAGTGTAGTCAACAACTGTACAACCTCCCTCAGGGTCCTATCCTCCACCCCTGGCTGAGGAGCTGGAGTCTCGGGAGCGGGTACACGGACCTCTGGAGCTGCTGAAGGTCCTGCTCCAGGCTGTACTAGTGGGGGTGTAACAGACCCCTCAGAATGAGGCACAACCTCAGGCAAATCATAAACACGAGCCCGGGTAGATCGTTGTGCCTGACTAGTCTCTCCCATCCTCTCTTTGCCCTTCTGGGCCGCTGTTGCCTTTTTCGGAGGCATCACTGCAAACACAAGAACGAGTCAGATCAGAATCACCCTAATAGCACAGCTCTATCGCACGATCTAAGATTCCAAAGAAAGTAACGTCCTAAATGCCCTGTAGCTTCCTGTTTATAGATGCGGTGCACAACACATCGATAAACAAGACTCTACGAGACACGGCCTGTAGACATTCCGAGGACAAACCGCTCTGATACCATTTTTGTCACGACCCAGCCCCGTGGGCCGCGACTGGCACCCTACCTGGGTACCCAGACCAAATCACATATTCATTTACTAAATCTGAACGTATTTCAGAATTTCATAAAGTCATATCAACATAGATTATATCAAAATATGTCTTGAGCGGTCGCGCAAATCAAAATGTCATATCGAATCCAATCGGAGCGGCGGAATAGACATCGCCGGTCATAAGTGCAAATATAAGCATAAGGGCCATTTAGGGCCATCATAACAAACTGACCGCTGTAAGACCAGAAAACAAAATCAAACAAATATACATAGGACCCTCGCCCCACATATATGACTACAGGCCTCTATGAATTCAAAACAAAGACATATGGCGAGACAGGGCCCCGCCGTACCTAAATAGTCAAATGTACAGAATATATACATAGCAAAAGAAGTCTGTACCAAAAGTGGACTCCGAGTCAAGAAGGAGTACTCCGAAATAGCAGAGAGTGAAGCCTACAACGAAGGATCACCAATGTCTATACCTGCGGGCATGAAACGCAGCCCCCGAAGAAAGGGGGTGAGTACGAAATATGTACTGAGTATGTAAAGCACGGAGTACAGAAATATGAGCCAAAACTGAAAGCAAACCGGATATCAAAGGGAAGTACCAATCAGTATGTCAAAATCCGTATCAAATCATATACGTATACATAATGCAAACGAAATCATGCAAACGCTCAAGAACGTGGTCGCCACTCCGACGCTGGCGCCACACACAGCATAACACCAGAAGGTTTCGAATCTCCGTACATCCCCGAACACAAACATAAGTGAGCGTATCGTATCACTAGCCATATCACAGCATAACTCCAAACGGAACCTGGCCCTATGGCGAGGCCTCGGGAACCGTAACACAGTATACGGCCGAATTATCATAGGGCGCACGAATCATAACCGGCCCGGGAACCGGTGAACGAAGTCAAAATAAGGCACGAGCGGAGTCGTGAGCAAACAAATGCAATTTATATTTCAAAATAGCCTTTCAAAACTTAATAATCTCATAAGTCATTTCATAAACCAAAATAGTCGAATGATTAGTTCATACGAAAGTTTATCTCACAAATTGTTTCCAAAGTGGTACGTATGGCTCAAACGAAACTTAACATATCATAATAGTCAAAACATATTTCATAGAGGGAAGTTTCAAGGTCGAAGATCTCATATCGAAGTTCATCCAAAAAGGGAGCCCAATAGGACAAATAGGGCGTCTCGGGGTTAGCGGGCCCACCTCGAGTCAAATTGAGGTGGCGAACATAATTTACGAACATTTAAAGGCCAAAAGATCATACATAATGATTTCAAAGTGACCCGATGACATTTCGATAGGTTTCGAACATTTGGTTGCATTCTAGCCAAAATAGAGCCTTTAGGCTTCAATTGAATTGAATGAATAGTAGTCGTTTTGTAGATCGGGTTTCGAGGAGCAGAAATGCTCCGGAGGTTCCAATATTCACCTAACATACTAAGACATGCCAAACGAAGAAGTGGGAAGCTTTACATACCTTATGGACGTCTTATGCTTTCCTTAAAATCAAATCCCGTTTCGTCCAGAATCTGCAAATGGTCAAAGTTACCAATTAGAGATTCTTAGGCTTAAGATTTCCATTAACTTGATTTTTGTCTACCGAAATTTTGGCAGCATTTCTCCTATAAATCTAACACCCCCGAGACTTAGCTCGGCTCAAAATACATCAACAACAACAACCCAAACATCATCAAACAACACAAACCATAATCAAATCATTCTAGCTTCGAAGTTATACCTTACTACACAAGTTGACAATCTTTCATTCAAACTTCACAATTCCAAACTTATATCCACATTATTGTATTCATTCACTCATACAAGATTATTCAATCACACCCCAAATATATTCCAAACCATATACAAAGTTTCCCGAAATTCATTACTTTCCATATTTCATTCAAAACATCAAAAATTACGACGAACGTTCTAACTCTCATTGTTTCACTCCAAATTCATTAACATCAACCATAAGTCATATTTAAAGTCTTTAGCATCATAGATATACAATGATATGCACAATTATACCAAACGTATACACTTTCCCATAATGTTCCGAAATCATTTTCCAACACCAATTCAATTCATTAAACGATGATTCACGTCATAAATGTCACAACGACGCACTAAACAAACTAAACAAGATCAATTCACATTTCTTTCTCCTTCTTAAGGCACACGGCCATAACATCCTATATACACACACCCACGGTTTTCTACACACATCAAAACTACGGGATTCTCGTCTATTCTCAATCTTTATCACATTCATACAAATTCCATAACAAAAGAATAGCAAAATTCTTACCTTTTCTTGAATTTCTGACTTGTCGCAAACGCACACCTTTCGCCAAACTAATTGTACCCCGTTGAAGAGGGTCTTGAGTACTCTACAAATATGTGAAAATCAAGATTTTTGGATTAGAATCAAAGGCTTGGGAATTTTTTTTCTCCTTTCTCCTAGTCTCGGCCGAATGGGTTTTTGGAGTCAAGGTTGGAGTTGTGATTTTTCTTGATTATTTCTAAGGAATGCATTGATATATATCCACTTAGGGAGCACATGCATGTCACATGACTTAAGAAAATGGGTCTTGGGCCTTGGCCTTTGGCCGGCCACCCCATTAATCTTGGGCCTAAGTTGTTGTTCAATTTTCTTGGCCCATTTCATTAAAAGTCCCGTTTTGTAATTCCCGAAACTAATTTCCGAAATTCCAAATTTACCCTCGGCCTTCCCCAATGTCTTAGCACCAATAATTTCATAACCAACATAGTCATATCCACTAAAATCAAAATATTTCCTCATAACACACAAGTCTTAATTATTTCTCGATTTCCAATTATACGAAAACACGGAACATAACAGTACGGCTGCAACACGAACAAATAGTTAGGAAGAATTGCGAGTAAAAAGTTAAACGGGTAGAAGGACTAACAGTGGATGGAAGGGAATGGAATAGTGATGGGATGGTACGGTATAGACCTAGATGGAAGGAGAACTTAGGGCAAAAAGAGATTTTCAGTGTTAAAGGGGATTCGTACTCGTAACAAAACACTCCAAAGTTTCCTAACCCAAGAGTAAAAGATGATTAATGGAAATTGACGTTGTACAAGTAAAAGAAACCATGAGGACTAAAGGGAGCAGAAAGTGTCAATGAAATGGTTAAAGGAAATTATGTGGCCGCCGACAAAAAGGAGAAGGTTAGTGAATCAGTAGGCTTGCCCAAGGAAAAACAAATTGAAATTTTAAGGTAATAGTTATGTAAAAGATGCAATGATGCGATCATGAAACCGAATTTGTATGTGCATGCACAAGTTGTAGTATCATAAAGAAAGATGAAGACTCGACGAAAGAAGAAAGGAAATGGTGTACTTTTTAAGGATTCCATGTTAAGAACTGGAGCTGACAGAACACTAGAAGGACTATGAAGCATAGCTACGATGCAAACGAGTAAGGAGGAATATGGGACAAAGGAGCTAAGATAATTAAAGGACGAATCGTGGGAATGGATGGTGTTGAATATCAACTTTCAATGGTATATTATAGACATAAATATGAATTTAGAACCAAGAGCAAGGAGAGTTTCAAGGATATTAAGAAGGTATTCGTGGAGAAAGACTAGGGCTAAAGGAGCGTGGTATAGTCGGACAGTCCTTAAGGGGCTTAATAAATTCCGATGTCCCCATTAATTCAGTAACTTAGGGGACTACTAGTCATGAGAGGTAGAAGTGTAAAGACAATAAAGAAGGTGTTAGGATTGTATCCGATATGTATAAGCATTTTGATTTGACACACGAACTCAACTAGCAAAAAGGAAAACAAGTAAAACCATGCGATGAAGAGAACTCCGGCATTACATAGAATAGAGTATTTGAAGGAAAGCTAAGGTCGTACAGATGACTATCAAAGACGGTTAACTATGCATGATTCTCATTTCGTAAGGCACAGGTGCATTGGTATCTTTGGTTATCATACTTGCCTCCTGTAATCTTTTATTCAGTCATGATCTTCTTTACTGTATTTCATGCTTTATATACTCAGTACATATCTCGTACTGACCCCCTTTCTTCGGGGGGCTGCGTTTCATTCCCGCAGGTACAGGCACTCAGTCCGGTGACCCTCCAGCCTAGGACTTCTGCTCAGCGGTCTGGAGAGCTCCATTGTTCCGGAGCCTAGATTATTTTGGTACAAATCTTTTGATGTAGACTTATGGATATCCAGGGGTACGGTGGGGCCCTGTCCCGTCATATTTCACTTTTATACTCTTAGAGTTCTGTAGACATATATGGGTTGCGTGTTGGTTTTGGTCAGCTATGTCGATATGATTCGTTTTGGATATTTCCATATATAGTGGCAGCCTTGTCGGCTTGCATATCATGTTATGTGTTGGTTAGCTGTGACTCCTCAGGAGACAGGTTTATGGTGATTTTTGGCGTTATGAATCTTTAGTTGCTTTTACAAGTTTCCATACTATCCTTAGTTTCAGTCTGACTATATCTAACAGGTTCGTATACGCGTGTCCAGCTCGAGCACTAGTCACGGCTCATGGGGTTGGGTCGTGACAGCAAACCTCTGAACCTAGTCGACACTGGCCCCAATGTAACTTCCCACACTGGGAACATGGTTGCAAGGGTGGCCTCGCCTGACCCGAATTACCACTGAACTGAGAACCTGAAGCCCTGAAACTCTGACTCGGCCCGGAATAAGTAGATCTATCAAATCTCTGGCCTATAAACCATGGATGCGTACTAGTCATAGCATGGCTTGAATGCTTAAAAAACCGCTGTCTCAGCCCGCCTCTATACTCACTCATCGGACCCAAAGATCTAGCCCTCTTGTTATACCCTCTATCATGGTTACGCTCACTTCATTGCTGTTGTTGGCTTTCTTCCATATTCTGGGCATGGACTTGAATACGTGAGATATCCAAGTTGTCTTGAAGGGACGCAGTCAAGCACCTATCCATCAAATGTGGCCCTAGGATTCTCTCAAATTGGTGCACTCGGTCACCCATATGCGCTACCATGGCCGAAGCATACCTAGCCAAAGAATTGAAGCGGAGACTGCACTTTAAGGCAGTCATATTCCCTTGCCTAAGATTCAGGAATTTATCAGCTCTAGCCGTCGAACCTCTGGAGGCAAGTAATGTCGGAGAAAGGCATCCACAAATTCGTGCCATACCAGGGAGGTGCATTGGCTCCCCGTGAAGCCATCCAAACTGTATACCAATGAACCACAACATCCCTCAATCTATAGGATGCTAACTCCACCGATTCAACATCTGAAGCATGCATTAACCGAAGCGTCCTTAACATCCCATCAACAAAATTCTGAGGGTCCTCTTCCTGCTTTGACCCAAAAAGTTTCGGAGGGTTCGAGCTAATAAAATCAACGGCCCTTGCACTAACAACCCTGTCACCTTGCCCCGTACCCTGCCGCTAAGTCTAGGCGGCAACTAACTCAGTAAGTATAAGAATGGCCTCTTTTACATCTTTTCCCGGAGCATCCAGTGGAGGAGCTGGAGGTGCTGGAGCTGGGGCTGAGGCTCCCTCATGCTCCTCGAAAATAGGCACTGAATGGGAGGACTGAGATTGAGCCGCATTCTGGGACTCACCCTCCTCAATATCCATTGGCAGTGGTCTTTTAGCCCGCTTATCTGCCACTGTCTTGCCCTTTTGGGCTGCTGTAGCCTTTCTCTTTACCGGCATTTCTGAAATACATAACACACGATTAAGGAAAAAGAAATCCTTATATCATAGCTCTATCGCACGATCTTTTGAATAAAGAAGGTCATTCATTCCTAAAATGCCCGCAGCCTCCTGTTTATAAGCGTTGCGCACAACACACCCATAAATAAGACTCTACAAGACACAGTTCGTAGACACACCCTAGGACAGAACTGCTCTGATACAACTTTTGTCAGGACCAAACCTAAGGGCCATGACGGGCACCCGGTGCT
Source organism: Lycium barbarum (assembly GCF_019175385.1). Taxonomy (NCBI): domain Eukaryota; kingdom Viridiplantae; phylum Streptophyta; class Magnoliopsida; order Solanales; family Solanaceae; genus Lycium; species Lycium barbarum. The sequence continues at coordinate 30,287,771 of NC_083344.1, read as the reverse complement.
AACCCACCCAGGTACCTCTTGTCGTACATTCGTATTCACATCTAGGTTGACCACATAGCTTACTCATGAACGCTATATATCTATAATGCTAAACTCATTGGGCAACAACACATTTATACCATCATTAAACCTATGCCCACATCAATATACATGAGCCGACGAGGCCATCAAAATGATATACAAAATATAAACCGATAGGGCTACAAGACATCTAACCATACACAATTGTCTACGAGCCTCTTAGAAGAGTAAGTAACATCATATAGGCGGGACAGGACCCCGCCATGCCCATGTATGTACACAAAAGAATAATACCAAAAGTTGTAGCTCCAGATGAAATGGAGCTCCTCTAAGTAGTCCCTTTAATAAGAAAGCTGTGGATCGATCCTGTCTCTCTGGCCACCTGTGGGCATGATGCAGCGTCCACAAACAAAAGGACGTCAGTACGAATATTGTACTGAGTATGTAAAGCATAATCAACAGCATAATAGGAGCATAAGATGGGAGAACCGGGAGATAGTAACGCCATCATCATCATTACTTACTTGTCTTTCATAGGGACCTTCCATTTCTAATACGTGCTCGTGTACATACATACAAACATATACATATATCTATATCTGTATTCATATACATATTCATATCTATAACATACCTGACTATGAAGGTTCGGTGGTTTCACATACCCAGCTTATGACAAGTCTCAGTGATTATACATACCTGGACCTACCAAGGCTCAGTGGTATCCGTACCCATCTGCAGTGGTGTGCGCTCAATAGTTATCATACCCGGCCATATAAGATCGGTGTTACGTCATAGTCATACATACATACTTAGACACGTATACTTGAGAGTCCATAAGTATCATCAACATCATTACCATTATCGTTTTTGGTTACGTATATCCTTGGAGGGTCAGCTATCATATAAAGGATGCAATGGAGATCATGAAAGTATCATGGATCACGAGCTTTAGTAGCTTTAGAGAAAGAATCATTTGGAGGACATTATAGAACTCATGAAAGGATATATATATATATATATATATAGCCAAGTAACCATGCCTTATTGAAAGAACGGTTAGCCTTACATACCTCTTTGTCTTCTTAACTGTCTAACGTTCACCATTGAAACTTGAATAATCTACATTTAGAAGGATTCATACCATGGTTAAGCCTTAATGACACTATTAAATTCAAACTAGAGTAATTCATAATCTAATGAAACTTGGGCAGCATTTCCCCTATTTCGTCGTCTTCCACCATATCACAAAACAACTCCCAACAACCACAATAACATCCATAATACACTCATAATATCCAAATCAAGTAATCACATTACACTAAGCCCTCAATATTCACCTCCATGTCCAACTCATACTAGCAACTTCATACCCATTTTAGCGCATTTACATATGATGCTCCTTCATTACCATTATTACCTTCAATAACATGGTTATATCCATATCGTACTAAGAATCATGAATCCATATCGATTATGCCATGACCCAAACCCATGGGTCGTGACTAGTGCCCGAGCTGGACACTCGTATACATACCTGCTAAATATAATCAACTGAAACTAAGGACAATATGGAAACTTGTAAAAGCAACCGAAAGATTCATAACGCCATATGTCGTACACCTGTCTCCTGAGGAGTCACAGCTGATCAAAGCATAACACAATATGCAAGCCGATAAGGCTGCCACTACATACGGGAATATCCATAACAAACCATATCGACACAGCTGACCATAATCCATATACAACCCACATATATGTCTACAGACCTCTAAGAGTATCAATAGTGAAATATGACAGGACAGGGCCCCGTCGTACCCCTGGGTAAACATAAGTCTACCTCAAAAGATCTGTACCAAAACAAGCTAGGCTCCGAAACAATAGAGCTCTCCGAACAGCTGAGTAGAAATCCTAGGCTGGAGGATCACCAAATCGAGTATCTGTACCTACGGGCATGAAACGCAGCACCCCCCCCCCCCCCCCGAAGAAAGGGGGTCAGTACGAGATATGTACTGAGTATATAAAGCATGAAATACAATAAAGAGGATCATGACTGAAATAGAGATTACCGGAGACAAGTATGACAATCAAGATACCACTGTACTTGTGCCTTATGAAATGAAAATCATGCATAACTATATCATATACCATACCTGGCCCATTATAGACTCGGTGAATAAAGTCGTATACATGTATACCATACCTGACCCATCATGGGACTCGGTGCCATCATCACATCATCATATCATCATATATATATTTATATACCGTACCCGGCCCTCTAGTGAGGGACTCGGTGAACAATGCAGTGAAACTGTGCACGAAAACATACCCGGCCCGGGACTCGGTGAAAGGTATGTTACGGCATGCACGAGCAGAGTAGTGAGCAACCATATGCAAACTAAATCATATCTGAGACTTAATAGAATAATCAAAATGAACTATCATTTGGAAATCAAGACAATAGTCATATCAAGTACCCTTCGAATGTCACTATGGATTATATCAAAATAGGACGGCAGGAGTCATAGACACGTATCAAGATATAATGAAGTAAGTTCTGGAAATCAATAACGTTAGCCATCCTAGTGTCTCTAAGAATTGGAGTTTCTTTGGAGTTATATACTCATCGTCTGTTTGTTTTATAAAGATCATGCCAAAAAGAAAGAAAGGTCAGCTTTACATACCTTGTCGTTTCTCAAGTTAACCATAACTTAGGTCTCGGGCTTCGTCAATCTACAAATAATACCAAATATGCCAATAATCCAATTAGGATACTCTTTCAAACCAATCCTTAATTACTTAAAAATCTAACGATATTTGGGCAGCATCTTCCCTAAAAACATAATAATCCTCGTGATTCCGACATAGCCAAAATATCCATCCCAATACTAACATCAATATCAACAAATACATTCCCAAATAGAATCAAATCCATTTTTAAATCACTTCCCAAAACAGCCCAATATAAATTCCTATACCGATGCTTGTATACACTTCTTTATTTCCGTATATACATAGTATAATAACAAACATAACAACAACAACTACAACCAATCCCACGATGTTCTAGCCCACAAAACAATTCATAACAACCACCAAACAACCCACATGATAACAATAACAATTTGTCCGGTTTCCGATATAGTTTTCGTAATTCTTTCATCTAGCAACGTAGATACGACTCAGATAACACAAATACATCTAGGAGAGAGGATTTCTTACCTTATATGCCAAGAACCATTCTTCTTCAATCTTACTTTACTTTGAAGAAATCTCCAACTTACTAAAACCCTGAAGAACAATCAGTGTTGAATTACGTAATCGACGTGGGCGTAACCTCTACTTCTTCTTCGTATTTTGCTGCTTCAATGAAATCAACTAAAATATGTAGGTGCTACCAATTTGGGATTCAAGTTGCTGTAGCTTTCCATTAAGGGAATAACTTAGTTGCTATAAGTTAGCTAATTTCTCCCAAAGTTGGTCCCAAAAACGTTGCTACCATGTTTTCTTGGAATGGAAAATAGTTGCTGCCATATTGTATCATTATAAGCACAACATCTAAGTGGGAAGATCTCATATTTTAGTGCAAAATGTTTGAAGATATCCAGAAAATGAGAATCCAACACCTTTTCATCTTTTTCTAACCGTGGGACCCACCCACCTCTTCTATGCGCTACTATATCACAACTGTCACGACCCAACCCCGTAGGCCGTGACTAGTGCCCGATCTGGGCACTGAAACGCATTCTAGTATATGGCAGAAGCCAACAAGGCTTTATTCTAAATTTAGATAATTTCCAGAAAAATTTCGGCAGAGTTTCCTTTGTTTTACGGACTATCCCAAATACCCTGCACGCAGAAAATACCAACAAAGGCCTCACAGGGCCAACAAAGCAACATCTAAATATATGCGGACCGGCCGCCGCGACGAAGGGGATCGCCCAAACACAACACATACACATATCTGTACAGAAAGATCCCAACCCACAAACATGTCTACAGACCTCTAAATGGACCAACAGAATCATATGGCGGGACAGGGCCCCGCCGTACCCATGAACGAGAATATACACATATAGAAGTGACAGACTGTACCAAAAGATGGCTCTAAATAAAAGAGCGCTCCAAATGGCGGAAAAGATATCCTAGACAGACGGATCGGCAAACCTGTCGTCAGTACCTGCGCGGCATGAAAACGCAGCCCCCGAGGAAAGGGGGTCAGTACGAAATATGTACTGAATATGTAAAGCCTGAGTTGCAGAAAAAAAATCATAACTGGTATAGAATGTACAGAAAGTAAACAGAAAATACAAGGTATCAAATATATATTTTCAAAACATGCGGAGTGTGTACAGAAACATATGTCATATCAAATCCGGCCCCTGCCAAGGGACTCGGCAGACAGAACGTGGTCACCCTCCCGACGCTGGTGCCACAACACAGAAGAATCAGAATAGGGGCATAACCCCATAACACAATATGTCATATCAGATGGCCATAGTAAATCATATCAGAACAAACGTACATGGCACAACATACTCCACAAACCCATGTACGCGTATACCTGCCCCCTCACATCGAGGCACGGCGAACAATGCAGGGGATTACGCTTGACAACATATCCTGGCCCGGGCTCAGTGTGGGAATCATTGGGCCATCCACGAATAGAGTAGTGAGAAACTAAATGCAGTTAAAATATCATAAATATTTTCAGAGACTCGATGAGGCATATTAATGACAAACACATCCAATGAAGTCGGACGGGATCATAATAAAAGCATTTCGGACATCATAATAAATTACAGAAGCATAACCTTCCTGAAGTCGTTCCGAGTGTCAAAATAATTTATCAGACTTAATAGAATATTTAAAACCATATTCGTTAGGTAATAAAAAGGGTAGTCGAAACGTTTCTTTCAAAAATCGTTCGAAAAGGAGACTTTAGTACATTAAGGGCAAAACCGGGAATAGCGGGCCCACCTCGGAACAAGCAAGGCGGTGGGCTCAAATTATGCCCTTTAAGCTTATGGGGTCACCTATAAAGGTTCTACGGACATTCTATAGCTTTTCAAGGAGTTTAGAGAAAGTTTGCATAATTTCAGGAAAGCATATCAACATGGTTCAATTCTACTGAAGGAAAAACTGAGATTTTCTCTTGCGGATTCCGATGGCCAAGAAGGTCTTTTGAGGCCCGAATCCGATCCTAAAACACTTAGACATGCCAAAAGAAGGATCGGGGTAGCTTTACATACCTTTTGAGCTTTTTAAGCCTATCCAAGCTCACTCTCCGTTTCGTCGAAAATCTGCAAATGGTCACATTTACCAATTGTAGGTTATAGATGCTACAAGTTCAATTCAACTCTTATTTGTCTACCAAAATTTCGGCAGCACTTCCCCTATACATATAGCACCCCCGAGAATTCAACTCGGCCAAATCAATCAACAACAACCCAAACAACAACATCAACATCAACAAAGAACATTAAAAACACAATTATCCTTCAACTAGTCATTTATCTCACAAGTTGACATAACCTTCATTCTAACCCAAACTTTCAAACTAACATCATTGATTTCACATCCATTATCACTCAAGATCATCACAATATAGATTTAGAGACATTTCATATCATTTTCCTTAAGTTATACACTCGATATACATAATATACAACTTTCCGCCATAGTCATAATTTATCCAAAACTCCTAATCTTTGGCATACGTATTCATAACATGTTTCCTTCTTCCAAGTTCATCAATACTTGTCATAATTAGCAACCTAATAACTTCATTTTCATAATGTCATAAAATCGTACTAAAACGACATAAGCTTCCATATTTCATTTCGATACAAACTATTATCATTCTAACTTCATTTACATTACAAGAATCTCAATAACACAACTAACATACTAAACAAACTTAATCCATTCCATTCCAACTTCAACATAGTACACGGCCATATGCCCTTCTATCATCATCAACTAAATTCATGCAACTTTCAATTCCTATATGCATTTCACACTACCACAACTAAGATATAACATGAATTCTATACATTGTGGCTATACAACATATACATACTCACGGCCATATAGCTATAACACACACCCACTTTGCAAACTTCCATTTCTTCACAAAATCAACTCATTTCTACATACTACAACACAAACAAGACTTCATAACACAATAATAAGGGATAAATTCTTACCTTTTTACTCAATCTTCTTCACTTGAATATAAGGTCAACTTGAAGGAACAAGACCTCTTTCTTCCAAACAAACTACACCAAGTTGAGAAGGGACCTAGAATTAGTAGGATTCCAACAAGAAAATAATTTTGGAGGCAAGATTTGGAGGGGGTAATTTTTCTGTGCCAAACCCGAAATGGTCTCTAGTGTTGCTCTTGTTCTTGTTTTTCTTTCGTTGTCTTATTTTTCTCTTGAACCTTCTTAAGAGTTAAAGACTAATATTCACTAATTAGCACATGGGAAATATCTTAAAGGCATGGGTTTGGGCCATATCAAGAAATGGGCCTCATTGTGCTTCTTATTTTTGCAAGCCCAAATGGCTACAAATTTTATTTTTGCAATTCCCGAAACCAATTTCCGAAATTCCACGTTTTGCCCTTAGACTTATCCCACACTTCCACGATAATATTCTTTCATACATAACTCTTATGTTCAACAAACTATCAAATTTAACCTTATATCTCAAGAATCCAATATTTATCGAATTTTTCCAAACGTGTGAAAACACGGGATATAACATCCTCCCCCCCTTTAGAACATTCGTCCTCGAATGTAAAATTAATCTTATAGGGTTGGAAAATAACTTGGGGGAGTTTCTAATTATAGACAACACATATGACATACGATTGGTATTAAAATGAAATTAAGTAGGGATTCAAGGTTACCTGTGGGCATAGGGAACAGATGAGGGTATTTCTTCTTCATTTCCTCTTCGGCCTCCCATGTCATTTCCTCCCTATTCTCGTTCCGCCACAGTACCTTAACAGAGGCTACATCCTTATTACGGAGCCTCCGTACCTGACGATCCAAAATAGATACAGGCTGCTCCTCGTACGATAGTTGCTCCGTCACTTGAATATCATCTGCAGGGAATATTCTGGAAGGGTCACCGATGCACTTACGAAGCATAGAGACGTGAAATACCGGATGTACCGCTTCCAAGTCAGATGGCAAATCTAACTCATAGGCGACATTTCCAATTTTCCGCACGATCAGATAAGGCCCAATATAACGCGGACTAAGCTTACCCTTTCTGCCGAACCGCATTACGCCTTTCATAGGCGATACCTTCAGAAATACCCAATCACCAACTTGGAATTCCAAAGGACGACGCCGTTTGTCAGCGTATGATTTTTGTCGATTCTGGGCTGCCAATAGTCGTTCCCGAATAAGTTTCACCTTATCAATGGCCTGCTGGATCATATCTGGGCCGATTAATTCTGTCTCGCCAATATCAAACCAGCCGATAGGTGACCTGCATTTCCTACCATATAAAGCCTCGTACGGAGCCATCTGGATGCTGGAATGGTAGCTGTTATTATAAGAAAATTCAATCAATGGCAAGTGATCCTCCCAGCTACCTCTGAAATCAATAACGCAGGCCCGCAACATATCTTCAAGCGTCTGGATAGTGCGCTCGGCCTGTCCGTCACTCTGAGGATGGAAAGCTGTGCTCAGGCTCAGCTGAGTCCCTAATCCTTCCTGAAAAGATCTCCAGAAGTTCGCTGTGAACTGAGCACCTCTGTCAGTGATAATAGATATAGGAACTCCATGAAGCTTCACTATTTCTTTAATATAAAGCCTGGCATAATCCTCGGCGGAATAAGTAGTTCTGACGGGGAGAAAATGGGCTGATTTTGTCAGCCTATCAACAATAACCCAGATGGAATCAGACTTTCGTGGAGTGCGAGGCAACCCTGTAATGAAGTCCACATTAATGATCTCCCACTTCCACGTCGGAATTTCCATTTCCTGCAACAGTCCACCCGGTTTCTGATGTTCAATTTTGACCTGTTGACAATTGGGACACTGGGCGACGAACTCTGCGATATCCCGTTTCATGCCATCCCACCAGTATAAGCATCGGAGATCATGGTACATCTTTGTAGACCCAGGATGGACCGAATAGCGAGCATAATGTGCCTCGCTCATAACCTGCTGCCGAAGACCTGAAATATCAGGTACACACAACCTGCCCCTGAATAATAAAGTCCCGTCCGGAGTGAACTCGAACGGAGTCTTCCCCTTATCATAGGCCGTGTCTCTGTATCGTGCCAAAACAGGATCTTCATATTGATGCCGCTTGATATCTTCCTTAATAGATGACTCAGAAACCCCTCGGACAGAAATCCGTGTACCTCCAGAATCGGCCAGACGAACCCCAAGATTAGCCAACTGATGAATGTCACGTACTATCTCTCTCCTGTCTGGCTGTAAATCTACCAGGCTGCCCATAGATTTCCGGCTAAGCGCATCTGCAACAACATTAGCCTTGCCCGGATGATACAGAATATCCACATCATAGTCTTTCAGGAGCTCCAGCCACCTCCGCTGCCGCAAATTAAGCTCTTTCTGTCTGAAAATATACTGGAGACTCTTATGATCTGTATAGATATCAACATGAATGCCATATAAATAATGTCTCCATATCTTCAGGGCATGGACCACCGCTGCAAGCTCCAGATCGTGAGTAGGATAATTCTTTTCATGCTTTTTCAATTGCCGAGAAGCATAAGCTATAACTCTGCCGTGCTGCATCAATACACAGCCCAATCCCACACCAGAAGCGTCACAATAAATAACATATCCATCGGGTCCCTCTGGAAGAGTCAGAACTGGGGCTGTAGTCAGCTTCTCTTTCAGCAACTGGAAGCTTCGTTCACAAGCATCAGTCCACTGGAACTTGGCTCCCTTCTGAGTTAGCCTTGTCAAAGGCGCTGAAATCGAAGCAAACTTTTCCACAAATCTTCTGTAATAGCCAGCTAACCCTAGGAAACTACGTACCTCTGTGGGCGTCGTGGGTCTGGGCCAATTTTTCACGGCCTCAATCTTCTGTGTATCCACCCGGACACCATCAGCTGCAATAATATGCCCCAGAAATGCCACTGAAGCCAGCCAGAATTCACATTTAGAAAATTTTGCATATAATTCCTGATGCCGAAGTACCCCCAATACCGCTCTCAGATGATCTGCGTGCACTGCCTCGGACCGAGAATAAACCAGGATATCATCAATAAATACAATTACGAACATGTCTAAGAATGGCCTGAATACCCGGTTCATTAAATCCATGAATACCGCAGGAGCATTAGTCAGCCCAAAAGACATAACTCTGAATTCATAATGCCCATATCTGGTCCGGAATGCTGTCTTAGGAATATCGGCCTCCCGTACCCGTACCTGATGATAGCCAGACCGAAGATCTATCTTCGAAAAATACTTGGCGCCCTGCAACTGATCAAACAAATCTTCAATTCTGGGGAAGGGGTATTTATTCTTTATGGTTACCTTATTCAGCTGTCGATAATCAATACACATACGCAACGACCCGTCTTTCTTACGCACAAATAATACCGGGGCTCCCCAAGGCGAAGTACTGGGTCTAATAAAGCCTTTTTCTAACAGATCCTTCAACTGCTCTTTCAGTTCTTTCAATTCTGCCGGTGCCATTCTGTACGGGGGAATAGATATCGGCTGAGTATCTGGAAGCAAATCAATAGTAAAATCTATCTCCCGCTCTGGAGGAAGGCCTGGAAGCTCTTCTGGGAACACATCTGGAAATTCATTAACCACGGGAACTGACTGAAGAGTCGGCGTTTCTGCTGTCAAGTCTTGTACCCTAACCAGATGATAAAAATAACCCTTTCTGATCATTTTCTTTGCCTTAAGGTATGAAATAAACATACCTTTCGGCGATGTTGTATTACCGGCCCATTCTATAACTGGCTCCCCAGGAAACTGGAAACGAACTACCTTATTTTGGCAGTCAACATTAGCATAACAGGAGGCTAGCCAGTCCATTCCCATAATAACATCGAACTCGACCATACCTAACTCCACCAGATCTGCCTTAGCGTCACGGCCACATACAATTACGGAACAGTTTTTATATACCTGTTTTGCTACAATAAAGTCCCCAATCGGTGTGGCTACCTCAAACGGCTCTATAGGTTCAGATATTATACCAATTTTACAAGCAACCAGAGGCGAAATATATGACAAAGTCGAACCTGGATCAATCAATGCATACACAGACCAAGAGAAAACCAATAATGTACCTGTAACGACATTAGGCGATGCCTCCTGATCCTGGCGGCTGGACAGAGCATAGATGCGGTTCGAAGGACCGCTAGTACTAGAAGCTCCACCACGGCCTCTGCCGCGACCCGCTGGTGCTGAAGTACCTGGCCCCGTAGGGCGCATAGACACTGATGAAGATGAAGACCTGGCGGCTGATCCGGCAGGCTGCGCTGCACCACCCGAACTACCCTTATACGGGCAATCTCTCACAGAATGGCCCTGACGGCCACAAGAAAAACATGCACCGGTGGCTCTGTAGCACTCCCCAGGATGGTATCTGCCACAATAAGAACACTGAGGCCTAGGTGGCCTCGTCTGACCAGAACCCCTGTCTGTCCGCGAACCTGAAGCCCTGGAGCTCTGACCTGCTCCTGAATAACCTGGGCTATCAAATCTGCGACCTGTAGGCTGTGGAGGTGCGCTCTGAGCCGGCTGGGATAGATGTCTGCTAGGCTGCTGCGGCTGCTGAGGCTGCCTGCCCCGAGAATCTCCAGAATACCCAGATGATCTGGCCCTCTTGGGCTGTCTCCGATCCTGGCTCCTATCAGGCTGACGCTCCCTATGCCGGTCCTCCATGCCCTGGGCGTGGGCCTGAATCCGGGCAATATCCATGCCGGGCTGAGCAGCCAATACTAAACAGCTGTCGACAAAATAACGGTCCAGCCCCATAATATACCTGTGCATCCTGTCAGCCATAGTAGCTACCACAGCAGGTGCGTATCGGGCCAATGAGTCGAACTCCATACTGTACTCTCGAACACTGCGACCCCTCTGTCTCAGCAATAAGAATCTGTCAGCCTTGGCTCGCCGTAGCTCCGGAGGCAGAAAGTGGCTAAGAAAAGCCTCAGAAAAATCATCCCAAACTGCTGGGGGAGCGTCGTCGCCTCTGGATAACTCCCATGACTCGTACCAATTTGTCGCTATATCATACAACCGGTAAGAAGCCAATGTGACTGACTCTGTCACGGAAGCATTAATAAACTGTAAGGTGCGCCGCATCTTCCTGATGAACTCCTCGGGATCCTCCTCGGGCTTTGTCCCGAAGAACTCTGGAGGGCCACAAGTCAAGAACTCACGGGCTCTCGAACTGTCACGCCTGTAAGCCCGGTCACCTCCCAGTCCGTGCCCCTGAACCTGTCCTGCCACAAGTCTAGTCAATAGCTGGACTGCCTCTCTCATAGTCTGATCCTCAGTCCCTGGCCGTGGAGCTGGAGGCTCAGGTACTGGAATATCGGGAGCTGGCGGTGGAGCCGCCCCTCGACCTGCAGCTGCTGCTGCTCCAATCTCCTCTACATGTGGCGGTGTGGAAGAGCCCTCTGCCGGGGGCAAAACATCAGGAGCAATATGAGCATGGGCCTTGGTAACCCTCTGGGCCCGACTAGTCTCTCCCGTAGCCGTTGCCTTGGCCTTTTGGGCCGCTGTCGCCTTTTTTGGAGGCATAACTGCAAATGTAACAATTTGTTAGGGAGGAATCATCCTGATAACACAGTTCTATCGCACGATCTAAGACAGAAAGAAGGGTAGTATCCTAAATGCCCTGTAGCCTCCCGTCTATAGGTGTGGTGCACAACACACCGATAAACAAGACTCTACTAGACACGGTCTGTAGACATTCCGAGGACGAACCGCTCTGATACCACTTTTGTCACGACCCAACCCCGTAGGCCGTGACTAGTGCCCGATCTGGGCACTGAAACGCATTCTAGTATATGGCAGAAGCCAACAAGGCTTTATTCTAAATTTAGATAATTTCCAGAAAAATTTCGGCAGAGTTTCCTTTGTTTTACGGACTATCCCAAATACCCTGCACGCAGAAAATACCAACAAAGGCCTCACAGGGCCAACAAAGCAACATCTAAATATATGCGGACCGGCCGCCGCGACGAAGGGGATCGCCCAAACACAACACATACACATATCTGTACAGAAAGATCCCAACCCACAAACATGTCTACAGACCTCTAAATGGACCAACAGAATCATATGGCGGGACAGGGCCCCGCCGTACCCATGAACGAGAATATACACATATAGAAGTGACAGACTGTACCAAAAGATGGCTCTAAATAAAAGCGCGCTCCAAATGGCGGAAAAGATATCCTAGACAGACGGATCGGCAAACCTGTCGTCAGTACCTGCGCGGCATGAAAACGCAGCCCCCGAGGAAAGGGGGTCAGTACGAAATATGTACTGAATATGTAAAGCCTGAGTTGCAGAAAAAAAATCATAACTGGTATAGAATGTACAGAAAGTAAACAGAAAATACAAGGTATCAAATATATATTTTCAAAACATGCGGAGTGTGTACAGAAACATATGTCATATCAAATCCGGCCCCTGCCAAGGGACTCGGCAGACAGAACGTGGTCACCCTCCCGACGCTGGTGCCACAACACAGAAGAATCAGAATAGGGGCATAACCCCATAACACAATATGTCATATCAGATGGCCATAGTAAATCATATCAGAACAAACGTACATGGCACAACATACTCCACAAACCCATGTACGCGTATACCTGCCCCCTCACATCGAGGCACGGCGAACAATGCAGGGGATTACGCTTGACAACATATCCTGGCCCGGGCTCAGTGTGGGAATCATTGGGCCATCCACGAATAGAGTAGTGAGAAACTAAATGCAGTTAAAATATCATAAATATTTTCAGAGACTCGATGAGGCATATTAATGACAAACACATCCAATGAAGTCGGACGGGATCATAATAAAAGCATTTCGGACATCATAATAAATTACAGAAGCATAACCTTCCTGAAGTCGTTCCGAGTGTCAAAATAATTTATCAGACTTAATAGAATATTTAAAACCATATTCGTTAGGTAATAAAAAGGGTAGTCGAAACGTTTCTTTCAAAAATCGTTCGAAAAGGAGACTTTAGTACATTAAGGGCAAAACCGGGAATAGCGGGCCCACCTCGGAACAAGCAAGGCGGTGGGCTCAAATTATGCCCTTTAAGCTTATGGGGTCACCTATAAAGGTTCTACGGACATTCTATAGCTTTTCAAGGAGTTTAGAGAAAGTTTGCATAATTTCAGGAAAGCATATCAACATGGTTCAATTCTACTGAAGGAAAAACTGAGATTTTCTCTTGCGGATTCCGATGGCCAAGAAGGTCTTTTGAGGCCCGAATCCGATCCTAAAACACTTAGACATGCCAAAAGAAGGATCGGGGTAGCTTTACATACCTTTTGAGCTTTTTAAGCCTATCCAAGCTCACTCTCCGTTTCGTCGAAAATCTGCAAATGGTCACATTTACCAATTGTAGGTTATAGATGCTACAAGTTCAATTCAACTCTTATTTGTCTACCAAAATTTCGGCAGCACTTCCCCTATACATATAGCACCCCCGAGAATTCAACTCGGCCAAATCAATCAACAACAACCCAAACAACAACATCAACATCAACAAAGAACATTAAAAACACAATTATCCTTCAACTAGTCATTTATCTCACAAGTTGACATAACCTTCATTCTAACCCAAACTTTCAAACTAACATCATTGATTTCACATCCATTATCACTCAAGATCATCACAATATAGATTTAGAGACATTTCATATCATTTTCCTTAAGTTATACACTCGATATACATAATATACAACTTTCCGCCATAGTCATAATTTATCCAAAACTCCTAATCTTTGGCATACGTATTCATAACATGTTTCCTTCTTCCAAGTTCATCAATACTTGTCATAATTAGCAACCTAATAACTTCATTTTCATAATGTCATAAAATCGTACTAAAACGACATAAGCTTCCATATTTCATTTCGATACAAACTATTATCATTCTAACTTCATTTACATTACAAGAATCTCAATAACACAACTAACATACTAAACAAACTTAATCCATTCCATTCCAACTTCAACATAGTACACGGCCATATGCCCTTCTATCATCATCAACTAAATTCATGCAACTTTCAATTCCTATATGCATTTCACACTACCACAACTAAGATATAACATGAATTCTATACATTGTGGCTATACAACATATACATACTCACGGCCATATAGCTATAACACACACCCACTTTGCAAACTTCCATTTCTTCACAAAATCAACTCATTTCTACATACTACAACACAAACAAGACTTCATAACACAATAATAAGGGATAAATTCTTACCTTTTTACTCAATCTTCTTCACTTGAATATAAGGTCAACTTGAAGGAACAAGACCTCTTTCTTCCAAACAAACTACACCAAGTTGAGAAGGGACCTAGAATTAGTAGGATTCCAACAAGAAAATAATTTTGGAGGCAAGATTTGGAGGGGGTAATTTTTCTGTGCCAAACCCGAAATGGTCTCTAGTGTTGCTCTTGTTCTTGTTTTTCTTTCGTTGTCTTATTTTTCTCTTGAACCTTCTTAAGAGTTAAAGACTAATATTCACTAATTAGCACATGGGAAATATCTTAAAGGCATGGGTTTGGGCCATATCAAGAAATGGGCCTCATTGTGCTTCTTATTTTTGCAAGCCCAAATGGCTACAAATTTTATTTTTGCAATTCCCGAAACCAATTTCCGAAATTCCACGTTTTGCCCTTAGACTTATCCCACACTTCCACGATAATATTCTTTCATACATAACTCTTATGTTCAACAAACTATCAAATTTAACCTTATATCTCAAGAATCCAATATTTATCGAATTTTTCCAAACGTGTGAAAACACGGGATATAACAACAACCTTATTCAAATGATTCCACCTATACATCCTATAAAGCATTAGTTATACTTGCTGCCTTGCAATGGCCACACGTGGAAATTCAAGGTAATAATTATCCTTTTGTTCAATTAGTTAAGTACTTGTTCCCCCTTACAATCCAACACTTGACATTTACCCGCTTAATTAATTTCTTGATCTCAACCCACTTAAATGTGCTTATATATTCCTTATTATACCCATGTGATATAGCACTAGTCCATAACCTCGTTTTCCACACATAAAATATTATTTGCAATCATCATCGTCACACTTTTTTTTTGTCTTAAATCATTTGGGGACTTCATTCCTTGTATACCCCGAGTTATGTAGCTCGGGTAAATTTGCTCATGTTGGACGGTCCAATTTTCTAGTCCAACAATATAGAGTATTATAGCTTGGACCGTATTTCATTCAAATAAATTTCGAACCCCGACGAATAACAAATCCCCACTTAATATTCTAATCATGGTCAATTAATCCCACTTCACTAATATCTCCACTAATTGTAATTAATAAGCAAACCGTGCATTATTAAAATCGTGATTAAGAAGTCCTTGTCTCATATCTCAAAAATAATCTTGTCCTTGAACTTATGTCGATTAGCTTACGAATAATCCAACGTACAAAAATACGGGATATAACATCCTTCCCCCCTTTGAAACATTCGTCCTCGAATGTTAAACTAGCCCTGCTCTCCCAATACCTCCTTAAATGTTCTTTTATTGAATTATGCTCTTCACATGCCTCTTTCGTTGGTCGATTCCCTTCAATTTATTATAATGCATTCTAGATCTCTAAGTAACCATTCTCGTAATATTTCCTCTTTCTGTTGCTTCTCGAGGTAGTACTTCCACGTCGTTTTCTTTACTGTCCTCCTTATTTCGCAGTTGGTTGACAGTTGTATTGCGAGCTCTTCTGCTGAAATCTTACTCTTTCCCTGGTGCACTTAGTCATAACTCGACTCTTTTTTCTTCTATAGTTACTCCCTAAATATGTATCGTTAACTTCATCTTACCTCTTAATCTTTAAATAAGATTTTATAACATGCAGACGTCCCTCGTCGATTTATTAGACTTTACAATCCTTGGAGTATTTCATGCCTCTGGTAACCTGTATACCCTTCGTAGACTCTACGAATAAAACGAAATTTCCCAAGGTGTAACATTATTCTACTTCAATAACCTTGCATTGCCTTGCTGTTACAGTCTATATTCTGAAATCTTCAGCATCATGTATCACTCCTTGACTTTCTTTTTAAAAGATTTTAACTGTCACTTTGCTTTTAGCTCTTAATCTCGATCTTTTAGAATTGGCTATCAAGTAGCGTTGGAGTTCCCTCATATTATAACTTTACATAGTTGTTCTGTGATCTGTCTATTATTAACTGGTATAATTCTGAAAGAATTTTTGATTGGACATATAAATTCACTGTCACCCAGTAACCAGCTTGTTCTGATCGTCTCGCTCAAACCATTTCACCATTTCCCTTAATCCAACTTGTAACACTCTACGCATATTATCTCGTGTCGTTTGTTTATTTTTAATTCAAACTCTTCTATTGCCTCTTTACTCAGATTTTTCTCTTAGTTTTTATGTCACACATTATGTTGCAATCTTTACAAGAATATGCGAAGGTGCTCAAATACCTTAGCGTCGTTTCACTAGTCTTTATGCTTTACTTTGCATTCTCCTCTTGTATCTTTCAATCGGTATCGGAGCTCAACTATGGCCATGTCCTATTTGCTCTTAGTACTAATTTTATCTCGGTAATTTGGCTCAACCCACCTTCCACCTTTCCTTAATGTATCAACAATATCACAACTGCATTGTTATTACTGGATCCTTACTCTTCTTATCAAGTACTCACTTGGTCTCATTCTTAGCATACAAATATTCGTAGGTTGCATAACTATTCTTGTACAACTTGTATAAAATATATCCAATCGTAGTCATAGTCTTTCCTTCTCCTAGTTCATTATGCTTTACATAACCCATCCGTACTAAAACTCGCTTGTAGCCTATCATGTCATACTCCTTTCCCTTCCTTTATTCACCCCTTTGATTTTCTCATATCCTACTATAGGAGATTTTCTATCCCTTCCTTTTGTTACTTATAAGTCGCAATATCATTAGCGCACAACTCTATTGCCAAATCTTAGCCTGTAATCTGGTATAGCATTGCTATCCCTTATAATATCTCTTAAGTTAATCGTTACCATTCTGTTGTCGTACTCTTTCTTTTTATAAGCACCCAAGGCCACATTCCGTTTACTCCAATCAACAATTAATTAGCACTTGTAATCGTTCCAAATTCTCAATTAGGTAACACTTATATTCCGATGATAAGTGTCCAAAGTTCTCTTGTAATATTATCTTTATCCCAACCTATATCATCTGTTTCCTTTAATAAATTTACAATACTTTATTTGTTCCTCATGCCTACAGTCCTTGTCCTTTAAGGATTTCACTATTTCCGAGGTGAAGTCTTATACACGCAGTACTCCTTTATGCCTTATGCTCTTTTACCCTTATTGTGTACCCAACACTGACTTGTAACTTACTCAAAACCATAACAAGTTCGTCTTAAAAATGGTCTTATCTTATCACCTTGTCGTTGTACTACACCTTTAAGTTCGTAGCTATATATTTCCCTTTTATTTTGTACTCGTACTCAATTAACTACGTCTATCTTGGGTGTCCCTTTTAGTATTCCCTTACCATTTCTCCAGTCTATGTCTATCTTTTATTCTGTGCACGAGGAATCTCATGCTACCTCTGTATCCTTCGGACAACACTACTTCTGTATAATCCCTTTCTCATTTTCAAAACGTATTCTGTTCATCTGTCACGACCCAACTAGGGGCCGTGACGAGTACCCGATACTTGTACCGAGCACCCCTTATCTCGCATCATATTCTTATTACTAAGTGGGCCATATGAACTATACCATACATTTTTTTTGTTACTCGACATTAACATTAACAGCATAATCATAAACGTACGCTATTAAACTTTACTAGCACCTTATATAGTGACGAAGGCCCTCAAAAGTACAAAACATCTAACTGTACATGTCTGTCTACGAGCCTCTAAACATAATACATAGCATCAAAAAAAGGGCCGGATACTGCCGAGTCCGGACATGTACACAAAAGTAGTACCAATAAGATGGAGCCCCGAAAGAACTGGAGCACTCTCAATATACCGCTTGTGGAGCTCCTAAGGATCAAGTCCGCCAACCTGCTTACCTGCACGGCATGAAACGCAGCGTCCGCAAGAAGGGACGTCAGTACGAATGATGTACCGAGTATGTAAGGCATGAATAGTAAAATAAGATCATACTATAAAGCATAAAACATAGCATAGAGAAGGAGGGATATAATCTGTACCTCTGTTTGCCTCTTAAGGCAGATACTTATGCAATTTAACTTTACCTCTAGAAATAACATATAGTCATCTCAAGTACACTGCCCGACCGCGTAGGTACGGTGTAATACTGCCCGACCCCATAGGTACGGTGTAGTACTGCCCGACCATAGAGGTACGGTGTAACTTTATCTGAGCATACCATGGGGTATTGGGTAAAGGAATAAGCTGTACATCTGAATGCCCCTTAGGGTGGATGCCATGCGTGCTAGCTTTAAAAATAGTATGTAAAAATCTGTAAGTAAACTGCCCGACCGTATAGGTGCGGTGTAATGCTACCCGTCCCAATAGGAACGGTGTATATACTGCCCGTCCATGTAGGAACGGTGTGTGAGCCCGCGTCCGGGGTATAAGCTGCCCACTATAGTGGTGTGTATATCTGCCCGGCCGCCCGTGGGACGGCACGGTGTCATAAAATAAATAATACATAAGTATAAAGCATGCATGAGAGCCCAAGTGAAAGCTACAACTCCATCGGAGTGACATAAGGTCGGAAACCTCCGATTGCATTATGGAATAGTCATCATGACTTTGCCTCGCCTTGAAGGGACTAGTAATATAAGGCGAGACTATCAACGAAGAATAGCGTTAAGGGAAAACATAGGACAAGGTCATCATCATCATAAGTCATTTACTTGAAGTCTTTAGAAATTAGAGTCATAACTAAGGAGTAGCATTAAAGATCAATAACTAGCTTGACACTTTCATACTTATTTTGAGTCTTTAACCTAAGGCTTTTAGTCGTGGAATCACTCTTGTCATACTCATCATAGACATATTCCTTTCTTAACATCACCGCTATCATTTTTATCATAGAATACTCTCTTTAGAATAATTGTAACACTTATCGGGTAATAACTGAACATTAAGGAAGAATCCGGGATCAATGGGCCCACCTTGGGTCAAATGAGGCGGCGTACTAAATTTACATTTGTTACGTGTCATGGCGTTACTTGTGAGGGTTTTAAGGTACTCGGGTCCTCTTTATGCAAGTTCTAGAGGTTCAAGAAGGTTTTTCAACATTTTGCACAATTTCTAGTTCAATTCTACTGAAGGAAAAAGGGAAAACTTTAAGTGCAGATTCCGGGGAATAGGGTTGTCCCCGAGGCTCGTACCCGACTTATTACGTCTAAGACATGCCATAGAAAGAAGGGTGAAGCCTTACATACCTCTTGCCGCTCCTTATGCTATCCCGAATTCAAGCCGCAAATCCGCCAAAATCTACAATTTGGTCACATTTACCAAATGTCAATTTAAGCATTTATAATTGGAGTCTTAAGATAATACTTAGCTACCGAAATTCCGGCAGCATTTCCCCTGCAAATACTCCATCCCACCAAGTTCAACTTGGCTAATTTCAATCAACAACAATCCCGGGAATTCCACCCGGCCAAATTATCAACAACAACGCCAACAACAATACTAACAATTTCCATATTCAATCAATTTACTACTTCTTCCAAAAACTTTCCAACTTTAATGAAAGCAATAAAAACCTCATAATCTATATTCCAACAATATCATACTAATCATATTGTCTTTCACGCATGCAAGAACATTACATTCCACTCATATAACTTCTAAAACAAGTCCCCACTACTACAACTTAACTAAGATTCCTAGACATTCATTAGCAACATAGAATCTACAACATAACAACAATCAAAACACTAAATAAAATTGACTCATTCTCTTCCATATTACACCACAACCACACGGCACACACCATACATATACACGGCCACACACACACACTACACTCACGGCCACCACCCCTACTTTCATATTCTTTATGGATTTCACTCATTTCATACACTACAACATGCACAACACCCATAACATATGAAAGGGAATAAATTCTTACCTTTTGTCTCTAACCCTTCACTTGGCTAGAATCCACAACTTGCATGAAAATGTGTTTTTCTTGCTTCAAACACCACTCTACTCTACTTAGGAACCTTCAATGGATTGTTTGGCTTGAAGAGGTAAATTTTTTTGATGAAAAATCCCCAAGGTTCTTTTGTTCTTGCTATGGCCGAATGGCCTAGAGGCTTCTCCTTCAATTTTTTCTTTCTTGAACCTTCTTGAATTATGAAGAGGAATGAAGGTGGAAACCTTATTTAATCACATGAATTTTAATACCACATGGGCTTTGGGCCATAACCATGGCCGGTTGGGCCTCTTCATTTTTTTGTTGAAAATTTCCAAGCCCAATCAATTCATGGCTAGTTCTTGTAATTCTTGAAAGCTATATTTTTTTTTCCAACTCCCAAATTTACCCTTCGCTCCCCTCCATATTTCTACGAGTCATGTTGCGAATTTCCCTTTATACCCTTGACCTCACTTAACATTCCCACTTCAAAATTTTCATAAACAACTTGTATGCCAAACAAAATAAAAATAAGGTCTTGCTTGTCATCTTCCCACGATTATCTTGAATTATCCGATTGTACAAGAATGCGGGATATAACATCATCCCTATTTGTTCTTATCATCCCAATCCTTTCTCTAGCACTTATTCTACCTCGTTACTCATCATTCCATAGTTTGGTCTTTCACAGTTTCGTCACTTATATTACTCGTGTTCTCGGCTATACATGTCATAACCTATTACTGCACGGCTATCTCGCTTTGTTCTTATTTCCTTCTTTCAATTAACTCCTTCTTCTCTTGTGCTCGCTATCATTTCCGTTATCACACAATCTTTATTCTGAACTTTCCCTATAGAAGAACTTTATAAGTCTTTCTTATTCGTTCTATAGCTCGCTTTTCCGTTTCATATTGATCACGTCATATCTTTTAGTCACTTCCTCGCTAGGCTTTGCTCATTTTCATAACAATCCTTATTATATTCACATCATATCCTGGTCGTAATCAATACACTTCTTAACCTTTTAACCTTTCTGGTCAATTTTATCCTTAATACCTCACAAGCTGTCTTATCAATACATTCATACCCGTCACAATTCTTTTTCCTCTGTATTCTTGTCTCAATCATACTATTACTTCTTCTAACTATAAACTCGTAGTAATATACCCCTGCTTATCAATTCAGTTGATACCTCAATATAACGCTCTATTAAAATTTGCCAGCCTTTTCTAAATCATCTCTTATTATCACAAGCCCTTCCAAATTATCCTAGCATTTCTTTTTACCATATCGATATCGACCTCATGATTACTATTACCATCAATTCAACGGTTAACTTATTTCTCGAAGTCAGCCGTACTCGCAACTTAGTCAAATCTTATCATTACTGTTGACATGACCTTTCAAGACTTTTTACGAACCTATATCTCATTCTCTTTTTATTTCTAGGAAAATTTTGGCAGAGTTTCCTTTGTATTTCTTACTACCCTAAAGCCTGCACGCAGGAAATACAGACAATGCCTCACAGGGCCAACATATATATTATCCCGTATCATAGCCGCACAGGGCTCCCCACATCAATAACAATATGAAAATGATGAACTTACCTCGTACGTCCAACTCAACCTGTACCTGTTACACTTTCCTGTTTATTTTCCCTTTCAATCTTTAACCGCAGGTTTCAATCATACCTTCAACATTCACACTATATCTGACATATATTCTGCTTACCGTTACTGATTCCTTCAGCTTCTTCTGTGCGCACCTTATAACTTAACTTATCAACAATATATACATTCAATTCATTTTATTACTATACTTACAATAACTTACCTTGATGATGACCGGTTCGCCATTCTGTATATACAATTTCTGACAACGTAACCTCGATGAAATATCTTACCTCTGTAACCCCCAGTAGCATTATTTACCTTCTCTTATCGACACGACTCTCCTGCTGAAATCAAAGGTCGATATATCAGGGATATCATTTCCTATCTCTTGGCTCTACCGCACGATCTAGAGTAAGAAGGAAAGGTAACATCCTAAATGTCCTGTGGCTTCCTGTTTATAGATGTGGTGCACAACACACCGATAAAAAAGACTCTACTAGACACGGCCTGTAGACACTCCGAGGATGAACTGCTCTGATACCACTTTTGTCACGACCCAAACCCATGGGCCGTGACTAGTGCCCGAGCTGGACACTCATATACATACCTGCTAAATATAATCAACTGAAACTAAGGACAGTATGGAAACTTGTAAAAACAACTGAAAGATTCATAACGCCATATGTCGTAAACCTGTCTCCTGAGGAGTCACAGCTGATCAAAGCATAACACAATACGCAAGCCGACAAGGCTGCCACTACATACGGGAATATCCACAACAAACCATATCGACACAGCTGACCATAATCCATATAAAACCCACATATATGTCTACAGACCTCTAAGAGTATCAATAGTGAAATATGATGGGACAGGGCCCCGCCGTACCCCTGGGTAAACATAAGTCTACCTTAAAAGATTTGTACCAAAACAAGCTAGGCTCCGGAACAATGGAGCTCTCCAAACAGCTGAGTAGAAATCCTAGGCTGGAGGATCACCAAATCGAGTATTTGTACCTGCGAGCATGAAACGCAGCCCCCCCCCCCCCCCCCCCCCCCCCCCCCGAAGAAAGGGGGTCAGTACGAGATATGAAATACAATAAAGAGGATCATGACCGAAATAGAGATTACAGGAGACAAGTATGACAATCAAGATACCACTGTTCTTATGCCTTATGAAATGAAAATCATGCATACCTATATCATATACCATACCCGGCCCATTATGGACTAGGTGAATAAAGTCGTATACATGTATACCATACCCGGCCCATCATGGGACTCGATGCCATCATAACATCACACATATATATATATATATATATATATATATATATATATATATATATATATATATATATATAGACCGTACCCGGCCCTCTAATGAGGGACTCGGTGAACAATTCAGTGAAACTGTGTACGAAAACATACCCGGCCCGGGACTCGGTGAAAGATATATTACGACATGCACGAGCAGAGTAGTGAGCAACCATATGCAAGATAAATCATATCTGAGACTCAATAGAATAATCAAAATGAACTATCATTTGAAAATCAAGACAATAGTCATCTCCCTTCGAATATCACTATGGATTATATCAAAATAGGACGGCAGGAGTCATAGACACGTATCAAGACATAATGAAGTAAGTTCTAGAAATCAATAACGTTAGCCATCCTAGTGTTTCTAAGAATTGGAGTTTCTTTGGAGTTATATACTCATCATCTGTTTGTTTTATAAAGATCATGCCAAAAAGAAAGAAGGGTTAGCTTTACATACCTTGTCGCTTCTCAAGTTAACCATAACTTAGGTCTCAGGCTACGCCAATCTACAAACAATACCAAATATGCCAATAATCAAATTAGGATACTCTTTCAAACCAATCCTTAATTACTTAGAAATCTAACGATATTCGGGCAACATCTTCCCTAAAAACATAATAATCCTCGTGATTCCAACTTAGCCAAAGTATCCATCCCAATACTAACATCAATATCAACAAATGCATGCCTAAATAGAATCAAATCCATTTTTAAATCACTTCCCAAAACAGCCCAATATAAATTCCTATACCGATGCTTGTATACACTTCTTTATTTCCGTATATACATAGTATAACAACAAACATAACAACAACAACAACAACTACAGCCAATCCCACGATGTTCCAGCCCACAAAACAATTCATAACAACCACCAAATAGCCCACATGATAACAATAATAATTTATCCAATTTCCGATATAGTTTTCGTAATTCTTTCATCTAGCAACATAGATACGACTCGGATAATACAAATACATCTAGGAGAGAGGATTTCTTACCTTATATGCCAAGAACTATTTTCTTCATTCTTACTTTACTTTGAAGAAATCTCCAACTTACTAAAACACCGAAGAACAATTAGCGTGGAATTACGTAATCGACGTAGGCGTAACCTCTACTTCTTCTTCGTATTTTGCTGCTTCAATGAAATCAACTAAATTATGTAGTTGCTACCAATTTGGGATTCACGTTGCTGTAGCTTTCCATTGAGGGAATAACTTAGTTTCTATAAGTTGGCTAATTTCTCCCAAAGTTGGTCCCATAAACATTGCTACCATGTTTTCTTGGAATGGAAAATAGTTGCTGCCATATTGTATCATTATAAGCACAACATCTAAGTGGGAAGATCTCATATTTTAGTGCAAAATGTTTGAAGATATCCAGAAAATGAGAATCCAAGATCTTTTCATCTTTTTCTAACCGTGGGGCCCACCCACTTCTTCTATGCACTACTATATCACAACCTTATTCAAATGATTCCACCTATACATCCTATAAAGCATTAGTTATACTTGCTGCCTTGCAATGGTCACACGTGGAAATTCAAGGTAATAATTATTCTTTTGTTCAATTAGTTAAGTACTTGTTCCCCCTTACAATCCAACACTTGACATTTACCCGCTTAATTAATTTCTTGATCTCAACCCACTTAAATGTGCTTATATATTCCTTATTATACCCATGTGATATAGCACTAGTCCATAACCTCATTTTCCACACATAAAATATTATTTGCAATCATCATCGTCACACTTTTTTTTTGTCGTAATCATTTGGGGACTTCATTCGTTGTATACCCCGAGTTATCTGGCTCGGGTAAATTTGCTCATGTTGGACGGTCCAATTTTCTAGTCCAACAATACGGAGTATTATAGCTTGGACCGTATTTCATTCAAATAAATTTCGAAGCTCGACGAATAACAAATCCCCACTTAATATTCTAATCATTGTCAATTAATCCCACTTCACAAATATCTCCACTAATTGTAATTAATAAGCAAACCGTGCATTATTAAAATTTGGATTAAGAAGTCCTTGTCTCATATATCAAAAATAATCCTGTCCTTGAACTTATTTCGAATAGGTTACGAATAATCCAACGTACAAAAATACGGGACATAACAGATTACTACTCATAAACATCATAAAAGCTACATTTAGACTTCGTTTTCTACTCTCTTCTTCTACCCTAGTCTTTCAACCTCTCCATAGTACAAATAACATTAAATGATCATAAAACTTACCTTTGATTGAGTAGGAATAACCCTTGGATGGAAATACTTCACTTGAAGAAAAATCCTAGCTTCAATCCATAATGTTTTCTTGACTCTAGCAACCCCTAAGAGCTTCCCGGTACTTGATTCCTTTGGATTAAGAGCCTTTGATTTCCCTTGGATTCTTGTATATGAAATGTATGGAATGTTCTAGAGTCTTGGAGAGAAGTGGAGAAGCGTGAAAAATGAAAATAATGAAGTTAGATGACATTTATATACTTGAAAAATAACTCAGCCTGTCGGGTGTTATATGGACACTAATACGGTCCATATAACATTGTACGGTCCGTATAAATGGGTTCACCACCATGAAAAACATCTTCCTGCTAGGGGGTTTACAGACCCCTTATACGGACCGTATAAGTGGTCGTATAACTCCACTTCCCTGAAATGATTTCCGTCGTCTCGTTTGATGTCCAATCCTTATGGAACCTTCTTAACACTTGTTTAAAACTTTATTACCAACCTAAGGAGAGTTACAGCTATCCTTTAGGACATCATTAAGTCAACATTAGCTTGGTACTTTACGAAACTTTCCAAAACACAACATACACTTTGCCCTTCTTAAGGAACTTTCTTCGCTTACTTCCAACATCTTTGAAATCTTAGCTAGGATCGTTAAAATAACCTTTCTTACATATAGAAACATCGTATTCGTCTCACCCTGCATTAGTCTATCTATCACATGACGACATGAAATTTTTCCAAGGTATAACACCTCCAACCAGCCATCTTACTTTGGCGTTTCCAGCGAATTTAACCATTGGATCGAGCCTAAATTTTAACTGAGTGATCACAACATATAGTTCTTATATGTGAGCAGTGGAGATCGGATTTGGAATTCTGGAGCAGTGTGGTTTGAGCTATGAATAGTAACTACGAAAATCGGTGAAAACTCTTCTTAGGGTTTCAAGTTCTAAGCTTTGGGTTTCTTCTTCAATAGTTCAGACCGTTTCTTCAAGTTTTGGAGCGGTACAAGTATATGGGGATAACTATCTATGTTACAGAACATTTATGAATCTCCCTACACCTCATTCTACATGCTTATCAGTAATTTGACTCAGGATACAGTTTAGCCCTAGGTTCTTGAATAGTTGTAGAACTGCTATCTTTTAGGGTTATAGTTTCATGATTCGTTCAGGGTGATCATTTTGAATATCACGAACTCAGTACGTAATCATTATAGAATTATGTATTGACATCACCTAAGTCTTAGTCAGTGTATAATCAGTTATTTGCTTAAGTTCTATAATCAGAAACAGTTATCATGCTATCAGCTATAGCAAGTCTCAGTCATGTAAATTGTTTAATGTTGAACACTTGTATCTGTATTTTTGGGCCCTAGGCAACAGTTTATGCATATGTGTTGCTTGGGCCTGAGGCCACAGTCTTGTGCATATTTATTTGGGCCCTAGGCCACAGTTTATATTTACAGATATACAGGTGATTCTTCATGCAGAACAGGGAGTACTTCAGATCCTTGCCTTCCTGTTTAGTTCAGTTTCAGTTTCAGTAATTATATTTCTTCTTGCAGTTACATACCAGTACGATTCAAATGTACTGATGTCCCTTTTATTGCTTGGGGGCCTGTATCACGCGATGCAGGTAACGACTTACAGGTTGACGATCCAGTTAGTTAAGACTGCTCGTATCAGCTGTTTGGTGAGCCCCAGTTCCTCCGAGGCGTTATCCTGCTTTCATTCTTTCCAGTTTTAGATAGTTATCTTTTCATTATTCGTAGAGGCTTCATAGACATAGTCTAGTCAGTCATTATTAGCAAACTTTGATGTTTTATCCTTGTTGGCATTGATTTTAGATGTTTTAGACTTAAAAAGTATTTCCCCATTTTATATATTTCAGCTAGACTTTTTAGTAGATCAGCATGTGTTAACCTTATATCTTTATTTTAGCATGTTTTGATATCACATGTTGATTCAGCTAGCCTACGGGTTCGCTCGGTTACATGCATGTCACGACCCAACCCCGTGGGCCGCGACTGGTGCCCTACTTAGGCACCCCAAACAGACTCACAATCGGATCATCGTATTCAGACTCATTCAGACTTAACGTACATTGTTCGAATTGAAAATTAACAACAGACGTCACACAAACATTTATCGAACACTTATCTTAAGCGGTCGCCCGTGCAGAACAGTCAAATCAAAATCAGAAAGGTGGCGGAATATACATCGCCCAAATGCACACACACACGTACAAACTCATGGGCCGTCCTGGCCATAGTAGCATACTGGCCGCTTAAGAACGCAAAACAGATCCACATACAAACACACCGGACCCACGACCCACAAATATGACTACAGACCTCTAAAACAAAACAGAACATACGAACATATGACGGGACAGGGCCCCGCCGTACCCACACTGCCACAAATGTACAGAATACACACACAACTGAAGGTATGTACCAAAAGTTAGGCTCCGGATCAAGGGGAGCTCTCCAACACATCAGAATGAGTAGCCTAAACCAGAGGATCACCCAAACGAGCTTCTGTACCTGCGGGCATGAAACGCAGCCCCCGAAGAACCGGGGGTCAGTACGGGAGAAGTACTGAGTATGTAAAGCAGAAGGTACAGAAATCACCAACACAACTGAAGTCAGAATGGAACAAACACAAACGTCAAGGTAGCAAAGCAAACCTGTGCGGAAGGAAAATGTACAAATGCAAATCAAATCATGTATAGGGTTTAGGAACGTGGTCACCCCCGACGCTGGTGCCACAACACATCATAACTCTAGAAGTTTTCAAATCTCTGTACAGTCTCCAGACACATCATATCACACATATATCACATCATCAGAACATATCAAATGCCATATCACATCATAACTCCATAAACGGTAACCGGCCCTATGGCGAGGCCTCGGAAACTGTAACACATCATAACTTCTGAATATGGTATAGCGCGCACGATCACAAAGCCGGCCCGGGTACCGACGAACGAAATCATAGTGAATGGCACGAACGGAGTAGTGCAGAAACCATATGCATATTATAAGTAAGTTACCGGGCTCGACATATAGTTACATATAGGAATATACCGACGCCAGAAGGCTCGGAGTAGAAGTCAGGTCAATCAAAATTAATGTATAAAAGTTACGAAGTTCCAAACTGCAAAACCTTTGAAAAACGATTCACAGGTCATCCTCCGAAAATCTAACATCATTCAAAGTGCAAAACGTTCAATAACGGCATAGGGAATTTCAAACGGACCCTTAAGTCATAAACAAACGATTGCCTTTCATATCGGACGAAAATGAGCCAAACGAACCAAATAAGGGAAGCCTCAGGGCTTGCGGGCCCACCTCGAGTCAAATTGAGGCGGCGGACACAAATCACAAACTTTCGGCTCCATAAAGCCGTCTACAAAAGTTTCGGAGGGATTCGGACACAACAACAAAAGTTATGAAGGTTCGAACATTCTTTCAACCAAATGTAAAGATTAGGTTTCAATTATGCTGAATGAATAGTGCCTAAACTTGAACCTAGATTTCCAAGAGCAGAGTTATCCCCGAGGGTCCGATCTTAACCTAGCGTAACTAGGACATGCCAAAAGAAGGATAGATAGGCTTTACATACCTGGATTGCGCCTTACGCTCATCAAATCTCAATTCCCGTTTCGTCCAAAAACTGCAAATGGTCACTTTTACCAGTTACTATTCATGAAAGTTAACATCCTAATCTTTGGGGTTATACTTGGCTACCGAAATTTCGGCAGCATTTCCCCTATAAATCTAACACCCCCGAGACTTAGCTCGGCTCAAAACATTCAACAACAACAACCCAACAACACCAAACGACGTCAAAGTTCACAACGAAATAGGTTTTAACATCAATGATCTTCTTTCTACATAAAATGAAAATTTTCATACAAACTTTACAAGGTCAAACCAACATCAACATTATCATATTCATCATCCATCAAAATCATAATTTTCCTCTTGATACTTTCATCTCCATTTTTACATAAACCATAACAAAGTTGTATGTTTTCCTACAACAACTTAATAACCATTAAGTTCCTTCACTCTCCTCACATAATCCATGATTAACACAACCAAAATATTAATTCAAATCAGTCCATCAATTTCAATTAAAACAGCCCCTCACCCATAAATTTCAACAAAACAACAAACGGGTTTATAATGCTGTTTTCTCCGTTCTAATTCGTTAAAACTCTAAATAAACACTTTAATAACATAAAAGGAATTTTATAAATACCTTATCAGAAGATCCACCACGAAAATTTCATCCCCCAAGACCAATATTTATCTCAAATTGAAGGCAACGCAACGTACAACGTTTTTCTCTTCATGAGCTTCGGGATTCGGAGCTCGGATTTTGATCAAAATGGCTTCCTTAGCCTTGAAGTTTTCTTTCTCTCTCTATAATGTTCTTGGAAGATATTATCTGAAAATGATCAGCCCTCACATAATTTTTCCTTATATTTATGACGTTAATGGGCCT
The DNA here is from genome assembly GCF_019175385.1 of Lycium barbarum. Lineage (NCBI taxonomy): Eukaryota > Viridiplantae > Streptophyta > Magnoliopsida > Solanales > Solanaceae > Lycium > Lycium barbarum. Next base: position 30,257,680 of record NC_083344.1, on the reverse strand, counting down.
CATGGGCCGAATGTGAATGTTGGATCGGGTCACCATTTTCTGCCCCGCCAGCCCAACTTGCATCGTCCATATTTGCTTATCCAGATATCTTTTTGACGAGCGGTTTGTTGAGTTGGAAACTAGACTCGATGAACTTAATATTAGGCTTTTAAAACACCTTAAAACTCCTCATATACTAGGAGATATGCCTCCAACAATATGGGCTAAACATCTGGTCCGAGATTTTTCTGAAGTTGTTCGGATTCATTTCGTTCAGATTCGTTTAACTTCTAATCCTCTTCCGACCCTCGTGTAACCTCTTATACATGCATATACATAGTCATACACATACATAACAATCCATACACATCTCGAAGGGTCCGGAGAATCACAATAACCTTAAACGTAACTGGAAAACTTACGAAGCTTCGACGAAACTCCGATCGCAAAAATATATTCATATCTTTTATCCATCTTCTATAACATTACTAATAATCTCAAATACTTTAAAAGGGCACTCACATTACCTCATATACGCTCATAACGCGATTTCAAATCCTTTAGGTTACGATGTCACCTCGGGATACTTAAGGCAACCATATATATATAACGATATTCTTACTAACTCGATTAACTTTCCTTGAACTTTCTTAACTCATTTTTTTCTTGTCTTAATTAAAATAGCACAGACTCTTACGGGGTGTAACAATGCAGTTAGGCACTGAGTGTCGTATTACGCCTAGGCCATAGTTCGAGGCATGATAAAAGAGTTTTTTGCAATGATGAATTTGTTTTTGAAAACATACACCCATCATGTCAATACCTTCCCAAGACTAACACATGCACTAAAACTCCTTGAAATAAGCAATTCAACCATATCCAGTCACCCGGTTCTCTCTCTCTCTCCTATACTTAATTAAAAAATTGTTCACCTTTCGTTTCATCTTTCCTCAATTATCACAAATTTCTCTCATCCTTCTCTTTCAAACTCACCAGATGCTATCTGTAAGCTCAAAATGGATCAACATGCGCCAACCTCCACTACTACCAAAGAACCTCAGACCACTGCTCAAATTAGTGTGAACCATCGACCTTCATTCCTATAACTGACACATCACCTCAACCAATCCTTACTACGACCAATCTTCTTGCCACAACCTTACCACAAACCTTCCAATCCATTGACACTCCTTCAACCCATAATCCAAACGAAACCCTAATACTATCTACTCCTTTACGAACAAGAGATGCTAGACTAGATTGCGCAGATGAATAATTCAGCCCATGGGTTTTGAGAATTGATCCAATCCGTGACTTTATTACTGACAAAAATCTTAAAGCACCTGATGCGTCGGGAAGAGCTCTTGAGAAACAAAGATAGCAAGGTACGAAATCAAATTTTAGAGGATGGAAGTGAGGAATTGACTAGGGCACAATGTAAAGGGGAACAATGCAGAACCCTGAAGGTAAACCAGGTTGACTTAAGAGGTTTATGGCAATCAAAAATGAGATTGAGTTTGCTGATAGAGAAAATTAAATGGAAATAAATGTGAAAGAACGAATCATATGAAATCTGTTTAAGAAGAGATAGCTGATGCCTTTGTGCACCTAGGAAACGTAGGGAGAGAAGATTGTGCAAGAAACATTAGACACTCATGTGTTGATGGAACCGGTTGAGCAACCTGTTCCAGATATCACTAATGTTGGTCCTATGGAACAAGTTGTACAACCTATTCTAGGAATGTGTGATACCGTTGACGATGATGAAGAGCTTCCTATAGCTCAGTTGGCTGGGAAAAAGTTAAGATCAAGATAGAAAAAAACATCTAGAAAGAAATGTCTAAAACCCGTCGAGGAAAGTGCTGCAAAGGAAGTTAGTCAAATCCTATACAGGATTCCTCAAACTTGAAGCAAAAAAGAGGCAGGCTGATGCCGAATTGGAAAAAACATTTCAGGCCACCTGGAGGTCTAAACGAGTAAGCACTAGAGCTGAGACTACTGCTAAAAGGGTTGAGACGCATGGTGAAAGCTCTAAAAGAAACAACAGAAGAAAAGGAAAAGTCAGAGCAACCCAAAAGCCCAGAAAAACTGTTGCAAAGAGGGGTTCACCAAAAATGAGGGATCAAACTAGGTTGTGAGATCGGCAATCTGAGAGTGAGGAAGAAGTATACTCTGCCTCTGGGCAAGATGATAGTGACACGATTGAGTCTCATGGAGATATGACTAAAGTGACAACCCCTATAGCTAAAAGGGATAATCAGTTTCAATGGTTAACTATGTTGGGGGGAAGTAGTTACCGGTCTTGGAAGCCCAGAAATGCCTACCCTACTGGAAAAGATGACGTTCTAGGGTTGGAGCAACTTGTTTTTGTCTATGGAGAAGGGGAGGATAATGAAAAGGGACCATGTTACTGAGTTCTATATCAATATTACCTGCACATACACTACATTGACCAACACTATGATTGGAGTACAGTTTACACTTAATGCTCAGACTACATGTGCCTTCAGAAGGTTAGGCACATTATGTGAAAAGTGAATGGCCAACACTAGATGGCATGACTAAAACTTCAGATATTACCAGGAAACTATCCAACAACCCTACCTGATGCAATATTGAAATGCAAGAAAGGAAATAATAAAAAGATAAAGGAAGACATAAGAAAATTCAATCAAAAGCAACCCAAAGTTATATTAAAACTATGGACCTCAAAATATTACCAAGAACAAGCACTTATCCTATGAGATGGACTTCAAAGGAATTGTCAACAATCCCTTGCAGCCCACCTTTTTAAATCAACAATCAACACAAGCTTCACCAAGCTCTCAACTCTCTCTAGGAGTGTAATATCAATATTCAACATAAACCTAGCAATGAAATGAACTAAAGTAGCTATTTTTTAGTCTTGGGCTAAGTTATTACACAAGAGGCCCAAAAGTGGCCCTCAATCTTGCAAAAATACCCCCAAAATGTAGGTTGACATCATCCGCTGCACAACCTGCATTTCTCAGGTTGAACCTGTGGGTCACACTTGCGAAATGCAGGTTGAGCACTCTCAGAAATCTCCCTGTTCCCTGCATCGTTTTAAGTTTCAACCGTAAGCCGCATGTTCCATATGCGACACCATCTGCGTCTCACAGGTGGTGTCTTCACCTCTTTCTTTCACTGTTTTTTCCCCTCATGCAATTATCAATACTTAGGATCCCCAGGAAGACATCAAGGTATGCTCTAGCACGTCCATTTTCATAAACAACCCTTGCAAAGCTGGAAGGTCACATGCTTCACTCCTTGTGAACGGTCTTGAGGCAACATGGATTGCATTATTCTCCCCTTCTTGAAGAGATTTTGTCCTCAAATTTAAGGGATCTTCATCATCCACATCAAAAGGAGCAAGGTCACAGACATTGAAAGTATTATGAACTTGATGCTCTGGGGGAAGTTCAATCTTGTATGCATTGCATTAAGTCTTTCAAGCACTTCAGACAGACCATCTCCTCTTGGTATCAACTTGGTCTTCCTCTTGTTTGGAAATCTTTCCTTGTGATAGTGTACCCAAACCTAATCTCCCAGTTCAAGCACAACTCTCTTTCAGGTCTTGTTTGCTTTCTTTGCCGTGTCTTGGTTCTTCTTCTTAAGGCAAAACCTCACCTTCTCATGCAACTTCTTCATGGATTTGGCCCTTGCATTCCCATCTAAACTCAAAACAACATCTTGAGATAAAGGGGTGAGGTCTAAAAGGGTTAGTGGATTAAAACCATACACAACCTCAAAGTGAGACATTCCAATAGTTCTATGAATGACTCGATTATATGCAAATTCGACTAAAGGCAATTGGTCTTCCCAAGATGTTAACTTTCCCTTGACCATGGCCCTAAGCATAGAACCTAAAGTCCTATTCACAACTTCGGTTTGGCCATTAGTTTGTGGGTGACATGAATGGAAAACAACAATTTAGTCCCAAGTCTACGTCACAATTCGTTCCAAAAGTGGCTAAGGAACTTAGAGTCCTTATCACTCACTATGGTATTGGGAATACCATGCAATTTGACCACATTTTCAACAAACAAAGATGCAACATGAGATGCTTCATCACACTTATGATATGCAATAAAATTATATATCTTTGAAAATCGGTCAATAACAACAAAAATGCTATCCTTCCCCCTTTTGGTCCTTGGTAACCCTAATACAAAATCCATTGAAATGTCAATCTAAGGAAATTATGGGATGGAGAGAGGGGTATACAATCCATGTGGAAGATGTCTAGATTAAGTACTCCTACTCTCGACACATTGGCCACAAATCTTAGCAGCATCACGACTCACTTTTGGCCAAAAAAATTGCTCCTCAAGGATTCCCATGGTTTCGTCAATACCAAAATGACCCATTAAACCCCCATTGTGTGCCTCCCTCACAAAAAGTTACCTACAAGAGATCATGGGCACACAAAGTCGCTTGTTCTTGAACAAGAAACCATCAAATTTTGAATAGGTAGTAGAAGATCGATCCCTAAGACAACTTTCCCTTTCCCATTCTTGATAATCTAGAAAGATTTGTGGAAAGTTGGGGTCATTGGGAGACAATGTGTTTAACCCTTCAAATTCCATCAGTTTAGAAGACGAAGTATTAATCAAAACATGTTTTCGAGACAAGGCATCCGCCATGTTACACCCCGTAGCTTTGTACGCTGAGATTCATAAGTGTTAATTGTTTTAAGTATGGACACTGAAGTTACCTTCAAGAATATATGCGCCAATCTTATGGTTATGAGGGTTTAAGTTCATATAATAAGCTAAGGAAGGATTGAAGGGCAAGTGAATCAAGGAAATTAAATTTGTTGGAACTTTGAAGAAAATATGAGGGGCAATTTTTGCCCAACTTGGAGGAAGAATATCTTTTTGTATATGAGGAGTTTTGAAGCAAAGCAAAAAGCGTAAATTAAAGTTCATGAAGTGTAGTTTCCAATGCAACAAACCGCTCGTTGATATGGTATCAGAGTAGAGAATTATGGACGTTACAACCCAGGCAGACAGAGCAGAAACGCTCTGCTACAGTAACCGAGCTGCTACAGTAACAGACTCTAGAGTTCTAGAAAAGGGGTTTTACCATCATTTGTTTTTGTCCAATACCTCTAAAACATTCCCCAGCCCTCTAGAATATTTTCCCAACTTCCACCAACGAAATTGCAGCCCAAATCAAGTGGAAACAACCAAATCTTCCATCAACAAAGTTAGAAACTACGAGAGTAGCAAATCAACGGTGTTGTCTAGTGATTGAGGGTGAAGCGAAACTGATGCAGCCTTGATTCTTGGGTTGTATGCACTTCTTAAGCTATGTATAACACCCCTTTGGTCGTGTGTTAGCTTAAATTGATCTTGATAAAGTTGTTTGAGGCTAAACACCGCAAGACTACATCGAAATAAGTTAAGTTAAGCCACTGTTTTGTAGAGCTTGTTTTGAATTTTTAATATGACTTATAATGGTTGTAAATTATGGATTATAGCCTGAATATATTGTACCTATAGTTATTGGGATTATTCATGTGTTAGTTGGAAAGATGGAGAAGAAAATATATGTAGTCTACGAATAGAAAGTAAAGGATGAGGCATAGGAGTATGGATTTCTTTGGAATACATTTAAGGTTATTTTGAAATAAAAGATGATATGGTAAATATATGCATATTTTTATGAAGGCTGTGGACTAAATTATGAAAGGGGAGTTGGGTTTGAATGAGGTTTGTTATTCGTTAAACGAGCTTGCCACTTGATATGGTTCTTAAAGAAATCAAAGAAGGTTATATTGGATTATATTAAATTTGTTCCTATTGTTTATTTTTGTTGTTGTTGTTGGGATGTTTGATGACCCTTTGTGGTCTTTGGTATGTAATATAAATAGGGGAGATGATGCCCGAATTTTGGCAGATTCTAAATGGATTTAAATTGAAGGCTTAAAACGAGCGTATGAGGATGAGTCTAACAATAGTTTGAATTGTATTTTATGTAGATTACGAGACTACGAATGATCTAAGTAAATTTCAAGACAGGAAGTAAGTTGGAAAATCGAGAAATAAGTGTCCAGGTATGTTAAGTCTAGTATCTTTTTTTCAAAAGGCATGATTCCTATATTATGATTCCATATATGTTTCCATAACCTTCTTGCTTCCAAAAGTTAGAAGTTCATGATTCTTAAAAGCTTCTTATGATACTAAAGATGAGATGCCATCTATAATGAACATGATGATGATGCTTCTAATTCTAGAAATTCCAAAACTTATGATTTTAATGCTATTATGAGATTATTTTGCTTATTTCATGATTTTCTCGATTTTATTCATCATTGTTGATCTCACCTTATAATTAATTTTTCCTTCAAGGTGATATATAGCGCTAATGATTATTCCATAATATAAATCGGAGGTTACCGACCTTACGTCACTCCGATGTATTTATAGACTTTATTTTGCTCTTATGCATGCTTTATATATCTATATATATATATATATATATATATATATATATATATATATATATATATATATATATATATACATATATATATATATATATATATGTATGTATGTATTTTCTCACACCGAGCCGTGCTATAGTCGGTCGGGTATGAAAGTTATTGTGTAACCCCTGATCAGTTGGTATTACACACCGAGTCCCGAAAGGGTCGGGCACGTTACATACCGAGTCCCGAAAAGGCCGGATACGTTACACACCAAGTTATAAGAAGGCCGGGTACGTTATGGTGATATATATATATATACACACACACGTATGCATGAAAAAGTTTTTTTTTTAAAGCTAAGAATGCATGACATCCGCCTTATGAGGCATCCAGATATACAGGTTATCTCTCGTATTCCATGTTACCTTTCATATCTATATTATATTGTTATTCATGCCTTACATACTCAGTACATTATTCGTACTGACATCCCTTCTTGTGGACGCTACGCTCATGCCCGCAGGTAGGTAGGGAGACGGATCAAACCCGTAGGTGTTCTATCAGCGGATTCTCAAGAGCACTCCACTTACTTCGGAGCTGCAGTCTATTTGGTATCGGTCCTTAAGATCATTTGTATTCTATGTAGAGGCTCGTAGACGTGTGTGTACAGTTGGATGTTTTATAGCTCCACCGGTTCATACTATTTTATAATATATTGGTAGCCTTGTCGGCTGGTGATAATGGCCATAATTGTTGATGATTATATAGAGAGGCACCGTTATGTTGTGATATATGTCCTTACAAGTTATGACAACCATGAGCTACCTTTGTCGTCGACCCAAAAATGATTATGAGATGTATGCTTAGAGGTACTCGATAGGTTAGCTCCGGGTGCCCGTCATGGCCCTCTGGTTGGGTCGTGACAAAGTAGAGTCAGAGCAGTTCATCCTAGGTAATGTCTACGAGCCGTATCCAGTAGAGTCTTGTTTATGGGTGTGAAGTGCGCCATACTTATAAACAAGAGGTTGCAGGGCATTTAGGAACCATTGGCCTTTCTTTCTTATCTTAGATCGTGCCATAGAGCTAAATCGTAGGATATGATGACCTTGATTCTAGCCCCAAATGTTTTGTTCATGGGTGAGCGGTTTATTATGCCGCTACGAGGTAAATGCTGAAAATTGAAGTTGTTCATTTGAAAAGTATGTTTCCTGTTTTATTAATATGGATAGACGTTGATATAAGAACTTGAGCAAGATATTATGGGTATTTGTGATTGCCCTATGGGGCATTGGATGTGTTTTCTGGGCTGTATACAGGAATGAGGTAGTAAGAATTACAGAGGAGACTTTGCCAAAATTTTTACAAATTGAATTGTTTGCATGTCTATAGAGAGAGAGTAAAGGGAAAATATGACCATTAGCTGTTTGGTAAGTCATGATTGAAGGAACAACTATTCGACTCTTTCAAAGAGAAGTTTTATAATGAACTTAATTTAATTTAAAGGAGGAACCCTGGAAGGGAAAATGATTAGTAATTAAAGAAACTGGAATAAGTTGCATCAAAGATTTCGGGAGGATTGAGACCTTTTGGAAATATAAAGAAAGTTGACATTAGGAACTCAAATACGTTATTATGATTTATAGATTAGATTGGTTAGTAAGAGATAACAAAGAGATATTGATATGAAAAAGGAAGTTAACGAGTACAGAAAAGTTTCACCCTAGAAGTATATATATATATATATATATATATATATATATATATACAAGATCAAGATGGGTTTGTACTCACAGTGGAATGTTCTGTAGACTTCCTGGTAGATAATATTAAGTGGTAAACGGGAAAAAGTCCTTTAAGAGTAAGGGAAACCAAGGAGGACCTTGAGGACAGAAGTACGAGAAAGCACGGTTATGAATTGATTAAAGGAAGTTATGTAATCGTCAATGATAAGAGGAAGTTTAATAAATTAGTAATGTTGGCCAAAGGTAGACAGTGATGGCATACGATAGTAGACTTGGAATAGAGATACGATTATTAAGGAAACAGGAAGAATATACAAGGAATAGACATACATATGAGCAAGTTATGGCATCGTAAAGGGAAATAAGAAATGAACGAAAGAAGAAAGAAAAGGGCGTATTTTACTAAAATTTCATGATGAGAGCAAGAATCGGCGGGACATTAGAAGGATTATGATGCATGATTGTGATACAAACACTTAGTTAAGAAAAACTATGGGACACTATAAGCTAAATTAGGTAAAGGACGAATCGTGAGAACGAATGAGAGAGAGTATCGACTTTTACTGTTATGGTATAAACCCAACTCGGAATCGGGAACCAAGAGTAAGAGGAATCTCAAGGGTACTGGTAAAAGAATAGCTATGAAGGAAAGTTGCGGCTGAAGGAGCATGGTATAGTCGGGCATTCTATAAGGTGCGTAACGAATTTCGATGTCACCATTGATTCATTAACCTAGGGGACTATTAGGCATGAAGGAAGGAAGTGGTTTGAGTTGTGTCCAATACGTGTGGACATTTGACTTGATGCAAGAATCCAGTTAGCAAAAGAGAAATAAGTCAAACCATGCGATCAAAGTAACTCCAGCATTATATGGACTAGAGGAGTTGAAGGATCGCTAGGATCGGCCAAATGACTATCAGGGACGGTCAATACTCGAATGTTACTGGTATATGAGAACATTCTTAGACGAATTAGAATATCCCAAGTACAGAATATGGAAATGTACTGGCTTGAAGGAGTCGAAATTCGAGATGAACTAATATAGCAAGGATGTGTTAAAGAAAAGTGGTAATCGACTAAATGCAAGTATATTATGAGACAGACATGTGAAAGGAGGCATGACAAGATAATGAAGGTTTAGCAAATCAAAGGGAATAAGTTTTGTCAATGCAATACGTTGTGTTCCGGGCTATGATTCGAATCACTCGTACCAGAGAAAATATGAGTTAAATTTAAATATGCAGTGAAGTTCGCCACAAGGTAATAAAAGAAGAAAAAGGGTGGCATAATGACCAGGGATGAGTATAAGGGACAACCTGAATCACTAAAAAGGAAATTCTAGTAAAAGAGGTGATAAAAATTTTAACAAGGGGGAATAATTATAGAAGGTTGTGAGTATAGACGGGGGAGTAAGATTTTATTCTAATTACACGTTTATGAGTTAATTATGTTAAGATTCGACGAAAGGAAATTGGAGGAAGAGTTCCAAATACAAAGTTGAAGATATTTGAACCATAAATTGGAGTAAGTTGTGATTGTTAGTATGATATGAAGATAATATTGCTAAGAGTGACAATAATAATGATGAGGAAATATCGCATACAAGTGTATAAGGTATTATGTTGTGGTTGTTGTTGTGGATGGATTATGGAAAGAGGTCCGGTTCATTGAGTCCAATTTGAATATAAATTTCTCGGCTACTCAATATGTACGTATTGGATGAGCAATCTAAGGTAGAGTAAGCATCGAGAGTAATAAGACGATAGTAAGGAAAACGCTAATGCAAATCATCTGGGCATTATCACAGAAGGAATTATGATGAGATTGTAAGGAATTAAGGAGTTCGATCAAGAAATTGAAAGGACTTGATATGGTATATATGTAAAAGCAATTAGTACTATAAGGGATAATCTAAAGTAGCAGTAGAGAAGTAAGCAAGGAAAAGTGCCACAATCGAATAAAAGAGTTGTCCACTAGCAGAGAAATCGAGGGCTACGAAACAGTAGGGACTAAGTCAACAGAAGGTGAAGTCATGGAAGTAGACGCAGATAAGATCGCAAGAAAAGGATTCAAGGATATAAATAAAGGAGATGGACATTGAAGGTGAAGTCATGGAAGAGATCCGCTTGATTGATAAACCGAAATGACATATAAGTGCGTCAAACTATGGGAAAGACTTATTAAGTGAGAGTCAGGGAAAGGTTAAAAGTAGAAGGAGAACCCCAAAGGAAATGACCAAAGGATATCGCATTTGATTGTAACAAGCGGGTGACAATGAAACCTCGTGGAACAAGCAACATGATGGATCTTACTGGAAAAGGCATGAATGAAGGTTACAGACAAAGGAAAGAATGAAAAGATTCGAATTCGCTGCATGACTAGGAATCTTGGTTATTCTTCGACAAACTTCTGAATTCACCCCTAATTTACTAGCCAAATTAAGGATCAGAAACATTAAGAGTAAATTGAAGGAAAGGAATCATTAAAGAATATATTTGAGATATTTTTTATATAAGTACAAGAATTACCGTTAGTTAGCCAAGTTCCAGAAGTCCAACTAAAGGAAAGAGAAATTAAGCGAGACATATCGGTGTTAAACTAGTTGAAAGATAAAGTACCGCAAAGATTAATTCGACTGCTATAGAAAGAAAAGGATGCTACAATACGACCAGTCTTGAGGTTATCTATAAGGGAGGAAGAATAAGAATAAGTAAACTCCAAGAAGATAAAGGCCTGGGATATCTATAAAACGTAAGAAAGATACATGTAGATCGACGAGAATAAGAATTTCTGATTAAAAAGAAGATGGGATCAAAATTGGATAAAAGTATGCAGTAAGTACTGGATAAAAGAGCATACAAGAATGTAAACAACGGAGGCCGAAGAAAAAATGAGAACGATAAAACATAAAGAGTTGGTAGACAGACAGATAATAAGAAAAGGGACGACCTTGAGTACGAGAGTAAATTTTGGCCACAACACTGCGTAATTTGGATAAGTTCAGTTTTAAATAAGCAAGTAAGACTGCAAGTAAGTAAAGTAAATACAGGTAAGAACATTGACATCTACCTTAGAGCGAACTCTACTTCAACATTCGAGGAAAATTGTTTTTAAAAGGGGTGAGAATGTTACACCCCGTAGTTTTGTACATTGAGATTCATAAGTGTTGATTGTTTTAAGTATTGACACTCGATTTACCTTCAAGAATATATGCGATTGTATGCACAAATCTTATGGTTATGAAGGTTTAAGTTCATATTGTTATATCCCGCGTTTTGCGCATTTGGAAAATTTGGAATAATCTTGCTTTGTAGGAAATGAAGGATATGTTTTTATTTTATTTAACATGTGTGTGATAATTATGAAAAATATTGATGTGGAAATACGAAGGAAGGCCAAGGGCAAAATTGGAATTTTAGAAATTAGTTCCGTGAATTACGAAATAAGATTATTAATGAATTGGGCTAAAAAAAATAATAATAGAGAAATTGAAGCCCAAAAATAGGGGGTGGCCGGCCATGTGCTAGCCCAAGCCCATAATTAATTATCCATGTGACAATTAATTAAGAGGGCTTATTATATATATCCCTTACTAGAACATTCAAGACTCAAACAAAACAAAAGAAAGAAAGAAGAACAAGAGAGAGGGGTTCGGCCCCCTTCAAGAAAAATAGAAAAAACGAATTTCTAGCCTTCAACATTGATTCAAAAATCTTGTCCTTCTTGAATTCTTAATAAGTTCAAGACGCTCTTCGACGTGGTATAATTAGTTTAGCGAGAGGACGACGTTTGTGGCAAGTGGAAAATTGAAGAAAAAGGTAAGAATTCTATTCTTTTATGTTATGGAAGAAGTGTATATGTTATAATGATCGGAATTAGATGAGGATTATGGAATTGTGGCGTGTGGGTGTGTGGCGTGTGTGTGTGTGTGATGTGTACATGGCCATGAGCCATAGTGATGAAGGGGAGAAGAGAATTTAATTTTATTTAGCTTGTTAGTTGTGTCGTTATGACATTTATGACGTAAATAAAGGTTTAACGATTTAAATCGGCATTGGAATTGGTAGTATGTTGATATGGGGAAATTATGTGTTTTTAATATAATTTTTATGTAACTATGGAAATGGAGTTCTAAAATGTCAATTATGATTGTCATTAATGAACTTGGAAGAAAACAATACAACCTTGTTGTTTTGTTGCGTTTGTAGAAGCTTCAGATGGAATATGGAATTGGCGGGATTGTTTGAATCCTTGAGTATTATTTGGAATGTTATTGGATTATGTTTGAATAACCTTGAAGTAGTAAATAATTGTGAGAATATTCACATTGGGTTGGAAGTGTGAAGTTGGAATGGGAGTTGTTGCACAATGTAGAAAAGGAGAGCCTTTATGTTAGAATGTGTTTTATTGTGATTTTTGATGTTGTTGGTATTGTTGTTGGTGTTGTTGTTGATGTTATGGCCGAGTTAACTCTCGGGGATGTTGAATTTATAGGGGAAATGCTGCCGAAATATCGGTAGACAAATATGGATTTAATTTTGAATTCTTAAAAGCTTGAAATTTACATTTGGTAATTGTGAACAATTGTAGATTTTGGAGCGAACGGGATTTGAGTTTGGGCGAGCGTAAGAAGTGAAAAAGGTATGTAATGCTATTCCTTTCCTTCTTTTGGCATGTCCTAGGTGTACTAGGTTTTAATTTGAGCCTCGGGGAATATCCTGTTCCTTGAAATCCGAGTTTACTTTTAGTACTATTTCATTCAATAAAATTGAATTAGAATCATATGTTTGTTGGAAAGAAATGCTCAAGCACTCGTAACTTTAACATACGTAATCGAATCGCTTTGAAACTTTCATGGATGACTCCATAGAGTCTAACGTTTGTAAATTTCGTACGCCACCTCGACTTTACCCGAGGTGGGCCCACTAATCCCGAGACTTCCTTCATTTGTCTTACTTGATCTATTTTTGTATGATATAAAAAGGGGACTTTTGCCTCTGAATTTAAGGCTCCGTTTGATTTGCTCCATAAGTTATTTGAAAGCTCCTTAATGTGAATGATACTAAATTTTTAGAAAATGGCTTATGAGGTATTTTTCGAAAGTTTTGTAAATTTAAAGGCTCATGTCTTTTGTATACTAATTCTGACAGACTCGATACTTACTTTGAGCTTTCTGATCTCAATACATATGTATATGTATTTATTTGTCGAGTCTTGGAATTTAATTGTGTATATGCATATGGTTTCCGCACTACTCTGCTCGTGCCTATTACTATGATATCGTTCGCCGGTTCCCGAGCCGGTTTTGTAATCGTGCGTACTATGATATATTCGGCAGTATGATGTGTTACGGTTCCCGAGACCTCGCCATAGGGCCGGGTTCCGTTTATGGAGTTATGTTGTGATATGGCTTATGATATGTTTTGATGATATGATATGTTTTGATGATATGCTGTGTTCGGGGTGTGTATTTGAAACCTTCTGGAGTATGCTGTGTTGTGGCACCAGCGTCGGAGTGGTGACCACGTTCCTGAGCCTTATGCATGATTTCTGTTGGCATTATGTACATATGTCTTCCGTACAGGTTTTGATATTTTGATCCGGTATTCTATTTTTGTACCCTTCACTTCAGTTATGGTTTGGGTTTCTGTACTTTATGCTTTACATACTCAGTACATCTTTCGTACTCACCCCCTTTCTTCGGGGGTTGCGTTTCATGCCCGCAGGTACAGAGGTTCGTGATCTGTCAGTGTAGGCCACACATTCTGCTGTTACAGAGTGCTCCTTTTGATCCGGAGCCCAACACTCTAGAATATTTTCCCAACATTCACCCACAAAATTTCAGCCCAAATCAAGTGGAAACAACCAAATCTTCCATCAACAAAGTTAGAAACTATGAGAGTAGCAAACTTACGGTGTTGTCTTGTGATTGAGGGTGAAGCGGAACTGATGCAGCCGTGTTTCTTGGGTTCCATGCACTACTTAAGGTATGTATAATACCCCTTTGGTCATGTGTTAGCTTAAATTGATGCTGATAAAGTTGTTTGAGGCAAAACACCGCAAGACTGCATCGAAATAAGTTAAGTTAAGCCACTGTTTTGTAAGGGCTATTTTGAATGTTTAAATATGACTTCTAATGGTTGTAAATTATGGCTTATAGCCTGAATATATTGTCCCTACAGTTATTGGGATTATTCATGTGTTAGTTGGAAAGATGGAGAAGAAAATATATGTAATCTACGAATAGAAGGTAAAGGATGAGGCGTAGGAGTATGGATTGCTTTGGAATACATTAAAGGATATTTTGAACTAAAAGATGATATGGTAAATATATGAATATTGTTATGAAGGGTGTGGACTGAATTAAGAAAAGGGAGTTGGGTTTGAATGACATTTGTTATTCGTTAAACGAGCTTGCCACTCGATATGGTTGTTAAAGTAATCAAAGAAGGTTATATTGGATTATATTATAGTTGTTGCCATTGTTGATTGTTGTTGTTGTTGTTGTTGGGATGTTTGATGACCCTTAGTGGTCTTTGGGATGCAATATAAATAGGCGAGAATTTCGGCAAACTCTAAATGGATTTAAATTGAAGGCTTAAGGCGAGCATATGAAGAAGAGCCTAAGGCTAGTATCTTTTTTCAAAAGGCATTATTCCTACATTATGATTCCATATATGATTCCATAACCTTCTTACTTCCAAAAGTTAGAAGTTCATGATTCTTAAAAGCTCCTTATGATACTAAAGATGAGATGCCTTCTATGATGAACATGATGATGATGATTCTAATTCTAGAAATTCCATAGCTTATGATTTTATTGCTATTATGAGATTATTGAGCTTATTTCATGATTTTCTCTATTTTATTCATTGTTGTTGATCTCACCTTATAATAATTGTTCCTTCAAGGTGAGATATAGCGATGATGATTATTTCATAATATAAATCGGAGGTTACCGACCTTACGTCACTCCGATGTATTTATAGCTTTTATTTTTCTATCATACATGCTTTATATATATATATATATATATATATATGTGTGTGTGTGTGTGTGTGTGTGTATGTATTTTCTCACACCGAGCCGCGCTATAGTCGGTCGGGTACGACACCTATTGTTCAAGCATTGATCAGTTGGTATTACACACTGAGTTCCGAAAGGGCCGGGTATGTTACACACCGAGTCCCGAAAGGGCCGGGTACATTACACACCGAGTCCTGAAAAGGCCGGGTACATTATGATAATGATCTTATATATATATATATATATATATATATATATATATATTGTACGAATTATTTTAAAGCTAAGCATGCATGACATCCGCCTTATGAGGCATCCCGATGTACAGGTTATCTCTCTTATTCCATGTTGCCTTTCATATCTGTATTATGTTGTTATTCATGCCTTACATACTCTGTTTATTATTCGTACTAACTTCCCTTCTTGTGGATGCTGCGCTCATGCCCGCATGTAGGCAGGGAGACGGATCAGACCCATAGGTTTTCTATCAGTGGATTCTCAGGAGCACTCTACTTACTTTGGAGTTGTAGTCTATTTGGTATTGGTCCTTATGATCACTTGTATTCTATGTAGAGGCTCGTAGATTTTTGTGTACAGTTAGATGTTTTATAGCTCCACCGGTTCGTATTATTGTATAATATATTGGTAGCCTTGTCGGCTAGTGATGATGGCCATAATTGTTGATGATTATATAGAGATGCACCGTTATGTTGTGATATATGTCCTTACAGGTTATGACAACCATGAGCTACCTTTAGGGTCCACTCAAAAATGATTATGAGACATATGCTTAGAGGTACTCTGTAGGTTAGCTCCGGGTGCCCGTCATGGCCCTCTGGTTGGGTCGTGACGTGCCACCACATTTTCTTTCCCCTTTTTGTATTGGATTACGTAAGGGAAGGTTTCATGAAATTCAAACCATTTGGCATACCATTTTTTCAACTTTCCTTGGGCCCTAAGGTGCTTTAAGGACTCATGATCGGTCCGAATTACAAACTCTTTGGGCCACAAGTAATGTTATCAGTTACCCAAAGCTCTAATCAAAACATACAATTCAAAATCATAGGTGGAGTAATTCAACATGACACCCTTAAGGTTTTCACTAAAATAGGCAATGGGTTCTTGGTCTTGCATCAAAACGACAACAATACCCACTTTACAAGCATCACATTCAGTTTGAAAGATTTTATCAAAATCGGGTAATTGCAATAATGGTACGAAGCTAAGCATTTTCTTGAAGGTCTCAAAAGCTTTTTCTTGCTCCTCACCCCAAGAAAAAAGTTTATCTTTTCGGATTACCTCGGTTAAGGAAGCGGCTACGATGCTAAATCCTTTAACAAACCACCTGTAGAAACTAGCCAATCCATGAAAACTTTTCACATCACCAATGGATTTAGGAGTTGGCCAATTTATAATATCATCTATTTTGTATTCATCTACCTCAACGCCCCTTGAGCTAAGACCAAATCTCAAGAAAACAATTTCATCAACACAAAAGGAACATTTCTCTACATTAACATAAAGTTGTTCTTGTTTAAGAACTTCAAACATGCATTTCAACTGACCAACATGCTCATTCATGGTTTTACTATACATCAAAATATCATCAAAGTACACAACCATAAATTTACCTATGAAAGGTTTCATCATATGATTCATCAAATGCATAAAGGTGCTAGGAGCGTTAGTGATACCAAAAGGCATCACCAACCATTCATATACACCAAATTTGGTCTTGAATGCATTTTCACTCATCCTGGTGATTCATCTGGATGTGATGGTAACCACTCCTAAGATCAATTTTAGAAAATATGCATGAAACATTCAATTCATCAGGTATGTCATCAAGACGAGGTATAGGATGACGATACTTTACTGTAATTTCATTGATGGCACGACAATCAACACACATTCACCATGAGCCATCTTTCTTTGGTACCAAGATGATCGGGACCACACATGGGCTTATGATTTCTTTCACAACACTTTTTTTAAGGAGGTCCTCAACTTTCCTTTGTAGTTCCTTGGTATCCTCCGGGTTGCTCCTATAAGCCAGCTTGTACGGGAGTTGGGATCCCGGAACAAAGTCAATTTGATTCTCAATTCCCCTAAGGGGTGGTAAACCCTTTGGGAGCTCCTTGGGAAATACATCTCTATAACCTTAAAAAAAAGGGAAGAAATAGCACTAGGCAAAGAAGATGTTAAATTGTTAGTGTGTAAAGAGTAGTCCCTAGGCATGATAAGGACCACCGGCTATTTTTTCGCCATCTCCTTACTAATCTCCTTAAAGCTTGCAAAGAGAGTCACCTTTGCCTTTTCCTTAGGCTCCTTCATTTTCTCACTCCCTTCTTTTGTATTTGTCTCACCACTATTTTTTCCCTCACCCTTGGTCTTCTCCTTTAACTCCCTCATCTTTTGATATACCTCATTAACTTGTAAAGGTGTCATAGGATAAAGTACATGTTTGTGCCCATTGTGAACAAGGGAGTATCGGTTAGTCCTCCCATCATGCTTTGTGGTATGATCATATTGCCCTGGTCTTCCAAGAAGTACATGACAAGCTTGCATGGGAACCATATCACATAGAATCTCATCTTGATAGTCCCCAGTTTTAAGCTTGATCAAGACTTGCTTTTGCACCCTCAACTTCCCACATTCACTGAGCCATTGAAGCTTGTAAGGGTTAGCATGTTTTGTTGTCGGAAGTTTCAAGAATTCCACCAAAGCATTACTTGCTACATTTTCACAACATCCACAATCAATGATAAAAGCACATATGTTACCCTTGGTTAGACACTTGAAATGAAAGAGGTTTTCCCGATGACTTGCGTCATCCATATCCTTGCTTATCATAACCCTCCTAACTACATAGTTTGGTGTCATCACCCAAACCGGAGGGCCACGTCTGACACCCAAGAACCTGCTCGGCTGAGTGCTATACTTCCATTCTATTCATAAGTCACACCTTTTTGTGAACCTTTAAAGTATGAAATGCCGCCTCCATCAAGTAAAACATGAAAACTTTTTAATAGAACTCTTTCATCATGTCAGGGACTTCTCCCTTATCATTTAGCCAAACAAAACCTTTAGGCACAATAAAATCTTTAAATCAATGCATATGAACCCATCGACCTATGTGGCTGCCTTACACAACTATCGACATGTCGACGCACTATCCACAGGATAATGTCTGCAAAGTCTCTAACATGAACAAAAATACCATAACATAGGTCGGGACAGGGCTCGGACGTACCCATAATGCATATGACATATATATATACATGTGTGACTCGGCAATATTCCGAATAGAAATGGAGTTCACCAAATCAGCTGATAGACCGGGAACATCCTATAGCGAGTGTCCTTTACTCATCTGTCTGCACTTGTGTGGTATGAAACACAGCGCCCCCAGGCAAAGGGACGTCAATACGAATAATGTACCTAGTATGTAAGGCAGAAATGAAACAACTTATCAAGATTAAAAGGATAAGAAGAATGTAGGAGTCAAACTGTACCTGTGACTGTCGCTAAGGACCATGAATATGCATAATGTTCTTTTGAAAACATGTATATATGTATATGCTCCTTCACCCATTTGCTCCTTCGAGCTTCACCCCGTCGGGCATCATATCATAATGGCCCCATCGGGAAGCCCCTTCGCGCATCTCAATCATCATATACTAGCTGCCTAGGTGGTTTGCGTATATAACACCATAGCCCTTTCCCCTTCCCCATAAAATAATGTAACTCCCTTCGGAGCAAATTTTAGTTCAAAATGGGAACTTCTTCCCCTTTTTGTTTTGTCTCCTTCGAGACATAAAAATCAACTGTGAAATGCATCTGAATAAATAAGCCTTATGAATGTCCCCTTCGGGATTTAGACATCATTATGTAAACGTACAACTTATGGATTCCCCTTCGGGACTTAAGAGGTCAAGGATGCGCTAAATCCTATACCATCTAGGAGTAGAGTCTTTGGAACTTGCTTGCTTACTCTGTTCGTTCATAAGATAAGGATCATGCCAAAAGAATAGAAAGGAGAGCCTTATCATACCTTGAAGCTTATTACTCGACTTTCCAACTTACTTCCCGTCTTGCAATCTACATAAGATCATTCGTGGTCTTGTAATCTACACATAAAACCAGTCATACTATTGTTAGGCTTATCGTCATATGCTCGTCTTAAGCCTTCAAATTAAACCCCTTTAGATTCTGCAAAATTCGGGCAGCATCTCCCTATTTATATCCCTAGCCCGAAATCACAATACCAACAACCAACATTACAACAACAACACTAGCACCAACAACATCATCATCGATACCAAAATATTCTATAAAACATCCCACACGATGTTTATCAACATATAATAACAATATACACTTCCTTTCTTCCCAATAAAGGAGCATAATCTCATCAACACCAACAACATTAGATACAATCCATATACATGGAAATTATCCCAACAACATGGCTACAACATGTTCAAAACAGTCCATAAACCCAACAACTACAACACAACACTTTATGACCTTTCCTCCATGACTATTTTCACTGTTAAGACTTGCTAAACCTTAAAAACAACTCAACATAAGAGATAGGATCAAGAACATACCTTATACTTGAATAAATATAGCCACACCAAATTTATTCAAGACCAAACTCACCACAACATCAAGTAGAAACAAGAACAATCACTTTTCATGAACTAGTTTGGTGTAATCTTGTTGGCTTCTTGATTTAAGGGGCTGTAAGTGTTTAAGAAAAGTGTGTGGAAGTTTCTAGAGCTCACAAGAAGTGTAAATGATGAAAAAATCGCAATAATAGGGTATTTATACCCTATGAAAGTCGGTTCCACCGACCTTCCAAGTGGGGCCCGTGGGGATCCATTTGGCAGCTTGGAGGATTATCTTGAAATGCCCATAACTCCCTACTCTGATGTCGTTTTGATAAACGGCTTGCTGCGTTGGAAACTATACTTCCTGAACTTCAATTTAGGCTTTTGTTTCACTTCAAAACTCTCGATATATTAGGAGATATACCCCTCTAAAGTTGACCAAAAATTTCTGTCCAAAATTTTGTCAACTTTTTGTAAATTTTCGACAAACTTATTTTCTTCGATTTGCTTGGTCCCTGAATCTTCCAAAACTCTCCATATATGATATTTATCATTAATTATACTTGATAATAGTAATGTCCTTTTTTTCTAAGGTTTTCCTTCCCGGTTACGACTTACGAGATCGTAATTTATCATTTACTTCATTGTTACGTACTTCCCATGGCTTGTACCTCTCAAAACTTCATGGGACGTCTCCGATACTCCATTAATACGGTGAAATACGTGGCGTGCTTATGCTCTAAAGGTGCGAGGTGTAACATCCTTCCCCCCTTAGAAACATTCGTCCTCGAATGTCGTAGCTTGCGAGCTTACGACGCTATCATTAATTTCTTGAAGTGGTTTTCCTCCTTTGGTTCCTAATCTCCATGCTCTTATACTATGGGCTAATTAGTCTTCTTTCATATTCTCCCAATTCTTTGTCGAACTCATCCATTAGTTCCATATCCTCATGTTCTTATGTACGTACCTAGTGGTCAACTGATATCTAGCTACCGTCCTAGGACCTGTTGCCATTAAGATGGTCTTAACTCATGATTGCTACGGCTCCCTGCCGATTTGTGAGCACTCCAAATTGTTGTACTCTTTTGCCTTGCTCCTTATTTCTCTACTAGTAAACAAATTCTCTTGTTCAGATATGGCACCTTTCCTTGATTGCTTCTTTGGTGCTATTTTAGATTATCCCTTTTTGAACCAGCCGACCTTGTATACATACCATACCATCTCCTTTTATATGACTATCATTTACTTCTTTGTCGTTTCTTTAGCCTACCTTGTCACACACTTCCCTCAAATTTTCAATTGACCCCAAGTCGACACATTATTCTTTAACTGATTCCAGATTCTTTCCTATAAATCATTACCTTCATGTTAATCGTAATAAGCCTCCTTCTTTCACTCAATTTGTAGCACCCTACCTGTCCCATCGGTTTCTCCCTAAATCTCCCATGGGGTTTGTTTTTGTAAAACCTCAGATGTAAGTCATTCTTGAATCCCTCGAACCACTAGTCATCCTCTCCGTAGAAATCGTCCTTTAGAATTAAGCTAAAACCATTTTAAGATTCCTTTGAAAACAACTCACAACTAACAACTCAACATCTCCAACTTATAGTCTTGTTACCACGTTTCCTTTTAATCTTCTTCCACAGCGCACACATATTCAAGTAACTTAACTTCGAAATTTTTTGGTAGAGTCTTCTTTGTAATTCTTATAATCACAAACCTACACACAACCCAGAAAATGCATCCAATACCTCACAGGGCAACCATAGAAGTTCATATGATACATAACTCACCCATATAGAATTTACCTCATATACGAATATTGACAAGATAGGAAACATACCTTCCTAATCGACGAACTTTAATTCTTAACACTCATTCCAAAACTTAAGCAATCAACTACTCGTCGCCAACAAAAATATTCGGGTTAAATTCAAAGATTTCATATTTTATAACTTAGATCTACAGCACGATCTAGGATAAGAAAGAAGAGCAGCCACACTAATGCCCTGTAGCCTCCTGTTTGTAAATGTGGCGCGCAACACATCATAAACAAGACTCTACTAGACACGACTTTGCAGACAACCCCTAGGATGAACTGCTCTGATACCACTTTTGTCACGACCCAAGACCCTACTCGGCTGAGTGCCATACTACCATTCTATTCATAAGTCACACCTTTTTGTGAACCTTTAAATTATGAAATGATATTTTCGTCAAGTAAAACATGAAAACTTTTTAATAGAACTCTTTCATCATGTCAGGGACTTCTCCCTTATCATTTAGTCAAAGAAAACCTTTAGTCACAATAAAATCTTTAAATTAATGCATATGAACACATCGACCTATGTGGCCGCCTTAGACAACTATCGACATCTCGACGCACTATCCACAGGACACTGTCTGCAAAGTCTATAACATGAACTAAAATACCATAACATAGGTCGGGACAGGGCTCCGACGTACCCATAATGCATATGACACACATATATATATATACATATCTACTTCGACTCGGCAATACTCTGAATAGAAATGGAGTTCACCAAACCAGCTGATAGCCCAGGAACATCCTATAGCGAGTGTCCTTTACTCATCTGTCTGTACCTGTGTGGCATGAAACACAGCGCCCCTAGACAAAGGGACATCAGAATAATGTACTGAGTATGTAAGGCATAAATGAAAAAACTTATCAAGATTCAAAGGATAACATTCTCATCCATACTTTCTACCTTGTTGTTCAAGGCTTGTAACATCCTCATCACATCAACAAGTATGGGTTCTCCGGTAGGAACTTGTGTTCCATCTTCCGACGCCATGATACCTATTTAACACACTCAACAAAACAAACAAATACGTTAAGTTAGTTGAAAATAACCTCACAAGCGCTCTTGAGTACACACCTTTGATTGCTTCACAAATTAGATCGGTCGATGATGATTCTTGATTAGTCCGGTGATTCACAAGGTGTACAATTCCTACTTGAGGTAGGAGTGGATTCTTGTTTAATCGAAGAACGGACAACTCAATTCAAAACGAACAGACTTGATTCAAGAATGTTCAACGAATTTAAAATGGAAAACTTGGAAATAAATTGGTACGAAAGAAAGAAGCACTCAATAACTAATCAACCTCAAGTAGGATCAATTACTAGAGTTTAATTAGTTTAGATGATCAAAGAAAGTGAAACAGAATGAGATTGGAGTAAAAAACCTGAACTGTGCAATCTGCTAGACCAGAGGCATCATCTAAGGCTCTCAGACACTGTCTGCGAGAGCACCTGCAAATCTCAGATGTTGAAACACAATTGCCAATTTCTCTGTCACCTTTTACGTACAATCTGCGGCTCTCAAACATGACCTGCGATGGCACTTACGCTTTGCAGACACTGTCCCTCAGCTACTTAATATTTTTTCTAATGAAAACAAATTGTCTTGGGATCCGTTTGGCAGGTCATTTTTCTGAATATTCCAACCCCTTGGGCCAACTTTTTCAGATATTTTTCATTTTTGGCCAAATAAACTCTTTTCTCCAAATGGGTTAAGGTTTGTGAAGATCAAACAATACTTTTCTTCACCTTCTTCCTAAAGAATATATGAATATCCCACAAGAACGCTTGAGTATTCAAAAAAAAAATTCAGATCTTCCAATCTTCTTCAAACTTCTCCAAACTTTGGATTTAGAGTCCTCAACATCAAGAGAACAAAGCCCACTAACTTTAGATCTTCAATTTGAGTCCATTCAACACAACCCATAAGCTTGTTCTTCAAGCTTCAAGCTCCAACAATGGTGATTGACTCAAAATGACTTGAAACGTTGGAGTTAGACTCCACTAACACTAAAATACTTAAATCTAATGCTAAGAACAACAACAACAACAAAAAATTGAAATATATATATTTATTTATTTTTGGATTTTCCAATTTGGGATAGATTTTTTTTAAATCAAACCGAAGACTAGATTTGTTGGAACAAATCTATACTAGGCTCTGACACCAATCGATGCAATATTGAAATCCAAGAAAGAAATAACAAGAAGATGAAGGAAGACACAAGAAAATAGAATCAAAAGTAACCCAAAGGTATATTAAAACTAAGGACATCAAAAGATTACCAAGAACAAGCACCTATCCTATGAGACGGACCTCAAGGGAATTGCCAACAATCCCTTACCTTTCCAAATCAACAATCAACACAAGCTTCAACAAGCTATCAACTATCTCTAGAAGAGTAATATCAATATTAAACATAAACTAAGTAATGAAATGAACTAAACTAGCTATTTATAGTCTTGGGCTAAGTTATTACACAAGAGGCCCAAAAGTGGCTCTCGAGCTTGCAAAACTACCCTTACGTAGGATGACATCATCCGCTGCATAACCTGTGTTTCTCAGGTTGAATCTGCGAGTCACACCTGCGAAACGCAGGTTAAGCACTCTTAGAAATCTCCCTGTTCCCTGCATCATTTTGCGTTTCAACTGTAGGCCGCATGTTCTACATGCGACACCATCTGCATCTCGCAGGTGGTATCTTCACCTCCTTCTTTCACCGTTTTGTCCCTCCCTCCCCCATGCAATCATAAACACTTGGGATCCCCGAGAAGACATTAAGGTATTCTCTAGCACGTCCATTTTAATAAACATCCCTTGCAAAGCTTGAAGATCACGTGCTTGACTCCTTTTGAATGGTCTTAAGGTAGCTTGGATTCCATCTCCACTACTACAAGGTCCAAAAAAGTGCAGAAAAGAGAAATGATCAAAATGCATCAGCTGTACTTTTAGTTAGTTCACTGGATGATATTTCCAAAGAGTCAAAGCAGGGGTGAAGCCAGCTGACATGACCTTAATAGAGCTGATAGAAATTGGTATTCCGATAAATCTACCCGGCCTTATGCTTCAACAGATGGAAAGAATTGCTCAATAAGGAAATAAGATGTATGCCCTTGCATATGGGTTCTGGCTAGCTAACAGATTTGAGCATTTCAAAGTTCAAGTTAATGTCTAGCAGTATTAGACTTCAAAATATGTCATCTGGGTTTTGTAACAGGTTGGCCAACAATATACAGGTAAAGGGGATGAGGCTGAGCGACAAAACATAAGAAATAAAATTACAGCTAAGGAGGCTGAGATTGCAGCACTGAAGGTTCAACATCAGCAAAATATGGATCAGCTTCATATCAAGTGTGATATTGAGCAAAAGGAGTTGCTCATATTGTAAATCTGCAAGCTGCACTAGATAAAGAGAGATGAGACAACACTATGGCTATATAGGACATAGTCAAATCTATTAGTAAAGATCCCTCGTCTTCCTTATAGCCTTCCTTAGACTATCCATTCGCTGTGATTCCTAGTCCTTGTGTTTATCCCAGTTTTTATTGTTGTTTGACCTGTCTTTTTGCTTTTAAATGACTATGGTTTTATGATGCATATATTCTGATGGAAACTGTGTTGCTCTCTTATATTTCTGTGATGTTTTTGTAATTAAAATATTCAAGAATATATAAAATAAGTTAATGTTTCTATTATGTGTATATGTGATAGCCCCAGTGACCATGAGTTTTATATTGCAAGTTCAAATTTGTACTTAACTGAATTGAAGCAACAGGAAGATGTACTGTGTAATGCTTATGACCTAGTTGTGCTAACCCGGTTCAATCTTAGTGTTACTGTTCATTTTCTAGGCTCTGAGATGTGTGCAGCAATTTACACAGAAACTTAAATAAGACAAGAGTTTGTCATAAAGAAGGGGGAATTTATTAGCATAAGCACGTGTGAGTTTTAATGATTGACAAAGTAAATGAACAAGGCCAGTAAACCAGGTTTAGAGACAGATGCTTGAGATAAAGCGAATGAATTAAAAACAAATTGATGATTGACAAAAGTTATTGAGCAAGATGAATGAACTAGGTCTGTAAACACGTTCACCTCAGAGACAGGTGGAGTGAATGAACCATGAGTGAATAGACAGAGATGGATGCAAGACAAGGGAGAATGAAACAGGTCCATGGATATGTTCCATCTCAGAAACTAAGACAAGTCATAGTTAAATGAACCAGGTGCTTGAACCAGGTTCCAGAACATGTTCTAGCTCTGAGTCCTACTGCGAGTAGGATTTGTGATTTATGGTAAAGACTTGGCGGACAAGTTGTATGATTTCTTGCCATAGTTATCAAGATATTTTAGACTCCTACGAGGACACTGAAGCTGCGTGAATGCCAGAATCCAGTCAACTCAAACCCTAACTCTTTGTCACACCCTAATTCCACTAGGGTGTGATGGGCACCCGGCCCCACATCCGGAGCCGAGCTAACCCACAGACCTTTAGGGCACACATAATCTTAATAGACTTTTTAAATCAAATAAAGATAAAATACATAATAAACTCTTGAAATATTCTTTTTGATGCTTTCCAAATCAAACAGAATCTGTGATCATATAGAATTTAATACATAATACAGAATGACATATCGGCTGACGAAGCCGCTTACACAACTGACATACTATACCCACGACTCTGTCTGCAAAGTCTCTAACATCGATCCAGAGAAAGCATACACACAAACTCTGACTCGGCAGCACTCCAGGAGAAAATGGAGCTTGCCAAATCTGCTGGAACGTCCTTTATAATAACTTCACATCACCTGGGTGTACCTGCGCGGCATGAAACGCAGCCCCCGAAGAAAGGGGGTCAGTACGGAATAGGTACTGAGTTTGTAAAACATGAGATACAATACACAGAATCATAAACTAAACAGGGACAACAGAAAATAAGTGCAATAACCGGAGTACCAAAAATGCTTACTCATAAAACATAGGTAATGCGTGTCGGAACATATGCCATATCTGGCCCCATTATGGGACTCGGTGAACAGAACGTGGTCGCCACCCCGTCACTGGCGCCACAACACATCATACTCCAGAGTAGGGAATAGCTCCGTAACATATCATATCATATCAGAAGGTGCACATATCATAGCATATCAGATGGCCATATCATATCATATCATCACATATCAAAATATATATGTACATGACACATCATACTCCACAACCCATGTACATGTATACCTGCCCCCCTCACATCGAGGCACGACGAACAATGCAGTGGAATACGCGTGATAACATATCCTGGACCGGGCTCAGTGAAGGAAGCATTGAGGCATCCACGAGTAGAGTAGTGAGAAACTTTATGCATCATAAAATGTTTAGAAAGACTCGATAGAATAGTCCGAACGATAAGTCATTTAGAAAAATAATCAAACGATAGCCATAGTACGTACCTTTCGGATGTTACAACGGATTATGTCAAAGAAAAACTTCTGAGACCGTTAGTACATATCAAAATTTATCATAGGATTCAATGGAATAGTTAAAACAACTATCGTTAGTAGTCGGGACAGTAATCAAAGGTTTCTTTTATTTATCGTATAGAATTAGGCCAAATGGAACAATACAAGAGGGTTCGGAAATTGTGGGCCCACCTTGGGTCAAGTTTAGGTGGCGTACATAAATTACGAACATTAGGCCTTATGAAGTCATCTACGCACGTTTCAAAGTAATCCGATTCTATTTGAAAAGGTTATGGACGTTTCATGGCACAAGACTCTTTTAGAAGTAAAAAGTGTTTAAACTATTCTTCATCAAGCATATCAAAACATAAGGTTCATAATTCAATTACATTGAAATGGATAGGGGTCATAACTAAGCTCAAATTTCTAAGAATGGAGTTTTCCCCAAGACTCGTAACATAGCCTGTTATGACTAGGACATGCCAAAAGAAAGAAAGGTAGAGCTTTACATACCTTATTCGCTCCTTACGCCAATCCAAACTCAAGTTCCGAACTTCCCAAAATCTACAATTGGTCACAATTACCAAACATTAACCATAAGCCTTTAGGAGTTAGATCTTAAAGTAACACTTTTCTACAGAAATTTGGGCAGCATCTCCCCTATACATTCAACGTCCCCGAGAATTTAGCTCGGCCAAAACATCAACAACTATACCAACAGCACCAACAATCAATTTAAAACGCATTCTAACATAAGTGATCTTCTTTTCTACATAGTACATCAACTTTCGATCCAACTACGTGCATTCAACCCAATATCAACGCTTACATATTCATTTACTAATTCCAAATCATTCAAAGATGATTCAAGAATATTTTAAACAATCTACACAATATTCCAACATTTCCACCAAAACCATACTCCACCCGAGTTCTCCAATTTCCAACAATGACAATCCCAATACATTTTTGTCTTCCAAATTCATGAACCACATTAACAATTATCATGTTAAGTACATTATTTTCATAAATACAAGAAATGATACTAGAGTTACATTAACTTCCAAATCAGCCCATAACAATTCCAACATCAATTTAAGTTATCAAATTCTCATTTCCATCACAAAATACATAACTACATCAACTAACATCCTACATAGAAATTGTTCCATCCTCCCTACACACAACACACACACACGGCCCATATCCAACATTCACAACTTCAACCAAAATCATCAAACTTCCATTTTCAATATAGAGTCCACAACAACCCCAACTAGAATGCTACATAAAATTGATTCATCTTGCCTACACAATATATATGTATACACGGCCACATGCATATGCACACAACCACCATGCAAACTTCCATATTTTCATGAATTCTATCCATTTCTACATACTACAACATAAACAAACCCTTTATAACATATAAAAGAGGATTAAATCTTACCTTTTCTTCTCAACTTCTCCACTTAGCTAGAGTTGTGATTTTGCAACAAAGAGTGGCTTTCTTGTTTCAACAATTATATCACGTTGTAGAGGACCCTTGAATTAGTAGGAATACCACAAGAAAATAATTTTTGGAACAAGATTTGAAGGAGCTAAATTTCCATGGTCATGGCCGAAAGTTGGCGGTGGTCTTTTCCTTTTTTGTTTTTCACCAATCTTCTTGATGGTTCTATGTGTTAAAGATGACTTAGTCATATTTTTAATTCACAACTTAAACCCCCACATGGGCCTTGGCCCATTAAGGGGTCGGCCACACACTTGCCCCCCCCCCCCCCCCTCCCCCCCTTTTTTTTTTCTTCCAAGCCCAATTTGTTTTATGACTAACTTGTGATTCATAAAAAAATATTTTCCTAATTCCAAGTTTGCCCTTAGCCTTCCCCGATATTTCCACATCGAAAATTTTCATGAACAACTTACATATTAACAAGGTCAAAATATGGCCTTGTCTTTAACTTGTCACAATTATCTCAAATTTTCCGAATGTGCAAAATACGGGGTATAACACTTTTATAATAGGCCTTACCGCGTAAGAATTGAGTTCAGCCGACTTGATGCAAACCTAAAGCTACATATATTGAAGTCCTGCCATGAAGAAATTTTATGCACTCATATAGAGAGAAAAATCAGAAACTGATCAAACACTATCAATGCAATTGTTGAGAGAGTTGTGATTACTAAAGTGCCGCCCTAATACAAAGAAGAAAATTGAAGAACCTGTTTTATAGTTTTTCAGTCTAGATTTGTGTACTAGGATTGTTTATCGAGTTGTACCTTTATCAACTTTTATAGAAGTCAAATTCATAGGTATAAATGTGTCACGACCTAACCCCGTAGGCCGTGACTAGTGCCCGATCTGGGCACCCAAACCCATCTATCAAACGTATTCAAACACATAGCAGAGTCTCCTTTGTTTTTTTGGACTATCCAGAATAATCCTGCACACAGCAAACACCAGCAAAGGCCACACAGGGCTAACAAGGCAACGTATAAACATATGCGGACCGGCCGCCTCGGCGTATGGGATCGCCCAAACAACATATACACATAAGCATACAGACAGACCATAACCCACAGACATGTCCACAGACCTCTAAACGGACCGACAGAATCATATGACGGGACAGGGCCCCGCCGTACCCAAATAGTCAGATATGCAGAAATATATACATGGCGAAAGATATATATACCAAAAGTGGACTCCGAATCAAAGGAGTACTCCGAAATAGCAGAAGTGGAGCCTACAGTGGTGGATCACCGGCGTCTGTACCTGCGGGCATGAAACGCAGCCCCCGAAGAAAGGGGGTCAGTACGAAAGATGTACTGAGTATGTAAAGCATGGAGTACAAAAATATAGGCCACAACTGAAAGCGAAAAGAATACAAAAGAGAGAAATGCCGAACAGTATATCAAAATGTTTATCAAAGTCATATAAACATAATGCAAACAAAATCATGCAAAGCTCAGGAACGTGGTCACCACTCCGACGCTGGTGCCACACACAGCATAACACCAGAAGGTTCAAATCTCCGTACATCCCCGAACACACACATATGAGCGTATCACATCACAGCCATATCACAGCATAACTCCAAACGGAACCCGGCCCTATGGCGAGGCCTCGGGGAACCGTAACACAGCATACGGCCGAATCATCATAGAGTGCACGAATCATAACCGGCCCGGGAACCGGTGAACGAAGTCATAATAAGGCACGAGCGGAGTCGTGAGCAAACAATGCAATTTTGTTTATCAAAATAGCCTTTCAAAACTTGATTACTTCATAAGTCAGTTCATTAACCAAAATAGTCAAATAATTAGTTAGTACGAAAGTTTATTTCGCAAAATGTTTCCAAAGTGGTACGTATGGCTCAAAACATAGTTTGTTACATCATAGTGTTCCGAACATTATTTCATAAAGGACAATTTCAAAATCGAAGATTCTTTGTCGAAGCTTATCCAAAAAGAGAGCCTAGTAGGACAAATAAGGCATCTCGGGGTTAGCGGGCCCACCCCGGGTCAAGTCGAGGTGGCGAACCTAATTTATGAACATTTCGGGTCTATAAGATCATACATAAAGATTTCAAAGTAACCCGATTGCATTTGCATAAGTTTCGGACGTTTGATTGCTTTCTAGCCAAAATAGGAACATTAGGCTTCAATTGAATTGAATGAATAGTAGCCATTTTCTAGATCGGATTTCGAGGAGCAGAATTGCTCCCGGGGTTCTGATATCAACCTAACATACTAAGACATGCCAAAAGAAGAAGTGGGAAGCTTTACATACCTTAGAAATGTCTTATGCTCACCCCAAAATCAAATCCCGTTTCGTCCAGAATCTGCAAATGGTCAAAGTTACCAATTAGAGATTCTTAAGCTTAAAATGCCCTAAAATTCATTTTCGCCTACTGAAATTTCGGCAGCACTTCCCCTATATATCTAACACCCCCGAGACTTAGCTCGGCTGAATAAACATCAACAACAACAACCCAAACGTCACAAACAACATAAACCACAACTAAATCATTCTAACTCCAATATTCTTCTTTACTATAAAAGTTGGCAACTTTCATTCAAACTTCACAATTCCAAACTTATTTCCACATTATTGTATTCATTCAATCATTCAAGATTATTCAATCACATCCCAATTATGTTCCAAACATTATACATAAATTCAAGAAGTTCGTCACTTTCCATATTCCTTTCAAAACGTCAACAATTCCGACGAACATACTAACTTGCATTATTTCATTCCGAATTCATTAACAACAACCATAAGTCATATTTAAAGCCTTAATATCATGGATATACAATGATATACACAAATATACCAAAGGTATATACTTTCCCATAATGTTCCGAAATCATTTTCCAACACCAATTCAATTCATTAAACATTCATTTACGTCATAAATACCACAACGACGCAACTAATCAACTAAACAAAATCAAATTCACATGGCCTTCTATTTCTTATAGCTCACGGCCCCAACACTAACCACACACACACATACGGTTTCATTCACACATCAAAGTTACGGGATTCTCGTCTATTCTCAATCCTTAACACATTCACACCAATTCCATAACATTAAAGTAACAAAATTCATACCCTTTCTTGAATTTCCGACTTGTCGCAAACGCTCTCCTTTCACCAAACTAATTGTACCCCGTTGAAGAGCATTTTGAGTACTCTACAAATATGGAAAGAACAAGACTTTTGGATTAGAATCAAAGCTTGGAGATTTTTTTTTTCTTTCTAAGTTTCGGCCGAGACCTTCTTTAAGGGGGTGCTCTTCAATTTCTTTATGTGGAAATGATTGATCTTGATAATTACAAAGGAAACTTGATATATATCCAACTAAGGGTCATGTGAAAATCACATGACCACTTAATAAGAGCTTGGGCCAAGCCTTGGCCGGCCACCCTTAGTCTTTGGGCCTAAATTTGTTGTTCAATTTCCTTGGCCCAATTCATTAAAACCCCGTCTTTTGTAATTCCCGAAACTAATTTCCGAAATTCCAATTTTACCCTCGGCCTTCCCCAATGTCTTAGCACCAATAGTTTCATAACCAACATAATCATATTAACTAGAATCAAAATATTCCCTCATAACATACAAGTCTTAATTATTTCTCGATTTCCAATTATGCAAAAACACGGGACATAACTAAATGTTAGTCAAATTCAATTTCATGTTGGGGGAAACTTGAAGTGGGCTCATCAGTCTAGAGTGATTGTTGAGATAGGAATTAGAGTTTAGTTCCTAGGTTACAGAGTTTGTAAGTTGAATTTACAAAGGCTCACAATTGTAGTGGAGTTTGGGAAAAATCCTACAGAGGTGTGGGTCATTTTTTTTCACCCTTTGTGAGCCGAGTGGTTTTCACATAAAAATTGTTGTGTTCTTACTTTCCTGTTTTTACAACTCCACAAACGCTAGCTTGGAATAGGTAAAGTAATGTGATATATCTTATAGGCAAAAATCTAGTATACAATAGGATAGATAACTGGTCGTGCAGTTTATCAAAATATATAGTAAAATTTCCCTCTGTATTATTCATAATTGAGGACAAATTTTCCTATGTTGGACTTTGGTCTAATATTGTCATTGCCTTTAGGAAAAATTCCAATTTTCCCCCCTAACTCTTAACGACACCCAACCTGATCCACCCTGTTGCTCGGATTTCCCTTCAAACACACTGGTCATTAATATTTGCCCCTTATATTTGTGTTCTTTAATTTTCCCCTGCTTATTTAATGAAAATATGCAGACCTGATCTGCTCGACATAAATTTTGTAATATTTTTATCTTCGAAAATTGAACATTTGTCTCGTTTGGCACAAATTCTATAGGAATTAAGTTATGCAGCATAAGTTGTGTAGTATTTTGAGATTATGTTGAGTGTTTAAAGTTTTGTCTTTTTCGGCATACCTTGTGTGGATGTTATGATGCATATATCGAAGCTAAATATAAACTTTGCCGAGTAAAATATAAACTTATGTTATTTTTCAGATTAGTTGTGCTGAAAGTTTGCATTGTCTGGCATAACTTATAGGGTGTAATGGTACATACGTAAAAACTAAATGTAACCTTTGCCGAGCGAAATCTAAGTTATGCCGTGCCAAAATGCTGAAGGACAAAAATTAAAAACCAGAAATTTTGGGGGCAAAAATTAAAGACCACCCCAACATTGGGGAATTTCTGTGAATGACCCAACCTGATCAGGGTAATTGTTAAAATTACATTCAAAAGTTAAGGAGTAAATTTAGACATTTTCTGTCAAAGAATTTGGGCGCATGGAGGTAAAAATTTCTCCTCGTGCCCTATATGGGCATTGCCATTTAACTCGTTCTCACATTTTAAAAATTATTTAATCTGTCCACTATTAATAAACTTTAGACAAATGATTCTTCTTCTTCTTCTTATTTTTGTTCTCTTATCTGGGATTTAAGATTTCAAAATTTTTTCTATCTATTGATCATGGATTTGAATTGATTTCAAAGGTGGCATAATATAAAATCAAGTGGGTGTTAATATTTGAAATGCTAGAAAACAATGGCAAACCACTATTGTTGCAAAATGGTCTTAATTGACTTGCATATTTGAAACGTTACATACACGAGTGTTATATGAACCAGGTTCCTTAGAAAGGTTCCCTAATGAGCTCTTGCTTTTGTCTTCTAGTTTCTACATCCTTGACTATAGGTCTGTTTTATAAATCTCTTCTTCCCTCACTGAGTCATCGTAGTATTAGCAAGAACCCTTTCATTATTATTTCTCTACTGTATGAGCCTTTGGTGAGGGGAGATAGAAGGTCCTTCTCATTTTTATTTATCCTATTTTCTTCTCTGCCTCACCCATGCCTTTGTCATTGATTTTTAGATCATAAACTTAGGAACCCAAACCAGTTTGAGTTTCCAAAGTTTTGATAGAGGATGAGTCAGATGTTTCTTTGTCCATCCTGGAATTTTCACTCTCTCTGGTCGTATACCCATTTTTTCTTTCTTGGTCTCCCAGTGTGATGATATATCTCTTGTGCTACTTTGAACTTAGATATTCTCTTGCATTTGTTCTTCTGATGGATTATATTATGAACTCCTCTATACTTGTGGAGAGTTTTTATCTTTTCTGATTTTTGATCACTAACTGGGGGTGTCTTATTCATGGTATCACTTCTCAATTTGAATATCTTGTCATGTTCATATTTTGCTCTGATAACATCTCTTTGAAGTATCTTGTTTTTCCCCCGTGCCAGGTTGGGATTTGCTTTTATCGTTCTCCATTTTACTTATGGGTTTCCTTGACTGTCTTTACCCTGATCCTTTCTTAGGTGAGATGCAATTTAGGGTTCTTCGTAGTTTGGTAAGGGTACTTTTCCTTTTAATGTAAGAATCTAATTTTTTAGGGATCTTGCTGTTTGTTTCAGATCTTCTTCTTCCTTCTCTATGGGCAGTCCTTCAAGAGCATCATATCTTCTTTTGATTATGGCTATATGGCCTTTTTAATCTTTGTGAGATTGAATCTTGAGTCTCCTTTCCTATACTCAGATTCAGATTAGGCCTTTGGGGCTGTTGTTTCCCTTGAGTCTATTTTAAACGCCGGAGACATTCTGCACTTTAGATGATTCTTCTCAGTCCTACTTGATATTTGTGACCATTTTTCTTGACTGTTTCCTCGTTGTTTTTCAGCCATAAAATTTATAGTTGAAGCATGACATTCTTGTTGTTAAGGGACTTTTTGTACTGTTGGAGGTGTAACCATCTTTCTAAGTGCCAGTCTTTGTAGAAATATCTAGCCCTGATACCACTTATTAGGATCGAGCTACTCCTATGCACTTAAAGAACTTGGTTCCTAGAGAAACTATGCAAGAAGGTAAATTGCATATTATAAATTCAACACACGAATATTTACGTGAAAAACTCCTTGCTCAAGGGAAGCAAACACCATGACCTATCTCCTATAGGAATTTCCTTAACTTCACTAAAACTCGAGCAGTTTAAGACTTAAATCTTTCTTAGAATGCCTAAGGAACAATTCCTAACAGTCCCTCCTCTACCCTCTTAATACAAATATCTCAAGACTCTACCCAGTCAAGATATTCCCTTTCAATATTTACCAACTAATATCTATTTCACAATACTTGAAAAGATGAATAGATGTAACCACAATTAAACCTAACTAGTATACAAAAATTGAAAGATAAATCTTTTTAGCTTTGGGTCTTTGTAGTTGGTTCTGCTAGAGACTCAGGTGTTGGCTGCGTTCACTTGAAATCTCACGTTGGAATACAGATTGTGGTTATGGTTAATATATAATACTTTTTCGTACTGTATTTACATAGAAGTAGCTGATGTCCTTGAATTGTTGAATCCAACCAAGTTTTGGTTTTATTAATTGTACCCAAAAACCAAACCTCGTTTGACTTGGATCTTCCTTCTTTCCTTGTATGCGTGTCGGCTATTTATTTTCCTATTTCAATGTTAATTTCACGTGTTCAACTTATTGTAAGGATTCCATATAATTGAACTTTGAATCCTCATAGGACAGGAATTAGTCACTTTCCAATTCTCCTATTCACTTATGAAATTGCTTTTCGACAGTCTCTTGTGTTGTTGCTATAAGGATGAGTTCCTTTGATGTTGTGACTACTTCACTGAATCTGTTGGAGATCTGTTTGAACTTCTTATTCTTCAATACCTTCCTTATATCTCGTTTGATTTTCATGGGTACATTGTTTGTCCATTCATGAAAACAGCATTTTAAGTTCCGCATCTATTATTGAGCCAGAAGCTACTTAACAACTCTTCTATTCAAGAAGCCCCCTTTTCTGATCATTCTTTGGAAACTTCTGGTGAAGAATGGCATATCTTCATCGTCAAGGTCTTGGATATGGGTAACTGTAAGGACCTGGTTCACATCTATGATTAAGTAAGTATTCTTCTTGGCCTGGATTTTTCTCATCACATAAGTCTTTAAGTTTCCCATGAGTTCTTCCATTGTCATCGCGTCTAGATCTCTAGTTTCCGTGATAGCATTCCCAAGAGTCAGGCAGGATGTCAAACAACTTTTCTATTCTTCTTCCTTGACTAATGTCCACACCAAGAGATTCTAGCTCATTGGTTATGTCTGTGAACCTATCGAATATCTCTTGAAAAGATTCTCCTTCATTCATCTTGAGCAGCTCATACAACCTATTTAATAGGACAATCTCAGACTTCTTGACCAGACTTGTTCCTTCATCTGTGCTTTGTAAGGTGTCCCACAGTTCCTTTTCAGTTTACAGGAGGAGATTCTGCTATATTCATTAGGTTTGATGCGACAAACAAAAAGCTTCTTTTCCTTGACATTATTTTGGATGGCCTGAATGTCTTTATCAACATAGTCTTTTCTTTCTTTGGAAGTAGTCGTCTTTCCTTTCTTGTATGTGACGACCACAGAAATGATAGGTCCATTCATGATGATTTTTCATTATTCAGGATCTCCAATAATTATAAATTCTTCTATTCTTGCTTTCCACTAACCCTAATATTTTCCATTGAAGCATGGTGGTCTTTTTGTTGATAGGCCTTGTTGTACTCCACAAGGTGCAACCACCTTTCAAGGGGCTAGCCTTTGTAAAAAAATCTAGCACTAATACAAATTTTTAATCAGGCTACGACCTATGTACTCAAAGAACCACATTCTTTGAATAACTATGAAAGAAGGTAAAGTGCCAAATTTAAAATCAACACAGTAATTTAGCATGGAAATGCTCCTCGTTCAAGGGAGTAAAAACTACGACCTACCCCCTAAATTATCCCAAACTTTACTAAACACGAGCAACTTGTTATGGGTTACAACTTCTTGTACACTTAAGGAATTGTTCCAAACAATCTCTGCCCCAACTCTCTCTTTTCCTAAATAGTTCAAAACTGCTGTCTCTCTCTACAAACTCTTCAATGACTTTACCAGTTAGAGAAGTGCCTAACAACTCGATACACACATGTTACAAATTCTATTAATAGCAAATAAGTGGAAACACAACAAGAACCTAACTATTATAACTGAAAAAGTGAATGATAAATCTGACAAGAACAAGTTCTTTATTAACGCTCCAGTCGGCTCTCTCGAGACTCTGGTGTTGGCTTTGCTCTCACTCTAGATGTCTCACTCTTTGGATGTGTAACGACCCGTTTAGTCGTTATAGTCTTTTCTGTATTTTTGCCCATTCCCGAGTATTTCTTAGCTCACTTTTGACACGAGGGGACCGTTGACACGCTTTTCAAGGTGTCTAGATCAGATTCGGGCAACCTTTGGGAAATATAGGCTATAATTGAAAAATGGTTGATCCGAAGTTGACTTTAGGGTAAACAGACCCTTTTCGAAATTCCACCAACTTCGAGAGGTCTGGATGGTCGTTTAGTACTTGGGTATGTATTTAGTTCATTTCCCAATGCACTTGGAGGCATTTCGGGACATGGGTTGGGAAATTGGAATTAAGGCATTGGGGGTGACTCGATCAATGAGACCTCCATTGGGAATTTCAAGGCCACGGGCACGTTTGTAGCACGTTTTTATGTGTGTCTATGTGCGTGGTATGTGAGTAGATGGCCTCGGGAACTAGTCAAAAAATTCGATCGAATTGAGGAATTGGGGAAATTTTCTGGTGTCTTGTGCCCGCTTTGGCGGCACCAGCACAGTGGCAGCGGTACCGCTGGGGCGGTAACCCTGCCGCTGAAGCAGTCCTAGAGTTTAGGCTTAACCGCTGGGGCGGGTGACGGGCAGTTAGTAGCATAAATAAAGTGTTAAAAGCGCTTAGACCCTCATTATGTCCCATTTCAATATTTGAGCTTGATGGAACTGTTCTTAAGGATATTTGGAGGAGACTCTTGGAGGTAAATCTTCCTTATTTCTTTACTCTTCCTTTAACCATAATCATCTTAGATTTCCCTTTCCCTTAATAAACCCATGGTGATGGGAGTTGAAAGAGGATTTTGGAAGAAAATTGTTCATACGCTTATTAATGATAAATTGGTCATGTTTATGTTAGGTATTGACTAATCTAAGCTTATTAATCATATACCTTCCACTTTCAGCGTTGAATTTCGGAATCAAAGACTTAAGGTTTATACCCAATTTGGGGTTTCTGCTTGAAATCAGAAATTAGGCCAATCCTTAAGTTAAATCAACAATTAATGGTTGGGTTATGATCACCTAGCACTTAATTTGGAATTTTGCTTTCGAATTTTTTGTTTTTCCCTGTGGGCCCATTTTCCCAATTTCTAGGGTTAGAATTGACCTAATTTGAATTATGGCAATATTTGTATCATTCTTCATGATTTCTAACATAGAATTCGATTATGCTTAGACTACTTCGGTTCTGAGGTTCAACGAAAAGGCATGGCAAAAGAGTGAATTGTTGGTGGTGCGGTTCGGCCATCCAGGTAGGTTATGGATTACCTTTGGTTAGACTTCGTATAGCGAAGCACATATTTAGATTATATTGTTGGAGAAAGCATGTGAACCTTCAGGTATGAAGTCGGGTTGGATATTGCCTTAGGTTGGGCCCTATTGAGTGTTGGGGCTAGCCACCCCATTATGTGTGCTTAAATTATTCTATTATACTGGTTTGATGCCATAAGTAGTTGATAGATATTGGAATCTGTGTTATCGCCTTGATTTGGATAGAATTGGCATACCTGTCGTTGGTATTTGTACTTGGATATGTTTTTGGCGTACCCGTGTTTGGTACTTATGATTCAGTTATATTATTAGCATGCCCACTATTGTTATTGTGATATTGATATATTGTTGGCATACCTACTATTGGTATTGTGATATGATACATTGTTGGCGTACCCTATTGTTGGTACTTGTGATATTGAACATGATTTTTGATATTGATACACACATTGCACGCATTCTCACTCATTCATAATGTATGGCCGATACCCGGTGATGATCCGGTATTGTTGATTGAGTAAACTGATATTTTGATAAACTCTTTTACTTGAGAGATTGTGAGAAGGCCGATGTCCGAAGATCAATCCCGAAATCATTAATTGTATGAAACTAATATTTGATAAACTTTTTTACTTGAGTGATTGTGAGAAGGCCGATGTCCGAAGATCAATTTCGAAATCGTTGATTATATGAAACTGATATTTGATAAACTCTTTTACTTGAGTGATTGAGAAATGACTGATGTTCGATGATCTATTCCTGCATCGTTGTTGCATGGCCGATTCCGATGATATTTTTTAAATCGTTGTTAGTGCATGGACTCCGCGGGTCCACAAGGGTGGTGCCAGTGAGAACCCCCGTGAGATCCGGGGTCCCATCTGTCTGTTGGGCAAAGAACAGGGATGGGTGGTACTTACACTTCGCGAGTCGCGCTGGGTTGTGCTACCGAGACATCAATATTTCCTTCTGGAGTACATGCGCACACAACATTTGCATGGCATTTCATTGCACTCTTACCATTACTGCATTGCATTGCATTATGACTTGATTTTGATGTTTGGTGTTGTATTGTGATATTGGATTGGGTACCTTCAGACTTGGCACAATTGGGATTAGATGCTCTTCGTAGGTGATGACAAATAATTAGAATTGATTGCATTGTCTTATACATGTTAGTTTCCTTGCTTATCTTCTTATTTTCTGGATTGTGTTAGCTATGCTTAGTCGGCCAATGATGCCTACCTGTAGTGTTGTTTGTACTGACCTGCACTTGCTGTATTCTTTTATGAATGCAGAGTACCGGGTCGGATCCACTTCCGTGACTCTTGGCTGATCGACGCTTCAGCTTTCTCTTGAGGTTCCAGGGTGAGCATGGCGTCCGCTAACCTAGAAGACTTTCCTATCGTATGTCCTATTTTTATTTCAGAGGCATAGACATTTTATGTATTAGTATTCCATGTTGTATTATACTCCTTAGATGCACTTGTATTATTCAGACTAGACTATGGGGGTGTTTATTGTCTTCCGTACTTTCTACTACTTATATATATATATATATAGTGAGACTTACGTATTCATTTTATTCTGTTGCTTAATTTTCCTCCTTTTATGTATTGATTCATTGTTGGGTTGAGGGTTCGCTTACCGAGATGGGAAGGTAAGGGCCTACACGGCCTAGGCAAAATGGGTCGTGAAACATTAGTATCAGAGCCCTAGGTTATCCGGTCTTTAATACAATAGCGTGTCTAGTAGAGTCTCGTGGATCGGTATGATGAGCTTTGTACTTATCTGCGGGAGGCTATGGGACATTTAGGAAATCTCACTTTCTTTCTTTCCGTTGTGCTACTTATTTCAAATTGTCATCTGGAAAGATCAAATTGGTATCTGACTCTTATCTCTTCTCTCACAAATGGTGAGGACTCAAGCTACTATTGCCCGAGGTCAGGTGCCAGAGCCCGCAGCTATGGCTGGCACTCGAGGGCGACCGACAGCAAGAGGGCGCGGTAGAGCAAGAGGCTACGGGGCTGCCCCAGCCATGGGGAGAGCTCCGGCGGTAGGACAGTGCCCAGAGAGATCTCCTTCTCCCGAGCCAGAGGATATGGCTCCAGCTCAGACTAAGCATGAGGTTACTTCTGATAAGACCATGCATGACACTATATCCAGAGTATTGCTTTATCTTGATGCCCAGTAGGCGGCAGGCGGTGTTACTACACTCGATGGGGGTTCATAGACAAAGGTTAGGGCGCAGACCCCTAAGCAGGGACCTACCCGGGTAGTACATCCCGCTGCAGCTATGGCTCATCGCATTGATGCGATACCCGCTCCTGGTGATGAGATTAGGCCCATGGAGAGAGCTATTAGGACTGCTTCTGATCAAGAGCTGGTTGGGAGATTCAGGAAGTTAGAGCCACCGAGGTTTACTAGTACCTTGTCTAAGGATGCCTATGAGGTTATTCTTAATATGCATGAGTTGTTGCACCGTATGGGGATAGTGGAGACGCACGACGTTTATTATGTGTCATACCAGTTTCGTGGCGACGCGAAGGCGTGGTGGAGGTATTTTGTAGCGCGCAGACCTGAGGGTTCTCCACCGTGGACATGATGTTACACCTCTCGTTTCTATTGTAAGAAAAAAAATTACCGCTCCCTAGTTGAGTATGCCTTGACATGGAGATTTGTACCTGAGTTTTGAGATGCTAAGTATTTTACCCTGTGTATGGAGGTACTAGCAGGTATTCCAGGCCTATTAAACAGGCTGAGCAGATTCATGGAAGTCTGCAGACATCAGACATTATCGACGGAGCGTCAATCATGCCGACGAACCGTCAATATGCACCGTCACTATGTTCTGCAAATTCTGATCGGCAGAAGCAGATCGACGAGAGATGTCGATGGGCCATCGATCTCTGCTGTCAATATCACTCTGCAACTTATGATCTGCAGGGGCAGGTCGACGGACCGTCGACCCGACCATCGAACCGCTAATCTGGAATCTTCCTGCCCCAGCTATAAATACACGACCCTAGTCCATAAATTTCAGATTTAACTTTTCTCTCAGTCCTGAAAACTCTAGAATACTCTCCATGTCATATTATCACAAATCCAATAGGAATTAAAGAATAATCACCATAAATTAGTAGAATCAAGGTTGTGGATGCCCACTAGGGTTTGTGGAAGCCAAGATTTCCTTTGAAATTGAAGTTAGAGTTTCTTCAAGTGAAGAATCTTCATCCAAAGTTTATTCCTACATCATCAAAGGTAAGTTTTATGTTCAATTCATGTTATTAAGAGTATTGAGAGGTTAAAAGACTTAGATTATGGAAGGGAAGAGGATATGGAGGGCAAATATGAAAATAGTAATATTCTTGAATTATGACTTGACTTGAATTATAGTTCTTGCAATGTTGTGAGTATGATCTTGTTATAGATGATATAAATAAATTTAGAGAAGCATTATATGAGGATGATTGTGGTGTTGAATTGTAGCTATGGTTATGGATGACTTTGAAATAGAATTGTGTGAATTGAATGATGTATAGCTCGGTGAAGATCATTGATTTCGATATTGTGGATGTTGTTGTTGATGTTTTGGAGTTGTTATATTATATGGAGAAAGTTGTAGAAACAAAGGAAATGCTTCCCAATTTCCATTAGCTTTTAGTCGCTTTAGCTTAAGCTTAAGTATATTATCGATTATCTAATCTTAGTACGAATCCTTTTGAATGTAGAATCGCCATCTTCGAAGGAAACCATTTAGTTGATAAAGTTAAGGAGACGAAAAGGTATGTAAGACTAGTCGCTTCTTTTCTAAGGCATGATCCTTATAATATGATTTTCTTTGTCTTTCCATAACTCTCTTATATTCTATGAACTATAAGTCTATGATTATCAAGAGCTTCTCATGAGACAAGGATAAGAGACGTGTTATGAATATCTCAATGATAATGGCGAGTCTATGTCTAGAGACTCCAAAGCTTATGATATGATAATCTTATGAAGCTAATGATCGTTTTATGGTCCCTTGATGTCATTCGTTGTTGTTAGGCTCACCTTATAATGCTAGTTCCTTCAAGGTGAGGCATAATCATCACGACTACTCCATAGTATAATGGAATCGGGGGTTCTCGACCTTACGTCACCCCGATAAAGTTGTAGCTTTTACTTGAGTTCTTATGTATGTTGATAAGTGTATAATAATGAGATTACACTGTGCCTAGATGGCTAGACATGACACCGCTAAGGCGGGCGGGTTATGATTACAGCGTGCCTAGATGGGCGGATATGACACCGCTAAGGCGGGCGGCTTATGATTACACCGTGCCTAGATGGCCGGACATGACACCGCTAAGGCGGGCGGCTTATGATTACACCGTGCCTATATGGCAGGACATGACACCACTAGTGGGCGGTGTGACATGATTACCCCGGACGCAG
Source organism: Lycium barbarum (assembly GCF_019175385.1). NCBI lineage: Eukaryota > Viridiplantae > Streptophyta > Magnoliopsida > Solanales > Solanaceae > Lycium > Lycium barbarum. The sequence continues at coordinate 30,214,686 of NC_083344.1, read as the reverse complement.
GAGGCCCGGACGTGGGCTAATAAGGTTATTGATTTATACAACTCACGTATGTGTGTGTGATATGTTATAATGGTAAAAGGTAAGCATGCATGATTCCGCCTCAAGAGGCAAGCAGTTATATTTATCTTTTTCCTCTTATGCTTTCTACATTTCCTTATTATGTTATCATGTATGCCTTACATACTCAGTACATTGTTCGTACTGACGTCCTTTTATTTTTGGACGCTATATTCATGCCCATAAGCAGACAGAGGGACTGTCCAGATCCATAGGAGCCATATCTGCTTGCATAGGAACACTTCCATAATCCAGAGGTGCAGTTTTTGATATATTATTTTTTGTACGTATTCGGGAATGACGGGCTCCTGTCCCGTCCTTATTTCTCAGTACTCTAGTTGAGGCTTGTAGATGCGTATGCGTGGGTAGTAGTTGTCTCATGGACACATGATTGATATTTTTGTATATCATCTTTACAGCCGTGAGGGCTTATGTATATAGGTATATGTTGCCTTGGAGATTTTGCATGTTCCGGTTGGGTATGATAATGAGCTTAATGAGTGGTGCTCGGTAGTCAGCTCCGAGTACCAGTCATGGCCCAAGTCGGGTCGTGACAAAAGTGATATCAGAGCTATTTCGTCCTAGGGTGTGTCTACGAGCTGTGTCTAGTAGAGTCTTGTTTATGAGTGTGAAGCGCGCCACACTTATAAACAAGAGGCTGCGGGGCATGTAGGAAAAATGACGGTCTTTCTTCTTATTAGATTGTGCGATAGAGCTATGTTATAAGATTTCCTTCTTCCTTGATTATGCGTTATGATTTCAGCGATGCCGGTAAAGTGGAAAACCACAGCCGCCCAGAAAGGCAAGGCTATTACAGCAAGACGGATGGAAAGGGAGCCACCAACGAATATAGAAGAAAGTGAATCCCATAATGAGGCTCCATCCTATGCCTCCCACACTGAGCCTATTCTAGGAGAATAAGAAGGGGTCTCTACTCCAGCTCCTATACCTCCAGTTCCTTGACTGGGTGCTTTGGGTCAACAGATGACCGAGACCATTCAGTTATTGGCTCAGTTGGTTGCCACTCAGGTTCAACGGTAAACTGCGGGTCCCAGTGATAGAGCCACGAGTGTAAGGGCCCGTGATTTCATGAGTTTAAATCCCCCATAATTTTTCGGGTCGAAGCGGGATAAAGACCCGCAAGGTTTTATAGGTGAGATGTTGAGGACGTTAAGGATTATACATGCATCGGATATCGAGTCAGTGGAGCTAGCACCTTATAGGATGCGGGATGTGGCGGTTCTATGGTATAACAATTGGATTTCTTCAAGAGGAGAAAATGTACCTTCCCCAATTTGTCATTATTTGCCACCCGAGGTCCGTCGGGCCAGAGCTGATAAATTCTTAAATCTTAACCAAGGGAATATAAGTGCCCGGGAGTATAGCCTTCATTTTAATTCATTGGCCCGATATGCTCCGACTATGGTAGCCGATATGAGAGATAGAGTACATAGATTTTTGAGTGGCTTAGGGCCACATTTGTTCAAAGATTGTTTGACGGCATCACTACAGGAGAGGATGGACATTTCCGGTATCTAAGCCCACGACCAGAACTTAGAGGAGCAACAACAATCGCGCTGAGGTGAATGCGATGTTGATAGAGGGCACAGTAAGATGGCTAGATCCGTTAGTTCTAATAGCGAGTATAGAGAGGGATCGAGGCTGTCATACTCTGGGTATTCAGGCCAGTGGACGACTAGTGCGCCTCCTCGATTTGCGGGTAGAAGATTTGATCGCCCTATTTATTCTAGTTCGGGTCAGAGTTTGAGGGTCTTAGGTTCCCAGTTTGGAGGTGATCCTAGCAGGAGGAGACCACTGGTTCCACGATGCAGTCAGTGCAGAAAGTTTCATTTGGGCCCGTTTCGCCAAAGTTTAGATGTTTGTTATGTTTGCAGATATACTAGGCACGTGATGCGTGATTGTCCCTCGAGGCACGGTAGAGGTAGGGTTTAGCTTACGGGATCAACAGCAGGTTCTTCTTCGCCCGTGCGCCTCGTAGGGAAAACTTCTCAGATTTCAGCAGGTCGTGGTAGGGGCTGAGGGGTAGCGTCCAGTTCAGGTGGCCTTCAGTAGCCCCGTATTTGTGCTCTGTCGGACGCCAGGATTTTGAGTCCTCCCCTGATGTGGTTATAGGTATATTGACCATATTCTCTCATGATGTTTACGCATTGATTGATCCGAGTTCTACGTTGTCTTATATCACTCCTTATATTGCTGGCCATATTAGGGTGAAACCCGAGCCAGTTAAACCTTTTGAGGTATCTACTCCGGTTTGTGATATAGTAATAGCTAGACAAGTATACAAAAATTTTGTGGTTGTGGTATGCGATCGCCAGACTACAGCTGATTTGATTGAACTAGAAATGTTGGATTTTGATGTGATTATGGGTATGGAATGGTTGGCCTCTTGCTATGCTAATGTTGATTGTAGAACGAAGATAGTTCAGTTCCAATTTCTAGGAGAACCAGTGCTTGAATGGAAGGGTAACACAGCATCTCCAAGAGGTAGGTTTATTTCCTATCTCAAAGCGAGGAAGATGATCGCCAAAGGCTATATTTATCATTTCGTCCGGGTTCATGACACCGAAGTAAAGCCACCAACCCTCCAATCTTTTCCAGTAGTAAATGGGTTCCTGGATGTATTTCCCGAAGAACTCCCAAGGCTTCCACTGGAATGGGAGATTGATTTCACTATCGATGTGTTGTCGGATACCAAACCTATATCTATTCCTCCCTACAGAATGGCCCCTGCAGAATTGAAAGAGCTAAAGGCACAATTGAAAGACTTGCTCGAGAAGGGGTTCATTAGAACCAGTTCATCGCCATGGGGAGCACCTGTCTTATTCGTAAGAAAGAAAGATGATTCTTTACGAATGTGTATTGATTATAGCAAGTTGAATAAGGTGACGATCAAGAGTAAATACCCGCTTCCAAGAATCGATGATTTGTTTGATCAATTACATGGTGCCAAGTGGTTTTCCAAAATAGATATGAGGTCAGGTTATCATCAAGTGAGAGTTAGAGAAAAAGACATTCCAAAGACAGTTTTCAGAACCAGATATGGTCATTATGATTTTCGGGTGATGTCGTTTGGGCTAACTAACGCCCCGACAGTGTTTATGAATTTGATAAATAACGTATTCAGGCCTTTCTTAGATCTATTTGTGACAGTGTTAATTGATGACATTCTAGTATATTCTCGAACTGAAGCAGAACATGCGGATCATCTGTGTACTGTCCTCGAAATTGTTTGGGCTCGTGTATTGTATGCTAAATTTTTGAAATGCGAATTTTGGCTGAATTAGGTAACTTTTCTGGGCCATATCATTTCAGCTGACGTCATTCGAGTTGATACTCAAAATATTGAGGCTGTGAAAACTTGGTCAAGGCCTACAACGCCTACAAAGGTTCGAAGCTTTCTAGGATTAGCAGGTTATTATAGAAGATTTGTGGAAGGATTCTCTTCTACTTCCACACCATTGACGAAGCTAACTCAGAAATCAGCAAAATTTCAATGGATCGATGCTTGTGAGCGCAACTTCCAGGAATTGAAAGATAGATTGACTTCGACCCTAACCCTGACACTTCCGGAAGGGTTAAAAGGCTATGTTGTTTATTGTGACGCCTCCGGTGTTGGGTTAGGCTGTGTATTGATGCAGCATGGTAGAGTTATTACCTATGCTTCAAGGCAGTTACTAAAACATGAGAAGAATTACCCAACCCATGATCTCGAATTGGCTGCGGTTATGCATGCGCTAAAAATGTGGAGACATTACTTGTATCGTGTACATATTGATATTTATACAGATCACAAGAGTCTCCAATATATTTTCAAGCAGAAGGAGTTAAATCTACAACAGAGACGGTGGTTAGAACTATTAAAAGATTATGATGTGAGTATTTTATATCATCCTGGAAAGGCGAATGTAGTAGCTGATGCACTTAGTTGCAAATCAATGGGAAGTCTATGTGAGGTTCCTCTGGACAAGAAAGAATTAATCCATGAGCTTCACCAGCTAGCTAGCCTCGGAGTTCGTCTAATTGATTCAGGCGAGGCAGGAGTTGGTATTCACAACCCAGCTATCTCATCCTTAGACACGGAGGTGCGAGAGTGTCAATATGAAGATCCCCAGTTGAGTTAATATAGGGATTCATTTCTGGAGAAAGAGAAGTCACCATTTGAAGTTTCTGCAGATGGAACGCTTAGGTACGGAGACTGGCTAAGTGTTCCAAATGTTGCGGGACTACGTCATCGGATTCTAGAAGAAGCTCATTACTCACGGTATTCCATTCACCCAGGAGCGATAAAGATGTATCACAACCTTAAGCTAATATATTGGTGGGATGGAATGAAGAAGGACATAGCAGAATTTGTAGCTCAATGTCCAAATTGCCAACAAGTGAAAATTGAGCATAAAAAACCGGGAGGATTATAGCAAGTTATGGAAATTACGACATGGAAATGGGAAGTGGTCAGCATGGATTTCATTGTAGGTTTTCCTTGTTCCTGGCGTAAGTATGACTCCGTATGGGTGATTGTTGATAGACTCACAAAATCATCCCATTTTCTTCCAGTTAGAACCACATATTCAGCGGAAGATTATGCAAGGTGTCCCGGAATCTATTATCACAGATAGGGGAGCATAATTTACTGCTAAATTCTGGAAATCTTTCCAAGAAGGTTTGGGTACTCAAGTAAGACTTAGCATAACATTTCAGCTACAAACTGATGGACAAGTTGAACGCACTATTCATACCTTGGAAGACATGTTGCGGGCATGTATGCTAGACTTCGGAGGAAATTGGGATGAACATTTGCCACTTATTGATTTTGCCTACAACAACAGTTATCACACAAGCATCCAGATGGCTCCATATGAAGCTCTGTATGGAAAGAAGTGCAGGTCGTCGGTTGGATGATTTGAAGTCGGGGAGACACAATTAATAGGTCCAAAATTGATTCAACAAGCGGTGGAAAATATCAAGGTTATCCGAGATCGATTATTGACAGCCCAAAGTCGCCAGAAATCTTATGCGGACAACCGTCGGCGAGACTTAGAATTCCAAGTTGATGATTGGGTATTCCTGAAAGTATCACCGATGAAAGGCGTGATGATATTTTGTAAGAAGGGAAAATTAAGTCCTCGATATGTCGGACCCTACAAAATTATACGCAAGGTGGGCCATATGGCTTATGAATTAGATTTAATTCCAGAGCTTGAATCTGTCCATCCAATTTTTCATGTGTCATTGCTCCACAAATATGTTGGAGATCCAGCTAGAATCGTGTCAGGAAATGATGTTCAAGTTACCGAGAATTTGTCTTATGAAGAGGTGCCCACTGCTATACTAGATAGGCAAGTACGGAAGCTTAGAAATAAAGAGGTAGCCTCGGTTAAGGTCTTGTGGAGAAACAATAACCGAGAGGAAATGACTTGGGAAGCAGAAGAAAAGATGAAGTCCAAGCATCCACATTTGTTTCCATCCCCGAAAGAGATTCAAGATGAAATGCCATTATCATAAGGTATGTAATGCTTTCTTTTAAGTACTTTTGGTCGTGTGTGGCCACATTTTCGTGCCATTGTGTTGTAGCCCTGTGTTGTAGCCCTGTGACGCGACGTTGTTGTGGGTTGTTGTGACAGGGTGGTAGTGCCATATTATAGGGAAACTCTAGCGAAATTTCTGTAGAATCCCCGAGAACTTAACATTCGGGGACAAATGGTTTTAGGGGGGGGGGGAGGGGAGAATGTTACACCTCTCGTTTCTATTGTAAGAAAAAAAAACTTACAGCTCCCTAGTTGAGTATGCCAGGAAATGGGGATTTGTACCCGAGTTTTGAGATGCTATGTATTTTACCCCATGTATGGAGGTACTAGCAGGCATTCCAGGCCTATTACAGGATTAGAAGATGAACAGATTGAACCGACACAAGCTGAGCAGATTCAGGGAAGTCTGCAGACATCAGACATTAGCGACGGACTGTCGATCATGCCGACAGAACATCCGTATGGACCGTCACTATATTTTTCAAATTCTGATCTACAGAAGCATATCGACGAGATACATCGACGGGCCATCGATCTCCGCAGTCAATATGACTCTGCAACTTTTGATCTGCAGAAGTAGGTCGACGGAGCAAGTCGACGGACTGTCGACACATGGACCCGACCGTCGACCTGACCGTCGAACCGCTAATCTGGAATCTTCCAACCCCAAATATAAATACACGAACCTAGTTCATAATTTTCATATTTCACTTTTCTCTCAGTCCTGAAAAGTCTAGAATACTCTCCATGTCATATCATCAGAAATCCAAGAGGGATTAAAGAATAATCATCAGAAATTAGTAGAATCAAGGGTGTGGATGCCCACTAGGGTTTGTGGATGCTAAGATTTACTTTGAAATTGAAGTTATAGTTTCTTCAAGTGAAAAATCGTCATCCAAAGTTTATTCCTACATCATCAAAGGTAAGTTTTATGTTAAATTCATGTTATAAAGAGTATTGAGAGGTTAAATGACATAGATTAAGGAAGGGATGAGGATATGGACTGCAAATATGAAAATAGTAATATTCTTGAATTATGACTTGACTTGAATTATTGTTCTTGACATTTTATGAGTATGATCTTGTTATAAATGATGTTAGAGAAGCATTATGTGACGATGAATGAGGTGTTGTATTGTAGCTATGGTTATGGATGACTTTGAAATAGAATTGTGATAATTGAATGATGTCTAGCTCGGTGAAGGTCTTTGATTTCGATAATGTGGATGTTGTTGTTGATGTTTGGGAGTTGTTATATTATATGGAGAAAGTTGTAGAATCAAAGGAAATGCTGCCCAATTTTCATTAGCTTTTAGTCGCTTTAACTTAAGCTTAAGTATATTATCGATTATCTAATCTTAGTACGAATCCTTTTGAATGTAGAATCGCCATCTTCGAAGGAAACCATTTAGTTGATAAAGTTAAGGAGACGAAAAGGTATGTAAGGCTAGTCCCTTCTTTTCTAAGGCATGATCCTTATAATATGACTTCCTTTATCTTTCCACAACTCTCTTATATTCCGTGAAATATAAGTCCATGATTATCAAGAGCTTCTCATGAGACAAAGATAAGAGATGTGTTATGAATTTGGCAATTATGATGGTGAATCTCAGTCTAGAGACTCCAAAGGTTATAATATGATAATCTTATGAAGTTAATGAACCTTATATAGTTCCTTGATGTCATTCATTGTTGTTGGGCTAACCTTATCATGTGAGTTCCTTCATGGTGAGGCATGATGATCATGACTACTCCACAGTATAATGGAATCGGGGGTTCTTGACATTATGTCACCCCGATAAAGCTGTAGCTTTTACTTGAGTTGTTATGCATGTCTTATGATAAGTGTATCATAATGAGATTACATCATGCCTAGATGGCCAGACATGACACTGCTAAGGCGGGCGGCTTATGATTATACCGTGCCTAGATGGCCGGATATGACACCGCTAAGGCATTCGGCTTATTATTACACCGTGCCTAGATGGCCGGATATGACACTGCTAAGGCGGGCGGCTTATGATTGCACCGTACCTAGATGGTCGGACATGACACCGCTAAGTCTGGCGGCTTATGATTGCACCGTGCCAATGTGGCCGGACATGACACCACTAGTGGGCGGCGTGACATGATTACCCAGGATGCGGGAGGCCCGAACGCGGGCTAATGACGTTATTGATTCAGATAGCTCACGCATGTGTGTGTGATATGTTATAAAGGTAAAAGGTAAGCATGCATGATTCTGCCTCAAGAGGCGAGCAGTTACAGTTATTTTTTTCCTCTAATGCTTTCTACATTTCCTTATTATGTTATCATGTATGCCTTACATACTCAGTATATTGTTCGTACAGACATCCTTTTCTTTTTGGACGATGTGTTCTTGCCCACAGGTAGACAGGAGGACGGTCCAGATCTATAGGAGCCATATCAGTTTGCACAGGAACACTTCCCTACTCCGGAGGTGCAGTTTTTGATATATTATTTTGTGTACATATTCGGGCATGACGGGGCCTTGTCCCGTCCTTATGTCTAAGTACTCTAGTAGAGGCTCGTAGATGCGTTTGCGTGGGTTGTAGTTGTCTCATGGACACATCATTGTATATTTTTGTATATCATTTTTGTAGCCGTGAGGGCTTATGTATATATGTATATGTTTCCTTGGAGATTGTGTATGTTCAGGTTGGGTATGATAATTAGTTAATGAGTGGTGCTCGGTAGTCAGCTCTGGGTACCCGTCATGGCCCTAGTCGGGTCGTGACACTTGGACTCAGCTCTACCGGGCCTTCCTAGAGAAGTATTGCCCCGGTCTTGAGAGAGGAGCGTAGGGAGCAGGTTTTACACCTTTAGCAGAGGGGCATGTCCTCGGAGCCTTATGTGACCCGTTTCCTTTATCTGGCCCATTACTCTACTCCATTAATCCCTACTGAGGGCGATAGGATCAGGCGCTTTATTGGAGGACTAATGGGCTCTCTACAGATTCGTTGTCCTCAGATAGAGTCTGTGGGGGCTTCCTTCCAGTCCATTATCGATCATGCTTCTATAGTTGAGGGCGCTAAGGTCGTGCTTTTGGTGGTGGTGACAAGAGGCGATGTCAGACTGGCAGTTTTGGGGGTTCTGGTTTGAGGGGTGTCAGTCAGTTTTGAGGCCACCTCAGCCCTATTCGTATCGTCCCAGGCATTTAGCGTTACCGGATTTCTCTAGTGAGCCACCTAGGTAGAGAGCTCCTGAAAGTTCGTTCTCCACAACAGTGGACAGGGCTGCTTCATCCGGGTCTTCAGCTTCTATGTTGCAACCTTCGACTCCTTGTACCTATTACTCTTCTGGAGAAGTTGGGCATGTTACCAGGAGATGACCCCGACTGGTCCGTAGAACACCCAGCAAAGATGATGGTTTCCTGGTGGTGATCCACGACCAGTTGTACGAGCCCTACAATATTCCACGGACAGTACAAGTGTCCGTGGAAATCCCGACGTGCTGAGTAAGTTCAATTATATATATGTGATCCCACTTCATTTATTTCATTTCCCGCACACTTCTTCATATCTCAAGACCTCTAGAAGGTTCCATACATTTCATCCACAAGAATTCGAAGGAAATTGATGATCAACTTCATTAAACCAACAAAGATCAAGAGTATGAAACCCATTAAAGTCATCTAAGCCAACAGATTTCAAAGGAAGTGAGTTAGGGTTTTTGGTGAAAGAAGAGTATTGCTACTCAAGGCTTGTTCCTAAAATATCTAAGGTATGTTTTATGATATTTTCATGATGTTTAAGATATTGAGAAGTTGAAACACTTGGATTGATGAAGAATACAGAAAATGGGTCATAAATGTGGGAATAGTGCTATTGTTGAGTAGTAGTTTGGAATGAATCATGAATATTGATATGTTGTGAATGTAAGTAGATTATGAATGTCATTTAGAGCATGGAATGAGCATTATACGTGAAATAACATAAAAGTGAATTATGACCATGATTATGGGGAAATTGAAGTGAAATTGTGAAATGTGGATAACGTAGATAAATGATGATTGTTATTTATGATATTATGAATGATGTTACGCATGTTTGGGAGTTGATATGGAATATGGACGAACTCATATAAACAAAGGAAATGCTGCCCAATTTTCCCTAGAAATAGTAACATCTTATTATAGTTGATTAACTAATGTTAATCCGAATTCTCTTGAAGGTAGAAACGTGGGCATTGAAGGAGAACATGCAAGTGATATATTAGTTAAACGGAAAAGGTATGTGAGGATAGTCCTTTATTTCTATGGAATGAATCCTATGGTATGATTTTCCTTCTTCTATATGAATCTTCTATATCCCGGAAAGCTAAGAGTCTATGTCCATGAATAGCTACATGAGATAAGACATACATTATGAGTTCAATTATGATGATGATGAGTTAAGTATAAAGATTCTAGAGATCATGATATGATGTTCCTATAACGCTAATGATGTCGTATGATGTATACATTCACCTCATATACTATTCCCTTCAAGGTGAGGCAGAATACGATTAAGTCAATGATGTCCTTCATTGTATCCACTCACCTTACATATTATTTCCTTCATGGTGAGGCAGAATACCATAAAGTTAAAGATGTCGTCTATTGTATACACTCACCTTATACATATTATTTCCTTCAAGGTGAGGCAGCATATCATAAAGTTAATGATGTCGTTTATTTTATTCACTCACCTTATCTACTATTTCCTTCAAGGTGAGGCAGAATACTTGTATATGTTCCATAATGGAATCGGGGGTTCACGACCTTAGGTCACCTCGATAAAACATAGCTATCTTTGAGTTATTATACATGCATTATGATGAGTATATGTTATTTTTATGTATGAACACACCACTAGTGTTCAGCTTACATCCCGGACACGGGAGGCCTGGACGCGGGTTATACATTATCACACCGTACCTATACAGACGGGCATCTCATACATTTATATACTTATACACTTATATCTATTTACACATACATGAGACGATGATGATTATGAAAGTAAGCCAGTATGCATTATTTCTTTTATAATTCACAGTCAGTTACAGATTGCTCCTCATTTGATCCCTCCTCATTTCATTGATGTTTCATTATTGTTTATGCCTTACATACTCAATACAATGTTCGTACCGATATCCATTTTCTTTGGACGCTGTGTTCATGCCCACAGGTAGACAGGGAAGCTACCCAGACTCGTAGGAGCTATTAGCTGATTTGAAGAGCACTCCATTTTCCGGAGGTGCCATTTGTTATTCTTTTGGTATATATGTATATGTATGTTTGGGCACGACGGGGGTCCTGTCCCGTCCATATGCCTAGTACTCTAGTAGAGGCTCGTAGATGCGTAGTGTGTGTAGTATGGTCTAACAAGTTTCCTCATTGTATATATGTATATATATTATTTTGATAGCCGAAAGGCTCATGTATATAAAGTAAATATGTTCCAAATGATAACAGTTACAATGGTTATGAGCATAAGATGCATGAATAAGAGCAGCTGAGCAATAGAATGAGTGGTGGTGCTCGGTGGTTAGCCCCGGGTACCCGTCGCGGCCCCTAGTCGGGTCGTGACAAAAGTGGTATCAGAGCAGTTCAGTCCTAGGAACTGTCTACGAGCCGTGTCTAGTAGAGGCTTGTTTATGGTGTGTTGTGCGCCACACTAATAAAAAGGAGGCTACAGGCCATTTAGGAAAAATGACCATCGTTCATCTTAAGAGATCGTGCGATAGACCTGTGTTGTAAGACTTTCTCCTCCCTAATGGTTCATTATAATTCAGCATATTTGATGAAAGAAAAAGCTATGGCAGCCCAGAAGGGAAAGATAGTGGTTGAAGAAGGGCTTGAGCGAGAGCCGTCTATAGATATGGAGGTGGGCGAACCCCAGAATAAGGCCCACCTCGGTTTTCCCATACTTCACCCACTTAAGAGGATCAAAGGGGAGCCTTAACTTTAGCTCCAGCACGCCCTGCTCCTCTACCAGATGCCTCGGGCCAAGAGATGAGACAGGCTATTCTTTTACTGACTCAATTCGTAGCCGCTCAAGCTCAGCGGCAGGATATGGGCCACGATAACAGGGGTTGGAGAAAGGGAGTTAATTCTTTAGGGTTTGATCCTGAGTTTAGGGGTGCTCTAAGGCAACAATACTCTAGACACTCAGTTCGTTCAACAAGTGGTGCTCCTCCGCAGTTTCCTAAAAGATATTCCTTGAACCACCTGAGCAGCCAAAATGAGTCAATTGAGGTATCAGAGCATTTCAGTCCTAGGAAGTGTCTACGAGCCGTGTCTAGTAGAGTCTTGTTTATGGTGTGTTGCGCGCCACAGTAATAAATAGGAGGCTACAGGGCATTTAGGAAAAATGACCATCGTTCATCTTAAGAGATCGTGCGGTAGAGCTGTGTTATAAGACTTTATCCTCCCTAATGGTGCGTTATAATTTTAGCAAAGTTGATAAAAAGAAAAGCTACGGCAACCCGGAAGGGCAAGAGAGTGGTTGAAGAAGGGCTTGAGTGAGATCCGTCTGTAGATATGGAGGAGGGAGAACCCCAGAATAAGGCCCCACCTCGGTTTTTCCATACTTCACCCACTTTAGAGGATCAAAGGGGAGCCTTAACTTTAGCTCCAGCACCCCCGCTCCTCCACCAGATGCCTCGGGCCAAGAGATGAGACAGACTATTCTTTTACTGACTCAATTAGTAGCCACTCAAGCTCAGCGGCAGGATATTGGCCACGATAACAGGGCTTGGAGAAAGGGAGTTAATTCTTCAGGGTTTGATCCGGAGTTTAGGGGTGCTACAAGGTAACAATTCTCTAGGCACTTAGTTCGTTCAACAAGTGGTTCTCCTCCGCAGTTTCCTAGGCCTATATTTGATGGACCTACTTATTCTAGGTCACCCCAGAGTCTCAGGGTTTCCAGTTCTCGAATTCGGAGTGGTTCTAGGCAGACGAGGTCCTCGGTACCACGATGTACTTAGTGTCGTAGGTTGCATTGGGGACCGAGCCTCTTGGGCTCTGATGTTTGTTATACCTGTGCTCGGCCAGGCCATATCATGCGCGACAGCCCATGGAGGCGTGGTAAAGGTAAGGTTCGGCCTACGGGAGTGGTAGCTGGCTCTTCGTCATCGGTACGCCCCCCAAGGCCAGGGCCACAGATGTTAGTGGGTAGTGATAGATACCAAAGAGAAATGCCCAGTCCAAGTGGATCCCAGCATCATATCCATGCGTTTGCTGAGCGACAGGATCCTGAGTCTTCCCCTGATATTGTTCCAGGTATATTGTTAGTATCCTCTTATGATATGTGTGCATCGTTTTATTCGAATCTTATGCTGTCATGTATCACCCCCGTTGTGATGGTTGCGTTGAAGTGAAAAAAAAATCTGAGCCAATCCGACAATTTGAGATGACTATATTTGTTAGTAACCTAGTGATAGCCAAAATCGTGATTTACGAGTAAGTTGATTAACACTGAGTGACTATAAATAATATGTGTATGTATATAGATATTGGAATTCTAGACCGAGTGTGCAGGCACAACTTATGAGACAAGCCCTATTATTTATATCCTTTAATGGTTTGGGATTGTTATGCTTACAAGAAAAACTCTGCCGAAATTTTCCTAGAATCTAAAGGAGATAAGATATAAGCTTGTGACATGTTCTAACGAGAAGAGATGTTGTGCAACAAGGTAATGGCAGGACGACATTAAGCTAGGAGTATCATTAACAACTATACGAGATGAGTCAAATACTATTGAATTAATAGTAGCAGTCGTTATAAGAGCAACATTGATACGGTAGAGAGAAATGCTTGGTATTACTTAAACATGCCATGCAAGAGAAAGGGTAACTCCAATAGAGTGTGGTACTGGAGTATTGATTGGACGGATAAGTGCGAGTAAGATACGATGAGTTTACTAGTAACTAAAGTATCAGTACCCGGAGATAGAGGTACGAATACGAAGGGTTATAATGAATGAGAACATGTTGGTAAAACAATTTATATGGTAAGTGTAATAGAACTGATTAGAAAGAGTAACAAGTTGAGTATGCTTACTTCACAAAGTTTATCCTATATTATAAGCAGGCTTGCAAACGAGGTAAAGAAGTGGCATTCTATAGCGTTGATTATGATCAAGGTATAAGGAGGGCATAACAAGAACTGTAATACAAAGTATAACGAGGAAACGACCAAGGAGGTGACATGTCCCGTATGAATAAAGAGTGAATGCAAGAGTGAAACCAGCAAGCGAGCCATGGGGCAGTAGATGACAAAGCTTAAAAGACCTCGTTAGGGGAAAGTCCAGCATAGGGATTCCTCAATGACAGAAGTGATAGCCAACAAAAAGGGGGAAGTCAACTTGAAAAAGAAATCAGAGAAAAGAGATATGGCATAGTAGCAGTAGTTTGCGATTGGTATAATCAAGAGTATGAGTGATATCTTTAGCTGGATGTAAAAGACCAAGACTACAGAAAGATGAATAGCGAAATAGGACGCTTGTTAGAAAAAGGATCAACACAATAAGGGTGAGAGGGGATGATCAGAATGAACAAAAATATGTTTTGGTAGCACATAATTGATTGTACAAAGGTAGTATATTGTAAAGGACAAAGCGGTACTAAGTTGAGAATATGGTCCCTCGTGCAAAGAATAAAGGGATTGATTATAAAGCGGAAGGAAACAAGATAAATTGAGGAGGAAGGAATGTAAAGGAATAAGAATAGGAATAGGAAGAGAAGGAAATAGGCTGCAAAGTACGCCCACTTAAGAAGTAGTCGTGTTATGACTAAAAGAAAATGTATCTCCTATGAATATCGTATACCAGGTTAGAACGAGTAAAGTATATGAAGTGATGAGCTAAAAGGAAAGAGATGATCACGAGTTATGAGTTTACCGTACGACGATAAAGTGATAGAGTAAAGCTATCATCAACGACAAATATAATACGGTTATGATTGGGTTTGAAATCAGGGTTGAGTGCAAAACAAGAGTAAAAGAATATGAGGCATGATGGGTGTTAGTAGCGTATGCGACTTAGGCCCTGGAGAACAAAGATGACGGTACCAGTGAACTTTGAGCACCGAAGAAGAGGACAACTGACATTATATGGATGGTATGGATAACTAGACCTACTACAATTGTGAGCATCCCTATGGGACAAAAAGTTGTTAATTGGAGCGGAGTTAGACATTGATTCATGACTACCGGATGAGCTAAGTAAAATACATTCTTGTTCGGATAGCCATATCGGTTGTATTATTTCGTTACAATACTACAAGGTGAGTATGTTAAGACTTCACATATGAATTATTGTAGCTATAGATTATGGGAAACGGCATGAATAAGATGTAGTATAGTGAGGGGTATATGAATTCAAGATTTGACGGTGAGGCAACGGATTTGAGAATGGTACAAGTAAAAACCCTTAAAGGGGGGAAGCGAATAAAGAGGATACAAGTATGGAGATTGAAATGATGGACCCTATGATGTGACAGATATAGACTCTAAAATAAATAGTGAGAGTTATGCAGAAATGAGTCTAATGACTAGTAAAAAATGACCACGAATTGAACAGGCATCTGAAACTGTAACGGAGACCATTCTCGAAGACCTTGAACAAACGTGTCATTGAGAGCAAATAACTCAAGAAGTATGGTAAAGGATGGCGATGTTGTACTAGAATAGAGGCAAAGGCACTAGCGGTAGAGTCGTTGTTAATGCTATCGCTATTTATGAGCGACAATTAAGAAAACGACCTAAGGTTTTCTATAGCAGGACACTAGATATGATAATCAAGGAAAACAAAATAAAGGAAGGAAGAGAGCACGACGAGATAAGTTACTACAGATAGACAAAATACTTTTGGTATGAATGATACCGAGCCTAGTCATGGTCGGGTGCGCGAAACACCGAACCTTCGTGGTCGGGCATGCTATGTAAATGATATGTATATGAATATGACCATGGATACGATATGTAATTGAGTACGATTATGAATACAGATGCAGATATGGATACATGTATATGTATAGATGTGTATGTACACGAATCACGCAAGAACGATTATGTAACTCGCAAGTAATTATACGTCGCCAATGAAAACCAAGTGGATACTTAAAAAGAGGAGTAAGAGGTAAACAAGAATAGTGTGGTCATGATACTCTGGGTCATTTGAAGGAAAATATATGGTAAATTAAGTCGAAATGTTGAGTTGGGATTATCGTTAGGGATAAACAGGACAATTATTTTGAATATGACACAAGTACATGCTATACGCTTACTACAGTAACCTTGGGGTGTAACAACTTACGAAGGCAATAAGATCACTGAATGAAGGGGAAGCTTAGTCCCCGATACATTAGGCCTTATGAGATGGTATGCAAAATAGGCAAGGTGGCTTATGAATTAGATCTACCATCCATGTCTCTATGCTTCGTAAATATGTTGGCAATCCTACTAGGATCGTGCCAGTAAATGATGTTCAAGTGATAGAAAAGTTGATCTATGAAAAGGTACCCACTGCCACATTAGATAGGCAAGTACGGAGACTTCGAAATAAAGAAGTGGCCTCAGTTAAGGTCTTATGGCAGAATAACAACCGAGAAGAATGACTCGGGAAGCGGAAGAAAATATGAAATCCAAGTGTTCGCACTTGTTTCAGCCCTGGGAGAGATTCGAAATGAAAAACTAACATTATGAGGTATGTATACTTTCTTTTCATACTTTTGGTCGTGTGTGGCCATTGATGTATATTGATATTGTATTGTAGCCCTGTGAGGCAATGTTATTATAGGTTGTTGTGACAGGACAGTAGTGCCACGTTACAGGAGAAACTGTGGCGAAGTTTTCATAGAATTCCCGAGTGTGTAACATTCGAGGACGAATGTTCCAAAAAGGGGGAAGACTGTTACACCTTGGAAATTTCATGTCGTCGCATAGTGAACCAATTGAGCTTAAGGATAACAGGAAGTTCTTAAGACTATAAGATGAGTATTTGGTGGTCTTAGAATGCGTACGTTAAGATCTTTAAGCTATATGAATTGATAGAATAAGGATTGATAAAGATAAGTGGAGTATAAGTAAGGTTTAAGAATGGTTTTGTAAATTATTGCGTTAAGAATTGTTTTGTAAGGTATTGAGGACGAGTTATGGAGATGTTTAGATCATTAATGAAGTATTAAACAAGTGTTAAGAAGGTTGTATAAGGATTGGAGATCAAATGAAATGACGCGGACAACTTCGGAAAAACGCTGTGAGTTCAACGACCATGTTTCACGGACCGTGAAACTTTCCACGGACAGTATACTGGTCCGTAGAATACCCAGCAGAGATGATGGTTTCCTGGTGGTGACCCACGACCAGTTGTACGAGCCGTACAATATTCCACGGACCGTACAAGTGTCCGTGGAAATCCCGACGGGCTGAGTAAGTTCAATTATATATATGTGATCCCACTTCATTTATTTCATTTCCCACACACTTCATCATTTCTCAAGACCTCTAGAAGGTTCCATACATTTCATCCACAAGAATTCGAAGGAAATTGATGATCAACTTCATTAAACCAACAAAGATCAAGAGTATGAAACCCATTAAAGTCATCTAAGCCAACACATTTCAAAGGAAGTGAGTTAGGGTTTTTGGTGCAAGAAGAGTATTGCTACTCAAGGCTTGTTCCTACAATATCTAAGGTTAGTTTTACGATATTTTCATGATGTTTAAGATATTGAGAAGTTGAAACACTTGGATTGATTAAGAATATAGAAAATGGGTCATAAATGTGGGAATAGTGCTATTGTTTAGTAGTAGTTTGGATTGAATCATGAATATGGATATGTTGTGATTGTAAGTAGATTATGAATGTCATTTAGAGCATGGAATGAGCATTATACGTGAAAGAACGTAAAAGTGAATTATGACCATTATTATAGGGAAATTGAAGTGAAATTGTGAAATGTGGATAATGTAGATAAATGATGATTGTTATTTATGATAATATGAATGATGTTATGGATGTTTGGGAGTTGGTATGGAATATGGAGGAACTCATATAAACAAAGGAAATGCTGCCCAATTTTTCCTATAAATAGTAACATGTTCTTATAGTCGATTAACTAATGTTAATGCGAATTCTCATGAAGGTAGAAACGTGGGCATTGAAGGAGAACAAGCAAGCGATAGATTAGTTAAACGGAAAAGGTATGTGAGGCTAGTACTTTCTTTCTGTTATAGCCCGTATTTTGAACGTTTGGATATTTCAAAGTCGTCGTGGGAAGTTAAGGACGAAACCATTTTCAAAAACTACATTAATGCGCAAGTCGTTAAGAATATCATTTATGACCATTATTAGTATGAAAATAATGTGAGAGCCTAGGGGCAAGAGGAGAAATTTGCAAAATGACCAATGGAAACAATGTGGAAGGCTAGGGGTAAAATGGTCATATTGAGAAAAGTCGAGGGACGGAACGGGAATTTCACAAAAAATTTATGAAAGTTCAAAAGGGCCACATTGGCCATGTGATGGAAACTATATGGGCCAAGGTGTACATGGCAAGACTTTGGTTCATCTTTTATGCTAGGAAAATTTCAAGAAATTAAAGGAAACTTCTAGAGAGGGGCATGTGCCCCTCACATGCTTGAAATTATAACTATATATATGTGACTCCCTTTCTAATTCAAGACAAGATAAAGATGAACAAAAATAAAAGAAAGAGAGAGAGGTGAGTTCGACTAGGGGCTGGCCGAAACCAGCCCCTCAAATTTGATCATGGAGGGTTGTTTTCTTCTAGTTTCTTGCTATGGGGAAGATGCTTGTCAACAAGGTGGAGTTGTTGGAGCAAGTAGAATACTTATATGGATGGTTCATGAGTCATAACCAAGTGGAAAAGATGAAGGATGAAGGTAAAGAACTAACCCTCTTTTATGTGTTATGAATATTGTTGAAGTATTGTAGTATGTAGAAATGAGTGAAATTTGTGAAACATGTGTGTATTGGTGTGTGTAGCCGTGTGTATGGGCTGTTTTGGAATAGAAAGAATAAGCAAATTTTACTTCGTATTAAAATTGTTGTTATGAAGGATTCATGCGTATTGTAGTATATGGAATTGGAAGAAATTCATGAAATATGGAATTGTTGGGGGTTGGCCGTATGGTCCCCTTTTGTGTAGTTGGGAATGAATAAATTGTTGTTAGTATTTTGGTTGTCGTCGTTGAGAGTTCTATGATGGAAAATGAAGTTTTGATAATCCAAGTTAAGATTTTAATTATGCGGGCTGATTTGGAAGCTAATGTGATTGTAATATAGTCGTGATGCGGTTTCTTGAATTTATGAAATGAAGTTGTAAATGAATGTATTGTAGCATAATGTGTGAATTTGGGAGGAAAGAATGTGTTTAGTGTTGGTTGAGTTGTTTGTAATATCGTGTGAATTGTTTAAAGGGTCTGGAATATTGTTTCGATTGGGTTCGGATTAGAAATGGAATGTATGAACGATGATGTTGGTTTGAGTGTAAGTAGTCGAATTAAGTATAAGATTATGATGTTGAATTGTGTAGGAGTCGCTAATGTGAAAATGTGTTTTGAACCTCTTATTGGTGTGTTAGTATCTTTGTTGGTTTGGCCGGGTTAAATTCCCGGATGGTTGTTGTTGATTTGGGGCCGAGCCTTCTTCTCGGGATTGGTACATTTACAGAGGAGATGCTGCCGAAATTCCGGCAGAACATAAGAAAACGTGTTTGAAAGGTTAAGGCAAGTATGTGACAACGAGTCTAACGAATGAATGAATCCTTTTGGACGTAGATTGACAAGATGGATGAACCCTCTTGCGTGTAAGAAAACAAGTTGGATGCGTAAGCACAACCAGTTGGTCGTCGCCCAGGTATGTGAGGCTTACCTTTCTTTCCTTGGCATGCCCTAGATCCATGTAGGATATGATATGATATGTATCTTGAGGTTATTCCATTCTGTAATTCGAAGTCTATTTGTGATCTGTATGTTTTCCCTAACTTAAGTGTCAAATGAGTCTGATAGGTGAATTGTGATTTAAGTATTTTTGATATAAACATTCTGGACTAATCGTGCCGACACAAATGTTCTGACGTAAGTATTTGGCATAAGTGTTCCGATATGAGAAATTCAGATACAAGTATGGACTCTGACCTGAATATTCCGACATAAGTAGGTTGAATTAAGTATCCTGGCATAAACCTTTTGATATATTTATTCTGACTTAAGTATTCCGACGTACGTATGATTCCAAAGGTTCTATTTGGTTTGATCCATAATCATGTCTAAAAGGGTAGTTAACCTGATTACGGCTTTGGTTTTCCAAGAAAAGCTTCTGAAATGATTGGAGAGCGTTTTGTACTTCGAACGCTCGTAACTTTTGTATACTAACTCCGATTGACCCGAAACTTGTTCTGGACCGTCACATGTCGATAGGCATTCTGTCATAATCCTTTTGATATATGTATTCGGACCTAAGTAGTCGGTTAGAGGAAATCCGATGCAAGCAATTTGGAACATGTATTCTGGTTGAGTAAAAGCGCTAAGTACCTTGATAGAAATATTCTGTTAAGAGTAATTTGACATAAAGTATTCTGTAATAAGGAATCTGTTATGCATATTCTGAGAATATGTTTGAATAATCTATAAGTAATCGGTAATAAGTAATCTGTATGGACATTCTGAGAATACGTTTGATTAACTTATTGAGCTTGAGTTATGCGCATTTGATTCTTCATGACTCTGCTCGTGCATATGTTATGATTTCCTTCACCGAGTCCCGGGCCGGTATGTATCGTGCGGATGGTTCGCCGGGTCCTCTGTTGGGGGCCGGGTTCCATATATGAATTCCGAAGTATGATGTGTCCGGTTCCGGGGTACTGTGTTATATGTCCGTCCCCGGTTACCGAGGTTATGTTACGAAGTATGATGTGTCCGGGCTCGGGGTGCTGTGTTATCTGTCCGCCCCCAGGTACCGTGGTTATGTGTGATGTGTGACGGAGATCGGAGAAAAACTTCTGGAAGTTAGATGTGCTGTGGCGCCAAAGGCAGGAGTGGCAGCCACGTTCCTATGCTATCGTGCGCATTCATTGGCACTGTTCGTCGGTTCCTCGGCGTGTTATCTGTCCCCGAGGCCACCATGCATATGATATGATGTGACCGTCCCTCGGCGTGCTATTTGTCCCCGAGGTTATCGTCTGTATGATATGGCACTTGTCCCGGCGTGTTATTTGTCCCCGGGGTTGCCGCGTATGTGATACGATATCCGATTCTGATATGCATGACTTATGTGGGAAAGTAAGTATTCTGACCTTCCGTACATTCTGTATTCCGTCTGCTATGTGATGTCATTCAAGCAATTTGTACGTTCTGAAATTTGTCTGGTATACGAGATGAGTAAGTATGATTCGTGTCTGGAAAAGAAAAATGATAAGTGTTTGATATTTCTGAATAAGTTTTTGTATGTTGTTCTGTCTATATCAGTCATGGTTTCGTTTTCTGTACTTATGCCTTACATACTCAGTACATATCCGTACTGACCCCCTGTTCTTTGGGGGCTGCGTTTCATGCCGCGCAGGTACCCACAAATGGCTAGACGAGATGAGCTGAAGATGTTCCAGTGGATTGGCGGGCTCCATTTCCTCCAGGAGTGCTGCCGAGTCAGGGTATGTATGTTGTGATGTCCGATCAGTATTAGAGACTTTGCAGACAACGTCGTGGGTAATGACAGTCATTCTGTAAGCGGTTTCATCAGCCGATATGTTATTTTTGTGTCGCATAATAAATTTCGTACAATTACAGAATTGTTAAATTCTGGAAATAGTAAGCGGAAGATTTCGAAAACACAACATGTATTTTATTTGTAATTGACTTTCAGAAAAAAAAATTTAGGTGTGTAATCAGGGTCTGCGGGTTCGCTCGGCTCCGTATGTGGGGTCGGGTGCCCATCACACCCTAATAAGATCAGGGTGTGACACTTTCTATGGGATTAATCCTATGGTATGATTTTCCTTCTTCTCTATGAATATTCTATATCTCGGAAAGCTAAGAGTCTATGTCCATGAATAGCTACATGAGATAAGACATACATTATGAGTTCAATTATGATGATGATGAGTTAAGTATAAAGATTCTAGAGTTAGTGATATGATGTTCCTATAACGCTAATGATGTCGTATGATGTATACACTCACCTCATATACTATTCCCTTCAAGGTGAGGCAGAATACGATTAAGTCAATGATGTCCTTCATTGTATCCACTCACCTTACATATTATTTCCTTCAAGGTGAGGCAGAATGTCATAAAGTTAATGATGTCGTTTATTGTATACACTCACCTTATCTACTATTTCCTTCAAGGTGAGGCAGAATACTTGTAAATGTTCCATAATGGAATCGGGGATTCACGACCATAGGTCACCTCGATAAAATATAGCTATCTTTGAGTTATTATACTTGCATTATGATGAGTATATGTTATTTTTATGTATTAACACACCACTAGTGGGTAGCTTACATCCCAGACGCGGGAGGCCTGGACGCGGGTTATACATTATCACACTGTACCTATATGGACGGACAACTCATACATTTATATACATATACACTTATATATATTTACGCATACATGAGATGATGATGATTATGAAAGTAAGCCAGCATGCATTATTTCTTTTATGATTAACAGTCAGTTACAAATTGCTCCTCATTTGATGCCTCCTCATTTCATTGATGTTTCATTATTGTTTATGCCTTACATACTCAGTTCAATGTTTGTTCTGACGTCCGTTTTCTTTGGACGCTGTGTTCATGCCCACAGGTAGACAGGGAGGCAACCTAGACTCGTAGGAGCTATTAGCTGATTTGAAGAGCCCTCCATTTTTCGGAGGTGCCATTGATTATTCTTCTGGTATATATGTATATGTATGTTTGGGCACGACGGGGGTCCTGTCCTGTCCATATGTCTAGTACTCTAGTAGACGCTCGTAGATGCGCAGTGTGGGTAGTATGGTCTCACAAGTTTCCTCATTATATATATGTATGTATATTATTTTGATAGCCGAAAGGCACATGTATATAAAGTAAATATGTTCCAAATGATAATAGTTACCATGGTTATGAGCATAAGATGCATGAATGAGAGCAGATGAGCAATAGAACGAGTGGTGCTCGGTGGTTAGCCTCGGGTACCCGTCGCGGCCCCTAGTCGGGTTGTAACAGTATAGGCGGGACAGGACCCCGCCATGCCCATAAGTATGTACACAAAAGAATAGATACCAAAAGCTTTAGCTCCGAATGAAATGGAGATCCACTACGTAGCCCCTGAGTAATAAAGCTATGGATCAAGTCTGTCTCCCTGGCCACCTGCGGGCATGACGCAGCGTCCACAAACAAAAGGACGTCAGTACAAAGAATGAGCTGAGTATGTAAAGCATAATCAACATCATTATAGAAGCATAGTAGACAACATAAGAAATAGTGTATGATGGGAGGTAGTAGAACCATCATCATAACACTTTCTTGCGTTTCATAGGGACCTTCCATTTCTAATGCGTGATTGTGTACATACATCCATATCCGTATTTGTATTCGTATCCGTATTTATTTACATTTTCATATCCACATTCATATTCATATGCATATTTATATTCATAGCATACTCGACCATGAAGGATCGGTGTTTCACATACCCGGCGATGGCAAGGCTCAGTGATTATACATACCTGGCCCTACCGAGGCTCAGGGTTATCCATACACAACTGCAGTGGTGTGCGCACAATACATATCATACCTGGCCATATAAGCTCGGTGTTACATAATAGTCGTACATAGACACATATACGTAAGAGCTCATAAGCGTCTTTGGCATCATTACTATCATTGTTTCATTACATCTATCCTTACAAGATCACTCATCATATAAGGAATTTAGTAGACTCGAATCATAACGAGAATCATGAGCTTTAGTAGCTTTAAAGATAGAATCATTTGGAAGACATTATAGACTCATGAAAGGATGGGTATATAGCCAAAAAACCATGTCTTATTGAAAGAAGGGTTAGCTTTACATACCTTTTCATTTATCTATTCTATCACTTGAACGTTCTCCTTCAATGCTCACGTTTCTACCTTCATTAGAGTTTATACTAAAATTAGAATATCGATAGCTTAGCATACTTGACTAAAGCTAGAGAAAATTGGGCAGCATCTCCTTTGTTTATACAACTTCCTCCATATCATATATCAACTCCCAAACATCTATAATAACATTCACAACCTCATATCAATAGTCTTTATTTACCTACATTATCCATATTCCTCAATTCACATCAAATTATCCATATCCATAGTCATAGCACACTATCACACTCACTCATATACAATGTCTATCCCATGTTATTAATGTCAATTATAGCATAATCATAATCACAACAAATCAAGAATCATGACTCAATCCAAGTTACTACTCAAAAATATCACTATTCTCACATTCATGACCCATTTCCTATCTCCTTCTACAATCCGAGTCTTTCGACCCCTCAATACTTTAAACAAAATGGAATGACCATAAAACTTACCTTAGATGGTGTAGGAATGGACTTTGGGTGGAAACACTTCACTTGAGAAAAACCCTAGTTCCACTTCCACATGGACTCCTTGTCTTGGATGAACCTTAATGTGTTTCTCACACTTGATTCTCTTGGTTTGCCGAAGTTGATCATTAGTATCTCTTGAATTCTTATGGGAGAGGTGTGGAGAAATGTTCTGGAGAGTTCTTGAGAGAAGGGCAGTGAAGATGAAATGAAATGAAATGAACTTGGGTCCCCTGTTTAATAATTCACAATTTGTCCCGCTTTGGTTTCGCGGACCAACATACGGTCCGCATCAGTTATACTGACCGTATGTTTGGCCGTACTTTTGGTCCAGTGAAGGCTGCAAATCTGGGCAGAATATACAAACTAACATACGGCCAGTATATTTTATACGGCCAGTATGTTGGGCCGTATAATGCCCAGCTTTTCCAAAATCGTTCTCGTCGACTCGTTTGATCTCCAATCCTTATGGAACCTTCTTAACACTTTTTTAGCACCTCATTACAATCTAAGGGACGCTATAACTCTTCTCCAAAGCATTATTAAGTCATCATTAATTTGGTACTCGTAAATCCTTTCCGATACATAATGTATACCTTGCCTTCCTTGGCAAACTTTCTTCTCTTACCTCAAATGTCTTTGAAATCTTAATTATGGTCATCAAATGCTATTTCTTACTTATTGAAATATCTTATACTTCGTGCCCTTCGTTAGTCTATTAATTGTGCATTAATGGAAAAAATTTCGAGGTGTAACATTCTTCCCCCCTTAAGAACATTCGTCCTCGAATGTTAAGTTCCCGGGGATTCTATAAAAATTTCGCCAGAGTTTCACCTGTAATATGGCACTACCATCCTGTCACAGCAGCCCATAATAACAATGTCTCACAGGGCCACAACATAATAGCAATAGAGTTTGGCCACACACGACCCAAATGCATACAAAGAAAACATACATACCTCATGATCTTAATGTCTCATCTTGGATGTCTTCCGGGGGTTGAAATAAGTGCGGGTACTTGGACTTCATATTTTCTTCCGCTTACCAAGTCATTTCTTCTCGGTTATTTTCTCTCCACAAAACCTTAATTGAGGACACTTCTTTGTTTCTAAGCCTCCCTACTTGCCTATCTAATATGGCAATGGGTACCTCTTCATAAGTCAAATTTTCTGTCACTTGAACATCATCCACTGGCACGATCCTAGTAGGATCTCCAACACCTTTACGAAGCATCGAGACATGAAAAACTGGGTGAACTGACTCCAAATCAGGAGGTAGATCTAATTTGTAAGCCACTTCACCTACTTTGCGCACAATCTCATCAGGCCCAATGTACCGGGGCCTAAGCTTCCCCTTCTTGCCAAATCTCATAACGCCTTTCATTTGCAACACCTTTAAGAATACCTAATCTTTCACTCGGAACTCTAAGTCCCTTCGTTGATTATCTGCATAGGACTTTTGACGACTTTGGGCTACTAATAGCCGATTCCGTATAAGCTTGACTTTCTCTATGGCTTGCTGGACCAAGTCTGGCCCTATCAATTTAGTCTCTCCTACTTCAAACCACCCAATTTGGGGATGTACACTTTCGCCCATATAAAGCCTCATACGGTGTCATTTTGATGCTAGAATGATAACTATTGTTATAAGCAAATTCAATAAGTGGTAAGTGATCATCCCAATTACCTCCAAAATCCAACATACATGCTCGTAGCATATCCTCGAGAGTATGAATGGTACGCTCAGCTTGTCCGTCAGTTTGCGGGTGAAATGTCGTGCTAAGACTAACCTGAGACCCAAACCTTCTTGGAAAGATTTCCAAAAATTGGATGTAAACTGAGTTCCTCTATCAGAGATAATACATATTGGAACACCGTGAAGTCGCACTATCTCTTTAACATAAAGCTTTGCATAATCTTCTGCCACATATATAGTTCTGACTGGTAAGAAATGAGCTGACTTCGTGAGTCTATCAACAATCACCCATATAGATTCATACTTACGTCGAGAACGGGGTAAGCCTGTAATGAAGTCCATGTTAATTACTTCCCACTTCTTAGTTGGAATTTCTATAACATGCAACAATCCGCCGGGGTTTTGGTGCTCGATTTTTATTTGTTAACAGTTGGGACATTGAGCTACAAATTCCGCTATATCCTTCTTCATCCCATTCCACCAATATATATATTTAAGATCATGATACATCTTCGTTGCTCCGAGGTGGACAGACTAACGGGAGAAATGGGCTTCTCCCAATATTTGGTGGCGTAATCCTGCCACATCAGGAACACATAATCTGCCTTGGCATCGGCCTGAGACCTCAAATGATGACTTCTTCTTCTGAGAGATTGTATCTTTGTAATGCATTAGCATGGGATCTTCGCATTGTCGCTTTTTCACTTCCACTACTAGCGACGAGACTGCTGAATTATGAATGATAGCTCCTATGCTACCTGAGTCCACTACTCGAACTCCTAGGCTAGCTAACTGCTGGAGCTCACGAGCCATTCCTATTTTCTCTAGTGAAACATCACACAACATCTTATGATCTGTATAAATATCCATATGAACACCATACAAATAATGTCTCCACATCTTTAATGCATGAATCACTATAGCCAATTCAAGCTCATGGGTTGGATAATTTTTCTCATGTTTTCCTAATTGCCTTGAAGCATATGCAATCACCTTACAATGTTGCATCAATACACAACCTAGCCCAATGCCTGAAGCATCGCAATAAACAACATAACCTTTCAATCCCTCTGGAAGTGTCAGGACTTGGGAAGAAATTAACCTATCCTTTAGCTCTTGGAAACCACGTTCGCAAGCATCTGTCCATTGAAACTTTGCTGATTTCTGGGTCAGCTTTGTGAATGGTGCAGAAATAGAAAAAAAGCCTTCAACAAATCTCCTGTAATAACCTGCTAAGCCCAGAAAGCTACGAACTTCCGTAAGAGTTGTGGGCCTTGGCCAAGTCTTCACGGCCTCAATCTTTTGGTTATCTACCCGAATACCATTTGCTGAAACAATGTGCCCCAAAAATGTCACCGAGTTCAACCAAAACTCACACTTAGAAAATTTGGCAAATAACTCTCGAGTTTGGAGAACTCTATGGAGAGTACGCAAATGATCCGCATGTTCTGCCTCAGACCTAGAATACACCAAGATATTGTAGATGAATACAATCACAAATAAATCTAGGAAGGGCCTGAATACATTGTTCATCAAATCAATAAATACTGCCAGTGCATTAGGTAGCCCAAATGACATTACCCGGAACTCAAAATGGCCATATCTTGTTCTGAAGGCTGTCTTAGGGATATCTTTCTCCCTAACTCTTACTTGATGATACCCGAATCTCAATTCTATCTTCAAAAACCATTTGCCACCTTGTAATTGATCAAATAAGTCATCAATCCTCAGAAGAGGATATCTATTCTTAATTATCACCTTATTCAGTTGCCGATAGTCAATGCACATTCTCAAGGAGCCGTCTCTCTTTCGGAAAAACAACACGGGTGCTCCCCATAGGGAAGAACTAAGCCTAATAAAGCCTTTCTCAAGCAAGTCCTTCAATTGCTCCTTTACCTCTTTAAACTCTGCGGGAGCCATTCTATAAGGTGGAATAGATATAGGCATGGTGTCCGACAACATATCAATAGCAATATCAATCTCTCTTTCCGGAGGAAGGCCTGGAAGCTCTTCTGGGAATACATCCGGAAACTCATTCACCACGGGAACTGACTGAAGAGTTGGCAGTTAAGCTTTTACATCTTGAACCCGAACTAGATGATAAATGCAACCTTTTGTGATCATTTTCCTTGCCTTTAGATAGGAAATAAACTACCTTTTGGTGACGCAATATTTCCCTACCATTCTAAAACTGGTTGTCCCGGAAACTAGAAACGAACCATTTTCATTCTACAATCAACATTGGCATAGCAAGAAGACAACCAATCCATACCTATGAGAACATCAAAAGTCACCATTTTTATCTCATGCAAGTTAACCATAGTACGATGGTCACAAATCACAACTATGCAATTTTTATGTACTTGGCTAGCTATTCCCGATACACCAACGGGTGTAGACACCTCAAACAATTTGATCGACTCTGGTTTGAATCCAAACAGACCAGCAATATATGGAGTAACATATGACAAAGTGGAACCCGGATATATCAAAGCATATACATCGTGAGAAAATACCGAAAATATACTTGTGACAATATCAAGAGAAGACTCAAGATCTTGGCGTCCAGCCAAAGCATAAATACGGTGCTGAGGACCGCTAGAACTGGGGACTCTTCCTCTGCCTCTACCATGGTCGATTCGCCCATGTGAACCTGGCCCCATAGGGCGTATAGATGATGAAGATCCGGCTACCGACCCTGAAGGCTGGGTCCTACCTCTACCACTAACTGAGGGGAAATCACGCATAATATGGCCTGCTCGACCACATGCATAGCAAACCTCAGAGCCTAATCGGCATTGGCCCCAATGTAACTTCCCACACTGGGAACATCGTGGCATGGGTGGCCTCGCCTAACCTAAATCACCTCTGAACTGTGAACCAAAAAAACTCTGACTCGGCCCGAAATGAGTAGATCTATCAAATCTCTGGCCTGTAAACCGTGGAGGCACACTGGTCATGGAATGGCCTGAGTCCCTAGAAAACTGTTGTCTGTGCCCGCCTCTAAACTCACTCGTCGGACTCGAAGATCTGGCCCTCGTGTTATACCCTCTATCATGCTCACACTCACTTATTTGTTGTTGTTGGCTTTCCTCTCAATTTTGGGCATGGGCTTGAATGTGTGAAATATCCATGTTGTCCTGAAGGGACGTAGTCAAGCACCTATCCATCAAATGTGGCCCTAGGTCTTTCACAAATCGGTGCACTCGATCACCCATATCCGCTACCATAGTCGAAGCATACCTAGCCAAAGAATTGAAGCGGAGATTATACTCTAAACCACTCATACTTCCTTGCCTCAAATTTAAGAACTTATCAGCTCTAGCTCGCCAAACCTCTAGAGGTAAGTGATGTTGGAGGAAGGCATTTACAAATTCCTGCCATACTAGGGGAGGCGCATTGGCTCCCTGTGAAGCCATCCAAACCGTGTACCAATGAACCGCAACATCCCTTAATCTATAGGATGCTAACTCCACCGATTTGACATCCGAAGCATGTATCAACCGAAGTGTCCTCAACATCCCGTCAATAAAATTCTGAGGGTCCTCATCCGGCTTTGATCCGAAGAATTCAGGAGGGTTCAAGCTAATAAAATCACGGGCCCTTGCACTAACAGCCCTATCACCTTGCCCTGTACCTTGCCGCTGAGTCTGGGAGGCAACCAACTGAGTAAGCAAATGAATGGCCTATTTTATATCTTGGCCCGAAGCATCCGGTGGAGGAGCTGGAGGTGCTAGAGCTGGAGCTGAGGCTCCCTCATGCTCCTCAGAAATAGGCACCGAATGAGAGGACTGAGATTGAGCCGCATTCTGGGACTCACTTTCCTCTACAACCGTTGGCGGTGCTCTTTCAGCCCTCTTTCCTGCCACTGTCTTGCCCTTTTAGGCTACCGTAGCCTTTCTTTCACATGCATCTCTGAAATACACAATACGCAGTTAAGGAAAAGAGAAATCCTTATATTATGGCTCTATCGCACGATCTTATAAAGAAAGAAGGTCATTCATTCCTAAAATGTCCGCAGCCTCTTGTTTATAAGTATGGCGCGCAACACACCCATAACCATGACTCTACTGGACACAGCTCGTAGACACACCCTAGGGCAGAACTGCTCTGATACCACTTTTGTCACGACCCCACCGGAGGGCCATGACGGGTACCCGGTGCTAACCCACCCGGGCACCTCTTATCATACATTCACATTTACATCTGGGTGAGCCACATAGCTTAATGATAATCTCTATCCATCATTCATGCTAATCTCATTGGGCAACAATACATTTATATCACCATCAACAACTATACCCATATCAATGTACACAAGCCGACAAGGCTATCAAAATGATATACAAAATATAAGCCGACAAGGCAAAATACATCTAACCATATACACATGTCTACGAGCATCTAAGGAGAGGATGTCACATCATACTGGCGGGACAGGACCCCGCCATGCCCATAAGTATGTACACAAAAGAATAGATACCAAAAGCTGTAGCTCCGAATGAGCATGTGTACTAGATTTCGGTGGTGGTTGGGATGACCACTTACCCCTTATTAAGTTTGCATATAACAACACCTACCATTTAGTATTCAAATGACTCCGTATGAAGCTTTATATGGAAAGAAGTGTAGATCCCCAATTGGGTGGTTTGAAGTCGGGGAGACACCATTAATAGGCCCAGAATTGATTCAACAAGCAGTGGGAAAGGTCAAGGTCATCCGAGATCGGTTGTTGACAGCCCAAAGTCGCCAGAAATCTTATGCGGGCAACCATCGATGAGTCTTAGAATTTCAAGTCGATGATTGGGTATTCTTAAACGTGTCACCAATGAATGGAGTGATGAGATTTGGTAAGAAAGGGAAGTTGAGTCCTCGATACATTGGACCTTATAAAATTGTCCGCAAGGTGGGACAAGTAGCTTATGAATTGGACTTACCCTCGGAAGTCGAATCAGTCCATCCGGTTTTCCATGTCTCAATGCTTCGTAAATGTGTTGGAGAACCCACTAGAATTGTGCAAGTAGATGATGTTCAAGTGACAGAAAGGTTGACCTATGAAGAGATATCTATGGCCATACAAGATAGGCAAGTGCGAAAGCTTAGAAATAAAAAAGTAGCCTCAGTTAAGGTCTTATGGAAAAATAACAACTGAGAAGAAATGACTTTGGAAGCGGAATATATGGTCGGGCAGACACCGCTAAGGCGGGCACTGTATACACCATGTCTAGAGGGCATGGGCAGACACCACTAGTGGGGGGGAATGAGATGATTACCCCGGATGCGGGCTAATGATGATCACACCGTACCTATATGGTTGAGCAACTTATATATATATATATGCATATATGATATGATGATGATGTTTATGAAGTAAGTCAGCATGCATTCGTTTCTATTAAAACTAACAGTCAGTCCCAGTTTGTTCTTCATTTGATATCCCTATATTTCATTAACGTATTATTATTGTTTATGCCTTACATAATCAGTACAATGCTCGTACTGACGTCCTCTTTCTTTGGACGCTGTGTTCATGCCCACAGCTAGACAGGGAGGTGATCCAGATTCATATGAGCGATCAGCAGACTTGAGAGTACTGTATTTGTCACGACCCAACCCCGTGGGCCGCGACTGGCACCCTAGCTGGGTACCCGTACATACCTACCTGACCGAATTTCGTATTGTACCTACCTGACCGAATTTCTGTATTTCTTACTATCCGAAACCTGTACACCAGAAATACCAACCATGCCGCACAGGGCCAACACATATATACACACATACATATCATATCATATCGTATCGCAGCCACACGGGGCTGATAACTTCAAATAAGAATTATTACGTCGTCGACACTTACCACACGTGCCCAACTCAAACGGCGTCGGAGGCACTTTCCTGTTCACTTTTCTGTTCGATCTTTACCTTTATATTTCTGCCACACTTCAAACAACTTCTCCGACACACAGCTTTCATATTATTGCTTACCTGAGTACTGTGCGGCCTCCAATATCATCAGCCATAGTCTTCTGTCGATGCCATCCTTTGGCTGAAATTAAAAGTTAGTCGATAGGAGTTCATTTCCTACAGCTGGCTCTATCGCATGATCTACGATTCAAAGAAGGGTAACATCCTAAATGTCCTGTAGCCTCCTGTTTATAGATGTGGTGCACAACACATCGATAAACAAGACTCTACTAGGCACGGCCTGTAGACATTCCGAGGACTAACCGCTCTGATACCACTTTTGTCACGACCCAACCCCGTGGGCCGCGACTGGCACCCTAGCTGGGTACCCGTACATACCTACCTGACCGAATTTCGTATCGTACAGATTTTTTTTTTCAAACGGATATTACAGAAGTAGGCCGATACAGATACGGCACGCGCGCAAACATATATATACATATACCTGAACATGCAGACTTTTACATATAAGCCGATAAGGCTAACATACAGACGAAACCCGTAACCCACACATCTATCTACAGGCCTCTACAGACATACAAAATCATATGACGGGACAGGGCCCCGCCGTACCCAGAATATCCATACATACAGAGTATACAGAAGACAGAAGATATATACCAAAAGTATACGCTCCGGATCAATGGAGCTCTTCAAACAACAGAATTAGAACCCTACGCTGGCGGCGTATCACCTGGTGCGTCTGTACCTGCGGGCATGTAGCGCAGCCCCCGAAGAACGGGGGTCAGTACGGAAAATGTACCGAGTATGTAAAGCAGAAACATAACAGATACAATCATAGTCCGAACCGGAGTCACAGAAACATAACGGACAGAACCATAAATCAGACGGACGGACAGAGTCATGATCCAGACAGACATACAGAATCGTGGTCCATACAGATAAACAGAATTATGGTTCGGACAAACAGACGGAATCATAATCCGGACAGACGAGCAGAATCAGTATCCATACAGACGTACAGAATCGGAACCCATACGGACGTACCAAATCAGAATCCATACGGACATACAGAGTCAGAATCCATACGGACATACAGACATAGTCGTAGTTCAGACGGACAGACAGACAGACAGAAGTATACCTGACAGAATTATGCATGCAGAGTAGTGTAGAGTCATACTGAATCATACAGAATCATACAGAGGCATGTGCTTATATACATACTGATGGCACATGCATACAGACATACAGATCCTGGCCCTGTCTGGGGGCGCGGTAAACAGAACCCGGCCCTCTTAGTACGGGACGCGGTGGACAGACAGAATCAGATCAGATCAGATCATATCAGATGCCATCCTGGCCGCCATCCCCATACACATATCAATATATCATAATCATATAGATATAATAGATCCCGGCCCGCACACCGAGGGACGCGGTGAACAATGTAGAGGAATATGCACGATAACAGAACCTGGCCCGGGACGCAGTGAAGGAATGCATTGAGACAGCCACGAACAGATCCATGAGAAACCACATACATACAGACTCACATACAGACTCAATCAGACTGAAGGGTGCCAAACGGCGAGTCAAAATCAGAGTATACGGTTAGTATGCATAGTACGCGCCTATATCCTACTTGGGAAGGCACGACAGATTATTATCAGAATCAGATTCTCAGATGTTCAGAAATCATTTTGTAAGAATTTCATAAAAATAGTTGTATCATGATCAAAATAATAGTTCAGATGGTTTCTGAGAAAATCGGACAAAACGGAAGTATTTAAAGTATTACAGAAGATATCGGGCCTTGCGGGCCCGCCTCGGACCAACTCGAGGAAACATATGTAAATTATCGCTAATAGACCTTATGAGGTCATCCATAATCGTTTGGAAGTGTTCCGATTCCGTTTAGGGAAATTTTGTACAAAAACTCACTTTAAAGGCAATTTGTAAGAAAATAGCTTCAATTGAATTGAAGGAATTGGAGCGGTTTTCCGTCTCGAATTCCGGGGAACAGAGTCGTACTTAAGGCTCGCGGCCGAGCCTATCACATCCAGAACATGCCTAGGAACAAAGGGAAATGCTTCACATACCTCGATAGCGCCTTACGCTCGCTTGGCGTCAGTCCCAATTTCGTCCAAAATCTAGAAATGGTCAAGTTTACCATTTGTTAGTTTCAAAATTTTCAATAGTCCAACTTAACACATACTTGCCTACCGAAATTTCGGCAGCATTTCCTCTGTATATAAGACATCCCCGAGACTTAGCTCGGCTCAATTCATCATCACAACAACCCAGAATAACATCAAAACAACAATAGACATTAAAACATACACTATGGCATCACTAGCCATCTTTCGACATAACGAAACATCTTTCGTTTCAAACTTACATTTCCAAACCAAACTTATCATTTTCATATTCATCAACCATCAAAATCATTACAACATACGTCGAAGGCATATCATACCATTTTCACACAATATACATAAGATATGCAAACATTCAAACTCTCCATTAAGCCACTACTTTTCCAATATTTCCTAACCTTCAACATACAAGTTCATTATATATTTCCATCTTCCAAATTCATCAACAATAATCATAATTTGCCTCTTGATACATTCATTTCCATTTTTACATAAATCATAACAAAGTTGCATACTTTCCTACAACAACTTGATAACCATTTTTCCAAGACAATAAAGATTGTTGTCTTTCCATTCACTTCAGCATAACATACTTAACATACAAACAAGATCAAATTCATACTCCATCAACATATAACAATACCACACGGCCACCTCCTACATTCTTCAATTTTCACTAATTCATTCCACTTCCATTTCTAATACAATTTCCACCATACTACAACTAAATTACAACATGAATTCAAATCATCCAAGACATGTAATACATGTACATGTATTCGGCCAACAAGCATATTTTTCAACACACAAAATTTCCATGTTTTTCATTCATTCACACATACTACAACATACATATACCTTCCATAACATATCAAAAGCATAAAATCCTTACCTTTCTTCAAGTTCTTCACTTGGCACTAAACTTGTCCTCTTGCCAAACTAATTGTACCAAGTTGTAGAGGACTTTGCACTTAGTAGTATTCCCACAAGAATTGAATTTTAAACTCAAGGATTAGGCTCCAAAAATTTTCTTTCTTTTCTTTCTTTTTCTCCTCTCAAACCCGAAATGGTCTTGTTCCTTTTTCTTGATTTTTTTCTTGCTTTCTTCAACCTTTTATGGATATGTATAACCATATATAATATTACCTAATTAAATCATGGACTTGGGCCCTTCTTTTTACATAGCATGGCTGGTTGGGCCTCCCTTTTTGGGCCTTGTTTTATTATTTTTTTTTAAGTCCAACTTGTTGGCTACATATTGCAATCCATAAGGCAAATTTCCAAAATTCCAATTTTTGCCCTTGGCCACCTTTCGTAATTCCACACCATTGTATTCATTACCTACACATTCATCCCAAGGAAGGTCCAATTGTGGCCTTATTCATTGCAAGTCAATTTACCTTGAATTTTCGAATAAGCAAAAATGTCAGATGTAACACTATTGTTCCGGAGGTGCCATTG
Organism: Lycium barbarum; assembly: GCF_019175385.1. Classification (NCBI taxonomy): domain Eukaryota; kingdom Viridiplantae; phylum Streptophyta; class Magnoliopsida; order Solanales; family Solanaceae; genus Lycium; species Lycium barbarum. The sequence continues at coordinate 30,179,229 of NC_083344.1, read as the reverse complement.
CTTATGATTTTGTGTATATATATTTTGGGCACGACGGGGTCCTGTCCCGTCCATATGTCTAGTACTCTAGTAGAGGCTCGTAGATACATATGTGTGGGTAGTAGGGTCTCATGATTTCCTCATTGTATATATATTTTTTTGGTAGCCGAAGGGCTTATGTATATAGGTAAATATGTTTCAAAATGGAAATGGTTTTCCTATGACTTTGAGTATGAGCATAATGAATTAACGTAGAATGAGTATGAGTAATAGAACGAGCGGTGCTCGGTGGTAGCCCCGGGTACCCGTCATGGCCCCTAGTTGGGTCGTGACAAAAGTGGTATCAGAGCAGTTCAGTTCGAGAAAGTGTCTACGAGCCGTGTCTGGTAGAGTCTTGTTTATGGTGTGTTGCGCGCCACACTATTAAAAGGAGGCTACAGAGCATTTAGGAAAAATGACCATTCTTCTTCTTATGAGATCATGCGCTAGAGCTGTGTTATAAGATTTTCTCCTCCCTAATAGCATGTTATGATTTCAGAAATGCCGCCAAAGAGAAAAGCTACCGCCGCCCAGAAGGGCAAGACTACGGTAGGAAGGCGGGTAGAAAGGGAGCCGCCAATGAATGTAGAAGAGGGTGAATCACATAATGAGGCTCCGTCTAAAGCCTCTTCTACTCCGCCTATTATAGAAGAATAAGAGGGGGCTTCAGCTCCAGCTCCTATGCTGCCAGTTCCTCCACCGGTTACTTTGGGTCAACAAATGACTAAGGTTATTCATCTATTGACGCAGTTAGTTGCCGCCCAGGCCCAGCGGTAGAGTTCGGGTCCAACTGACCGGGCAGTTAGTACTAGAGCCCGTGATTTCATGAGTTTGAATCCTCCGGAGTTTTTCGAGTCAAACTCGGATGAAGACCCCCAAGGCTTTATTTATGAAATGTTGAGGACATTGAAGATTATTCATGCCTCTGACACTGAATCTGTGGAGTTAGCATCTTATAGACTCCGAGATGTGGCGGTACTTTGGTATAACAGTTGGATATCCTCAAGGAAAGAGAATGCACCTCCTCCAGTATGGCAAGAATTGGTAGATGCCTTTATCCGCCACTATTTTCCACCCGAGGTCCACTGAGCTAGAGCGGATAGATTCTTAAACTTGAAATAACGAAATATGAGTGCCCGAGAGTATAGCCTTCAGTTTAATTCATTGGCTAGATATGCCCCGACTATGGTGGCCACATGGGGGATAGAGTGCACAGATTTGTGAGTGGCTTAGGGCCAAACTTGTTTAAGGACTACTTGACGGCTTCATTGCAAGATGGGATGGACATTTTCCGCATTCAGGCCCATGCCCAGAACATAGAAGGGCGACAAAATCCACAAAGGGATGAGCGTGATATTGATAGAGGGCAAAGCAAAAGGGCAAGATCTATGGATGTAGGCAGCGATTTTAGAGGGGGATCGAGGCAGACATATCCTAGAAACTCAGGCCAGTCGGCGACAAGTGCACCTCCACGATTTACAGGTAAGAGATTTGACCACTCCATTCCTTCAGGACAGGGTCAGAGTTCGAGAGCTTCAGGTTCCCAGTTTGGGGGTGATTATAGCAAGAGGAGACTACAAGTACCACAATGTGTCCAGTGCGGTAGATTACATTCCGGACAGTGTCGCTGAGGTTCAGATGCTTGCTATGCCCGTGGCCAGGTTGGGCACATGATGTGAGATTGCCCGTCGATGGGTGGTAGAGTTGGGGTTCAGCCCACAAGATCAGCGGCTGGTTCTTCTATTTTCCTATGACTTTCTTACATCCAAGAAGTTATGAGTCTATGATTATAAGGAGCTTCACATGAGATAGAGAAACGAGATATGTTGAGAGCATGATAGTGATGAGTTATGTCTAAAAATCCAAAAGCTAATGATTTTAACTATGATCCATTGATTGTTGATTATTGTAGACACTCGCCTTATAAGCCAGTTCCTTCAAGGTGAGGCAGAATGCTTAGGAATGTTCCATAATGGAATCGGGGTTCACGACCTTATGTCACCCCGATGAAGTATAGTTATCTTTGAGTTCCTATGCATGCATTATGATGAGTACTTTATGATGATATTACACCGCGCATATATGGCCGGGCAGACACCGCTAAGGCGGGCAACGTATACACCATGTCTAGAGGGCATAGGCAGACACCACTAGTGGGCGGCATGAGATGGTTACCCCGGACGCAGGAGGCCTGGACGCGGACTAATGATGATCACACCGTACCTATATGGTCGGGCAACATATACACATATATATGCATACATGATGTGATTATGATGTTTATGAAGTAAGTCAGCATGCATTCTTTTATATTAAAACTAACAGTCAGTCCCAGGTTGTTCTTCATTTGATATCCCTATATTTCATTGATGTAGTATTATTGTTTATGCCTTACATACTCAGTACAATGCTCGTACTAACGTCCTCTTTCTTTGGACACTGTGTTCATGCCCACAGGTAGACAGGGAGGTGATCCAGATTCATAGGAGTGATCAGAAGACTTAAGAGCACTCCATTGTTCCGGAGGTGCCATTTCTTATGATTTTGTGTATATATATTTTGGGCACGACGGGGTCCTGTCCCGTCCATATGTCTAGTACTCTAGTAGAGGCTCGTAGATACGTATATGTGGGTAGTGGGGTCTCACGATTTCCTCATTGTATATATATCATTTTGGTAGCCGAAGGGCTTATGTACATAGGTAAATATGTTTCAAAATGGAAATGGTTTTCCTATGATTTTGAGTATGAGCATAATGAATGAACGCAGGATGAGTATGATGAGTAATAGAATGAGCGGTGCTCGGTGGTTAGCCCCGGGTACCTGTCATGGCCCCTAGTTGGGTCGTGATAGAACCATGCCTTATTGAAAGAAGGGTTAGCCTTACATACCTTTTCGTTTAGCTATTCTATCACTTGAACGTTCTGTTTCAATGCTCACGTTTCTACCTTCATTAAAGTTAATAATAACATTAGAAAATCGATAGCTTAGCGTACTTGACCAAAGCTAGACAAAATTAGGCAGCATTTCCTTCGTTTATACAACTTCCTCCATATCATATATCAACTCCCAAACATCTATAATAACATTCACAACCTCATATCAATTGTCTTTATTTACATACATTATCCATATTCCTCAATTGACTTCAAATCACCCTTATCCATGGTCATAGCACACTATTACACTCACTCATATAGAATGTCAATCCCATGTTCTTAATGTCGATTATAGCATAATCATAATCACAGCATATCAAGAATCATGACTCAATCCAAGTTACTACTAAAAAATATCACTATTCTCACATACATGACCCGTTTCGTATCTCCTTCTACAATCCGAGTCTTTCAACCCCTCGATACTTTAAAAAACATGGAATGACCATAAAATTTACCTTAGATGGTGTAGAAATGGACTTTGGGTGTAAACACTTCACTTGAGCAAAACCCTAGTTCCACTTCCACTTGGATTCCTTGTCTTGGATGAACCTTAATGAGTTTCTCACACTTGATTCTCTTGGTTTGACAAAGTTGATCATTAGTATCTCTTGAATTCTTGTGGGAGATGTGTGGAGAAATGTTCTAGAGAGTTCTTGACAGAAGGGGAGTGAAGATAAAATGAAATGAAATGAACTTGGGTCCCCTGTTTAATAATTCACAATATGTCCCGCTTTGGTTTCACGGACCAACATACGGCCCGTATAATTTATACTGACCATATGTTTGGCTGTACTTTTGGTCCAGTGAAGCCTGCCAATTTGGGCAGAATATACGGCCAGCATGTTGGGCCGTATAATGCCCAGCTTTTCTGAACTCGTTCTCGTCGACTCGTTTGATCTCCAATCCTTATGAAACCTTCTTAACACTTCTTTAGCACCTCATTAACAATCTAAGGGACGTTATAACTCTTCTCCAAAGCATCATTAAGTCATCAGTAATTCGGTACTCGTAAGTCCTTTCCGATACATAACGTATACCTTGCCTTCTTTGGCAAACTTTCTTCTCTTACCTCAAATGTCTTTAAAATCTCAATTAGGGTCATCAAATGCTATTTCTTACTTATTGAAATATCGTATACATCGTGTCCTTCGTTAGTATATTCACTGTGCGTTAACGGAAAATTTTCCGAGGTGTAACATTCTCGAACTCGCAAATCTACAATCAAGGGAATTCACACTATCGTTAGGCTTGTTATCAAGTGCTTATCCTAAGCTTTTAAATTCACTCTTTCTAGGATCTGCCGAAATTTCGGCAGCATCTCCCCTGTTTATATCCCTAGTCCGAAATCCCAATACAAACAAAACAATAGCAATAGCAATACTAATATCAACAACATCATCATCAACACCAAATATTCCATAAAATATCCCACACGATGTTTTTCAACATACAACAACAATATACACCTCATTTCTTCCCAATCAAAGAGCATAATCTCATCAACACACAACCAACATTAGATACCATCCATATACATGTAAATCATCCCAACCACACGGCCACAACATGCTGAAAACAGTCCATAACACAACAACTACAACGCAACACTTTATGACCTTTTCTCCATAACTATTTTCTCCAAAACTATTTTCACTTTTAAGACTTGCTAAATCTACACATGAACTTAACATAAGAGATAGGGTGAATAACATACCTTATACTTGATGAAACGCAGCCACAACAACTTTCTTCAACACCAGACTTACCACAACATCAAGTAGAAGCAACAAGAATCACCTTTCATGGACTAGTTTGGTGTAATCTTGTTAAATTCTTGACTTAATTGTCTATAAATGTTTGGTGGTTGTGTTGGGAAGTTTCTAGGACTATTGAGAATGTAAAATGCTGAAAAAATGGAGTAATGGGATATTTATACCCCTCCTAAGTCGGTTCCACCGGCCTTCTCAAGTAGGACCCGCGGAAGCCATTTGGCAGCTTGGAGTCTTTATCTTAAAATGACCATAACTCTTGATCCCGTTATCGTATGAGGGCCCACGACCTATGGTTGGAAAGCTCTTTAAATTATCTACAACTTTCAGTTTTGGTGTGTTTCCAAATTCCAAACGTATAATAGCGTTTTGGCCCTTCCAATTCAAATCATCCGAAAACGTATCCTTAAATAATCCTTTCGCAGGGCTTATGCCCATATTTGGCTTAAGGGTCTTTCTTATGACTTGTTCAACTTCCCATGTACTACTCATATCACTTTTCATATGTCCTTATAAAATTGCGGCATGTGGGCCCTACATTAACTTACGGTTACGAGGGCTACTTCAAAGTCCATACTTGAAACAATCAATACTTATGAATTTCAACATACAGAACCACAGGGTGTAACATTCTTCCCCCCTTAAAAACATTCGTCCTCGAATGTTGTAGTTTACAACCCACAACATCTCTGTTGGTTCGTTGCCTTCCTCTTAGAATCCGATCATCGTACCTTTATGCTATAAATTGATCAGTTTCTTTCCGTTCCCTCTTAACTCTTTCATTGGTCTCATCTATGCACTCCATCACCTCTTTGTTCTTATGTACATAATTAGATATCAACTCGTATCCCGCTCTCGTTCTGTTTTCTTTATCGTAGTCTTAACTTGCCATGCCATAACCACCCATCGTCTTGCAAGTACTCCCTTTTCTTCACTCCTTGTTTCCCTATTAGTGGATAGCTCCCTTGCTCAAATACGACGCCCTTTTTGCATTTACTCATTCAGTGGAATCTTGGATTATCCCTTCTTGTACCCGTTGATCTTAGACTCACACTGTATTGACTCCATGTAGTTCATCAGCCAGGCTCTATAATCTTTTACATCCTCATCACAGCCGCTCTCGCACTGAAACTCCCCAATTGTTTGTTCAATATCACTTTATTACTAATAAAAATAATGATTCTGCCCCTCGAGCTATCCTCCCCAATTCCTTTCAAAAATCATTCATAACGATATCCAAAATGCGTATGTACATAATGTTTCCTCACCATTTTCATTATTCTCAGATGCATATCAATTGGAGCAACCTATAATCCGAGTTCAAACTAATTCCATAGCTCACTGCATCTTTGAATTCCTACCAAAATGTTTCCCCTAATTTCCTTTCCTCAACCTCACGATACAATTCCAAAAGCATACGGCTATAGAAATTCTTACTTCATTACGACTCTTTTGCAACACATATATATTTAGCCTCGATTTCCTTGTACCGGCGATTACCTCCTTAGTCATTACTCTCTGTTAGCCTTCCAGCATGCCCTTCTTACTATTGTAATCGGGCACAATTTCACGTTGATGGTTCCTATAATTACAATAGTATATGCTCTCCTATTTAGTGTAATTAGTGATCCAAGACGTGTTTCCTAATATCCGGTGATATGGCCAAACAACGCTCTTCCTTCCGTTGGATATTGCCAAACTGCCAACCATTGCTCTTTTTGCTACAATTGTAATTTCTTCCGGCACTAAGTTTCCCTCTTGTCGTCTATTCAATTACTCTCTCTGAAATTATTTTAGAGACCTTCCTTATTCTCTTTATTACTCTTTAGAATACGCCGGGCCTAGAAATATCACATCTTACATCCGCATGAAGGATTTCTTGATCCATCGTAATTCTTTTTTCATGCCTGCTTGTGGTTTGCTTATCTTTAATTCATTTATGCTCCCTCTTAATACATCTTTGATATGCCATTACATCCCAGATAGCTTTGCTAATTCATTATCCTCTCGCTTGTCCTTGGTGATTGCCCAATTTTTCCTTTCTCTTCTCTCCTTTTGATCAGCCCATTAATATACCTTTCCTACCTTCATTCTAAACCTTCCTTGGGTTCCTTCCTCCTCGAAGGCCCTTTTCCACTTGTTATTTTATAGTGTCGACCCTGAAGTTCATGAAATATTCCTTTAAATGTGCAAATGCGTTCTATTCTTAAGTCATCCTTTAGGAAAGCTTCTCCATATCAGAGGCAACCATGTCAATATGACTATGCACTTATCCCTTTATATACCTTTCGAGAGCTGAAAATCTCTTAGCATCGTTGCAGGGCTTGATCATTCTTTCTCTTACTTCACATTTCTAGTTGTGGTTACTATCCTTTAGTCCCACTTATTGAAGTCTGTTCTGTAGCCCCACACATTCATTTTTTTGTTCCACACTACCACACTTTATCCCTTTCGCATGCCTACCTTCGAATTTTATCTGAATAGTCCCGTGCTTTACCCGTCGTATCTCTCGAAAGCTTCACTCACCCTTGTTACTTACATTTTTTTTCATGACATTTTGGTCTCCTTACTTTCTGTATACTCACTTTCTTCCTTTCCCGGATGTCATTGCATTAGGACTTTCCAAATCTAACCTGTAATAAATAAAATAACATCAACTTACCTGGTAACATTTGTCACTTGAACTTCTCTACCCTGTTCTATTAATGCCTTCAATATATAGCAGCGTGGTTGCTGGGAGCACACATCGGTTGACGCGGCCACATATGGGATGGCATACACATACGTACATATATTTACTAACGCCTCGCTTCGAAAGTATTTCCGAATACCTTTCGAACTTATCTTAATTCTAAAGCTGTGATGCACCTTCTTTCTCTTTGTCGGTCTAGTCCGCCTCATCCTTCGCGATCTTTTAGAGATTCCAACCACTCCGCATACTCCAATTTCCCTTAGCTTACTCTAATTTCTCATCTGCCTCTTATATATGAATTTGTAGAGCTCTTAATATACTTCCCAGGGGGTCACCCATCCTAGTATTTCTCTCACCCAGCATGCTTAACCTTGAAGCTCTGATGAAATCCGGTGCATTAGTGCTGGTATGATCGCATCCACCTTACTGCGTGACCTTCCACACATGACCTAGAACAAGTTGAAGTTCTAACAGATTCCAATACATTCTCGTAATGCATCTCCCTCCAAATTAGAAAGGATCTCTTACTCTTCCAACTACGCAAATATTATTTTGGCCTTTTCAATTCTCAATATTCACCTTTCATCGGCACGTATAACTACCTTCCATAATATATTTCAACATTCTCAATGGTGTCGAAACACTTTGATCGCCGTTACTTATAAATACTTGGTAATCGGTCCCTTTAGGATTTTCGCTCGCCGCTATTAAGTAATAATCTACAACAAATGCACATACATAGGAATCTCCAATAAAGACTCGTATACCTATAGTCGATCGGTCCTTATTCTGACCTAGTGGGCTATAAACTAAAGTGTGCTCTTCATCATGATCTTCCCACCATCTGCTCGTCTAGCCTTCATCATCTCTCTCATTTGAGTTCGAGGGATATGGATAATCAGGCAACTCCTTGTTTACCGATGGTCATGATAGAGGGCCAGAGTAATTAGTAACACTCACCGGGGTAGCTGGTCTGACGTAGTGCTCTGCCAAAGGGGCAGCTAGTACAGCCTCAGGAATCTCCTCCTCCGGTGTCCCAGACGAACCCTCAGACGGGTCCATGTCGTTACTGTCCTCTGAGGGTTCCTCCTCTCTGTAAGTCAAAAACTCTGGAGGAATCGTCGCTGGGTCTTCCGAGGGATCAGTCTCAATAGAATAACTGAGGCTCCTTCTGCTCGGTCCTGGAGCCTGAGGTCCCAAATCAACTCTGCGGGCCTTCTTAGCACCCCCATTTTCTGGGGCTTATCTCTTCATCTCTTGTTATTCTGCACCTACCTACAGGAAAAGGGGTTAGAAACGATCTCTCCTAGACTTTGGCTCTATCACACGATCTAAGATAGAAAGAAAGGTCAATGATTCCTAAATGTCCAGCAGCCTCCTGTTTATAAGCGTGGCCGGCTTCACACCCATAAACAGGACTCTACCGAACATGGTCTGCAGACAATCCCTAGGACGAACTGCTCTTATACCAATTCTGTCAGGACCCAAACAGATAGGCCATGACTAGAGCCCGAGCTGGACACACGTATACGAACCTGCTAGATATAATCAGATTGAAACTGAAAACAATATGGAAATCTGTAAAAGCATGTTGTAAACTCATCATATCATATATCAAAATGAACCAGTCTCCTGAGAAGTCACAACTAATCAAGACATAGCAAATATGCAAGACAACAAGGCTTCCAGTATACATGGGGACATCCAAAATTAACTACATCGATATAGCTGACCAAAACATATATACACAACCCACATATGCCTACGGACCTCTAAGAGTATAACAGCGAAACATGGCGGTACGGGGCCTCGCCGTACCCTTGAATATGGATCAATCTATACCAAAAGGATCAATACCAAAATGACTCAAGCTCCGGAACAATAGAGCTCTCCAAGCAGCTGAGTAGCAGTCCTAAGCTGGAGGATCACCAACCAGAGTATATGTACCTGAGGGCATGAAACGCAGCCCCCGAAGAAAGGGGGTCAGTACGAAAAATGTACAGAGTATGTATATCCTAAAGTACAATAAAGAAGATCATGATTGAGTAATAAATGATAGGAGACAAGTATGATAATCAAGGATACCAATGCATCTGTGCTTTATGAGACGAGTCATGCATATATATATATATATATATATATATATATATATATATATATATATATATATTTATAATATACCATACCCGGTCCATTATGGGTATTACACCTCCAAAAATTTCATGTCGTTGCCTAGTGAATAGGCTAACACAGAGTAAGGAGTATACGATGTTTCTATAAGTAAGAAAGGTTATTTAACGATTTTAATTAAGATTCCAAAGACGTTGGAAGTAAGAGAAGAAAGTTTGTTAAAGAATGTTGAGCACAAGTTGTATTTTGAAGAAGGATGTGTAAGGTATCGAGTTAATATCGACTTGATGATCCCTTAAAGAAGAGTTATAGCGCTCCTTAGATTGGTAATGAAGTGTTAAACAAGTGTTAAGAAGGTTCCATAAGGATTGGAGATCAAACGAAACGATGGAAATCATTTTAGGAAAATGGAGTTGTACGACCACTTATACGGTCCGTATAGCTTTATACGGTCCGTATAACACCCAACAGATATGTTGTTTCTCTGATGGTGAAGTACGGTCACTTATACGGACCGTATAATGTTGTACGGACCGTATAAGTGTCCGTGGAAGTCCCGACGGGCTGAGTTAAGTTCAAGTATAAAATGATGTTTCCACTTCATTATTTTCATTTCCCACTCTTCTCCACTTCTCTCTAAGTCTATAGAATATTCCATATATTTCTTCTTCAAGAATACAAAGGAAATCAAAGGTTCATATCATAAATTCAAGTGAATCAAGTGCAAGAAGCTCACTAGGGTTCATCCAAGGCATGAAATCCCTTTGGAAGTGGAACTAGGGTGTTCCTCAAGTGGAGTATTGCTATCCAAAACTCAATCCCACTCAATCAAAGCTAAGTTTATGATCATTTCATGTTGTTTAAAGTATTGAGAGGTTGAAAGACTTGGATTATAGAAGGAAGTAGAAAATTGGTTACAAACATGAGAACAGTGACATTGTTGAGTGGTAGATTAATACGAATCAGGATTCTTGATAATTTGTGATTATAATTATGTTATGAATGATTTTACGAGCATAGGAGAAAATTAGATAAGGATGAATGTATTGTCATATTATCATCATGATTATAGATGACCTTGAGAGGGAGTTGGATAATGATGAACTTGAAAAAAGTTATTGATTAAGATATTATGAATGTTATCATTGATGATTGGGAGTTGATAGATGATATGGAGAAAGTTGTATAAACAAAGGAGATGCTGCCCAATTTTCTCTAGCTTTAGTTCAAGCATGTTTACTTTATCGATTATCTAATATTAGTATGAACTCTCTTGAAGGTAGAAATGCGAATATTGGAGAGGAGCGTTCAAGTGATAGAGTAGCTAAATGTTAAGGTATGTGAGGCTGGTCCCTTTCCTTTCTAAGGCATGAATCTATGACATGATTTTATCTTATTCTCCATGACCTTACATTCCGGAAATTATGAGTCTATGTTGAAGACCCTCACACGAGATAAAGATAAGAGATACGTTATGAGTATGATAATGATGATGATGAGCTTAAATCTAAAGATTCTAAAGTTCATGATATGATGCTTCTAAAAAGATAATGATCCTAATTATGATTAATTGATTTCATTCTTTGTGCTACACTCACCTTATATGCTAATTCCTTCAAGGTGAGGCAGAATGCTTATGAAACTCTATAATGGAATCGGGGGTTCATGACCTTATGTCACCCCGATAAAGTATAGTTATCTTTGAGTTCCTATGCATGCATTATGATGAGTACATGATGATGATATTGCACCGTGCCTATATGGACGGGCAGACACCGCTAAGGCGGGCATCGTATACACCATGTCTAGATGGCATAGGCAGACACCACTAGTGGGCGGCATGAGATGGTTACCCCGGACGCGGGAGACCTGGACGCGGGAGGCCTAGACGTGGGCTAATGATTATCACACCATACCTATATGGTCTGTCAGCTTATATATGTATATGCATACATGACATGATGATGTTTATGAAGTAAGTTAGCATGCATTATTTCCTTCTTAAGTGACAGCCAGTTACATGTTGTTCTCTATGTGATGTCTCCTTATTTATTGATATGTCGTTATTGCATATGCGTTACATACTCAGTACAATGTTCGTACTGACGTCCTTTTCTTTGGACGCTGTGTTCATGCCCACAGGTAGACAGGGAGGCGACCCAGACCCGGCTCATTATGGGACTCGGTAAAATATATAGACTACCCGGCACATTATAAGACTCGGTAAAAATATATAACATACATGCTCGGCCCTCTAGTGAGGGACTCGATGAACAATGCAGTGAAACTATGCACGAATACCTACCCGACCCTCTAGTGAGGGACTCGGTGAAGTGATACATTAACAATATGCACGAATACGTACCCGGCCACCTAGTGAGGGCCTCGGTGAAATGATGTAATAACTGCGTGCATGAGTAGAATATTAGGAGCAATCATAGAAAACTGAATCATTATCTGAGACTCGAGAGAATAGATAGAATGAACCAACTGCGAACCAGAACTCATTGGAATCATGTACGTTCGTCGTTTGCTCATTTTATGTAATTCATGCTCAAAAGAATGAAGGGACAACTTTACATACCTTGAAGCTTATCTATTTGCTCAACTTCTATTTCTCGAACTCACAAATCTACAATCAAGGGAATTCACACTACCGTTAGGTTCATTATCAAGTGTTTATCCTAAGCTTTTAAGTTCACTCTTTCTAGGATATGCCGAAATTTCGGTAGTATCTCCCCTGCTTATATCCCTAGCCCAAAATCACAATACCAACAAAACAACAACAATAGCAATACAAATATCAACAACACCAAAATATTCCATAAAACATCCCACACAATGTTTTTTAACATACAGCAACAATATACACCTCTTTTCTTCCCAATCAAAGAGCATAATCTCATCAACACACCAACAACATTAGATACCATCCATATACATGTAAATCATCCCAACCACACGGCTACAACATGCTCAAAACAATCCATAACACAACAACTACAACACAACACTTTAAGACCTTTCCTCCAGAACTATTTTCACTTTTAAGACTTGCTAAATCTTCAAATAAACTTAACATTAGAGATAGGGTGAATAACAACCGTTATACTTGAAGAAACTCAGCCACAACAATTTTCTTCAACACCAAACTTACCACAACATCAAGTAGAAGCAAGAACAATCACCTTTCATGGACTAGTTTGGTGTACTCTTGTTAAATTCTTGATTTAATGGGCTATAAATGTTTGGGGGATGTGTTGGGAAGTTTGTACGACTATTGAGAATGTAAAATTCTGAAAAATGGAGCTAATGGGGTATTTATACCCCTCCTAAGTCGGTTCCACCGACCTTCTCAAGTGGGACCCGCAGAAGCCATTTGGCAGCTTAGAGTCTTTATCTTAAAATAGTCATAACTATTGATCCCAATATCGTATGAGGGCCCACGATCTATGGTTGGAAAACTCTTTCAATTATCTTCAACTTTCATTTTTTGTGTGTTTCCAAATTCCAAACTTATAATAGCGTTTTTGCCCATCCAAGTAAAATCATCCGAAAACGTATCCTTAAATCATCCTTTCGGAGGGTTTATGCCCATATTTGGCTTAAGGGCCCTTCTTAAGACTTGTTCAACTTCCCATGTGCTACTCATATCACTTTTCATATTCCCTTATAAAATGGCGGCATGTGGGCCCCACATTAACTTACAGTTACGAGGGCTACTTCATAGTCCATACTTGAAACAACCAATACTTACGAATTTCAACATACAGAACCACGGGGTGTAATATAAGAAACATAGTCTGTTTGCTAAATTTTTTAAATGTGAGTTCTGGTTGGCGTCTGTAGCATTCTTGGGCTATATGGTGTCTAAGGATGGGATTATAGTTGATCCATAGAAGATTGAGGTTGTGAGAGGTTGGGCGAGGCCCACTACTATTACTGAGATTCGTAGTTTTATGGGTTTGGCCAGTTAGTACCGTCGCTTCGTGAAGGGTTCTGCTGCCACAGCTTCATCCTTGACCAGACTGACTCAGAAGGACGTTCCCTTCCAGTGGACGGATGATTGTGAGGAGAGCTTTCAAAAGCTCAACCTTCTTTTGACTACAACCCTGATCCTCCTAGCCTTACCTGTGGAAAGTAAGGATTTCACTATCTATTTTGACGCCTCCCTTATGGGTTTGGGTGCGGTGTTGATGTAGAAGGGTAGAGTGATTGATGTGCCGTGAAATTATGGCACATTCGATGCTTTTTGGCAATAAGTTTTACTTGTTTTTGAGCAAGTCTTGGTCTTTTTGATGTGTTTGTGACATGTTGCAGATGTTTAACGTATTTCAGGAGCAAGTCATGGAAATAGAGTAAAAAGATGTTCAAAGAAACAAAAATAATTGAAGCTTGATTTATACGGAGGAACATACGGATCGTAGAATATCCATGGTCCGTAAATGCCATCGTGGATGCTTAACAGAAAGGGCTCAGACATGAAGTGGAAGTCCAGGCAGAAGTACGGACCGTATATTATTTACGGTCCGTAAATCTCACCGTAGGTTGGTTCCAGAAGAGTCTTAAAGAGAAGAGGAGTTACGGGCAGGTTATACGGACCGTATAATATTTACGGTCCGTAAAATTGGATCGTACATCTGACAACTGGAGAAGATTTTACGGAGAACTATCACTGATTCTATAGACCGTATAAAATGTACGGTTCGTACATTGGTCCGTCGGGGGCAATTTTATCAATCTTATTTTGCACGGCTTTGACTCTTATAAATACCTTATTTAGGTTTCCTATACATTACATTACTACAGAACTCAGTTTTATGTTCCTTAGCATTAGTTACTCATAGTTTTGGAAGTTTTTGGGGATTACAAACAATTGCAATTAATTTCTCTTCAATTCCAAGCAATCAATTGTAAGCATTATGATTCCCATTATTTCTTATTGTTCTTCTTCCTCTATGAGTAGCTAATTTCCCTTACTAGGGTTGTGAACCCAATTGATGGGTGTTTTGTGATTGGGTTTGTGATTAATATATGCATTATGGATTGTTAGGGTTTATTTATTCTTCATTCTTCATGCATAGTTAATGGTTGCAAACATTGATTAACGTCAAACACCTTGATTTATTTGGGAGAATAATTAGGGTTAGTAAGAATAAATAACAAGAACTCAAAGCTTTAAAATTTGTTTAACAGATTCACTTAGGAATAAGACGAATCTACTTGGCATAATTAACCATTCTTCATACCACTTCTTATATTTGGGAAAATGATAGAAAGAAATAATCTTTATTTATTGGAAAATAGTAGAGATTCACATAGAGGTTAAGTGCATTCATATAGCAATCCATTAGAAGTATATCAAGATCAATACCCATGATCATACACTTCATCTAAAGGGGACACAACCTTAGTTTCTTTTATCATAAATTTCCACAAAAGCAAGTAGTTAGCAATAAGTCATAAAAAACAAACTTTTACCAAAATCATCGGATTAAGACATTAGACCTAAATTTAGATTCCTACGACTCTAGTAACCTTTTCACACCATATTCCCTATGGGATTCGGCCCCAAACTTGTTGGGTTACTATATTTGACAACGTCTGCGTTATACCGTTAATAGGTATAATTTGACCGTATCAAATTTTGGCGCCGCTGCCGGGGAATACGATTTTGAAATTACTTAATAGTGTTTGCTTTTATTGAAGCCTTTTGCTTATTCCATCACACCTTGTTTGCTACTCTGTGTAAACCAGGTGAACATGAATTAGAATCAGCAAAATCAACGTAGTGGTAACCAGGGGAATCGGTTGAATAATCAGGCGAATGAATCAGATGATTAGAATATTTTCACTGATCTTTTTCCGGAGGAGGACTATGCATCTGCTATTGTTCAGCCTCGAGTTGGAGCTGCTACCGTGAAAATTGACTCCTCTCTATACCAATTGTTGAAGCTTGAGGGATACTTTCAGAACTCTACCAAGAATGACCCTCAACGTTATTTGCAGAATTTTATTGATGTGTGTGCTAATCACATCCAGAACAACGTTCCACAATATGCTATTCGGTTGAGATTATTCAAATATTCCTTAACTGGAGAGGCAAGAACATGGTTTGAGAAGCTGCCCCGAAATTTGATTACTTCATGGGCAGTGATGGGGACTGCTTTTCTCACAAAATGGTACCCCCCCTAGCAGGAAGGATGAAATTCATGACAAGATCTATGAATTTAAGCAGTGACCAGGGGAACAACTATATGAAGCCTGGGAGAGATTCAAGGAGTATTTGCAGAAAAGTCCGATTCATGGTTTTTCAGATCACATATTAATAGAGAAGTTCTACCGAGGGCTAGATCCAATGACGCAGTCAATTGCTAATAATGCAGCTGATGGTTGTTTCATGAACAAATCTTATCGACGAGTGACCCACATACTTCACAAGCTGAAGACTCATAATCAGGCTTGGCACTCAAAGAATGCTGATGTGGTACCGTATGGTAGTGCTATGATCCAGAATATAGTAAAGGAGAATCAAGATACCTAACAAACATTGGCAAAACGTGCAACAAATATTTCCTTGTTAACAAAGAAGTTTGATGAATCCCAGATCAAGAAGGTAAATGTTTGTGAGGATGATGTACCATAGTCAAGATTGTCCATTCCATGATGGGCCCCCTATGCAGGTTAAAGATGCTAATTATGTGAATAACTCTCAAGGAGGTTACCAAAGACAGAACTACTAAGGTGGTTACCAGAATCAGAATCAATGGAGACCTCAGCAAGGTCAAGGTGCTTATAATAATTCAGGGAACTACAACAACAATTATGGTAGTACGAACCAAGGGAGCTACAACAACAGTAAAAATGTTGGGAACAAGAGTTCCAATCTGTATATACCACCGAAAGGGCAGTCAACAGAGCAAGGTAGTTCGAAGGTTGAAGCAATGCTTGAGAAGATACTGGCCAATTAGTCTAAGTCTGAGAGGACTTTATCTTGGTTGACAGAGATAGTGGGTTCGCATACAGCGGCTGTTCAGAAGCTTGAGCCACAGATGAGAGATATTTCTAGAGAGCAGCACCCTCCTAAAAAGGGGAGGACTTCCGAGTTACACTATTCCAAATCCAAAGAATGGGGGAGGTGGTGTAGACCGTTTGTTTGCCATCACTACTAGGAGTGGTAAAATACTCCAAAGGGATGGTAAAAAGGTGGTTGATCTTGAGCCGATAGATGAAGAGGATGAGGTGTAGTCTGAAGCACCCATTATTGTTGATAAGAATCCAGATGACAAGAAGGTTGCTGATATTCCAGAGATAGTGAAGGATGCTGATAACACGAGAAATCAGATCGTGAAAGGGGATCTCCACCCTTTGACTCAGCTTTTCAAGTTTAAACCACCTTTTCCTCAGAGGTTGGTAAAGAAGAAGGAGGATGCTAAGTTTGAGAAGTTTTATGATTAGTTGAAGCAGTTATCTCTTAATTTCCCCTTCTTGGAAGCTATGCAGGAGATGCCGGTTTTGCCAAATATCTGAAGGAACTGCTGACAAAGAAGAAAACGGTCCAACATGAAGTCTGACTCACACCGTGAGTTCCATCATCTCCACTACTGCTATTTAGAAAAAACGGTGATCCTGGGGCATTCACCATTCCTTGTTCTGTTGGGCACCATGATTTTGCTCGTGCTTTGTGTGATAATGTGGTGAGCAATAATTTGATGCCCCTTACTATATACAAACAATCAGGTTTGGGGATGCCAAGGCCAACTACTATGAGGTTACAACTGGCTGATAGGTCTATCAAAAGACCCGTTGGGGTGGTTGATGATGTACTTGCGCAGGTTGGTGATTTTATGTTACCCACTAATTTTGTGATTTTTGACTGTGCTGTTGATCGGGACATTCCTATTATTTTGGGGAGACCTTTCCTTGCTACAGGCAGAGCTCTGATAGATTCAGAGAAAAATGAAATCAAGTTCCTAGTCAACGATGAAGAAGTTACTTTTCGAGCTAGCAAAATGATGAAGTTACCAAGTGCTTATGAGAGCATTTCAGTAATTGATTCGTTTGATGTTGTTGATGAAGCAGTGGAGTTCAAGATGGAAGAAGAATGTTTGGGTGAAGCTCTAGCTGGTATTTTTGTAAACTTTGATGCTAAGGACATGGAAGGTTATATGGAGACAGTTAATTCACTTGTTGGGTTGGGTTCATATTCTTATCACCCAAAGAAGCTAAATCTTGATCTGGAAAATAGAACAACTCCTCCAGCAAAGCCTTCGATTATTGAGCCACTCAAGTTAGAGCTTAAGCAGCTCCCATTACATCTGAAGTATGAGTTCCTTGGTCCGAACAATACATTGCCGGTGATTGTTTCAGCCCTATTGACTGAGGAGCAGATTCTACAGCTTTTGGAGGTGTTGCGAGAGTATAGGCGTGCTATTGGTTGGACCATAGCAGACATTCGAGGTATCCCATCTGGGATCTGTGAGCATAAAATTCAACTGGAGGAGGATAGCAAACCGAGTGTAGAGCATCAGAGGAGACTGAACTAGAATATGCAAGAGGTCGTCAATAAAGAGATCATCAAATGGTTAGATGCGGGATTGGTTTACCCAATCGCTGATAGTAAATGGGTGAGCCCAGTCTAATATGTTCCTAAGAAGGGTGGCATCACTGTTGTGCCCAATGAAAAGAATGAGTTGATCCCAACCAGAATGTCATCGGATGGAGAGTTTGCATGCACTATCGCAAGCTCAACATAGCCACATGCAAATACCATTTCCCTATGCCTTTTATTGATCAAATCCTTGATAGACTAGCGGGACGTTCCTACTACTGCTTCCTTGATGGTTATTTGGGCTACAATCAGATCAACACTGCTTTAGAAGATTAGGAGAAGACTACTTTTACTTGTCCTTACGGGATGTTTGCATTTAGCCGGATACCTTTTGGTTACTGTAATGCACTAGCAACTTTTCATAGGTGCATGATGTCAATTTTCTCTGATATGGTAGAGGACTTCTTGGAAGTGTTCATGGAACTTCTCTGTTGTGGGGGATTCGTTTGATGATTGTCTTGGCCATCTGGGTCAAGTGCTGAAAAGATGTGAAAAGACGAATATCATGCTAAATTGGGAGAAGTTCCACTTTATGGTGAATGAGGGGATTGTCCTCAGTCACAAAATCTCTGAAAAGGGAATTGAGGTTGATCAAGCTAAAATAGATATGATTACAAAACTTCCTCCGCCTAGCTCTATCAAAGGTGTCTGAAGTTTCTTGGGACATGCTGGGTTACAGGCGCTTCATCGAGATTTCTCCAAAATAGCTAACCCAATGTGCAAGCTTCTTGAAAAAGAGGCTAAGTTTGTGTTTGATGATAAGTGTCGGAAGGCTTTTGATGAGTTGAAAGAGCATCTCACTACTACTCTTGTTATTGTTGCTCCTGATTGGTTATTGCTCTTTGAATTGATGTGTGATGCTAGTGGTTTCGCAATAGGTGTTGTGTTTGGGCAGAGGCACAATAAAATTATGCACTCGATCTATTATGCAAGCAAAACACTGAATGCTGCCCAGATGAATTACACAGTGACAGAGCAAGAGCTATTTGCCATTGTGTTTGCTTTTGAGAAATTTCGGGCCTATTTGTTAGGGTCCAAAGTCGTGGTATACACTGATCATGCAGCACTGAGACACCTTATGGCAAAGAAGGAAGCAAAGCCACGACTGATCCGATGGGTACTATTGCTGCAAGAGTTTGAATTTGAGGTAAAGGATCGCAAGGACACCGAGAACCAGGTTGCTGACCATCTATCTCAACTTGAAGAGGCTGGGAGACCTTCTGATGACCTAGACATAGATGATGCCTTTCCGCATGAGAGGGTGTTGGCTGTGTCAAAGGAGGTAGCACTGTGGTATGCTGATATTGCCAATTATTTGGTGAAAGGTATAGTTCAAGAAGATATCAAAGTTTACCAAAAGATGAAGTTCTTGCAGGATTCTCGGCAGTACTACTGGGACGAGCCTTATTTGTTCAAAACATGCGCTGACAACATCATTCAGTGTTGTGTTCCCGAAAGTGAAGTGATGGCGATTCTAAAGGCGTGCCGTGACTCTCCTGTTGGGGGTCATCATAGTGGTAACCGGACTGCGGCAAAGGTACTTGAATGCGGTTATTACTGGCCGACTATCTTTCATGATGCTAATCTATTGGTACGGTTTTGCGATCAATGTCAGAGGCAAGCGAATATAGGCAGAAGGCAAGAGATGCCTATGAATTTTGGTTTGGAGGTAGAAGTGCTTAATGTGTGGGGGATTGACTTTATGGGACCCTTTGTGAGTTCAGGTGGCATGAAATACATCTTGGTTGTTGTGGATTATGTGTCAAAATGGGTAGAAGCTGTGGCTTTACCTAATAACGAGGCCAAGAGTGTCATGGGGTTCCTCAAGAAGAATATAATTACTCGCTTTGGTACTCCGAGGGCTATAATCAGCGATAGTGGATCCCACTTTTGTAATATAGCTTTCGCGGGATTGATGGAGAAGTATGGTGTAAAACATAGGGTGGCAACACCTTATCATCCTCAGACAAGTGGGTAGGTTGAAGTATCCAATAGGGAGATAAAGAGTATTCTAGCGAAAACAGTAAATGCAAAATAGTTCTGATTGGGCCCGCAAGCTCGATAATGCTCTATGGGCATACCGGACTGTTTCAAAACTCTGATTGGGACTTCACTTTTCAAGCTTGTTTTCGGAAAATCTTGTCACTTGCCGGTTGAACTTAAGCACAAGGCCATGTGGGCTTTGAAGAAATTGAATATGGATTGGGAAGAAGCGACCAAGCTCAGGTTGTCGCAACTAAAAGAGATGGATGAGTTTTGGTACCAGGCATATGAGAGTGCAGCACTATACAAAGAAAGGATGAAGCAATACCATGACAAGAAAATCCTGAAGCGAGAGTTCTACAAGGGTGACACTGTCTTAAAGTTTAACTCTCAGTTGAAGTTGCTACTGGGTAAGCTAAAATCAAGGTGGTCTGGTCCGTTTGAGGTAGTAGGTGTTTCATCTCATGGAGCGATTGAGTTGAAGTCCGGAGATGGAACTCGGATGTTTAAGGTGAATGGGCAGAGGTTGAAGCACTATCACCGGATGATTTTGGAAGATAGAATTGTTGACCGCTACCGGTTGAAGCACCTTGGAACGAACAATGATCTGGTGTGCACATATAAGGAGTGAATGGCTACCACCGTCGTGCCGCAACGTTAAATCAAGCGCTTCGTTGGAGGCAACCCAAGTGTAATGTTTATTTTTTTTTAGGAGATTTTATTTTTGTTTGCAGCATATAGGGTAATGTTTGTTTTGGTGCAGGATGCAAAGGGTAGAAACTGGAGATGATCTACGCCAGAATCTACGGTTCGTGTAAATTATATGGCCCGTAGATGGAAGCGTAGATTGAGCAAGTGTTACAGAATAAAAAGATGGTTCTCTCTTAATGATCTACACCAGAATCTACGGTCCGTGTAAATTATACTATCCATAGATGGAAGCGTAGAACATGAGTCATGTAAAACCTCTTTCTGTCCTTGATTTATGCCATAACATACAGACCGTATAATTTATACGGACCACAAAAATAAGCGTAAACCGATGATCGTCAGATCAATTTACGTCACAGATCTACGGATAGATCTACGACCCGTGAAATTTTTACGGGCGTAGATTGAGAGCGTAAAGGGCCAGTTAAGTTTAAGTGACAAAAGACGCTTAAAGTATAAAGAATAAACGATGCGTTTAGTTTTGCGTCAACTTCAAAACCAAACACATCATCTATTTCTTTCCTCTTCAAATTCAAAAACCCAAAATTCATCACATCGTCAAATTCAATCCATCCCTAAATTCACTCCTTATAATCCCTCCACTACCAAATCAAAAACCCACTACCAAATCACATCCCTAAGAGCACTCCCCATACATAATCAACAAACCCCTCACCACCATAACCAAGAACACAACCCTTCTCACCCGAAACGGTTGAAGCGAGAAGCAAAAGTCGTTCTTTTTCTTACTAATATTCTTCAGTGTAATTAATCATCTCCGTCCCTATCAGGTTTGTTAATGATCTCTTACCCTAGTTATGATCTCATGTGTGCTTTCCTAACTTCCCTTAATGTGTGATTTCTAGGATTCTTATTGTATGGAGTATAGAACTTGAAATTAGATAGGGCGGGGATTTGGTTGTGTTGTGCTGAACATTGGACTCATGGAAAACAAGAAATCGAAACCCCCATTGGGTCGGTGGGCATTTCGAGTGTATATATCTTCATTCATATAACAATTTGTTATGCCCACTAACTGTCCGATAAAATGCTTGAATGAAAAAAGAGTAGATTGGGGTGAAGTCTGAGTAACCCCAACACGATACGAGCAAAATTACAGAGTTCCATGTTTGAGAATGAGTGTTAAATGCATAGGGGTCATTGGGAAGTTCAGGCAACTAACTACTGAGAAAAGTATATATACGGAAAAAATTACGGACCGTAGAAATTCTACGGACCGTAAATTTGTATCGCGTATATACCATGTGCATTGAGTCTCTCTGTTCTTGTTTTACGACATAACTTACGGACTGTATAAATTTTACGGTCCGTAACTTGTGTCGTAAAATAGTTGCTTCAGTGCCCAAAGCTCCTGTCCCAAATCTACAAGGAGTTTTGTGGACCGTAAAAAATATACGGACCGTATAACTCCATCGTAGAATTTCTATGAACAAACATGCCATTCTGTCACCTATCTACAGTCTGTCACCTATATATATATATATATATATATATATATAAAAGGGTTTGTATATTATCATCTTATTGTCTACATGTTCATAGATACTAACGTGTAGTCCACAGGTATGACTGTCAAAAGAGGTTGATCACTAATACCTCTTGAATTATTGTAGAATAAATGTAGAGAGATGTTTTAGAGAGAAGGGATGTGATATGGAAATGAAATGAATTGAAACTTGGATCCCTTATTTAATGAACCAAATCTGTCCCGACCAATTCTACGATACGATCGACGGAGCGTCGATCAGATCGACGGAGCGTCGATCTGATCGTCGAAGTCGCTAAACTTCCAGTGAGCAACCTTTCGTTTCCCTTCATTCTATGGTGAGAAGGACGGTTCGTCGAACCGATCGACGGAGCGTCGATCTGATCGTTGAATGGTCTGATTCTACGGCACAATCGACGAATTGTCGGCCCGTCCGACGGTACAAAGAACGACCGTCGAACCCCCCTTTCGCAGAACTGCAGTGAAGTTTTTATTTAACAAACTTTTCTCTCTTGCCTCTAACTTCTTTGGAATCTTAATTAGAATCTTTAAGCTCCCTTCTTACTTGTAGGGACATCATGTACACCTTAACTTATGTTAGTCCATTCACCGTTCAGCAACCTAAAGTTCTGGGTGTAACATTCTTCCCCCCTTAAGAACATTCGTCCTCAAATGTTAAGTCCTTGGGGATTCTATAAAAATTTAGCCAGAGTTTCCCCTATAATATGGCACTCCCATCCTGTCACAACAACCCATAATAACAATGCCTCACAGGGCCACAACATAATAGCAACGGAATTTGGCCACACATGACCGAAAAGCATAAAAGGAAAGCATACATACCTTATGATCTTGACGTCTCATCTTGGATCTCTTCTAGGGGATGAAATAAATGCAGGTACTTGGATGCATAATTTCTTCCGCTTCCCATGTCATTTCTTCTCGTTTATTGCTTCTCCATAAAACCTTAACTGAGACCACGTCTTTGTTTCTAAGCCTCCGTACTTGCCTATCTAGTATGGCAATGGGTGCCTCTTCATAAGTTAACTTTTCTGTCACTTGTACATCATTTATTGGCACGATCCTGATAGGATCACCAACGCATTTTCGAAGCATCGAGACATGGAAAACTGGATGAACTGACTCCAAATCTGGAGGTAAATCTAACTCATAGGCCACTTTTCCTACCTTGCGCACAATTTCATAAGGCCCAATGTATCGGGGACTAAGCTTCCCCTTTTTACCAAATCTCATAACGCCCTTCATTGACGACACTTTCAAGAATACCCAATTCTTAACTTGGAACTCTAAGTCTCTTCGCCGATTATCCGCATAGGACTTTTGACGACTTTGGGCTGCTACCAACCGACCTTGTATGAGCTTGACTTTCTCTATGGCTTGCTGGACCAGGTCTGGCCCTATCAATTTAGCCTCTCCTGTTTCAAACCACCCAATTGGGGATCTACACTTTCGCCCATATAACGCTTCATACGGTGCCATTTGAATGCCAGAATGATAGCTATTGTTGTAAGCAAATTCAATGAGTGGCAAGTGATCATCCCAATTTCCTCCAAAATCTATCATACAGGCCTGCAACATATCTTCAAGAGTCTGAATGGTACGCTCAGCTTGTCCATCAGTTTGCGGGTGCAATGTCGTGCTAAGGCTCACTTGGGTCCCTAAACCTTCTTGGAAAGACTTCCAAAAATTAGCTGTAAATTGAGTCCCTCTATCAGAGATAATAAATGCTGGGACACCATGAAGTCGCACTATCTCTCTAACATAAAGCTTTGCATAATCTTCCGCCACATACGTCGTTCTGACCGGTAAGAAATGAGTTGACTTCGTGAGTCTATCCACAATCACCCATATAGAATCATATTTACGTCGAGAATGAGGTAAGCCTGTAATGAAGTCCATGTTAATTACTTCCCACATCCAAGTTGGAATTTCTATAGCTTGCAACAATCCGCCCGACTTTTGGTGCTCGATTTTCACTTGTTGACAGTTGGCACATTGAGCTACGAATTCTGCTATATCTTTTTTCATCCCATTCCACCAATGCATAGATTTCAGATCATGGTACATCTTCGTCGCTCCAGGGTGAACAGGATAACGGGAGCAATGATCTTCTCTTAATATTTGGTGGCGTAGACCTGCCACATCGGGAACACATAATCTGCCTCGACATCGAAGAACTCCATCTTCTGAAATATCAAATGATGACTCCTCTTTCTGAGGGAGTGTATCTCTGTAATGCCTTAACATGGAATCTTCATATTTCCGCTCTTTCACTTCTGCTACTAGCGACGAGACTGCTGAATTCTAAATGGTAGTTCCCTGCTTCCTGAGTCCACTACCCGAACTCCTAGGCTGGCTAACTGCTGGATCTCACGAGTCATTTCTCTCTTCTCTTTTCGTACATCATACAAACTTTCCATAGATCTGCAGCCAAGAGCATCAGCCACAACATTTTCCTTTCCGGGGTGATATAGGATATCAACATCGTAATCTTTTAGCAATTCTAGCCATCATCGTTGCCGCAAATTCAACTCTTTCTGCTTGAAGATATATTGAAGACTCTTGTGATATGTATAAATATCCACATGGACACCCTATAGATAATGTCTCCATATCTTTAATGCATGAACCGCTGCTGCCAATTCTAGATCATGGGTTCGGTAATTCTTCTCGTGCTTCCGCAATTTCCTTGAAGCATACGCAATCACCTTGCCATGTTGCATCAATACACAGCCTAGCCCAACGCCTGAAGCATCGCAATAAACAACATACCCTTCCAATCCTTCTGGAAGTGTCAGGACAGGGGCAGAAGTCAATCTACCTTTTAGCTCTTGGAAGCTACGTTCACAGGCATTTGTCCATTGAAACTTTACTGCTTTCTGGGTCAACTTTGTGAGTGGTGCAGAAACATAAGAAAAACCTTCAACAAATCTCCTGTAATAGCCTGCTAAGCCCAGAAAACTACGAACCTCCGTAGGATTCGTGGGGCTTGGCAGTGTCTTCACGGCCTCAATCTTTTGGCTATCCACTCGAATACCATCGGCTGCAATAATATGCCCCAAAAATGTCACTGAGTTCAACCAAAACTCACTTTTGGAAAACTTTGCAAATAACTCTCAAGTTCAAAGAACTCTAAGGACAGTACACAAATATTCCGCATGTTCTGCCTCGGATCTACAATACACCAAGATATCGTCGATAAATACGATCACAAATAAATCCAGGAAGGGCCTGAACATATTGTTCATCAAATCCATGAATACCACCGGTGCATTAGTTAGCCCAAATGACATTACCCGGAACTCAAAATGACCGTACCTTGTTCTGAAAGTTGTCTTAGGGATGTCTTTCTCCCTAACTCTCACTTGATGATACCCGGACCTCAAATCGTTCTTTGAAAACCATCTAGCACCTTGTAAATGATCAAACAGGTCATCAATCCTCGGAAGAGGATATTTATTATTAATCGTCACCTTATTCAATTGCCAATAATCAATGCACATTCTCAAAGAGCCATCTTTCTTTCTGACAAATAATATGGGTGCTCCCCACGGGGATGAACTAGGCCTAATAAAGCCTTTCTCAAGCAAGTCTTTCAATTGCTCCTTCAACTCTTTCAATTCTGCGGGTGCCATTCTATAGGGAGGAATAGACATAGGCTTAGTGCCTGGCAACACATCAATGGAAAAATCAATCTCCCGCTCGGGAGGAAGGCCTGGAAGCTCTTCCGGGAACATATCCGGAAATTCATTCACTACGGGAATTGACTGAAGAGTTGGCGATTCAGCTTCTACATCTTGCACCCGAACTAGATGATAAATGCATCCTTTTGTGATCATTTTCCTTGCCTGTAGATAGGAAATAAACCTACCTTTTGAAACGGAGGAACATACGGACCGTAGAATATCCATGGTCCGTAAATGCAATCATGGATGCTTAACAAAAAGAGCTCAGACATGAAGTGGAAGTCCAGGCAGAAGTACGGACCGTATATTATTTACGGTCCGTAAATCTCACCGTAGGTTGCTTCCAGAAGAGTCTTAAAGAGAAGAGGTGTTACGAGCAGGTTATACGGACCGTATAATATTCACGGTCCATAAAAGTGGATCGTACATCTGACAACTGGAGAAGATTTTACGGAGAATTGTCACTGATTCTACGGACCGTATAAAATGTACGGTCCGTACATTGGTCCGTCGGGGCCAATTTTTTCAATCTTATTTTGCACGGCTTTGACTCTTATAAATACCTTATTAGGTTTCCTGTACATTACAATACTACAGAACACAGTTTTATTTTCCTTAGCATTAGTTACTCATAGTTTTGGAAGTCTTTTGGGGATTACAAACAATTGCAATTAATTTCACTTCAATTCCAAGCAATCAATTATAAGAATTATGATTCCCATTATTTCTTATTGTTCTTCATCCTCTATGACTAGCTAATTTCCCTTACTAGGGTTGTGAACCCAATTGATGGGTGTTTTGTGATTGATATATGCATAATGGATTGTTAGGGTTTATTTATTCTTCATTCTTCATGCATAGTTAATGGTTGCAAACATTCATTAACGCCATAAAATGTAACATCCCGTAAATTCGGGTTAGGTGTGTGTCACGACCCAACCCCGTGGGCTGCGACTGGTACGCTAACTGGGTACCCGTACATACCTACCCGACCGACTTTCGAATCATACGGATTTTTTTTTTAATAGAAGTTACAGAAGTAGGTCGATACAAATACGGGACGCGCGCAAACATACATATATATACATACATACATGAACATACAGACATTTACATATAAGCCGATAAGGCTAACATACCGACGAAACCCGTAACCCACACATCTATCTACAGGCCTCTACAGACATACAAAATCATATGACGGGACAGGGCCCCGCCGTACCCAGAATTTCCATACATACAGAACATACGGAAGAACAGAAGATATATACCAAAAGTATATGCTCCGGATCGAAGGAGCTCTTCAAACAGCAGAGTCAGAAACCTACGCTGGCGGCGTATCACCTGGTGCGTCTGTACCTGCGGGCATGTAGCGCAGCCCCCGATGAGCGGGGGTCAGTACGAAAAATGTACCGAGTATGTAAAGCAGAAACATAGCAGATATAAACATAGTCCGAACCGGAGTCACAGAAATATAACGGACAGACCCATAAATCAGACGGACGGACAGAGTCATGATCCAGACAGACATACAGTGTCGTGGTTCATACAGATAAACAGAATCATGGTACGGACAGACAGACGGAATCATAATACGGACAGACGAGCAGAATCAGTATCCACACAGACGTACAGAATCAGAGTCCATACGGGCGTACCGAATAAAAATCCATACGGACATACAGAATCAGAATCCCTACGGACATACAGAATCAGAATCCATACGGACATACAGACATAGTCGTAATTCAGTCGGACAGACAGAAGTATGTCGGACAGAATTATGCATGCAGAGTAGTACAGAGTCATACAGAATCATACAGAGGAATGTGCTTAAATAAATACAGATGGCACACGCATACATTCATACAGATCCCGGCCCTGTCTGGGGGCGCGGTAACAGAACCCGGCCCTCTTAGTACGGGACGCGGTGGACAGACAGAATCAGATCAGATCATATGCCATCCTGGCCGCCATCCCCATACACAGATCATAATATCATACAGACATACAGATCCCGGCCCGCACGCCGAGGGACGCGGTGAACAATGCAGAGAAATATGCACGATAACAGAACCTGGCCCGAGACGCAGTGAAGGAATGCATTGAGACAGACACGAACCGATAAATGAGATACTACTTACATACAGACTCAACATACATACTCAATCAAACTGAAGGGTGCCAAACGGCGAGTCAAAATCAGAGTATCCGGATAGTATGCATAGTACGCGCCTATATCCTTCTTGGGAAGGCACGACAGATTATTATCAGAATCAGATTCTCAGATGTTCAGAAATCATTTTGTAAGAATTTCATAAAAATTGTTGTATCATAATCAAAACAATAGTTCAGATGGTTTCTGAGAAAATCGGACAAAACGGAAGTATTTAAAGTATTACAGAAGATATCGGGCCTTGTGGGCCAGCCTCGGACCAACTCGAGGCAACATATGTAAATTATCGCTAATAGACCCTATGAGGTCATCCATGATCATTTGGAAGTGTTCCGACTCCGTTTAGGGAAGTTTTGTACAAAAATTCACTTTAAAGGCAATTTGTAAGAAAATAGCTTCAATTGAATTGAAGGAATTGGAGCGGTTTTCCGTCTCGAATTCCGGGGAACGGAGTCGTACTTAAGGCTCGCGGCCGAGCCTATCACATCCAGAACATGCCTAGGAACAAAGAGAAATGCTTCACATACCTCGATAGCGCCTTACGCTCGCTTGGCGTCGACTTCAATTTCGTCCAAAATCTAGAAATGGTCAAGTTTACCATTTGTTAGTTTCAAACTTTTCAATAATTCAACTTAACACAGACTTGCCTACCGAAATTTCGGCAGCATTTCCTTTGTATATAAGACATCCCCGAGACTTAGCTCGGCCCAATTCATCATCACAACAACCCAGAAATAGCATCAATAACAACAATATGCATTAAACATACGATATGGCATCACTAGCCATCCTTTCGACATAACGAAACATTTTGCGTTTCAACCTTACATTTCCAACCTAAACTTATTATTCTCATATTCATCATCCATCAAAATCATTACAACATACGTCGGAGGCATATCGTACCATTTCCACACAATATACACAAGATATGCAAAACATACCAACTTTCCATTAAGCCACTACTTGTCCAATTTTTCCTAAGTTTCAACATACAAGTTAATTATACATTTCCATCTTCCAAATTCATCAACAATAATCATAATTTACCTCTTGATACTTTCATTTCCATTTTTTTACATAAACCATAACAAAGTTAAATAATTTCCTTCAACAACTTAATAACCATTCTTCCATAACAACAAAAACCATTACTCCTTCATTCATTTCTCAATTAACACAATTAACATACTAACAAAATTTAGTTCACTTCCATTTCACTCCTTGCATCTCACGGCCACATACTATTTTTTCCAACTTTCCCTAATTCATTCAACTTTCATTTCTAATACAAGTCCTACCATAATCACAACTAGATTTCAACATGAATTCAAGTCACCATAATTATGCAATAAATATGCATATATTCGGCCAACACACATCCAATTCCAACACACAAAATCTTCATGCTTTTCATTCATTTCCACTCACTACATCATACATACACCTCTCACAACATAACAAAAGCACAAAATTCTTACCTTTCCTTCAAGTTCTTCACTTGCCACTAAAGTTGTCCTCTTGGCAAGATAATTATACCAAGTTGTAGAGAATCTTGCACTTGGCAAGGTTGCAACAAAATTAGAATTCTTGAATCAAGATTGAAGCTCCAAGGATTTTTTTCTTTTTTCTTTCTTTCTTTTTCTCTCTAGCCGAATTGGCTTCTTTCTTTTCTTGTTCTTGGTTTTTCTTGTTTATTCTTGAATGTTCTATAGATTAGGATGATTATATAAGGTCACATGGAATTTAGTTAATCCATGGGCTTGGATCAATGGTGTGGCTGGTTGGGCCCTTAAATTTGGGCCTCACTTTCTTATTTTTTTTTTTGAGTCCAATTGGCTTTATTTTGTAATTCATGAAGCAAGTTTCCAAAATTCCAATTTTGCCCTTGGCCTCCTTCCGTAATTCCACACCAACGTATTTATAACCGACACATTCACACCAAGAAATGTCCAATTGTGGCCTTATTCATCACAAGTCAATTTATCTTGAATTTTCGAATAAGCAAAAACGTCGGATGTAACATCCTCCCCCCCTTTAAAAACATTCGTCCTCGAATGTTAAATTGACCTTATGGGGCGTCATACTCGGGAGGGTTCTCTTTATAGTCGTCCTTTACTAACTTTCCGGCATGGCTTCTTTACCAACATTATGGGGTAATTTTTCACATTACTGATTCAAATGCCTTCATAATATATTTTCTCATACCCCACATAATCATCAAACCATAAGCTATATTCTTGTAACAGACAAACGCTTTCCAGACATTATAGTCCATATCATCTCTTGTTACACTCCTGAGATCCCTACCACGTTTTCGTAATCCCACTTCATACTAGACACTTCATACCAACAGATTCACAACTAGAACCGAACGCGTAGAAGCATATCAGACGGATTCGTAATCGGAGGTAGACGTACTAATCCATGGCGGACGGATTCGTAGTCAAAGTCAGGGGTACGGAGGTATGTCAGACAGAGTTGAGATCGGAGTTAATCGTACAGAGATATGTCAGACAGAAACGTATTCAGAATCAATCATACAGAAATATGTCGACCAGAAACATATTCAGAATCGGATGTACAAAGATTTATCAGGTGGGAACATAATCGAGTTCAGAAGCATAGAGGCGTAATAGACAGAGCCATAGCAGAATCGGAAGTGCAGAAGTTTAACAGATAGACTCTGAAGCCGAATCAGATCACTCTTAGTAAAGCTCCAGTGATTTATGGAAAATGCCCTTATTGGTAACCTGGTTAGCCAAGTTATCATACAAATCGTCTCGCATGTCGCTTATCGACTCTTTCAAAGATTCCGCTTATTCGCATTTCTTATCTTTCGTCTTTCCTACCATCCATACTCATTTTCCTTTTCAGACATCGTCATACCAGACTGAGTTATAATGGGATAGGGGTTTTTCTAGTCCTTGACGGCATCTGTGCCCTCACCGCCGCTTCGTTTCATGTATTCGGCTTAGTAAAACCTTTCGCCGATCACGATGTTAGTTGCCGGGACTCGGCTTTCAATCCATATGGGTACCAGACGAAAATCATACATACGCACATACACATACACATACACACATACACATATATTTACTACTATCTTACTGGCGAACGTCTCTGACTGTTATTCGAATTCGCTCAATTTCCCGAGCGGGGTTGTACCCTTTTCTTTTTGCCCATTTAATTCCGCATCGGTCTATGTGGCTTTTGTAAAGGCACTAATTACTCCACACATTCTCTTTTCCTTTAGATTACCCCAAACTTTTCGTTTATATCCATCATACCTACACTTGTGCAAAACTTTGCATTACTTCCCAGGGGGTCACCCATCCCCGGATTGCTCTGGCTTGAGCACGCTTAACTCCAAAACTTTCATGCATTTCGACGCGTTAGGGCTGATATAATTTCGTCGATCGCCCCGCACGACCTTTGTCGCGTAATTTTAGAGCAAATCGGGGTCTTAGCAAATTTTCGAAAAAATTTTGTAGCGGGTCCCACCCCCGGCTAAGTCATACAATTACCATATTGCCTTTCTGAATCTTGGTACCTACCAAGTTAACATTTGCCTTACTATTTCTAATACCCAGAAGTATAAGATCACGTAATGCAACAAAATACAGACTTATCCATACATACATCTCTCAAAAAGAATCGCTGGCGTACCTGGGCGTGCGCTCGCAGACGCTCCTGGGTCCTGCCGGCCGGTTAAAGCAAACACGCGGTTCGAAGGACCGCTGTAACCAGAAGCTGCACCACGTCCTCTGCCATGACCCGCTGGCGCTGGTGCTGGTGTCGGTGCTCCTCGCCCCGTGGGGCGCATGGCCGCCGAAGGAGAAGATGAGCCTGCAACGGACCCAGCAGGCCGGGCTGAACCTGAACTGCCCTTAAGCGGGCACTCTCTGACTCGATGGTCTGGGCTCCCACAAAACTAACAAGCGCCCGTAGCGCGATAACACTCCCCCGGGTGGGGTCTCCCACAGTAAGAACATGGGGGTATGGGTGGCCTCGACTGACCGGGACCTCTGCTCACTTGTGGGCCTGGGACTCTGGAGCTCTGTCCTGTGAACTGTGGCGGTGTACTGTAGGCTGGCTGGGACGAATACTTGTTACCCTGCCGCTGGGAAGGCTCATCCTGAAATCCCCCTGAATATCCAGCTGATCTGGCTCTCTTAGGCCGGCCCCTGTCGTAACCCCTATCAGGCCGACGCTCCCTACGTCGGTCCTCCATGCCCTAGGCGTATGCCTGTACCCGGGCTACATGCATCCCTGGCTGAGAAGCCATGGCCAAGCAACCGTCAATCAGATAAGGGTCTAATCCCATCACATACCTGTGCACCCTATTGGCCATCTCGGCTACTATGGCGGGCGCATACCTAGCCAGTGAGTCGAACTCTAGGCTGTACTCGCGAACACTTCTACCATTCTGTCTCAGGTTCAAGAACCGATCAACCCTAGCTCTCCGTAGCTCTGGTGGTAGAAAATGATCAAGAAAGGCCTTAGTAAACTCGGCCCATACCGCTGGGGGAGCATCGTCACCCCTGGAGAGCTGCCAAGACTCATACCAATTTGTCGCCACCTCATATAATCGATACGAAGCCAACTCCACAGACTCAATCGGCGAAGCCTTAATCAATCGTATTGTACTCTCCATCTTTCTAATGAACTCCTGGGGGTCCTCCTCAGGTTTTGTCCCGGAGAATTCTGGAGGATTACATGTCAACAACTCACGAGACCTGGAGCTCTCATACCTGTCCACACGACTACCCCCAAATCCATGCCTGCGAACCTGCTCCTCCATCAATGTGGTCAATAACTGAACCGCATCTCGCATGGCCCTACCCTCCACCCCTGCCTGTGGAGCTGGAGGCTCGGGCACTGGAACCTCAAGAGCTTGCGGTGGAGCCGTCTCCCGATTAGCAGTTTCTGCTGCTCCGATATCCTCCGGCAAGGGGGGTGTAACAGATCCAGACGACGGGGGCACATCCTCAAGTGCAGGCTGCACACTGGCCCTGGTAACCCTCGGGGCCCGGCTGGTCTCTCCTGCCTCTATCCTCGCCTTGCCCATCTGGGCAACTGTTGCCTTCTTCGGAGGCATCACTGAAACATAGCAGATCGTTAGGAGAGGATCATCCTACTAATACAGTTCTATCGCACGATCTAAGAATCCAAAGAAGGGTAACATCCTAAATGCCCTGTAGCTTCCTGTTTATAGATGTGGTGCACAACCCATCGATAAACAAGACTCTACTAGACACAGCCTGTAGACATACCGAGGACTAACCGCTCTGATACCACTTTTGTCACGACCCAACCCCGTGGGCCGCGACTGGTACCCTAACTGGGTACCCGTACATACCTACCCGACCGACTTTCGAATCATACGGATTTTTTTTTTTTTTTTTTAACAGAAGTTACAGAAGTAGGTCGATACAAATACGGCACGCGCGCAAACATACATATATGTACATACAGACATTTACATATAAGCCGATAAGGCTAACATACCGACGAAACTCGTAACCCACACATCTATCTACAGGCCTCTACAGACATACAAAATCATATGACGGGACAGGGCCCCGCCGTACCCAGAATTTCCATACATACAGAACATACGGAAGAACAGAAGATATATACCAAAAGTATATGCTCTGGATCGAAGGAGCTCTTCAAACAGCAAAGTCAGAAACCTACGCTGGCGGCGTATCACCTGGTGCGTCTGTACCTGCGGGCATGTAGCGCAGCCCCCGAAGAGCGGGGGTCAGTACGAAAAATGTACCGAGTATGTAAAGCAGAAACATAGCAGATATAAACATAGTCCGAACCGGAGTCACAGAAATATAACGGACAGACCCATAAATCAGACGGACGGACAGAGTCATGATCCAGACAGACATACAGAGTCGTGGTTCATACAGATAAACAGAATCATGGTTCGGACAGACAGACGGAATCATAATACGGACAGACGAGCAGAATCAGTATCCACACAGACGTACAGAATCGGAGTCCATACGGGCGTACCGAATAAAAATCCATACGGACATACAGAATCAGAATCCCTACGGACATACAGAATCAGAATCCATACGGACATACAAACATAGTCGTAATTCAGTCGGATAGACAAAAGTATGTCGGACAGAATTATGCATGCAGAGTAGTACAGAGTCATACAGAATCATACAGAGGCATGTGCTTAAATAAATACAGATGGCACACGCATACATTCATACAGATCCCGACCCTGTCTGGGGGCGCGGTAACAGAACCCGGCCCTCTTAGTACGGGACGCGGTGGACAGACAGAATCAGATCAGATCATATGCCATCCTGGCCGCCATCCCTATACACAGATCATAATATCATACAGACATACAGATCCCGGCCCGCACACCGAGGGACGCGGTGAACAATGCAGAGAAATATGCACGATAACAGAACCTGGCCCGGGACGCAGTGAAGGAATGCATTGAGACAGACACGAACTGATAAATGAGAAACTACTTACATACAAACTCAATCAAACTGAAGGGTGCCAAACGGCGAGTCAAAATCAGAGTATCCGGATAGTATGCATAGTATGCGCCTATATCCTACTTGGGAAGGCACGACAGATTATTATCAGAATCAGATTCTCAGATGTTCAGAAATCATTTTGTAAGAATTTCATAAAAATAGTTGTATCATAATCAAAATAATAGTTCAGATGGTTTCTAAGAAAATCGGACAAAACGGAAGTATTTAAAGTATTACAGAAGATATCGAGCCTTGCGGGCCCGCCTCGGACCAACTCGAGGCAACATATGTAAATTATCGCTAATAGACCTTATGAGGTCATCCATGATCATTTGGAAGTGTTCCGACTCCGTTTAGGGAAGTTTTGTACAAAAACTCACTTTAAAGGCCATTTGTAAGAAAATAGCTTCAATTGAATTGAAGGAATTGGAGCGGTTTTCCGTCTCGAATTCCGGGGAACGGAGTCGTACTTAAGGCTCGCGGCCGAGCCTATCACATCCAGAACATGCCTAGGAACAATGGGAAATGCTTCACATACCTCGATAGCGCCTTACGCTCGCTTGGCGTCGACTTCAATTTCGTCCAAAATTTAGAAATGGTCAAGTTTACCATTTGTTAGTTTCAAACTTTTCAATAATTCAACTTAACACAGACTTGCCTACCGAAATTTCGGCAGCATTTCCTCTGTATATAAGACATCCCCGAGACTTAGCTCGGCCCAATTCATCGTCACAACAACCCAGAAATAGCATCAATAACAACAATATGCATTAAACATACGATATGGCATCACTAGCCATCCTTTCGACATAACGAAACATTTTGCGTTTCAACCTTACATTTCCAACCTAAACTTATTATTCTCATATTCATCATCCATCAAAATCATTACAACATACGTCGGAGGAATATCATACCATTTCCACACAATATACACAAGATATGCAAAACATACCAACTTTCCATTAAGCCACTACTTGTCCAATTTTTCCTAAGTTTCAACATACAAGTTAATTATACATTTCCATCTTCCAAATTCATCAACAATAATCATAATTTACCTCTTGATACTTTCATTTCCATTTTTTTACATAAACCATAACAAAGTTAAATAATTTCCTTCAACAACTTAATAACCATTCTTCCATAACAACAAAAACCATTACTCCTTCATTCATTTCTCAATTAACACAATTAACATACTAACAAAATTTAGTTCACTTCCATTTCACTCCTTGCATCTCACGGCCACATACTATTTTTTCCAACTTTCCCTAATTCATTCAACTTTCATTTCTAATACAAGTCATACCATAATCACAACTAGATTTCAACATGAATTCAAGTCACCATAATTATGCAATAAATATGCATATATTCGGCCAACACACATCCAATTCCAACACACAAAATCGTCATGCTTTTCATTCATTTCCACTCACTACATCATACATACACCTCTCACAACATAACAAAAGCACAAAATTCTTACCTTTCCTTCTAGTTCTTCACTTGCCACTAAAGTTGTCCTCTTGGCAAGATAATTATACCAAGTTGTAGAGAATCTTGCACTTGGCAAGGTTGCAACAAAATTAGAATTCTTGAATCAAGATTGAAGCTCCAAGGATTTTTTTCTTTTTTCTTTCTTTCTTTTTCTCTCTAGCCGAATCGGCTTCTTTCTTTTCTTGTTCTTGGTTTTTCTTGTTTATTCTTGAATGTTCTGTAGATTAGGATGATTATATAAGGTCACATGGAATTTAGTTAATCCATGGGCTTGGATCAATGGTGTGGTCGGTTGGGCCCTTAAATTTGGGCCTCACTTTTTTTTTTTTTGAGTCCAATTGGCTTTATTTTGTAATTCATGAAGCAAGTTTCCAAAATTCCAATTTTGCCCTTGGCCTCCTTCCGTAATTCCACACCAATGTATTTATAACCGACACATTCACACCAAGAAATGTCCAATTGTGGCCTTATTCATTACAAGTCATGTTATGTCCTGTATTTTCATACGTCGGGACGTTTTAAAATAAGCGCGACGAGTTAAAGGCAAGACTATCTTAAGATATGAAGTAGAGATTTTAACTTCCGGTTTCGTGTCGAGTCACAATTTATCCACAACTTTCGTGTGGCATTAAACGAGTAATGGAAAATTGGGATTAAACTAACCATAATTGGATTAAAAAGTGGGATTGGAAAGACAAAAAAAAAATCAGTCCACTTTATGCCTTGTTTGGTCGTGCCATGTAAGGCTTTGGTCAAAGAATCTTGACCCAATTTAGTGTAATGCACATGGCCAACTCAATGAGGGGAACATATTGACACAAAGTCTGATCACTCCACACCTTCACAACATAATTTTCATCACCACAAGTCAAGAAACATTTAGAGATAGAAAGAGTAGAGAGAGGTGCTCTCGGCTAAGAGCTAGCCGAGAGGGTGGGGTGATATTGTGCCCAGAAATTCCAGTTTTTCTCCATCAAAACTATCCCTCATCTAGTGTGTAAGAAAGTGTATTAGTTGTTGAAGAGAAACAAGAAAGTGAAGCACTCAATAGAGTTGAAAATTCGGCCAAGTGAAGCACAAGATTGAAAGGTAAGAATGTTTGTTGTTTCTTGTGTTGCATGATGATTTGAATGTATAGTTCATGCATGTTGTTGTTGGATTGTGGTTGTAGTTGAAGTAGAGAGTGATCCGTGTGTGAGGTGAGTTTATGACTGATTTCATTGTGCATGTATTGTTAGTGAATTGAATATGTATCAACATATGTAAATGAACAAAGATTGTGGGAGTTTGGTTGTGATGTTGCATGTTGGCTATTGGACTGTTTTTGCTCGAATTTAAAATGAATCATGTGTTGAAGATTCTGATGAAGTCATGCTTAATCTTGTTGAACATGTATTGGAAATGAATTGAATGCATTGTAGTTGGATAAACGAATGAAAATCATGAAGTTGGAGTAGTTGTGATGAAACCGGGTAGGGGGCTGTTTTGGACGAATTCATGGACTGTTTTGGGCTATAATTTGATTGTTGTTGTTGTGGACATTGTAGTGTATTGTATGCATGTTGAATATGTAAATTAAGGTGTTCAAGAAACGAATTATGTTGAGGGGTAGGGGCAGTCCAAAAACCGTGGACAGTTTTAGGGATTAGAAGTGAAATTGTGTGTGTTGAATGTTGGTTTTTGTTGCAAACGTGTAGTGAATGTAAAATGCCATGATTCAAGTTAAAACTGAACTGATTGTGGGCTGTTGTAAGAGTGAAGATGATGCTAAAACAGTTCCAAGATTTCATGAACGTAAAGTCATGAAAAGTGTTGTGTTGTTGCAAGTTAAAACTGGAAAATTGCTAAGTAAGAATGGAAATGATGTGTGTGTTGGGTTGCCGTGTGTATGAGACTATTTTGGGTGGTGTAGGGACTGCCCAAGTTCCCTAAGTCATGCTTAAACAAGTTTTGATCAATATATGAAAGAACGACTAGCCATGTTAGCTTGTAACGCTAGTTGGGTTAAATGCGAACGAAACGTCGTTTAATTGTTAGAAAGGAGTTGTGAATGTCACAATACGTGTTGAATGCCCTTCACATCTTGATATAGGATAAGTATTGTTGGGCAGCAAGTACAAGTTAGAATACAACTAAACGCAAAGGGTATGTAAAGCCTATTCCTTCTTTCTTTTGGCATGTCCTAGACGTAAGAATGAAACGATATGAATTTTGGGGTAAATTCTATTCTCTAGTTCATGTATGGCTTATGAATCTATATTTCACTAATGTTATTGTCATGTACCTACAGTATGAGTGACTAATGAACGATGCATGAAAGTTCCTATACTTAAAGAATTGCACAACTAAAGACATACTTGACTTCCAAAAGCTATACCATATTAAAGTGACATATGTACATGAAGTCTAAAACGTTTCTTGTCATAGTTTGTTATGAGACTTGAAATGAACTGAAGGTGAACATTATTTTGACACTTAGAGTGGGTTAGTTGCTTATCCCTTGAGTCTAAAAAGATGATTTGCATATATGTGGTTGCTTATTATTCTGCTCGTGCTTACCGCTATATCCTTCACTGAGTCCCGGGCCAGGGTACGTTTTCGTGAGCACATTTATTATATTAATCACCGAGCCCCTCACTAGAGGGCCGGGACACGTTATGTATATATATATGATGATGATATGATGATGTGATGATGTGATGATATGATGATATGATGATATGGAGATGATGGTGGCCAGGAGGGCATATTCCTTATTACCAAGTCCCTGAGGAAAGGGCCGGGACACGTCTATGTTTATGTTATGATGCTATGATTTTAAATTATCGAGTCCCTCATAAAAAGGGCCGGGACACGTCATGTATGTTTTATACAGAATGATTATGCAGCTTTGACTACAAAACTCTATAATCGCAATGATATGAGAATGATACAGATGAAATATGTTCAAAGGCAAGTTTTATGAAATTCTGTTGTTGCAATGCATCCTGTGTACCGTGTCTCAATATAAGTCTATACTATGTTTCAAGCTTTACATATTCAGTACATATTCCGTACTGACCCCCTTCCTTCGGGGGGCTGCAGGTACAGACGCTCGCTTTGGAGATCCGCCAGCTTAGATCATCCTTCAGCTATTTTGGACTGCTCCTTTGTTCCGGAGCTAGCTTGTGGTATAACCTCCTTATGTTGTGTCCGTATGTGTTTATTTGGGTACGGCGGGGCCCTGTCCCGCCACATAATACGGTCGTTACTCTTAGAAGTCTGTGGACATCGGTGTGGGTCTGTTTACAGTTGTTGATGCGTTTTATGTTTTGACTTAAGTTTGGGGCGTACCCAGTCGTAATGGCAGCCTTGTCGGCTTGCATATGTGTGTATGTTTGGTATTTTGTATATCGTGGCAGCCTTGTCGGCTTGGTTAGGAATATATATAAATGTTGTTGTTTGATAAGTGC
The DNA here is from genome assembly GCF_019175385.1 of Lycium barbarum. NCBI lineage: Eukaryota > Viridiplantae > Streptophyta > Magnoliopsida > Solanales > Solanaceae > Lycium > Lycium barbarum. Next base: position 30,139,504 of record NC_083344.1, on the reverse strand, counting down.
AACTCCTTGGGAGATGGATGACTAAGGCATACAGAACTTGACAAATCTAAATAACTCACTATCTTCTTACATACAAATGAGATCATGACATGCTAATTATAAATTATTAGAGTTAACAGATAAATATTAGTGTCCAATTCGGGCACAAGTCACGGCCTACGGGGTTGGGTCGTGACAAAAGTGGTATCAGAGCGGTTAAATCCTCGGAGTGTCCACAGACTGTGTCTAGTAGAGTCTTGTTTATCGATGTGTTGTGCACCACGTTTATAAACAGGAAGCTACAGGACATTTAGGATGTCATCTTTTCTTCTCATTCTAGATCGTGTGATAGAGCTGTATTATCAGGATAAATATTTCCCTAACAGATTGCTATGTTTTCAGCGATGCCTCCAAAGAAGGCGACAGCCGCCCAGAAGGGCAAAGCGGTAGTTAGGGAGACCAGTGGGACCCGGAGAGTCACTAGAGCTTATTCCCAATATGTGCCTGGGATTAGAATTCAGTCAGCGAGCTCCGCTACACCATCACTATCAGAGGAGCCTAGGGCAGGAGCAGCTGCAGGTTAGGAGACAGACTTACCACCAGCTCCTGCGGCTCCAGCAACCGAGCCTCCAGCTCCCCAGCCAGGGGCAGAGGATAGGGCTATGCGTGAAGCAGTACAGTTATTGACTAGGTTGGTCTCGGGACAGGCTCGCAGACGTGGGTTAGGAGGTGATGATGCGGATAGACGCGACAGTTTGAGGGTTCGCGATTTTCTGACTTGTAAACCCCCAGAGTTCTATGGGTCAAAGCCCGCAGAGGATCCACAGGAGTTTATTCGACAGATGTTGCGTACGTTGCGGGTGACTAAATCTTCCGAGACTGAGTCGGTCGAATTGGCTTCCTATCAGTTGCGGGATGTGGCAGTTAATTGGAATGAGTCCTGGGAGTTGTCCAGGGGTGAGGATGCTCCACCAGCAGTATGGGACGAGTTCGTAGAGGCTTTTCTGGGTCATTTTCTGCCTCCAGAGATGAGGCGAGCCAGAGTTGACAGATTTATACACCTGAGGCAGAATGGTAGAAGTGTTCGGGACTATAGCATCGAGTTTGATTCGCTGGCTAGGTACGCGCCCGCTATGGTAGCTGACATGGCAGATAGGGTGCATCGTTATGTAATGGGCTTGGATAATTATTTGATTGATAGCTGCATGGCAATGGCATCTCAGCCCGGTATAAATATCGCTCGAGTGCAGGCATATGCCCAGGGAGTTGAGGGTCGACAGAGAGGGCGTCGATTTGATAGGGAGCAGGACAGGGGTCAACATAAGAGAGCTAGATCAGCTGGGTATCATTCTGGTGACTTTCGGGGCGGGCATCCCCAACAGCAGTATAGTCGATATCCTTCCCAGCCGGCACGGAGTGCACCTTCACGATTTACTGGTAGAAGGTTTGATAGCACGGGGTATTCGGGAGCTGGTCAAAGCTCCATGACTTCAGGGTTCCAGACGCACAGGAATTCGGGCCAGATGAGACCACCTGTACCCCCATGTCCTCGATGTGGCAGACGCCATCCAGGGGAATGCCGTCTTATTACTGGTGCTTGCTTTTCTTGCGGCCGTCAGGGCCATACTATGAGGGAATGTCAATTTGGGGGTGGGGCAGGTCGGCCAGCTCAGCCTACGGGATCAGTTGTGGGTTCTTCTTCTTCTTCAGTTGCTATGCGCCCTATGGGGCAAGGTATTCCGACACCAGCAGGCCGTGGCAGAGGCCGTGGAGGGGCTTCTAGTTCTGGCGATCCTTCCAACCGCTTATATGCTTTAGCCAGCAGACAGGATCAGGAAGCGTCGCCAAATGTGGTCACAGGTACATTATCGATTTTCTCCCGAGATGTATACGCATTGATAGACCCCGGTTCCACATTATCATATATTTCCCCTTTTGTTGCTAGTAAAATTGGGATAAAATCTGAACCTATAGAACCATTTGAGGTAGCTACACTAGTAGGGGATTTTGTCTTGGCAGAGCTAGTATATAAAAATTGTTTGGTAGTCATATGTAATCGCTGTACCAGGGCAGATTTGATAGAGTTAGCTATGACTGAGTTCGATGTTATTATGGGGATGGATTGGTTAGCTTCCTGCTATGCTAACGTTGATTGCCGAGGCAAATTAGTTCGGTTTCAGTTTCCAGGGGAACCAATTATAGAGTGGAGGGGGAACACAGCATCGCCGAGGGGTAAGTTTATTTCATACCTCAAGGCAAGGAAGATGGTTAGAAAAGGCTATATTTATCACCTGGTTCGTGTGCATGACTTGAAAGCAGAATCACCGACTCTACAATCTGTCCCGGTGGTTAATGAATTTCCAGGTGTATTTCCAGATGAACTTCCAGGCCTTCCTCCTGAACGTGAGATAGAGTTCACTATAGATGTATTGCCAGACACTCAACCTATATCTATTCCTCCTTACAGAATGGCACCTGCAGAGTTGAAAGAATTGAAGGAGCAACTGAGAGATTTGCTGGAAAAGGGTTTCATCAGGCCCAGTACATCACCTTGGGGAGCACCAGTATTATTTGTACGGAAGAAAGATGGGTCGCTACGAATGTGCATTGATTATAGGCAGCTGAACAAAATCACGATAAAGAATAGATATTCCCTCCCCAGGATTGATGATTTATTTGATCAGTTGCAGGGTGCTAAATGCTTCTCAAAGATAGACTTGCGGTCAGGTTATCACCAGGTGCGGGTAAGGGAGACAGATATTCCGAAGACTGCATTCAGGACTCGATATGGACATTACGAGTTTAGAGTGATGTCTTTTGGGCTGACCAATGCTCCAGCAGTGTTCATGGACTTGATGAACAGGGTGTTTAAGCCATTCCTTGACTTGTTCGTGATTGTATTCATTGATGATATTCTGATCTATTCACGATCGGAAGAAGAGCATGCAGAGCATTTGAGGACAGTACTCAGGGTACTCCAGCTCCAGAAGTTATATGCTAAGTTCTCTAAATGTGAATTATGGTTGACTTCTGTAGCATTTCTGGGGCATATTGTTGGAGCAGATGGTATTCGGGTAGATTCGCAGAAAATTGAGGCCGTCAAAACTTGGCCTAGACCTACGACGCCTACTGAGGTACGTAGTTTTCTGGGGCTGGCAGGGTATTACAGGAGATTTGTAGAAAAGTTTGCCTCTATTTCAGCGCCTTTAACAAGGCTAACACAGAAGGCAGCCAAATTCCAGTGGACCGATGCTTGTGAACGGAGTTTTCAATTATTGAAAGATAAGTTGACTACAGCTCCTGTTCTAACTCTTCCTGAGGGGCCAGATGGCTATGTTGTTTATTGTGATGCTTCCGGTGTTGGGTTGGGTTGCGTGTTGATGCAGCACGGCAGAGTTATAGCCTATGCCTCCCGACAACTCAGGAAACATGAGAGAAATTATCCTACACATGACCTGGAGTTGGCAGCAGTGATACATGCTTTGAAGATATGGAGACATTATCTGTATGGCGTGCATGTTGATATTTATACAGATCATAAGAGTCTCCAGTATATTTTTAAGCAGAAGGAACTGAATTTGCGACAGAGGAGATGGTTAGAGCTGCTGAAGGATTATGATGTTGATATTCTATATCACCCAGGAAAGGCTAATGTGGTAGCAGATGCACTCAGCCGTAAATCTATGGCTTGTTTGGCCGGCGTACAACCAGAAAAGAAGGAGATAGTTCGTGAGATCCATCAGCTAGCTAGTCTTGGAGTTCGTTTGGCTGATGCTGATAATGGTAGCATTATTGTACGAGGTGTTGCTGAGTCCTCTATTGTAGAAGAGGTAAAGAGACGGCAATATGAGGATCCTGTTCTGGTACATTATAGAGATACAACACTTCAGAAGGATGAGACCCCATTTAAGATGTCAGCCGATGGAGTACTACGATACAGAGACAGATTATGTGTACCTGAGGTTGCAGGGTTGCGGCAGCAGGTAATGGGGGAAGCACACTATGCTCGTTATTCTATTCACCCGGGATCGACAAAAATGTATCATGATCTTAGGTGTTTGTACTGGCGGAACGGCATGAAAAAGGACATAGCAGAATTTGTGGCCCAGTGTCCAAATTGTCAGCAGGTCAAGATAGAGCACCAGAAGCCCGGAGGGCTATTGCAGGAGATGGAAATTCCAACCTGGAAATGGGAAGTAATTAATATGGACTTCGTCACAGGTTTCCCTCGCACTCCACGAAAGAATGACTCTGTCTGGGTTATTGTTGATAGACTGACAAAATCAGCCCACTTCCTTCCAGTCAGGACTACGTACCCAGCTGAGGATTATGCCCGACTGTATCTTAAGGAGATAGTGAGACTTCATGGAGTTCCCACAGCTATTATCTCAGATAGAGGGGCCCAGTTTACAGCTAACTTCTGGAGATCCTTCCAGGAGGGATTGGGGACACAGGTGAGTCTCAGCACCGCATTTCATCCTCAGACTGACGGGCAGGCTGAGCGTACCATCCAGACGCTACAAGATATGTTGAGAGCTTGTGTTATTGATTTCAAAGGCAGCTGGGAGGATCACTTGCCGCTTATCGAGTTTGCTTACAATAACAGTTACCACTCTAGCATGCAGATGGCGTCGTACGAAGCCCTGTATGGCAGGAAATGCAGATCCCCTATAGGCTGGTTTGATGTTGGCGAGGCTAAGCTGATAGGCCCAGATATGGTTCAGCAGGCTGTCGATAAGGTGAAACTTATTCAGGAAAGATTACTGGCAGCTCAGAGTCGGCAGAAGGCGTATGCGGATAATCGACGTCGACACTTGGAATTTCAGGTTGGCGATTGGGTGTTCTTGAAAGTGTCACCCATGAAGGGTGTTATGAGGTTCGGCAAGAAAGGGAAGTTGAGCCCAAGGTACATTGGACCTTATCAGGTCATTCGTAAGGTAGGCCAAGTTGCTTACGAGTTAGACCTGCCAGCGAATTTGGCAGCAGTACATCCGGTCTTCCATGTGTCCATGCTTCAGAAGTATATAGGCGATCCTTCCAGGGTGTTCCCTACAAACGATATTCAGGTAACAGAGGAGCTATCATATGAAGAGCAACCTATTGCCATACTTGATCGACAAATCAGGAGGTTACGAACAAAAGATGTGGCGTCGGTTAAAGTGTTGTGGCGGAACAATAATAGGGAGGAGGTGACTTGGGAGGCTGAAGAGGAGATGAAAAAGAAATATCCTCACTTGTTTTCCACATTTGCAGGTAATTTAAACTCCTTTACTTGATTGTGTTAAATTGTCTGCTCAATTTATATGTTAGCAATAGAGGAAACCCTTCCCAAAACCCTTATAGAACCTAACGGGATAAAAATCAACATTCGAGGACGAATGTTCTAAAGGGGGGGAGGATGTTATGTCCCGTATTTTCATACGTCGGGACGTTTTAAAATAAGCGCGACGAGTTAAAGGCAAGACTATCTTAAGATATGAAGTAGAGATTTTAACTTCCGGTTTCGTGTCGAGTCACAATTTATCCACAACATTCGTGTGGCATTAAACGAGTAATGGAAAATTGGGATTAAACTAACCATAATTGGATTAAAAAGTGGGATTGGAAAGACAAAAAAAAAAAATCAGTCCACTTTATGCCTTGTTTGGCCGTGCCATGTAAGGCTTTGGTCAAAGAATCTTGACCCAATTTAGTGTAATCCACATGGCCAACTCAATGAGGGGAACATATTGACACAAAGTCTGATCACTCCACACCTTCACAACATAATTTTCATCACCACAAGTCAAGAAACATTTAGAGATAGAAAGAGTAGAGAGAGGTGCTCTCGGCTAAGAGCTAGCCGAGAGGGTGGGGTGATATTGTGCCCAGAAATTCCAGTTTTTCTCCATCAAAACTATCCCTCATCTAGTGTGTAAGAAAGTGTATTAGTTTTTGAAGAGAAACAAGAAAGTGAAGCACTCAATAGAGTTGAAAATTCGGCCAAGTGAAGCACAAGATTGAAAGGTAAGAATGTTTGTTGTTTCTTGTGTTGCATGATGATTTGAATGTATAGTTCATGCATGTTGTTGTTGGATTGTGGTTGTAGTTGAAGTAGAGAGTGAGCCGTGTGTGAGGTGAGTTTATGACTGATTTCATTGTGCATGTATTGTTAGTGAATTGAATATGTATCAACATATGTAAATGAACAAAGATTGTGGGAGTTTGGTTGTGATGTTGCATGTTGGCTATTGGACTGTTTTTGCTCGAATTTAAAATGAATCATGTGTTGAAGATTCTGATGAAGTCATGCTTAATCTTGTTGAACATGTATTGGAAATGAATTGAATGCATTGTAGTTGGATAAACGAATGAAAATCATGAAGTTGGAGTAGTTGTGATGAAACCGGGAAGGGGGCTGTTTTGGACGAATTCATGGACTGTTTTGGGCTATAATTTGATTGTTGTTGTTGTGGACATTGTAGTGTATTGTATGCATGTTGAATATGTAAATTAAGGTGTTCAAGAAACGAATTATGTTGAGGGGTAGGGGCAGTCCAAAAACCGTGGACAGTTTTAGGGATTAGAAGTGAAATTGTGTGTGTTGAATGTTGGTTTTTGTTGCAAACGTGTAGTGAATGTAAAATGCCATGATTCAAGTTAAAACTGAACTGATTGTGGGCGTTGTAAGAGTGAAGATGATGCTAAAACAGTTCCAAGATTTCATGAAAGTAAAGTCATGAAAAGTGTTGTGTTGTTGCAAGTTAAAACTGGAAAATTGCTAAGTAAGAATGGAAATGATGTGTGTGTTGGGTTGCCGTGTGTATGAGACTATTTTGGGTGGTGTAGGGACTGCCCAAGTTCCCTAAGTCATGCTTAAACAAGTTTTGATCAATATATGAAAGAACGACTAGCCATGTTAGCTTGTAACGCTAGTTGGGTTAAATGCGAACGAAACGTCGTTTAATTGTTAGAAAGGAGTTGTGAATGTCACAATACGTGTTGAATGCCCTTGTAGACTAATTGTAGTTTTTCACATCTTGATATAGGATAAGTATTGTTGGGCAGCAAGTACAAGTTAGAATACAACTAAACGCAAAAGGTATGTAAAGCCTATTCCTTCTTTCTTTTGGCATGTCCTAGACGTAAGAATGAAACGATATGAATTTTGGGGTAAATTCTATTCTCTAGTTCATGTATGGCTTATGAATCTATATTTCACTAATGTTATTGTCATGTACCTACAATATGAGTGACTAATGAACGATGCATGAAAGTTCCTATACTTAAAGAATTGCACAACTAAAGACATACTTGACTTCCAAAAGCTATACCATATTAAAGTGACATATGTACATGAAGTCTAAAACGTTTCTTGTAATAGTTTGTTATGAGACTTGAAATGAACTGAAGGTGAACATTATTTTGACACTTAGAGCGGGTTAGTTGCTTATCCCTTGAGTCTAAAAAGATGATTTGCATATATGTGGTTGCTTATTATTCTGCTCGTGCTTACCGCTATATCCTTCACTGAGTCCCGGGCCAGGGTACGTTTTCGTGCGCACATTTATTATATTAATCACCGAGCCCCTCACTAGAGGGCCGGGACACGTTATGTATATATATATATATATGATGATGATATGATGATGTGATGATGTGATAATATGATGATATGATGATATGGAGATGATGGTGGCCAGGAGGGCATATTCCTTATTACCGAGTCCCTCAGGAAAGGGCCGGGACACGTCTATGTTTATGTTATGATGCTATGATTTTAAATTACGGAGTCCCTCATAAAAAGGGCCGGGACACGTCATGTATGTTTTATACAGAATGATTATGCAGCTTTGACTACAAAACTCTATAATAGCAATGATATGAGAATGATACAGATGAAATATGTTCAAAGGCAAGTTTTATGAAATTCTGTTGTTGCAATGCATCCTGTGTACCGTGTCTCAATATAAGTCTATACTATGTTTCAAGCTTTACATATTCAGTACATATTCCGTACTGACCCCCTTCCTTCGGGGGGCTGCAGGTACAGACGCTCGCTTTGGAGATCCGCCAGCTTAGATCATCCTTCAGCTATTTTGGACTGCTCCTTTGTTCCGGAGCTAGCTTGTTGTATAACCTCCTTATGTTGTGTCCGTATGTGTTTATTTGGGTACGGCGGGGCCCTGTCCCGCCACATAATATGGTTGTTACTCTTAGAAGTCTGTGGACATCGGTGTGGGTCTGTTTACAGTTGTTGATGCGTTTTATGTTTTGACTTAAGTTTGGGGCGTACCCAGTCGTAATGGCAGCCTTGTCGGCTTGCATATGTGTGTATGTTTGGTATTTTGTATATCGTGGCAGCCTTGTCGGCTTGCTTAGGAATATATATAAATGTTGTTGTTTGATAAGTGCAACTCCTTGGGAGATGGATGACTAAGGCATACAGAACTTGACAAATCTAAATAACTCACTATCTTCTTACATACAAATGAGATCATGACATGCTAATTATAAATTATTAGAGTTAACAGATAACTATGAGTGTCCAATTCGGGCACAAGTCACGGCCTACGGGGTTGGGTCGTGACAAAAGAATTTATCTTGAATTTTCGAATAAGCAAAAACGTCGGATGTAACAGTGTGAATGTCTAAAAATCTAGTGTTAAGATGATATTATACCGATATTAATCCATTCTTGGTGAATTCGGGTTGAAGATGGTCGTTTTGAAGGGAAACCAACAATTGAATTTCTTAAGGGCTCTTAAATTCGCCTAGTTTTGGTAGGTCTGTCTTCTGGGCGATTTTCATGAAAAAGTGTTGCGAATTTGGAAAAACTTGTTAGACAAAACTTGTAGATCTTTGAAATAGCTTTCCAATGGTAGGTCGCCTATCCCAAGCAAAGTTATGTAAAAAAATGTTATGATCATTTTACTGAGTGAAGGTCAATTGTCGAAAACGAAAAAAATGTGCTGGGCCCGCGTCGCGGACCCAGCACGGATAAATCAGTTGCAGACCAAAATAAAAACATGATCAGGTGCTGAAACCACGATGCGGACTCAGCTCGGATCGGGAGTTATTTTCTGATTCCGAATTTTCTTTAAGTCCTACTTTGTTGTGTTATTTCCCACTTCGTCTCAAATCAATATTTCTGAGGAAAAGAACCCTAGAAAAGTATCTCTAACCCTAATGTGAGTTCTCACTCAATATTTATCATTCCCACACCATATCCATCCCCTCTTGATAGCAAATCATCTCTCTAAAACCCTAAGTTCTTGTATATTCAAGAAGAGGAAGAAGAGAGATGTGTGGGATTCCATCAAAAGGTGAGACTCTTGATTTTATGGCATTGTTATGGTTATTTGAACTAGTCTAGAATAAACAAAGAGGTTAGGATCCACCAATGATTTCAATAAGCTTCAACAACAAGATTTAAGGCTTGCGAAAAATCCTAGTTTTTGAAATTCCAAGAAAACTTCAAGAAACTATTCAAATCCTAATCTTTATCATCTAAAACCATTGTAGTGCGATTATTGAGTCTTGGAGAGTGCGTTTGAGAGGGATTTGAGCTATGTCTCTTTTGAACATACTCTTTCGATCGGTTTTTATGAACTCTTTGGTTGTGATTTGTATGTCTCTTTAAAAATCATTTTTGAGTATAAAGGTGATTTGTATGTCTCTCTTTTGAAAACTTATTCTGAATGAAAATCACTTTTTGAAACTATTGTTGGAAGTATAAATTTTATTCTAGATTCTTTAATGAATGAAAGGAAAAGTAATCTTTTCATGTTTCTTGAACCCTAATTAATGTCTAAATGGTGGTTAACGTGTGCGAGGGGACAAATCCACATTAAACCTTGATTGTAACAAACATTATATATGTATAGGATATTATGAATGTTTTCCTCTATGAGAGATGCTTAATAATGATGGTTAAGAGTTGGTAATGACATTCTTATTAAAGAATTGAGGCATGGAAATCTTTTGGTAAAGGAATTGAAGCATGGAAATCTTTTGATTGAAATCTGCATGTGCTGTTGTTGCTATGTCTCCTACTTGTACTTTCTCATCTTTGGTTGGGTTCGCTGAGCAACAAGAGAATTGAAAGGGCGAAGGATGCTTGAAAGGGAACAAAGTAAGAAGGCCCGATCTGCGGGTGGTTTCACTGGTTCGTATGATGGAGGGCAATGGAAAGGAAATTCTACACCTCAACAGTTTGTTTCTCAGTCTAATATCGACGTTCCATCTGGTGGACAAGGTCAGAGGAACAACGATCAGAAAAGATATTCGCAAGGTAGTAACCGACAAGCATTTAGATGGGAGGGTCGTGTTTGGCACCATTGTGGGATTAGGGGTCATATCAAGAAAGATTGCAGGAAGTGGCTTCGTGAATTGGCTAACTCTTTAGGCCCAAAGAATAATCCGTTTGATGTTAATGCTCACAACACCCCTAATGCTCGTGGTAATGGGGCTGGTAAACCGGTTGCTAACACCTCGAATGGGGGACAAGCTCGACTTTATGGTTTGACTCATAGGGAGACGGTAGAAGATCCTGATGCCGGGGTCACAGGTATTGTTACTATATGTTCTTTTGAAGCGTATTCGCTGATCGATTCTAGTTCGACTCTTTCTTATATAACTTAGTATCTTGCCCTTGATTTTTTGTGGAAGTCGAACAATTGTTGACACCCTTTTTCTATGAATACCCTTGCGTCCTTGTTATCACTTCTATAATGTATATACACCGTGTCTTTGTAGTTGAGGGTCGTGACATTACTTTTGATGTGTTTGAATTAGAAATGATGAACTTTGATGTGATTTTTGGGGATAGACTAGCTTTCCAAGTGTTATGAAATTTTAGGTTGTTGATTAAAAATAGTTAAGCTTGTATTTCTATATGTACCTGTTATGATTGGAGGAGTAATATCGTTAAATCTCAAGGTAGAGTACAGGTATGTGTTGAACCTTTCGGATTTATTTTCTTGTGAAAGTTTAGAGTGAAGTATAAATCTCACAATTGAGTTTAGGCTTGAATGATGCGTTCGTTATATGTTTAGTCGTATGTTATCTCTGAGGATGTTTCCCCTTGCAAGAAGAACTCTTGAAATTCTGAAATTTGAGGTTTAGTAAAGAATCCTAGGCCATGACTTTCATTGGGGGACGAATGATCTTAAGGGGGGGGGGGGGGATAATGTAACATCTCGTAAATTAGAGTTAGGTGTGAGTGTCTAAAAATCTAGTGTTAAGATGATATTATACCTATATGAATCTATTCTTGATGAATTTTTGTGGAAGATGGTCGTTTTGAAGCGAAACCAACAATTGAATTTCTTAAGGGCTCTTAAATTCGCCTAAGTTTTGGTAGGTCTGTCTTCTAGGCGATTTTCATGAAAATGTGTTACAAATTAGGAAAAACTTCCTAGACGAACATTGTATATCTTTGAAATAGTTTTCCAATGGTAGGTCTCCCATCCCAAGAAAGGTTACGTAAAGAAGGTTATGATCGTTTTACTAAGCGAAGGTCAATTGTCGAAAACGAAAAAAAATATGTTGGGCCCGCGTCGCGGACCCAACACGGAAAAATCAGCTGCAGACCAAAATAAAAACATGATCAGGTGTTGAACTCGGGACGCGGACTCAGCACGGATCGGGAGTTACTTTTTGATTCTGAATTTTCTTTAAGTCCTACTTTGTTGTGTTATTTCCCACTTCGTCTCAAATCAATATTTCTGAGGAAAAGAACTCTAGAAAAGTCTCTCTAACCCTAATGTGAGTTCTCACTTAGTATTGATCATTCCCACACCATATCCATCCCTTCTTGATAGAAAATCATCTCTCTAAAACCCTAAATTCTTGTATATTCAAGAAGAGGAAGAAGAGATGCGTGTGGGATTCCATCAAAGTAGCCACTATGGATCCTAATGTATTAATGCCTAGCCATTCAGGAGGAAGAGTGGCCACCGCTGGGTTCGCTACCCGGGGTGTGATTTATGCCTAGCTATTCGGGAGGAAGGATAGCTACCGAGAATTATATGTTCCGGTGTGGTGCGCGATGCACGGTATGCTTGATTCTTGGGACTGTATTGGCATGTGAGACATTCTTATTCTCTTATGGAATTGTTGATGACTATCTTAAATGATTTAAAAGGCATATTTGAAGGTGTAACTTGACAAGAGGCTTTATAATTGGTTTTGATACTTATTATTGAGATACATAAACTGAATAACTGTTCTTACATTGGGTTCACATCATTTTCCAGACTAATTTCTTTATGTATTATGTACTATATTTTCTTATTACTTATTGTCCCCGAGGCACTCATTGAGTACGAATTACTAAGGCATACCATTGTTGTTTTTTATGGTACGTTAGGTAACGGAGAAGAGTAGGTTCTTGATACTCCAGGGGTTTAGGAAGGACTTGATGTTGCTGCTGATTTGGTGAGCCCACACATTCATTCGTGGGACACTCTATTTATTTAATTCCCTTTATTTATTCTACTTTCCGGGCTGCGTCCCGATGGGTTAGAAATTTATTCTTTATTCTTAGAAGCTCCTTAGTATACATTCGAATGTGGGTAGAAGAAGAGTTGTCGTTTAATTCTTTCAGGCACACTATCATGTTTTTGGTGAATTATTTAAATTATAAAGACTTCCGCTGATTTAATTAATATATTCATGATTTGTTACATTTATTATATAAACTGTTGGAGGCGAATGTTGAACCTGGTGGGTTCAAGTATTATTATCGTGTTTTTTAGTTTCTTCTGATGTTGTTCATGACGTCGGATGCCAGTCACGTCTAGGGTGGGTTTTGGGGCGTGACATAAACCTTGATTTATTTGGGAGAATAATTAGAGTTGGTAAGAATAAATAACAACAACTCAAAGCTTTAAACTTTGTTTAACAGATTCACTTAGGAATAAGACGAATCTACTTGGCATAATTAACTGTTCTTCATATCATTTTCTTATATTTGGGAAAATCATAGAAAGAAATAATCTTTATTTGTTGGAAAATAGTAGAGATTCACATAGAGGTTAAGTGCATTCATATAGCAATCCATTAGAAGTATATCAAGATCAATACCCATTATATTATTATTATTATACTACTACTACTTGTACCTACTGTTCACATACAATAATATTATATCTTTTTTAATCATTTGCATTAATAGTCAACCTATATCTTATTATTTTATTAGTATTTTTGTTAGTACTCTCCACTGCAATATCATTGAAAATTTCTTACTATTTTTATGTATAGCATTCATATAGCAATCCATTAGAACTATATCAAGATCTATACCCATGATCATACACTTCATCTAAAGGGGACATAACCTTAGTTTCTTTTACCATAAATTTCCACAAAAGCAAGTAGTTAGCAATTAGTCATAAAAAATCAACTTTTACCAAAATCATTGGATTAAGACATTAGACCTAAATTTAGCATCTTACGACTTTAGTAACCTTTTCACACCATATTCCCTGTGGGATTTGACCCCAATCTTGTTGGGTTACTATATTTGACAACGTCCGCGTTATACCATTAATAGGTCTAATTTGAGCGTATCAGTGATAAGTTATGCTTCCCGTTAGTTAAAAGTTAATGAGAAGGATTACCTTACCCATGATTTGGAGTTGTTGGCCCTAGTCTTCGCTTTGAAGCTTTGGAGGAATTACTTGTACGGTGTCCATTGTGAGGTAACAAGAAAAAGTCTTATCTAAGACCAACATTTAGGGACGAGTTAATAATCCTGTCCCTAAAAGTATATGTATTGGGACGAGATTTTATTCTAATCACAAATTCTATATTTTTTTGTGAAGATACTAAATTTGGTCCCTAAAGAAATTAGTAACTGGTCCCAAATATCAATTGAGGGCCTTGAACGGGAGAAAGGGCCGCCAAATCCAATAATAAAATATTACTTTATCAAAAACCAAGCACCAAAAGAATTGTACTATAATTAAAACTTTTATTTTTACCAAAAAACAGGTGCCAAAACTAGTATAGTGAAATAAAAAATTCTACAAATTAAAAAAAGCTCTCTGTTTCAAAACAAAAATCGCAGCTCTTCCCTAGTCTCTACCCATCGGACTCTGCCCTGGTGCTTCCGATCATAGTAGAAGAGAGCTTGCTCAAGAAGGGTTGTGAAGGTGCGCTACGGCAAGCTTCTTGAGCAATCTTGAAACTTACCCAAATGTGCCACTAGTGGCTACCTATAATTCAATTCTTCACCAAAAACTTACCCATTTTCTTTCATGCTGTCATACTGTAGCAGATCATCCTCCTCATACTTGGGTAAGTGATTTTTTCATGTAAATCTTGTATTTTTGGGTGTAAATTTTAGTTTTACTGCACTCATTAATTTTTTTTCTTGAAAAATGAGTATAAAATTGGACCCCACCTGTGGGATTACACTGCATATGTTGTTGTTGTTGTTGTTGTTATTTGAATATGAAATTGGAGAGTTAATTTGAGGAGGGGTTACCTCTTAGATAATTCAAATTGAAACCCTGCCCTAAGTTTTTTGTGTCTGTATTTGTTGTGTTTGGTAAATAATTGGACAAAATTGATAATGTGGATCTGCTGGAAAAATGGGTTCTGGGATTAAAGTTAGTATTTTTCATTGTAAATAGTAATAAGTGATAGGTTCAAGATTTGTAGTTGGTGGGTACGAAGTTTAACTGCACCTGTTAGAGAGATTGGAAGATCTCTCAACACATAAATTATCTTTCAAATCCCTTCAAAATACTTCCCAAAACCTAACTTTTCTACCCATAATAAAGTGAAGAAAAAGCGGAATCAAGAAAAAGCCATGGATAAGCTGAGATAATCAATCTTGAAATGGGAAAACGGTGAATCCAATGTGCCATTATCGGCTTCCTAGAATTCCATGCTTCGACAAAAACTTACCCATTTTCTTTCTTGTCTTCAAGCCCAACAACAACAGTTCCCTGCTAATCTTCAAACTGCCACTGTTGAAAAGAAGGGGCGTTTTTTACTTATTGTTATTCTTTTTTCCAATTTTGGTCTTGTTTTATCAGTATATTATCGCGTACCCATTTGGAGTTTGATGTATTTGTTTGGTAGGCTAAGAATCTGTCACAACCCGGCTAGGGGACCGCGACGAGCACCCGGTGCTACCCCACCCGAGCACCCCCTCATCGTACATAACATAACATCTAGGTGAACCATAATTCAATTCATTCTTTTCTTATCGTTAATCATATTAATCCCATTAGATGACCATCATCATTTAACATATCATAGGCATCTATGCCACATCATAGGTACAAGGCCGACGAGGCCAACAAAAGATATACAAAACATGGGCCAACATGGCTGAACATCTCTACCCACATACACATGACTACGAGCCTCTAAGAGTATGACATATCATATTAGCGGGACAGGACCCCGCTATGCCCATAATTATATACACAAAAGAATGAGTACCCAAAAGCTGCGGCTCCGAATGAAATGGAGCTCTGCTATGCAATCTCTAGATAAGCAGCTATGGATCAAGTCTATCTCCCTGTGCACCTGCGGGCATGACGCAGCGTCCATAACAAAAGGACGTCAGTACGAAGAATGTACTGAGTATGTAAAGCATGAGCAACATCAATAAATAAGCATCATGAACAACATATGAGATAGCATAGGAGGGGGAAGACAATAATATCATCGTCATAATGCTTACCTGCCTTTCGTAGGACTTTCCATTTTTCATATGTATTTGTACACCTACGTCATCATCCGTATTCCATAATAGTACTCGTACCATACTTGTGCTCATATTCGTACACATGTCCTTATTCGCATTCGTATACATAGTCTTTTCACATTCATATTCATATTATATACATAGCCATACACTTATATACATACATAGCGTGCCCGACCATAAGGTTTGGTGTTTCATACGTACTTAGCCAACCAAGGCTCAATGTTATTTCTACCTGGCCCTACCAAGGCTTCAGGGTTATCCGTACCAACTGCAGACGTGTGCGCGCGTTACGTAATCGTATACATACTTTATATATAATCATATACATATATACATCCATATACATATATTATACCCGACATTATAAGCTCGGGGTGTCATTATAGCCCTTCATAGACACATGTGAATATAAAAGCCCGTAGGCACCTTTAGCATCATTATTATTATCATCGTCATCACTATCATCGTCATTATTGCTACATCCATATCTTAGGCTTACTCGTCATATGAGGGGCGTAGTACAATCGTAGTACATGTTAAGGATCGTGAGCTTATGAGCTCGGAGTGTCAATCACTTGAATACAACATACTCATATAGAGGAATTAGAAATTTGGCCAAGAACCATGCCTTATGAAAGAAGGGTTAGCCTTACATACCTTTTCGTCGGACTATTCTACACTTGCACGTTTCCTTCCAATGCTAGCGTCTATACCTTCATTAATATCATAACAATGGCCATTAGTCATTCACATCATCCACATTATCTAGATTTCTCAATTTGCTTCTAATTCTCCCATATTTGTGGTCATAACCTCCAACTTCGTCCATTCGTCTAAAGTGTCGAGTTCATGATCTTAGTACCATTTATAATACATTCATATCGTAACACAACAACATTCACAATTCAATTCAAACTATTCCTCAAAATATCACTATTCACCATTCATGACCTAGTTGACCACATTTTCTACAATCCATGTATTTTAATTCTCCAATACCTTAAACATCATGTAGAAATCATGAATCTTACCTTAGAAGTTGTAGGAACAAGCTTTGGTTGATAATACCCCACTTTGAGCCTAACCCTAGTTTTTCTCCATTTGCATTTCTTGACTTGGATGATCCTTGATGATTTCCTTATCCTTGATTCACTTGTCTTAATGTTGTTGGGGACTTATAATCCTTGAAAACTTATGAAATAAATGTAGAGAGATGATTCTAGAGAGAAGTAGTGTAATGTGGAAATGAAATAAGACAAGTCTTGATCCTCATATTTAATGAATTGAAAAATCTGAGCTGGGTGAACAGTGGTCGTCCATGGAGGTTGACAGTCCGTATTTCAGTTTACGGACCGTCCCTCGTGGTCGTTTTTAAGCTTAAGCAGAACCAGAAACTTAAGGCTGCATGCATGGTGATTTACTACCATGGTTTACGGGCCATAAATCACTTTACGATCCGTAAACTTGGTCGTAATTTACCATTTCTCGGCTGGGCAGAAAGCTGAAGCTTTTGCATGGCAGTTTACGACTGCTAGTTTTTGGACCGTATAGCAATTGACGGTCCGTATTTTGCAATACGACCACTGGGCAGTTGCAATTCTGCAACTTCCCATATTTCTTAGACTTCTCATTTTAATCACCCCCGTCCATGCACATGCATTGCTCACCTTGTATCTCATCCTAACTTAGCCAACTTCCTCGTCTCACATCGGATACTTTCGAAATCTCGCCTAAGGTCATCAAACGTCATTTCTTGCTCATGGACATCATGCACTCATATTCATCACTAGTTCATTCTCTTGCGTACCAACGAAAAATTTTCCGAGGTGTAACCTTCTCCCCCCCTTAAGAACATTCATCCTCGAATGTTAAAGTCTTCAGGGATTCTATAAAAATTTCGCCAGAGTTTCCTCTACATTATGGCACTGCCACAACAGCCCATAATATCGATGCCTCACAGGGCCACAACGTAATAGCATAAAAATTGGCCACACACGACCCAAAAGCATAAAAGGAAAACATGCATACCTTATGATCTCGACATCTCATTTTGTACTTCTTCCAAGGGCTGAAATAGATGTGGGTATTTGGATCGCATACTCTCTTCTGCTTCCCACGTTATTTCCTCTCGATTGTTGTTCCTCCATAAGACCTTAACTGAGGCCACTTCTTTGTTTCTAAGTCTCCGTACTTGCCTATCTAGTATGGCAATGAGTATCTCTTCATAAGTCAATTTCCCTGTCACTTGCACATCATTCACTGGGACGATCCTAGTAAGATCTCCAACACATTTCCGAAGCATCGAAACATGAAATACTGGATGAACTGACTCCAAGTCTGGAGGTAGATTTAACTCATAGGCCACTTTTCCTATCTTGCGTACAATTTCGTATGGCCCAATATACCGGGTACTGAGCTTCCCTTTTTTGCCAAATCTCATTATGCCCTTCATCGGCGACACTTTCAAGAATACCAAATCTTTCACTTCGAACTCTAAGTCTCTTCGACGATTATCCGCATAGGACCTTTGACGACTTTGGGCCGCTAACAACCGATCTTGTATAAGCTTGATTTTCTCTATAGCTTGCTGGACCAAGTCTGGCCCTATCAATTTAATTTCTCCGGTTTCGAACCACCCAATTGGGGATCTACACTTTCGCCCATATAAAGCATCATATGGTGCCATTTGAATGCTAGAATGATAACTATTATTGTAAGCAAATTCAATGAGCGGCAAATGATCATCCCAATTCCCTCCAAAATCTATCATACATGCTCGTAACATATCCTCAAGAGTCTGAATAGTACGTTCAGCTTGTCCATCGGTCTGGGGATGAAATGCCGTGCTAAGGCTAACTCGGGTCCCTAAACCCTCTTGGAAAGACCTCTAAAACTTAGCTGTAAACTGAGTCCATCTGTCGGAGATAATAGATATCGGGACGCCATGGAGTTTTACTATCTCTTTAAGGTAAAGCCTTGCATAATATTCTGCCACATAGGTCGTTCTGACCGGTAAGAAATGAGCTGACTTTGTGAGTCTATCCACAATCACCCATATATATAATCATACTTACGTCGAGAACGAGGCAAACCTGAAATGAAGTCCATGTTAATCACTTCTCACTCCCAAGTTGGGATTTCTATATCTTGCAACAATCCACCTGGCTTGTGGTGCTTGATTTTCACTTGTTGACAATTAGGACATTGAGCAACAAATTCCGCCATATCTTTCTTCATCCCATTCCACCAATATATAGACTTAATGTCGTGATACATCTTCGTCGCTTCGGGGTGGAAGGAGTAACGAGAGCAATGAGCTTCTCTCAAAATCTTGTGGCGTAGACTTGCCACATCAGGGACACATAATCTGCCTCGGCATCGGAGGACTCCGTCTCCTGAAAATTCAAATGCTGACTCCTCCTTCTGAAGGAGCGTACCTCTGAGCTGCATTTGTATGGGATCCTCATGTTGTCGCCCTTTCACTTCTGCTACCAGCGACGAGACTGCTGAATCATGAATACTAACTTGACTGCTATCTGAGTCCATTACTCAAACCCCTAGGCTAGCTAACTGTTGGAGCTCGTGGGCCATTTCTCTCTTTTCTGGTCGTACATCACCTGGTTTCATTGGCAACGCATCAATACTTGCAAGTGGCATAATCATTCTTGTGTGATTCGTGTACATATGTTTCTTTACATATACAGGTATCGACATCCGTATTCGTATTCATAATTGTACTCATTTACCCGTCATATCAATACTCATATTCATATGCATGTCATGTACATATTCTTATTCGTAATCATATCATACACATATCCTTTACATACCCCTTGAGTTATTTACTCATCAATGTGACATGGTTCAAGGTCTTCGTAAATGATTTCCCTTACAGTGTCAGATGCTTGCTCGATTCAAGTTTGTTTATTTACTTGTTGTTAGACTCATTTTTACATAACTCTCATTCATTATTTTAGAGTCTATATTTGTCACACCTTGGAGTCCATCATTTCAATCTCTACACTTATATTCTTTTCACTCGCTTCTCCCTGGGTTTTACCTGTAACGTCGCCTTTGCTGTTCAGGACCAAAGGCTCATGCGCAACTAATATTCCTTATGCCTCATACTCTTTTACTCTTGTTTTGCACTCCACGTTGGTTTCAAAACCAATCGTAATCATATGGCGTTTGTCCTTGGCGATAGCATTATTCTATCATTTTACTGCCGTACGGTAAGCATTCATAACTCATTATCATCTTTTCTTTTCAACTTTACTTCATATACTCTACTCGTTCTCACTTGGTATAAGATATTCGGAGGAGATGCACCTTCCTTTAGCCATAACACAATTTCTTCTTAAGCATATGTATTTCGCATATTTCCTTTTCTCTCTATTGTCATTCTTATTCCTCTACATACCTTCCTCCTCAATTT
This sequence comes from Lycium barbarum, assembly GCF_019175385.1. Taxonomy (NCBI): domain Eukaryota; kingdom Viridiplantae; phylum Streptophyta; class Magnoliopsida; order Solanales; family Solanaceae; genus Lycium; species Lycium barbarum. The sequence goes on along the minus strand of NC_083344.1, from coordinate 30,119,375 downwards.
ATCTTGTTTTCTCCCGTTTTATAATCAATCCTTGATTCTTCGCACGAGGGACCTTATTCTCAACTTAGCACCGCTTTGTCCTTTAGAGTATGCTGCCTTTGTACAATTCATTCTTCGACAGTCTTGGTCTTTTACATCCAGCTAAAGATATCACTTGTACTCTTGATTATACCAATCACCCACTACTACGACTTTGCCATATCACCTTTCTCTAATTTCCTTTCCAAGTTAACTCCCCCCCCCCCCCCCTTTTTTTTTCATTGCTACTATCATTTCTTGTCAGTGAAGAACCTCTATGCTGGGCTTTCCTTTAGCAAGGTCTTATAAGCTTTCTCATCTACTTCTCTAGGGCTCACTTGTTGGTTTCATCCTTGCATTCACTCCTTATTCATATAAAACATGTCACATCTTTAGTCGTTTCCTTGCTATACTTTACTTACTGCGTATCCCAGTTCTCGGTATGTCTTCATTATATCTTGATAATAATCAACTCTACAAGTGACTCTTCTTGGTCTCATTCACAAGCCGGTTCGCAGAATAATATAAACATTACGAAGTAATTATACTCAACCAGTTACTCCTTCTAATCGGCCCTCTTACACTTTACCATGTAAGTCATTTCACCACTGTATTCACATTCACTATAACCCTTCATATTCGTATCTCCGTCTCCGGGCGCTGTTACTTTATTTTGCTAATAAACTTATCGTAATTTACTCGTGCTTATACATCCAATCGCTACTCCAGTATCGCACTTTATTAGAGTTACACTTTCTCCTCCATGTCATGTTTTAGTCTTCCAACCCCCCTTTGTTTTACTCTAGCATTTCTCTTTACCGTATCAATATCGCTCTCATCACTGCCATTACTATCAATTCAATACTATCTAACTCGACTCCTGTAGTCATTAACGATACTCCTAACTTAGTCGCATTCTGCCATTACCCTTTTGCACATCATATTTTCCCGTTAGGGCATATTGCAAGCTTATATCTTATCTCCTTTAGATTCTGGGAAAATTTCGGCAGAGTTTCCTCTGTATTTCTTACTATCTCAAAACCAGCACGCAGCAAATACCAACAATGCCTCACAGGGCCAATATATATATATATATATATACAAATATACAACATATCTCAGCCACACAGGGCTCCCACTTTCAAGTAAAAGCACAAGGACGTCAAAACTTACCTCATATATTTCACTTCGAGGTGTACCTGATCCTGTAGCGATCTGCCCTGTTACCTCTCCCTATTTCTCTTTCATCCTTCAGCTTTACATTTCAATCATATCTCAACATTCTTACTTTATTCGACGCATATCTCTGTTCTGATTCATCCAATTTGCTTAGTTCTCAACTTATAGCTGAACTTATCATCAAAAGACACATTTAATCAATTCCTCTATCATATGAACACCAACTTACTTTCACAGCAATAAATTCATCATCATAGTATTACATATTATAGTAACGTAGCCTCAACAAAGGGGCTTACCCCCGTAGCTTTCATTGTCATCAATCACTTTCTTCTATCATTACCAACCTTCCGCTGCAATCAGGGGTTAGTATAGGGAATCTCATCTCCTATGGCTTGGTTCTATCGCAAGATCTTAGAGATGAAAGAAGGTCATTCATTCCTAAAATGTCCACAGCTTCCTGTTTATAAGTGTGGCGCGCAACACACCCATAACCAAGACTCTACCAGACACGGCTCGTAGGCATATCCTAGGACTGAACTGCTCTGATACCACTTTTGTCACGACCCGGCTAGGGGGCCGCGACGAGCACCCGGTGCTACCCCACCCGGGCACCCCTCATCGTACATAACATAACATCTAGGTGAACCATAAGTCAATTCGTGCTTTTCTTATCGTTAATCATATTGATCCCATTAGACGACCATCATCATTTAACATATCATAGGCATCTATGCCACATCATAGGTACAAGGCCGACGAGGCCAACAAAAGATATACAAAACATGGGCCAACATGGCCGAACATCTCTACCCACATACACATGACTACGAGCCTCTAAGAGTATGACATATCACATTAGCGGGACAGGACCCCGCTATGCCCATAATTATATACACAAAAGAATGAGTACCCAAAAGCTGCGGCTCCGAAAGAAATGGAGCTCTGCTATGCAATCTCTAGATAACCAGCTATGGATCAAGTCTGTCTCCCTGTGCACCTGCGGGCATGACGCAGCGTCCACAACAAAAGGACGTCAGTACGAAGAATGTACTGAGTATGTAAAGCATGAGCAACATCAATAAATAAGCATCATGAACAACATATGAGATAACATAGGAGGGGGAAGACAATAATATCATCGTCATAATGCTTACCTGCCTTTCGTAAGACTTTCCATTTTTCATATGTATTTGTACACCTACGTCATCATCCGTATTCCATAATAGTACTCGTACCATACTTGTGCTCATATTCGTACACATGTCCTTATTCGCATTCGTATACATAGTCTTTTCACATTCATATTCATATTATATACATAGCCATACACTTATATACATACATAGCGTGCCCGACCATAAGGTTCGGTGTTTCATACGTACTTAGCCAACCAAGGCTTAATGTTATTTCTACCTGGCCCTACCAAGGCTTCAGGGTTATCTGTACCATCTGCAGACGAGTGCGCGCGTTACGTAATCGTATACATACTTTATACATAATCATATACATATATACATACCTATACATATATTCTACCCGACATTATAAGCTCGGGGTGTCATTATAGCCCTTCATAGGCACATGTGAATATAATAGCCCGTAGGCACCTTTAGCATCATTATTATTATCATCGTCATCACTATCATCGTCATTATTGCTACATCCATATCTTAGGCTTACTCGTCATATGAGGGGTGTAGTACAATCATAGTACATGTTAAGGATCGTGAGCTTATGAGCTCGGAGTGTCAATCACTTGAATACAACATACTCATATAGAGGAATTAGAAATTTGGCCAAGAACCATGCTTTATGAAAGAAGGGTTAGCCTTACGTACCTTTTCGTCGGACTATTGTACACTTGCACGTTTCCTTCCAATGCTAGCGTTTATACCTTCATTAATATCATAACAATGGCCATTAGTCATTCACATCATCCACATTATCTAGATTTCTCAATTTGCTTCTAATTCTCCCATATTTATGGTCATAACCTCCAACTTCGTCCATTCGTCTAAAGTGTCGAGTTCATGATCTTAGTACCTTTTATAATACATTCATATCGTAACACAACAACATTCATAATTCAATTCAAACTATTTCTCAAAATGTCACTATTCACCATTCATGACCTAGTTGACCACAATTTCTACAATCCATGTATTTTAATTCTCCAATACCTTAAACATCATGTAGAAATCATGAATCTTACCTTATAAGTTGTAGGAACAAGCTTTGGTTGATAATACCCCTCTTTGAGCCTAACCCTAGTTTTTCTCCATTTGCATTTCTTGACTTGGATGATCCTTGATGATTCCCTTATCCTTGATTCACTTGTCTTAATGTTGTTGGGGACTTATAATCCTTGAAAACTTATGAAATAAATGCAGAGAGATGATTCTAGAGAGCAGTGGTGTAATGTGGAAATGAAATAAGACAAGTCTTGATCCTCATATTTAATGAATTGAAAAATCTGAGTTGGGTGAACAGTGGTCGTCCATGGAGGTTTACGGTCCGTATTTCAGTTTACGGACCGTCCCTCGTGGTCGTTTTTAAGCTTAAGCAGAACCAGAAACTTAAGGTTGCATGCATGGTGATTTACTACCATGGTTTACGGGCCGTAAATCACTTTACGGTCCGTAAACCTGGTCGTATTTTACCATTTCTCGGCTTGGCAGAAAGCTGAAGCTTATGCATGGCAGTTTACGACTGCCAGTTTACGGACCGTATAGCAATTTACGGTCCGTATTTTGCAATACGACCACTGGACAGTTACAATTCTGCAACTTCCCATATTTCTTAGACTTCTCATTTTAATCACCCTCGTCCATGCACATGCATTGCTCACCTTGTATCTCATCCTAACTTAGCCAACTTCCTTGTCTCACATCGGATACTTTCGAAATCTCGCCTAAGGTCATCAAACGTCATTTCTTGCTCATGGACATCATGCACTCATATTCATCACTAGTTCATTCTCTTGCGTACCAACGGAAAATTTTCCGAGGTGTAACAGAATCCTAGAGTTTGTCATTAAGTATTAACAACATCAGTTGTAGATATAGTCACCAATCCAGTTGATGCAAGAGAAGCCAAACCAATTTTAGGTTTATCCTCTTGAGCACTTTTGAAAGAGAGGTATTGAGGATGAGCATAGATGTTGCATCCAAACATTATATTTACTATGTGTATAAACAAGCTTCTGATGCAAAAGAAATACCTAATTACATTTTCTTAACTCTACCAATACCTAAATGCAATTGAGTAATTAGCTAATACTAAACAACTCCTTGTTAAAATTGCTGAAGTATATATTTATAAAAGACAGACGAGACGCCAACCCACTAACCTATATATTGTTATAACCTCTATGTTTTTTACAAAAATTTCCCCCTTATAATGACAATATGAATAAATAAATAATTTAATGTGCAGCTGAAAAAGGGGGTGAACATGTTCTAGCCTTTTCAGAATTCAAATATAGGCTAGTAAGATATTGTATTTACCAATGCAAGATGAAGTAAAGAACGTGGAAAACCATATGATCAAATATAGTGTTATACATACAGCCATAAAAATGGGGCTTTCTTTAATACTACCTTATTCTAATGGGAGAGCAAAAGTACTTTATTCACGTTCTTGGTAATATCCCACCATAATTTATATATAAAAGAAGATGACTTCTGGGATAGCACAACTCATCTAAATTTAAACTATAAGCTATATCTTAATAGAGATTGAAAAAAAATACACTTTCATTGTTATTTTTTCCCTTCATGTTTCTCTTGTTATGCCCTTGTTAGGAGTAAATAAACTGTAAGACATATGTATTCTGTCCTTATAGCTGTCCAGAAATGAGAAGTAAATGCACCCAATATCAAGTTGTTCTCTGTTACCATTCTCCAAATAGATCAAGTTGGTCTATGCAAAATTCTTATTCACTTGTAGTTGTCCTTTTGGTTTCTGTTCCAGTGCATTTCAATAATATGGTACTGCAAATTTTCTTGTGTTTTAGTAGTTGAAGCAAAATCAACATGTGGGAACAGAAATGTCCTTTTCTAGGATTTGTTTCAACTTTCAAGTTAAGCATATCATTTATCTTGAGTTGCGTTATATATGAGAGTTTTTGTTTTTGAAATGCCCTTTTTTTCTGGATTATGTGCTCCTAACCGAGGCGGATCAGTGATTTAAAGATTATACATGAACTTGATATGAATTTATATACCATTGTTAATTTTCTTCAAAAATAAAATGTGCATAGATGTCTTTCTCGATGAATGTGTATAGATCTTTTAACTGCGATTTTAGTTTTGGAGTACTTTTCTTTTCTTTTTTGAAATGTGTCCAGAGTCGGAATAAAAGTACATATTTGTTTTCAGTTTACAAGCTATTTTATGGCCTTGATCTTAAGCAATTTTGTTTGGTAGACTCCATGGTTATTAGAATGCCACCTATAATTTTTTGGTACAGAACATAAAGAAGCCAACAATAACCTCATAGTAATGTAGGACAAAATGTTACAGGAAGCACATCCTGTAGTTGTATAAATTTGTTTAGGGCATCAAGTGCTAGCAGAAAAAGAGGGAATTTCTTTTTTCTATAGAGCAGTTTAGCTAGTTCAGACAAAAGAGACATTTCTCCTCATGTGTTTCAAGATACAATTGATGCAACAATTTCACTTTAGAAAGAGCCAAGTCTCCCAATGACATTTCCATCTACTTGGAATTATCACCACTCTTAATAAGACTTGTAAAACGCATCATATTTACAGTTATGCAGCTTGATCCTGTAGGCAGAAAATGCCTCTACCTTTAGCTCTTGTTCCCTCATCTCTTCCTTATGGGGTTTGCTATAAAGTTATGAGCCTAGAATTCTAACTGATATTTTGTATTGAGTAGATACATTGTCCGTGCCCAGCAGGATGCATGACCTTATAACCTCAGCTGACAAGTACTTGGCATATGATTTGCTAGTTTTATTTCTAATTGTAGAGTCAAAATGGTGAATCCATAGAATTTAACATTTGTTTAGTTGATTAGTCGTGTTAGCAGGGTCGAAACTGTATCAAAGTTTCTTGGATATTGATGAATAATGGTTGAGAAGTAAAATCATAACCTGAAGTAGTAGTTGCTTTAAGTTATTCTCTGGTTATGTTCATTCTCGAATTTACTTGCCCTTAATTTTTTTCTGTTAAGCCCTGTTGTCATTTTTAGCAATTTTTGGGAATTAATTACACTATCTTGAGTTGGAAATGCTTGACCAAATAAAATATTAGGACAAATGTTGTTTGTGCATTCCATAGAGGTGACAAATATGAATGGCCTATATATTATATTTTTTCTTTCTTAATAATATTTCCTTATCTAGAGAGGTTTCTATACTTGCAGATGCTCTATCGATTTGCATTTGGAAATTAAACTTTACGCAACTTGGGATCCATTTTGTGAGCATTGTGCTTCTATGGCTGAATTATATTTGACGTTTTTTTGGAACTTGTAGGGGCTATATTTATAATTTACTTCATTTCTATTCATCCAAACAGTGAACAACTACGGTTAGGGGTGTTCAAAACCTTAGCTGCATACCCCCATGTATTTCCTCTTCTGCTCTAAACTTCTAGTTGTATTCAAGTATCTAGATTTGAAATTGTTACACCTCGAAAATTCCGTATGTGTTGATTTTGTCACGACCCGACTAGGGGCCGTGACGAGTATCCGATACTTGTACCGAGCACTCCTTATCTATCATATTACCTTTACCTCTTAACAAGCCGTGTAAATAGAGCCATATATTTTTTTGAACATTAACATTAGCAGCGTCATTCTGAACATAGGCTAATAAACTTCGTTAGCACTTTATACAACAACATTAACATGCCAAAACACCATGCATCTAACTATACTTGACTGACTGTACGTATCTGCCTACGAGCCTCTAGACGTAGTACACTTATACATAGAAAGGGCCGAGTACTATCGTGCCCGAGGTTATATATATACAGAATAGTACCACTGAAATAAGGCTCCGGAACGACTGGAGCGCTGTAGAGTACTGCTGGCAGAGCTCCTAAGGGTCAAGTCCACCTGTCTGCTGACCTGCGCGGCATGGAACGCAGCGTCCACAAGAAGGGACGTCAGTACGAATGGTGTACCGAGTATGTAAGGCATGGAAAATAATACAAGCAGTAACATAGAGTACGATTAATAATATCATGGAGTCACAGGGCATATAACGAGGCGAGAAAGTAACCTGTGCATAGGAAGGCCCCTTTTCAGGCCGGCTGTCATGTAGGCTTGTCCTTTCGTCTTTGAAACGTTTCTTTTCATAAGCATAGGAATTAACATTTATATATTACTTATTCTCGTGTACATAAAATAGTACATTTCAGTGAACGGTATCTTTTATTCACATTTACAGACGCCGAATACATCGGCTCTCCCAAGCCCCCTCCCCAACGATGTCCCAACACATTACATCATATATATAGGGAGCATACATTATATATATATATATAAAGACGCCGCGTACGGCTCTCCCATATCCCGCGTCCGGGCATCCCGCGTCCAGGATGGAATCCAGCTGAATCAGGTGGTGATATAACAGTGACCCTTCCCCTTTCCCCATACACATATACATATACATTTGCTTATCTTTTATACATATACACGTCTCATATACAATTACTTATCTTATTTATATATACATATCCATACACATATACCTGTTTTATATACATATATCATATAGGCACACAAGAGCCAAGGAAAATCATATATCCATCGGAGTGACGTAAGGTCGGTGACCTCCGATTACGTTATGGAATGCTAGTTATAGCTTTGTCTCACCTTGAAGGAACAAGTATTTTAAGGCGAGACTATCAACGGAGAATAGTATTACAGTAACCGTAGAATGAAATCGTGGGCATCATAGATGACCGTCATAGGCTTTGGAGTCAGAGAAAATAAAGATATAGCTAGGAAATATAAATACGATTCAAAAATTAGTGTATCACTTTCATGTTTACATAAGATACTTAGCTTAGTCATCTTAGTCATAGAGTCGTTCCGGTCGTACTTATCAAAGGTACATTCTCTTGTCTAACATTGTAATTATCATTATCCTCATAGAAACATTCTCGTTAGAGTAGTCATAATACTTATCATTCGGTAACGAGATTGGGATCAAAAGTCCCCTTTGGATTTACTTCAAGTAAGTCAACCACGACTATAGAAAAATCCGAGAGTAACGGGCCCACCTCGGGCCGGATGAGGTAGCGTATGCGATTTACGTATGTTACGTGTCATAGCGTCACTTGTGAGGGTCTTAGGGTAATCGGGTCCCATTTATACAAGTTCTAAGGGTGTAGGAGGTTTTTCCAACAATTGGCACACTTTCTAGTTCAATTCTATTGAACAAAAAGTGGAAAACTTTAGGTGCGGATTCCGGGGAACTAGGTTGTCCCCGAGGCTCGTACCCAACTTATTACAACTAAGACATGCCATAGAAAGAAGGGTGAAGCCTTACATACCTCCTTCCGCTCCTTTTGCTATTCCAAATTCACGTCACAATTTCGTCAAAATCTGCAAATTGGTCGTTTTTACCAAAACTCTCATTAGTGTACTTAGAGTTGAAATCTTAAGGTAATACTTGGCTACCGAAATTTCGGCAGCATTTCCTCTGTAAATATACCATCCTCGACATTCAATTTAGTCAAATTCTCATCAAACACAATCCGGGAATTCAAACCCGGCCAAACTATCAACATGAATTCAACAATCACACTAGCGATCCATACATTCAATTCAAGATACATGATATCAATTTACTACTTTCTTCAAAACCTTCCAACTCCAATAAAACAATGCAATCTTCTAATATATATATATATATATTCCAACGACCCCATACCAATATCATTGTCTTTCATACGCGTAAGAACATCACATTCAATATGCATGATTTCTAAAATAAGTCTCCAACTTTCACAACTCAACTAAGGTTCCTAGACATCCATTAGCAACATAGGATTCACAATATAACAACAACCAAAACACTACATAAAATTAACTCATTCAATTCCATACTATACCACAACCTCACGGCCACACACACACAACACTCACGGCCACACTTCATGCATGCACAACTACATTCTCTCCAAATTTATTCAACTTCCATCTTCCACATATCATTCACAACCATAACAACCAAACACTAAACAAAATAATTGAAATATGATTCTTATTCATATATGAACATGCACGGCCACATACTAATTTCCTCTCCTCCATGAATTTCATCCATTTTAGCATACTACAACACATATAAACCATGTATAATACATAAAACAAGATTAGAATTTACCTTTCTTCTTCAACTTCTCACTTGCCTAACTCTTGGCAACTTGTATGATTTTGAATCTTTCTTGCTCCAACAACAACTCCACCTTGTTAAGCACCCTTTAATTAGTAGGGAATGATTTTTGAAGAATTTTTGACAATTTGTTTGTTGCTCCTTGCTCTTGGCCGAATGGCCCTTAGGTTTTTTTCCTCTCTCTCTTGTTCTTGTCTTCTTGAAATTTCTAGAGAATTATAGGATATAGATGACTTATTCATCTTTTTATTATGAAAATTAAACCCCCCTCATGGGCCTAGCCCATGTCATGGCCGGAATGGCCTTGTCCATTTCTTTAAAAAAAATTCAAGCCCACTTATTTTTGGGCTAGTGCTTGTAATTCATGAAACATTTTTCCAACTTCCAAATTTACCCTTCGTATTCTTCCATATTCCCACGAGTCATATTGCAACTTCCCTTTATGCCCTTAACCTTTCTCATTATTTCCACTTCAAAATTTTCATAACAACTTATATGCCAAGCAAAGTAAAAATATGGCCTTGGTTACTGTCTTCCCGCGATTGTCTTGAATTATCCGATTGCATAAAATGCGGGATATAACAGATTTGTGGATAGGTTAATGTGAGCTTCAGGTGATTATGAAATCCCTACGAGGTTAAGCGAAGGATTAGATAGCTTGAGGTTCATCTAATAAGATTTTGAAGTTCTATGAATATGTGAAGTTTAGTTTGTTGAAGAGAGCGAAACGTAATTCGCGTTCCGAAAGATTCCGCTATGATTGAGCTAATGTTTATGTGGCGATGTTTTAAAGGGCTAATATAGAGCCTATTGTATGGTTAATGAAGTATTATAAAAGTGCTAAGAAGGTTCCATAAGGATTGGAGATCAAACGAGTCAACGAAAACGAACATCGGGAAACTGGGGATTATACGGCCAAACATACTGGCCGTATAAAACATACGGACCTTATGTTCGACCGTATAATCATCCCAGAATAGCACCCCTCTCTGGACCAAATCTACAGCCAGACATACGGTCATTATAATTTATACGGACCGTATGTTGGTCCGTAGAACTGGTCGGGACAAATTTGGTGTATTTAATTAGGGATCCAAGTTTCACTTTATTTCATTTCCCTTTCACACCCCTTCTCTCTAAAACATCTTTATACACTTCTACGATAAGAATTCAAGAGATATTAGTGATCAACAACATCAAACTAAGTGAATCAAGTGTATTAAACCCATTAAAGTTCATCCAAGGCAAGGAATCCAAGTGAAGGTGAAACTAGGGTTTTGCTCAAGTGAGGTGTTTTCACCCAAGATTCATCCCTACACCATCTAAGGTAATATTTATGGTATTTCCATGTTGTTTAAGGTATTTGAAAGTTGAAACACTTCGATTGTAGAAGGATAGAGAAAAATGGGTCATGAATGCGGGAATAGTATCATTGTGAGTAATAGCTTGAATTGAGTCATGATTCTTGATGTGTTGTGATATGCTTATGTTATAAGTGACGTTAAGAACATGGGATGGACATTGTATATGAATGAATGTAATTGTGTGTTATGACCATGGATATGGATGATTGGAAGTGAATTGAGAAAAATAGATAATATGGATGAATAAAGACTATTGATATGATATTGTGAATGTATTATTGACGTTTGTCGTATAAATAAAGGAGATGCTGTCCAATTTTCTCTAGCTTTAGTCATGTATGCTAGCTATCGGTTTTCTAATGATAGTATAACTCTAATGAAGGTAGAAATGTGGGCATTGAAGGAGAACGTGCAAGTGATAGAATAGTTGAACGGAAAGGTATGTAAGGCTAACCCTTCTTTCATAAGGCATGGTTCTTTGGCCAAATATCTATTCTTACACGAGCCTATGGTGCTCTCCAAATGATTCTATCTTTAAAAGGCTACCAAGCTTATAATTCTTGATATGTATTATGATTGTACTGAATTCCTCATATGACGAATAATCCTATAAGAATAGATGTAATGACGACGATAATGGTAATGATGATAATGATGACGACGATAATGATGACGACGATAATAGTGATAATGCTAAAGATGCCTATGAGCTTATGTGTATGTGTGCCTATGTATAGCTATTATGAAACCCCGATCTTGTATGGCCGGGTACAATAAATAGATGTATATATATATATATGACGATGCGCGCGCACCACTGCAGTTAGGTATGGATAACACTGAGCCTTGGTAGGGCCAGGTATGTGTAACACTGAGCCTTGGTTGGCAAGGTATGTATGATCATCGAGCCTATCCATGGTTGGGTACGTGAAACACCGAACCTTCGTGGTTGGGTATGCTATGTAAATGATATGTATATGATATGGATATGTATAGGATATGGATATGTGTATGATATAGATATGTATATGATATGGATATGTATATGATATAGATATGAGTATGAATACGGACATGATACAAATACGAATAAGAATAGGTATATGAATACGATTATAAAATACGAATGTAAATGAGTACGGATATGAATACGGATACGGATACGGATGTATGTACACAACCACACACTAGAAATGGAAAGTCCCTATGAAAGGCAAGTAAGTGCCTATGATGATGATACTTCTATCTCCCATCTTATGCTATTTCTTATGTTGCTTATTATGCTTCTATATCGATATTCATCATGCTTTACATACTCGGTACATTGTTCGTACTGACGTCCTTTTGTTTGTGGACGCTTCGTCATGCCGGCAGGTGGCCAGGGAGACAGGCTTGATCCATAGCTATATTTCTTAGGGACTACATAGCGGAGTTCCATCTCATTCGGAGCTATAACTTTTGGTATTGATTCTTTTGTGTACATATTTATGGGCATAGCGGGGTACTGTCCCACCTATATGATATGACACACTCTCCTTAGAGGCTCGTAGACATGTGTCTATAGTTAGATGTAATTGGCCTTGTCGGCCAATATTTTTTATGTCATTTTGTTAGCCTCATCGGCTTATTTACATTTATATGGGCATAGTTGCTAATGTTGATATAAAGGTATTATTGTCCAATGGGATTAGTATGCTTGATGAATAGAAATGTATGATTTAATATGTGGCTCACCTAGATATAGATCCAAAGATATGTTACGAGGTGCCCGGGAGGGCTAGCACCGGGTGCCCGTCGCGGCCCTCCGGTTGGGTCGTGACAAAAGTGGTATCAGAGCAGTTCTATCCTAGGGTGTGTCTACGAGCCGTTTCTAGTAGAGTCTTGGTTATAGGTTTGTTGCGCGCCATACTTATAAACAAGAGGCTGCGGGCATTTTAGGAATGAATGACCTTCTTTCTTCAGAAGATCGTGCGATAGAGCTATGATATGAGAACTTCTTTTCCTTAACCATGTCATGTGTTATGTATTTCAGAGATGCCTGTAAAGAGAAAGGCTACGGCAGCCCAAAGGGGCAAGACAGTGGCAGAAAAGTGGGCTGAAAAAGCACCGCCAACAGTTGTAGAGGAAAGTGAGTCCCAGAATGCGGCACAATCTCAGTCCTCCTAGTCAGTGCCTATTTCTGAGGAGCGTGAGGGAGCCTCAGCCCCAGCTCCAGCTCCTCCACCGGATGCTTCAGGCCAAAATGTAAAAGTGGCCATTCATTTGCTTACTCAATTGGTTGCTGCCTAGACTCAGCGGCCCGTGACTTCATTAGCTTGAACCCTCTGAAATTCTTTGGATCAAAGCCGGATGAGGACCCTTAGAATTTTATTGATGGAATGTTGAGTACGCTTCGCTTGATACATGCTTTGGACACCGAATTGGTGGAATTAGCGTCCTATAGATTGAGGGATGTTGCGGTACATTGGTACACGGTTTGGATAACTTCACGGGGAGCCAATCAGCCTCCCGCGATATGGCAAGTATTTGTTGATGCTTTCCTCCGACATTATTTGCCTTCAGAAGTTCAGCGAGCTAGAGCTGATAAATTCTTGAATTTTAGGAAAGGTAGCATGAGTGATTTAGAGTATAGTCTCCACTTCAATTCTTTGGCTAGGTATGCTTCGGCCATGGTAGCAGATATGGGTGACCGAGTGCATCGATTTGTGAATGGCCTAGGTCCACATTTGATGGATAGGTGCTTGACTGCATCCCTTCAGGACAATATGGATATTTCACGCATTCAGATCCATGCTCAGAATTTAGAAGAAAGCCTACAACAGCAAAGAAGTGAGCGTGAGCATGATAGGGGACATAGCAAGAGGGATAGATCTTTGGGTCGGATGAGTGAGTGTAGAGGCGGGCACAGACAATAGTTTTCTAGGCACTCAGGCCATTCTATGACTAGTGCGCCTCCGCGGTTTCTAGGCCAGAGATTCAATAAATCTACTCGTTTCGGGCCGAGTCAGAGTTTTTCGGGGTCTCAGTTCAGAGGTGATTCGGGTCAGGCGAGGCCACTCATACCATGATGTTCCCAGTGTGGGAAGTTACATTGGGGTCAGTGCCGATCAGGTTCAAAGGTTTGCTACTCATGTGGTCGACCAGGCCATATTATGCGTGATTGCCCCTCAGTTGGTGGTAGAGGTAGGACCCAGCCTTCAAGGTCGGTAGCCGGATCTTCATCATCTGTACGCCCTATGGGGCCAGGTTCACATGCGCCAGTCGGCCATGGTAGAGGTAGAGGGAGAGTCCCCAGTTCTAGCGGTCCTCAGCACTGTATTTATGCTTTGGCTGGACGCCAAGATCTTGAGTCTTCTCCTGATGTGGTCACAGGTATATTATCAGTATTTTCTCATGATGTATATGCTTTGATAGATCCAGGCTCCACATCGTCATATGTTACTCCGTGTATTGCGGGTCGATTTAGAGTCGAACCGGAGTCGATCAAACCTTTTGAGGCGTCTACACCTGTTGGTGAATCGGTAATAGCTAGCAGAGTATATAGAAACTGTATAGTTGTGGTTTGTGACTGTCGTACTATGATTGACTTGCATGAGTTAAAGATGGTAGACTTTGATGTTATTATGGGCATGGACTGGTTGGCTTCTTTCTATCCCAATGTTGATTGTAGAATGAAAATGATTCGTTTTCAATTTCCGGGAGAACCAGTTTTAGAATGGAAAGGGAATATTGCGTCACCAAAAGGTAGGTTTATTTCCTATCTAAAGGCAAGGAAAATGATCACGAAAGGATACATTTATCATCTAGTGCGGGTTCAAGATGTAGAAGCTGAACCGCCAACTCTTCAGTCAGTTCCTGTCGTAAATGAGTTTCCGGATGTGCTCCCGGAAGAGCTTCCAGGCCTTCTGTTACACCTCGAAAAGTTTCCCGTGAATGTACAACGAATAGACTAACAAAGAATATGAGGGTACAATGTTTTACTAACAAGGGAATGACTATTTATAGGCTTTGAAAATGTGGAAGTTGCAGATATGCACTTTGGCCCAGTTGGTCGTAAAATAGAATACGACCCGTAAAGTGGTTTACGGACCATAAACCGCCATTGTCCTTCAAACTTCCAAAATTTCAACTTTCTGTTAAATGTCTAAATGGTTAAATACGACTCAGAATACGGACCGTAAATTGAAATACGGCCCGTAAACTGCTACCGTAAACCACTATAACTCCAATGTACCTTTCTGGTTCTGTTATGCTTAAATACGGTCATGAAGTACGGACCGTAAACCAGAATACGCCCCGTAAACTGGGTTTACGGCCACTTTGCATTCCGACTACTGTTCATAAAAATCAGATTTTGTGATTAATATAAGGGACCCTTTCTCATTCATTTTCATTTTATTTCCACTCTCCACAAGTCAAGAAACATCTAGAACTCTCTCTACTCTTCATCCACAAGAGAATCAAAGGAAGATCAAGATCAACAACACCAAATCCCTAAAATCAAGAGTGTGAAACTCATCAAAGTTCATGTACACCAAGAAATTGCAAAGGAAGTGAAATAGGGTTTTTGGTATAGAAGAGTATTGCTACTCAAGGCTCGTTCCTACAATATCTAAGGTAAGTTTTATGACTTTCTCATGATGATTGAAGTATTTATGCGTTGAAACACTTGGATTATAGAAGAGTGTAGTAAATGGGTCATAAAATGTGAATAGTGACATAGTTGGATTGAATTATGAATGTTGATGAGTTGGGAGTATAAAAATGTTATAAATGATGTGTAGACCATGAAATAGGTGTGATGTATGAGAAAATGTGATGATGAGCTAAAACCCATAAATGGGGAGAAATTAGAGGGAAATGGTGGAATGTGGTAGATGTAGATAAATGACGATTGTTGATACGATATTGTGAGTTTTTTTTATGAATGTTTGGTAGTTGAAATGAAACATGGGAAAAGTAGTAGAAACAAAGGAAACGCTGCCCAATTTTCCCTAAAATTGTAGCGTGCTCTTATCATCGATTGACTAACGATAGTATGAATTCTCTCTTGAAGGTAGAGATGTGACATCAAAGGAGATCAAGCAAACGATAGCATAGTTAAACGACAAAGGTATGTGAGGCTCATCTTTTCTTTCAAAAGGCATGAATCCTTCAAGTTTCTATAATCCTTCTATAAAACAAAGCCTATGAGTCCTCCAATATATCGAATTACATATGAATATGATGGTGATGATAATGAGCTAGAGTATAGAGATTCAAGAAATTGTGGCATGATGTTCCTATAACGCAAATGATGTTATCTTTTTTAACACTCGCATTATGCTCTATTTTCTTCAAGGCGAGGCACGATACTCATAAATGCTCATAATACAATCGGGGGTTCACGACCTTACGTCACCCCGACATAGTGTGGTTGCCCTTAAAGCTTAATCTATGCTCTTAATGCTAATATATGATATGTCTAAAAGATGATTAACAATACAAGGTTTAATATGATGATGATATGTATAAGACGCCGAGCAATGGTAAAATAATGCTATGCTATGAGATGTGTAATAGTGATGTGTTATGATTGATTTTGTGATGATAAGATTCCACTGCGCCTATTTGACCAGGCATGCCACCGCGAATGTGGGCTGCATATGATTCCACCGCGCCTAGATGGCCGAGCATGTCACCGCTAAGGCGAGCTGCTATGTTTACCCGAGCCTAGAAGGCCGGGTATGATCACCACTAGTGGGCGGCATATGAGGATTACCCGGACGCGGGTAATGATGCGGAGTACGATATGATGATGTACGTGATGAAGTATGTGATGATGTATGCGATGATGAATGTGATGATATATGGGATGTGATAACACATATACTATGGTGATGTAAAATATGATATATGTAAAAAGTATGTTGCTTATAACACTCAAGCAGGTTATATCTTTTCTTATGATTCATGATGCTTCGATGAGATTGTTTATTTTATTGCTGCCTTACATACTCAGTACAATGTTCGTACTGACGTCTGTTTTCTTTGGACGCTGTGTTCATGCCCACAGGTAGACAGGGAGGAGATCTTGCTCCGGACTCTTAGAAGCTGATAGGTGACCGAAAGCACTCCTTTGTTCCGAAGGTGCTTATGATGATCCTTTTGTGTATATTGGTATATGTCATTCCATAGAGGCTCGTAGATACTCAACGTGGGTTATGTGGTCTCACGACATGGACATTGCATAAATGTATTGATATATGTTATTGTATAAAAGCATTATGTTTTGTAATGAAAAACAACTTCTTTTGTAAAATGAGCATGAAATCAATAAATGACTGTCGAATGGGTCTAACAAGTAATAGTACGAGCAGTGCTCGATGGTTAGCCCCGGGTACCCATCGCGGCCCCTAGCTGGGTCGTGACACCTTCCTCTCGAGCAGGAGATTTATTTTTCTATTGATGTGTTGCCAGACACTAAGCCTCTATCTATTCCTCCTTATAGAATGGTTCCCACAGAATTGAAAGAGTTGAAAGAGCAATTGAAAGACTTGCTTGATAAAGGCTTTATTAGGCCTAGTTCATCCCCGTGGGGAGCACCCGTATTGTTTGTCCGAAAGAAAGATGGCTCCTTGAGAATGTGCATTGACTGTCGACAATTGAATAAAGTAATGATTAAGAACAAATATCCCCTTCCGAGGATTGATGAATTATTTGACTAATTACAAGGTGCCAAATGTTTTTCAAAGATAGATTTGTGGTCCGGGTATCATCAAGTGAGAGTTAGGGAGAAAGATATCCCTAAGACAGCCTTCAGAACAAGATATGGCCATTTTGAGTTCCGGGTAATGTCATTTGGGCTAACTAATGCACCGACAGTATTTATGGATTTGATGAACAATGTGTTCAGGCCCTTCCTAAATCTATTTGTGATTGTATTCATCGACGATATCTTGGTGTATTCTAGATCCGAGGAAGAACATACGAAACATTTGCGTATTGTCCTTAGAGTTCTCCAAACTCGAGAGCTATTCGCCAAATTTTCTAAGTGTGAGTTTTGGTTAAACTCAGTGACATTTTTGGGGCACATCGTTTCAGCCGATGGTATTCGGGTAGATAGCCAAAGGATTGAGGCCGTGAAGACTTGACCAAAGCCCACAACTCCTACGGAAGTTTATAGCTTTCTGGGCTTAGCAGGTTATTACAGGAGATTTGTGGAAGGTTTTTTTTCTATTTCTGCACCACTCACAAAGCTGACCCAGAAATCAGCAAAGTTTCAATGGACAGATGCTTGTGAACGTAGTTTCTAAGAGTTAAAAGATAGATTGACTTCTTCCCCAGTCCTTACACTTCCATAGGGATTGGAAGGATATGTTGTTTATTGTGATGCTTCAGGCATTGGGCTAGGTTGTGTGTTGATGCAGCATGGTAAGGTGATTGCGTATGCTTCAAGGCAATTACGGAAACATGAGAAAAATTACCCAACCCATGATCTAGAATTGGCTGCAGTGATTCATGCATTAAAGATGTGGAGACATTATTTATATGGTGTCCATGTGGATATTTATACAGATCATAAGAGCCTTCAGTATATCTTCAAGCAGAAAGAGTTGAATTTGCGGCAACGACGATGGTTGGAATTGCTGAAAGATTATGATATAGATATCTTATATCACCCCGGAAAGGCAAATGTGGTGGCTGATGCTCTTATCCGTAGATCTATGGGAAGTTTGTATGATGTACAACCAGAGAAGAGAGAAATGGCTCGTGAGCTCCAGTAGTTAGCTATCCTAGGAGTTCGAGTAGTGGACTCAGGTAGCAGGGGAACTACCATTCAGAATTCAGCGGTCTCGTCGCTAGTAGCAGAAGTGAAAGAGAGACAATACGAAGATTCCATGCTAATGCATTACAGAGATACACTCCCTCAGAAGGAGGATTTATCGTTTGAGATTTCAGGAGACGGAGTTCTTCGATGCTATGGTAGATTATGTGTTCCTGATGTGGCAGGTTTACGCCACCAAATATTGAGAGAAGCCCATTGCTCCCGTTATTCTGTCCACCCTGGAGCGACGAAAATGTACCATGATCTTAAATCTATATATTGGTGGAATGGGATGAAGAAAGATATAGCGGAATTCGTATCTCAATGCCCAACTGTCAACAAGTGAAAATCGAGCACCAAAAGCCGGGCGGATTACTACAAGCTATAGAAATCCCAACTTGTAAGTGGGAAGTGATTAACATGGATTTCATTACAAGCTTACCCCGTTCTCGACGTAAGTATGATTCCATATGGGTGATTGTGGATAGACGCCTGTAGTCAGCTCATTTCTGACCAGTCAGAACGACATATGTGGCAGAAGATTATGCAAAGGTTTATGTTAAAGAGATAGTGCGCCTCCATGGTGTCCCAGCATCTATTATCTCAGATAGAGAAACTCAGTTTATCGCTAGTTTTTGGAAGTCTGTCCAAGAAGGTTTAGGGACTCAAGTGAGCCTTAGCACGACATTCCACCCGCAGACTGATGGACAAGCTGAGCATACCATTCATACTCTTGAGGATATGTTACGGGCATGTATAATAGATTTTGGAGGTAATTGGGATGATCACTTACCACTCATTGAATTTGCTTATAACAATAGTTATCATTCTAGCATCCAAATGGAACCGTATGAGGCTTTATATGGGCGAAAGTGTAGATCCCCAATTGGGTGGTTCGAGGTAGGGGAGACTAAATTGATAAGGCCAGACTTGGTCCAGGAATCCATAGAGAAAGTCAAGCTCATACAAGATCGGTTATTAGCAGCTCAAAGTCGTCAAAAGTCCTATGCGATAATCGTCGAAGGGACTTAGAGTTCTAAGTGAAAGATTAGGTATTCTTTAAGGTGTCACCAATGAAAAGTGTAATGAGATTTGGGAAAAAGGGGAAACTTAGTCCCCGATACATTTGGCCTTATGAGATTGTGCGCAAAGTAGGCAACGTGGCCTTTGAGTTAGATCTACCTCCTGATTTAGAGTCAGTTCAGCCAGTTTTCCATGTCTCGATGCTTCGTAAATGTGTTGGAGATCCTACTAGGATCGTGCCAGTAAATGATGTTCAAGTGACAGAAAAGTTGACTAACGAAGAGGTACCCATTGCCATACTAGATAGGCAAGTACAGAGGCTTAGAAATAAAGAAGTAGCCTCATGTTATATCCCGCATTTTCAGAGCATGAGCGTGACACGTGCTTCCTCAAAAAATTGACAATCATGTTGTTGCTACATAATTTAAACTCACGTTGATAGTGTTGTATCCCGTATTTTTAAACGTCGGATTATTTGTAAGCTGAGGTGGGGCCCACACGTCAAGATTTTTTTTGGAACATGTGACAAGTTATATGAATCACATATGTAAAGTTAAACACAACTCATGAAGGACCCTTGGGCCAAATCAAAGTGGAAGCCCTCCAAACGAATATTTTTAAGAAAACGTTTTCGGGTGACCTGACTTTGAGGGGCAAAAACGGTATTATAAGTTTGGAATTTGGAAACATACCAAGAAATAGAAGTTGTAGATAATTGAATTAGCTTTCGAACCATAGTTCGTGGGTTCCCAGGTGACGTCGGTACAAGGAGATATGGACGTTTTAGGGTCGAAGGGTCAGTGGGCTAGGCCGAACTCGGGGCCAACCGGGTTAGGCCCATGACAAAATAAAAAGAGAAGAAGAGGACCAATAGGGGCCATCCGGCCATGGTCCATAAAAAGGACCCAAGCCCAAGTGAATTTTCCATGTGATGAATTAATAAAAGGACCATTTAATCATCATATTACACATAGAACATTCTAAAGAAATTGAGAAGGAGAAAAACAAAAGAAGAAGAGCAAGAGTTGAAGGCCATTCGGCCAAGAACTCCAAAATTTGACCCCTCAAAATTTTGTTCCAAAAATTATTTTCTTGTGGTATTCCTACTAATTCAAGGGTCCTCTACTACGTGGTACATTTATTCAAGAAGATAAGTCGCTTGTTTAATTGAATTGGCACTTTGGTCAAGAGAAGAAGTTAGGAAGAAAAGGTAAGAATTAATTCCTTTTTATGTGATATGAAGGTTTTATTTATGTTGTGGAATGTAGAAAGGAGAAGAATTCATGAAAATATGGAAGTTGCATGATGAATATATATATATATATATATATATATATATATATATATATATAGCCGTGGGTATGTATGTGTGTAGAAGGATGAACCAATTTTATTTGTTATGTTAATTGTGTTGTTGAAGCCTTGTAATGGAAATGGAAGGAAATGGTTCAAGTTGGTATGGAAAATTTTTGAAAATGATTATATGAAATTATGTGATTTTAATGTAGTTTTTATGTAATTATGGAAGTGAAGTCTAAATGTGAATTATTATGTTAGTTGGTGCATTTGGAGGGATGTAAGTCCATATTAGCATGAAAGGTTGGTTGTTAAGTTGTTATGGGAAGTTTTGTGATTTTATGGTAGATTTATGTAATTATGAAAATGAAATTGTTATGGTGCAAATTATGATTATTGTTAGTGAAATTGGAAGATGAAAATGTGTTATGAATATTTATGTCGAAAATTAGAAGTTTCGGATGAATTATGGTTTTGGTGGAATTTTTGTATATTTTGTAAATATTTTGTAGAATGATATGAAATGCTTCCGAATTGTATTGGAATGATCTTGATTAATAAATGGATATGAAAACATTGATATTAATTTGGAAGTGCGAAGTTAGATTGGGAGTTGTCGCACTATGTTGGAAAGAAGAATATTTATGCTAGAATGTGTTTTGTAGTGATTGTTGATGTTGTGGTGTTGTTGTTGGTTATTTTGGCCGAGTTAAAATCTCGGGGATGTTGAATTTATAGGGGAGATGCTGCCCAAATTTCTGTAGAAAAGTGTTAATTTAAGATTCAAGTCCTAAAGTCTTATAGTTAACATTTGGTAATTGCGATCAATTGTAGATTTTGGAGGAAACGGGAATTGAGTTTGGAGAGGCGGAAGGAGCGAATAAGGTATGTAAAGCTTTACCTTTCCTTCTTTTGGCATGTCTTAGACTTAATAGGTTTGGATACGAGCCTCGGGGACAACTCTATCTCTAGAAATCCGAGTTTGAATTTACCTCTTTTTCATTCAATAGAATTGAATTAAGTACTTCATGCCTTGTTGAGACAATTGCCTAAACATCTATAATTTGCCAAAATGTAACCGGATTACACTAAAACCTTCATAAGTGGCTCCATAAAGTTTTATGTTCGTAATTTGGGTGCGCCACCTCAGTTGACCCGAGGTGGGCCCACTATTCCAAATTTTCTCCTTTTGTGCTATTGATTTTTTTCAAGCAATATTTAAAGGAAAATCTCTAGTTATTGTTCCGTCTACTAAAAGGTAATTGTTTTAATTATTCCATTAAGTCCTACAACATATTTGACATATACAAACGATCTCAAAAGGTTTTGTTTTGACATAATCTATCGGGATATCCGAAAGGTACGTACTGCGACCCTCGCCTAATTTCTTTTCTAAATGACCTATTGTTCGGACTATTCTATCGAGTCTTCGTAAATGTTTTATGATGCATATAGTTTCTCACTACTCCACTCGTGGACGCCTCAATGTTTCCCTCACTGAGCCTGGGCCAGGATATATTATCATGCGTATTCCACTGCATTGTTCGCCATGCCTCGATGTGAGGGGGTAGGTAGACATGTACATGGGTTGTGGAGTATGCTGTGCCATGTACACACATTCTGGTATATGATGATATGATATGATATGGCCATCTGATATGTTTGATATGTGCACATTCTGATATGATATGATATGTTACGGAGCTAATCCCTACTCTGGTGTATGCTGTGTTGTGGCGCTAGTGACGGGGTGGCGACCACTTTCTGTTCACCGTGTCCCATAATGGGGCCGGATATGGCATATGTTCCGACATGCATTACCTGTGTTCTGTGAGTAAGTATTTTGATATTCCGGTTATTGCAATTATTTTTCTGTACTCCCTGCTCAGATTATGATTCTGTTTATTGTACCTTATGCTTTACATACTCAGTACATATTCCGTGCTGACCCCCTTTTCTTTGGGGGCTGCGTTTCATGCCGCGCAGGTACACCCAGATGATGTGGAGTTACTATAGAGGATGTCCCAGCAGAGTTGGCAAGCTCCATTTGCTCCTGGAGTGCTGCCGAGTCAGAGTTCGTACGTGTGATTCTTCTGGATTGATGTAGAGACTTTGCAGACAGAGTCGTGGGTATAGTATGTCAGTTGTGTATGCGGCTTCATCAACCGATATGTCATTCTGTATTATGTGTTAAAATCTGTATGATTATAGATTCTGTTTGATTCGGAAAGCATCGAACAAGCATATTTTGAGAGTTTATTATATATTTTATTTTTATTTGATTTAAAAAGTCTACTAAGATTATGAGTGTCCCAAAGGTCTGTGGGTTCGCTCGGCTTCGGATATGGGGCCGGGTGCCCATCACACCCTAGCGGAATTAGGGTGTGACACCTCAATTAAGGTTTTATGGAGAAGCAATAAACGAGAAGAAATGACATGGGAAGCGAAAGAAGTTATGAGATCCAAGTACCCACATTTATTTCAGCCCCTAGAAGAAATCCAAGATGAGACATCAAGATCATAAGGTATGTATGTTTTCCTTTTATGCTTTGGGTCGTGTGTGGCCAAACTCTATTGCTATTATGATGTGGCCCCGTGAGGAATTATTATTATGGGCTGTTGTGACAGGATAGTAGTGCCATATTATAAGGTAAACTTTGGCGAAATTTTTATAGAATCCCCGAAGACTTAACATTCGAGGATGAATGTTCTTAAGGGGGGGGGGGGGGGGGGGGAGAATGTTACACCTTGGAAATTCCGTATGTGTTGATTTGTTGATAGGTTAATGTGAGCTTAAGGTGATTAAGAGAGCGAAACGTAAGTCGCGTTCGGAAAAAATCCGCTATGATTGAGCTAATGTTTATGTGGCGATGTTCTAAAGGGATAATATAGAGCCTATTGTATGGTTAATGAAGTATTATACAAGTGCTAAGAAGGTTCCATAAGGATTGGAGATCAAACAAGTGGACGAAAACGAACTTCGGGAAACTGGGGATTATACGGCCAAACATACTGGCCGTATAAAACATACGGACCATATGTTGGACCGTATAATCAGCCCAGAATAGCACCCCTCTCTGGACCAAATCTACGGCCAGACATACGGTCAGTATAATTTATACGGATCGTATGTTGGTCCGTAGAACAGGTCGGGACAGATTTGATGTATTTAATAAGGGATCCAAGTTTCATTTTATTTCATTTCCCTTTCAGACCCCTTCTCTCTAAAACATCTCTCTACACTTCTCCCACAAGAATTAAAGAGATATTAGTTATTAACAACATCAAACTAAGTGAATCAAGTGTAAGAAACCCATTAAAGGTCATCCAAGGCAAGGAATCCAAGTGAAGGTGAAACTAGGGTTTTGCTCAAGTGAGGTTTTTTCACCAAAGGTTCATCCCTACACCATCTAAGGTAAGATTTATGGTATTTCCATGTTGTTTAAGGTATTCGAAAGTTGAAACACTTGGATTGTAGAAGTATAGAGAAAAATGGGTCATGAATGCGGGAATAGTATCATTGTGAGTAATAGCTTGAATTGAGTCATGATTCTTAATGTGTTGTGATATGGTTATATTATAAGTGACGTTAAGAACATGGGATGGACATTGTATATGAATGAATGTAATTGTGTGTTATGACCATAGATATGGATGATTGGAAGTGAATTGAGAAATATAGATAATGTGAATGAATAAAGACTATTGATATGATATTGTGAATGTATTATTGACGTTTGGGAGTTGATTTACGATATGGAGGAATGCTGTATAAATAAAGGAGATACTTTCCAATTTTCTCTAGCTTTAGTCATGTATGCTATCTATCGGTTTTCTAATGATAGTATAACTCTAATGAAGGTAGAAACGTGGGCATTGAAGGAGAACATGCAAGTGATAGAATAGTTGAACGGAAAGGTATGTAAGGCTAACCCTTCTTTCATAAGGCATGGTTCTTTGGCCAAATATCTATGCTTCTATGAGACTATGGTGCTCTCCAAATGATTCTATCTCCAAAAGGCTACCAAGCTTATAATTCTTGATATGTATTATGATTGTACTAAATCCCTCATATGATGAATAATCCTATTAGAATAGATGTAATGACGACGATAATGGAAATGATGATAATGATGACGACGCTAATAGCGATAACGATAATGATGATGAGGATAATAGTGATAATGCTAAAGTTTCCTATGAGCTTATGTGTATGTGTGCCTATGTATGGCTATTATGAAACCCCGAGCTTGTATGGCCGGGTAGAATAAATAGATGTATATATATATATGACGATGCGCGCGCACCACTGCAGTTGGGTATGGATAACACTGAGCCTTGGTAGGGCCAGGTATGTGTAACACTGAGCCTTGGTTGGCCAGGTATGTATGATCACCGAGCCTAACCATGGTCGGGTACATGAAACACCGAACCTTCGTGGTCGAGTATGCTATGTAAATGATATGTATATGATATGGATATGTATAGGATATTGATATGTGTATGATATGGATATGTAAATGATATGGATATGTATATGATATAGATATGAGTATGAATACGGACATGATACAAATACAAATAAGAATAGGTATATGAATATGATTATGGATATGAATGTAAATGAGTACGGATATGAATACGGATACGGATACGGATGTATGAACACAACCATGCACTAGAAATGGAAAGTCCTTATGAAAGGCAAGTAAGTGCCTATGACTATGATACTTCTATCTCCCATCTTATGCTATTTATTATGTTGCTTATTATGCTTCTATATCGATATTGATCATGCTTTACATACTTCGTACATTCTTTGTACTAACGTCCTTTTGTTTGTGGACGTTGCGTCATGCCCGCAGGTGGCCAGGGAGACATGCTTGATCCATAGCTATATTTCTTAGGGACTACATAGCGGAGTTCCATCTCATTCGGAGCTATAGCTTTTGGTATTGATTCTTTTGTGTACATATTTATGGGCATAGCGGGGTCCTGTCCTGCCTATATGATATGACACGCTCTCCTTAGAGGCTCGTAGACATGTGTATATAGTTAGATGTAATTGGCCTTGTCGGCCTATATTTTGGATGTCATTTTGTTAGTCTCATCGGCCTATATTTTGGATGTCATTTTGTTAGCCTCATCGGCTTATGTACATTTATATGGGCATAGTTGCTAATGTTGATATAAAGGTATTGTTGACCAATGGGATTAGTATGCTTGATGAATAGAAATGTATGATTTAATATGTGGCTCACCTAGATATAGATGCAAAGATATGTTAAGAGGTGCCCGGGAGGGCTAGCACCAGGTGCCTGTCGCGGCCCTCCGGTTTGGTCGTGACAGAAATATGGCTGTTCTAAAGAAAGAGTGCGGAAACTATTTGCTTTATGCCTAAGATTTTGTCACTTTGAGCTCTGTTGCATGATGCTCTAACATGCTGCACGGACTACTGGCTTGCATCAAATCTTATTAATCAAGTATCTCAACATGTGTAAAGTTGATCAATTTAAACTAGCTACTGATGTTCAAATGTTCTTTTTGCTGCATGTTTGTTGCACTTTTACTTGCTAATGTAAAA
The DNA here is from genome assembly GCF_019175385.1 of Lycium barbarum. Classification (NCBI taxonomy): domain Eukaryota; kingdom Viridiplantae; phylum Streptophyta; class Magnoliopsida; order Solanales; family Solanaceae; genus Lycium; species Lycium barbarum. Next base: position 30,092,728 of record NC_083344.1, on the reverse strand, counting down.
TTTACATATATTATTTTACTAATAGTTATTCATCGTCATTTAAAAAATTTGTACTTACAGGTTTTGAAGATTGAAGTTACAAGTCAAGATGCAAGTTTAGAAGATGCACAAGTTTGTTATTATTTTCCTAGGAATGTTATGCAAAACTCGATATCATAGTCTAGCTCGGGATGTTAACCATTTTATTGTTATTAATAACTTTCTCACTATGTATATAAAAGAAAATTATCTAGATTTTTTAGCAGCAATTTGATATTTATTGTATAACTTTTTTGTGACATCGAGCTTTAGGGACCAGTCATGGTCAATGAGATCAGAAATACGGTTGCTAAAATTAGTACAATTATTTCAAATAGGGACCAGTGCAGCTCGTCTCTAAAGATAGTAAGGTTGGTCGCAAAAGGTATTTAACGACCGGAAAATTTATATTTTTCATGATATTAATAGTCTATTAGGGACGAGATATGTAGTTGCTAAAGGTATTTAACGACCAGTTGTTAATCCCGTCTTTAAAGACATTTAACAACCAGATATTTCAACTCGTCATTATTGACCTTTAGCGGCGGAGCCTATTGCGACGGGTGGTGACCAGTTTTTTCCCGTCGCAATTGCTTATTCGGGACCAGATTTGGACTTTTAGGGACCAAATTTCCCTTCCTTAAAGGCAGTTTTTCTTGTAGTGGTTTTTATCGATCACCGTAGCCTTCGGCATGTGTTTACCCAGAGATATCTTAATTCCAGGCAGCACTGATGGATGGCACTCCTAAAGGACTATGACATCTCTATTCTGTATTATCCCGGGAAAGACAATGTAGTGGCTGATGCCTTGAGTCGCAAGGCAGTGAGTATGGGGAGTTTAGCTCGATTTATTATCTCCGAGCGTCCGTTGCCCATGGAGGTTCAGACTCTGGCCAATAGTTTCGTCCGTCCTGATATTTCAGCCCCGGGCAAGATTTTGGCTTGTATAGAGGCGAGGTCGTCTTTATTGGATCGGATCAGGGCTCATCGGTTTTAGGATGCGCAGTTGAGCAAGATCCGAGATAGGGTTTTAAGAGGTGAGGCCAAGGAGGCCGCGATTGACTCTGAGAGCATTCTGAGGATTAGAGGACGCGTGTACGTTCCTCGTGTTGGTTATTTGGTTCAGTTGATCTTGTTTAAGGTTCATAGCTATCACTATTCCATTCATCCAGCGACGAGTAAGATGTACCGTGACATGAGACAACACTATTGGTGGCGTCGGATGAAAAGAGATATAGTTGACTTTGTGGCTAAGTGTGCAAATTGTCAGCAAGTAAAGTGTGAGCACCAGCTGTTATGTCCCGTGCTTTTGTATAATTGGAATTCGAGAAATAAGTAAGACTTGTGTGTTATGAAGAGATATTTTGATTTTAGTGAATATGACTATGTTGGTTATGGAATTATTAATGTTAAGACATCGGGGGAGGCCGAGGATAAATTTGGAATTTCGGAAATTAGTTTCGGGAATTATAAAGCGGGACTTTTAATGAATTGGGCCAAGAAAAATTGAATACAAAATTGAGGCCCAAAGAGTTGGGATGGCCGGCCATTGGAGAGGCCCAAACCCAATTTTAAAAGTCATGTGCTATGCACATGACCTCTATATATGGATATATACCAATTCAACACTTAGACTTATCTAGAAAAATCACATTTCAACTTTGACTCCAACAAAAACCCATTCGGCCGAAGCCTAGGAGAAAGAGAAAAAAAATTCCCAAGCCCTTGTTGTGATCCCAAAATATTCGTTTCCACATAGTTGTAAAGTACTCAAGACGCTCTCCGACGTGATACAAGTAGTTTGGCGGAAGAGCGACGTTTGCGGCAAATCGGGATTTCAAGAAAAAGGTGAAAAATCTATGTTTTTATGTTATGGAATGGGTTTACATGTTTTAGTGATTGATGTTGCGTGAAGATTATGGAATGGTGTTGTGTTTGTGCATGGCGTGTGTGTGGGAAAAAGGGTGTGTTTGGCCGTGTGCCCTTAGAAGGGGAAAGAATATGAATTTGATCTTGTTTAGTTTGTTTAATGAGTCGTTGTGACCTTTATGTCATAAATGAATGATTAATGAATTGAATTGGAGTTGGAAAATGATTTCGGAACGTATCGGAAAGTATACACCTTTGGTATATTTGTGTATATCATTGTATATTTAGGGTGCTAAAGACTTTGAATTTGACTTATGGTTGATGTTAATGAATTCGGAATGAAACGACGCAAGTTAGAACGTTCGTTGTGAGTTTTGATGTTTTGAAAGAAATATGGAAAGTAATGAATTTTGGGAAACTTTGTATATGGTTTGGAATATAATTGGGGTGTGTTTGAACAATTGTGAATGAGTGAATGAATACAATAATGTGGGCATAGATTTGGAATTTTGGAAGTTTGAATGAAAAGTTGCCAACTTAAGTAGTAAGGCAGAACTTTGAAGCTAGAGTGGTTTGATTATGATTTGTGTTGTTTGATGATGTGTGGGCTGTTGTTGTTGATGTATTTTCGAGCCGAGCTAAGTCTCGGGGGTGTTAGATTTATAGGGGAAATGCTGCCAAAATTTCGGTAGACAAAAATGAAGTTAATGGCATTTTTAAGCCTAAGAATCTCAATTGGTAACTTTGACCATTTGCAGATTTCAGACGAAACGAGACTTGACTTTTGGGAGAGCATACGACGTCTGTAAGGTATGTAAAGCTTCCCACTTCTTTGTTTGGCATGTCTTAGTATGCTAGGTGAATATTGGAACCTCCGGAGCATTTCTGCTCCTCGAAACCCGATCCACAGAAAAGTTACTATTCATTCAATTCAATTGAAGCCTAAGGGCTCTATTTTGGCTAGAATGCCACCAATCGTCCGAAACCTATCGAAATGTGGTCGGGTAACTTAGAAATGATTATGTATGAACTTTTGGCCCCTAAATGTTCGTAAATTATGTTCGCCACCTCAATTCGACTCTAGGTGGGCCCGCTAACCCCGAGACGCCCTATTTGTCTTATTGGGCTGTCCTTTTGAATAAAGTTTGAAATGAAACCTTCGGTTTTGGAACTTCCTCCTAAGAGACATGTTTTGAATATTATGATATGCTAAGTTACGTTTTGAGCCATACGTATCATTTTGGAAACATTTTGTGAAACGAAACTTCGTATCGACTAAGTATTCGATTATTTTGTACTATGAAATGACTTATGAAATCATTATGTTTTGAAAGGCTATTTTGAAATATATTTTGCTTTTTTTGCTCACGACTCCGCTCGTGCCCTATTATGACTTCGTTCACCGGTTCCCGGGCCGGTTATGATTCGTGCGCCTTATGATGATTCGGCCGTATGCTGTGTTGCGGTTCCCGAGGCTTCGCCATAGGGCCGGGTTCCGTTTGGAGTTATGCTGTGATATGGCTCGTGATGCGATACGCTCACCTATGTTTGTGTTTGTGATCGGGGATGTACGGAGATTTGAAACTTTCTGGTGTTATGCTGTGTGCGGTGCCAGCGTCGGAGTGACGACCACGTTCTTAAGAGTTTGCATGATTTCGTTTGCATTATGTATACGTATATGACTTTGATACGGATTTTGACATACTGATTTGTACTCCACTTTGTTATCTGATTTGCTTTCAGCTTTGATCCATATTTCTGTACTCCGTGCTTTACATACTCAGTACATATTTCGTACTGACCCCCTTTCTTCGGGGGCTGCGTTTCATGCCCGCAGGTACAGACATTGGTGATCCTCCACTGTAGGCTTCACTTTCTGCTATTTTGGAGTACTCCTTCTGATCCGGAGTCCACTTTTGGTACAGACTCCTTTTGCTATGTATATGCTCTGTATATTTGACGATTTGGGTACGGCGGGGCCCTGTCTCGCCATATGTCTTTGTTTTGAGTTCGTAGAGGCCTGTAGTCATATATGTGGGGCGAGGGTCCTATATATGTTTGTTTGATTTTGTTCTCTGGTCTTAAAGCGGTCCGTTTGTTTTGATGGCCCTAAATGGCCCTTATGCTTATATTTGCACTTCTGACCGGCGATGTCTATTCCGCCGCTCCGTTTGGATTTGATATGACATTTTGATTTGTGCGACCGCTTAAGACATATTTGATAAAGATTCAGTTTGATATGACTTTTATGAATTTTTGGAATATGCTCGGATTTGGTAAATGAATATGCGCTTTGGTCTGGGTACCCAGATAGGGTGCCAGTCGCGGCCCACGGGGCTGGGTCGTGACAAAAGTGGTATCAGAGCGGTTAGTCCTCGGAATGTCTACAGGCCGTGTCTAGTAGAGTCTTGTTTATCGATGTGTTGTGCACCACACCTATAAACAGGAAGCTACAGGGCATTTAGGATGTTACCCTTCTTTGGATTCTTAGATCGTGCGATAAAGCTATATGATTAGGATGATTCTCCCCTACGAATTGATGTATCTACAGCGAGGCTCCAGAAGAGCAGAAGTGTCGGTATTTGGGGAAAATGTTTCTGACCCTCTTCCTGCAGGTGATCGTAGGTTGATAAATAATGAAGAGGAGCGCTTCGGATGATGGGGATGGGGGTGATAATAAGGCCCCTAGGACATCACCAGGACCGAGTAGGCAGATCCCCAGCTACTCGATTGAGACAGATCCTTCGGAGGATCCAGAGACAATTCCTCCAGAGTTTTTGATCCCCAGAGCAGAGGCTCCCAGGGAAGACAGTTATGACACCGACCCTTCGGAGGACCCAGCGACGATACCTCCAGAGTTTCTTACTCCCAGGGAGGAGGATAGCCCCGAGGCTGAGCCACTAGAGCACTCCTCTGGGACGCCGGAGGAGGAGATTCCCGAGGATGTGCCAGCAGCTCCGGTAGTGGAGCAGTATGTTAGACAGGCTTCCCCAGAGAGTGTCACGCCCTATTCCAGCCCTTTGTCCTGGCCGTCAGTGAACCAGGAATTGCCAGGCTACCTACACTCCTCCGATTCAGATGCAGGTAACAGTGGGGGCCAGACCGACGACGATGATGAGGGACACAGCTCCCACGGCAGCTCCCCAGGTTAGACCCGAGTTGATCAGTTATGAGTACGTAAGTTTCCTAGAATTTTCGATATGTGCATGATATCTGTAAAACGTTGTTCTATGAAGACGACAGAAATTTAAAAGGATTAGAGACCTAGTGACCAAAGGCAAGGGCGACTGAGATGTCCCCACCATCAATGTGAGTCTAGAAATCCCGGATGAAAGTAAACAGGAAAGTGCCTCCGATGCTGTTGAGTTTGGCACGTGTGGTAAGTGTCGACGACGTTATAATTCTTACTTGAGGTTATCAGCCCCGTGTGGCTGCGATACGACATGATATGATATGTATGTGTGCATATGTGTTGGCCCTGTGAGGCATAATTGGTATTTCTGGTGTACAGGTTTTGGATAGTAAGAAAAACAGAGGAACCTCTGCCCAAATTCTTCCAGAAATATGGAAGTAAATATGTAGACTAAGTACAAAAAGGTCCCGCAATACTTGTCGGACTTTAGTTTTCTTCTGTCAGTGGCCGGAGAACACCTTACGGTGATATTTTATCAGATTCCACCGATTATTCGGAGGCGGAATTCGTGGGACGAAGACTTAAATCCGTGGGTTATCCGTAATCATATGTATATGTGTATGAAAGTGAATGTTTAAGATTCAGAAAGGCGACATGGTAATGGTACGACTTAGCCGGGGGTGGGACCCGCTACAAAATTTTTTCGAAAATTTGTTAAGACCCCGATCTGCCCTAAAATTATGTGACAAAGGCCCTGCGGGGTAATCGACGGAATTATATTAGCCCTAACGCGTCAAAATGCATGAAAGTTTCGGGGTTAAGCGTGCTCAAGCCAGAGCAATTCTGGGATGGGTGACCCCCTGGGAAGTAATGTAAAGTTTTTCATAAAGTGAGAGTATGATGAATATAAATAGAAATTTGGGGTAATCATAAGGTAAATAGAATGTATGTGGAGTAATTAGTGCCCTTTCGGGAGTCGCGCAGAACGAGGCGGACTAAATGGGCAAAAAGAAAAGGGTACAACACCGCTTGGGAAATTGAACGAATTTGAATAACAGTCTGAGACGTTCGCCAGTAAGGTATGAGTAAATATATCCGTATGTGTGTATGTGTATGTGTATGTGTAGGTGTGTGTATGATTTTCGTTTGGTGCCCTTGTGGGATAGGAGCCGAGTCCCGGCAGCCAAAGTTGTGATAGACGAAAGGTTTTACTAAATCGAATACATGAAGCGAAGCGGGGGCGATGATCCGAATGTTGTCAAGGGATAGAAAATCCCCAATTACATTATAACTTAGTTTGGAATGACGATGTCTGACAGAGAAAATGAGTATGGAGGGTAGGAAAGGTGAAAGATAAGCAGTGTGAACAAGTGGAATCTTTGAAAGAGTCGATACGCGAGACGCGAGACAATTTGTGTGACAGCTTGGCGAATAAGTTTACAAATAAAGGGAAATTTTTCATGAATCATTGGAGCCTTAATAAGAGTGATCTGATTCTAATTCGGATTCTATCTGCTAAACTTCTGCACTCCCGATTTTGATAAGGCTCTGTCTATTACGCCTCTATGCTTCTGGCCTCGATTGTGTTCCCATTTGATAAACCTTGATACATCCGGTTCTGAATCTGTTCTTGGTTGATATACCTCTGTATGATTGGCTCTGATTGCGAATCCGTCCGACACATCTCTGTATGTCTGACTCTGGATACGAATCTGTCGGATATATCTCTGGTGTGTTTGTATGTGGATCTGTTTTGCGTTCTTAAGCGGCCCGTATGCTACGGTGGCCAAGACGGCCCATGAGTTTGTACGTGTGTATGTGCATTTGGGCGATGTATATTCTGCCACCTTTATGATTTTGATATGATTGTTCTGCACGGGCGACCGCTTAAGATAAGCGTTCGATAAATGTTTGTGTGACGTATGTTGTTAATTTCCAGTTCGAATAACGTATGTTAAGTCTGGATGAGCCTGAATACGATGATCTGGTTGTGAGTCTGTTTGGGGTGCCTAAGTAGGGCACCAGTCGCGGCCCACGGGGTTGGGTCGTGACAAAAGTGATATCATCTGAATTTGATTTCAAATCCGTCTGATACGCCTTTGTACGTCTGACTCCGATCTCAGATTTGTCTGACATACTTTTGTACCTCTGATTTTGACTATGAAACCGTCCGCCATAGTCTAGTACGTCTGCCTCCGATTACGAGTTCGTTCGATATGCTTCTAGGCGTCTGGTCCTAGTTCTGAATCCGTTGGTGTGAAGTGTTTGGTATGATTCTGAATCCGTTGGTGTGAGGTGTCTGGTATGAAGTGGGATTACGATAATATGGTAGGGACCTCAGCAGTGTAACAAGGAATGATATTGACTATGATGTCTGGAAAGCGTTTGTCCATTAAAAAAAAAATATAGCGTGTGGTCCGATGATTATGTGGGGTACGAGAAAATATATTATGAAGGCATTTGAATTAGTGATGTGAAGAATTACCCCATCATGGGGGTGAAAAAGCTATGTCGGAAAGTCCACGAAGGACAATTACGAAGAGGACCCTCCCGAAGCAGTATGACGCCCAATAAAGTCAATTCAACATTCGAGGACGAATGTTCTTAAGGGGGGGAGAATGTTATGTCCCGTGCTTTTGTATAATTGGAATTCGAGAAATAAGTAAGACTTGTGTGTTATGAAGAGATATTTTGATTTTAGTGAATATGACTATGTTGGTTATGGAATTATTAATGTTAAGACATCGGGGGAGGCCGAGGATAAATTTGGAATTTCGGAAATTAGTTTCGGGAATTATAAAGCGGGACTTTTAATGAATTGGGCCAAAAAAAATTGAATACAAAATTGAGGCCCAAAGAGTTGGGATGGCCGGCCATTGGAGAGGCCCAAACCCAATTTTAAAAGTCATGTGCTATGCACATGACCTCTATATATAGATATATACAAATTCAACACTTAGACTTATCTAGAAAAATCACATTTCAACTTTGACTCCAACAAAAACCCATTCGGCCGAAGGCTAGGAGAAAGAGAAAAAAAAATCCCAAGCCCTTGTTGTGATCCCAAAATATTCGTTTCCACATAGTTGTAAAGTACTCAAGACGCTCTCCGACGTGATACAAGTAGTTTGGCGGAAGAGCGACGTTTCTGGCAAATCGGGATTTCAAGAAAAAGGTGAAAAATCTATGTTGTTATGTTATGGAATGGGTTTACATGTTTTAGTGATTGATGTTGCGTGAAGATTATGGAATGGTGTTGTGTTTGTGCATGGCGTGTGTGTGGGAAAAAGGGTGTGTTTGGCCGTGTGCCCTTAGAAGGGGAAAGAATATGAATTTGATCTTGTTTAATTTGTTTAATGCGTCGTTGTGACCTTTATGTCATAAATGAATGATTAATGAATTGAATTGGAGTTGGAAAATGATTTCGGAACGTATCGGAAAGTATACACCTTTGGTATATTTGTGTATATCATTGTATATTTAGGGTGCTAAAGACTTTGAATTTGACTTATGGTTGATGTTAATGAATTCGGAATGAAACGACGCAAGTTAGAACATTCATTGTGAGTTTTGATGTTTTGAAAGAAATATGGAAAGTAATGAATTTTGGGAAACTTTGTATATGGTTTGGAATATAATTGAGGTGTGTTTGAACAATTGTGAATGAGTGAATGAATACAATAATGTGGGCATAGATTTGGAATTTTGGAAGTTTGAATGAAAAGTTGCCAACTTAAGTAGTAAGGCAGAACTTTGAAGCTAGAGTGGTTTGATTATGATTTGTGTTGTTTGATGATGTGTGGGTTGTTGTTGTTGATGTATTTTCGAGCCGAACTAAGTCTCGGGGGTGTTAGATTTATAGGGGAAATGCTGCCGAAATTTTGGTAGACAAAAATGAAGTTAATGGCATTTTTAAGCCTAAGAATCTCAATTGGTAACTTTGACCATTTGCAGATTTCAGACGAAACGGGACTTGACTTTTGGGAGAGCATACGACGTCTGTAAGGTATGTAAAGCTTCCCACTTCTTTGTTTGGCATGTCTTAGTATGCTAGGTGAATATTGGAACCTCCGGAGCATTTCTGCTCCTCGAAACCCGATCCACAGAAAAGTTACTATTCATTCAATTCAATTGAAGCCTAAGGGCTCTATTTTGGCTAGAATGCCACCAATCGTCCGAAACCTATCGAAATGTGGTCGGGTAACTTAGAAATGATTGTGTATGAAATTTTGGCCCCTAAATGTTCGTAAATTATGTTCGCCACCTCAATTCGACTCGAGGTGGGCCCGCTAACCCCGAGACACCCTATTTGTCTTATTGGGCTGTCCTTTTGAATAAAGTTTGAAATGAAACCTTCGGTTTTGGAACTTCCTCCTAAGAGACATGTTTTGAATATTATGATATGCTAAGTTACGTTTTGAGCCATACGTACCATTTTGGAAACATTTTGTGAAACGAAACTTCGTATCGACTAAGTATTCGATTATTTTGTACTATGAAATGACTTATGAAATCATTATGTTTTGAAAGGCTATTTTGAAATATATTTTGCTTTTTTTTGCTCACGACTCCGCTCGTGCCCTATTATGACTTCGTTCACCGGTTCCCGGGCCGGTTATGATTCGTGCGCCTTATGATGATTCGGCCGTATGCTGTGTTGCGGTTCCCGAGGCTTCGCCATAGGGCCGGGTTCCGTTTGGAGTTATGCTGTGATATGGCTCGTGATGCGATACGCTCACCTATGTTTGTGTTTGTGATCGGGGATGTACGGAGATTTGAAACTTTCTGGTGTTATGCTGTGTGCGGCGCCAGCGTCGGAGTGGCGACCACGTTCTTAAGCGTTTGCATGATTTCGTTTGCATTATGTATACGTATATGACTTTGATACGGATTTTGACATACTGATTTGTACTCCACTTTGTTATCTGATTTGCTTTCAGCTTTGATCCATATTTCTGTACTCCATGCTTTACATACTCAGTACATATTTCGTACTGACCCCCTTTCTTCGGGGGCTGCGTTTCATGCCCGCAGGTACAGACATTGGTGATCCTCCACTGTAGGCTTCACTTTCTGCTATTTTGGAGTACTCCTTCTGATCCGGAGTCCACTTTTGGTACAGACTCCTTTTGCTATGTATATGCTCTGTATATTTGACGATTTGGGTACGGCGGGGCCCTGTCTCGCCATATGTCTTTGTTTTGAGTTCGTAGAGGCCTGTAGTCATATATGTGGGGCGAGGGTCCTATATATGTTTGTTTGATTTTGTTCTCTGGTCTTAAAGCGGTCCGTTTGTTTTGATGGCCCTAAATGGCCCTTATGCTTATATTTGCACTTCTGACCGGCGATGTCTATTCCGCCGCTCCGTTTGGATTTGATATAACATTTTGATTTGTGCGACCGCTTAAGAAATATTTGATAAAGATTCAGTTTGATATGACTTTTATGAATTTTTGGAATATGCTCGGATTTGGTAAATGAATATGCGCTTTGGTCTGGGTACCCAGATAGGGTGCCAGTCGCGGCCCACGGGGCTGGGTCGTGACACCAGCGACCCGGTGGGGTGCTTCAGAGGATGCCTATTCCCCAGTGGAAGTGGGAGAGTATTACCATGGATTTTGTCACGGGTCTTCCGAAGACCTTTGGCAAGTTTGATTCTATTTGGGTGATAGTGGATCAGTTGACTAAGTCATCTCACTTTGTTCCAATTCAGGTTTCCTATTGTTACACCCCGTACTTGCGGAGAAGCACTTATCACATTTGAGCGTAAGTATGTTGAACTATGGCTAAGTAAAACAACTTTGGAGTATAAGGGACGAAGCATTATTAAGTACATTTTATGAGTAAAGGATGTGTAACATTTCGCAGATTCGGGTTAAGTGTGAATGAATAGATGAGAGTTGGCGTATCATATTTTTGTTATGTGAAACCTTTCGGGATGATTTTGGTGATAAGTAGTTTGTAACTTCTCGTACCTCTAAGCTAAGCCACACCCATAATTCGAGAGTATGTTGATTCGTATGGCGGATATGGAGTTCGTACTAAGGATTTTTCATGCATAGGAATTCAAGAAGGAAGCTTGTCCCGACTAGTCTTCATGTCTTTCCAAGCACGAACCTTAGCGAGCAAGATAAGTTGGTAGACTTCCGGGCTAATTTCTAAGTCTTGCTGCACGAGAAATGGGACGAGCTAGGCTTATTTTGAGTGCCACGAACCAGTAAAGTGAGGCCAAGGCAAGAAAACGAGGCGAGAGTGATTTTTCTCAGCTCGCCCAAGTCTGTGCCTCGCGAGGATGGTGGCGAGACTGGAAAAATCAGCTTTCAGCTTTTTTCGTCCACTTTCGTGCCAAGCACGGACCCTGTCGATCTAGGATTTATATAAGTTCGTCCATTAACTTTTAAAAAATAGATTTTCGTCATTCTCTAAACCCTAGAACAACATGTTATTCTCCTATCAACCACCCACAACAAGGGTTTGCAACATGATTCTTCCTAAAGTGATTCAAGCTAGGGTTTTGGGTGTTCTTCATTAGAAAAGTGAATTGTTAAACTTCGTTTAACATATTAAGGTATGTCTCTCTTTTGAAATCTTATTTTCAATGAAAATCACTTTTTGAAACTATTGTTGAAAGTATAAATTTCATTCAAGGTTCTTTAACCTTAATGACAATTGATGATGTGACTACATTACAAATGAATTATTAATTGTCTTCAATGCTATTAAAATTGGTTGTTGTGTTTTGCCTAGCTACTATGGAAGAAGGGTAGCCACTATGGATCCTAGTGTGATAATGCCTTGCTATTTGGGAGAAAGGATAGCCACCGTTAAATTTCATATTCCGGTGTGATGTGCTGCTATGATTAGGGAACCTCAAAGGTCATCCCTTCATTATGATTGATTTTTGGGCCTGTATTGGCAAGTGTGATGTTCCTATCTTTTAATGGAATTGTTGTTAATAATCTTGATCAACTTAAATGGCATATTTGGAGGTTGGAACTTGACAAGGACTTTATAACCTGTTTTCGATAATTGTCTTCCATTGAGATAAACAAGCTGAATAACTGTTTCGATATTGTGTCACACTATCCTCAGTACTGATTTCTTTATATGTTATTACACGTTATGTTCATATCACTTGCTGTCCCCACAGCATTCACTGAGTACGAAGTACTCAGGTATACCATTGTTGTTTTTGATGGTATGTTAGGTGACGAAGAAGAGCAGGTTCGTAACATTCAGAACATTTAGGACAACTTGCTGATGCTGCTGATTGGTAAGCCCACATGCTTGTTCGTGGGACACCCCATTTATTGATTCCATTTATTTATATTATTCTCCGGGTTGCGTTCCGATGAGTTAGACGTTTATTCCTTATTCTTAGAAGCTCCTTAGTATACATTCGAATGTGAGCAGAAGAAGAGTTGTTATTTAACTCTTTCAGACACATTATCATGTTTTTGTTGAATTATTTAAATTATAAAGACTTCCGCTTATTTTATTCTTACATCAAGACTTGTTTAAATTTATTTTATAAACTGTTGGAGGTGATTATTTAACCTGGCTGGTGCAAGTGTCATTGTGCATCTTTTAGGTTCTTCCGATGTTCTTAATGACGTTGGATGCCGGTCACATCTAGGGTAGGTTTTGGGGCGTGACAAGCTTGGTATCAGAGCTTAGGTTTAAATATGTCCTAGGATCATTGTCGGTGTCTGTGGAGCTGTGTCTAGTGGAGTTTTCCTTGTGCAGCCTGATCACCTGCATGACTAAGAAACTCCTAGGACATTCATAGGTGTTTCCTATTCTTCTTGATTCTAGATTGTGTTGTAGAGCTTAAAGTCCTTTTAGGATCGTTCTAATTCGCTCGTTAATTCGTGCCATGTAGAAATGGCTCTGGCGCGATCCACAAATGGTAACCGAGGACGTCCCGCAGGAGTTAACCAAATGTTGGGGGCGCGAATGCTAGTAACGAAAAAAATGTTGGGAATCACGCACTACCTCCAGCACCGCCTGCTCATACTGTTCCAGTTATGGGTGTGCCAGAGATTGGTACTATGCATATGGCTATTCAAATATTGACTGCATTGGTTGCGGCTCAGCAGCAACGTTATCACGCCCTAAACCTAGGCCTGGACATAACACGGCACCCGATGCCTGACTGCATGTGACCAAGCGAGCCAACTGGCTGGCTGAATCAACATGTGATACCAAAACATAACTGACTTATAAAATAAAACTAACACATGCTGATTAACTAAAAGTCTGACTAAAATATCATAATGCGGAAATACTTAGACAATCTGAAAATATATGAAAGTAGCCAACATGGCTAAACCAAAACAACTGAACAACTTAGTATAACTGTCAACAAGAGTAACATAACAAATATCTGACTGTCAGAACTGTGTCTATGAAGCCTCTAAGAATACTTAATAATCGAGTTGTCTATAATCTGAAATAACTAGATAGCTGACAACGCCCCGAAGGAATTTGGGGCTCACTAGTAGCTGATATATGCACTCCCCTAAAGAGGTGAGTCGTCAACCTGTATATCGTTGCCTGCATCGCGAGATGCAGGCCCCCAAGCAATAAAAGGGACATCAGCACATTTGAATTGTACTGGTATGTAAAGAAACTGAAGCAATAAAATACTGAAACTGAAACTGAAACTGATAACTGTAACTGTAATAGCAAGGAACTAGAGATATGACTACTCCCTGCTATGTATCTGAATCATCTGTATTATCTGTGTTTGTATATGTGGGGCCTCAACCCAATAATAAATGCACGCTATGGCCTTGGCCTAGTAGTGCGTCAGTCAATGGCCTCGGCCATGTATACGTATACACAAGACTGTGCTGTGCCCTTGGGCAAAATCACATATGTTTAATTATGGTTAATTAATAAGGACTGAGACCATAATAACAATGAACAATGCTGAACTGAAATAGACATGCTGGACCGAATTGAAAACACAGACTGTTTTTTAGCATACTGAATTTCTAGACTGAGACTCATGTGGTAACAATACATAAGTCTATAAAGATTACTGTTACACCTCGGAACTTTGGGTTGCTGAGCGGAGAAGGGACTAACGTAAGTTAAGGTGAACATGATGTCCATAGAAGTAAGAAGGGATACTTAATAATTCTAATTAAGATTCCAAAGAAGTTAAGGGCAAGGGAGAAAAGCTCGTTAAATAAAACTTCACCGCAGTTTTGCGAAAAGGGGGGTTCAAGCGCAAAAGGTATGTGAGGCTATTCCTTTCCTTCTATGGCATGAATCCTATAGTATGACTTTCTTTCTTCTCCATGAATCTCTTAAGTTCCGCAATGATATGAACCGATATCCCTAATTAGCTACACAAGGAAATGAGTTAAAGTAGAGAAGTTGTAGATGTTCATGATATGATATTCCTAAAACGTCCATGATTTCATTATTGCTTACACTCACCTCATATACTATTCCCTTCAAGGTGAGGCAGGATGTTAATGAGTGCTCCATAAGGAAATCGGGGGATCACGACCACACGTCACCCCGATAAAGCATAGTTGTCTTTGACTCTTTATACATGCACTATGATGAGTGTATTATGATGATTATATAACACCGCGCCTAATTGGCTGGGCAGTCACTGCCAAGGCGGGCAGCTATACAACATGGCCAGACACCACTAGTGGGTGGCATGAGATGATACCCCGGACACGGGAGGCCTGGACACAGGCTCACGATTATCACACCGATCCGATATGGACAGGCAGTTTATATATTTATGTATATGTGATATGATGATGACTATGAATAAGCCAGCATGTATCACTCCTTTTCCATTGGACAGTCAGATGCAGATGTTCCTTATTGATGCTTCCTTTACATCATTGGTGTGATATTATTGTTTTTGCTTCTCATACTCAGTACAATGTTCGTACTGACGTCCATTTTCTTTGGACGTTGTGTTCATGCCCACAGGTAGACAGGGAGGTGATCTTTCTCCAGACTCGTAGGAGCTGTTAGCTGCTTGAGGGCACTCCATTGTTCCGGAGGTGCTTATGGTTATCCTTTTTGTGTACATGTATGTTTTGGGCACGACGGGGTCCTTTCCCGTGCATATGTCTAGTACTCTAGTAGAGGCTCGTAGATACGCAGTGTGGGTAAAATGGTCTCACGAGGTTGCTACCATGCATATATATATATATATATGTATATACTATTTCAATGACCAAAAGGCTTGTGCATATAAAACTATTTATATCTTCGAATGAAAGATAATTTTCTTATAACTTGAGAATAATTTTGATAAAATGACGTTCAATGAGTATGATAAGCAGTAGAATGAGGGGTGCTCGGTGGCTACCCCGGGTACCCGTCGCGGCCCCTGGTCGTGTCGTGACAGAAGTGGTATCAGAGCAGTTCAGTCCTAGGAAGTGTCTACGAGCCGTGTCTAGTAAAGTCTTGTTTATGGTGTGTTACGCTCCACGTTATTAAACAAGAGGCTACAGGGCATTTAGGAAAATGACCATCTTTCTTCTTATGAGATCGTGCGATAGAGCCGTGTATAAGATTTTACCCTCCCTAATAGTGTGTTGTGATTTCAGAAATGCCGCCAAAGGGAAAAGCTACAGCAGCCCAAAAGGGCAAGACCACGACAAACAGGCGAGTAGTAAGAGAACCGCCAACGGATATAGAAGAAGGCGAATCACATAATGAGGCCTTATCTAATACTTCCTCCACCCCGCCTAATGTGGAAGAACAAAGAGGAGCTCCAGCTCCAATCTCTCCACTAGTTGATTCGGGTCAACAAATGACAGAGGCTATACATCTATTGACACAGTTGGTTGCCGCTCAGGCATAGTGGCAGAATACGGGCCCAAGTGATCGATCAGCCAGTACCAGAGCCCATGATTTTACGAGTATAAATCCTCCGGAGTTTTTCGGGTCAAAGCCGGATGAAGACCCGCAAGGTTTCATTGATGAGATGTTGAGAACGTTAAGGATTGTCCAAGCCTCCGAAATTGAATCCGTAGAGTTGGCATCTTATCGACTCCGGGATGTGGCAGTCTTATGGTATAATAACTGGGTCTTATCAAGAGGAGATAATGCGCCTCTTCCGGTTTGGAAAGAATTCGTCGATGCCTTCATCCGCCATTATTTGCCACCTGAGGTCCGCCGAGCTAGAGCGGACAGACTTCTAAATTTGAAGCAAGGGAATATGAGTGCTCGGGAGTATAGCCTGCAATTTAATTCCTTGGCTAGGTATGCCTCGACTATGGTGACCGATATGGGAGATAGGGTGCACAGGTTTGTGAGTGGCTTGGGGCCACATTTGTTCAAGGACTGCTTGACGGCTTCGCTACAAGAAGGGATGGATATTTCCCGAATACAAGCCCATGCCCAGAACTTAGAGGGACGACAGCCGCTGCCAAGAGGTGATCGTGATATTGATAGAAGACAAAGCAAGAGGGCCAGATCTATGGGGGCAGGTAGTGATTATAGAGGGGGATCGAGGTAGACTGATTCCCAACATTCAGGCCAGTCGGTGACTAGTGCACCTCCTCGATTCACGGGTAGGAGATTTGATCGCTCCTTTCGTTTAGGACCGGGTCAGAGTTCGAGGGTCTCAGATTCTCAGTTCAGGGAAGATTACAGTCAGAGGAGACCCTCCGTATCGCGATGCAGCTAGTGTGGTAGACTACATTCTGGACAGTGTCGCCAAGGTTCGGATGCTTGCTATACCTATGGCTAGGTTGGGCATATGATGCGAGACTTCCCGTCAACGAGCGGTAGAGTGGGGATTCATCCCACAGGATCAACAGCCGACTCATTAGATTCCATTGGGCCGAGGTAGAGGCCGAGGGGGATCATCTACTTCAGGTGCCACTCAGCCCTGTATATAT
This sequence comes from Lycium barbarum, assembly GCF_019175385.1. Taxonomy (NCBI): domain Eukaryota; kingdom Viridiplantae; phylum Streptophyta; class Magnoliopsida; order Solanales; family Solanaceae; genus Lycium; species Lycium barbarum. The sequence continues at coordinate 30,075,817 of NC_083344.1, read as the reverse complement.
GCATTAGCCGGACAACAAGATCTTGAGTTCTCCCCCGATGTGGTTACAGGTACATTATGCATATTTTCCTATGCTGTGTATGCCTTGATAGATCCGGGTTCTACTTTTTCCTATTTTACCCCATACGTTGCTGGTCGCATTGGGGGTGAAACCTGAGACAATCCAACCGTTTGAGGCATCTACTCTGGTTGGTGATCCCGTGATAGCTAGACAAGTGTATAAAAATTGTGTGATAGTGATACGTGATCGCTAAACTAAAACTGATCTAGTTGAGCTTGAAATGTTAGAATTTGATATGATTATGGGTATGGACTGGTTGGCCCCATGCTATGCTAATGTTGATTGCCGGATGAAATAGTTCGATTTCAATTTCTGGGAGAACCCGTGCTTGAATGGAAGGGTTATACAACGTCTCCAAGAGGTAGGTTTATTTCCTATATCAAGGCAAGAAAGATGATAGCCAAAGGCTACATTTATCATCTAGTCTGAGTTCAGGATGTCGAAGCAAAGTCGCCAGCTTTCCAATCTGTTCCGGTAATAAATGAATTTCCGGACGTATTCCTAGATGAACTTCTAGGCCTTCCTCTAGAAAGAGAAATTGACTTCGCCATTAATGTGTTGCTGGACACCAAGCCTATTTCTATTCCTCCTTATCGAATTGCTCCGACATAATTGAAAGAGCTAAAGGCGCAATTAAAGGATTTGCTTGAAAAGGGGTTTATTAGACCCAGCTCATCGCCGTGGGCAGCACCAGTCTTGTTTGTGAGAAAAAAAGACGTCTCCCTACGAATGTGCATCAGTTATAGGCAGTTGAACAAGGTGACGATAAAGAATAAATATCCTCTCCCAGGATTGATGATTTATTTGATCAACTACAGGGTGCCAAGTGGTTTTCTAAAAGAGACTTGAGGTCGGGTCATTATCAAGTGAGGGTTAGAGAAGAAGATATTCCAAAAACAGCTTTCAGAATAAGATATGGCCACTATGAATTCCGGGTGATGTCGTTTGGGTTGACTAATGCTCCGGCCGTGTTTATTAATTTGATGAATAATGTGTTCAGGCCACTCTTGGACTTGTTTGTGATAGTATTCATTGATGATATTCTGGTGTATTCTCGCACAGAATCAGAACATGCCGATTATTTGCGTATCGTACTTGGAATTCTTCGAGCACAAGAACTATATTCAAAATTTTCAAAGTGCGAGTTTTGGCTAAATTCCGTAACATTTCTGGGCCATGTGATTTCAGATTATGGTATTCGAGTTGATACTTAGAAAATTGGAGCGGTAAAGAATTGGCTAAGGCCTACGACACATACAGAAGTTCGTAGTTTTCTGGGATTGGCAGGCTATTACAGAAGATTCGTAGAGGGCTTGTCATCTATTTCAACCCCGTTGACGAAACTAACCCAGAAGTCAGCTAAATTTCAATGGGATGATGCTTGTGAACGCAGTTTCCAAGGGTTGAAGGACAGATTAACCTCAGCTCCAGTCTTAACACTTCCAGAAGGATCAGATGGGTATGTGGTGTATTGTGACGCTTCCGGTGTTGGGTTGGGATGTATATTGATGCAGCACGGTAATGTTATTGCTTATGCCTCGAGACAGCTGCGGAAGCATGAAAAGAACTATCCAATTCACGATCTTGAATTGGCTGCAGTTGTTCATGCATTGAAGATATGGAGACATTACTTGTATGGCGTACATGTTGCCATCTATACAGACTACAAGAGCCTTCAATACATTTTCAAGCAGAAGGAGTCAAATCTGCAGCAGAGGCGGTGGTTAGAATTGTTGAAAGATTATAATGTGAATATTTTGTATCACCCTGGAAAAGCAAATGTAGTAGCCGATGCGCTTAGCCGCCGATCAATGGGCAGTTTATGTGAAGTTCCCTCGGGAAGGAAATAAATGGTTCATGAGCTTTACCAGCTAGCTAATCTTGGGGTGCGTGTGGTAGATTCGGGTAGTGCAGGGATTGGTATTAATGATCCCATGGTTTTGTCTCTGAATGTGGAAGTGAAAGAGCGTCAGTATGAAGATCCGCGGTTGAGCCACTACAGAGACACGTTTCATGAAAAAAAGAGATCTCCATTTAAAACTTCGATGGATGAGGTCCTTAGATACCGTGGCAGGCTATGTGTTCCGAATGTTACAGAATTGCGCCGACGAATTCTAGAAGAAGCCCATTACTCTCGGTATTCTATTCACCCGGGTGGAACAAAAATGTACCACGATCTCAAATTGATATATTGGTGGGATGGCATGAAGAGAGACATAGCAGAATTTGTGGCCCAATGCCCAAATTGCCAGCAAGTAAAGATTGAACATCAAAAGCCAGGAGGATTATCGCAAGTAATGGAAATCCTTACGTGGAAATGGGAGGTTTTCAATATGGATTTTATTATAGGATTGCCCTGTTCCCGTGGCAAGTATGATTCCATATGGGTAATTGTGGACCGATTAACAAAGGCATCTCATTTTCTTCCAGTCAGGACCACATACTCCGCAGAAGATTATGCGAGGTTGTATCTCAAGGAAATTGTGCAACTTCATGGTGTTCCATTATCCATTATTACAGATAGAGGAACACAGTTCACAGCTAAATTCTGGAAATCTTTTCAAGAAGGTCTAGGTACCCAGGTGAAGCTTAGCACGGCGTTTCATCCACCGATCGATGGACAAGCCGAACGTACTATTCAGACCTTGGAAGATATGCTCCGAGCATGTGTGCTAGATTTCAGTGGTAGTGGGGATGATCACCTACCCCTTATTGAGTTCGCTTACAATAATAGCTACCATTCCAGTATCCAAATGGCTCCGTATGAAGCCCTATATGGAAGAAAGTGTAGGTCCCCAATTGGATGGATCGAAATAGGGGAAGTACAGTTAATAGGCCCTAAATTGATTCAGCAAGCGGTACAAAAAGTCAAAGTGATCCGGGATCGATTGTTGACAGCTCAAAGCCGCCAAAAATCTTATGCGCATAATCGCCGGCGAGACTTGGAATTTCAGGTTGATGATTGGACATTTTTGAAGGTGTTGCCAATGAAAGGAATAATGAGATTTGGCAAGAAAGGAAAATTGAGTCCTCGCTACATTGGACCCTATAAAATTATCCGTAAGGTGGGCCAAGTAGCATATGAATTGGACTTGCCTTCCGAGCTTGAATCAGTTCACCCAGTTTTTCATGTCTCAATGCTCTGTAAGTGTGTTGAAAATCCCAAGAGAATTGTTTCGATAGATGATGTGCAAGTCACAGAAACGTTGGCATATGAATAAGTACCCATTGCCATCTTAGATAGGCAAGTACAAAGACTTCGAAACAAAGAAGTGGCTTCAATTAAGGTCTTATGGCGGAATAGCAATCGAGAAGAGATGACTTGGGAAGCGGAAGAGAAAATGAAATCCAGGTATCCACACTTATTCCAAACCCCAGGAGAGGTACAAGAGGAAGCGCCGGCACTATAAGGTATGTATGCAATAAATGAAGTGTAATAATTAGAGTGTCTGAACACCACTATTTCTATCATTACTTAGATATTATTTCCCCTATCTTCGGGAGCTTTCGTAAGTCTTTCTTAGAGTTTTATTGTATTGTAGCCCTGTGAGGCAGATTATTATGGGTCGTTGTGACAGGATGGTAGTGCCATGTTACAGGGGAAACTCTGGTAAAATTTTTGTAGAACTCCCAAGTACGTAACATTCGAGGATGAATGTTCCAAAAGGGGGGGGGGGGGGGAGAATGTTACACCTCGGAACTTTGGGTTGCTGAACGGAGAAGGGACTAACGTAAGTTAATGTGAACATGATGTCCCTACAAGTAAGAAGGGATACTTAATAATTCTAATTAAGATTCCAAAGAAGTTAAAGGCAAGGGAGAAAAGATCATTAAATGAAACTTCACCGCAGTTTTGCGAAAGGGGGGTTCGACGGTCGTTCTTTGTACCGTCGAACGAGTCGACGCCCCGTCGATTGCGTCGTAAATTTTAGCTGGAGTGAAGACCCTTCGACGAACAGTTCGACGCTCCGTCGATCAGTTCGACGAACCGTCCTTCTAACCGTCGAACGAAAGGAAATGACAGATCGATCGCTGGAAATTTAACGACTTCGACAGCTAGATCGACGCTCCGTCGATTGCACCGTACATCTCGGTCAGGACTGATTTCATGAATTAATTTAAGACCCGTCCCTCATTTTATTTCATTTCATCTTCCACTCTCTTCTCTCCAAGGACTCTCTAGAACCTTCTCCACCATTCATCCAAAAGAAATCAAGGGAAAACCTTAGTCAACTACACCAAATCCATGATATCAAGTGTATGAAACACATTAAAAGTTCATCTAAGCCAAGAAAACTCAAGGTAAGTGAGTTAGGGTTTTGGTGCAAGAAGAGAAGCTCTACTTGAGTATTGTTCATCCATCATCTAAGGTGAGTTTTATGACACTTTTTATATGGTGTGAGTGGTTGAAAGTTGTAACACTTGGATTGTGGAAAGACATAGAAATTGGGTCATGAATATGTGAATAGTGTCAGTGTTGAGTAGTAGTTTGGGGTGGATGATGAATATTGGTATGTTATGATTGTAAATGTGTTATGTACGACATCTAGAATATGGAATAAGTATTATTTGTGAAAAGTTGCAGTAATGAATAATGACCATAGTTGTGGAGAAATCAAAGAGAAATGGTGAATTGTGGGAAGTGTAGGTAAATGATGATTGTTGTTGCTATATTGTGAATGTTGTTATTAACGTTTGGGAGTTGATATAGAATGTGGGAAAAGTAGTATAAACAAAGGAAGTGCTGCCCAATTTTCCCTAGAAATAGTGAAATATTCCTATAGCCGAGTAACTAATGTCAATGCGAATCCTCTTGAATGTAGAAACGTGGGCACCAAAGGAAACCAAACGAACGATAGATTTGTCAAGCGCAAAATGTATGTGAGGCTAGTCCTTTCCTTCTATTGCATGATTCCTATAGTATGACTTTCTTTCTTCTCCATGAATCTCTTAAGTTCCGAAAAGATATGAACCGATATCCCTAATTAGCTACACAAGGTAATGAGTTAAAGTATAGAAGTTCTAGATGTTCATGATATGATGTTCCTAAAACGTCCATGATGTCATTATTGCATACACTCACCTCATATACTATTCCCTTCAAGGTGAGGCAGGATGTTAATGAGTGCTCCATAAGGAAATCGGGGGATCACGACCATACGTCTCCCCGATAAAGCATAGTTGTCTTTGAGTCTTTGTGCATGCACTATGATGAGTATATTATGATGATGATATAACAACACGCCTAATTGGCCGGACAGTCACAGCTAAGGCGGGCAGCTATACACCATAGCCAAACGGCATGAGCAGACACCACTAGTGGGCAGCATGAGATGATACCCCAGACGCGGGAGACCTGGACGCAGGCTCACGATTATCATATTGATCCGATATGGACGGGTAGTTTATATATTTATGCATATGTGATATGATGATGACTAAGAGTAAGCCAGCATGTATCACTCCTTTTCCATTTGACAGTCAGATACAAATGTTCCATATTGATGCTTCCTTTACTTCATTGATGTGATATTATTGTTTATGCCTCTCATACTCTATACAATGTTCATACTGACGTCCGTTTTCTTTGGACGCTGTGTTTATACCCACAGGTAGATAGGGAGGTTATCTTGCTCCAGACTCGTAGGACCTGTTAGCTGCTTGAGAGCACTCCACTGTTCCGGAGGTGCTTATGGTTATCCTTTTTGTGTCCATGTATGTTTTGGGCACGACGGGGTCCTGTCCCGTCCATATGTCTGATACTGTAGTAGAGGCTCGTAGATACGCAGTGTGGGTAAAATGGTCTTACGAGGTTGCTACCATGCATATATATATATATGTATATACTATTTCAATAACCAAAAGGCTTGTGCATATAAAGGTATTTATATCTTCGAATGAAAGATAATTTTCTTATAACTTGAGTATGATTTTGATAAAAGGACGTTCAATGAGTATGATAAGCAGTAGAATGAGGGGTGCTCGGTGGCTAGCCGCGGGTACCCGTCGCGGCCCTTGGTCGGGTCGTGACAATTACGTGCTGAGTTCATAGTATTCGAATTGACAACCATGAACGAATTCTGTAACTGCAAAACTAGAAGATAACAGTTCTACCACATATCATGAAACTAGGGCTAAATTGTATGTTGAGTCTAATTACTGACAAGTATGAAGAATGAGGCGTAGGGAGAATCATGAACATTCCCTAACGTAGATAGTTAGCCTCACATACCTTAATTCAAGCCTTTGAGCGTAATACAATGTTCGTCAACCCTTTCAACTTTGATCTATATCAATACAAGTCAAAGGGATTCTATATTAGCAATAATATCCATGCTTTTAGTCATCTATGCATTTTATCAAATACTTAGTGGGCATAAAGCTCCACAATCTCCATTAATGGTGATTTATTCACCCAATTCCCATTCTATTACTTCTAGGTGATTCTACAATCTAAATTGGGTGTAATTAACATCATTATCCATCACCCATATGATTATAACAATCTCAAGTCAACAATCCAAAACCCTACTATAGTTCGTGTAATTCTCTTTACTAAACCCATTTACTATTCTACCAAGAACGGATCAATTCACTATTATGAATGATTAGAGTGTAGAAGCATTACCATTTTGACGTTCAATCCTCTTGAATTCGAGATCTAGTGTTTCCACGCCCAACAATAATGTTCCACTCACAACTCTATCGATTAGAAGGGTTTACTCAAGTTAGAAAGAGATTAGGGACTTGAATTCAATCTAGAATCATGATAAAACTTACCTTGGAGGGTTCTCGAAGCTTGGAACTTGTTCCCTCTGACTTTAGGGTGATTTTTCGTGACTAGGGGTGTTAGGGAAATAAACCCCAAGCTTAAATATAACTTAAAATGCGAAATCCCGATTTTTTATCCGAAACCGGACATGTTATGAGATGGGCCCGCAATGCACATGCAGCGCACGACCATCTACAGGTCAATATTCAGAGAGGGGGTTTTTTGGCAATAGGCGCGCGACGCGGGGCCAGCTCACGCGCCGGCACAACGAACCTATGTCGGTTCTGCACAGTGTTCGGTAAAATGGACATAACTTTTTGTACACAGCTCTGTTTGGGCTTCACAATATACCATTGGAAATCTATTTCAAAGGGCTACAACTTTTATGTTTTAAGTGTCCTCAAATATCCCAACGTATTTTTATGAAATTTGAATGGAAGGCAGACGTATCGAAAACTTAGCCGATTCTATAGAATTTTAAGTGTCTTACTATTAGCCATATTGAGACGATCATATCTCCTTGATCCGATCTCTGATTGGCCTGATCCTTATATCGTTAGAAAAGTATTTCTACGTACTACAACTTTCATTGAGGGTAATTTCCCAAATTCCCAACTAAACAAAGATTTATGGTTTCCCCAAGTAGGCTTGTCAACCATTTTCGGAAAACGCTCAAACCTTCAGTTTTTCTACTAGAAATCTAATGATACGGGGTGTTACGTTATCTCCCCCTTGGGATCATTCGTCCTCGAATGATCGATTCTGATAAAGAGTGACTGCCGAGACATGTGCACACTAACGGACATGAGCACATGAAAACTGAACTGAAAAGGGTATGAACTGAATTATCTGTTGAACTGAACAACTACAAAGCTGACTGTCTAACTGGCTGAATACTGATAATGTATAAACTGTAGAAGGAAAGATCTGAGAGGGGAAGGTACAGTACCTTCACCAGTTTCTGCCGATTCTTCAAAGAGATAGGGATAGCTGGACTTCATGTCTTCTTCGGTTTCCCATGTAGCCTCTTCAACTTTCTGACTTCGCCACAAAAAATTTACTGAGGCTACCTCCTCAGTCCTCAACTTGTGAACATGGTGATCAAGGATTTTCACTGGGACTCCTTCATAAGTAAAATTATCATTGACTGTTATGCTATCAGTCGGGACAATCAATGACGGGTCTCCCACACACTCTCTCAACATTGACACATGAAACACTAGATGCACCATAATCAAGTCTTGTGGCAACTCAAGCTCATAAGCCAATTGACCAACCTTTCGTTGGATTCTGTATGGTCCAATATGGCGGGACTATGCTTCCCCTTCTTACCAAATCTGATGCCACCCTTCATAGGTGAGAGCCTAAGAAATACCAGTCATTAACTTCAAACTCTAAATCTCTCTGTCTCATATTTGGGTAAGACTTCTGGCAATTCTGAGCCATTTTCAAATGCTCCTAAATCAACTTAACCTTCTCCATAGCCTGATAGACCAAATCTGGCCTTAACAACTCTGCTTTCCCAACTTTAAACTAACCAATCGATGATTTACACCTTCGCTCAAAAAGGGTTTCAAACAGTGTCATCCCAATACTGTTACGCCTCAGAAAAATCCTCCATTGTTGTCCAAGTGAATGGGCGCGCGAGGAGTACCAGTATCCGATGTTTGCATGAGTAAGAAATAACATTTGATGACCCTAAGTAAGATTCCGAAAGCAATTGTAATAAGAGAGAGGTTATGCTCCACAATGACTAATTAAAGGTTTTGGAAATGTGAAAGTTGCAGGTTTGCATTCTGGCCAGTTGGTCGTAAAATGAAACACGGACCGTAAAGTGGTATACGGTCCGTAAACTGCCATGTCGTATTTTGGCTTCCAAAACTTCAACTTTCTGCCAAATGAGAAAATTGTTAAATACGATCCAAAATACGGAACGTAAAGTGGTTTACGGCCCGTAAACTGTGTCTGTAAATCGACACGTCTCAGCCTAAGTTTCTGGTTCTGATATGATTAAACACGACCGCGAAGGACGGTCCGAAAACTGGAATACGGACCGTAAACCAAGTTTACGACCACTGTGCTGTTCATTTAAGATCAGATTTTGGGTTATTAAATAAGGGATCCAAGCCCATATCTATTCCTCCTTATAGAATGGCTCCCGCAGAATTGAAAGAGTTGAAGGAGAAATTGAAAGACTTGCTTGAGAAAGGCTTTATTAGGCCTAGTTCATCTCCGCGGGGAGCACCCGTATTGTTTGTCCGAAAGAAAGATGGCTCCTTGAGAATGTGCATTGATTACCGACAATTGAATAAGGTGACGATTAAGAACAAGTATCCTCTTACGAGGATTGATGACTTATTTTATTAATTGCAAGGTGCCAAATGGTTTTGATTTGATGTCCGGGTATCACCAAGTGAGAGTTAAGGAGAAACATATCCCTAAGACAGCCTTCAGAACAAGATATGATCATTTTGAGTTCCGAGTAATGTCATTTGGGCTAACGAATGCGCCGGCGGTATTTATGGATTTGAAGAATAGTGTGTTCAGGCCTTCCTGAATTTATTTGTGATCGTATTTATCGACGATATCTTGGTGTATTCTAGATCCGAGGCAGAACATGCGGATCATTTGCGTACTGTCCTTGGAGTTCTTCGAACCCGAGAGTTGTTTGCAAAGTTTTCCAAATGTGAGTTTTGGTTGAACTCAGTGGCATTTCAGGGGCATATTGTAGCAGCCGATTGTATTTGAGTGGATAGTCAAAAGATTGAGGCCGTGAAGACCAGGCCAAGGCCCACAACTCCGACGGAGGTTCGTAGCTTTCTGGGCTTAGCAGGTTATTACAGGAGATTCGTTGAAGGTTTTTCTTCTATTTCTGAACCACTCACAAAGTTAACCCAGAAATAGGCAAAGTTTCAATGGACAGATGCTTGTGAACGTAGTTTCCAAGAGTTAAAGGGTAGATTGACTTCTGCCCCAATTTTGACACTTCCAAAGGGATTGGAAGGATATGTTGTCTATTGCGATGCTTCAGGTGTTGGGCTGGGTTGTGTATTGATGCAACATGGTAAAGTAATTGCATATGCTTCAAGGCAATTGCGGAAACACGAGCTGAATTATCCAACCCATGATCTAGAATTGGCCGCAGTGGTTCATGCATTAAATATATGGAGACATTATTTATATGGTGTCCATGTGTATATTTACACAGATCATAAGAGTCTTCAGTGCATCTTCAAGCCGAAAGAGTTGAATTTGCGGCAACGACGATGGTTGGAATTGCTAAAGGATTATGATATCGATATTTTGTATCACCCTGGAAAGGCAAATGTTGTAGCTGATGCTCTTAGCCGCAGATCTATGGGAAGTTTATGTGGTGTACGACCAGAGAGAAGAGAAATGGCTCGTGAGCTCCAACAGTTAGCTAGCCTAGGAGTCCGAGTAGTGGACTTAGGTATCAAGGGAGCTACTATTAAGAATTAAGCAGTCTCGTCGCTAGTAGCAGAAGTGGAAGAGCGATAATACGAAGATTCCATGCTAATGCAGTACAGAGATGCGCTCCCTCAAAAAGAGAAGTCACCATTTGATATTTCAGGAGACGGAGTTCTCCGATGTAGAGGCAGATTATGTGTTCCCGCTGTCGCAGATTTACGCCACCAAATATTGAGAGAAGCTCATTGTTCCCGTTATTCTGTTCACCCCGAAGCGACGAAAATGTATCATGACCTTAAGTCTGTATATTGGTGGAATGGGATGAAGAAAGACATAGCGGGATTCGTAGCTCAATGTCCCAATTGTCAAAAAGTAAAAATCGAGCGCCAAAAGCCGGGTGGATAGTTGCAAGCTATAGAAATCCCAACTTGGAAGTGGGAAGAGATTAACATGGACTTCATTACAGGCTTACCCCGTTCTCGACGCAAGTATGACTCTATATGGGTAATTGTAGATAGGCTCACAAATTCAGCTCATTTCTTACTAGTCAGAACGATCTATGTGGCAGAAGAATATGCGAGGATCTATGTCAAAGAGATAGTGAGACTCCATGGTATTCCAGTATCTATTATCTCGGATAGAGGAACTCAGTTTACAGCCAATTTTTGGATGTCTTTCCAAGAGGGTCTAGGAACCCAAGTGAGCCTTAGTACGGCATTTCACCCGTAGACTGATGGACAAGCCGAGCGTACCGTTCAGACTCTTGAAGATATGTTGCGGGCATGTATGATAGATTTTGGAGGAAATTGGGATGACCATTTGCCACTCATTGAATTTGCTTACAATAACAGTTATCATTCTAGCATCCAAATGGCACCATATGAAGCTTTATATGGGCGAAAGTGTTGGTCCCCAATTGGGTGGTTTGAAACAGGAGAGACTAAATTGATGGGGCCAGACTTGGTCCAGCAATCTATAGAGAAATTCAAGCTCATCCAAGATCGGTTGTTAGCAGCCCAAAGTCATCAAAATTCCTATGCGGATAATTGTCGAAGAGACTTAGAGTTCCAAGTGAAAGATTAGGTACTCTTGAAAGTTTCACCGATGAAGGGTGTTATGAGGTTTGGCAAGAAGGTGAAGCTTAGCCCCCAATACGTTGGGCCTTATGAGATTGTACGAAGGATAGGTAAAGTGGCCTATGAGTTAGATTTACCTTCGGATTTGGAGTCAGTTCACCCAGTTTTCCATATCTCGATGCTTCGAAAATGTGTTTGAGATCCTACTAGGATCGTGCCAATAAGCGATGTGCAAGTGACAGAAAAGTTGACTTATGAAGAAGTACCCATTGCCATACTAGATAGGCAGGTACGGAGGCTTAGAAACAAAGAAGTGGCCTCAGTTAAGGTTCTATGGAGAAGCAGTAAATGAGAGGAAATGACATGGGAAGCGGAAGAAAGTATGCGATCCAGATACCCGCATTTATTTCAGCCCTTGGAAGAAGTCCAAGATGAGACGTCAAGATTATAAGGTATGTATGTTTTCCTTTTATGCTTTTTGGGTCGTGTGTGGCCGAATTTTTATACTATCGTGTTGTGGCCCTGTGAGGCATCGATATTATGGGTTGTTGTGACAGGACGGTAGTGTCGTATTATAGGGGAGACTCTGGCGAAAGTTTTATAGAATCCCCGAAGACTTTACCATTCGAGGATGAATGTTCTTAATTGGGGGAGAATGTTACACCTCGGAAAAATCCTCCATTGTTGTCCAAGTGAATGGACCCGCAAGGAGTACGAGTATCCGATGTTTTCATGTGTAAGAAATAACATTTGACGACCCTAAGTAAGATTCCGAAGGCAATTGCAATAAGAGAGAGGTTATGCTCCACAATGACTAATTAAAGGTTTTGGAAATGTGAAAGTTGCAGGTTTGCATTCTAGCCAGTTGGTCGTAAAATGAAACACGGACCGTAAAGTGGCATACGGTCAGTAAACTGCCATGTCGTATTTTGGCTTCCAAAAATTCAAATTTCTGCCAAATGAGCAAATGGTTAAATACGACCCAAAATACGGACCGTAAAGTGGTTTACAGCCCGTAAACTGTGTCCGTAAATCACCACGTCTCAACCTGAGTTTTTGGTTCTGATATGATTAAACACGACCGCGAAGGACGGTCCGTAAACTGGAATACGGACCGTAAACCAAGTTTACGACCACTATGTTGTTCGTTTAAGATCAGATTTTGGGTTATTAAATAAGGGATCCAAGTTTATTATTTCACTTCCAGGTTTCATCCCTTCTCTCTAAAACATCTCTCTACATTTATTCCACGAGATTTCAAGGATTATCAGTCATCAACAACACAAATCAAGTGAATCAAGTGTAAGGAAACCCATTAAGATCATTCAAGTCAAGAAACTCTTTCTTATTGAAGGAAAACTAGGGTTTTGCTCAAGTGGAGTATTTCGACCAAGGCTCGTTCCTACAACATCTAAGTTAAGATTTATGTTATATATATGTTGTTTAAGGTATTTGAGAGTTAAAATGCTTGGACATTAGATGAGTATAGAAAAATGGGTCATGAATGATGAATAGTGACATTTTGAGAAATAGTTTGAATTGAGTTATGAGTCTTGATGTATTGTGATGTAAATGTGTTATAAATGATGTTGAGAACATGAGATGAGCAATGTACGTGAATGGACGTGAATGGACATAGTTGTGTGTTATAGGATGGATATGAGTGATTGAAAGTAAGTCTAGAAATGTGGATGAATAATGATTATTGTTATGGTATTGTGAATGCATTATTGACGTTTGGGAGTTGATATACGCTATGGAGGAATGTCGTATAAACAAAGGAGATGTTGTCCGGTTTTCTCTAGCTTTAGCCATGTGTGCTAGTTGTCGATTCTAACGATAGTATGACTTTAATGAAGGTATAAACGCAACCGTTGAAAGAGAACGTGCAAGTGGTAAATAGTCGAACAAAAAGGTATGTAGGGCTAACCCTTCTTTCATAAGGCATGGTTCTTTGGCGAAATATCTAAATCTTCTATTGAGCTTATGATATTCTCCAAATGCTTCTATCTTCAAAGCTACTGAGCTTATGATTCTCGATATGCTACGATTGTACTAGATCCTTGTATAACGAGTAAGCCTATAAAGATAGATGTGACGAATGAGGATAATAGTGATAATGATATCGATGACGATAATGATGACGATGATGATAATGATGTTAATAGTAAAGAGGCTTATGAGCCATGATGTATATGTACCTATGTACGACTATTATGGAACCCCGAGCTTATGAGGTCGGGTAAGATATGTAAATAAGTATGTATATGATTACGTAATGCGCGCACACCTCTGCAGATGGTACGGATAACCCTGACGCCTTGGTAGGGCTAGGTAGATGTAACCCTGACGCCTTGGTAGGGCCAGGTAGATGTAACCCTGAAGCCTTGGTAGGGCCAGGTATGAGCAACCTTGAGCCTTGATTGGCCAAGTATGTATGAAACATCGATCCTACGTGGTCGGGTATGCTATGTAAATGCTATTTATATGATATGATTATGTATATGATGCGAATATGAATATGATATGACTATGTATATGAATGTGAATATGGGCATGTATGTGAATACGAGCACAAACATGGTACGGGTACTATTATGGAACACGGATAATGATGTAGGTACACAAATATGTATTAGAAATGGAAAGTTCCTATGAAAGGCAAGTAAGTGCCCACGATGATGATATGTCTATCTCCCATTCTATGCTACTTCTTATGTTGTTATTTATGCTTCTATATTGATATTGATCATGCTTTACATACTCAGTACATTCTTCGTACTGACGTCCTTTTGTTTGTGGACGCTGCGTCATGCCCGCAGGTGCACAGGGAGACTGGCTTGATCCATAGCTGCATTCTCAGAGACTACATAGCAAAGCTCCATTTCCTTCGGAGCCATAGCCTTTGGGTACTTATTCTTTTTTGTACATAATTATGGGCATAGCGGGGTCCTGTCTCGCTTATGTGATATGTTATACTCTTCTTAGAGGCTCACAGACATGTATATGTGGTTAGATGTGTTTGTCCTTGTCGGCCTATATTTTTGTATACCATTTTGTTGGCCTCGTCGGCCCATGTACATTGATGTGGTATAGACGCCTATGACGATATAAAGAGGTTGTTGTCCAAAGAGACTAGTATGATTGATGGATAGAAATGTATGTTTTACTATGTGGCTCACGTAGATGTTATGTGAAAGTATGTCAAGGGGTTCCCGCGGGGATAGCACCGGGTGCTCGTCTCTGCCCCCTAGTCGGATCGTGACAAATACTAGCATGGTAACTATTTTTGTAAGTACACTCAATAAGAGGCAGGTGGTCATCCCAATTACCATTGAAATCCAGGACACATGGTTACTGAACATAATTTCTACTGAACTAACTGAATACTAAGCTGATTGAATACTGGATTAACTGAATACGGAACTAGCACACTAACTGAATATTGAGCTGACTGAATACTGGATTAACTGAATATAGAACTAGCACACTAATTGGATATTGAGCAGACAGAATACTGGATTAACTGAATATAGAACTAGCACACTAACTGAATACTGGACTAGCATAAATACATGAGTACTGGATTGACATCTGAGTACTAAGGTGACATGAATATAATAACATGAGATCTGAATAGCGTATCTATCTGATCATCGGTCTGTGGATGAAAAGTTGTGCTGAGGTTAACCCTGGTACCCAATCCTTTCTGAAATGATCTCTAAAAGTTTCCGAAATGGTGGACGCTGGGTCCCTTGAAGTCAAACGATTTCTCGAATAACAACTTGGCATATTCTGGTGCTAAATCTATCATCTTAACAGGAAAGAAGTGTGCCGACTTCGTAAGTCTGTCCGTAATCACCCAAATTGGGTCATGCCTTCTAACTGAATGAGGTAGACCTGTTATAAAGTCGATATTTATCGTCTCCCATTCTCAAAACAGGAATATTTATATTCTGAAACAAGTCACAGGGCCTCTAACGTTCGGCTTTCACTTGCAAAACATTTGGGCCACTTAGCCATAAACCCTGCCACATTCTTTTTCGTATAATTTCACCAATAAATCTCCTTAAGATCATGATACATCTTCGTGGAATCTGGGTGAATGAAATACCTGGAATTGTGATCCTTTGACATAATCCGCTCTCTGAGCCCATCTACATCTAGAATGTATAATCTTCCTCGGTATCTCATTGTACCGCCATCTCCCCCTTGTTCAAAAGCTGATGCTTTATGTTAGTGAATCCCCACTTTCATCTGCAACAAGTAAGAATCACCAAACTGCATCTCTCTAACTTTAATGACTAAGCAGGAATAAGCCATGTTCTGGGCAATAAATCCACCCACTTCGGAGTCTGAAAGTTGAATTCCTAGCTTGGATAAGCGGTGAACTTCTTTCACCATAGTTCTCTTGTCTGCCTAAATCATGAGTTGTACTTCCCATACTTGATTTTTTTTTTGAGATACTTCCTAAAATACTCAAAGTACTGTTGTGCGCTAAGTCTTTGACTAGCACCTTAAAGATTAGAGTCTCGTGCAATGGCACTACCCTTGTGACACATAACTGGGTATGATCTTATAGCTTTTCTGTGATCGCCTAATCTATAATAATTGAACTTGAAACGATTCGTTCGACAATCATTCTACTCATTTCAGGTTTCCTCTAAGTTGAGGCATATTCCTTATGGAGATTATCTCATTATGCCAACCTAACTGAACTAAGGTTCTTCATATCTCATACTAACCCTTCGGGTCTTCAATTATCTCACTGGACTTACTGGAGATTTATGCATCTCCCCCTTAGACCAAGGCTAATGTCTTATACTTACAAATTCTTCTCTTTTGATGGAATCCAATTAACATTCCTTATCTTCTGCAATTCCTTTGTACTCTACAACACTGACGACTCTTTTTTTTTCCCGACTCACTTCTGAGCAATTTCTCATTGGGAAAAACTAAATTACTTACATGAACGGGTTACTACTATAATCATAACTGGCATACTCTATCTTAACGACTTAACTCTGCTCACACTGTAAATCTTAGGACAACTCCCTTTTGGCAACTCTTAAAGGTTATTCTTCTGTAGTTTGCTCTCTTACGGCTTAGCTGATTTCCTCTTCCACTAATCACTCTACTGCGAACTTAACTTAAGCCCTTGGTTTCTAACACACATTCAGATGTATCCGAACTGTCACCCACTTAAGATGTTCATCTAACTAAGGAAATCAAATCATACTTCTACTAGTTCTGCTGAAATTGCTAGCTTCATATTTTCTTATTTTTCTCTGAATAACCTAAGTTATTTCTAACTCTCCCTCATCATCTGACGCTATTCTATGGTTGTATACAATCTTTTCTGAACTATGGATCACCCTTAATAAAATTTTATATATCTTATATGAAAGATTGGAACAACTAAACCCAAACTTTCTATACACTTCAAAATCGTATCAGACTATACACATCTGGGATAAATACTTACTCACATAGCTTAAGCGAGAACTGTCACATCTTCTTATCTCATAATAATAATTACTTCTTATAGTAACCTACAACCATCGTACTCTCTAACTCTAATCTGACTAACTTAAACAAACTAAAATCATTCCCGAAAATTTAATATCGTCTGCTCATGATTATTATTTCATACATACCTCTTTTCTTAACAGGCATAGTTCGTACGAAAATTTCATCTGTGGCGATAACTGGGGATGCCTCTCTATCCTGACAACCTGCTGAAGCTTCCAAGGAGTCTTCACTGAGAACTGAAATACCAGGCTTAGCTGTATTACAACCTGACTGGGCTTGAGAATTAAGAGGAGCCACCGAAACACATATCAAGGCCCCAAACGATACACCCCTTGGTGTCTCCTATAACACTTGTTGCACATAAGCTTTTAAAAACTTCTGTGGCTCATACTGGTATGTCACTGTGAGGCTGGTGCTCTTAAAATCTATTTCTAGCTGAACTGACCTTTTTGATCATATCTAGACCTCAAGACTAGGGCACTAGCTGCAGATGGAGTGGGTCCTGATGACCTCCGGTAGAAAACAGTTTGCCACCACCTCCTTGAGATCCTCCATGATTTACGTTTCCTGTAGACTTAGCTCCTTTTCTAATTTCTCTGATATCCTCTCCCTATTGTATCCCATTCTCCTTTCTCAAGAACATCATTATCATTCAACTTTCCATTCATTATAGAACACCCTTTCTCAGGAAACATACACTTTATTCACCTTTCAATAACACCTCAAGTCTTATTTGTTACCAGCAAGTACTTCACAAATGTACCCCTATGGATAATCAACCTCAGTTGAGCCTTGAATTACCTGTTCGTCGCCTGCGCATTCGAAACGTACACACTTCGATAAGAAGAGAAATTACTTATTGCTCTAAGATTCATGGCACGATCTAGAGTAAAAAGAAATGAGACAAATCCTGAATGTCTTGGTGGTCAACTGTTTATATGTTTGGGGCCCTCACACATATAAAAGAGACCCCACTGGACACGGCTTCATAGACTCCCTAAGACACTTGAACCTAGCGCTCTGATAACAAGCTTTGTCACTCCTCAAACCTGGGCCTGGACGTAACACGGTACCCGGTGCCTGACTGCGTGTGACCGAGCGAACCAACTGGCTAGCTGAATCAACATGTGATACCAAAACATAACTGACTTATAAAATAAAACTAACATATGCTGATTACCTAAAATTCTGACTAAAATATCATAATGCGTAAATACTTAGACAATCTGAAAATATCTGAAAGTAGCCAACATGGCTAAACCAAAGCAACTGAACAACTGAGTATAACTGTCAACAAGACTAATATAACAAATATCTGACTGTCAGAATTGTGTCTATGAAGCCTCTAAGAATACTGAATAATAGAGCTGTCTATAAATTGAAATAACTAGATAGCTGACAACGCCCCGAAGGAATTTGGGGCTCACCAGTAGCTGATACATGCCCTCCTAAAGAGGTGAGTTGTCAACCTGTATATTGTTGCCTGCATCGCGAGATGCAAGCCCCCAAGCAATAAAAAGGACATCATTACATTTGAATTGTACTGGTATGTAAAGTAACTGAAGCAATAAAATACTGAAACTAAAACTGAAACTGATAACTGTAACTGTAATAGCAAGGAAGTAGAGATATGAATACTCCCTGCTCTGTATCTAAATCGTCTGTATTATCTGTGTTTGTATATGTGGGGCCTCGGCCCAATAATAAATGCACGCTATGGCCTCGGCCTAGTAGTGCGTCAGTTAATGGTCGCGCCCATTTATAGGTATACACAAGACTGTGCTGTGCCCTTCGGAAAAATAACATATGTTTAATTATGGTTCATTAATAAGGAGTGAGACCATAATAACAATGAACAACGCTGAACTGAAACAGACATGCTGGACTGAATTGAAAACACAGACTGTTTCTGAGCATACGTAATTTCTAAACTAAGACTCATGTGGTAACAATACATAAGTCTATAAAGATTACGTGCTGAGTTCATGATATTCAAATTAACAACCATGAACGAATTCTGTAACTGCAACCCTAGAAGATAACAGTTCTACCACATATCATGAAACTAGGGCTAAATTGTATGTTGAGTCTAATTACTGACAATTATGAAGAATGAGGCGTAGGGAGAATCATGAACATTCCCTAACGTAGATAGTTAGCCTCACATACCTTAATTCGAGCCTTTGAGCGTAATACAATATTCGTCAACCCTTTCAAATTTGATCTATATCAATACAAGTCAAAGGAATTCTATATTAGTAATAATATCAATGCTTTTAGTCATCTAAGCATTTTATCAAATACTTAGTGGGCGTAAAGCTCCACAATCTCCATTAATGGTGATTTCTTCACCCAATTCCCATTCTATTACTTCTAGGTGATTCTACAATCTCAATTGGGTGTAATTAACATCATTCTCCATCACCCATATGATTATAACAATCTCAAGTCAACAATCCAATACCCTACTATAGTTCGTGTAATTCTCTTTACTAAACCAATTTACTATTCTCCCAAGAACTCATCAATTCACTATTATGAATGATTAGAGTGTAGAAGCATTACCTTTTTGACGTTCAATGCTCTTGAATTCGAGTTCTAGGGTTTCCACGACCAACAATAATGTTCCACTCACAACTCTATCGATTAGAAGGGTTTACTCAAGTTAGAAAGAGATTAGGGACTTGAATTTAATCTAGAATCATGATAAAACTTACCTTGGAGGGTTCTTGAGTCTTGGAACTTGTTCCCTCTGACTTTAGGGTGATTTTTCGTGACTAGGGGTGTTAGGGAAATAAACCCCAAGCTTAAATATAACTTAAAATGCGAAATCCCAATTTTTGACCCGAAACCAGACCAGTTATGCGATGGGCCCGCGACGCACATACAACGCACAACCATCTGCAGGTCAATATTCAGAGAGGGGGTTTTGGTGCTATAGGCGCGCGACGAGGGGCCAGCTCACGCGCCCGCACGCCTGCACAATGGACCTATGTCGGTTCTGCAAAGTGTTCGGTAAAATTGACATAACTTCTTGTACGCAGCTCTGTTTGGGCTTCACAATATACCGTTGGAATGCTATTTCAAAGGGCTACAACTTTTATGTTTTAAGTGTCCTCAAATTCCCAACTTAATTTTATGAAATTTGACTGGAAGGCAGACGTATAGAAACTTAGCCGATTCTATATAATTTTATGTACCTTACTATTAGCCATATTTAGACGATCATATCTCCTTGCTCCGATCTCTGATTGGCCTAATCCTTATATCGTTAGAAAAGTATTTCTATGGACTACAACTTTCATTGAGGGTAATTTCCCAAATTCCCAACTAATCAAGGATTTATGGTGTCCCCAAGTAGGCCTGTCAACCATTTTCGGAAAACGTTCAAACCTTCAGTTTTTCTACTAGAACTCTAACGATACGGGGTGTTACAAGAGTGGAGGTGTAGGACCTCACGGTAGAGGCAGACTTAAGCAATTCCTCTACTTGAAGTCAGTAGTGTTCTTCGGGTCACTAGAGGTGGATGACCCCCAACATTTTTTAGATGAGACCTTCAAGGCATTGAGGGAAATGGATGCCCAGGATTCCGATGCTGTGAGGCTTGCTTCTTATCAGTTGAAGGATGTTGCTCACGCATGGTTTGAGATGTGGGAGTCTGAGAGGGGTGACGCTGCTTTAGCTCTGACGTTGGCTGAATTTGAAGAGGCATTCATGGAAAGGTTTTTGTCTGATAAGGAGATATTTGCTATGGCTACGAAATTTGAAATGATGGAACAGGGTAACAAGTCGGTTCGTGAGTATAGTTTGGAGTTCACCCGTTTGTCAAAGTATGCTTTGTACATGATTTCAACTGAAAAGCATAAGTTGACTGATTTTGTGAAATGTTTGGTACCACGTATCAAGTCTACATGCACTGCTATTGCTATGTCTCCTACTTGCACTTTCTCATCTCTGGTTGGGTTAGCTGAACAACAGAAGAGTTGGAAAAACGAGGAGAGGGTGGATCGAGACCAGAGCAAAAAGGCCCGATCTGCGAGTGTTTTCAGTGGTAATAGCTATAATGAAGGGAAGAAGAGAGGGTATTCTGCACCTGCTCAGTCTGGTTCTTATTCCCATGCTAGTGTGCCTTCTTGTAGTCAAGGCCAGGAGAATAATAATAATAATAATAGTAAGTTTTCGCAGGGAAGTAGTCATCCGCCAGTGTGGGAAGAAGGTATCTGTCATCATTGTGGGATTAGAGGCCACATTAAGAGGAAATGCAGAGAGTGGCTACGTGAGATGGCTGCTATGAATAACCAAAAGAATGATTCGCCTGCTTCTGCATCTGCTAAAAATCCGCCTACTAGTAATGCTAACAATAATAATTAGAATGCTGGTAATAACGACAAAGGAAAGGAAGTTGCTAATACTTCTGGTGGAGGGACAGCTCGACTTTATGGGCTTACTCGTAGGGAGACAGCTAAGGCTTCTGATGCTGTGGTTACAGGTATCCTTACTGTTACACCTCAGAAATTTTTCCGTACTTGTGTGATGAGTAGAACAATGAAGGGCTTGAGTGCATGATGTTTTATTAAGTCAGGAATGGCTAATTATGAATTTTTGGAAATAAAGAAGTTGCGGAAAAATTTTCAGCCCAGTGGTCGTATATGGCACTATACGGCCCGTAAAGTGATTTACGGACCATATAGTGCAATCATATTCCATCGTTCCAAAAGAATCAACTTTCTGCCCAGTGTTGATATGGTTAAATACGACCCAGTTTACGGCCCGTAAACTGGTTTACGGACCGTAAACCAGGTCGTAAAATGCCATGTTCCTCAGCCAAAACTTTCTGTTTTTGAAATGATTAAATACGGCCATGGAGGACGGACCGTAAATCAAAATACAGTCCGTATATGGTGGTTTACAACCACTGTTCATCCCGATAATTTTTCATTAAAGGTCAGTTTTGTGATTATTAAAAAGGGACTTAAACTCATTTCACTCCATTTTTCATCAAGACAACTTAGGAGACCTGTAGAACATTCCAAATATCTCTTCCATAAGAATCAAAGAGAATCAATGGGAACATCAAGGTCAACACCACAAATTCATGAAATCAAGTGTAAGAACACAACAAAGGATCATCTAAGTGAAGAAATTTCAAAGAAGGTGGAACTAGGGTTTTGACTAATTGAAGTATTTCAACTTAAGGATTGTTCAACCATCATCCAAGGTAAGTTTCATGATTATTCCATGTTGTTGGAAGTATTGGAAAGCTTAGACACTTGAAATGTAGAAGAACACAAAAATGGGTCATTATTGAGTGAATAGTGACATAAATGAATGATAGTGGAATTGAACTATGAATATTGAACTGTTGTGAGTACAAATACGTTATAAATGATGTTTATGTCATAAAACAGGCATTAAATGCATGAAAACGCAAAGACGAGTCATAAGGTTAAATATGGGGGAAATTGGAGGAAAATGGTGGATTTTGCTAAACGCACGTAAATGACGATTGTCAATTATGATATTGCGAATAATATTATGAATATTGGGAGTTGATATAGAACGTGAGAAAAGTAGTATGAGCAAAGGAGACGCTGCCCAACTTTTCCTAGAATTAGCGATGCGTTCTTGTAGTTAGTTTACTAATGTTGATCCGAAATCTCTTATGAAGGTAACGACGTGATTTTGAAGGAGAGCAAGTGAGCGATAGCCTAGCTAGGCGACCAAGGTATGTGAGGCTAGTCCTTTCTTTCCAATGGCATGAATCCTATAGTCCGAATTACCTCCTTTCCATGAGCTTTAACATTCCAAAAAGTTAAATATCCATATGAGATAAGTTATACGATATGATGATGTTAGTCCTTGACTACACTCACCTTATGTACTAGTCCTTTCGAGGTGAGGCAGAATGTTCATAATTGCCCCATAAAGTAATCGGGGGGTCACGACCTTACGTCACCCCGATAGAGTAAAGTAGTTCTCAAATGTCACGACCCAGCCCCGTGGGCCGCGACTGGCGCCCTACTTGGGCACCCAGACCTGGTTACATATTCCAGTTACATACAAACGATTAGCCAAAGCCAGTAAGGCTACATAAACAGACTTGGTCCATTTCCAGGAAAATTTCGGCAGAGTTTCCTCTGTTTTACGGACTACCCAGTATATCCTGCATGCAGAAAATACCAACAAAAGCCACTCAGGGCTAACAGGACAATATATATACATATATCAAACGCGGACTGGCCGCCTCGGCGTATAGAATCGCCTAATCAAAACATGCGGACTGGCCGCCTCAGTATATGAGAATCGCACAACGACATGTTCACATAACCATACCTAAGGACCATAACCCACAACCCTGTCCACAGACCTCTAACAGACCGACAGAATCATATGGCGGGACAGGGCCCCGCCGTACCCAAACAGCCAAATATACAAAATATATACAGCAACAGATGTCTATACCAGAAGTGGACTCCGGATCAAGTAGGAGTACTCCGAGATAGCAGAAAAGTGGAGCCTACAATGGGGGATCACCAATGTCTGTACCTGCGGGCATAAAACGCAGCCCCCCGCAGAAAAGGGGGTCAGTACGAAATATGTACTGAGTATGTAAAGCACGGAGTACAGAAATATGGATCAAAACTGATAGCAAACCAGACAGTAAAGTGGAGTATAAACCGGTACATCAAAATCAGTGTCAAAATCACATACATATACGTAATGCAAATGAAATCATGCAAACGTTACAGAACGTGGTCGCCACTCCGACGCAGGCGCCACACACAGCATAACACCAGAAGGTTTCAAATCTCCGTACATCCCCGAACACAAACATAATCATAGGTGAGCGTATTGCATCACGAGCCATATCACAGCATAACTCCAAACGGTCCTGGCCCTATGGCGAAGCCTCGGGAACCGTAGCACAGCATACGACCGAATTATCACAAAGCGCACGAATCAAAACCGGCCCGGGAACCGGTGAACGAAGTCATAACAAGGCACGAGCGGAGTCGTGAGCGGACAATGCAAATCATATTTCAAAATAGTCTTTCAAAACATGATAGTCTCATAAATTATTTCATAATACAAAATAATCGCATACTTAGTCAATATAAAGTTCCATTTCACGAAACATTTCCAAGGTAGTACGTATAGCTCAAAACGTAACTTAGCATATCGTAACATTCAAAATACATCCCGTAGGAGGAAGTTCCAAAATCGAAAGTGCTATTCCAAACGTTATTCAAAAAGACAGCCCAATGAGACACATAGGGCGTCTCGGGGTTAGCGGGCCCACCTCGAGTCAAGTGAGGTGACGAACATATTTTTACGAACATTTATATGCCAGGGGTCATACATAATCATTACTAGGTTACCCGACCACATTTCGATAGGTTGGAGGCGAATGGTGGCATTCTAGCCAAAATAGAGCCCTTAGGCTTCAATTGAATTGAATGAATAGTAACTTTTCTGTGGATCGGGTTTCGAGGAACAAAATGATCCGGAGGATCTCATATTCGACTAACATACTAGGATATGCCAAATGAAGGAGTGGGAAGCTTTACATACCTCACAGACGTCGTAAGCCCTTCCAAAAGTCCAGTCCCGTTTCGTCAAAAATCTGCAAATGGTCAAAGTTACCAATTGAGATTCTTAGGCTTAAAATTTCCATTAACTTGATTTTTGTCTACCGAAATTTCGGCAGCATTTCCCCTATGAATCTAACACCCCCGAGACTTAGCTCGGCTCAAAATACACCAACTACAACAACCCAAACGTCACAGCAACGCAACTACAATTTAAAGCATTCTAGTTTGAAGATTCTACCTTAATACACAAGTCGACAATTTTCATTCAAATTTCACAATTTCTAAACTTATGTCTACATTATGGTATTCATTCACTCACTTAAAATTATTCAATCACATTCCAACTACAATCCAAGCCATACACCAAAAAATTGCTCCAAGACCCACAACTTCCCCATAACCATCGAAACTCACAACAAACGTTCTAACTTGTGTCATTTCATTCCGAATTCATTAATATCAACCATAAATCATATTTAAAGCCTTTAGCATCAAAGATATACAATGATATACACAGTTATACCGAAGGTATACACTTTCCGATAACGTCCAAAACCATTTCCCAACGCCACTTTAGTTCATCAATCGATTATTTATGACATAAAAGTCACGACGACGCATTAAGCAGACTAAGCAAGATCAATTCACATTTATTTCCTCTTCTTAAGGGCACACGGCCACCACACCAATCACACACACACACACGGCTTCATACACACCATCAAACAACGGAATTCTCGTCTATTACCAATCCTTAACACATTTATGTCAATTCCATAACATTAAAAGGGCCAAATTCTTACCTTTCCTTGAAATTTCAATTCGCCGCACACGTCGCTCTTTCGCCAAACCAATTATATCAAGTTGGAGAGCGTCTCGAACTTACTACGAATATGAGAGAAACAAGATTTTTAGATTAAACACAAGGCAAGAAAAAAAATTTGAAGGAGGGGAAAGGGGTTCGGCCGAGAGGGAGTATTATGATTTCTTGGAAATTTTGATCTTGTTTTCTAGAAAATCCCAAGCATTTGCATCATATATATCCACTTAATAGTCATGTGCATAGCACATGACATAAACTAATGGATTTGGGCTTTGCCATGGCCGGCCCTCACTTGATTTTTGGGCCTTGTTTTTGCATTGAATTATCTTGGGCCCAATTCTTAAAATGCCCCGTTTTGAAATTCCCGAAACTAATTTACGGAGTTCCAAATTTATCCTTGGCCCTTCCCGAGGTTTTAGCATTTAAAGATTCCACAACCAACATAGCCATATTCACAAAAATTAAATTAGGTCCTTCTAACACCCGAGTCATAATTATTTCACGATTTTTAATTATACGAAAACGCGGGATATAACATTCTCCCCCCCTTAAGAACATTCGTCCCCGAATGTTAAACAATTCTTACGAAGGCTCACAAACATAACGGGAAAACCATCTTTATATAGCACAAATGGTCCATCCGTTCATTAATATAACAAATTCAAAAGTTTACATTACAAGAGGCGTAGGGAATAAATGGGGGTATTTCTTCTTCATCTCATCCTCCGCCTCCCAAGTCATCTCCTCCCGATTATTGTTGCGCCACAGGACTTTGACAGAAGGCACCTCCTTAGTGCGCAACCTCCTCACCTGACGATCCAGGATAGATACAGGCTGCTCGTCATAAGACAATTGCTCTGTCACCTGAAGATCATCTACTGGGAATATCCTGGAAGGATCACCAATACATTTCCGCAGCATAGACACATGAAATACCGGGTGTACGGCCTCCAAGTCGGATGGTAAGTCTAGCTCATAGGCGACCTCGCCTATCTTTCGAACAATCTGATACGGCCCAATGTACCGGGGGCTCAACTTACCCTTCCTACCGAACCTCATAACACCCTTCATGGGCGATACCTTCAGGAATACCCAGTCGCCAATCTGGAACTCTAACGGTCGACGTCGTCTATCTGCATAAGCTTTCTGTCGACTCTGAGCAGCCAATAGTCGTTCCCGAATAAGTTTTACCTTATCTACAGCTTCCTGGATCACATCAGGCCCAATCAGCTTAGTCTCGCCGACGTCAAACCAGCCAATGGGAGACCTGCATCTCCTGCCATAGAGGGCCTCGTACGGAGCCATCTGAATACTGGAATGATAACTGTTATTATAAGCGAACTCAATAAGCGGCAAATGATCATCCCAGCTGCCCCTGAAATCAATAACGCAGGCCCGTAACATATCCTCGAGCGTCTGAATAGTGCGCTCGGCCTGCCCGTCGGACTGAGGGTGAAAAGCTGTACTAAGACTCACCTGAGTCCCTAGTCCCTCCTGAAATGACCTCCAGAAATTTGCTGTAAACTGGGCACCTCGGTCAGTAATAATAGATATAGGGACTCCGTGAAGTCTGACTATCTCTCTGATATATAATCTGGCATAGTCCTCAGCCGAATAAGTAGTCCGAACCGGGAGGAAATGGGCCGATTTCGTCAGCCTGTCAACAATAACCCAAATAGAATCATACCTGCGTGGAGTACGCGGTAACCCAACGACGAAATCCATATTAATCAACTCCCATTTCCAGGCTGGAATTTCCATCTCCTGTAACAATCCACCGGGCTTCTGATGCTCGATCTTAACTTGCTGGCAGTTCGGGCACTGACTAACAAACTCAGCAATATCTTTCTTTATGCCGTCCCACCAATACAAACACCTGAGGTCCCGATACATTTTAGTGGAACCAGGATGAACAGAATACCGTGCATTATGGGCCTCGCCCATAATCTGCCGCCGTAAGCCCGCAACGTCCGGTACACAGAATCTGCCGTCATATAATAATACTCCGTCAGGCGAGATCTCAAACTGAGTCTTGGCTCTATTAAGAGCCACATCTCTGTACTGAATCAAAAGAGGATCCTCAAATTGGCGCTGCTTTACCTCCTGAATAATAGATGACTCGGCAACTGGACGAACAGAAATCCCAGAATCTCCAGAATCTGCCAAACGAACTCCAAGGCTGGCCAGCTGATGAATATCACGAACCAAGTCTTTCTTACCAGACGGTACATCAGCCAAGCTGCCCATAGACTTGCGGCTAAGCGCATCTGCTACTACATTGGCTTTCCCCGGATGGTACAGAATATCAACGTCGTAATCCTTTAGTAGCTCCAACCATCTCCGCTGCCGTAAATTTAGCTCCTTCTGCTTAAAAATATACTGGAGACTCTTATGGTCCGTATAGATATCAACATGGACCCCATATAAATAATGCCGCCAAATCTTCAAAGCATGAATCACTGCGGCCAACTCAAGGTCATGAGTGGGATAGTTCCTCTCGTGCGGTCTGAGCTGCCGGGAAGCATAGGCTATGACTCGACCGTGCTGCATCAATACACAACCTACCCCAATACCAGAGGCGTCACAATAAACAACATACCCATCAGATCCCTCTGGAAGAGCCAAAACTGGAGCTGTAATCAATTTTTCTTTCAGCATCTGAAAGCTGCGCTCACAGGCATCTGTCCACTGGAACTTTGCTGCTTTCTGGGTGAGCCTCGTCAGTGGTGCTGCAGTAGAAGAAAAATCCTCCACGAACCTGCGATAATACCCAGCCAATCCCAGAAAACTGCGCACCTCTGTCGGTGTAGTAGGCCTGGGCCAATTCTGTACAGCCTCTATCTTCTGCGTATCGACCCGAATACCATCTGCGCTGACAATATGGCCCAAGAATGCCACAGAAGTTAACCAGAATTCACATTTGGAGAATTTAGCGTATAACTGCTGTTGACGGAGAATACCAAGCACCGTCCTCAGATGATCTGAATGCTCCTCGGCTGATCGCGAGTAAATCAGAATGTCATCAAT
The DNA here is from genome assembly GCF_019175385.1 of Lycium barbarum. NCBI lineage: Eukaryota > Viridiplantae > Streptophyta > Magnoliopsida > Solanales > Solanaceae > Lycium > Lycium barbarum. The sequence continues at coordinate 30,047,506 of NC_083344.1, read as the reverse complement.
AAACACAATAACGAACATATCCAGAAAAGGCCGAAATACCCGATTCATCAGATCCATAAATACCGCTGGAGCATTAGTCAGCCCGAAAGACATAACTCTGAACTCATAATGCCCGTACCGGGTCCTGAAAGCAGTCTTCGGGATATCTGACTCCCGCACTCGCACCTGATGATAGCCTGAGCGCAAATCTATCTTTGAAAAATGTCTGGCTCCCTGCAACTGATCAAACAAATCATCGATCCGGGGAAGGGGATATTTATTCTTTATAGTCACCTTATTTAGCTGCCGGTAATCAATACACATCCGTAGTGACCCATCTTTCTTTCTGACAAACAATACCGGTGCTCCCCAGGGTGATGTGCTGGGTCTAATAAAGCCCTTATCCAGCAAATCTTTCAGCTGCTCTTTCAACTCCTTCAACTCGGCTGGTGCCATCCTGTACGGAGGAATAGATATAGGCTGCGTATCCGGCATCAACTCTATAGCGAAATCGATCTCCCGCTCAGGCGGAAGGCCAGGAAGCTCGTCAGGAAAAACATCTGGAAACTCACTGACGACCGGAACAGACTGAAGGGTAGGTACCTCAGCTGCAGTATCGTGCACACGAACCAAATGATAGATATACCCCTTCTGGATCATCTTCTTAGCCTTGAGGTATGAAATAAACTTACCCCTCGGCGATGCTGTAGATCCGAACCAATCTATAACTGGTTCCCCTGGAAACTGAAAACGGACTACCTTTTTCTGGCAGTCAACATTAGCATAACAGGAAGCTAACCAGTCCATACCCATAATAACATCAAACTCGAGCATGTCTAACTCTACCAAATCAGCCTTAGTGCTACGATCATATATAGTCACAGGACAATCCCTATAAACCTGCCTCGCTATAACATAATCCCCAACTGGCGTAGCTACCTCAAATGGCTCTATAGGCTCAGACACTACTCCAATTTTACTAGCTACGAGCGGGGAAATATATGATAAAGTAGAACCAGGGTCAATCAATGCATATACAGATCTGGAGAAAACCAGCAATGTACCTGTGACGACGTTTGGCGAAGCCTCCTGATCCTGGCGGCTGGCCAAAGCATATATGCGGTTCGAAGGACCGCTAGAACCTGCAACGCCACCGCGGCCTCGACCGCGTCCCGCCGATGTCGGCACACCTCGCCCTGCAGGGCGTGCAACAGATGGAGCAGATGATGAACCGGCGGCTGACCCTGTCGGCTGAGCCACACTACCGGAACCGCTGGCCAACGGACAATCTCTCATAAAATGGCCCTGACCGCCGCACGTAAAACAAGCTCCTGTAGCTCGATAACACTCCCCTGGATGAGACTTCCCGCAATGAGAACAACGGGGCCTAGGTGGTCTGGGCTGGCTGGGGCCTCTGGACACCTGTGGACCTGCCGCTCTGGAGCCCTGACCGGCCCCAGACGGTCCCGCACTATCAAATCTCCGACCGCCTGACTGAGTACTCTGGCCGGGTGGAGGTAGCTGTCTGCCTGACTGCTGCTGCTGAGGCTGTCCGCCTCGAGAATCCCCGGAATAACCTGCGAACCTAGCCCTCTTGGGCGGCCTCCTGTCACGATCTCTAGTGGACTGATCTGCTCGGTACCTGTCCTCCATCCCCTGAGCATACGCCTGTAATCTGGCGATATCCATATCTGTCCGTGATGCCATCGACATACAGGACTCAACTAAGTAACGGTCCAGCCCGATCACATATCGGTGCATCCGGTCCGCCATCTCTGCCACTATAGCCGGAGCATATCGGGCCAGTGAATCAAACTCCAGGTTATACTCACGAACACTCCGGCCCCTCTGTCGAATCTGCAAAAACCTGTCCACTCTCGCCCTCCGCAACTCTGGAGGCAAAAAGTGGCTGAGAAAAGCAGCCTCAAACTCGTCCCAAGTGGCTGGGGAAGTACCCCGGCCTCTAGCTAGCTCCCAAGACTCGTACCAGTGAGCAGCAACATCCCGTAGCCTGTGCGAAGCCAGCTCAACAGACTCGGTCTCTGAAGCCCTGACCAAATCTACTGAGCGTCGCATCCCCCTAATAAAGTCATGAGGGTCCTCGTCGGGCTTAGACCCGGAAAACTCTGGAGGGCCACATAATAAGAACTCCCGAACCCTCAGGCTGTCCCGCCTGCCATCATCATCATCCCTCCGGCCGTGTCTCTCAGCCTGTCCCGCTACCAGGGTAGTCAGTAACTGCACAGCCTCTGTCAATGTCCTGTCATCCGCCCCTGACTGAGGAGCTGGAGCTGCGGGCGCTGGAGTCGCTGGAGCTGCTGAGGGACCTGCTCCAGGCTCTGCCGGTGGTGTAATGGATCCCTCTGACTGAAGTGTAATACCGGGCATAGTCTGAGCTCGAGCTCGGGTAACGGTGACTCTCGGTGCCCGACTAGTCTCTGCCACTTTCGCCTTGCCCTTCTGGGCCGCCGTTGCCTTTTTCGGAGGCATCACTGCAAACATAACAACGAATTAGATCAGAATCACCCTAATAGCACAGCTCTATCGCACGATCTAAGATTTCGAATGAAAGTAACATCCTAAATGTCCTGTAGCCTCCCGTTTATAGATGTGGTGCACAACACACCGATAAACAAGACTCTACTAGACACGATCTGTGGACACTCCGAGGACAAACCGCTCTGATACCACTTTTGTCACGACCCAGCCCCGTGGGCCGCGACTGGCGCCCTACTTGGGCACCCAGACCTGGTTACATATTCCAGTTACATACAAACGATTAGCCAAAGCCAGTAAGGCTACATAAACAGACTTGGTCCATTTCCAGGAAAATTTCGGCAGAGTTTCCTCTGTTTTACGGACTACCCAGTATATCCTGCATGCAGAAAATACCAACAAAAGCCACTCAGGGCTAACAGGACAATATATATACATATATCAAACGCGGACTGGCCGCCTCGGCGTATAGAATCGCCTAATCAAAACATGCGGACTGGCCGCCTCAGTATATGAGAATCGCACAACGACATGTTCACATAACCATACCTAAGGACCATAACCCACAACCCTGTCCACAGACCTCTAACAGACCGACAGAATCATATGGCGGGACAGGGCCCCGCCGTACCCAAACAGCCAAATATACAAAATATATACAGCAACAGATGTCTATACCAGAAGTGGACTCCGGATCAAGTAGGAGTACTCCGAGATAGCAGAAAAGTGGAGCCTACAATGGGGGATCACCAATGTCTGTACCTGCGGGCATAAAACGCAGCCCCCCGCAGAAAAGGGGGTCAGTACGAAATATGTACTGAGTATGTAAAGCACGGAGTACAGAAATATGGATCAAAACTGATAGCAAACCAGACAGTAAAGTGGAGTATAAACCGGTACATCAAAATCAGTGTCAAAATCACATACATATACGTAATGCAAATGAAATCATGCAAACGTTACAGAACGTGGTCGCCACTCCGACGCAGGCGCCACACACAGCATAACACCAGAAGGTTTCAAATCTCCGTACATCCCCGAACACAAACATAATCATAGGTGAGTGTATTGCATCACGAGCCATATCACAGCATAACTCCAAACGGTCCTGGCCCTATGGCGAAGCCTCGGGAACCGTAGCACAGCATACGACCGAATTATCACAAAGCGCACGAATCAAAACCGGCCCGGGAACCGGTGAACGAAGTCATAACAAGGCACGAGCGGAGTCGTGAGCGGACAATGCAAATCATATTTCAAAATAGTCTTTCAAAACATGATAGTCTCATAAATTATTTCATAATACAAAATAATCGCATACTTAGTCAATATAAAGTTCCATTTCACGAAACATTTCCAAGGTAGTACGTATAGCTCAAAACGTAACTTAGCATATCGTAACATTCAAAATACATCCCGTAGGAGGAAGTTCCAAAATCGAAAGTGCTATTCCAAACGTTATTCAAAAAGACAGCCCAATGAGACACATAGGGCGTCTCGGGGTTAGCGGGCCCACCTCGAGTCAAGTGAGGTGACGAACATATTTTTACGAACATTTATATGCCAGGGGTCATACATAATCATTACTAGGTTACCCGACCACATTTCGATATGTTGGAGGCGAATGGTGGCATTCTAGCCAAAATAGAGCCCTTAGGCTTCAATTGAATTGAATGAATAGTAACTTTTCTGTGGATCGGGTTTCGAGGAACAAAATGATTCGGAGGGTCTCATATTCGACTAACATACTAGGATATGCCAAATGAAGGAGTGGGAAGCTTTACATACCTCACAGACGTCGTAAGCCCTTCCAAAAGTCCAGTCCCGTTTCGTCAAAAATCTGCAAATGGTCAAAGTTACCAATTGAGATTCTTAGGCTTAAAATTTCCATTAACTTGATTTTTGTCTACCGAAATTTCGGCAGCATTTCCCCTATGAATCTAACACCCCCGAGACTTAGCTCGGCTCAAAATACACCAACTACAACAACCCAAACGTCACAGCAACGCAACTACAATTTAAAGCATTCTAGTTTCAAGATTCTACCTTAATACACAAGTCGACAATTTTCATTCAAATTTCACAATTTCTAAACTTATGTCTACATTATGGTATTCATTCACTCACTTAAAATTATTCAATCACATTCCAACTACAATCCAAGCCATACACCAAAAAATTGCTCCAAGACCCACAACTTCCCCATAACCATCGAAACTCACAACAAACGTTCTAACTTGTGTCATTTCATTCCGAATTCATTAATATCAACCATAAATCATATTTAAAGCCTTTAGCATCAAAGATATACAATGATATACACAGTTATACCGAAGGTATACACTTTCCGATAACGTCCAAAACCATTTCCCAACGCCACTTTAGTTCATCAATCGATTATTTATGACATAAAAGTCACGACGACGCATTAAGCAGACTAAGCAAGATCAATTCACATTTATTTCCTCTTCTTAAGGGCACACGGCCACCACACCAATCACACACACACACACGGCTTCATACACACCATCAAACAACGGAATTCACGTCTATTACCAATCCTTAACACATTTATGTCAATTCCATAACATTAAAAGGGCCAAATTCTTACCTTTCCTTGAAATTTCAATTCGCCGCACACGTCGCTCTTTCGCCAAGCCAATTATATCAAGTTGGAGAGCGTCTCGAACTTACTACGAATATGAGAGAAACAAGATTTTTAGATTAAACACAAGGCAAGAAAAAAAATTTGAAGGAGGGGAAAGGGGTTCGGCCGAGAGGGAGTATTATGATTTCTTGGAAATTTTGATCTTGTTTTCTAGAAAATCCCAAGCATTTGCATCATATATATCCACTTAATAGTCATGTGCATAGCACATGACATAAACTAATGGATTTGGGCTTTGCCATGGCCGGCCCTCACTTGATTTTTGGGCCTTGTTTTTGCATTGAATTATCTTGGGCCCAATTCTTAAAATGCCCCGTTTTCAAATTCCCGAAACTAATTTACGGAGTTCCAAATTTATCCTTGGCCCTTCCCGAGGTTTTAGCATTTAAAGATTCCACAACCAACATAGCCATATTCACAAAAATTAAATTAGGTCCTTCTAACACCCGAGTCATAATTATTTCACGATTTTTAATTATACGAAAACGCGGGATATAACATCAAACCTCATGCATGTGTTATGATAAGGTAAACATTTTTACAATAAGCACATTATTATGACTATTTTATGATAAGCATGGCATGAGCATTGCATACCGGGCCTAGTTGGCCGGGCAGACACCGCTTCGGCGGGCGGCGATACGGATACACCATGACCTTCGGGCGGGGGCAGACACCACTAGTGGGCGGCATGAGATGGTAGCCCAGACGCGGGAGGCCTGGACGCGGGCTTATATTATTGATTATCACACCGTTCCGACATGGGCGGGCAGCTTGCATATGATGCATACATGTTACGATGATAAGTATGAGTAAGACAGCATGCATTATTCCATGTATGATTTTCAGTCAGATCCATATGCTTTATATTGATGCTCTCATTATATTATTGATGCCTTTCTTCACTGTTCATGCCTCTCATACTCAGTACAATATTCGTACTGACGTCCCTTCTTTGGACGATATATTCATGCCCACAGGTAGACAGGAAGGCGAGCTTGATCCAGATACTTAGGAGCTGTCAGCTGTTGAGAGCACTCCATTGTTCGAAGGTGCTTATGGCTATTCTTTTGATGTACATATACATATGCATATTTTGGGCACGACGGAGTCTCGTTCCGTCTGTTTATATAGTATGTCAGTAGAGGCTCGTAGATATGCAGTATGGGTTAGATGGTTTCACAAAAATGCTATTATTGTATATTTTATTTTGATGGCCAAGGGGCAATGTATATAAGTATTTATATTTTATTTAAAATATGATTTCTCATGCTTTTTGTATACTAAGTTGGTAATAGAATATTGAGTGAGTAAGATAAGTAGTAGAGTGAGCGGTGCTCGGTAACTAGCTCCGGGTACCCGTCGCGGCCCCTAGTCGGGTCGTGACACTTACCATCTATTCTCATGATGCTTACTCATTGATTGATCCGGGTTCAAATTTATCCTATGTGACCCCTTATTTTGCTCTTGATATGGGTCTGAAACCCGAACCTTTGTTGGAATCTTTTGTTGTTCATACACCTTCTGGTGTTCATGTTATTGCTTTTTGAGTGTATAGAAATTGTGTTGTTGTGATTAAGGGACGTAAGACTATGGCTGATTTGTATGAACTTGAGATTGTGGAATTTGATATAATTATGGGGATGGACTGGTTGTCCGCGTGTTATGCTAATATGGATTATCGCCATAAGTTAGTTCGTTTTGCCTCTCCCGATGAGCCTGTTATCGTGTGGGAGAGTGAAATTGCTAAGCTAAGGGGTAGATTTATTTCTTATCTTAAGGCTCATAAGATGATTACTAAGGGGTGTATTTACCATTTGGTTGCTGTTAATGATACGAAAGTCGTAATACTTGAATTTGCATCTGTTCCCATAGTTAGTGATTATCCCAAAGTGTTTCCCGAAGATCTCCCTGGTATCCCACCTGATAGGGTTATTGATTTTGGGATTGATGTTATTCTCGACACCCAACATATTTTTATTCCACCTTATCGTATGGCTCCAGCGGAGCTAAGGGAGTTAAAGGATCAGTTGAAGGACTTGTTGGATAAAGGTTTCATCCGACCAAGTTCCTCACCTTGGGGGTTCTCCAGTCTTGTTTGTTAGAAACAAAGATGGTTCCCTTAGGATGTGTGTTGCTTACCGTCAACGTAATAAATTGACCATTAAGAATAAATATCCTTTGCCTAAGATAGATGATCTATATGACCAACTTCAGGGTGCTAAGTTCTTTTCAAAGATTGACCTAAGGTCTGGGTATCACCAATTACAGAAAAAAGAAAAGGATATCCAGAAAACCGCTTTCCGTACTCGTTAAGGGCACTTTGAGTTTATAGTAATGTCCTTTGGGTTGACTAATACGCCTGCTGTATTCATGGATTTGATGAAATGTGTGTTTAAGACTTATCTAGACTGCTTCATTATTGTGTTTATTGATGATATTTTGGTGTATTCTAAAAGTCGTGAGGATCATGCAAATCACTTGAGGATAACTTTGACAACACTTAAGGAGAACGAGCTTTATGCAAAATTCTCAAAGTGTGAATTCTGGCTTGAGTATGTGGCTTTCTTGGGTCATGTGGTGACTGGTGACGGCATTAAAATAGACCCTCAGTGTTACACCTCGGGAATTCCCCCGTGAACGTACAGTGAATAGACTAACGAAGAATACGAGTATATGATGTTTTAATAAGAAAGGAACGACGTTTGACGACCCTAAGTAAGATTTCAAAGGCAATTGCAATGAAAGGTAGGTTATGCTCCACAATGACTAATTATAGGTTTTGGAAATTGCCAAAGGGTAGGTTTATTTCCTAGTTCGAGTTCAAGAAAAAAGATCACGAAAGAATGTGTATGTCATTTAGTTCGAGTTCAAGATGTAGAAGTTGAATCGCCGACTCTTCAGACAGTTCCTGTAGTAAACGAATTTCCGAATGGGTTTCCCGGAAGAGCTTCCAGGCCTTCCTCCCGAGCGGGAGATTGATTTCGCAATTGATGTTTTGCCGGGCACCAAGCACATATCTATTCCTCCTTATAGAATGGCTCCCGCAAAATTGAGAGAGTTGAAGGAGCAATTAAAGGACTTGCTTGAGAAAGGCTTTATTAGGCCTAGTTTATCCCCATGGGGAGCACCCGTATTGTTTGTCTGAAAGAAATATGGCTCCTTGAGAATGTGCATTGATTACCGACAATTGAATAAGGTGACAATTAAGAACAAGTATCCTCTTCCGAGGATTGATGACTTATTTGATCAATTGCAAGGTGCCAAATGGTTTTCAAAGATTTATTTGAGGTCCGGGTATCATCAAGTGAGAGTTAGGGAGAAAGATATCCGTAAGACAGCCTTTAGAACAAGATATGGTCATTTTGTGTTCTGGGTGATGTCATTTGGGCTAACTAATGCGTCGGCGGCATTTATGGATCTGATGAACAATGTGTTCAGGCCTTTTCTGAATTTATTTATGATCGTATTTATCGACGACATCTTGGTATATTCTAGATCCGAGGCAAAACATGCGAATCATTTGCGTATTGTTCTCGGAGTCCTTAAAACTCGAGAGTTGTTCGCAATGTTTTCCAAATGCGAGTTTTGGTTGATCTAAGTGGCTTTTCTGGGGCATATTGTGGCAGCTGATGGTATTCGAGTGGATAGTCAAAAGATTGAGGCCGTGAAGACTTGGCCAAGGCCCATAACTCCTACGGAGGTTCGTAGCTTTCTGGGCTTAGCAAGTTATTACAGGAGATTTGTTGAAGTTTTTTCTTCTATTTATACACCACTCACAAAGTTGACCCAGAAATCGGCAAAGTTTCAATGGACAGATGCTTGTGAGCGTAGCTTCTAAGAGTTGAAAAGTAGATTGACTTCCGCCCCAGTCTTGACACTTCCAGAGGGATTGGAAGGATATGTTGTTTATTGTAATGCTTCAGGTGTTAGGCTAGGCTGTGTATTGATGCAACGTGGTAAAGTGATTGCGTATGCTTCAAGGCAATTACGGAAACATGAGCGGAATTATCCAACCCATGATTTATAATTGGCCGCAGTGGTTCATGCGTTAAAGATATGGAGACATTATTTATATGGTGTCCATGTGGATATTTATACAGATCATAAGAGTCTACAATATATCTTCAAGCATTAAGAGCTGAATTTACGGCAACGACGTTGGTTGGAATTGCTAAAAGATTATAATGTTGATATCTTGTATCACCCCAGAAAGGAAAATGTTGTAGCTGATGCTCTTAGCCACAGATCTATGGGAAGTTTGTGCGATGTACGACCCGAGAGGAGAGAAATGACTCGTGAACTCCAGCAGTTAGCTAGCCTAGGAGTTCGAGTAGTGGACTCAGGTAGCAGGGGGACTACTATCCAGAATTCAGCAGCCTCATAGCTAGTGGCAGAAGTGAAAGAGCGACAATATGAAGATCCCATGCTAATGCATTATAGAGATACACTCCCTTAGAAAAAGGAGTCATCATTTGATATCACAGGAGACGGAGTTCTCCGATGCCGAGGTAGAGTATGCGTTCCTGATGTGGCAAGATTACGCCACCAGGTATTGAGGGAAGCTTATTGTTCCCATTACCCTGTACACCCCGGTGCGACGAAAATGTATCATGATCTTCGATCTGTATATTGGTGGAATGGAATGAAGAAAGATATAGCAGAATTCGTAGTTCAATGTCCTAATTGTCAGCAAGTGAAAATCGAGCACCAAAGGCCGGGTGGATTGTTACAAGCTATAGAAATCCCAACCTGGAAGTGGGAAGTGATTAACATGGACTTCATTACAGGCTTACCCCGTTCTCGACGCAAGTATGACTCTATATGGGTGATTGTAGATAGGCTCACAAAGTCAGCTCATTTCTTATCGGTCAGAACGACCTATGTGGTAGAATATTATGCAAGGATTTATGTTAAAGAGATAGTGAGACTCCATGGTGTTCCAACGTCTATTATCTCTGATAGAGGGACTCAGTTTACAGCAAATTTTTGGAAGTCTTTCCAAGAAGGTCTAGGGACCCAAGTGAGCCTTAGTACGGCATTTCACCCGCACACTGATGGACAAGCCGAGCATACCATTCAGACTCTTGAAGATATGTTGCGGGCATGTATGATAGATTTTGGAGGAAATTGGGATGACCATTTGCCACTCATCAAATTTGGTTACAATAACAGTTATCATTCCAGCATCCAAATTGTCACAACCCGACTAGGGGCCGTGACGAGTACCCGATACTTGTACCGAGCACCCCTTGCTTATCCTTTTACTTTTCCTCTTAGCAGGCCGTATGAACTGTGCCATATTTTTGTTTTTGAACATTAGCAGCATCATTATGAGCATAGACTAGTCAACTTCATTATCACTTTCTACAACAACATTAACATGCTAGAACACCATATATCTAACTGTACCTGACTGACTGTACATATCTGTCTACGAGCCTCTAGACATAGTACACTTATACATAGAAAGGGTCGAGTACTGTCGTGCCCGAAAATACATACACAAAATAGTACCACGAAAGTGGGGCTCCGGAACAACAGGAGCGCTGTCAACACTGCTGGTAAGGCTTCTAAAGATCAAATTCGCCTGTCTGCTGACCTACGCTGCATGAAACGCAGCGTCCATAAGAAGGGACGTCAGTACGAATAGTGTACCGAGTATGTAAGGCATTAATAGTAGCATACGGAAAGTATAAAACGGAAATAACGACATAAGAGGATAATAGCACATGTCCTGAGGTAAAAACATAACCTGTATATATATATACCCTTGGCAGGTGCTATGCGTACTTAGCTTTCCCTTAAGAATATTTCCTTGTTCATATACATATACATATAAAATAGGACATCTCATATTGCCGAGGCGTCGGCAGCCGATCCATTTAACCATAAATATACACATCCCGCGTCCGGGCATCCCGCGTCCGGGACGATATCATATCATGTAATGCCAACTGATCAGGTGGATATGCGTTCATAACGCTCTGCCCTTACCTCCATTTCCCCCGTATACATATGCATATATCATGTACATATATCAACGTCTATAGCGCTCTAGCTCTTTTATCATATACATATACGTGTGTCATGTGCATGTATCAGCGTCTATAGCGCTCTAGCTCTTTCGTCATGTGCATATTTTAAAAATATATACACATATCTTACATACATTTACATGTCTTATATGCATTTACGTATCCTATATACATGTCTCATAGGCACGCAGGAAAGCCCAAAGAAGAATCATGTAGTCATCGGAGTGACGTAAGGTCGGTGACCTCCAATTATATTATAGAACACTCGTGATCGTTTTGTCTCACCTTGAAGGAACGAGTATTTTAAGGTGAGACTATCAACGGGGAATAATATTAAAGTAAACGTAGAATGAAATCGGGGCATCATAGATGACAGTTCATAGACTTTGAAATCTTTTAGAAAATAAAGTCATAGCTAGGAAATATAAATAATATTCAAAAATTAGTTTATCATTTTCATGTTTACATAAGATACTTAGCTTAGTCATCTTAGTCATAGAGTCGTTCCGGTAGTACGTATCATAGGCATATTCTCTTATCTAACATCATTGTTATCATTATCGTCATGGAAGTGCCCTCGTTAGAGGAGTCATAGTATTTATCATTTGGTAATGAAATCGGGATCAAAGGTTCCCTTTGGATTCACTTCAAGTAAGTCAAGCAAGACTGTAAGGAAAAATCCGAGAGTAGCGGGCCCACCTCGGGCCGGATGAGGTAGCGTATACGATTTATGTATGTTACGTGTCATAGCGTTACTTGTGAGGGTCTTAGGGTAATCGGGTCCCATTTATGTAAGTTCTAAGGGTGTAGGAGGTTTTTCCAACAATTGGCACACTTTCTAGTTCAATTCTATTGAACAAAAAGTGGAAAACTTTAGGTGCGGATTCCGGGGAACCGAGTTGTCCCCGAGGCTCGTACCCAACTTATTTCAACTAAGACATGCCATAGAAAGAAGGGTGAAGCCTTACATACCTCTTTCCGCTTCTTTTGCTATTCCGAATTCAAGCTGCAAATCCGCCAAAATCTGCGATTTGGTCACATTTACCCAAATTTTCATTAGGGTACTTAGAGTTAGAATCTTAAGGAAACACTTGGCTACCGAAATTTCGGCAGCATTTCCTCTGTAAATACACCATCCTCAACATTTACCTAGCAAGTTTTCAATCAACAACAACCCGGGAATTCAAACCCGGCCAAACTATTAACATAACTCAACCACACTAACAATTTCCATATTCAATCCAAGATACATTATAACAACTTAATCAACTTACTACTTCTTTCAAAACCTTCCAACTCCAATGAAAACAATAACAACCTTATAATATATATTCCAACAACACCATACTAATATCATTATCTTCCATACATGTAAGAACATAATATTCAATTTACATAATCTTCCAAGACAAGCCTCCAACTACTAATACTTCACTAAGCTCATTAGGCTTTTGTTTGCAATATAAAATCCACAACACAACAACCAGCATACTAAATAAAACTTGCTCACCATGCATTCATGATTCACCAAATATACACGGCTATACATGTGATATACAACTCACCGCCACACAACTATATTCTTGCTATTCATGAATTTCAGTCACCTTTGCACACTACAACATGCAAAAATATCCATAACATGTAAAGAATAAGTTCTTACCTTCTTCCTTGATCTTTCACTTAGCTAAGTCTTGCAACTTGCTAGAATATGAATTTTTCTTGCTCCAAAGACCACTCCACCTTGCTAGGAATCCTTTAATTGGTAGAAAATAATTTTTGAAGAAAATTTTGTCAATTTTCTTGTCAATTTTTGCACTTGGCCGAAATGGCCTTGGAGATTTCTCCTTCTTTCCTTTTTCTCAAGTGTTCTTGAAGTTTCTAATGAGATATGACTCATTAATTGATCCTTTATATTAATTATCACATGGATAATTAATAAAATCATGGGCTTGGGCCATGTTGGCCGGCCATCCCTCACAAATTTGGGCCTTATTATTATTTTTTGATTTTTTTGGGCCAACCCGGTTGGTCCCGAGTTGGGCCTAGCCGACTGACCTTTCGACCTTAAAACGTCCATATCTCCTTGTACCGACGTCACCTGGGGACCCACGACCTATGGTTGGAAAGCTAATTCAATTATCTACAACTTCTATATCTTGGTACTCTTCCAAATTCCAAACTTATAATACCGTTTTTTCCCCTTGAAGTCAGATCACCCGAAAACGTTTTCTTAAAAATATTCGTTTGGAGGACTTCCACTTTGATTTGGCCCAAGGGTCCTTCTTGAGTCGTGTTTAACTTCTCATATGTGATTCATATGAATTTTTTTAGATGTCCCAAAAAAAATCTCGATGTGTGGGTCCCACCTCAGCAAATAATTCAAAAATACGGGATATAACACAAATGGCACCATATGAAGCTTTATATGGGCGAAAGTGTAGATCCCCAATTGGGTGGTTCGAAACAGGAGAGGCTAGACTGATAGGGCCAGACTTGGTCCAGCAAGCCATAGAGAAAGTCAAGCTTATACAAGATCGGTTACTAGAAGCCCAAAGTCGTCAAAAGTCCTATGCGGATAATCGCCAAAGAGACTTAGAGTTCCAAGTGAAAGATTGGGTATTCTTGAAAGTGTCACCGATGAAAGGTGTAATGAGATTTGGCAAAAAGGGGAAGCTTAGTCCCCGGTACATTGGACCTTGTAAGATTTTGCGCAAAGTGGGCAAAGTGGCCTACGAATTAGATCTACCTCCGGATTTGGAGTCAGTTCACCCAGTTTTCCATGTCTCGATGCTTCCAAAATGTGTTGGAGATCCTACTAGGATCATCCCAATAAGCGATGTGCATGTGACAGAAAAGTTGGCTTACGAAGAAGTGCCCATTGCCATAGATAGGCAAGTACGGAGGCTTAGAAACAAAGAAGTGGCCTCAGTTAAGTTTTTATGGAGAAGCAGAAAACGCGAAGAAATGACATGGGAAGCGGAAGAAAGTATACGATCCAGATACCCTCATTTATTTCATCCCTTGGGAGAGATTCAAGATGAAACATCAGCGGTATGAGGTATGTATGATTTCCTTTTCATGCTTTTGGTCGTGTGTTTCCATAGATATGTTGATATTGTGACGTAGCCCTATGAGGCGATGATATTTTGGATTGTTGTGACAGGTTGGTAGTGCCATATTATAGGGGAAACTCTGGCGAAATTTCTATAGAATCCCCGAAGACTTTAACATTCGAGGACGAATGTTCTTAAGAGGGGGAGAATGTTACACCTCGGGAATTCCCCCGTGAACGTACAGTGAATAGACTAACGAAGAATACGACTATATGATGTTTTAATTAGAAGGAAACGACGTTTGACGACCCTAAGTAAGATTTCAAAGGCAAATGCAATGAAAGGTAGGTTATGCTCCACAATGACTAATTATAGGTTTTGGAAATGTGAAAAGTTGCAGGTTTGCATTCTGGCCAGTTGGTCGTAAAATGAAATACGGACCGTAAAGTGGTATACGGTCCGTAAACTGCCATGTCGTATTTCAGCTTCCAAAAACTTCAACTTTCTGTCAAATGCTGGAATGGTTAAAGACGACTTGGATTACGGACCGTAAATTGAAATACGGCCCGTAAACTGAGTCGTAAACCACCATGTCCTCAGCCTGACTTTCTGTTTCTGTCATCCTTAAATACGACCACAAAATACGGTCCGTAAACTGGAATACGGACCGTAAACTGTGTTTACGACCACTGTGCACTTTCGACGACTGTTCATTAAAGATCAGATTTTTGGGTTATTATTAAGAGACCAAGTTCATTATTTCATTACCACATGACACCCCCCTTCTATCTAAAACCTCTCTCTACATTTATTCCACAAGGATTCAAGGATTATTAGTGAACAACAAAATAAACTAAGTGAATCAAGTATAACAAAATCCATTAAGGATCATACAAGTCAAGAAATCTCATTGGAGATAAACTAGGGTTTTGCTCAAGTAGACTATTATCAACCAAGGCTTGTTCCTACGACATCTAAGGTAAGATTTATGATGTTTCTATGTTGTTTAAGGTATTTAAGAGTTGAAATACTTGGATTGTAGAGAGGTATGGCAAAATGGGTCATGAATGTGGAATAGTGCCATTTTGAGAAATAGTTTGAATTAAGTTATGAGTCTTGATGTATTGTAATGTAAATGTGTTATAAATGATGTTGAGAACATGAGATGAGCAATGTATGTGAATGGACATAGTCGTGCGTTATGGCCATGGATATGGATGATTGAAAAGTGAGGCTAGAATATGGATAATGTGGATGAATAATGACTATTGTTGTAGTATTGTGAATGTATTGTTGACGTTTGAGAGTTGAAATACACTATAGAGGAATGTCGTATAAATAGAGGAGACGTTGCCAATTTTCTCTAGTTTAGTCATGTATGCTAGCTATCGATTCTGATGATATTATGACTTTAATGAAGGTAGAAACGTGAGCTTCGAAGGAGAATGTGCAAGTGCTAAATAGTTGAACGGAAAGGTATGTAAGGCTAACCCTTCTTTCATAAGGCATGGTTCTTCGGTGAAACATATAAAACTTTCATAAGTCTATGATGTCTCATAAATGATTCGATCTTCCGAGCTATTAAGCTCACGATTCTTGATATGCTACGATTGTACTAAGTTCCTCGTATGACGAGTAGGCCTATAAAGATAAGTGGCCGGGTAGTATGTGTATAGATGCACTACAAGAAAAATGACTTTTAGCGAGGGAAAATCCAGTCGTTAAAGGTCCAAATCTGGTTGTCACAGGTCGTTAAAAGCCCCGTTGTTAATAGTTAACGACCGGATTGCAAGTCCGGTCGTTAAATACCTTTAACGATGGCCAAAATTCCGGTCATTAGTTTTTATTTTAGCGACCACTTTCCCGTCGTTAATTGCCAAATTTCCTTCGTTAATGCCTATTTAAACATTTGACGATCCAGTCGTTAAAGAGTTATAAAGACCACATTTCCCTTCAATAATGTGTAATTGTAATAAATATAATTACATAAATTTATATTTTTTCATATAGTTATCCAATAGTAATCATTATTTCATATGCTCACTCAAGCATATACAACACACTCACATATGAAAATAGACCAAAAATAATCAAAATTCATATAAATTTTCATTGTTAAATTACAATGAACAAAAGGATTACACTGTTAGAAAATATACCCATCCAAATTGCATGACACTACTTTTATTAATTCCAAAAAGCAGAGACAATAGATCCCTAGTACGATGTACAAATAACGACATCTTTAAACCACAACAAACAAAACAAAACCTATTGTATACAAATTTGCTCCGCACTTTCTTCCGGGACAGGTTCTTCAGATTTCAAATTCTTGATCTGTTAAAAGAACAAGTTCATGTTAGTTTAGTGACAAAACTCCTACTAGCTACTTCATTTAGTAAACAAATGAATAATTTAATCACCAAATTAACTAAATAATTGTATTGAAAATTGTTTGATCAACATCAGTCAATCAATAGTCTCCAAAAGTTTTATCTTTTATGTTTAAGTAGGATGAAATTTAGACTTCAAGCCAAAGAAGTTCCAAAATTTCAAGGCAGAGAAGGTTATAAGTTGTTATCAAGGCAAAGATGGATTCATGTTGCAATATGAGAATTTGACTGTCACAGATTAAAGATTATGAAAAGAAAGAAGACAATCAAGAGTTAATATTCAGGCTTATCCAAAATTTCAAGGTAGAGAAGGTTAGTTGTTATCAAGGCAAAGATGGATTCATGTTGCAATATGAGAATTTGACTGTCACAGATTAAAGATTATGAAAAGAAAGAAGACAATCAAGAGTTAATATTCATACTTACAAATAAGCAAGTGTGAAGAGTTGTCTTCACTTTTCTTTTTTGTATCTCCAGCTGCTGATCCAATCCTAAAATGGAGCAAAAGACTTGATAACGTACATAATAAAAATGATTACAAGGTTGCAAAATAGGAAAAAAAGGGAAGGATTTGGGATTAAGAAAAAGATGTAAAACAAGTCACAAAAACGATCAGAACAACAAGGCAGGTTATCAAAAGGTTTCAGATCTAACCAAATATTTGGCCAAGATCTTCTGATATAACGTATCGAGTGACTAATGAAGTACCTGAAGAAGACCAAAGTTGCAGTAGGAGAAAAATAGTACCAGAAACACTAATAGTAATAGAAAAGATTAACATCACCATAAGATGGTCTCAAGAATGAATTTACTTGGGGCGAAATACAAGCATAAATGCCCCTGATAAATAAAAATGACCAATGCTAAGATAAATGTGGAAGAAGACTGTAATCCATGTTTCCTTCAGTTCAATGGTACAAGATATGACTAAATTCATTTGCAAATACTTGTCATATAATAGTTGGTAGAAAGCTTACTAACTTATTAAAGTATTTCAGTTAGAATTTTAGCTAGAACAGAATTAAAATCTATAAAAAGTAGTATTCCAGATAGGGTTATAAGAGAGCTCATGCTGCTGCCATCTTGAGCAAGTTCCTATCTCCTTTGGTATCTAAACTTGAAAGAAACTGGAATTCAGTGAAGTTGTTGAAGTTCTGATAATATTCCTACTTCATATAGAATGCTCCCTGTTATAGCAGTGAAACTGAGATAACTTCTCAAAAAGGAAAAGTGAATATTACATACTATTCTAAATGTGGAAGACTCTAAGTGCAAAGTTGAGTTACTAAAATGTACATTAAAAGTTGAACGACATTATTACCCATCATCTAAACGCAATTTCTATAACATTTTTGTACTAAATAGAAAATTTGACCTCCAATAAAAGATAGATGAAACAATTAATTAGGAAGTCAATCACTTATTAACCAATTCATTACGCTTTAACGATAATCTAAAGAGTTGCAAAAAGAAGTTCAACGTATTCCAAATTCTTTTTGATCTATCTGAAAGGTCATTCCTCATTTATTTTACTCAATGTTTCCCCTATACGTGATTTTGAGCTATTTTTTGAAATTCAAATACCTTTGATATTCCAAGCTAAATAAAGCTGGTGTCAATACATTTACGAACTTTGATAAGCCAACGAACTTTGGTCTATTGTGCATATAAATGTCGTGAAACACATGAATTTCTGATATCATATTTTTCTGTTCCAGTTATATTATTCCGAAGTAGGCAGCCATTAACATATTAGCTTCCCTTTTACAGTCCCTCCCAACTCCAGATCAATGTTTCTGCAACGATGACGCTCAATAACATTATTTCACAATAATTCAAAATTATCCATGTCTCTTCTAACACGAACCCTAAATTGAACAAGATATTAATTTATAGCAGCAAAAACATTAGGAATATATTGAATTTGATATTAAAGTAAAATTGAACTTCAATTGAGCACAGAGAGAGAGCACGTGCATGAGTTGGAGAGGAGGGCAGCGGAGAGACTGTGGGGCTTAGGGTTCTTTGAATAGAGTGAAAGAATACGAACTGATATTTTCTTTTTCTCGGTGTGAGGAGTGAGGAGGGTGAGTTTGGAGGAAAAAGTAGCGGATAATTTTTTTATTTAATTAATTACTTTATTTTTAACGACGGGGTATGATGATTTTTAAGTACCGGATATTATCCCCTCGTTAATATTGGACTAAAAATTGGAATCCATGACCGGAAAAAAATTTGGTCGTTACAAGTGTACTTATAACGACCGGATCCATATCCCTTCGTTAAGAAGTGGTCGTTAAAAGGCAAGTTTCTTGTAGTGATGTATATGTATGTATGCTTACGTAACGTGCGCACACCACTGCAGTTGGGTACGGATAACACTGAGCCTTGGTAGGGCCAGCTATGTTTAACACTGAGCCTTGGTTGGCCAGGTAAGTCTGACCACCGAGCCTAGCTATGGTCGGGTACGTGAAGCACCGAACCTTCGGGGTCGGGTATGTTATGTAAATGCTATGTATATGACATAATAATGTATATGATATGATTATGTATACAATATGAATATGAATAACGGTATGTATACGAATACGAGTACTAATATGGAACAGATACGAATATGGATACGGATATTGGGGTATGAGCACAAACACACATTAGAATGGAATGTTTCTATGAAAGGAAAGTAAGTGCCCATGGCGATAATATTACCATCTCCCATCTTGTGCTATTCCTTATGATGTTCATTATGCTTCTACATTGATATTGATCATGCTTTACATACTCAGTACATTCTTCGTACTGACGTCCTTTTGTTTGTGGACGCTGCGTCATGCCCGCAGGTGCACAGGGAGACAGGCTCGATCTATAGCGATATTCTCAGAGACCACCTAGCAGAGCTCCATTTCATTCAGAGCCATAGCTTTTGGGTACTTATTCTTTTGTGTACATAATTATGGGCATAGCGGGGTCCTGTCCGGCTTATGTGATGTGTTATACTCTCTTTAGAGGCTCGTAGTCACGTGTATATGGTTAGATATGTCTGGCCTTGTTGGCCTATATTTTGTATATCATTTTGTTAGCCTTGTCGGCTCATGTACATTGATGTGGCATAGATGCCAATTATGATATAAAGGCATTATTGTCCAATGGGACTAGCATGATGAATGAATAGAAGTATGTTAAATTATGTGGCTCACCTAAATGTAAGTATAAGTGTAAGCCAAGGGGCGCCCGGGTGGGCTAGCACCGGGCGCTCGTCGCGGCCCCATAGACGGGTCGTGGCACTCAGAAAATTTCAGCGGTTAAGGATTGGCCTAGATCAACTAGTGCGATGGAAATTCCTATTTTCTTAGGTTTGGCAAATTATTACCGAAAGTTTGTGGAAGGATTTTCATCAATAGCCTCTTCATTGACTAAATTGACACAGAAGACTGCTAAGTTTCAGTGGTCCAGAGCTTGTGAAAAGAGTTTCCAAGAACTTAAGACAAAGTTGACTTTGGCTCTTACTTTGACGTTACCTTTTGCGTCTCATGGATATGTGGTGTACTGTGATGCTTCAAAAATTGGTTTGGGATGTGTATTGATGCCGAACGATAAGGTAGATTGCTTATGCTTCGCGACAGTTGAAGAAGCATGAGAAGAATTATTCGACTCATGATTTGGAGTTGGTTGTTGTGGTATTTTCCTTGAAAATTTGGCGTCATTATTTGTATGGTTAGCATTGTGATGTTTTTATTGACCATAAATGCTTGCAATACATCTTCAAACAGTGAGAGTTGAATCTCAGGCAAAGGAGATAGTTGGAGTTGTTGAAAGATTATGACTTGAACATTTTGTATCATCCTGGTAAGGCTAATGTGGTTGCTAATGCTTTGAGTAGGAAGTCTATGGGCACGTTAGGTTATTTGTGTGCACATGACATGCCTATGGGAAGGGAAATTCGAAGACTTGCTAGTCTTTGGATAAGACTTGATGAAACTGAAGATGGGGAGTTAGTGGGAATCACGCCATCACAGTCTGACATGGTAGAAAGGATAAAATCCAAGCAATATGATGATGAACGTTTGGCAAAGCTGAGAGACGGACTGGAAAGGGGTGAGTACACTTCATTTACTGGTTGTACTAGTGATAGTGTTCTGAGGCTGCAAGGACGATTGTGTGTTCCTGATGTTGATGGTCTTCGACAAGAATTAATGATGGAGGCTCATAGTTCTAAGTATTTGGTGCATTCGGGATCCACCAAAATGTATAAAGACTTGAAGCAGTACTATTGGTGGAAAAGTATGAAATTGATATTTCTAACTTTGGGGCTAAGTGTTTAAATTGTCAATAGGTGAAAGCTGAACATCAAAGGCCCGGAGGCCTAGCTCAGAATATCGAAATTCCACAGTGGAAGTGGGAGGAGATTAATGTGGATTTCGTTGTGGGTTTACCCCGCACAAAGGCCAAGTTATATTTGATTTGGGTAATAGTGGATAGACTCACAAAGTCTACCCATTTTCTCCCTATGAAGACATCATATACCGTGGTGAAGTACGCCAAGCTGTATCTAAAGGAGATAGTTAGATTGCATGGGATTCCATCATATCTGACAGAGGTACGTAATTTACTGCTTATTTTTGGACATCCTTTCAGGAAGGTTTGGGAACTAGAGTGAAATTGAGCACTGCCTTTCATCGTCAAACTGACGGGCAGGCAGTGTGAACCATTCAAACTTTAGAAGATATGCTATGAGCTTGTGCTATAGATTTGGAGGAAATTGGGATGAACATTTACCTCTTGTCGTGTACAACAACAGTTATCAAGTGAGTATTCAGATAGCTCCTTATGAGGCTCTTTATGAGAGGCGTTGTCGGTCTCCAATTGGTTGGTTTGAGCTAACTAAAGTAGAATTGTTAGGTCCTGACTTGGTTTATGAAGCAATCGAGAAAGTTAATCTTATTTTGCAACAACTCAAGACAGCTCAGAGTAGACATAGGCGATGTGAGCTAGAGTTTGCTATTGGTGACAAGGTATTGTTGAAAGTGTTGCCGATGAAGGCAGTAATGCGGTTTGGTAGAAAGGGCAAGCTTAGTCCTCGTTTCATTATCCTTTATGAGATTACTAGAAAAGTTAGGAAGGTAGCTTATCAGTTGAAATTATCGGCTGAGATGTCTATGGTTCATCCGGTGTTTCACATTTCGATGTTGAGGTTGTATAAACCTGATCCTTCTCATATGTTGAACCATGAAGAAGTTGAGATTTGTGAATTCTTGTCTTATAAAGAAGAATTAGTTCAACTTTTAGATCGCCAAGTTAGAACGTTGAGAACGAAGGATGTAGCGTCGGTTAAAGTGTTATGGCGAAACCATAATACCGAAGGATAGACTTGGGAAGTAGAGGAGGACATGAAGAAGAGATACCCTCACTTATTCCCTATTTTAGGTACGTGTTAAAACCTTGGGTTGGTGATTATTCTTGATCTTCGTGAAAACCTTAAGCCTTTTTTTCATTCGAGGATGAATGATCCTAAGAGAGGAATAAGGTAACATTTCGTAGATTCAGGTTAAGTGTGAATGAATAAATGAGAGTTGGCGTATCATATTTTTGTTATGTGAAACCTTTTGGGATGATTTTGGTGATAAGTAGTTTGTAACTCCTCTTACATCTGAGCTAAGCCACGTCCATAATTTGAGAGTTTGTTGATTTGTATGGTGGATATGGAATTCGTACTAAGGATTTCGAATTCATGAAGGAAGCTTGTCTCGGCTTATCTTCAAGTCTTGCTAAGCATGAACCTTAGCGATCTAGACAAGTTGGTAGACTTCTGGGCTCATTTCTAGGTCTTGCTGCACGAGAAATGGGATGAGCTAGGCTTATTTTGAGTGCCACAAACCAGTAAAGTGAGGCCAAGGCGAGAAAATGAGGCGAGAGAGTTTTTTCTCGACTCGCCCAAGTCCGTGCCTCACAAGGATGGGGGCGAGACAGGAAAAATCAGCTTTCAGCTTTTCTCGTCCACTTTAATGCCAAGCACGGACCTTGCCGAGCTAGGATTTATATAAATTCGTCCCTTAACTCGAAAAATCAGATTTCCCTCATTCTCTAAACCCAAGAACGACGTGTTATTCTCCTATCAAGCTCCCACAACAAGGATTTGCAACATAATTCTTCCTAAAGTGATTCAAGCTAGGGTTTTAGGTGTTGTTCATTAGAAAAGTGAATTGTTAAACTTCGTTTAATATATTAAGGTATGTTTCTCTTTTGAAAACTTATTTTGAATGAAAATCACTTTTTGAAACTATTTTTGGAAGTATAAATTTCATTCAAGGTTCTTTAATGAATAAAAAGAAAAGCCATCTTTTCATGTTTCTTGAACTCTAATTTATGTCTAAATGGTGGTTAATGTGTGTGAGGTGAAAAACCTACATTGAACCTAGATTGTAACAAACCCTATATATGTATATGATATAATGAATGTTTTCCTCTATAAGAGATGCTTAATAATGATGGTTAAGAGTTGGTAATGGTATTCTCATTGATGAATTAGGACATGAAAATCTTTCGTAAAGAAGTTAAACGTTTTCAAAACATTGATTGAAATGACTTATTCTTTCAATATGGCATAATGAACCTTAATGACAATTGATGATGTGACTACATTACAAATGAATTATGAATTGTCTTCAATGCTATTAAAATTGGTTGTTGTGTTTTGCCTAGCTACTATGGAAGAAGGGTAGCCACTATGGATCCTAGTGTGATAATGCCTAGCCATTCGGGAGGAAGAGTGACCACATCCGGGTTCGCTACCTGGGGTGTGATTATGCCTATCTATTCGGGAGGAAGGATAGCCACCATTGAATTTCATATTCCGGTGTGATGCGTTGGTATGATTAGGGAACCTCAAAGCCCATCCCTTCGTTATGATTGATTTTTGGGCCTGTATTGGCAACTGTGATATTCCTGTCTTTTAATGGAACTGTTGTTAATAATAATGATAAACTTAAATGGCATATTTGGAGGTTGGAACTTGACAAGGACTTTATAACCTGTTTTTGATAATTGTCTTCTATTGAGATAAACAAGCTGAATAACTGTTTCCATATTGTGTCTCACTATCCTCAGAACTGATTTCTTTATACGTTGTTACACTTTATATTCATATCAATTGTTGTCCCTGAGGCATTTACTAAGTACGAACTACTCAGGCATACCATTTTTGTTTTTTATGTTATGTTAGGTAACGAAGAAGAACAGGTTCGTGATATTCAGAACGTTTAGGAGACCTTGCTGATGCTGCTGATTTGGTTAGCCCACATGCTTATTCATGAGACACCCCATTTATTGATTCCATTTATTTATATTAGTTTTCAGGCTACGTCCCGATGAGTTACACGTTTATTCCTTATTCTTAGAAGCTCCTTAGTATATGTTTGAATGTGAGTGGAAGAAGAGTTCTTGTTTAATAATTTCGGGCACACTATCATGTTTGGTTGAATTATTTAAATTTTAAAGACTTCCGCTGATTTTATTCTTACATCATGACTTGTTTAAATTTATTTTATAAATCGTTGGAGGTGATTATTGAACCTAGCGGGTTCAAGTGTCATTGTGCATCTTTTAGGTTCTTCCGATGTTGTTCATGACGTCGGATGCCGGTCACATCTAGGGTAGGTTTTGGGGTGCGATAGGATGCATATAAGGAATTCCGGAAGGTCCTATAAGGAATTGAGTGGAAGGAGTTGAGTTAGTATGACATTGGAAAAAGATGAGCATTATTTTGAACAACAAAGTATGTGGCAACTTGGGGAAAGAATATCTTTTAATATATGAGGAGTTTTGAATTAAAGCAAAAGCCTAAATTGAAGTTCATGAAGTCTAATTTCCAAAGCAACAAACCGCTCATCGATACGACGTCGGAGTAGAGAATTATGGACGTTACAAGCCAGGTTAGCAGAGTAGAAACCCGGAGCTATAGAGTGCAACACACGCAGCTACAGTGGATTTAAACCTTATTTTCATTCAACCACCTTCCCTAATCCCCTAGAACATTCTCCCAACTTCCTCCATAAATATTTTAGCCCAAATCAAGTGAAACCCCGGGATTTAGGCTCGGGAAGCATATAAGGTCTTGTAGTTCTTGTTCTAAACAAAGAATATTGACGAATCAAAGGATACTCTCTATTATTGATATTATGAATTGTATTACAGAAATTTAGTTGTTAAAGCTTTGTAAAGTCTAGTGATTGGTTGAGACATTGGAAAAACATCGTGTGGGATATTTTACTGAGTATATTGGCGTTGATGATGATGTTGTGGATATTGGTGTTGCTATTTTGATTTCGGGCTAGGGATATAAAGAGGGGAGATGTTGCTCGAATTTCGACAGATTCTAAAAGGATTTAGTTTGAAGGCTTAAGACAAGCATGTGACGATAAGCCTAACAATAGTATGAATTCTCTCGAATGTATATTTATGATCTTGGGAGGACAAGCGTTAAGTAGCTAAAAGTTAAGGCGACCGAAAAGGTATGTTAAGGCTAAATCCCTTTCTTTCTAAAGACATGCTTCTTTACTTATGAACCCATACATGACTTCCATAATATCCTATTTCCCAAAAGATAGAAGTTCATGATTCTCAAAATTCTTATGATACTAGAGATAGATGTTTTATATGATGATAATGATGATGACGGTAATTCCATTTTTGGCAAAGCTGAGAGATGGACTGGAAAGGGGTGAGTACACTTCATTTACTGGTTGTACTAGTGATAGTGTTCTGAGGCTGCAAGGACGATTGTGTGTTCCTGATGTTGATGGTCTTCGACAAGAATTAATGATGGAGGCTCATAGTTCTAAGTATTTGGTGCATACGGGATCCACCAAAATGTATAAAGACTTGAAGCAGCACTATTGGTGGAAAAGTATGAAATTGATATTTCTAACTTTGTTGCTAAGTGTTTAAATTGTCAATAGGTGAAAGCCGAACATCAAAGGCCCGGAGGCCTAGCTCAGAATATCGAAATTCCACAGTGGAAGTGGGAGGAGATTAATGTGGATTTCGTTGTGGGTTTACCCCGCACAAAGGCCAAGTTATATTTGATTTGGGTAATAGTGGATAGACTCACAAAGTCTACCCATTTTCTCCCTATGAAGACATCATATACCGTGGTGAAGTACGCCAAGCTGTATCTAAAGGAGATAGTTAGATTGCATGGGATTCCATCATATCTGACAGAGGTACGTAATTCACTGCTTATTTTTGGACATCCTTTCAGGAAGGTTTGGGAACTAGAGTGAAATTGAGCACTGCCTTTCATCGTCAAACTGATGGGCAGGCAGTGTGAACCATTCAAACTTTAGAAGATATGCTATGAGCTTGTGCTATAGATTTGGAGGAAATTGGGATGAACATTTACCTCTTGTCGTGTACAACAACAGTTATCAAGTGAGTATTCAGATAGCTCCTTATGAGGCTCTTTATGAAAGGCGTTGTCGGTCTCCAATTGGTTGGTTTGAGCTAACTAAAGTAGAATTGTTAGGTCCTGACTTGGTTTATGAAGCAATCGAGAAAGTTAATCTTATTTTGCAACAACTCAAGACAGCTCAGAGTAGACATAAGCCTTATACGGACACGAGGCGATGTGAGCTAGAGTTTGCTATTGGTGACAAAGTATTGTTGAAAGTGTCGCCGATGAATGCAGTAATGCGGTTTGGTAGAAAGGGCAAGCTTAGTCCTCATTTCATTATCCTTATGAGATTACTAGAAAAGTTAGGAAGGTAGCTTATCAGTTGAAATTATCGGCTGAGATGTCTATGGTTCATCCAGTGTTTCACATTTCGATGTTGAGGTTGTATAAACCTGATCCTTCTCATATGTTGAACCATGAAGAAGTTGAGATTTGTGAATTCTTGTCTTATAAAGAAGAATTAGTTCAGCTTTTAGATCGCCAAGTTAGAAGGTTGAGAACGAAGGATGTAGCGTCGGTTAAAGTGTTATGGCGAAACCATAATACCGAAGGATAGACTTGGGAAGCAGAGGAGGACATGAAGAAGAGATACCCTCACTTATTCCCTATTTCAGGTACGTGTTAAAACCTTGGGTTGCTGATTATTCTTGATCTTCGTGAAAACCTTAAGCCTTTTTTTCATTCGAGGATGAATGATCCTAAGAGAGGAATAATGTAACATTTCGTAGATTCAGGTTAAGTGTGAATGAATAAATGAGAGTTGGCGTATCATATTTTTGTTATGTGAAACCTTTTGGGATGATTTTGGTGATAAGTAGTTTGTAACTCCTCTTACATCTGAGCTAAGCCACGTCCATAATTTGAGAGTTTGTTGATTTGTATGGTGGATATGGAATTCGTACTAAGGATTTCGATTTCATGAAGGAAGCTTGTCTCGGCTTATCTTCAAGTCTTGCCAAGCATGAACCTTAGCGATCTAGACAAGTTGGTAGACTTCTGGGCTCATTTCTAGGTCTTGCTGCACGAGAAATGGGACGAGTTAGGCTTATTTTGAGTGCCACAAACCAGTAAAGTGAGGCCAAGGCGAGAAAATGAGGCGAGAGAGATTTTTCTCGACTCGCCCAAGTCCGTGCCTCACAAGGATGGGGGCGAGACAGGAAAAATCAGCTTTCAGCTTTTCTCGTCCACTTTCATGCCAAGCACGGACCTTGCCGAGCTAGGATTTATATAAATTCGTCCCTTAACTCAAAAAATCAGATTTCCCTCATTCTCTAAACCCAAGAACAACGTGTTATTCTCCTATCAAGCTCCCACAACAAGGGTTTGCAACATAATTCTTCCTAAAGTGATTCAAGCTATGGTTTTAGGTGTTTTTCATTAGAAAAGTGAATTGTTAAACTTCGTTTAACATATTAAGGTATGTTTCTCTTTTGAAAACTTATTTTGAATGAAAATCACTTTTTGAAACTAGTTTTGGAAGTATAAATTTCATTCAAGGTTCTTTAATGAATAAAAAGAAAAGCCATCTTTTCATGTTTCTTGAACTCTAATTTATGTCTAAATGGTGGTTAATGTGTGTGAGGTGAAAAACCCACATTGAACCTAGATTGTAACAAACCCTATATATGTATATGATATAATGAATGTTTTCCTCTATAAGAGATGCTTAATAATGATGGTTAAGAGTTGGTAATGGTATTCTCATTGATGAATTAGGACATGAAAATCTTTCGTAAAGAAGTTAAACGTTTTCAAAACATTGATTGAAATGACTTATTCTTTCAATATGGCATAATGAACCTTAATGACAATTGATGATGTGACTACATTACAAATGAATTATGAATTGTCTTCAATGCAATTAAAATTGGTTGTTGTGTTTTGCCTAGCTACTATGGAAGAAGGGTAGCCACTATGGATCCTAGTGTGATAATGCCTAGCCATTCGGGAGGAAGAGTGACCACTTCCGGGTTCGCTACCTGGGGTGTGATTATGCCTAGCTATTCGGGAGTAAGGATAGCCACCATTGAATTTCATATTCCGGTGTGATGCGTTGGTATGATTAGGGAACCTCAAAGCCCATCCCTTCGTTATGATTGATTTTTGGGCCTGTATTGGCAACTGTGATATTCCTGTCTTTTAATGATAAACTTAAATGGCATATTTGGAGGTTGGAACTTGACAAGGACTTTATAACCTGTTTTTGATAATTGTCTTCTATTGAGATAAACAAGCTGAATAACTGTTTCCATATTGTGTCTCACTATCCTCAGAACTGATTTCTTTATACGTTGTTACACTTTATATTCATATCAATTGTTGTCCCTGAGGCATTTACTAAGTACGAACTACTCAGGCATACCATTTTTGTTTTATATGTTATGTTAGGTAACGAAGAAGAACAGGTTCGTGATATTCAGAACGTTTAGGAGACCTTGCTGATGCTGCTGATTTGGTTAGCCCACATGCTTATTCATGAGACACCCCATTTATTGATTCCATTTATTTATATTAGTTTTCAGGCTACGTGCCGATGAGTTACACGTTTATTCCTTATTCTTAGAAGCTCCTTAGTATATGTTTGAATGTGAGTGGAAGAAGAGTTCTTGTTTAATAATTTCGGGCACACTATCATGTTTGGTTGAATTATTTAAATTTTAAAGACTTCCGCTGATTTTATTCTTACATCATGACTTGTTTAAATTTATTTTATAAATCGTTGGAGGTGATTATTGAACCTGGCGGGTTCAAGTGTCATTTTGCATCTTTTAGGTTCTTCCGATGTTGTTCATGACGTCGGATGCCGGTCACGTCTAGGGTAGGTTTTGGGGCGCGATAGGATGCATATAAGGAATTCCGGAAGGTCCTATAAGGAATTGAGTGGAAGGAGTTGAGTTAGTATGACATTGGAAAAAGATGAGCATTATTTTGAACAACAAAGTATGAGGCAACTTGGGGAAAGAATATCTTTTAATATATGAGGAGTTTTGAATTAAAGCAAAGCCTAAATTGAAGTTCATGAAGTCTAATTTCCAAAGCAACAAACCGCTCATCGATACGACGTCGGAGTAGAGAATTATGGACGTTACAAGCCAGGTTGGCAGAGTAGAAACTCGCAGCTATAGAGCGCAACACACGCAGCTACAGTGGATTTAAACCTTATTTTCATTCAACCACCTTCCCTAGTCCCCTAGAACATTCTCCCAACTTCCTCCATAAATATTTTAGCCCAAATCAAGTGAAACCCAGGGATTTAGTCTCAGGAAGCATATAAGGTCTTGTAGTTCTTGTTCTAAACAAAGAATATCGACGAATCAAAGGAGGCCGCCGAAGATAATTCAGATTCCAAGTTTTTCCAACCTTGATTGAGGTGAGGATACTCTCTATTATTGATATTATGAATTGTATTACAGAAATTTAGTTGTTAAAGCATTGTAAAGTCTAGTGATTGGTTGAGACATTGGCAAAACATCGTGTGGGATATTTTACTGAGTATATTGGTGTTGATGATGATGTTGTGGATATTGGTGTTGCTATTTTGATTTCGGGCTAGGGATATAAAGAGGGGAGATATTGCTCGAATTTCGACAGATTCTAAAAGGATTTAGTTTGAAGGCTTA
This sequence comes from Lycium barbarum, assembly GCF_019175385.1. Lineage (NCBI taxonomy): Eukaryota > Viridiplantae > Streptophyta > Magnoliopsida > Solanales > Solanaceae > Lycium > Lycium barbarum. Next base: position 30,017,808 of record NC_083344.1, on the reverse strand, counting down.
AGACAAGCATGTGACGATAAGCCTAACTATAGTATGAATTCTCTCGAATGTATATTTATGATCTTGGGAGGACAAGCGTTAAGTAGCTAAAAGTTAAGGCGACCGAAAAATAATGTTAAGGCTAAATCCCTTTCTTTCTAAAGACATGCTTCATTTCTTATGAACCCATACATGACTTCCATAATATCCTATTTCCCAAAAGACAGAAGTTCATGATTCTCAAAATTCTTATGATACTAGAGATAGATGTTTTATACGATGATAATGATGATGACGGTAATTCCATTTTTGGAGATTCCAAAGTTTACAGTCTTGATGCTATTATGAGATTGTTGAGTTTATTTCATGAATTTCTTGATTTTATTCATCGTTGTTGATCTCACTTTTTGATAATTGTTCCTTCAAGATGAGATATAGAGATGATGATTGCTCCCTAATATAAATCAGAGGTTATAGACCTTACGTCACTCCGATAGAGTTGTAGCTTTTAATTGGGCTCTCATGCTAGCTTTATATATATATATGTAAGTATTTTCTCACACAGTGCCTACATGGCCGGGCAGACACCACTATGGTGGGCGGCTTATGGATAATGATAATAACACCGTGCCTACATGGCCGGGCAGACACCAATAGTGGGCGGCGTGCGATGGTTACCCCGGACGCGGGCTAATGATGATATTATGATTGATATGCATGAAAAGTGTTTTCTTTAAAAAGCTAAGCATGCATGATATCCGCTTTACGAGGCAATCAGATGTACATGTTATCTCTTTATCTTATATTATGTTCCATACCTCTTGTTATGTTGTTATTCATGCCTTACATACTCAGCACATTATTCGTACTGACGTCCTTTTGTTTGGGGATGCTGCTCTCATGCCTGCAGGTATGCAGGGAGATGGATCAAATCCGTAGGTGCTTTATCAGCGGATTCTCAGAAGCACTCCACTTACTTCAGAGCTACAGTCTATTGGTATTGGTCTTTACAATCACTTGTATTCTATGTAGAGGCTCGTAGACATGTGTGTACAGTTAGATATTTCATAACCCTACCGGTTCATATTGCTGTATTATATTTTGGCAGCCTTGTCGGCTTATGATAACGAGTGTAATTGTTGAAGATTATATAGAAATGTGTCGTTATCTTGTGGCATATGCCCTTACAGAGCATGATACCCATAAGCTATCTTTGTGGTCCACCTAGAGATGATTATGAGATGCATGTTCAAAGGTGCTCAGTAGGTTGGTTTTGGGTGCCCGTCATGACCCTTTGGTTGGGTCGTGACAAAAGTGGTATCAGAGCAGTTCATCCTAGGATATGACTACGAGCCGTGTCCAGTAGAGTCTTGTTTATGGGTGTGAAGCACGCCACACTTATAAACAAGAGGCTGCAGGGCATTTACGAACCATTGACCCTTCCTTCTCATCTTAGATTGTGCCGTAGAGCTAAATTATAGGATGTGATGTCCCTAATTCTAACCCTAAATGCCTTGATTGTGGATAAGCAGTTGATTATGCCTCTTAGGAATATGTGGTGTATTTCAAGCTAATCCTTATAAGAAGGCTTCACCTTAATTTTTTTTCAGACGGGTGTTGTGAAGGCTATTTGACGATAGAGAAATTAGGTGTGATGTCGGTTTATGTGTAACGAGAGAAGAGAGTAGGTGTAAGAGTGAAGATAAATGTCACGACCCAACCGGAGGGCCGCGACGGGCACCCGGTGCTAGCCCACCCGGGTACCTCTTAACATACTTTCACATTTACATCTAGGTGAGCCACATAGCTAAATCATACTTTCTATCAATCAATCATACTAATCCAATTAGACAACAATACATTTATATCATCATTAGCAACTACGTCCATATCAATGTACATAAGCCGACAAGGCTAACAAAATGACATCGAAAATATAGGCCGACAAGGCCAAATACATCTAACCATATACACATGTCTACGAGCCTCTAAGGAGAGTATGTCGTATCATATAGGCGGGACAGTACCCCGTTATGCCCATAAATATGTACACAAAAGAATAAATACCAAAAGCTATAGCTCCGAATGAAATAGAGCTCCGCTATGCAGTCCTTGAGAAATATAGCTATGGATCAAGCCTGTCTCCCTGGCCACCTGCGGGCATGACGCAGCGTCCACAAACAAAAGGACGTCAGTACGAAGAATGTACTGAGTATGTAAAGCATGATCATATCATTATAGAAGCATAATAAGCAACATAAGATATAGCATAATATACAAGAGAGTAGTATTATCGTCATAAGCACTTACTTGTCTTTCATAGGGACTTTCCATTTCTAATGCGTGATTGTGTACATACACCCATATCCGTATCCGTATACATATCCATACTCATTTACATTTCGTATCCATAATCGTATTCATATACATATTCTTATTCGTATTCGTATCATATTCGTATTCATACTCATATACATATCCATATCATATACATATCATTTACATAGCATACCCGACCACGAAGGTTCGGTGTTTCACGTACTCCACCATGGTTAGGCTCGGTTATCAAACATACCTGGCCAACTAAGGCTTAGTGTTACACATACCTGGCCCTACTAGCTCAGTGTTATCCGTACCCAACTGCAGTGGTGCGCGCGCATCGTCATATATATATATATATACATCTATATATGCTACACGGCCATATAAGCTCGGGGTTTCATAATAGCCATACATAGGCACACATACATATAAGTTCATATGCATCTTTAGCATTATCACTACTATCATCGTCATCATTATCGTTATCGCTATTATCGTCGTCATCATTATCATCATTACCATTATCATCGTCATCATTATCGTTATCGCTATTATCGTAGTCATCATTATCATCATTACCATTATCGTCGTCATCATTATCGTCGTTCATTACATCTATCCTTATAGGTTTATTCGTCATATGAGGAATTTAGTACAATCGTAATACATATCAAGAATTATAAGCTTGTAGCTTTTTGAAGATAGAATCATTTGGAGAGCATCACAGGCTCATAGAAGAATAGATATTTGGAAACCGAACCATGCCTTATGAAAGAAGGGTTAGCCTTACATACCTTCCCGTTCAACTATTCTACACTTGCACATTCTCCTTCAATGCTCACGTTTCTTCCTCCATTAGCGTTATACTATCATTAGAAAATCGATAGTTAGCATACATGACTAACACTAGAGAAAATTGGACAGCATCTCCTTTAATTATACGACTTCCTCCATATCATATATCAACTCCCAAACGCAATAATACATTCACAATATCATAACAATAGTCTTTATTCATCCACATTATCCATATCTCTCAATTCACTTTCCAATTATCCATATCCATGGTCATAACACACAATTACATTCGTTCATATACAGTGCCTATCCCATGTTCTTAACATCATTTACAACATGATTATAATCATATCATATCACGAATCATTTCTCAATCCAAACTATTACTCAAGGATGACTATTCCCGCATTCAAGACCCATTTTCTATATTGTTTTACAATCCAAGTGTTTCAACTTTCAAACACCTTAAACAACATGACAATACCATAAAACTTACCTTAGAGGGTGTGGGAATGAATCTTGAGTGGAAATACTTCACTTGAACCAACACCTAGTTGTCCTCCAATGGAATTTCTTGTGGTCCTCTAACCCTTGGAAGCTTTCTAACACATAAACACTTGATTCTAGTCTTTGATCTTTGTGTTCTCTTGAACTTGAGTGGAATATGATAAGAGGAGGGTTTTTGAGCTCTCAACACTTGTATAATATGAAAAATGAAGTAAAAGAACCTAAGGCATCTGTTTGTACAAACATTAAAAATCAGCTCGTCGGGACTTCCACGGACACTTATACGGTCCATATTGTATTGCACAGCCCGTATAAGTGGTCGTGGTTCACCAACCAGCAAATAAACTTCCTGCTAGGAGTTATACGGACGCCTTATACAGACCGTATAAAGTTATACGGACCGTATAAGTGGTCGTATAACTCAACTTCCCTGAAATGGTTTCCGTCGTTTCGTTCGATCTCCAATCCTTATGGAACCTTCTTAACACTTGTATAATAATTCATTAACCATACAATAGGGTCTATAGCAGCCCTTCAAAAGATCACCACATAAACATTGGCTCAATCATAGCGGAACCTTTCCGAACACGACTTACGTTTCGCTCCCTTTAACAAACTAAACTTCACATATTCATAGAACTTCAAAATCTTATTGTATGAACATCAAGCTATCTAATCCTTTGCTTAACCTCGTAGGGATTTCATAATCACCATAAGATCACATTAGCCTATCCACAAGGCAACACATACGAAATTTCCGAGGTGTAATGTCACGACCTAACCCCGTGGGCCGCGACTGGTATCCTAACTGGATACCCATACGTACCTACCTACCAGAATTGGCGCATCAGACAGATAATTCACACCAGCTGTATACAAACTTAAGCCAATACAAATGCAGCGCGCGCTATAACGTACACATATCCGAACATACTGAAATTACATATAAGCCGATGAGGCTAACATAACAGACAGAGTCACAAAATCGTACGTACCTACCCGAATCGTAGCAACCCGTAACCCACATACATATCTACAGGCCTCTAACAGACATACAGAATCAGATGACGGGACAGGGCCCCGCCATACCCAGAATTATCATACATACAGAATATACAGATGTCAGAAGATATATACCAAAAGTATTCGCTCCGGATCAAAGGAGCTCTTCAAAATAGCAGAATCTGAGTCCTACACTGGCGGTGTATCTCCAGGTGCATCTGTACCTGCGGGCATGTAACGCAGCCCCCGAAGAACCGGGGGTCAGTACGAAAAATGTACCGAGTATGTAAAGCGGAAATGTATTAAACATAATCATAATCTGGACCAGAAACACTGAAATATAATAGACAGCATCATAAGTCGAACAGACAGACGGAAGTATACCGGACAGAGTCATAATCCAGACGGATAGACAGAATCATAGTCGAGACTGACAGACAGAATCATAATACATACGGACAGACAAAATCACAATACATACGGACAGACAGACGTTTGCCGGACAGAATTATGCATGCAGAGTCATACAGAATCATACAGAGTCATGTGCTTACATACATGCTGATAGCACTTACATACATACATACAGATCCCGGCCCTGTCATGGGGGCGCGGTAAACAGAACCCGGCCCTCTTAGTACGGGACGCGGTGGACAGACAGAATGAGATAATGTGCCATCCTGGCCGCCATCCCCATACACAGATCATAATATCATACCGATATAAACAGATCCCGGCCCGCACACCGAGGGATGCGGTGAACAATGCAGAGGAATATGCACGATAACAGAACCTGGCCCGGGACGCAGTGAAGGAAGCATTGAGACATCCAGGAATAGATTAATGAGAAACCACACACATACAGACTCAATCAAACTGAAGTATGCCAAGCGGTGAGTCAAATCAGAGTATTCGGATGGTATTCATAATACGCGCCTATATCCTACTTGGGAAGGCACGACAGATTATCACCAGAATCATATTTTCAGATGTCAAAACCATTTTGCAAGATTTATATAAAAAACAGTCATATCATGGTCAAAATGATAGTTCAGATGTTGCCTGTGAAAAACGGACAGAAAGAAGGCAATTTAGGCCATACAAGAGGTATCGGGGCTCCATGGGCCCACCTCGGACCAACTCGAGGCGACATACGTAAATGACTGATAAAAGACCTTATGAGGTCATCCATAATCATTTAGAAGTATTCCGACTCCGTTTAAGGAAAGTTTCATACAAAAGTTCACTTTAAAGACATTTTATAAGGAAATGGTTTCAATCTTACTAAAGGAATTGGAGCGGATTTCCATCTCGAATTCCGAGGAACGGAGTCGTATTTAAGGCTCGCGGTCGAGCCTATCATGTTCAGAACATGCCTAAGAATAAAGGGGAAGGCTTTACATACCTCGATTGCGCCTTACGCTCGCTTGGCTTCGATTCCAATTTCGTCCAGAATCTAGAAATGGTCAAGTTTACCAATTGTCAATTCAAGCCTTTACGATTCCATACTTAATCACATAATTGCCTACCGAAATTTCGGCAGCATTTCCCCTATATATTTAACATCCCCGAGGCTTAGCTCGGCTTAATATATCAACACAGCACCCAACAACAACATCAATAACAACAACAAGTATTACAAAATATGCAATATAGCATTACTAGCCATCTTTCCGACATAACACAATATCTTTCATTCCGACCTTACACTTCCAAACCAATCTTACCATATTCATCACTTATCAAGGTCATTACAACATGATTCGGAGACATATCATATCATTTTCGCCAAATATACATAAGGTATACACAACATACAAGCTTCCTACCAAAGGCATAATTCATCCACAATTTCCAATCTTTTGGCATAAACATCCATAACATATTCTTACCTTCCAACTCCATCAATGATAACCATAATTTGCATCTTCCTACTTTCACTTCCGCATTTACATAATTATAATAAACTTGCATGTTTTCCTAAAACAACTTAATAATCATTTTTCCATAACAACAAAAATCATTACTCTTTCATTCACTTCACAATTACACATTTAACATACTAATAAAATTTATTCACATTCCATTATCCACATCACACCACACGGCCACAACCTATTTTTTTCCAACTTCCACTAATTCGTTCAACTTTCATTTCTAATACAATTCCCACATTAACTACAACAAGATTCCAACATGAATTCAAGTCATCATAGGCATGCAATATATATATATATATATATATATATGCACACAGCCAACATGCAAAACATCCCAACACACATAATTTTCATGTTTTTCATTCATTTCCACACACTACATCATACATATACCTTCCATAACATAACAAAAGCATAGAATCCTTACCTTTCCTTCAAGTTCTTCACTTGCCACTAGAGTTGTCCTCTTGCCAAAATAATTATACCAAGTTGTAGAGAACCTTGAGCTTGGTAATAATCCCACAAGAAATGAATTGTTTGAACCAAGATTAGGCTCCAAGAATTTTTTTCATTCTTTTCTTTCTCTTCTCCTCTTGGCCGTGCTCTCTCTCTCTCTCTCTCACTCTCTCTCTTTCTCTTGTTTGTTCTTTGTTTTTCTTGAAGCTTCTATAGGATATAGATGAATATATATTACCACATGGAAATTAATTCCATGGGCTTGGGTCAAGGGCATATGGCCGGTTGGGCCTTCCCTTTTTGGGCCTTATTTTTTTTTTTTGAGCCCAATTGTTGGCTAAATAATTGTAATTCATGGCACAAGTTTCCAAAATTGGAACTTTGCCCTTGTCCTCCTTTCGTAATTCCACACCAATGTATTCATAGCCAACACATTCATACCAAGTAAGGTCCAATTATGGCCTTATTCATTACAAGCCAAGTCATCTCAAATTTTTCGAATATGCAAAAATGCCGGATGTAACATCCTCCCCCCCCCCTTTAAAACATTCGTCCTCGAATGTTAAATTGACCTCATGGGGCGTCATACTACTTCGGGAGGGTTCTTTTTATAATCGTCCTTCGTTGACTTTCCGATATGGATTCTTTACTAATATAACGGAGTAATTCTTCACATTGCTGACTCATATGCTTTCATAACGTATTTTCTCATATCCCACAGAGTCACTAGGCCATGAACTAAACTCTCGTAACAGATGAATGCTTTTCGCTCTTTCACAGACATTGTGTCCTTTCTTCCTTTTCCTTCAAAGCTTTTCAGACATTATACTTACTATCACTTCTTCTCATACTCTTCGGTTCCTTACCACATCATCATGATTCCACGTCGTACCAAACAGATTCAGAACTGAGATCGGACGCACAGGAGCATATCGGACGGATTTGTAATCGGAGGCAAACGTACTAAACTATGGCGGACGGATTCGTAGTCAAAGTCAGATGCATGGGAGGGTATCAGACAGATCTGCGATCAGAATTAGACGTACAGAGATGTATCAAACAAATTCGTAATCAGAATCAGACGTACAGAGATATATCGGACAGATTCGTATCCAGAGTCAATCGTACAGAGGCATATCAGACAGAAATGTAATCGGACTCAGAAGTACAGGGGCGTATTAGGCAGAACCTTATCAAAGTCAGAAGTACAGAAGTGTATAACAGATAGAGTTTTGATTAGCATCAAACCACCCCTATTAAGGCTCCAGTGATCTACGAAAATTTCCCTTTGTCGACGTTTCATTGTTCACCCTGACAATTATACCACGGATTATCTCGTCAAAATCCGTTTACTCATTCACAAACTTGTTCGTCAGATTGTTATACAAATCGTCTTACGCGTCGCTTGTCAACTCTTTCGAGGATTCTGTTTATTCACATTTCGTATTCTTCATCTTTCCTACTATCCATACTTATTTTCTTTTTCGGATATCGTCGCACTAGACTAAGTGGTAACGTAACCGGAGTTTATCTATTATATATTTTTGACCACATTCGTATCCTCTTCTTTGATTCGTTTCATGTATTCGGTTTAGTAAAACCTTTCGTTTATCACAACATTAGTCGCCGGGACTCGGCTCTTGATCCACGTGGGCACCAGACGAAGGTCATACACATAAAAATACACACATACATATACGTTTACTAATATCTTACTTGCGAACGTCTCCGACCGTTATTCAAATTCGCTCAATTTCTCGAGCGGTATTGCGCTCCTTCTTTTCGCCCATTTAGTCTGCACCGGTCTGCGCGACTCATGTAAGGGCACTAGTTACTCCACACATTCGCTCTTTCTTTAGGTTACCCCCAAATTTCCATTTATATCTATCATACTTACACTTGTGAAAAATTTTGCATTACTTCCCAGGGGGGTCACCCATCCCGGAATTGCTCTGGCCTTAGCACGCTTAACCTCGAAACTTTCATGCATTTTGGCGCGTTACGGCTAATATAATTTTGTCGATTGCCCCGCACGACCTTTGTCACGTAATTTAGGGCAGATCGGGGTCTTAATAAATCTTCGGGAAATTCTCATAGTGGGTCCCACCCCGGGCTAAACCATACAATTTCCATATCGCCCTTCCGAATTTTCAATGTCTATCAGGTTAACAATTACCTTCCTCTTATTAATACCCAGAAGAAGAAAATCACATAATATGATAAAGTATAGACACATTCATACACATATTCCTCAAGAAAAGATCACTAAGATACCTGGGTGTGCGCTTGAAGACGCTCCTGGGTCCTGCCGGCCGGTCAATGCAAATACGCGGTTCGAAGGACCGCTGTAACCAGAAGCTACACCACGACCCCTGCCACGACTCGCTGGCGCTGGTGCTGGTGCTGGTGCTCCTCGCCCCGTGGGGCGTATGGCTGCCGAAGGAGAAGATGAGCCAGCAGGCTGGACTGAACCTGAACCACCCTTATGCGGGCACTCTCTGACACGATGATCTGGGCTGCCACAAAAATAACAAGCGCCTGTAGCGCGATAACACTCCCTCGGGTGGGGTCTCCCACAGTAAGAACAAGGGGGCATAGGTGGCCTCGATTGACCGGGACCTCTGCTCACCTGTGAGCCTGGAACTCTGGAGCTCTGTCCTGAGAACTGTGGGGGCGTACTGTGTGCTGGCTGGGACGAATACCTGTTACCCTGCCGCTGAGAAAACTCGCTCTGAAATCCGCTGGAATACCCGGTCGATCTGGCTCTCTTTGGACGGCTCCTGTCATGACCCCTATCAGGCCGACGTTCCCTACGTCGGTCCTCCATGCCCTGGGCGTGTGCCTGTACCCGGGCAATATGCATCCCTGGCTGAGAAGCCACCGCCAGGCAACTATCAATCAAATAAGGGTCCAGCCCCATCACGTACCGGTGCACCCTGTCGGCCATCTCAGCTACTATAGCGGGTGCATACCTAGCCAGTGAGTCAAACTCTAGGCTACACTCTCGAACACTCCTACCGTTCTGTCTCAGGTTCAAGAATCGATCAACCCTAGCTCTCCGGAGCTCTGGAGGTAGAAAATGCTCAAGAAAGGCCTTACTAAACTCGACCCATACTGCTGGGGGAGCATCGTCACCCCTAGATAGCTGCCTGGACTCATACCAGTTCGCACCTCAAATAACCGATACGAAGCCAACTCGACGGACTCAGTCGGCGAAGCCTTAATCAACCGTATCGTACTCTCCATCTTTTCTAATGAACTCCTGGGGGTCCTCTTCGGGTTTTGTCCCGGAGAATTCTGGAGGATTACATGTCAAAAACTCGCGAGCCCTGGAGCTTTCATATCTGTCCGCACGACCACCCCCAAATCCATGCCTACGAACCTGCTCTGTCATCAGTGTGGTCAATAACTGAACCGCATCTCGCATGGCCCTGTCCTCCGCCCCTGGCTGTGGAGCTGGAGGCTCGGGCACTGGAACCCCGGGAGCTCGCTGTGGAGCCGCCCTCTGATCAGCAGCTGCTGCTGCTCCAATCTCCTCTGATAAGGGCGGTGTAACAGAGCCGGCTGACAGGGGCTCATCCTCAAGCGCTAACCGCGCACTGGCCCTGGTAACTCTCTGGGCCCGGCTAGTTTCTCCTACCTCCGCTGTTATAGCCTGTATCTTGTACGTTTGGAAATTTCAAAGTCGTCGTGGAAAGTTAAGGGCGAGACCATTTCCAAAAAAATTATTTTAATGGACGAGTTGTTATAAACAGTATTTATGAATATTATTAGTATGAAAATATGGAAGGAGGCCAAGGGTAAAAAGAAAAATTCGCAAGGGAGTTCATGGTAAATTCATGGAAAGGTTAGGGGTAAAATGGTAATTTCACGAAACTCAAGAAAATTCTTGGAATGGCCCAAGGTGGCCGGCCATATTGCTTAAATTTTCAAGAAAATTCTAGAAAATAATAATAATAACAATAAAGAAAGGGACATATGGCCATTTCATAAGCAAAGGGGTAAAGTGTAAATATAGTTGAACTAAAGTGTACATCACAAGATAAATGGTGATATTTGTATTTTGGAGGGAATTCTAGAAGAAAAAAACAAACAAACAAACAAGAAATTAGTCTTCCTTACTCATTATGGAAAGTTCAAGAACAATGGAGAAGGGGGACAAGTAACCCTATTTATTATCTTGAAGGACCTAAGTGTAAATATGTGGAAGTGGGGGAAGACATATATATATATACGAAGTCTCCATTTGGTTCAAGAAAAATTTGAGAAAAAGGAAAAAAAGAAGAGGAGAGGGGACGGCCAAAGAGAGAAAAAAGGAAAAAAAAAAAAAGAGAAGCCTTGAAGTATTGGATCAAAAATAATTTTCTTCAAGTATTTCCACTAATTTGAAGGTTCTCTACGACGTGGTATGAGCGTTGGAGCAAATAAAACGTCTTTTTGGAAGGTATTATAACCCTAGCCAAAGTTGGAAAATCAAGTATAAAGGTATGCATTCAATCTCTTTTATGTGTTATGAATGGTTTATGTATGTTGTGGTATGTAGAAAAGGGTGAGATTCATGGAAATATGTATGTAGGGTGTTGGCCGAATATGGTTCCATGGAGTAGAACAAATGAATTAATTTTATTTAGCAATTTTATTGTTGTTGTTGTGTGGGCTCTATGATGAAAATGAAGGTTAATGATTCAAGTAGAAGTGGGAATTGTTATGGGTTGTTTTAGAAGTGAATGTGATATGAACATGGTTTCTTGTATTTGTGAAAAATGATGTTGTTAACGTATGGATTATGGGTGTTGTAAGTGGTCGTGTATATGTTTGGTATTGGCCGTGGATATGCCTTGTTGTATAGAAAAGTTGGACTAATTTTATGTAGTATATTGGTTGTTGTTGTAATGAATAGAAATGAAAGGAAAAATTTATGAAAATATGCATGTAATTGTTGTGGCCGAATAATGGGTGATTTGGTAAGTTGAAGTGAATTGATCCTAATTAATGTTTTAGTTGCTGTGTTGTGAAGTTCATGATGGAAAAATGAAAGTTGCATGATTTGACATGAAGTTGAAATCATTCGTGGATTATGGAAGAAATTACTAATATTGGTATACATTTTGAATTGATTATTGAAGTTGAAATATAAATGTTGGTATTGTTATTGATAATTTAGCCGGGTTGAATTCCCGGAATGTTGACAATTGGCCGAATTGAATTCTCGGGTGTGCTGTTGTTGATTTGGGGCCGAGCCATATTCTCGGGGTTGGTATATTTACAGGGGAGGTGCTGCCGAAATTCCGGCAGAATATAAGTGAATGTGCTTGAAAGGTTAAAGCAAGTATATAATAATGGAACTAATGGATGGATGAATTCTCTTGCATGTAGATTAACGAGTTGGGTGAACAAGCGTAACTAGTTGGTCGCGGCATAGGTATGTAAGGCTTACCCTTCTTTTCTTTTGGCATGTCTTAGAGCAACGTAAGGTATGATACGATATGTACTTCGGGGAAATTCTACTCTTGAATTCTGAGTTTTGTCCCTAAAAAGTTCTGTGTGTGTAAATGTCCAAAGCTTTATTTGATATGTTCTAAACGGCATTCGAAAGATAATTGGTATGATTAACATCTTGATTTCCAACGATAGTACGTTTAACTATTCCACTGAGTCTTTAATATACTTTGGTATGTACATAAGACCCTAAAAGTTATATTTGATTTGGTCCATATGATACTCGAAGGGGATTTGCCTCTGAAGTTCTGTTTAATATGTTCTTGAGTCTGCCTACGATTCTGAGTCACTTCTGATATAGGTATGTCTGACATGATCGAGCCCATGATACGATTCAGTAACGAGAGAAGTATAAAGAAATGTGTTTCTAAAAGAGTTTCGAAGATTTAATGTCTCTAACTTCCACGGAATAAGTCTCTAAAAGGATTCTGTAAGTCTGATGGCACGTTTGATGATTCCTGCGAGTCTTTGACAGTCTTTGATACGTACGTACGATTCCAAGAGTTCTATTTGGTTTGATCCATAATCATGTCTAAAAGGTAGTTAACCCGATTACGACTTTGGTTTTCCAAGAAAGGCTTCTGAAATGATTGTAGAGTGTTCTGTACATCAAACGCTCGTAACTTTTGTATACTAACTCCGATTGACCCGAAACTTGTTCTGAACCTTCATATGTCGATAAGCATGTTTGTATATAAGTATGTTGTGTCTCGGATCCTGACTTGTGTGCGTATGGTTTCGCACTATTCTGCTCGTGCATATGTTATGACTCCTTTCACCGAGTCCCGGGCCGGTATGTATCGTGCGGATGGTTCACCGAGTCCTCTGCTGAAGGCCGGGTTCCATATATGAATTCCGAAGTATGATGTGTCCGGTTCCGGGGTACTGTGCTATATGTCCGTCCCCGGTTACCGAGGATATATTACGAAGTATGATGTGTCCGAGCTCGGGGTGTTGTGTTATCTGTCCGCCCCCGGGTGCCGTGGTTATGTTGTGATGTGTGACGGAGATCGGAGAAAATCTTCCGAAGTATGATATGTTGTGGCGCCAAAGACAGGAGTGGCGACCACGTTCCTATGTTATTGTGCGCATTCTTTGGCATTGTTCACCGGTTCCTCGGTGTGTTATTTGTCCCCGAGGTTACCGTATGTGTGATGTGATGTGTCCGGTTCCCGGCGTGGTATATGTCCCCGGGGCTACCGCGTATATGATATGATATCCGATTCCGATATGCGTGACTTGGATTTGGAGAGTAAGCATTCTGACCTTCCGTATATTCTGTGTTCCGTTTGATATATGAGATCATTTGAGCAATTTGTATGTTCTGTTTTCCGTCTGGCATACGAGATGAGTAAATATGATTCGTGTCTAGAAAAGAAAAATAGTAAGTGTTTGGTAATCTGGATAAGCTATTGGTATGTTGTTCTATCTGTTTCAGTTATGGTTCTGTTTTCTGTACTCATGCCTTACATACTCAGTACATATTCCGTACTGACCCCCTGTTCTTCGGGGGCTGCGTTTCATGCCGCGCAGGTACCCACATATGGATAGACGAGGTTAGCTGAAGATGATCCAGTGGATTGGCGGGCTCCATTTCCTCCAGGAGTGCTGCCGAGTCAGAGTATGTATGCTGTGATGTCTGATCAGTATTAGAGACTTTGCAGACAGCGTCGTGGGTAATGGTTGTCAGTCTGTAAGCGGCTCCATCAGCCGATACGTTATTTTGTGTTATGTAGTAAACTTCATATGTTTACAGATTTTTGTTTAATCTTGATCGGTAAGAGGAAAATTTTGACAGCTTAATATGTATTTTACTTGTATTTGATTTGATGGATCCCAAGGAATTAGGTGTGTAATCAGAGTCTGCGGGTTCGCTCGGCTCCGTATATGGGGCCGGGTGCCCATCACACCCTAATAAGGTTAGGGTGTGACAAAGTGGTATCAGAGCGAGGTCTGTCTGTGGGGTTGTCTGCAAAGTCGTGTCCAGTAGAGTCCTGTTTATGGTGTAAAGCCGGCCACATTTATAAACAGGAGGCTACAGGGCATTTAGGGGTTCTTGACCTTCCTTCTGTCATAGATCGTGCGATAGAGCCAAATTATAGGAAATGAAATTCCTTATGTGAGTCTTACATACGACGAAAAATGGTAAGTAGCAATATCGAAAGTCACAAGGGTAAGTATTGACGTATTTGATCTGTTATCTGGAATTGGCAGTTCCAGATTGCCAGAATGTGGTATAGTTGTATGTTCTGTAGGGTGTTATTGGTATTTGCTGTGCACATGAGGATAATATAAGAACAACAAGGTCTGACGGAGGGCTCAGAAAGTTTATAATTAATTCTGCTGCCGATTATTATGTAAAAGCGGTGAGTAGGAAATTCGAACAGACTGATATCAGGACATCTATAAAATAATGGCGACGAGGGTGTATCTGTTATCAGCAAGGGTCTGGGAACCCAGAATGAGAGGTAATTACATAAGAAAGTGAAAAGTGAGCACTGAGGGCCAAAAGGGTAAAATGGTAATTGTGAAAGAAAAGACGTGCCACGAGGGTGCCTCGGGATCTGTAAGACCTCGATCAGTCTCGAATCATGTAGTAAAGGTCCTGCGAGAAAGTGGACCCGAAAATATCAGCATTAAGGCATCAGATTCCACTAAAGATTCGAGGTTAAGCGTGCTCAGGTGGGAGCAATTTCAGGATGGGTGACCCCCCTGGGAAGTAATTGGGAAAATTTTGCAAAATTAAAATTTAAAGGAACAAATGGAAACCTAGAGTAACCTAAGTGAAACTATGGTATATGGGATGGCTGGATACGAAGTGAGCAAGAAGAATGCTTAAGCCTGTAATAATGTTAAGATGAGAGATTCATAGAAGAACAAGTATGTAGCTATGATGATGTATAAGTAAGGATAAGGAGAGTAAGGATTCTGTGTCGAGGGCAAGAACAGCGGAACGCTGGAGAAATATGGATGTACAGTTACAGCACAAAAGTGCAATTAAGGAAGAATCACGGGTAGGTGGACCAAGCAAGTAAAAGGGCGAGTTGTGGATGGAAAAGTATAGGAAATATGGACAAAATGACGACGTAGACAGAAAGTAAAGGAAGAATGTACGATAAGAGGTTTTCGGTATGCAGGCATAAAGTTGGAGGAAGGTAAGGGATAACGTATAAATGAAGACTTCATAGGAGGATTGTTGGCATATGAGGAACCCCCTAAAGGGGGGGGGGGGGGGGGGGAAACCATATTATCTTGAGACAACGAAGGGTCGCAATATTTTCAATTACTAGAAAAAGAAACCCATAACATGGAATAAGGATTTGTGTAAGGATTCAGGGGCTCGATAATGAGGAAGGTAGGATAAAAGATATGGAATAGGTATGAAGGAAAAGGGCAATCATAAAAGAAACCCCCTCCCGAAGTGTTACAAGACCCCATAGGGTAAGTTGAACATTCGAGGACGAATGTTCTAAAGGGGGGGGGAGGGTGTTATAGCCCGTATCTTGTACGTTTGGAAATTTCAAAGTCGTCGTGGAAAGTTAGGGGCGAGACCATTTCCAAAAAAAATATTTTAATGGACGAGTTGTTATAAACAGTATTTATGAATATTATTAGTATGAAAATATGGAAGGAGGCCAAGGGTAAAAAGAAAAATTCGCAAGGGAGTTCATGGTAAATTCGTGGAAAGGTTAGGGGTAAAATGGTAATTTCACGAAACTCAAGAAAATTCTTGGAATGGCCCAAGGTGGCCGGCCATATTGCTTAAATTTTCAAGAAAATTCTAGAAAATAATAATAATAATAATAAAGAAAGGGACATGTGGCCTTTTCATAAGCAAAGGGGGCAAAATGTAAATATAGGTGAACTAAAGTGTACATCACAAGATAAATGGTGATATTTGTATTTTGGAGGGAATTCTAGAAGAAAAAAAAAAAAAAAACAAACAAGAAATTAGTGTTCCTTACTCATTATGCAAAGTTCAAGAACAATGGAGAAGGTGGACAAGTAACCCTATTTATTATCTTGAAGGACCTAAGTGTAAATATGTGGAAGTGGGGGAAGACATATATATATATATATATGAATTCTCCATTTGGTTCAAGAAAAATTTGAGAAAAAGGAAAACAAGAAGAGGAGAGGGGACGGCCAAAGAGAGAAAAAAGGAAAAAAAAAAACAAAAAGAGAAGCCTTGAAGTATTGGATCAAAAATAATTTTCTTCAAGTATTTCCACTAATTTGAAGGTTCTCTACGACGTGGTATGAGCGTTGAAGCAAATAAAACGTCTTTTTGGAAGGTATTATAACCCTAGCCAAAGTTGGAAAATCAAGTGTAAAGGTATGCATTCAATCTCTTTTATGTGTTATGAATGGTTTATGTATGTTGTGGTATGTAGAAAAGGGTGAGATTCATGGAAATATGTATGTAGGGTGTTGGCCGAATATGGTTCCATGGAGTAGAACAAATGAATTAATTTTATTTAGCAATTTTATTGTTGTTGTTGTGTGGGCTCTATGATGAAAATGAAGGTTAATGATTCAAGTAGAAGTGGGAATTGTTATGGGTTGTTTTAGAAGTGAATGTGATATGAACATGGTTTCTTGTATTTGTGAAAAATGATGTTGTTAACGTATGGATTGTGGGTGTTGTAAGTGGTCGTGTATATGTTTGGTATTGGCCGTGGATATGCCTTGTTGTATAGAAAAGTTGGACTAATTTTATGTAGTATATTGGTTGTTGTTGTAATGAATAGAAATGAAAGGAAAAATTTATGAAAATATGCATGTAATTGTTGTGGCCGAATAATGGGTGATTTGGTAAGTTGAAGTGAATTGATCCTAATTAATGTTTTAGTTGCTGTGTTGTGAAGTTCATGATGGAAAAATGAAAGTTGCATGATTTGACATGAAGTTGAAATCATTCGTGGATTATGGAAGAAATTACTAATATTGGTATACATTTTGAATTGATTATTGAAGTTGAAATATAAATGTTGGTATTGTTATTGATAATTTGACCGGGTTGAATTCCCGGAATGTTGACAATTGGCCGAATTGAATTCTCGGGTGTGCTATTGTTGATTTGGGGCCGAGCCATATTCTCGGGGTTGGTATATTTACAGGGGACGTGCTGCCGAAATTCCTGCAGAATATAAGTGAATGTGCTTGAAAGGTTAAAGCAAGTATATGATAATGGAACTAATGGATGGATGAATTCTCTTGCATGTAGATTAACGAGTTGGGTGAACAAGCGTAACTAGTTTGTCGCGGCACAGGTATGTAAGGCTTACCCTTCTTTTCTTTTGGCATGTTTTAGAGCAACATAAGGTATGATACGATATGTACTTCGGGGAAATTCTACTCTTGAATTCTGAGTTTTGTCCATAAAAAGTTCTGTATGTGTAAATGTCCAAAGCTTTATTTCATATGTTCTAAACGGCATTCGAAAGATAATTGGTATGATTAACATCTTGATTTCCAACGATAGTACGTTTAACTATTCCACTGAGTCTTTAATATACTTTGGTATGTACATAAGACCCTAAAAGTTATATTTGATTTGGTCCATATGATACTCGAAGGGGATTTGCCTCTGAAGTTCTGTTTAATATGTTCTTGAGTCTGCCTACGATTCTGAGTCACTTCTGATATAGGTATGTCTGACATGATCGAGCCCATGATACGATTCAGTAACGAGATAAGTATAAAGAAATGTGTTTCTAAAAGAGTTCCAAAGATTTAATGTCTCTAACTTCCACGGAATATGTCTCTAAAAGGATTCTGTAAGTCTGATGGCACGTTTGATGATTCCAGCGAGTCTTTGACAGTCTTTGATACATACGTACGATTCCAAGAGTTCTATTTGCTTTGATCCATAATCATGTCTAAAAGGTAGTTAACCCGATTACGGCTTTGGTTTTCCAGGAAAGGCTTCTGAAATGATTGTAGAGCGTTCTGTACTTCAAACGCTCGTAACTTTTGTATACTAACTCCTATTGACCCGAAACTTGTTATGAACCTTCATATGTCGATAAGCATGTTTGTATATAAGTATGTTGTGTCTCGGATCCTGATTTGTGTGCGTATGGTTTCGCACTATTCTGCTCGTGCATATGTTATGACTCCTTTCACCGAGTCCCGGGCCGGTATGTATCGTGCGGATGGTTCACCGAGTCCTCTGCTGAAGGCCGGGTTCCATATATGAATTCTGAAGTATGATGTGTCCGGTTCCGGGGTACTGTGCTATATGTCCGTCCCCGGTTACCGAGGATATATTACGAAGTATGATGTGTCCGGGCTCGGGGTACTGTGTTATCTGTCCGCCCCCGGGTGCCGTGGTTATGTTGTGATGTGTGACGGGGATCGGAGAAAATCTTCTGAAGTATGATATGTTGTGGCGCCAAAGACAGGAGTGGCGACCACGTTCCTATGTTATTGTGCGCATTCTTTGGCATTGTTCACCGGTTCCTCGACGTGTTATTTGTCCCCGAGGTTACCGTATGTGTGATGTGATGTGTCCGGTTCCCGGCGTGGTATATGTCCCCGGGGCTACCGCGTATATGATATGATATCCGATTCCGATATGCATGACTTGGATTTTGAGAGTAAGTATTCCGACCTTCCGTATATTCTGTGTTCCGTTTGATATATGAGATCATTTGAGCAATTTGTATGTTCTGTATTTCGTCTGGCATACGAGATGAGTAAATATGATTCGTGTCTAGAAAAGAAAAATAGTAAGTGTTTGGTAATCTGGATAAGCTATTGGTATGTTGTTCTATCTGTTTCAGTTATGGTTCTGTTTTCTGTACTCATGCCTTACATACTCAGTACATATTCCGTACTGACCCCCTGTTCTTCGGGGGCTGCGTTTCATGCCGCGCAGGTACCCACATATGGATAGACGAGGTTAGCTGAAGATGATCCAGTGGATTGGCGGGCTCCATTTCCTCCAGGAGTGCTGCCGAGTCAGAGTATGTATGCTGTGATGTCTGATCAGTATTAGAGACTTTGCAGACAGCGTCGTGGGTAATGGTTATCAGTCTGTAAGCGGCTCCATCAGCCGATACGTTATTTTGTGTTATGTAGTAAACTTCATATGTTTACAGATTTTTGTTTAATCTTGATCGGTAAGAGGAAAATTTTGACAGCTTAATATGTATTTTACTTGTATTTGATTTGATAGATCCCAAGGAATTAGGTGTGTAATCAGAGTCTGTGGGTTCGCTCGGCTCCGTATATGGGGCCGGGTGCCCATCACACCCTAATAAGGTTAGGGTGTGACATCAACCCCCACTTTGCCCTTCTGGGCAGCTGTTGCCTTCTTCGGAGGCATCGCTGAAAACATAACAAATACAGTTCTATCGCACGATCTAAGATTCAAAGAAGGGTAACATCCTAGATGCCCTGTAGCCTCCTGTTTATAGATGTGGTGCACAACACACCGATAAACAAGACTCTACTAGACACGGCCTGTAGACATACCGAGGACTAACCGCTCTGATACCACTTCTGTCACGACCCAACCCCGTGGGCCGCGACTGGTATCCTAACTGGATACCCATACGTACCTACCTACCAGAATTGGCGCATCAGACAGATAATTCACACCAGCTGTATACAAACTTAAGCCAATACAAATGCAGCGCGCGCTATAACGTACACATATCCGAACATACTGAAATTACATATAAGCCGATGAGGCTAACATAACAGACAGAGTCACAAAATCGTACGTACCTACCCGAATCGTAGCAACCCGTAACCCACATACATATCTACAGGCCTCTAACAGACATACAGAATCAGATAACGGGACAGGGCCCCGCCGTACCCAGAATTATCATACATACAGAATATACAGATGTCAGAAGATATATACCAAAAGTATTCGCTTCGGATCAAAGGAGCTCTTCAAAATAGCAGAATCTGAGTCCTAGACTGGCGGTGTATCTCCAGGTGCGTCTGTACCTGCGGGCATGTAACGCAGCCCCCGAAGAACCGGGGGTCAGTACGAAAAATGTACCGAGTATGTAAAGCGGAAATGTATTAAACATAATCATAATCTGGACCAGAAACACTGAAATATAATAGACAGCATCATAAGTCGAACAGACAGACGGAAGTATACCGGACAGAGTCATAATCCAGAAGGACAGACAGAATCATGGTCCAGACTGACAGACAGAATCATAATACATACGGACAGACAGAATCACAATACATACGGACAGACAGACTTGTGCCGGACAGAATTATGCATGCAGAGTCATACAGAATCATACAGAGTCATGTGCTTACATACATGCTGATAGCACTTACATACATACAGATCCCGGCCCTGTCATGGGGGCGCGGTAACAGAACCCGGCCCTCTTAGTACGGGACGCGGTGGACAGAAAGAATCAGATAATGTGCCATCCTGGCCGCCATCCCCATACACAGATCATAATATCATACCGATATAAACAGATCCCGGCCCGCACACCGAGGGACGCGGTGAACAATGCAGAGGAATATGCACGATAACAGAACCTGGCCCGGGACGCAGTGAAGGAAGCATTGAGACATCCACGAACAGATTAATGAGAAACCACACACATACAGACTTAATCAAACTGAAGTATGCCAAGCGGCGAGTCAAATCAGAGTATTCGGATGGTATTCATAATACGCGCCTATATCCTACTTGGGAAGGCACGACAGATTATCACCAGAATCATATTTTCAGATGTCAAAACCATTTTGCAAGATTTATATAAAAACAGTCATATCATGGTCAAAATGATAGTTCAGATGTTGCCTGTGAAAAACGGACAGAAAGAAGGCAATTTAGGCCATACAAGAGGTATCGGGGTTCCATGGGCCCACCTCGGACCAACTCGAGGCGACATACGTAAATGACTGATAAAAGACCTTATGAGGTCATCCATAATCATTTAGAAGTATTCCGACTCCGTTTAAGGAAAGTTTCATACAAAAGTTCACTTTAAAGACATTTTATAAGGAAATGGTTTCAATCTTACTGAAGGAATTGGAGCGGATTTCCATCTCGAATTCCGAGGAACAGAGTCGTATTTAAGGCTCGCGGTCGAGCCTATCATGTTTAGAACATGCCTAAGAATAAAGGGGAAGGCTTTACATACCTCGATTGCGCCTTACGCTCGCTTGGCTTCGATTCCAATTTTGTCCAGAATCTAGAAATGGTCAAGTTTACCAATTGTCAATTCAAGCCTTTAGGATTCCATACTTAATCACATAATTGCCTACTGAAATTTTGGCAGCATTTCCCCTATATATTTAACATCCCCGAGACTTAGCTCGGCTTAATATATCAACACAGCACCCAACAACAACATCAATAACAACAACAAGTATTACAAAATATGCAATATGGCATTACTAGCCATCTTTCCGACATAACACAATATCTTTCATTCCGACCTTACACTTCCAAACCAATCTTACCATTTTCATATTCATCACTTATCAAGGTCATTACAACATGATTCGGAGACATATCATATCGTTTTCGCCAAATATACATAAGGTATACACAATATACAAGCTTCCTACCAAAGGCATAATTCATCCACAATTTCCAATCTTTTAGCATAAACATCCATAACATATTCTTACCTCCAACTCCATCAATGATAACCATAATTTGCATCTTCCTACTTTCACTTCCGCATTTACATAATTATAATAAACTTGCATGTTTTCCTACAACAACTTAATAATCATTTTTCCATAACAACAAAAACCATTACTCTTTCATTCACTTCACAATTACACATTTAACATACTAATAAAATTTATTCACATTCCATTATCCACATCACACCACACGGCCACAACCTATTTTTTTCCAACTTCCACTAATTCCTTCAACTTTCATTTCTAATACAATTCCCACATTAACTACAACAAGATTCCAACATGAATTCAAGTCATCATAGGCATGCAATATATATATATATATATATGCACACGGCCAACATGCAAAACATCCCAACACACAAAATTTTCATGCTTTTCATTCATTTCCACACACTACATCATACATATACCTTCCATAACATAACAAAAGCATAGAATCCTTACCTTTCCTTCAAGTTCTTCACTTGCCACTAGAGTTGTCCTCTTGCCAAAATAATTATACCAAGTTGTAGAGAACCTTGAGCTTGGTAATAATCCCACAAGAAATGAATTTTTTGAACCAAGATTAGGCTCCAAGAAATTTTTTCTTTCTTTTCTTTCTCTTCTCCTCTTGGCCGTGCTCTCTCTCTCTCTCTCTTTCTCTTGTTTGTTCATTGTTTTTCTTGAAGCTTCTATAGGATATAGATGAATATATATTACCACATGGAAATTAATTCCATGGGCTTGGGTCAAGGGCATATGGCCGGTTGGGCCTTCCCTTTTTGGGCCTTATTTCTTATTTTTTTTTTAGCCCAATTGTTGGCTAAATAATTGTAATTCATGGCACAAGTTTCCAAAATTCCAACTTTGCCCTTGGCCTCCTTTCGTAATTCCACACCAATGTATTCATAGCCAACACATTCATACCAATTAAGGTCCAATTATGGCCTTATTCATTACAAGCCAAGTCATCTCATATTTTTCAAATATGCAAAAATGCCGGATGTAACATGTAACATTGTTCCCCCCTTAAGAACATTCATCCTCAAATGTTAAGTCGTCGGGGATTCTATAAAAAGTTTGTCAGAGTTTACCCTATAATATGGCACTACCATCTGGTCACAACAGCCCATAATAACAATGCCTCATAGGGCCACAACATAATAGCAATAGAATTTGGCCACACACAGCCCAAATGCATAAAAGAAAATATACATACCTTATGATCTTGTGTCTCATCTTGGACCTCTTCTAGGGCCGAAATAAGTGCGGGTACTTGGATTTCATTTTTGTTTTCGCTTCCCACGTCATTTCTTCTCGGTTATTGTTTCTCCATAAAACCTTAACTGAGGCCACTTCTTTGTTTCTAAGCCTCCGTACTTGCCTATCTAATATGGCAGTGTGTACCTCTTCATAAGTCAACTTTTCTGTCACTTGAACATCATTTACTGGCACAATCCTGGCAGGATCTCCGACACATTTACGAAGCATCGAGACATGGAAAACTGGGTGAACTGACTCCAAATCAGGTGATAGATCTAACTCATAGGCCACTTTGCCTACTTTGCGCACAATCTCATAAGGCCCAATGTATCGGGGAATGAGCTTCCCCTTTTTGCCAAATCTCTTTACACCCTTCATTGGTGACACTTTCAAGTATACCCAATCTTTCACTTGGAACTCTAAGTCTCTTCGACGATTATCTGCATAGGACTTTTGACGACTTTGGGCTGCTAATAACTGATCTTGTATGAGCTTAACTTCCTCTATGGCTTACTGGACCAAGTCTGGCCCTATCAATTTAGTCTCTCCTACCTCAAACCACCCAATTGGGGATCTATACTTTCACCCATATAAAGCCTCATACGGTACCATTTGGATGCTAGAATGATAGCTTTTATTATAAGCAAATTCAATAAGGGGTAAGTGATCATCCCAATTACCTCCAAAATCTATCATACATGCCCATAACATATCCTCAAGAGTCTGAATGGTACGTTCAGCTTGTCCATCATTCTGCGGGTGAAATGTCGTGCTAAGGCTCACTTGAGTTCCCAAACACTCTTGGAAGGACTTCCAAAAATTAGCTATAAACTAAGTTCCTCTATCTGAGATAATAGATGCTGGGACACCATGGAGTCGCACTATTTCTTTAACATAAAGCTTTGCATAATCTTCCGCCACATATGTCGTTCTGACTGGTAAGAAATGAGCTGACTTGGTGAGTCTATCCACGATCACCCATATAGAATCATATCTACGTTAAGAACGGGGTAAGCCTGTAATGAAGTCCATGTTAATTACTTCTCACTTCCAAGTCAGAATTTCTATAGCTTGTAGCAATCAGCCCGGCTTTTGGTGCTTGATTTTCATTTGTTGACAGTTGGGACATTGAGCTAAGAATTCCGCTATATCTTTCTTCATCCCATTCCACCAATATATAGACTTAAGATCATGGTACATTTTCGTTGCTCCGGGGTGGACAGAATAACGGGAACAATGAGCTTCTCTTAATATTTGGTGGCGTAAACCTGCCACGTCAGGAACACATAATCTGTCTCGGTATCGGAGAACTCCGTCTCCTGCAATCTCAAATGATGACTACTCCTTCTGAGAGAGTGTATCCCTGCAATGCATTAGCATGGAATCTTCGTATTGTCGCCCTTTCACTTCCGCTACTAACGACGAGACTGCTGAATTCTGAATGGTAGTTCCCCTGCTACCTGAGTCTACTACTCGAACTCCTAGGCTAGCTAACTGCTGGAGCTCACGAGCCATTTCTCTCTTCTCTGGTCATACATCATACAAACTTCCCATAGATCTACAGCTAAGAGCATCAGCCATAACATTTGCCTTTTCGGGGTGATATAGGATATCAACATCATAATCTTTTAGCAATTCCAACCATCGTCATTGCCGCGAATTCAACTCTTTCTGCTTGAAGATATATTGAAGACTCTTATGATCTGTATAAATATCCACATGGACACCATATAAATAATGTCTCCACATCATTAATGCATGAATCACTGCAGCCAATTCTAGATCATGGGTTGGGTAATTTTTCTCATGTTTTCGTAATTGCCTTGAAGCATACGCAATCACCTTACCATGTTGCATTAACACACAGCCTAGCCCAACGCCTGAAGCATCGCAATAAACAACATATCCTTCCAATCCCTCTGGAAGTGTCACAACTGGGGTACAAGTGAATCTATCTTTTAACTCAAAGAAACTACGTTCACAAGCATCTGTCCATTGAAACTTTGCTGATTTCTAGGTCAGCTTTGTGAGTGGTGCAGAAATGGAAGAAAACCCTTAAACAAATCTCCTGTAATAACCTGCTAAGCCCAGAAAGCTACGAACCTCCGTAAGAGTTGTGAGCCTTAGCCAAGTCTTAATGGCCTCAATCTTTTGGCTATCTACCCGAATACCATCGGCTGCAACAATGTGCCCCAAAAATGTCACTAAGTTCAACCAAAACTCATACTTAGAAAATTTTGCAAACAACTCTCGAGTTTGAAGAACTCTAAGGACGGCACATAAATGATCCGCATGTTCTTCCTCGGATCTAGAATACACCAAGATATCGCCGATGAATACAATCACTAATAGATCTAAGAAGGGCCTGAACACATTGTTCATCAAATCCATAAATACTGCCGGTGCATTAGTTAGCCCAAATGACATTACCCGGAACTCAAAATGGCCATATCTTGTTCTGAAGGCTGTCTTAGGGATATCTTTCTCCCTAACTCTCACTTGATGATACCCGGACCTCAAATCTATCTTTGAAAACCATTTGGCACCTTATAATTGGTAAAATAAGTCATCAATCCTCGGAAGAGGATATTTGTTCTTAATCGTCACCTTATTCAATTGCCGATATTCAATGTACATTCTCAAGGAACCATCTTTCTTTCGGACAAACAATACGGGTGCTTCCCACGGGGATGAACTAGGCCTAACAAATCCTTTCTCAAGCTAGTCTTTCAATTTCTCCTTCAACTCATTCAATTCTGCGGGCGCCATTCTATAAGGGGGAATATATATAGGCTTGGTGTCTAGCAACACATCAATAGAAAAATAAATCTCCCGCTCGGGAGGAAGGCCTAGAAGCTCTTCTGGGAACACATTCGGAAACTCATTTACGACAGGAACTAACTGAAGAGTTGACGGTTCAGCTTCTACATCTTGAACCCGCACTAGATAATAAATGCACCCTTTTGTGATCATCTCCCTTGCCTTTAGATAGGAAATAAACCTACCTTTTGGTGACGCGGTATTCCCTTTCCATTCTAAAACTAGTTCTCCCGGAAATTTGAAACGAACCATTTTCATTCTACAATTGACATTGGCATAGCAAGAAGCCAACCAATCCATGCCCATAATAACATCAAAGTCTACCATTTTTAACTCATGCAAGTCAATCATTGTACGACGGTAACAAATCACAACTATGCAGTTTCTATATACTCGGCTAGCTATTACCGGTTCACCAACGGGTGTAGACACCTCAAAAGGTTTGATCGACTCCGGTTCGACTCTAAACCGAACCGTGATATACGGAGTAACATATGACAATGTGGAGCCCGGATCTATCAAAGCATATACATCCTGAGAAAATACCGATAATATACCTGTGACCACATCAGAAAAAGACTTAAGATCTTGGCGTCCAGCCAAAGCATAAATACGGTGCTAAGGACCGCTAGAACTGGGGACTCTACCTCTGCTTGTACCATGGCTGACTGGCGCATGTGAACCTGGCCCCATAGGGCGTACAGATGATAGAGATCCGGCTACCAACCCTGAAGGCTGTGTCCTACCTCTACCACCAACTGAGGGGCAATCACGTATAATATGGTCGGGCCGACCACATGAAAAGCAAACCTCTGAACCCAAGTGGCACTGACCCCAATGTAACTTCCTACACTAGGAACATCGTGGTACGGGTGGCCTCGCCTGACCCGAATCACCTCCGAACTGAGATCCCGAAAAAATCTGACTTGGCCCAGAACGAGTAGATTTATCGAATCTCTGGCCTGAAAACCGTGTGGGCGCACTGGTCATAGAATGGCCTGAATGAGTAGAAAACTGTTGTCTGTGCCCGCCTCTATACTCACTTATCGGTCCCAAAGATCTAGCCCTCTTGCTATGTCCCCTATCATGCTCACGCTCACTTCTTTGTTGTTGTAGGCTTTCTTCTAAATTTTGAGAATGGGCCTGAGTGCGTGAAATATCCATATTGTCCTGAAGGGACGCAGTCAAGCACCTATCCATCAAATGTGGCCCTAGGCCTTTCACAAATCAGTGCACTCGGTCACCCATATCCGCTACCATGGCCGAAGCATACCTAGCCAAAGAATTGAAGCGGAGACTACTCTAAAGCACTCATACTACCTTGCCTCAAATTCAAGAATTTATCAGCTCTAGCTCGCCGAACTTCTGGAGGAAAATAATGTCGGAGGAAAGCATCAACAAATTTTTGCCATACCGGGGGAGGCGCATTGGCTCCCCGTGAAGACATGAAAACCGTGTACCAATGAACTGGAACGTCCCTCAATCTATAGGACGCTAATTCCACCGATTCGGTATCCGAAGCATGTATCAAGCGAAGCGTCCTCAACATTCCATCAATAAAATTCTGAGGGTCCTCATCCGTCTTTGATCCAAAGAATTCCAGAGGGTTCAAGCTAATGAAGTCATGGGCCCTTGCACTAACAACCCTATCACCTTGCCCCGTACTTTGCCGCTGAGTTTGGGCAGCAACCAATTGAGTAAGCAAATGAATGGCCTCTTTTACATCTTGGCCTGAAGCATCCGGTGGAGGAGCCGAAGGTGCTGGAGCTGGGGCTGAGGCTCCCTCACACTCCTCAGAAATAGGCACTGACTGGGAGGACTGAGACTGAGTCACATGTTGGGACTCACTTTCCTCTACAACTGTTGGTAGTGCTCTTTCAGCCCGCCTTTCTGCCACTGTCATGCCCTTTTGGGCTATCGCAGCCTTTCTCTTTACAGGCATTTCTGAAATACATAACACACCGTTAAGAAGTTCTTATGTCATAGCACTATCACACGATCTTATGAAGAAAGAAGGTCATTTATTCCTAAAAATACCCGCAGCCTCTTGTTTATAAGTGTGGCGCGCAACACACCCATAACCAAGACTCTACTGGACACAGCTCGTTGACACACCCTAGGAAGGAACTGCTCTGATACCACTTTTGTCACGACCCAACCAGAGGGCCGCGACGGGCACCCGGTGCTAGCCCACCCGGGCACCTCTTAACATACTTTCACATTTACATCTAGGTGAGCTACATAGCTAAATCATACTTTCTATCAATCAATCATACTAATCCCATTGGACAACAATACATTTATAGCATCATTAGCAACTACGCCCATATCAATGTACATAAGCCGACGAGGATAACAAAATGACATCCAAAATATAGGCCGACAAGGCCAAATACATCTAACCATATACACATGTCTAAGAGCCTCTAAGGAGAGTATGTCATATCATATAGGTGGGACAGGATCCCACTATGCCCATAAATATGTACACAAAAGAATCAATACCAAAAGTTATAGCTCCGAATGAAGTAGAGCTCCGCTATGCAGTCCCTGAGAAATATTGCTATGGATCAACCTGTCTCCCTAGCCACATGCGAGCATGACGCAGTGTCCACAAACAAAAGGACGTCAGTACGAAGAATGTGCTGAGTATGTAAAGCACGATCAATATCATTATAGAAGCATAATAAGCAACATAAGAGATACCATAATATGGAAGAGAGTAGTATCATCGTCATAAGCACTTACTTTCCATTCATAGGGACTTTCCATTTCTAATGCGTGATTGTGTATATACACCCATATCCGTATCCGTATTCATATCCGTACTCATTTACATTTCGTATCCATAATCGTATTCATATACATATTCTTATTCGTATTCGTATCATATTCGTATTCATACTCATATACATATCCATATCATATACATATCATTTACATAGCATACCCGACTACGAAGGTTTGGTGTTTCACGTACCCGACTATGGTTAGGCTCGGTTATCATACATACCTGGCCAACCAAGGCTCAGTGTTACACATACCTGGCCCTACCAAGGCTCAGTGTTATCCGTACCCAACTGCAGTGGTGCGCACGCATCGTCATATATATATATATAAATCTATATATTCTACCCGGCCATATAATCTTGGGGTTTCATAATAGCCATACATAGGCACACATACATATGAGTTCATAGGAATCTTTAGCATTATCACTACTATCATCGTCATCATTATCGTTATCGCTATTATCGTCGTCATCAGTATCATCATTACCATTATCGTCGTCATCATTATCGTCGTTTATTACATCTATCCTTATAGGATTATTCGTCATATGAGGAATTTAGTAAAATCGTAATACATATCAAGAATTATAAGCTTTGTAGCTTTTTGAAGATAGAATCATTTGGAGAGCATCATAGGCTCATAGAAGAATAGATATTTGGCCAAAGAACCATGGCTTATGAAAGAAGGGTTAGCCTTACATACCTTCCCGTTCAACTATCCTACACTTGCACGTTCTCCTTAAATGCTCACGTTTCTACCTTCATTAGAGTTATACTCATTAGAAAATCGATAGCTAGCATACATGACTAACACTAGAGAAAATTGGACAGCATATCCTTTAATTATAAGACTTCCTCTATATCATATATCAACTCCAAAACGTCAATAATACATTCACAATATCATAACAATAGTCTTTATTCATCCACATTATCCATATCTCTCAATTCACTTTCCAATTATCCATATCCATGGTCATAACACACAATTACATTCGTTCATATACAGTGCCTATCCCATGTTCTTAACATCATTTACAACATGATTATAATCATATCATATCACAAATCATTTCTCAATCCAAACTATTACTCAAGGATGACACTATTCCCACATTCATGACCCATTTTCTATTCTTTTACAATCCATGTGTTTCAACTTTCAAACACCTTAAACAACATGGAAATACCATCAAACTTACCTTAGAGGGTGTGGGAATGAATCTTGAGTGGAAATACTTCACTTGTACCAAACCCTAGTTGTCCTCCAATGGAATTTCTTGTGGTCCTCTAACCCTTGGAAGCTTTCTAACGCATAAACACTTTATTCTAGTCTTTGATGTTTGTGTTCTCTTGAACTTTAGTGGAATATTCTTAGAGGAGGGTTTTTGAGCTCTCAACACTTGTAGAATATGAAAAATGAAGTAAAAGAACCCAAGGCATCTATTTATACAAACATTAAAAATCAGCCCGTCGGGACTTCCCCGGACACTTATACGGTCCGTATAGTATTGTACGGCCTGTATAAGTGGTCATGGTTCACCAACCAGCAAATCAACTCCCTGCTGGGAGTTATACAGACACCTTATATGGACCATATAAAGTTATACGGACCGTATAAGTGGTCGTATAACTCCATTTCCCTGAAATGGTTTCCGTCGTTTCGTTCGATCTCCAATCCTTATGGAACCTTATTAACACTTGTATAATACTTCTTTAACCATACAATAGGCTCTATAGCAGCCCTTCAAAACATCACCACATAAACATTAGCTCAATCATAGCGGAACCTTTCCGAACACGACTTACGTTTCGCTCCCTTCAACAAATTAAACTTCACATATTCATAGAACTTCAAAATCTTATTGTATGAACTTCAAGTTATCTAATCCTTTGCTTAAACTCGTAGGGACTTCATAATCACCATAAGCTCACATTAGCCTATCCACAAGGCAACACATACGGAATTTCTGAGGTGTAACAATAAAATATCGTAAGGATAGAGTCGGTTGCTACGGGAACGTAAAGGATGCGAGGTTGATTATCCTAGACAAAGAGATAGGGTACAGGTACGAGTAAATATTTTTAAGTAAATTTATATTATCAGGATTTACAGTTAGGACGTAGAAAGATATGCTTGGAAGACCTACAGAGTTAGACATATGGTGAATATGAGAACCTGGAATAACTCAAATAAATCGGAAGCATATGAGCCTTATGAGTAGAATTTCAAGATGGTTACCAGATATAAGTT
This sequence comes from Lycium barbarum, assembly GCF_019175385.1. NCBI lineage: Eukaryota > Viridiplantae > Streptophyta > Magnoliopsida > Solanales > Solanaceae > Lycium > Lycium barbarum. The sequence continues at coordinate 29,986,537 of NC_083344.1, read as the reverse complement.
TGACTAGTTCGTCAAAAGAGAGGAGGCGTGATAAGCCGTGGGTTCAGGACAAAATCAAATGGCAACGGGATATCTCACAAGAAAAGGTGTTGAAAAGCAATAAAAAGATAAGTCATGAGTGGTTACATCAAGTATTATGTATACCCTTATGATTGATTTTACGACATGTTAAAAGTATTGATTGTGTTACATGTCAAAACTAAGGTACCAAGCACTACAGAGAGAATTATGATTGGGTTTTCTCAGGAATTAAAGTCAGATAGCGGTAACGCGACCAAATATGTAAGCACGAGCATTAGTAAAAAGAAGGTTATGATACCATGAAGGGGAGAGAATCTTGGACAAGGAAAACGTATACCCATTGAGGATCAAGTAATATATTTGAAGAAAAGGTTAGGATAAAAGCAGGAAAGCAGACAATAAGATGAAATTTAAATAAAACAATGGGAGAAAGAGTAATGTTGTACGTGACAAAGAATGAACACGAGGACCCCGGAACCAACCTATACGTCTTCACAACCAGAACCAAGAAGGTTGTAAATAATGGACAAAGGTGCATGCTTGAGGAGAAATAAACAGGTCTTATGAGAGCGACAAGGAAATTTTAAACTTCTGAGATTTAACCATGAGAATGGATCTGAACCCATGATTGGTACGCCTATTTAAGGGAAGAAAGTACCCCAAGAAGAGATTTTCAACGTCAAAAGGGATTCGTACTCGTAACGAAACACTCCAAAGTCTCCTAAACTAAGAGTAAATAATGAATAATAGAAACAGGCATTTTATGAGTAAAAGAAAACAAAAGAAACTATGTGTCACACCCCAATTCTGATAGGGCATGATGGGCACCCGACCCTCACTTAGAGCCAAGCGAACCCGCTGGTTCTTTACTGGACTCTCAATTGTGAAATGATATGCATAAGGAAAGCTTTTCAAAACATTATTTTAGTCTTTCTTAACTCAAGTAAAAATTTGTAATAGTATGAATCCGTAAAGTAATGCATAATGCTACATTGGCTTCCATAGCTGCTTACAAGGCTAATGTACTCTATACATGACTCTGTCTGCAAAAGTCTCTAACATAAGATATGATATCAAAACCTAAGTTGGGACAGGACCCCAACATACCCATAATGTGCATGACTCAGTTCATGAGGACATTCTCCGACGCGGTATCACTCCGAACCGAATGGAGTATACAATCCACCTAACAGCCTTGATAACATTCCTGCAAAGCAATATGGGGCTGTGTGGCATGAAACACAGCACCCCCAGGCAAAAAGACGTCAGTACGGATAATGTATTGAGTATGTAAAGCATAATCAATAGCATAATGAAAGCATATGAAATAACATAGTATGGACGAGTTATGAAATCAAAGAGCTAGGTATGCCTGTAGTAATGCTCATTATACTTACTTATCCTCTTTCTACTTGGAAACTTCCATTTCATACATTTGAACACATAGTAATATCATACCCGACCATATAGGTTCGGTGTCTTACATACCCAGCCATAATAAAGCTTGGTGTTATACGTACCTGGCCCTACCAAGGCTCAATGTTATCCGTACCTGGCCCTACCAAGGCTCAGTGTTATACGTACCCAACTGCACTGGTGTGCGCACAATAGATATCATACCCGGCCATATAGGCTCGGTGTCACAAAATAGCATCATACATTTATAACATACATATGTATCCGAGAGAAACATTTCGACACTATCGGGGTGGCACAAAGTCTATAAACTCCCGATTTCTATTATTGAATCACCATCATCTTTATCGCCATCACTATTATCATCATCATCATTATCATCATCACTATTATCATCTTCATCATTATCGTTATCGCTATTGCCATTATCATCATCACTATTATCATCGTTATCATTATCATTATCACTATTATCATTATCATCATCACTATTAGGAGCTTCTGCCAAAGTATCTCAAGGATATTGTAACTTATGAACTCCTAGCGTCTCTAAGATTTGGACATTTTGGATATCTTAGATGGCATCTCTAGAATTGATCTCATCATCATCGTTGTCGTACTCATAACATATCTTTTACCTTTATCTCATATGAAGCCCTTTATGAACGTAGACTCATAATTTTCCGGAATATAAGAAAGTCATGGAAAAATCTGAGAATTCATGCCATGGAGTCATGCCTTAGAAAGAATGGACTAACCTTACATACCTTTTCGTTTAGCTACTCTATCGCTTGAGCGTTCTCCTCCAATGTTCTTGTTTCTACCTTCAAGAGAGTTTGTACTAACAATAGATAATCGATAGCTTAAGCATACTTGATTAGAGCTAGAGAAAATTGGATAGCATTTCCTTTGTTTTTACAACTTTCTCCATATCATATATCAACTCCCAAACGTCTATAATAACATTCATGATATCATAAGCAAAAATCTTCATTCACCTACATTATTCAAATTCCCCAATTTCACTACAAATCATCCATAACCATTGTCATAATACACTATCACATTCACTCATATGTAATGTTTATCCCATGTTCTTAGTGTCATTTATAACATATTTATAATCACAACATATCATGAATCACGATTCATTCTAAGCTACTACTCAAAAATGTCACTATCTTCATATATATGACCCATCTTCTACTTCCTTTCATAATCCAAGTCTTTCAACTTCTATATCCTTTAAACAACATGGAATGATCATAGAACTTACCTTTGATAGTGTAGGAATGAACTTTGGGTGGAAACACTTCACTTGAGCAAAACCCTAGTTCCACTTCCAATGAGATTTCTTGTCTTGGATGAACCTTAATGAGTTTCTTGCACTTGATTCTCTTGGTTTGATGAAGTTGATCCTTAGTTTCACTTGAATTCTTGTGGGAGAAATGTGAAGAGTGTTCTAGAAAGTTCTTGAGAGAAGGGGAGTGAAAAATGAAATAAAATTAAATGAACTTGGGCCCCTTTTTTATTAACTTAAATCTGTCCCGATTCGGTTTCACGGACTAACATACAGTCCGTATAATTTATATGGATCGTATGTGTGACCGTAGGTTTGGTCCAGTGAAGGTTGCAATTCTGGGCAGATTATATGGCCTAACAAACAGCTAGTATAATTTATACGGCCTAACATACGGCCGGTATCTTTTATACGGCCTAACATACGACCAATATCTTTTATACGGCCTAACATACGACCAGTATCTTTTATACGGTCTGTATAGTGGTCCGTATAATCCACAGTTTCCCGAAACTTGTTCTCGTCAACTCGTTTGATCTACAATCCTTATGGAACCTTCTTAACACTTCATTACCAATCTAAGGGACGTTATAACTCCTCTCCAAGACATCATTAAGTCATCATTACTTGGTACTTTGTAAATCTTTTTCGATACATAACGTATACCTCGCCTTTCTCGACGAACTTTCTTCTCTTCCCTCGAATGTCTTTGGAAATCTCAATTAGGATCATTAAATACTATTTATTACTTATAGAAACATTGTATACTTCGTGCCTTTCATTCATCCATTCACTGTGCAACAACATGATATTTTTCGAGGTGTAACACTATGACGACTAAAGGAAGGAAGAGGTGTCAATGAAATGGTTAAAGAGAATTATCTTGCCGCCGACAACAATGAGAAGGTTAATGAGTCAGTAGGCTTGCCCAAAGGAAAACAAATTGAAATTATAAGACAATGGTTGCGTGAAAGATACAAAGATGTGATTATGAAGAAAACCGAGAAAATTCGAGATATATATATATATATATATATATATATATATGTGTGTGTGTGTGTGTGTGTGTACAAGTTGTAGTATCATAATGGAAGATGAAGACTCGACAAAAGAAGAAAGGAAAAGGTGTACTTGTGAGGATTTCATGATAAGAACAAGAACAGACAGAACACTAGAAGGACTATGATGCATGGCTGTGATGCAAACAAGTAGTTAAGAAGAATTACGGGACAAAATGAGCTAAGCTAATGAAAGGATGATTCGTTGGAGTGGATGGTGTGGAGTATCAACATTTAATGGTATAGTATAGACATAAATCGGAATTGGGAACCTAGAGCAAGGAGAATTTCAAAGATATTAAGAAGATAGTCGTGGCGGAAGACTACGGCTAGAGGAGTGTGGTATAGTCAGACACTCCATAAGGGGCCTAATGGATTTCGATGTCCCCATTAATTCATTAGCCTAGGGGACTACTAGTCATGAAAGATAGAAGTGAAAAGTCAATAAAGTAGGCATCTTAATTGTATCCAATATGTATAAGAATTTTGATTTGATACAAGAACTCAACTAGCAAAAAGGGAAATAAGTTAAACCATGCGATGAAATGAACTTCGGCATTATATGGAATAGAGGAGTTGAAGGATCGCTAAGGTCGGTCAGATGACTATTAAAGATGGTTAATACTCAAAGGTTAGTGGTATATAAGAACATCCTTTAAAAGGGGGGAAGAAAAAATTCAATTCTAAGATGAACTATAATATTCCCAAGCTCAAAAGAGGGAAATATACTGGATTGAAGGAGCCAAAATTCGAGATGAACCGATATTTCAACAATGTGCTAAAGAAAAGTGAGAATGGATTAAATGCAAGTATATCATGAGACAAATATGGAAAGGAGAATAAGTTTCGCCAATGCGATACGTTGTATTCCGGTCTATGACTCGAATCACTCGCATCGAAGAAATTTTAGGTACATTTATATATGCAGTAAGGTACTCCAAGGGGCAACAGAAGGAGTACGAAAGGTCGCATGTGACCAGGGATAAGTATAAGGGACAATCGGGACTACTAAAAAGAACTTGTAGCACTAGAAGAGATGAAATCTTTAAAAGAGGAAAAATTATAGGAAGTTCAGTAATCTTCAAAGAAAAGGAAGATAATGTACTTATGGATAGCAAGACAGCAGTACTGCCTGAGATTAGGGAGTACCTCGTATGTAATGAAATTCCAAGTCACCCGTTATATCAATTGTGAGAGTGTATGACATAGAACCATATAAACAATCGCCATGATGAAATGGCCAACAAAATGGTGCAAGGATAATTGTCACGACCCAGCCCCGTGGGCCACGACTAGCACCCTAGCTGAGTACCCAGACCAAATCGCACATTCATTTACCGAATCCAAACTTATTTCAAAAGTTCATAAAAGTCATATCAAATATAGATTATATCAAAATATGTCTTGAGCGGTCGCGCAAATCAAAATGTCATATCGAATCCAAACGGAGCGGCGGAATAGACATCGCCGGTCATAAGTGCAAATATAAGCATAAGGGCCATTTAGGGCCATCATCACAAACTGACCGCTGTAAGACCAGAAAACAAAATCAAACAAACATACACAGGACCCTCGCCCCACATACATGACTACAGGCCTCTACGAATTCAAAACAAAGACATATGGCGAGCCAGGGCCCCGCCGTACCCAAATAGTCAAATGTACAGAACATATACATAGCAAGAGAAGCCTGTACCAAAAGTGGACTCCGAGTCAAGAAGGAGTACTCCGAAATAGCAGAGAGTGAAGCCTACAACGGAGGATCACCAATGTCTGTACCTGCGGGCATGAAACGCAGCCCCTGAAGAAAGGGGGTCAGTACGAAATATGTACTGAGTATGTAAAGCACGGAGTACAGAAATATGAGCCAAAACTGAAAGTAAACCGGATATCAAAGGGAAGTACCAATCAGTATGTCAAAATCCGTATCAAATCATATACATATACATAATGCAAACGAAATCATGCAAACGCTCAACAACGTGGTCGCCACTCCGACGCTGGCGCCACACACAGCATAACACCAGAAGGTTTCGAATCTCCGTACATCCCCGAACACAAACATAAGTGAGCGTATCGCATCACTAGCCATATCACAGCATAACTCCAACCGGAACCCGGCCCTATGGCGAGGTCTCGGGAATCGTAACACAGCATACAGCCGAATTATCATAGGGCGCACGAATCATAACCGGCCCGGCAACCGGTGAACGAAGTCAAAATAAGGCACGAGCGGAGTCGTGAGCAAACAAATGCAAATCATATTTCAAAATAGCCTTTCAAAACATAATGATTTCATAAGTCATTTCATAACCCAAAATAATCGAATACTTAGCTGATACGAAGGTTTATTTCACAAAATGTTTCCAAAGTGGTACGTATGGCTCAAAACAAAACTTAACATATCATAATAGTCAAAACATAATTCATAGAGGGAAGTCTCAAAGTCGAAGATCTCATATCGAAGTTCATCCAAAAAAAGAGCCCGATAGGACAAAGAGGGCGTCTCGGGGTTAGCGGGCCCACCTCGAGTCAGATTGAGGTGGCGAACATAATTTACGAACATTTAAAGGCCAAAAGATCATATATAATGATTTCAAAGTGACCCGATCACATTTCGATAGGTTTCGAACATTTGGTTGCATTCTAGCCAAAATAGAACCTTTATGCTTCAATTGAATTGAATGAATAGTAGTTGTTTTGTAGATCGGGTTTCGAGGAGCAGAAATGCTCCGGAGGTTCCAATATCCACCTAACATACTAAGACATGCCAAACGAAGAAGTGGGAAGCTTTACATACCTTATGGACGTCTTATGCTTTCCTTAAAATCAAATCCCGTTTCGTCTAGAATCTGCAAATGGTCAAAGTTACCAATTAGAGATTCTTAGGCTTAAGATTTCCATTAACTTGATTTTTGTCTACCGAAATTTCGGCAGCATTTCCCCTATAAATCTAACACCCCCGAGACTTAGCTCGGCTCAAAATACATCAACAACAACAACCCAAACATCATCAAACAACACAAACCATAATCAAGTCATTCTAGCTTCAAAGTCCTACCGTACTACACAAGTTGACAATCTTTCATTCAAACTTCACAATTCCAAACTTATATCCACATTATTGTATTCATTCACTCATACAAGATTATTCAATCACACCTCACATATATTCCTAATCATATACAAAGTTTCCCGAAATTCATTCCTTTCCATATTTCATTCAAAACATCAAAAATTACGACGAACGTTCTAACTCTCATTGTTTCACTCCAAATTCATTAACATCAACCATAAGTCACATTTAAAGTCTTTAGTATCAAAGATATACAATGATATACGCAAATATATAAAAGGTATACACTTTCCCGTAATGATCCGAAATCCTTTTCCAACGCCAATTCAATTCCTTAAACGTTCATTTACGACATAAAGGTCGCAACGACACATTGAACAAACTAAACAAGATCAAACTCACACTCCTTTCTCCTTCTTAGGGCTCACGGCCACTATGCAAAACACACACACACACACGGCTTCATTCACACATCAAAGTTACGGAATTCTCGCCTATTATTAATCCTTAACATATTCATACCAATTCCATAACATTAAAGTAACAAAATTCTTACCTTTTCTTGAAAATCCGACTTGTCGCAAACGTGATTCTTCCTCCAAATAAATTGTATCACGTTGAAGAGCGTCTTGCGCTTGCTATAACTACAACAAGGACACGATTTTTAGGATTAAAACAAGGCTAGATTTTTTTTTTCTTTCTCTCTTTTTCAAGCTCGGCCGAGAGCTATGCTAGGAGTATTGTTCAATTTTTTTTTTTGTGTTTGGTATGGCTTCTTGATAATTACAAGGGAAGATATGGATATATATCAACTAAGGGTCATGTGAAAATCACATGACCACTTAATGAGGGGCTTGGGCCTTGCCTTGTGGCCGGCCACCCCATTGGACTTGGGCCTAAATTTTGTTCCAATTTTCTTGGCCCAATTCATTAGAAGTCCCATTTTGTAATTCCCGAAACTAATTTCCGAAATTCCAAATTTACCATCGGCCTTCCCCAATGTCTTAGCACCAATAATTTCATAACCAACATAGTCATATCCACTAAAATCAAAATATTTCCTCATAACACACAAGTCTTAATTATTTCTCGATTTCCAATTATACGAAAACACGGAACATAACATTCTCCCCCCCTTAAGAACATTCGTCCCCGAATGGTAAATTAACCTTATAAAGTCTTATGACCCAGGCGGGGGAGTTCTTTATTATTTGTGGCATACAAAAATTATTTTTATCAACCAACATAACAACTGAAAGGTTCAGATTACCTATGGACGTCGGGAACAAATGGGGGTATTTCTTCTTCATCTCGTCCTCCGCCTCCCAAGTCATCTCCTCCCGATTATTGTTGCGCCACAGGACTTTGACGGAGGGCACTTCTTTAGTGCGTAGTCTCCGCACCTGTCGATCCAGAATAGATACAGGCTGCTCGTCATAAGATAACTGCTCCGTCACCTGAATGTCATCAACTGGGAATATCCTGGAATGATCACCAATACATTTGCGCAACATAGACACATGAAACACCGGGTGTACGGCCTCCAAGTCGGATGGTAAGTCTACCTCATAGGCGACCTCGCCTATCTTTCGAACGATCTGATACGGCCCAATGTACCGGGGGCTCAACTTACCCTTTCTACCGAATCTCATGACACCCTTCATGGGCGACACCTTCAGGAACACCCAGTCGCCAATCTGGAACTCTAACGGTCGACGTCGTCTATCTGCATAAGCTTTCTGTCGACTCTGAGCAGCCAATAATCGTTCTCGAATAAGCTTTACCTTATCTACAGCTTCCTGGATCACATCTGGCCCAATCAGCTTAGTCTCGCCCACGTCAAACCAACCAATAGGAGATCTGCATTTCCTGCCATAAAGGGCCTCGTACGGAGCCATCTGGATGCTGGAGTGATAACTGTTATTATAGGCAAACTCAATAAGCGGCAAATGATCATCCCAGCTGCCTCGAAAATCAATAACGCAGGCCTGCAACATATCTTCGAGCGTCTGAATAGTGCGCTCGGCCTGTCCGTCGGACTGAGGGTGAAAAGCTGTACTGAGGCTCACCTGAGTCCCTAATCCCTCCTGAAATGACCTCCAGAAATTAGCTGTAAACTGGGCACCTCGGTCAGTAATAATAGATATAGGGACTCCGTGAAGTCTGACTATCTCTCTGATATACAATCTGGCATAGTCCTCAGCCGAATAAGTAGTCCGAAACGGAAGGAAATGGGCTGATTTCGTCAGCCTGTCAACAATAACGCAGATAGAGTCGTACCTGCGTGGAGTGCGCGGTAACCCAACAACGAAATCCATATTAATCATCTCCCATTTCCAGGCTGGAATCTCCATCTCCTGTAATAATCCACCGGGCTTCTGATGCTCGATCTTAACTTGCTGGCAGTTTGGGCACTGACTAACAAACTCAGCAATATCTTTCTTCATGCCGTCCCACCAATACAAACACCTGATATCCCGATACATTTTAGTGGAACCAGGATGAACAGAATACCGTGCATTATGGGCCTCGCCCATAATCTGCCGCCGTAAGCCCGCAACGTCCGGTACACAGAATCTGCCGTCATATAATGATACTCCTTCAGGCGATATCTCAAACTGAGTCTTTGCTTTATTAAGAGCCACATCTCTGTACTGAATCAGAAGAGGATCTTCAAACTGGCACTGCTTTACCTCCTGAATAATAGATGATTCAGCAACTGCACGAACAGAAATCCCAGAATCTCCAGAATCTGCCAAACGAACTCCGAGGCTGGCCAGTTGATGAATATCACGAACCAAATCTCTCTTATCAGATGGTACACCAGCCAGACTGCCTACGGACTTGCGGCTAAGCACATCAGCTACCACATTGGCTTTCCCCGGATGGTACAGAATATCAACGTCGTAATCCTTTAGTAACTCAAGCCATCTCCGCTGCCGCAAATTTAGCTCCTTCTGCTTAAAAATATACTGGAGACTCTTATAGTCCGTATAAATATCAACATGGACCCCATATAAATAATGCCGCCAAATCTTCAAAGCATGAATTACTGCGGCCAACTCAAGATCATGAGTGGGATAATTCTTCTCGTGCGGTCTGAGCTGCCGGGAAGCATAGGCTATGACTCGACCGTGCTGCATCAATACACAACCTATCCCAATACCAGAGGCGTCACAATAGACAACATACCCGTCGGGTCCCTCTGGAAGAGCCAAAACTAGTGCTGTAACCAATCTCTCTTTCAGCATCTGAAAGCTGCGCTCGCAGCCATCTGTCCACTGGAATTTCGCTGCTTTCTGAGTAAGCCTCATCAGTGGTGCTGCAATAGAAGCAAATTCCTCCACGAACCTGCGATAATATCCGGCCAATCCTAGAAAGCTGCGCACCTCTGTCGGTGTAGTAGGCCTGGGCCAATTCTGTATAGCCTCAATCTTCTGCGTATCGACCCGAATACCGTCTGCACCGACAATATGGCCCAAGAATGCCACAGAAGTCAACCAGAATTCACATTTGGAGAATTTAGCATATAACTTCTGCTGACGGAGAATGCCAAGTACCGTCCTCAAATGATCTTATTGCTCCTCGGCTGATCACGAGTAATTCAGAATATCATCAATAAACACAATAACAAACATGTCTAGAAAAGGCCGAAATACCCGATTCATCAGATCCATAAATACCGCTGGAGCATTAGTCAGCCCGAAAGACATAACTCTGAACTCATAGTGCCCGTACCGGGTCCTGAAAGCAGTCTTCGGGATATCTGACTCCCGCACTCGCACCTGATGATAACCTGAGCGCAGATCTACCTTCGAAAAATATTTAGCACCCTACAGCTGATCAAACAAGTCATCAATCCGGGGGAAGGGATATTTATTCTTAATAGTCACCTTATTCAGCTGCCGGTAGTCGATACACATCTGCAGTGACCCATCTTTCTTTCTAACAAACAATACCGGCACTCCCCAGGGTGATGTGCTGGGTCTGACAAAGCCCTTATCCAACAAACCTTTCAGCTGCTCCTTCAACTCTTTCAATTCAGCCGGTGCCATCCTGTACAGAGGAATAGATATAGGCTGCGTGTCTGGCAACAACTCTATAGTAAAATCAATCTCCCGCTCAGGCGGAAGGCCAGGAAGCTCGTCGGGATATACATCTGGAAACTCACTGACGACCGGAACAGACTGAAGGGTAGGTATCTCCGCTGCAGTATCGTGCACACGAACCAAATGATAGACATAACCCTTCTGGATCATCTTCTTAGCCTTGAGGTATGAAATAAACTTATCCCTCGGCGATGTTGTGGATCCGAACCACTCTATGACTGGTTCCCCTGGAAACTGAAAACGGACTACCTTTTTCTGGCAGTCAACATTAGCATAACAGGAAGACAACCAGTCCATACCCATAATGACATCAAACTCAAGCATGTCTAACTCTATCAGATCAGCCTTAGTGCAACGATCATAAATAGTCACAGAACAATCCCTATAGATCTGTCTCGCTATAACAAAATCCCCAACCGGCGTAGCTACCTCAAATGGCTCTATAGGCTCAGACACTATCCCAATCTTACTAGCAACGAGCGGGGAAATATATGATAAAGTAGAACCAGGGTCAATCAATGCATATACAGATCTGGAAAAAACCAGTAATGTACCTGTGACGACGTTTGGCGAAGCCTCCTGATCCTGGCGGCTGGCCAAAGCATATATGCGGTTCGAGGGACCGCTAGAATCTGAAACGCCACCGCGGCCTCGACCGCGTCCTGCCGGTGCTGGCATACCTCGCCCTCCAGGGCGTGCAACAGATGGAGCAGATGATGAACCGGCGGCTGACCCTGTCGGCTGAGCCACACTACCAGAACCGCTAGCCAACGGACAATCTCTCATAAAATGGCCCTGACCACCACACGAAAAACAAGCTCCAGTGGCTCGATAGCACTCCCCAGGATGAGACTTCCCGCAATGAGAACAACGGGGCCTGGGTGGTCTGGCCTCGCTGGGGCCTCTGGATACCTGTGAACCTGCCGCTTTGGAGCTCTGACCGGCCCCAGACGGTCCCGCACTATCAAATCTCCGGCTGCCTGACTGAGTACTCCGGCCGGACGGATGTAGCTGTCTGCCTGACTGCTGCTGCTGAGGCTGTCCGCCTCGAGAATCCCCGGAATAACCTGCGGACCTAGCCCTCTTGGGCGGCCTCCTGTCCCGATCTCTACCAGAGTGATCAGACCTGTGACGGTCCTCCATACCCATCGCATAGGCCTGAAGTCGGGCAATGTCCATATCTGTCTGTAATGACACCGCCATACAGCCGTCAATCAAATACCGATCCAATCCCATAACATATCTGTGCATCCGATCGGACATATCTGCTACCACGGCCGGTGCATATCGGGCCAGAGAATCAAACTCAAGAATATACTCGCGAACACTCCGACCCCTCTGCTGCAGATGTAAAAATCGGTCAGCCCGCGCCCGCCGTAACTCTGGGGGCAGAAAGTGGCGGGTGAATGCTGTCACAAACTGATCCCACGTAGCTGGAGGAGCACCCTCACCCCTAGATAACTCCTAAGTCTCGTACCAGTGAGTGGAAACATCTCGAAGTCTGTGCGAAGCCAGCTCGACCGACTCGGTCTCTGAAGCCCTGACCAAGTCCAGTGAGCGCTGCATCCCCCGAATAAAGTCGTGGGGGTCCTCGTCAGGCTTAGACCCGAAAAACTCTGGAGGGCCACATAATAAAAACTCCCGAACTCTCAGGCTGTCCAGCCTGTCGTCATCATCATCGTCCCTCTGCCCGCGTCGGCGAGCCTGTCCTGCCACCAGTGTAGTCAGCAACTGTACAGCCTCCCTCAGGGTCCTATCCTCCGCCCCTGGCTGAGGAGCTGGAGTCTCGGGAGCGGGTACACGGACCTCTGGAGCTGCTGAAGGTCCTGCTCCAGGCTGTACTAGTGCGGGTGTAGCAGACCCCTCAGAATGAGGCACAACCTCAGGCAAATCATAAACACGAGCCCGAGTAGCTCGCTGTGCCTGACTAGTCTCTCCCATCCTCGCCTTGCCCTTCTAGGCCGCTGTTGCCTTTTTCGGAGGCATCACTGCAAACACAAGAACGAGTCAGATCAGAATAATCCTAATAACACAGCTCTATCGCACGATCTAAGATTCCAAAGAAAGTAACATCCTAAATGCCCTGTAGTTCCCTGTGTATAGATGTGGTGCACAACACATCGATAGACAACACTCTACGAGACACGGCCTGTAGACATTCCGAGGACAAACTGCTCTGATACCACTTTTGTCACGACCCAGCCCCGTGGGCCGCGACTGGCACCCTACCTGAGTACCCAGACCAAATCGCACATTCATTTATCGAATCCAAACTTATTTCAAAAGTTCATAAAAGTCATATCAAACATAGATTATATCAAAATATGTCTTGAGCGGTCGCGCAAATCAAAATGTCATATCGAATCCAAAAGGAGTGGGGGAATAGACATCGCCGGTCATAAGTGCAAATATAAGCATAAGGGCCATTTATGGCCATCATCACAAACTGACCGCTGTAAGACCAGAAAATAAAATCAAACAAACATACATAGGACCCTCGCCCCACATACATAACTACAGGCCTTTACGAATTCAAAACAAAGACATATGGCGAGACAGGGCCCCGCCGTACCCAAATAGTCAAATGTAGAGAACATATACATAGCAAGAGAAGTCTGTACCAAAAGTGGACTCCGAGTCAAGAAGGAGTACTCCGAAATAGCAGAGAGTGAAGCCTACAATGGAGGATCACCAATGTCTGTACCTGCGGGCATGAAACGCAGTCCCCGAAGAAAGGGGGTCAGTACGAAATATGTACTGAGTATGTAAAGCACGAAGTACAGAAATATGAGCCAAAACTGAAAGCAAACCGGATATCAAAGGGAAGTACCAATCAGTATGTCAAAATCCGTATCAAATCATATACATATACATAATGCAAACGAAATCATGCAAACGCTCAACAACGTGGTCGCCACTCCGACGCTGGCGCCACACACAGCATAACACCAGAAGGTTTCGAATCTCCGTACATCCCCGAACACAAACATAAGTGAGCGTATCGCATCACTAGCCATATCACAGCATAACTCCAAACGGAACCCGGCCCTATGGCGAGGTCTCGGGAACCGTAACACAGCATACGGCCGAATTATCATAGGGCGCACGAATCATAACCGGCCCGGCAACCGGTGAACGAAGTCAAAATAAGGCACGAGCGGAGTCGTGAGCAAACAAATGCAAATCATATTTCAAAATATCCTTTCAAAACATAATGATTTCATAAGTCATTTCATAACCCAAAATAATCGAATACTTAGCTGATACGAAGGTTTATTTCACAAAATGTTTCCAAAGTGGTACGTATGGCTGATAACGTCCAAATCCACCCTATTAATTAGAATGGGCACAGTCGTATGCAAATATAATTTACCCAACTATGAGTCGGGGTCGAATCCCACAGAGAACAATATGTAGGTGATTTAAGCAGATTAGGAATTATCACTAACAATAGCTATGCCCGAACGCATCAATGGTTGTTTTTGATAAGGTTTTTATAAAATATGGAAATATAAATTCTAATCTACAAAGCAAGTAAATTGATCAATGGCAACAAGAATGGAAGAAGGGAAACTACTTCTCAAGTAACGATCCAATCTATTTCACGAATTGTAAATAATAGCAAGTTTATGTTATTTAGCCTCGGATAATGACTCTAAATTAACTTCTTCCGAAGATTAACTAGACTACCCAATTGAAGATCCCTCAAGCAATTAGGAGCATTAAGAACACCCGAATATGGCTATAAGTGGTATTGCCTATTCCTAGGTCAACTTCCATTAGATGAGGGTTAACGCCCCAAATTCATGTTAATTATTCTATCCGAACTCCGTTCTTCCTCTTCCGAGTTTCAAACAAAGTAAATGGGCGAGTTCAAAGGTTAGCTAATCCAATGAAAACATTCAAGAACAAGAATAATTAAAAAAGCAAAAACTTACTTGATTAAGAACAATGCAAATGAATAAATAAGCACAACAAGAGTATCAATCTTAATTGTCACCAAGAGATTTCCATCAACAAGGATTAAAAAGAAGAGAGAACATTTTTGTAGGAACCCTAGCCTCCAACTTGTGGGAGCTGCCAAAGATGATCTGATATTTTGCCCTAGTTTTCTATTTATATGAACTGGGATGGAAGGCATCGTCAAAATCCGAGTTCTGGTCGAAAACGCAGAAAAATCCTTCAATGCGATCGCGCCACGTCACTGCGCGATCGCGTGTAATTGCTTCGTTTACGAATCGCGAACGCGAGAAGAGGAACCGCGATCGCGCAGGGTCACGGACGCGCGTGACCGCGACCGCGTGAACTAACTGCGCGTTCGCGCAGTGTCACGGACGAGCGTCACCGCGACCGCGTGATCTTGCCGCGCGATCGCGAAGAGCAATATTTCGCGAAAATTTCCAGAACTTCCAGTTATCCCCAGTTTTGCAACTTTTTTGCTTGTTTTCCACACTTAGGCTCTAGGGACCTCGTATAACCTGAAACATGACAAAAACCACGTAAAATAATACAGACTTGCTTAAAAACAAGTAAAACTTATAGTTAAAAAGCATCGATTATGGTGTAAATTCACGCCACATCAACACCCCCAACTTAAAGTATTTGCTTGTCCTCAAGCAAGCCATACAAACCACGACTCAATCTAATACCTAGATATCATAGAATAACAATGTCTATATTGGTTTTGACTCTGAACTACCGGCATGCATGTTTTTCTTCCAAGGACCACCCTAATTTCTGTTTTAAAGCAACATACACAACTCAAGAACACTACGACTAACCATGAAGCTTCAATGAATGACATCATATTATCGAACATATTATGGTGCACACAAACGGTACTTTAGGCGGTCACTTTATTTTGTTCAATTTTCATCCTTATGCCCTCACATAGACCAAAGAATGTCCCAACACACATATATACGACAAGAATGGGACGAAGACGAAAGAGAAGAGAAAAACACTCACACTCACGAAGAAAATTCATATTTACACATGCAAATACCATAGGCTTGCCCTTATTTTCTATGTTCTCATCCTAGGATTGTTCGGTTGTGATCTCATTAGGACTTGTTTCGGCTTGTAATGCAGGTTTAGGGACGGGTCGGATACTTTTTGGATATTAGTGACTCACCCTCCTTGAACACTACAACATCTTTTCACCTTAGTTCGCCTCTTTTCTTTCCACCACTTTATTTTCTTTCAGTTTTCAACCTCGATGTGGTTTTACTTCTAACCAACCTAGAATTCTTTTTGCGTTACAGTTTTCTGATTTTTTTTTTTTTTATATATATATATATATATATATATATGCAGCTACCACATCGAATCTTCACTAGCAAACTCCACCACCCCCAACTTATGTTTTGAACATGTACTCCACATTTAATTCACCTCCAACTTAGACATTTTGCCTCATCTAATTAATAGCATCAAGGAGGGAACGGGTGTGAAGATGAATTAATTTCACAAAGGGTAAGGTTTCATAATTGGCTAGCCAAGAAAAAGGTCAAAAAGGCTCAAAAGGGGAAACTAGGGGTATTTTCAGCTTTTGGAGAGGCTTATTTAGGCACAGTGACTTATTTACCCAAAGAAAGCCTAAGATCATTTCACAACCAAACTAACTTTCGTATTTCAAACAAAACCAACCGGGCAAGTTCTAGATTATACATGCATAAACAGAATCAAACTAACACTTCACACACACATCAGCATAAGGACAATAATTTTTACACTTGTGGCCTCCTAAGTAGTAATTCATCACACACAACACCCCAATAATCACAATGTCATATAAAGAATCAATCATGTCAGACAATAACTGTTCTAAGTATGCATTTTTCAATTTTTCGAGGGGTCCAAAAATTTCAACAAACACAATACATGCCATTAGTTATCAAGTAGTACCAAATAAAACAAAATTATTCTATTCAACCTAAGCAACATCCTAAACATGCCAGTTTCAACAAAATAAAACTCCCCTCAGGAAAAGAACTCTGGTAAAGAAAAGCCGAGGAGGTTCCTACCCCTAACCAAAAAACTTGCAGTGTCCTCACTGCAGTACATCAACACAGAAAAACCTTTTTTTTTTTTTTCATACCTCCTAGCACTGCGTGCTATGGTCATCTCTGCTCACTCTCTGAACTGGAGCTGCTGGGCTCTGGCAGGACAAAATCGTCCTCATTTTCCTCCTCGTCGTGCTGTGCTCCGCATACACTTCTCAGAATGCTCATCATTTTGTTCAGGAATTTGCTTTGCTTCTTGGCATGCTCCCTTGCCTTTTTCTGCCTCCTCTCTATTTTTCCTTGCTTTTATTTGATATGCTTCATGTCCTCCACCACACCTGCTAATGTCGGACCAATAGGAACAGAGGGAGCTATAGATGTGCCTTCGCCATGTGGGCCCGCAGGGAGACTAGCTACTAGCTGCTGGATCCGATTGTCCACCCCATGGACCTGGGTGGAGATATATTAGAAAGGCCTGGCGGCTTCTTGCAGTGGTGGCAAGATTGGTATAGCCATGGGAGGGGCTGATGCCCCACCAATAGAATTTGATGCAGTAGATGTGAACTGCTCAAATGATGATGTTGCTATATCAATCTTCCTCTTCTTCTGTACATTACCAGGCCCTCTCTTTTTCAACGGATAAATCGGTCCAGCAGGCCCTTTTTCTCTGTCGCCTGGTCTCGTGGGCACTCCATCAGTGGAGCACAAGTAAGTGATCAATGATGGGAAGAATAATCTCTTGGTCCGTTCAAGCACCACCTCCCGGATTTCCTGCATAATGAGTCTCCCCACGTCAACAGGCAATCCTTCCATCACAGCACAAATTACTTTAGCCCTCTCAAGCGGCACCTCTGAATCATGTTTTGAAGGCAGCACCCTGGATGTGACAATATCAAGCCAAGTTTTGGCTTCAGCGGTGAAGTCTGCAGAGTCAATCCTTTTCTGCATTGTGTTTAGCCACTTTGGTTGTTCCCCACCGTGAAGGTGGGTCACAAACCATTGTTGCCGCAGGTTTTCGTACATCTGTGCCATCTCGCTGTTGTCACCATCCTGCAGATTATAATAGGCATTGATTCTTGAGGCATTGCACAGGACATCCACACCTCTGACTTTGACAATTGCCCTATGTGTAATGTCTGCCTCTGCAGCATTTGCGTAGAATTCCCGCACCAGGGTATGATTTGCCCTGATTGGTTCATCTGCAAAGCGTATCCAGCCGCTTGTCACCAACCTTCCATAGAACTCGGGCATCTTTTCTTCCAAACTTTCTGTTACAAAGCCCCTCTCTTCAATGAAGCTCTTTCCCAGCAGTCTATCATATAGCTTTGAACATTTTGCTGACTGGAAGGTGGGGGTGTCATAATATTCAATCAATGGTACTTGGGCAGCACTGGATGATGAAGCCATTTTTTGAGTTTAAGTACCTACAAAGCAAACACAATGCATATGAACACCTATAATGATGTATAATGAGGAGTTGGGTTAAGGACATTTGGGCACCCAAGTTTGGAACAGCTCTGTGCGAGCATTCTGTCTGTGAACTGAGACTTTTCCTTCAACGCGATCGCGTGACAAGGCAGCGCGATCGCGGCATTTTGCTGTTTTCCTCTAGCGCGATCGCGCGAGGAACTGGCGCGATCGCGACATTTTTATTGTCTCATTAACCGCGATCGCGGTTCAACATTACGCGTTCGCGTCAGTTTTGGTCATTTACTCAGCGCGATCGCGCCAGTACAGGCCGCGATCGCGCTGAATCATTTTAGATGCAGCGAAGCATTTTCACAAACAGGTTATGGGCATCAATTTTGTGCATTCAATTCAACGATTTTAAGCTTGTGTTTTGCCCAATTTTTTTCTTATATCAGCAACCAACACTCAACTCACATCACTCAACAACAAACAACAATTTATATAACAAGAATTTCAACAATTTCATCACATTTTCATGCTTAAATAAATGGAGAAAAAAAAAATTTAACTCACAATTTCTAACATGGAAAGATGATAAAAACAACCCTAGGGACAAGATAATGGAGGAATCACATACCTTGTGGTTGCAAGTTGAAGAAATTTTCCGAATTTTTGAAGTTGAATTTGAGAGAAAAATGAGATTTTTTTTTAGGAAAACTGAAGAAAATGATGTTTTAAGCCGTTATGCCCTTTTTGATCTGTTTTGATACCTGTAAACGCGCCTCAGCGCGTTCGCGTGACCTTCGGTCGCGATCGCGCTGAGTTAAATATTTATTTTTTATTTTTTATTTTTAACCGCGATCGCGTGAGGTTGTTGCGCGATCGCGTAGAGTAAATTTCGGCAAAAACCAGCAGTTCAGAAAATAAGCAGAAACCAGCAGCTACTGATTTGTGGCTGTTCTGAAAACTCCACCTATTCAAAACAACTCCAAAAATTGTGAAATTTTGCAGATTAGTCACAAATCATAAACTAAACAATTCTAAAAAATCAAATTTCAAAAATGATTAAAAAAAAAAATTTTAAAACGATGGGTTGCCTCCCACCAAGCGCTTAAGTTAACGTCGCGGCACGACGGATACCAACTTTACCGCTTTTCTCGCCATTTGGAGCTTTTGAATTGGGCACCTAACTTGGAATCAAGTTTGTGACCACGAGCAGTGGGGGGTGGTAAATATCTGATCACGCCAAGTAAAATATTGTTCATTCTACACTTCTTGGCTTTCAAGTGAGGAATGTCATTTTGCCTTGTTGAATTTTCAAATTGCAGAATATAAGGCTCTTGAACTTTTTGAACTATGACATCCTCTTTTTCCCCCGGATTGGGGTCAACACCAACCATATTGTACAGAACAATGGTTGACTCCCGTTCATTTTTTTCTTTGGCATTCCCAATAAACTCATCTTCATGATTTACCCTTTTATCTTGAGCATTGGGTAGTTCATAATGATTTGCCCGTGGAGGATTTTCTTCTTCTTTCATCAAACCAAGTTGGAGACTAGTTTCCAAGTACTCTTCAAAAGCTTTTTGGTTTTCATTACCCTCACCTAGTAGACACTCCATCATGAATTTGAACTCACCAATTTGGCCATGCTCACAATAAAAGTCATTACTAAACAAGTTTTCATGGAAAGATGCCATTTTTTTTTTATTTTTTTTATATAAAATAAAACACAGAAAACAACTACACAAATATTTACGGGTTCGGATCAAAGCAAGTTAGCTTATTTCCTAGATTAGCCAAAATACACCAATTGTTCCCCGGCAGCGGCGCCATTTTTGGTAACGTCCAAATCCACCCTATTAATTAGAATGGGCACGGTCGTATGCAAATATAATTTACCCAACTATGAGTCGGGGTCGAATCCCACAGAGAACAATATGTAGGTGATTTAAGCAGATTAGGAATTATCACTAACAATAGCTATGCCCGAACGCATCAATGGTTGTTTTTGATAAGGTTTTTATAAAATATGGAAATATAAATTCTAATCTACAAAGCAAGTAAATTGATCAATGGCAACAAGAATGGAAGAAGGGAAACTACTTCTCAAGTAACGATCCAATCTATTTCACGAATTGTAAATAATAGCAAGTTTATGTTATTTAGCCTCGGATAATGACTCTAAATTAACTTCTTCCGAAGATTAACTAGACTACCCAATTGAAGATCCCTCAAGCAATTAGGAGCATTAAGAACACCCGAATATGGCTACAAGTGGTATTGCCTATTCCTAGGTCAACTTCCATTAGATGAGGGTTAACGCCCCAAATTCATGTTAATTATTCTATCCCAACTCCGTTCTTCCTCTTCCGAGTTTCAAACAAAGTAAATGGGCGAGTTCAAAGGTTAGCTAATCCAATGAAAACATTCAAGAACAAGAATAATTAAAAAAGCAAAAACTTACTTGATTAAGAACAATGCAAATGAATAAATAAGCACAACAAGAGTATCAATCTTAATTGTCACCAAGAGATTTCCATCAATAAGGATTAAAAAGAAGAGAGAACATTTTTGTAGGAACCCTAGCCTCCAACTTGTGGGAGCTGCCAAAGATGATCTGATATTTTGCCCTAGTTTTCTATTTATATGAACTGGGATGGAAGGCATCGTCAAAATCCGAGTTCTGGTCGAAAACGCTGAAAAATCCTTCAATGCGATCGCGCCACGTCACTGCGCGATCGCGTGTAATTGCTTCGTTTACGAATCGCGAACGCGAGAAGAGGAACCGCGATCGCGCAGGGTCACGGACGCGCGTCACCGCGACCGCGTGAACTAACTGCGCGTTCGCGCAGTGTCACGGACGCGCGTCACCGCGACCGCGTGATCTTGCCGCGCAATCGCGAAGAGCAATATTTCGCGAAAATTTCCAGAACTTCCAGTTATCAAATGAATAAATAAGCACAACAAGAGTATCAATCTTAATTGTCACCAAGAGATTTCCATCAACAAGGATTAAAAAGAAGAGAGAACATTTTTGTAGGAACCCTAGCCTCCAACTTGTGGGAGCTGCCAAAGATGATCTGATATTTTGCCCTAGTTTTCTATTTATATGAACTGGGATGGAAGGCATCGTCAAAATCCGAGTTCTGGTCAAAAACGCTGAAAAATCCTTCAATGCGATCGCGCCACGTCACTGCGCGATCGCGTGTAATTGCTTCGTTTACGAATCGCGAATGCGAGAAGAGGAACCGCGATCGCGCAGGATCACGGACGCGCGTGACCGCGACCGCGTGAACTAACTGCGCGTTCGCGCAGTGTCACGGACGCGCGTCACCGCGACCGCGTGATCTTGCCGCGCGATCGCAAAGAGCAATATTTCGCGAAAATTTCCAGAACTTCCAGTTATCCCCAGTTTTGCAACTTTTTTGCTTGTTTTCCACACTTAGGCTCTAGGGACCTCGTATAACCTGAAACATGACAGAAACCACGTAAAATAATACAGACTTGCTTAAAAACAAGTAAAACTTATAGTTAAAAAGCATCGATTATGGTGTAAATTCACGCCACATCAATGGCTCAAAACAAAACTTAACATATCATAATAGTCAAAACATAATTCATAGAGGGAAGTCTCAAAGTCGAAGATCTCATATAGAAGTTCATCCAAAAAGAGAGCCCGATAGGACAAATTGGGCGTCTCGGGGTTAGCGGGCCCACCTCGAGTCAGATTGAGGTGGCGAACATAATTTACGAACATTTAAAGGCCAAAAGATCATATATAATGATTTCAAAGTGACCCGATCACATTTCGATAGGTTTCGAACATTTGGTTGCATTCTAGCCAAAATAGAGCCTTTAGGCTTCAATTGAATTGAATGAATAGTAGTCGTTTTGTAGATCGGGTTTCGAGGAGCAGAAATGCTCCGGAGGTTCCAATATCCACCTAACATACTAAGACATGCCAAACGAAGAAGTGGGAAGCTTTACATACCTTATGGACGTCTTATGCTTTCCTTAAAATCAAATCCCGTTTCGTCCAGAATCTGCAAATGGTCAAAGTTACCAATTAGAGATTCTTAGGCTTAAGATTTCCATTAACTTGATTTTTGTCTACCGAAATTTCGGCAGCATTTCCCCTATAAATCTAACACCCCCGAGAC
This sequence comes from Lycium barbarum, assembly GCF_019175385.1. NCBI lineage: Eukaryota > Viridiplantae > Streptophyta > Magnoliopsida > Solanales > Solanaceae > Lycium > Lycium barbarum. The sequence goes on along the minus strand of NC_083344.1, from coordinate 29,963,979 downwards.
TTAGCTCGGCTCAAAATACATCAACAATAACAACCCAAACATCATCAAACAACACAAACCATAATCAAGTCATTCTAGCTTCAAAGTCCTACCTTACTACACAAGTTGACAATCTTTCATTCAAACTTCACAATTCCAAACTTATATCCACATTATTGTATTCATTCACTCATACAAGATTATTCAATCACACCCCACATATATTCCAAATCATATACAAAGTTTCCCGAAATTCATTCCTTTCCATATTTCATTCAAAACATCAAAAATTACGACGAACGTTCTAACTCTCATTGTTTCACTCCAAATTCATTAACATCAACCATAAGTCACATTTAAAGTCTTTAGTATCAAAGATATACAATGATATACGCAAATATACAAAAGGTATACACTTTCCCGTAATGATCCGAAATCCTTTTCCAACGCCAATTCAATTCCTTAAACGTTCATTTACGATATAAAGGTCGCAACGACACATTGAACAAACTAAACAAGATCAAACTCAAACTTCTTTCTCCTTCTTAGGGCTCACGGCCACTATGCAAAACACACACACACACACACACGGCTTCATTCACACATCAAAGTTACGGGATTCTCGCCTATTATTAATCCTTAACATATTCATACCAATTCCATAACATTAAAGTAACAAAATTCTTACCTTTTCTTGAAAATCCGACTTGTCGCAAACGTGATTCTTCCTCCAAATAAATTGTATCACGTTGAAGAGCGTCTTGCGCTTGCTATAACTACAACAAGGACACGATTTTTAGGATTAAAACAAGGCTAGAATTTTTTTTTCTTTCTCTCTTTCTCAAGCTCGGCCGAGAGCTATGCTAGGAGTATTGTTCAATTTTTTTTTGTGTTTGGTATGGCTTCTTGATAATTACAAGGGAAGATATGGATATATATCAACTAAGGGTCATGTGAAAATCACATGACCACTTAATGAGGGGCTTGGGCCTTGCCTTGTGGCCGGCCACCCCATTGGACTTGGGCCTAAATTTTGTTCCAATTTTCTTGGCCCAATTCATTAGAAGTCCCGTTTTGTAATTCCCGAAACTAATTTCCGAAATTCCAAATTTACCCTCGGCCTTCCCCAATGTCTTAGCACCAATAATTTCATAACCAGCATAGTCATATCTACTAAAATCAAAATATTTCCTCATAACACACAAGTCTTAATTATTTCTCGATTTCCAATTATACGAAAACACGGAACATAACAATAATGATAAGGAGCCAAAGAAGAATGGAGGTTAGTTTAAGTCTCAATTAGTCATTGGTATAAGAGAGCCAAGGACTTAAGAAGAAAGCATACTCGTATTGAAAGGAAATTACGATTAAGTAGGATTTTATCTTAGTTCCATGTCTATGAGTTTATTTTGTAATTATGTTAATATTGAGAGAGGATATTGGAGGAAAAGTTCAAATATGAATATGATGATATTGTAAGGAATTAAGGAGTCCGACCAAGGAATTAAAAGGAGATGATATGGTATGTATATAAGGTCAACCAGTACAAAGAGGGATAATCTAAAATTGCACCAGAGAAGCGAGCAAAGAAAGGTGCCATATCTGAACAAGAGAGTTTATCTACTAGTAGAGAAATAAAGAGCAAGTAAAAAGGGTACAACAATTAAGAATACTCGCAAGATCAGCGGAGAGCCGTAGCGATTATGAGACAAGATCACCTTAATGGGAACAAGATGATAACTGAATATCAGCTGACCATTGGTTACATATAAAAGGGCATCAGGATATGAAACTAATGAATGAGTTCGACAAAGAGTTAGGTGAACATGAAAGAAGACTGATGAACTCATATTATAAGAGATGAAGATCAGGGTCTAAAGGAGGACAACCATTTTAAGAAATCAATGATAACATCATAAGCTCAAAAACTACAACATTCGAGGACGAATGTTTTTAAGGGGGGAAGGATGTTACACCCCATACTTGCAGAGAAGCACTTATCAAATTTGAGCATAAGTATGTTGAACTATGGCTAAGTAAAACAACTTTGGAGTATAAGGGACGATGCATTATTAAGTATATTTTATGAGTAAAGGATGCATATGAGGAATTTCGGAATGTCCTATAAGGAATTGAGTGGAAGGAGCTTACTTGGTATGAATTTGGAAAAGATAAGCATTATTTTGAACAACAAAGTGTGAGCCAACTTTAGGAAAGAATATCTTTTATTATATGAGGAGATTTGAAGTAAAGCAAAAGCCTAAATTGAAGTTCATGAAGTCTGCTTTCCAACGCAACACACCGCTCATCGATATGATGTTGTAGTAGAGAATTATGGACGTTACAAGTCAGGCTGGCAAAGCAGAAACGCGCAGCTACAGTGCGCGGAAATTTCTAGGTTGGTGCAAACCGACCCTAGAACAATATATAAAGGGGATTTACCCCTTATTTTCATTCAATATCCTCCCCAAACCTTCCCTAACCCCCTAGAACATTCTCCCAACTTCTTCCATAAAACCTTTAGCCCAAATCAAGTGAAAACCCCAAATTTAGGCTCGGGAAGCGTATAAGGTCTTGTAGTTCTTGTTCTAAACAACGAATCTCGTTGAATGAAAGGAGGCCACCGAAGATAAATAAGATTCCAAGTTTTTCCAACCTTGATGGAGGTAAGGATACTCTCTATTATTGATATTATGAATTGTATTATGAAAATTTAGTTGTTAAAGCTTCATAAAGTCTAGTGATTGGTCAAGATATTGGGAAAACATCGTGTCGGATATTTTATTGAGTATATTATTGTTGATGATGTTGTAGTGCATATTGGTATTGCTATTGTTGTTGTTTTGTTGGTACTGTGAATTCGGGCTAGGGATATAAAGAGGGGAGATGCTGCCCGAATTTCGGCAGCTTCTACAAGGATTTAGTTTGAAGGCGTAAGACAAGCATGTGACGATAAGCCTACCAATCATATGAACTCTCTTGAATGTAAGATTTACGAGCATGGGAGGACAAGCGTTAGGTAGCTAAAGTTAAGGAGACCGAAAAGGTATGTTAAGGCTAAATCCCTTTCTTTCTAAAGGCATGATTCTTTTCTTATGAACCCATACATGACTTCTATAATATCCTATTTCCCCAAAGCTAGAAGTTCATGATTCTCAAAATTCTTATGATACTAGAGATAGATGTTTTATACGATGATAATAATGATGACTGTAATTCCATTTTTAGAGATTCCAAAGTTTACAGTCTTGATGCTATTATGAGATTATTGAGTTTATTTCATGAATTTCTTGATTTTATTCATCGTTGTTGATCTCACCTTATGATAATTGTTCGTTCAAGGTGAGATATAGTGATGATGATTGCTCTATAATATAAATCGGAGGTTACCGACCTTACGTCACTCTGATAGAATTGTAGCTTTTAATTGGGATCTCATGCATGCTTCGTATATATGTAAGTATTTTTTCACATCGTGCCTGAATGGCCGGGATGACACCACTACGGTGGGCGGCTTATGGATAATGATAATAACACCGTGCCTACATGGCCGGGAAGACACAACTAGTGGGCGGCGTGCGATGGTTACCTCGAATGCGGGCTAATGATGATATTATGTTTGATATGCAGGAAAAGTGTTTTCTTTAAAAAGCTAAGCATGCATGATATCTGTCTTACGAGGCAATCAAATGTACAGGTTATATCTTTATCTTATATTATGTTCCATACCTCTTGTTATGTTGTTATTCATGCCTTTCATGCTCAGTACATTATTCGTACTAACGTCCTTTTATTTGGGGATGCTACATTCATGCCCGCAGGTAGGCAAGGAGATGGATCAGATCTGTAGGTTCTTTATCAGCGGATTCTCAGGAGCACTCCACTTACTTCGGAGCTGCAGTCTATTGGTATTGGCCTTTACGGTCACTTGTATTCTATGTAAAGGCTCATAGATATGTGTACAGTTAGATGTTTCATAACCCTACAGGTTCATATTGTTGTATGATTTTTTGGCAGCCTTTTCGGCTTGTGATGATGAGTATAATTGTTGACGATTATATAGAAATGTATCGTTATCCTGTGGTATATTCCCTTACAGATCATGACACCCATGAGCTATCTTTGTGGTTCACCTAGATATGATTATGATATGCATGTTCAGATGTGCTCGGTAGGTTAGCTTCGGGTGCCCGTCATGGCCCTCTGGTTGGGTCATGACACCTATAGCGTGGAGAAGTTAGCTAAGATGTGTATTTGGGGTATTGTGAGATTACATGGGGTTCCTATTTCTGTTGTATCTGATCGGGGTACTATCTTCACCTCCCAATTTTGGTGGGCATTTCACGTGGGGTTGGGTACCCGATTGGATCATAGTACAGCCTTCCATCCCTAGACCGATGGCCAGTTTGAGCGGACTATTCAGGTGCTCGAGGACATGTTGAGAGCGTATGTTATTGATTTCAGTGGTCATTGGGATCAACACCTACCCTTGGTAGTGTTTGCGTACAATGATAGTTATCATTCAAGTACTGGCATTGCGCATTTTGAAGCCTTATATGGTAGGAGATGTAGATATCCGATTGGTTGGTTTGATGGGTTCGAGGCTCAACCTTGGAGCACAAATCTATTGAGAGAGTCCTTGATAGGGTGAGAGTTATTCAGGTCAAGCTTTTGGCAGCTCAGAGTCGACAAAAGATGCATGCGGACCGGAAGGTTTGGGATTTGAAGTTTGCTATAAGTGACCAGGTTCTATTGAAGGTTTCACCCATGAAGGGTGTTATGAGGTTTGGTAAGAGGGGAAAGCTGAGCCCCAGGTACATTGATCCATTTGATATTGCGGATTGTATCAGTGATATAGCTTATGAGTCAGCATTGCCGTCAGGCTTGGCGGGAGTTCGTCTGGTCTTTGAAGTTTCGATGCTAAAGAAGTACCATGCCGACGGTACCTACATTATCCGTTGAGATTCTATATTGCTTGATGAGAATTTGACTTATGAGGAGGAGACTATCGCGATCTTGGATAGGCAGGTTCAGAAGTTGAGGTCAAAGGAAATTGTTTCCGTGAAGGTGCAATGGAAGCACCATCCTGTGAAAGAGGCTACTTGGGAAACCGAGTCCGACATGCACAGCCGATATCCCCAATTTTTCACTGATTCAAGTATTTCTCTACTTTCCTTCTTTTCTTCGCTCGAGGATGAGCGACGGTTCAATTAGTATCTGATGTAACAGCCCTTTGGTCGTTATAGTCTTTTTGGTATTTTTGGTATTTTTGCCTATTCCCGAGTATTGATTAGCTCACTTTTGACCCGAGGGGACCGTTGAGACGCTTCTCGAGGTGTCTAGACCGGATTCGAACAACTTTTGGGATATATAGGCTTTAAGTGAAAAATGTTTGACCTAAAGTTGACTTTAGGGTAAACGGACCCTTTTCAGAATTTCATTGATTATGAGAGGTCCGGATGGTCGTTTAGTACTTGGGTGTGTATTTAGTTCATTTCCCAATGCACTTGGATGCATTTCGGGACTTGGGTTGGGAAATTAGAATTAAGGCATCGGGGTTGACTCGGTCAACGTGACTTCCGTTGGGAATTTTTAGACCGCGGGCTCGTTCATAGCACATTTTTATGTGTGTGTATATGTATGGTGTGTGAGTAGATGGCCTCGGGAACTAGTCAAAAAATCAGATCGAATTGAGGAATTCGGGAATTTTTCTGGTGTCTTGTGCCCGCTTTGGCGGCACCAGTACCACGACACCGGTACCGCTGGGGCTGTAACCTTGCTGCTGAAGCGGTCCATGCGTTTTAGGCTTGACCGCTGGGGCGGCGCCGCTAAGGCGGGTGACGGGCAGTTAGTAGCATTAATAAAGTGTTAAAAGCCCTTAGACCTACATTATGTCCCATTGCGATATTTAACTCGAGGGAACGGTTCTTAAGGATATTTGGAGGATAATCTTGGATGTAAATCTTTCTTATTTCTTCACTCTTCCTTTAACCATAATTGTTATACCTCATATTTTTGTACGTTGGACTATTCGTAAGCTTATTGACATGAATTAAAGGACAGGATTACTTTGGACATGAAATAAGGGCTTTTAATTCCCGATTTTTAATAAGTGCACGATTGCTTGTAAAATTCAATTGGTGTAGAAATATTAATGGAGATTAGGAATTAATTAAGATTAATTAAGTTAGCTAATTAGGAAATTAAGTGGTCGCCACCGAATTAAAATAATAATAAATAAAAGTGATGAGTCATTATAGTGGGACACGTGTCCTATAGATAGAATACATATAAATACCTATGTTGATGACTAATGTTAGTCATATAATTCATTTGCAATTGCCATTCTAATTGAGAGAAAGAGAGCTTCCATGCCATGGAAACTCACGGCCATGGCAGATTTGGAGCAGCTCACGGCCAGCTTCTGTGGTAAAAAAAAAAAAATTATCTCCTAACGTCAAGAAGGCGGCAACCTAGGGGTGTTGAAGTGAGGAAGAAGAAGTGGTGCGAATTGAGCAAGTTATTATAGGATCTGTCCTAATCAATTCAAGGTAAGATTTCTTCATCTTGAAATGTAATTGGAGTTAAAGATGTTGTAATGGAAAGATTAAAATTGTATTAGACGAAATTGGAAGTAAGAAATTGCATGAATTCATTGGTATTAGGAGTTGAGTTGAATTGGATTTGTTTCGATTTAATCGAGTTTAATTTGTTGTTGCTGTGGTTGATTGTGTGATGAAAGTTAAGGAATTATGATAATTAAGGTTGTAGTTGTTATGTGGAATTGTTGAAATAAGAATTGGACTAAATGTTCATAAAGTTGTGGGCTGTTCTTGTTGAGTTGAAAGATTAAAAGTGTGCTTTTATGTTCATGTGTTGTTGTTCTTGTTGTTGTCGTGTTGTTGGTGATGTGGCTCCTAAATTTGGAGGAAAGAAGTGTATAACGTATCGTATACAAAGCGTATGTTGGCTTGTTTGGTGTATAATCTTATATGTTAATTATTTGGATTGGAAAAGGATTAACAAAAGGTTATTGGGTTGTTTGAGTTGTTTATGGGCTGGATTTTAAGGATTTGATATGAATATTTCTATTATTGTTGTTGTTGGTATTGCTGTGATAACAGGAGATTAATTGGAAGTTCGGGTTAGGCGAGTTATATAGAGGAAATGCTGCCCGATTTCCCTTAGGTTCTTAACTAATCAAAATACTAATCGAGAAGTGTGAACTAAGAAATGATTCCTATAAATGATTGGTTGTAGATTTATAAGCTGGAAAATCGTAGTTTATTATCAATAGTATTACTTTCATATTAAATAGGCTAAAGGAGCGACGAAGTAAGCTTGAATACGGTTGATCTACGACAGGTATGTAAAGCTAACCCCCTTCGTTCTTTTTGGCATGATTTACATGAAGTGAACAAACGATGAATGTGTAAGCTCCTATTCTTAGAGACACTGAGGTGGTTAATGTTCTTGATCTCCATAAGTTATTTCATATTGTCTCGATACGTGTCTATGGTTCCTGAAGTTCCTTTTGACATAATTCATAATGACGTTCGAGGGATATTTGATATGACTGTCTTCGTTGATAGTCAAGTGTTAGTTCATTCTACCTATTCTATTGAGTCTCAGATGATGATTTGATTTGCATATGGTTACTCACTACTCTGCTCGTGCATACTGTTATTATATCTTTCACCAAGTCAAGGGCCAGGTATGTTCTCGTGCACAGTTTCACTGCATTGTTCACCGAGTCCCTCACTAGAGGGCCGGGTACGGTATATATATATGATGATGTGATGATATGATGATGTGATTATGGCACCAAGGATGGCATATGATGACTTTATTCACCGAGTCCCATAATGGGCCGGGTATGATAAATGATATTGACATGCATGAGTTACATTTCATAAGGCAAGTGTAATGGTATCTTTGATTGACATACTTGTCTCCTGTAATCCCTATTTCAGTCATGATCCTCTTTATTGTATTTCATTCTTTATATACTCATTACATATCTCGTACTGACCCCCCTTTCTTCGGGGGGCTGCGTTTCATGCCCGAAGGTACAGATACTCGATTTGGTGATCCTCCAACTTAGGATTTCCACTTAGCTATCTTGGAAAGCTCCATTGTTCCGGAGCCTAAGCTTTTGGTACAGTTCTTTTGATGTATATATACGTTTATCTAGGGGTACGGCGGGGCCCTGTCCCGTCATATTTCACTATCGATACTCTTAGAGGTCTTTAGACATATGTGTGGGTTGTGTATAAGTTTGTTCAGTTGTGTCAATACGATGTGCTATGGATATTAACATGTAGTGGCAGCCTTATCGTCTTGCATATGATATTGATATGTAGTGGCAGCCTTGTCGGCTTGCGTATCATATTATGTTTTGATTAGTTGTGACTCTTCAGGAGACAGGTTGTCTGAGTATGTATATATATGATGACGTTATGAACCTTTGGAGTTCTTATGCAAGTTTCTATATTGTTTCATAGATTCGGTTTGACTATATCTAACAGGTATGTATATGAGTGTACAACTCGGGCACTAGTCATGGCCCATGGGGTTGGGTCGTAACAGAAGTGGTATTAGAGCAGTTCCTCCTCGGAGTGTCAACAGACCGTGTCTAGTAGAGTCTTGTTTATCGGTGTGTTGTGCACCACATCTATAAACAGGAAGCTACAGGACATTTAGGATGTTATCTTTCCTTCTGTCTTAGATCGTGCGATAGAGCCTGAATCTAGGAAAGATTGTTTCTGACCTCTTTTCTTGTAGGTCGGTGCAGATTGGCGAGAGATCAAGAGGTCAGCTTCAGATGGTGGGGGTGATAAGAAGGCCCCTAGGGTATGTTCAGGACCGTAGGCTCCAGGACCTAGCAGGAGGAGCCTCAGTTATTCTATCGAGACTGACCTCTCGGAGGACCCAACGACAATTCCTCCAGAGTTTCTGCTATCCAAGGAGGCGGAACCCGAGGCCGTACCAGTTGCTCCTATGGCAGAGCACCACGTTAGACCGGCTACCCCCGTAAGTATTACAAATTACCCCAGCCCCCTATCTTGGTCGTCGGTAAACTAGGAGTTTCCCGGTTATCTACATTCCCCGGACTCAGATGAGGAAGATGATGAAGGCCAGACAAGTAGATGGCGGGCAGATGATGACGAGGAGCACACTTCACCTTATAGATCACCAAATCAGACTAGAGACCAATCGACTACAGGTATATGAGACTTTATTGAAATTTCCTATATATATGCATTTGCTATGGATTATTACCTAATAGCGACGAGCGGAAATCAAAGGGGCCGACAACCAAGTATTTATGAGTAACATCGACCAAGGTGTTCTCATCACCATGGGAATTTTGAAATCTAGGATGGAAAGTAGTTATGCATACAGGTGAAAGTTGGATATCAAGGTTTCATAATGAGAATTTGTATATACAGAATGGCAAACTGGCCATCATCAAGGTAAGTTATTGTCAGTATAGTAAGGAAATGGATTGAGTGTATATATGTTGTTGATAAGGTCAGTTATAAGGTGCGCACAGAAGAAGCTAAAGGAATCAGTAACGGTAAGAAGAATATATGTTAGATATAGTGTGAATGTTGCAGGTATGACTGAAACCTGCAGCTAAAGATTGAAAGGGAAAGTAAACAGGAAAGTATAACAGGTATAGTTTGAGTTGAACATACGAGGTAAGTTCATCATTTTCATACTGTTGTTGATGTGGGGAGCCCTATGTGGCTATGATATGATATGATATATATATGTATATGGGTTGGTCCTGTGAGGCATTGTTGGTTTGTCCTGCGTGCAGGTTTTGGGGTAGTAAGAAATATAGAGGAAACTCTGCCAAAATTTTCCTAGAAATAAAAAGAGAATGAGATATAAGTTCGTAATATTCTTGAAAGGTCGTGTCAATGGTAATTATGAGGTTGAGATCAATATGGTAAAAAGGAAATGTTAGGACAATTTTGAAGGGCTTGTGATAATAAAAGATGATTTAGAAAGGGCTAGCAAATCTTAACAGGACGTTTTATTGAGGTATCGAGTGAACTGATAAGTAGGGATAAATTATGACGAGTTTACATTAAAAAGGAGTAATAGTATGATTGAGATAAAAGTACGGAGGAGGAAGAGTTATGACAAATATGAAGGTATTGATAAGATAGCTTGTGAGATATTAAGGATAAGATTGATCAAAAAGGGTGAAAAGTTAAGTACGCCTACTCCACAGAGTGTAGTTAAATTATAGTAAGAATCGTGAACATGGTTAAGAAATGTTACACCATAGGATTGATTATGAACAGGATATTATGTGAATACAATAAGGATTGTTAGGAAAATGCGTAAAGCCTAGTGAGGAAGTGACTAAGAGATAGGATGCGATCTATGCGACTAAAGTATAAAGGCAAATGTGAAATGGAAAGGTAAGATATAGAACGAATAGAAAGACTTATGAAGTTCTTTTATAGGGAAGGTTCAGAATACAAATTATATGATAACGGAAATGAAAGCGAGCACAAGAAAAGAAGGAATTAATTGAAAGAAGGGAATAAGAAGGAAGTGAGTGAGATGACAGTGCAATAATAGGTTACGGCATTTATAGCCGAGAACATGAGTAATATAAGTGACAGAGTTGTGAAAGACCAAACTACAGAAAGATGAGCAACGAAGCAGAATGAGTGCCAAAAAATGACTGGTATGATAAGGAAAAATAGGGATGAACAGAATACGCTTTAAATAAGAAAGGGATTATGCAGAAGTAGTGTTTTCCGAGGGGTACGGAGGTAGCATGAGATTCCTCGTGTACAGAATAACAGATGGACATAGACTGGAGAAATGGTAAGAGAATTAAAAAGGAAACACCTAGGATAGAGGTGATTAATTGAGTACGAGTATAGAATAAAAGGGATACATATAGCTATGAACTTAAAGGTGCAGTACGAAGACAAGGTGGTAAGATAAGACCATTAGTAAGACGAATTTGATATGATTTTGAGTAAGTTAGAAGTTAGCATTGGGTAGACGACAAGAGTGAAAGAGCATAAGGCATAAGGGAGTGCTGCGTATATATGACTTCACCTCGGAAACAGTGAAATCCTTAAAGGACAGGGACTGTAGGTTGAGGAACAAATGATGTATTGTAAATTTATTAGAGGAAATAGATGATATCCGTTGGGATAAAGATACTGTTGTAAGAGAGCTTGGGACACTTATCATCAGGATATAAGTGCTACCTAATTGAGAGTTTGGAATGACTATAAGTACTAATTAATTACTGATTTGAGTAAGTGGAATGCGGCCTTGGATAAGTTGCTACATGGGTTGCATTACTTGAGTACAGATGGTCAGACGAGATTTTATACTATATGTAGAAAGGTTCTCGTCGCGTCGCGATTTTGTTAAGGTTTCGTACGTGGATAATCAAAATCATAAATCATAAAGAAAAGATATGGGTATGGTACAGTGAGCCAAGCGAATGAAAAAAAAGGGAGATCAGATGAATTTGAAGATTGGAAATAGTGGCGTAGAGCGGAATATAAACAGGTGAGGGTATAAGTACACCCTAAAGGGGGGAAGCAGGTGAGAGAAGTGCAAGTGTAAGATGGAAATGATTAACGCTGTAATATATTTGATATGGATGCTTAAACTTCAAGTGAGATCCCTTGTTGAAACAAGTTAGTAAGATCTGAAGGCCAGCGATAAACAGATAGCAGTCAGGATGGTATTTGAGACAAGACCAAGGATCATTTGTAAAGATCTTGTATGATATGACATTAGCAAGTGGGTGAATGGTCAAAAGAAAGAGTACGACAAGAGAATGGTAACGAGTCACTTAAGAGATATTATAAAGGATAGCTACGCTATACTGGGTTAAAGGCTAAGATGTTGGCAATAGAGTTGTTCGCCAACGATATTGCGACTTATAAGTAGTAAGGAGAAGGGATAGAGAATGTCCTATAATAGGATATGAGAAAAATCAAAGGATGAATCAAAGGAAAGGAGTATGACAAGATAGGCTGCGAGTTGTACGAATGAAATATCTAAGGCAGAATGAATCAGGAGAAGGAAAGGCTATGACTAAGATTGGATATGTTTTATATAAGTTGTACAAGAATACCTACCTACGAATATTTGTAAACTAAGGATGAGATCAAGTGAGTACTTGATAAGAAGGGTAAGGATTCAGTAATAACAATGCGGTTGTGATATTTCGGATACATTGAGGGAAGGCATAAGATGGTCTGAGCTAGATTACCGAGATAGGACTGGTACTGAGGGCGAATAGGACATGACCATTGTTGAGTCTCGATACTGATTGAAAGGTAGAAGAGAGGAATGCATGGTAAAGCATAAAGACTACCGAAACGACGCTGAGGTATTTCTTGTGCTAATTCGAGCACCGGTGCATATTCTTGTAAAGATTGCAACATAATTTGTGATAGAGAAACTAAGAGCAAATCTGATTAAAGAGGCGCAATGGAAGGGTTTGAATTAAAGATAAAGAAACGATGCGAGATAATATGCTTAAAGTGTTAGAAGTTGGATTAAGGGAAATGATTTAAGCACGACGATCATAACAACCGGGGTATGGGATGACAGTGAATATATATGTCAAATCAAAACTTCTTTCTGAACTATACCAGTTAACGATAGTCAGATCACAGAGCAGCGGTATAAAGTTATTATATGAGGAAACTCCCGCGCTACTTGATATCCAACTCTAAGGATTGAGATTAAGAGCTAAAAAATAGTGTGACAGTTAAAGCCCTTTTAAAGAAGTCGAGGAGTAATTTATGAGGTCGAAGATTCCAGAATATGGACTGTACGGTAGAGCAATGTAAGGTTATTGAAGTAGAATAATGTTACACCTACGAAAGGTCTACAGGTTACCGGAGGCATGAAATACTCCAGGGATTGTCAAATCTAATACCTCGACGAGGGACGTGTACGCGTGAGAGGTAAGATGAAGTGAACGATACATCTTAAAAGAGTAACTATAGAAGAATAAAGTCTCAAGTTAAGACTACGTGCACCAGGGAGAGAGTCAGATTTCAGCAGAAGAGCTCGCAATACAACCGTCAACCAACTGCGAAATGAAAAGGAGAGTAAAGACAACGACGTGGAATTACCACCTCGAAAGGCAAGAGAAAGAACAAATATTATGGACATGGTTACTGAGAGAGCTGGTGTGTGTTATAATAAAGTGAAGGGATCGACCAATAAAGAGGCATGTGAAAGGCATAATTCAGTAAAAGAACGTTTAAGGAAGTATTGGGAGTGCATGATTAGTTTAACATTCAAGGACGAATGTTCCAAAGGGGGGAAGGATGTTATACCCTGTATTTTTATACGTCGGACTATTCGTAAGCTTATTGACATGAATTCAAGGACAAGATTACTTTGGACATGAGATAAGGGCTTTTAATTCTCGATTTTTAATAAGTGCATGATTGCTTGTAACATTCAATTGGTGTAGAAATATTAATGGAGATTAGGGATTAATTAAGATTAAGTAAGTTAGCTAATTAGGAAATTAAGTGGGCCCCACCGAATTAAAATAATAATAAATAAAAGTGATGACTCATTATAGTGGGATAGGTGTCCTATAGATAGAAAACATATAAATACCTATGTTGATGGCTAATGTTAGTCATATAATTCATTTTCAATTGCCATTCTAATTGAGAGAAAGAGAGCTTTCATGCCATGGCAACTCACGGCCATGGCAGATTTGGAGCAGCTCACGGCCAGCTTCCATGGTAAAAAAATAATTTATCTCCTAACGTCAAGAAGGCGACAACCTAGGGGTGTTGAAGTGAGGAAGAAGAAGTGGTGCGAATTGAGCAAGTTATTATAGGATTTGTCCTAATCAATTCAAGGTAAGATTTCTTCATCTTGAAATGTAATTGGAGTTAAAGATGTTGTAATGGAAAGATTAAAATTGTATTAGACGAAATTGGAAGTAAGAAATTGAATGAATTCATTGGTATTAGGAGTTGAGTTGAATTGGAGTTGTTTCGATTTAATCGAGTTTAATTGTTGTTGCTGTGGTTGATTGTGTGATGAAAGTGAAGGAATTATGATAATTAAGGTTGTAGTTGTTATATGGAATAGTTGAAATAAGAATTGGATTAAATGTTCATAAAGTTGTGGGCTATTCTTGTTGAGTTGAAAGATTAAAAGTGTGCTTTTATGTTCATGTGTTGTTGTTCTTGTTGTTGTCGTGTTGTTGGTGATGTGGCTCCTAAATTTGGAGGAAAGAAGTGTATAACGTATCGTATACAAAGCGTATGTTGGCCTGTTTGGTGTATAATCTTAGATGTTAATGATTTGGATTGGAAAAGGATTAAGAAAGGTTATTGGGTTGTTTGAGTTGTTTATGGGCTGGATTTTAAGGATTTGATATGAATATTTGTATTATTGTTGTTGTTGGTATTGCTGTGATAACAGGAGATTAATTGGAAGTTCGGGTTAGGCGAGTTATATAGAGGAAATGTTGCTCCATTTCCGTTAGGTTCTTCACTAATCAAAATACTAATCGAGAAGTGTGAACTAAGAAATGATTCCTATAAATGATTGGTTGTAGATTTATAAGCTGGAAAATCGTAGTTTATTAACAATAGTATTACTTTCATATTAAATAGGCTAAAGGAGCGACGAAGTAAGCTTGGTTACGGTTGATCTACGACAACTATGTAAAGCTAACCCTTCTTTCTTTTTGGCATGATTTACATGAAATGAACAAACGATGAATGTGTAAGCTCCTATTCTTAGAGACACTGGGGTGGTTAATGTTCTTGATCTCCATAAGTTATTTCATATTGTCTCGATACGTGTCTATGGTTCCTGAAGTTCCTTTTGACATAATTCATAATGACGTTCGAGGGATATTTGATATGACTGTCTTCGTTGATAGTCAAGTGTTAGTTCATTCTACCTATTCTATTGAGTCTCAGATGATGATTTGATTTGCATATGGTTACTCACTACTCTGCTCGTGCATACTGTTATTATATCTTTCACCGAGTCCCGGGCCGGGTATGTTCTCGTGCACAGTTTCACTGCATTGTTCACCGAGTCTCTCACTAGAGGGCCGGGTACGGTATATATATATAATGATATGATGGTATGATGATGTGATGATATGATGATGTGATTATGGCGCCAAGGATGGCATATGATGACTTTATTCACCGAGTCCCATAATGGGCCGGGTATGATATATGATATTGACATGCATGAGTTACATTTCATAAGGCAAGCGTAATGGTATCTTTGGTTGACATACTTGTCTCCTGTTATCCCTATTTCAGTCATGATCCTATTTATTATATTTCATGCTTTATATACTCAGTACATATCTCGTACTGACCCCCCTTTCTTCGGGGGCCTGCGTTCATGCCCGCATGTACAGATACTCGATTTGGTGATCCTCCAGCTTAAGATTTCCACTCAGCTGTCTTGGAGAGCTCCATTGTTCCGGAGCATAGACTTTTGGTACAGATCTTTTGATGTATATATACGTTTATCTAGGGGTACGGCGGGGCCTTGTCCCGTCATATTTCGCTATCGATACTCTTAGAGGTCTGTAGACATATGTGTGGGTTCTGTATAAGTTTGTTCAGTTGTGTCTATACGATGTGCTATGGATATTTGTCACGACCCAACCCCGTAGGCCGTGACTAGTGCCCGAGTTGGACACTCATATTATCTATTAACTGTAGTCATTTGCAATTAGCATGTCATGATCTCATTTGTACTTAAAAAAAAATAGGACATTATTTTTAAGCTGTCAAGTTTTGTTTGTCTTAGGCACCTATCTCCTGAGGAGTTTGACTTTTTAAACAACAACATATATATACATATATATATATATATTCCTACGCAAGCCGACAAGGCTGCCACGATATACAAAATAACAAACATACATACATATGCAAGCCGACAAGGCTGCCATTACGAATGGGTACGCCCCAAACATAAGTCATAGACGTAAAACGCATCAACAACTACAAACAGACCCACACCGATGTCCACAGACCTCTAAGAGTAATGACCGTATCATATGGCGGGACAGGGCCCCGCCGTACCCGAATAAACACTTATATATACAACAAAGGAAGTTATACCACAAGCTAGGCTCCGGAACAAAGGAGCAGTCCAAAATAGTTGAATAGGTATCCTAAGCCGGCGGATCTCCAAAACGAGCGTCTGTACCTGCGGGCATGAACGCAGCCCCCCGAAGAAAGGGGGTCAGTACGGAATATGTACTGAGCAGGTAAAGCTTGAAACATAATAATAGACTTATATTGAGACAAGGTATGTAGGACTCAATGCAACAACCAGAATTTTCATGAAACTTGCCTTTGAACATATTCCATCTATGTAATTCTCATATCAATGTCATTATAGTGTTTTGTAATCAAAACTGCATAATCATTCTGTATATAACATATATATCGTGTCCCGGCCCTTTAATGAGGGACTCGGTAATTATAATCATAGAATCATAAATATAAACATGTACGTGTCCCGGCCCTTTAATGAGGGACTCGGTAATAAGGAATATATGCCCTCCTGGCCGCCATCTCCATACCATAATATCATCACATTATCATATCATCATATCATCATATATATATATATAACGTGTCCCGGCCCTTTAATGAGGGACTCGGTGAATAATGTAGTAAACATGCGCATGAAAACGTGTCCTGGCCCGGGACTCAGTGAAGGATATAGCGGTAAGCACGAGCAGAATAATGAGCAACCACATATATGCAATTCATCTTTTTAGACTCAATGGATAAGCAACTAACCAGCTCTAAAGTGTCAAAATAATATTCATATTCAATTCATTTTAAGTCTCATAACAAACTATTACAAGAAACGTTTCAGATTTCATGTACATGTATCACTTTAACATGATGTAGCTTTTAAAAGTCAAGTATGTCTCTAGTTGTGCAATTCTTTAAGAATAGGAACTTTCATGCATTATTCATTAGTCACTCATATTGTAGGCACATGACAACAACCTTAATAAAATATAGAATCATAAGTCATACATGGAACTAGAGAATAGAATTTACCTCAAGGTTCATATCGTTTCATACTTACGTCTAGGACATGCCAAACGAAAGAAGGAATAGGCTTTACATACCTTTAGCGTTTAGTCGTATTATAACTTGTACTTGCTGCCCAAAAACACTTATCCTATATCAAGATATCAAGAGCTACAATTAGTCTACGAGGGAATTCAATACGTACTTTAACGTCAACAATCCATTTCAAACATTTAGACGACGTTTCGTTCGCATTCAAATCAACTACATACAACCACCCCAACATCAATAATCATATGTTCAATACCAATCCGGACAGCCCACATAACATTCCAAATAGCCCACATTCACAACATTCCATAACGATTCACATACGGCTACTACATTCTCAAGTTACTCCTAATAATCCGTAGCCTTAACGTTTTCGTGTAACAACTTTACAACAACCCAAACAACGTAAATACAATATATATTCTTAACTATCATTAGTATTTCCAATTTAAAGAATACAACATGTCCAAAACAGTTCCTAACCACAACACGTCCAAAACAGTCCCTAATCAACAACACGCCTAAAACAGTCCCTAACCAACAACATAAAGGTGCCCGGAATTCTTGCAAACGTTTACGAACATACCAAGCAAACCACATATGATTCTTACACATTATTTCATGTCTTCATTTCATATAATTTCAGTAAAATACGACCAGCAGTCACACGATAAATATATCACCAAATTCGTACGCAAACAACTACCTTGTCGACACAAAAACCTTACAACGACAACAACATGTTTAATGACATTACTTTCATGATTCTTGGAACTGTTTTAGCATCATTTCCATTCTTACAACAGCCCACAATTCATATCAATTTCAACTTGAATCATTATGCTTCACTTCCACTAAACGTTCATAATAAGAATCAACACTCAACACATACAATTTCACCTCTAGCACTAAAACAGTCCACTGTTTTGGACTGCTTGTATGCTTCAACATAATTAATTTCTTTAGCACCTTAATTCACATATTTAACATGCATACAATACACCACAATGTCCATAACAACAACAATCAAAATGTGGCACAAAACAGTCCATAATCTCCCCTAAAACAGTCCTTTTACACGGCTTTAACACTAGTACAACAACTTCATGATTTTCATCCTTTTATCCAAACTACAACACATTCAATCCATTTCCAATACATGTACAAGAAGATTAGACATGATTTCATTAGAGTCTTCAACCCATGGCTCACTTTAATTTTTAGAAGAACAGTCCAATATCCAACATGCCACATCACAAACAAACTTCTACAACCTTTGTTCATTTACTTATGTTGATACATATCCAATTCATCAACAATACAAGCAAAATGAAATCAACCATGACTTCGCCAATACTCATGGATAACTCTCTACTTCAACTACAAAAACAATCCAACAACAATCATGCATGAACTATACATTCAAATCGTCATGAAACACAAGAACAATAAGCATTCTTACCTTACAATCTTGTTCTTCACTTTGGACGAATTTTCAACACTATTGAGGTGCTTCACTTCTTGGTTTCGTTTCAACAACTACTACATATTCTTGTACACTAAATGAGGAGTTGATTTGAGGAAGAAAACTGATTTTTTTGGAACAAATTTGGACCTCACTTTCGACTAACTCTAGGTCAAGAGTTTCCTTTTCTCTCTCTATGTGTTCTTAACTTGTAAGTGTTGAAATGGTGTAGTGAGTTGTGGAGTAAATCTGATTTTTCATTATGTGTATTCCCTACAAGACTTGGACATGTGTACCACACTAATCTTGGGTCAATAACCTTTGACCATGGCACTAATCTAGGCTACACATGGAAAACAATATGGGCAGATTTTTTTTGGTTCCCAATCCCACTAATGGTTAGTTTAATCCCACTTTTCATTAATATATCAATGCCAAACGAAATTGTAGTTGAATTATGACTTGAAACGAAACCGGAAGTTAAAATCTCTACTCCGTATCTTAAAATAGTCTTGTCTTTAACTTGTCACGTTTAGTTTAAAACGTCCCAATATATGAAAATATGGGATATAACATTCTTCCCCCCTTTAGAACATTCGTCCTCGAATGTTACATTAGTGTTGCCTAAGCATACTTAACCTTTCACCCTTCCTGGTCAATCTTATCCTTCACAACCTCACAGCCTGTCCTACCAATACATTTGCATCCGTCACAATTATTTTTCCTCTGTACTCTCATCTTAATCATACTACTACTCCTTTTTACTATAAACTCGTCATAATTTACAACAAAGAGAGAGAAATATGTGACAGTGTGGAGCCTGTGCCTATCAATGCATATACATCTCGGGAGAAAATCGATAGTATACCTGTGACCACATTTGGCGACGCTTCCTGATCCTGTCGCTAGCTAAAGCATATAAGCGGTTTGAAGGACCGCCAGAACTGGAAGCCCCTCCACGGCCTCTGCCACGACCTGCTGGCGTCGGAATACCTTGTCCCATAGGACGCATGGCAACTGAAGAAGAAGAACCAGCAACTGATCCCGTAGGCTGAGCTGCACCACCTGCACCACCCCCAAATCGACACTCCCTCATAGTATGGCCTTGACGGCCGCAAGAGAAACAAGCACCAGTAATGCGGCGGCATTCCCCCGGATGGCGCCTGCCACACCGAGGGCACTGTGGTATAGATGGCCTCATCTGGCCTGAGTCCCTGTGTATCTGGAAACCGGAAGTCATGGAGCTTTGACCAGCTCCTGAATACCCTGTGCTATCAAACCCTCTACCAGTGAATCGTGGAGGTTCACTCCATGCCGGTTGAGAAGGATATCTATTGTGCTGCAGCTGGGGCTGCCCGCCCCAAAACTCACCAGAATACCCAGCTGATCTAACTCTCTTCTGCTGACCCCTATCTTGATCCCTATCAAATCGACGCCCTCTCTGTCGACCCTCAACCCCCTGTGCATATGCCTGCACTCGAGCGATATCCATACCGGGTTGAGAAGCCATTGCCATACAGCCATCAATCAAGTAATTATCCAACCCCATTACGTAACGATTGACCCTGTCTGCCATGTCAGCTACAATAGCGGGCGCGTACCTAGCCAATGAATCAAATTCGAGACTATACTCTCGAACACTTCTGCCATCCTGTCTCAAGTGTAGGAATCTATCAACTCTGGCCCGCCTCATCTCCGGAGGCAAAAAATGAGCCAAAAAGGCTTGCACGAACTCGTCCCATACTGCTGGAGGAGCATCCTCGGCCCTAGATAATACCCAGGACACGTACCAGTTAATATCCACATCACGCAACCGATATGAAGCCAACTCAACGGACTCAGTATCGGTAGCTCTAATTACCCTCAACGTACGCAACATCTGTCGGATAAAATCCTGTGGATCCTCTGCTGGCTTTGACCCATAGAACTCTGGGGCTTACAAGTCAAGAAATCATGGACCCTCGAACTATCATGTCGGTCCGCATAATCACCTCCTAACCCGTGTCTGCGAGCCTGCCCCGACACCAACCTGGTCAATAACTGTACTGCGTCACGCATAGCCCTATCCTCCGCCCCAGGCTGGGGAGCTGGAGGCTCGGGTGCTGGAGCCTCAGGAGCTGGTGGTAAATCTGTCTCTTGATCTGTAGCTGCCGCTGCCCTAGGATCCTCTGATAATGATGGTGTAGCGGAGCTCGCTGACTGAAGCCTAATCTCAGGCACATATTGTGAATAAGCTCTAGTGACCCTCCGGGTCCCACTGGTCTCTCTAACTACCACTTTGCCCTTCTGGGCGGCTGTTGCCTTCTTTGGAGGCATCGCTGTAAACATAACAATCTGTTAGGGAAAGATTATCCTGATAATACAGCTCTATCGCACGATCTAGAATGAAAGGAAAGATGAAATCCTAAATGTCCTGTAGCTTCCTGTTTATAAATGTGGTGCACAACACATCGATAAACAAGACTCTACTCGACACGGTCTGTAGACACTCCGAGGATTGAACCGCTCTGATACCACTTCTGTCACGACCCAACCCCGTAGGCCGTGACTAGTGCCCGAGTTGGACACTCATATTATCTATTAACTGTAGTCATTTGCAATTAGCATGTCATGATCTCATTTGTACATAAAAAAAAATAGGACATTATTTTTAAGCTGTCAAGTTTTGTTTGTTTTAGGCACCTGTCTCCTGAGGAGTTGCACTTTTTAAACAACAACATATATATATATATTCCTACGCAAGCCGACAAGGCTGCCACGATATACAAAATAACAAACATACATACATATGCAAGCCGACAAGGCTGCCATTACGAATGGGTACGCCCCAAACATAAGTCATAGCCGTAAAACGCATCAACAACTACAAAAAGACCCACACCGATATCCACAGACCTCTAAGAGTAATGACCGTATCATATGGCGGGACAGGGCCCCGCCGTACCCGAATAAACACTTATATATACAACAAAGTAAGTTATACCAGAAGCTAGGCTCCGGAACAAAGGAGCAGTCCAAAATAGCTGAATAGGTATCCTAAGCCGGCGGATCTCCAAAACGAGCGTCTGTACCTGCGGGCATGAACGCAGCCCCCCGAAGAAAGGGGGTCAGTACGGAATATGTACTGAGCATGTAAAGCTTGAAACATAATAATAGACTTATATTGAGACAAGGTATGTAGGACTCAATGCAACAACCAGAATTTTCATAAAACTTGCCTTTGAACATATTCCATCTATATAATTCTCATATCAATGTCATTATAGAGTTTTGTAATCAAAGCTGCATAATCATTCTGTAATGAGGGACTCGGTGAATAATGTAGTAAACATGCGCATGAAAACGTGTCCTGGCCCGAGACTCAGTGAAGGATATAGCGGTAAGCACGAGCAGAATAATGAGCAACCACATATATGCAATTCATCTTTTTAGACTCAATGGATAAGCAACTAACCAGCTCTAAAGTGTCAAAATAATATTCATATTCAGTTCATTTTAAGTCACATAACAAACTATTACAAGAAACGTTTCAGATTTCATGTACATGTATCACTTTAACATGATGTAGCTTTTAAAAGTCTAGTATGTCTCTAGTTGTGCAATTCTTTAAGAATAGGAACTTTCATGCATTATTCATTAGTCACTCATATTGTAGGCACATGACAACAACCTTAATAAAATATAGAATCATAAGTCATACATGGAACTAGAGAATAGAATTTACCCCAAGGTTCATATCGTTTCATACTTACGTCTAGGACATGCCAAAAGAAAGAAGGAATAGGCTTTACATACCTTTAGCGTTTAGTCGTATTATAACTTGTACTTGCTGCCCAAAAACACTTATCCTATATCAAGATATCAAGAGCTACAATTAGTCTACGAGGGAATTCAATATGTACTTTAATGTCAACAATCCCTTTCAAACATTTAGACGACATTTCGTTCGCATTCAAATCAACTACATACAACCACCCCAACATCAATAATCATATGTTCAATACCAATCCGGACAGCCCACATAACATTCCAAATAGCCCACATTCACAACATTCCATAACGATTCACATACGGCTACTACATTCTCAAGTTACTCCTAATAATCCGTAGCCTTAACGTTTTCGTGTAACAACTTTACAACAACCCAAACAACGTAAATAAAATATATATTCTTAACTATCATTAGTATTTCCAATTTAAAGAATACAACATGTCCAAAACTGTTCCTAACCACAACACGTCCAAAACAGTCCCTAACCAACAACATAAAGGTGCCCGGAATTCTTGCAAACGTTTACGAACATACCAAGCAAACCACATATGATTCTTACACATTATTTCATATCTTCATTTCATATAATTTCAGTAAAATACGACCAGCAGTCACACGATAAATATATCACCAAATTCGTACGCAAACAACTACCTTGTCGACACAAAAACCTTACAACGACAACAACATGTTTAATGACATTACTTTCATGATTCTTGGAACTGTTTTAGCATCATTTCCATTCTTAAAACAGCCCACAATTCATATCAATTTCAACTTGAATCATTATGCTTCACTTCCACTAAACGTTCATAATAAGAATCAACACTCAACACATACAATTTCACCTCTAGCACTAAAACAGTCCACTGTTTTGGACTGCTTGTATGCTTCAACATAATTCATTTCTTTAGCACCTTAATTCACATATTTAACATGCATACAATACACCACAATGTCCATAACAACAACAATCAAAATGTGGCACAAAACAATCCATAATCTCCCCTAAAACAGTCCCTTTACACGGCTTTAACACTAGTACAACAACTTCATGATTTTCATCCTTTTATCCAAACTACAACACATTCAATCCATTTCCAATACATGTACAAGAAGATTAGACATGATTTCATTAGAGTCTTCAACCCATGGCTCACTTTAATTTTTAGAAAAACAGTCCAATATCCAACATGCCACATCACAAACAAACTTCTACAACCTTTGTTCATTTACTTATGTTGATACATATTCAATTCATCAACAATACAAGCAAAATGAAATCAACCATGACTTCACCAATACTCATGGCTAACTCTCTACTTCAACTACAACAACAATCCAACAACAATCATGCATGAACTATACATTCAAATCGTCATGAAACACAAGAACAATAAGCATTCGTACCTTACAATCTTGTTCTTCACTTTGGACGAATTTTCAACACTATTGAGGTGCTTCACTTCTTGGTTTCATTTCAACAACTACTACATATTCTTGTACACTAAATGAGGAGTTGATTTGAGGAAGAAAACTGATTTTTTTGGAACAAATTTGGACCTCACTTTCGACTAACTCTAGGTCAAGAGTTTCCTTTTCTCTCTCTATGTGTTCTTAACTTGTAAGTGTTGAAATGGTGTAGTGAGTTGTGGAGTAAATCTGATTTTTCATTATGTGTATTCCCTACAAGACTTGGACATGTGTACCACACTAATCTTGGGTCAATAACCTTTGACCATGGCACTAATCTAGGCTACACATGGAAAACAATATGGACAGATTTTGTTTAGTTCCCAATCCCACTAATGGTTAGTTTAATCCCACTTTTCATTAATATATCAATGCCAAACGAAATTGTAGTTGAATTATGACTTGAAACGAAACCGGAAGTTAAAATCTCTACTCCGTATCTCAAAATAGTCTTGTCTTTAACTTGTCACGTTTAGTTTAAAACGTCCCAATATATGAAAATATGGGATATAACAATATTGACATGTAGTGGAAACCTTGTCGGCTTGCGTATGATATTGATATGTAGTGGCAGCCTTGTCGGCTTGCATATCATATTATGTTTTGATTAGTTGTGACTCCTCAGGAGACAGGTTGTCTGAGTATGTATATATATGATGACGCTATGAACCTTTGGAGTTCTTATGCAAGTTTCCATATTGTTTCATAGATTCGATTTGACTATATCTAACAGGTACGTATATGAGTGTCTAGCTCAGGCACTAGTCATGGCCCATGGGGTTGGGTCGTGAAAATAATCATCTTAGATTCCCCTTTCCCTTAATAAACCAATGGTGATGAGAGTTTAAAGAGGGTTTTGGAAGAACATTTTTCCTAGGCTTATTAATGATAAATTGGTGATGTTTATGTTAGCTGTTGACTAATCTAAGCTTATTAATCATATACCTTCCACTTTTAGCATTGAATTTCGGAATCAAAGACTTAGCGTTTATACCTAATTTGGGAGTTTTGCTTGAAATAAGAAATTGGGCTAATTCTTGAGTTAAATCAACAATTAGTGGTTGGGTTATGATCATCTAGTACTTAATTTGATATTTTACTTCCAAATTTTTCGTTTCCCCCTTGTGGGCCCGTTTCCTCAATTTCAAAGGTTAGATTAGACCTAATTTGAATTATGGAAATATTAGTATCATTCTTTCATGATTTCTAATATAGAATTCGATTATTCTTAGACTACTTTGGTTCTGAGGTTCAGTGAAAAGGCAAGGCAAATGAGTGAGTTGTTGGTGTTGCGGTTCGGCCATCCAGGTAGGTTATGGCTTACCTTTTGTTAGACTTCGTATGGTGAAGCGCATATTTAGATTATATTGTTGGCGACGGCATGTGAACCTTCGGGTATGAAGTCGGGTTGGATATTGCCTTAGGTTTGGCCCTGTTGAGTGTTGGGACTAGCCACCCCGTTATGTGTGCTTAAATTGTTCTATTGTGCTAGTTTAATGCCATGAGTACTTGATAGATATTGGAATCTATATTATCACCTTGATTGGGATAGAATTGACATACCCGTCATTGGTATTTGTACTTGGATATGTTGTTGGCGTGCCCATTCTTGGTACTTGTGATTCGATTACATTATTGGCAAACCCACTATTGGTATTGTGATATTGATATATTGTTGGCATACCCACTGTTGGTATTGTGATATGATACATCGTTGGCTTACCCCCATTGTCAGTACTTGTGATATTGAACTTGATTTTTGATGTTGATACACGTATTGCACGCATTCTCACTCACTCATGATGCATGGCCGATACACGGTGATGACCCGGTATCGTTGATTGAGTAAACTGATATTTTGATAAACTCTTTTACTTGAGAGATTGTGAGAAGTCCGATGTCCGAAGATCAATCCCAGAATCGTTGATTGTATGAAACTGATATTTGATAAACTCTTTTGCTTGAGTGATTGTGAGAAGGCCAATGTCCGAAGATCAATTCCAGAATCGTTAATTGTATGAAACTGATATTTGATAAAAACTTTTACTTGAGTGATTGCGAGATGGCCGATGTCCGATGATCTATTTCAGCATCGTTGTTGCATGGCCGATTCCGATGATGTTTTCGGAATCGATGTTAGTGCATGGACTCTGCAGGTCCCCTATGGTGGTGCCGGTGAGAAACCCCCGTAGGCAAAGATCCGGGATCCCTTCTGTCTATTGGGCAAAGATCCAAGATGGGTGGCACTTAGACTTCGCGAGTCATGCTGCGTTGTACTACCGAGACGTTGATATTTCCGTCCGGGGTACATGTGTACACCGTATTTGCATTGCATTGCATTGCACTTATACCATTACTGCATTGCATTACATTATGACTTGATTTTTATGTTTAGAGTTGTATTGTGATATTGGATTGGGTACCTTCAGACTTGGCACAATTGGGATTAGATGCTCTATGTAGGTGATGACGGATAATTGGAATTGATTGCATTGTCTTATACTTGTTAGTTTCCTTGCTTATCTACTTTATTTTCTGGATTGTTTTAGCTATGCTTAGTCGGCCGATGATGCCTACCAGTACTGTTGTTTGTACTGACCTGCACTTGCTGCATTCTTTTATGAATGCAGAGTACCAGGTCGGATCCACTTCCGTGACCCGTGGTTGATCGACGCTTCAGCTTTCTCTCAAGTTTCCAGGGTGAGCATGGCGTCCGCTGACCTTGAAGACTTTCCTATCATATGTCCTATTTTTATTTCAGAGACAGACATTTTATGTATTAGTATTCCAAATTGTATTATTCTCCTTAAATGCTCTTGTATTATTCAGACTAGATCCTGGGGGTTTATTGTCTTCCGCACTTTCTACTACTTATATATATATATATATATATATATATATATATATATATATATATATATCATGAGACTTATGTATTCGTTCTATTCCATTGCTTAATTTTCCTCCTTTTATGTATTGATTCATTGTTGTGTTGAGGGTTCGCTTACCGAGGTGGGAAGGTAAGTGCCCGCACGGCCTACGAAAAATGGGTCGTGACAGGATGTGGTCAAACTCCAAAGTTTTATGACATGCTTTTATACAGAAGTGGTTGGCGTCGTCAATTGTCCAAATCCACCCAAGCCTTGGTTTTATAATTTGTCTAAAAAATAATCCTTATTTTGATACGTATTTCCTTCTTTCCTTATTTATGAGCGTACAGTATCCTTCTCATATTCCAGCCCTAATTCCACATGTTCAACTTATGATAAATTTTCCATAACTTGAAATCCAACGTCTCATCAAATAGGAATAATAATTTCAATTCTCCAAGTTGGCAATAAACAACTTCTCTTTGACAGTCTCCAGCCCTCCTTCTAAGAACATGTTCCTTTGAGCAGTTCCTGTACTCTTTGTGACTACTTCAATAGTTCCTTTGGAGATCCTTATGGATTTCTGATTCTTTAACTTTTTCCTTTGATCTTCCTTGTACTTAGTTGTCTCCGGATACATAGTTTGTCAATAATCAAAACTTCATTTAAGCTCTGCACTATTATAGAGACAACAACATCTTACCAATGAAGAAGCACAATATATGTAACAACCCTCCCGGTCAATATGGAAAATCTAGGATCACCCTACTAATAGAACATTCCAATGGTAGAACGACCTAATAGACACTCAAATGTAAAAGTCTAAGAATTGAAAACTTGACTTGCTATAATTATTGTTTGATGTTATTGAGTTCATTGGGGGGTGATGTAGGAAACTCGACCTCCGTTGGGGATTTCGAGGCCACAGGTGAGTCTGTATTGTGTTTTTACATTAATATGCATGTTTTGCTTGTGTGTGTGAGGCCTCGGATGAAGTGTTGGGTGGTAGAGTGAAAAATTGTGAGAATTAGCGAGCTTACTGCCTCAGTGGGACTATTGTAGCAGTGAAGTACCGCCGTGGCGAGACCACTATAGCGGCGGTCCTCTTGCCGTCGCGGTCAGACGAGTTTAGGTGTGTCCGCTATGGCGGGCACTGGACTGCCGTAGCGATGTCGCTATGGTAGAACCAGGCCCGCCATAGCGAAGGATGATTTTTGGGGAATGCCCGTTATAGCGAGACCGCTGCAGGGACGGATTGACCGCCACAACGGTCGACGAAAAATAGTAGCCGTGTTTTAAAACACTTAGTCTGAATTCTTTATTCATAAACTCCAAAACAGTTTCCAACGAGCACTTAGGGTGAATTTCTAAACTAGGGAAATAATACTCTCGAGAGTTAAGTCTCAACCATCGCTTCTTTCATTACGCTTTCATCTCTAAGATTACTATCATTCTAATGGGGCTACATTGGTGAATTGAGATTAGTAACCCTAGAACTTAATAAACCTTTAATAGTTGGTGGGTTATGAATATTATTGTGTGATTATCTTCTAAAGGCTTAGGTTATCACTTTCTAATCAAGAACTGAACCGTTAGAGGCATGAACAAAGTGAATTGAGGCTTGGGGTTTCATAAAGATGGTAGCTTAACCATAGAAATTGCTTGTAAGTGATAATTTGAGTGAATAACCTTATAAATTGATAGTTTATGGTTGCTAAGGCCAATGTGAGGATGATATACACCTGGTAAGCATTCACCCGTTAGGAAGGGGTAAATTGGAAGGGTGTTCATTGAATTGATATTGTTGACTGGAGTGATTGTGACTTATTTAGCATCTTAATTGCTAGACTTTGAGCGTTCCGAGGCATTACGGAAGGGGAAGGCTATAGCGGAGTAATTTGCACTGTTCCCGCTCTGCAGTTGAGGTAGGTTACGGTCTACTTGAGTTAGACTTTGATTAATTGATTGTATGTGTTATGAGATTGATAGGAGAAAGCATGTCTAGTCTTCGGGCATACTGTGTGGTTGAAATTCCTATATGCTATTGATTGAGTGACAATGTGGGCTTATTGCCATTATTCGATATATTGTGTTCCATATTTTGATGACAATTATGGTGAGAAGTTAATATGATCTTCTTGATGAAATTGAGATACAAATTGATAATCGGTTATTAAAAGATATGTGACAGTAAATATGTATAGCTATGAAAAGGTACATTTGACAAGGGGTGAGGATGTGACCTATATATATGAACAGGAACATTTGATCGGAGCTAAGGATATGGCCTATTTGTGAGCTCAAGATTCGGAGTTCGTTTCAGAATGAGTGGTACATGGACACCATAAGTCCCCTCAGGTCATGGCTATTGGGTAATGAAACCAATTAGCATGTATCTACATGAGTGATCAGTGGCTGAGTAAGTGAGATTGGTGTTGGGAGGTTTATTCCATTGTTTTTCCCGTTGACTTGAGTACTAGTATTCATTGTTGGACTTGTTTGTTGATATCTTTGGTTGACTTGTTGTGGACTATTTGATTATGTGTTGTTGACTGGTCTGTCTATTTTATTGATTTTGTGATTCATGCATGATACTAATCTTAGTCGGCCTATGATATCTACCGGTACATAGTATTTGTACTGATACTACCTTGTTGCATTCTTTTGAGTGCAGATTGTGATCCAGAGACTGCTACCCGACCTCACATTTAGTGTTGAGGCCATTTGCTGAAAGATCTTGGGTGAGCTTCTATCCATGCCAGGCCGCCCCAAGATCTTCCTTATCTAATGTCTATTTCCATTTCAAACATTCATGTTCATTTATTTCAGATAGTATACTTCCTTAGACATGTTTTGGATTAGAGTCCTTGTATGATTACTTTTGGATTTTAGGGTTGTAATAGTTAGGACTTCCGCATTTACATTATTGTTTTATTGGCATGACTACTTTTGATAAATGTTGCGTTTATTTTTTTATAATGTGGTTAATAAAAATGGACTTGAATGAGTAGATGGTTAAGTGTATTGGTTCGCCCACTAGGATTTTGGGTGGGTGCCAGTCATGGCGGGTTGGGTCGTGAAAACGTTAGTGTTAGAGTTGTAGGTTCATCGATCTCGTCGCACAAGGACATGTCTAGTAGAGTCTTGCGGATTGGTACGGTGACGTCTATACTTATCTTCGGGAGGCTATCGAACACTAAGAAAATTCCCTTTTTTTTCTTTCTTTCATGCTACTTGATTCCAATTGGTATCTGGATGATTCAAATTGGTATATGACTATCCTTCATTCTCTCGCAGATGGTGAGAACACGCACGACAGCAGCCAGAGGTAGAGGTGGAGGTAGAGGAGCAGCGCCGGTTAGGGGCGGAGTCCCAACAGTTGATCCCGTGCCTGCAGTGGCTCCTAATGAGGCCGCAGGAGATGCAGCCGCACCTGCTCAGCTAGTGGCAGTGCCTACTCCGCCAGGGGCTACAACTCCTCCAAGCATACCAGATGTGATAGCTCAAGTGCTGAACTGGTTACATGGGTTGGCACAAACCAAAGCGATCTCGGCCGTTCCAGCCGGTAGGGGTGCAGGGATAGCAGCCCCAGGTCCGGACAGAGTTGAGACTCCAGGAGTTCAGCATGCCGCGGCCATGGCTCCTCGCTTGGATGAAGTTACAGGTTTCGAGGCATTTTCGAGGCCAGTTGCAAGGCCGGTAATGACTGGTGAGGAGCATGATTTATTTTGGAGGTTCACTAAAATGAAGCCTCCGGTTTTCTATGGTACTGATTTAGAGGATGTGTACGAGTTCATTATAGATTATCATGAGAGGATCCATAAGATGGGGTGGTACACAAATATGGTGTTGAGTTTGTATTGAGTTTGTTACTTTTCAGTTCTTGGGTGATGCCAAGGTGTGGTAGAGGGCATATGTGGAGTGCAGGCCAGCTGGGTCACCTCCGTTGACTTGGGTTCAATTCTATTCAGTGTTTCTAGAGATGTATATCTCGCGTACTCTGAGGGATAGGAAGAAGGATGAGTTTGCTAATATTGATCAAGGGAATTCATTTGTTGTCGTATATGAGTCGCGTTTCATTCCTTTGCCCAATATGCTCTTCAGTTGTTGCCTGCTGAAGAGGAGAGGATCAGGCGTTTCGTGAAAGGATTGAACACTGGACTTCAGCTATCAACTCTTCAGCTTGTAGCCACTGGGCTTAATTTCAGGAGGTAGTGGAGCATGTCCGTGTTGTTGAGGGGATTAGACAGGAGAGTCATGCAAAGCAGGTACAGAAGAAAGTCCGAAAGGGTGGGAATTTCAACAACTCCTTCTCTAGGGTGTATTCAAGGGGTCCGGTTCAGTCCATTATGTAGGTGTCTATTGGGGGCCCATCAGGGGCCAATTATCATTCTTCAAGTCAGCATGGGGCCTATACCACTTCATCAGCTTCTATTCAATGACCTACGCTAGACCGTTCTTGTTACAAGTGTGGTGATCTAGGGCATACTAAGAGTTTTTTCCCGAAGCTCAGACACGGTGGTTAAGGGACTCAGTATCAGGCTCCTCGTGCTCCATTCGCACCAGATAGGGAAGGCAAGGATAGTATACAGGCAAGGCAGGGCGGCCACACTGCAGGTAGGGGTAGTGCTTAGCCTAACCTTAGAGGTCCTCAGGCAGGCAGAGGTGGACAGCAGCCCGATAGGGGCGGGGCTCAGGCTGGATAGGGTAATCGCAATGGTTCGCAGGTTACTGAAGGGCGCGGTCACTTGTACGCCTTCCCAGGTAGACTCGAGGCTGAGGCCTCCGATGCCATCATCACAAGTATTATCTCAGTTTATGACCGAATGGCTTCTGTTTTATTTGATCCGGGTTCTACTTTTTCATACGTGTCTTTATATTTTATTGTGGGCTTGGACATGATTTTTGATATTCTTGATGCCCCTATCCATGTATCTACTCAAGTCGGGGATTCGGTGGTGGTAGATAGAGTCTACCCTTCTTGCGCGATTACATTTATAAGGTATAGCACGTTGGCAGATTTAATGATCCTAGACATGATAGACTTTGATGTCATCTTGGGCATGAGTTGGTTGTCCCCGCATTATGCGATTCTAGATTGTCACTCTAGAACAATGACCTTAGCTATGCCTGGGGTACCTAGACTCGAGTGGAAAGGTAACCTTAATCCTCTCCATAAGAAAGTTATATCCTTCATTCATGCTAAGAAGCTAGTAGAGAAGGGTTGTTTAGCTTATTTGGCACATATCCGTGATACCAGCGCAGATACTCCACCTATTGATTCAATTCCAGTGGTACGCCAGTTTACGGATGTGTTCCCCGCGGCCTTGCCAGGCATGCAGCATGACTGTGACATTGACTTCCGGATTGATTTGGATCCAGGGACTCGTCCTATCTCTATTCCACCCTCTAGGATGGCGCCCACAGAGTTACGCGAATTGAAAGAGCAGTTGCAGTATCTGTTTAGTAAGGGGTTTATTCTCCCGAGTGCCTCTCCTTGGGGTGCCCCAGTGTTGCTTGTTAAAAAACATGACGGGTCGATGTGTATGTGTATTTATTATTGTCAGCTGAATATGGTTTCTATTTGAAACAAGTATCCCATCCCCAGTATTGATGATTTGTTTGATCAGCTATAGGGAGCTTCTATGTTCTTTAAAATTGACTTGAGGTCAGGGTATCACCAATTAAAGATTCGGATAGAAAATGTTCCTAAGACAGCTTTCAGGACCAGGTATGGACACTATGAGCTTTTGGTTATGTCTTTCTGGCTTACTAATGCCCCAGCTGCGTTCATGGATCTGATGAACAACATTTTTAAGCCCTATTTAGATTCTTTTGTGATAGTGTTCATTGATGATATCCTAGTGTATTCTAGAAGTAAGGAGGAGCATGAGAAACATTTGAGGATTGCTCTTAGGGTATTGCGAGAGGAGAAGTTGTATGCTAAATTCTCCAAGTGTGAATTTTGGTTGTCTTCTATGTCCTTCTTAGGGCATGTAATTTCGAAGGAGGGTATTATAGTGGATCTGCAGAAAATTCAGGCAGTTAGGGAATGGTCTAAGCCCACATCATTGACCGAAATCCTTATTTTCGTGGGTAGAGCTAGCTATTATCGTCGGTTTGTGAAGGATTTGCCTCTATTGCTTCTTATTTGACCCGTCTGACTCAGAAAGAGGTACCGTTATAGTGGTCTCAAAAGCTCAAGATCTTGTTGACGACAGCTCCTATTCTAGCATTGCCCGTGGAGGCTAGGAATTTTGTTGTTTATTGTGATGCTTCACGCTCTGGTTTGGGGGCTGTTTTGATGCAGGAAAAGAAGGTGATTGCGTATACTTCTAGACAGTTGAAAGTGCATGAGAAGAACAAGTAGTGCCTCCACATTCGCCTTACCAGGAGGCACTACTTGTATGGTGTCCATTGTGAGGTGTACATTGATCATCGCAGCCTGCAGCATGTGTTCACTCAGAGGAATCAGAACTCTAGGCAGCGGAGATGGATGGAGTTGTTGAAGGATTATGACATCACTATTCTATATCATCCTTGTAAAGCGAATGTGGTGGCCGACGCGTTGAGTCAGAAGTCAGTCAGTATGGGAAGTCTAGCTCATTTGATCTCTTCGGAGCGTCCGTTAGCTAGAGATGTTCAGACTCTAGCTAACAGTTTTATGAGGCTGTATATTTCTAGAACGAGCAGGGTGTTGGCTTGTGTTGAGGCTCGGTCATCGTTTCTGGAGCAGCTTAAGGCTAAACAGTTTGAGGATGCTAAGTTATGTAAAATTTGTGATAAGGTGTTAGGTGGTAAGGCCAAGGAGGCCGTGATCGACGAAGAAGGGGTGCTACGGATTAAGGGGTGAGTTTGCATGCCACGTGTGGGTGATTTGATCAAGACCCTTCTAGCAGAGGCTTACAGTTCGAGGTATTCCATTCATCCTGACGCTACTAAGGTGTGCCGAGATTTGAGACATCATTACTGGTGGGCTAGTATGAAGCGTGACATTGTGGAGTTTGTTGCTCAGTGTTTGAACTGCCAGCAGGTGAAGTATGAACTTCAGAAACCTGGGGGTACACTTCAGAGGATGCCTATTCCTGAGTGGAAGTGGAAAATAATAGCAATGGATTTCATGGTTGGTCTTCCAAAGATATTGAGGAAGTTTCATTCCAGGTTGACTAAGTCTGCTCATTTCATTCTGGTCCAGGTATCGTATAATACAGAGAAGTTAGCCACGTTGTACATCAGGGAGGTGGTTCGATTGCATGGGGTTCCGATCTCCATCATATCTGATAGGGGCACGACGTTTACATCTCGGTTTTGAAAGCATCTGCATGAGGAATTGGGTACTAGGTTGGACCTTAGTACAACTTTTCACCCTCAGACTGACTGGCAATGCGAGCGGACTATTTAGGTTCTTGAGGATATGCTTCGGGCTTGTGTGATAGATTTTGGTGGTCATTGATCAGTTCTTACCATTGGAAGTGTCCGTATACAACAATAGTTACGACTCAAGTATCGACATGGCTCTATTTGAAGCTTTGTATAGGAGGAGGTGTAGGTCTCCTAATTGTTGGTTCGATCCGTTCGAGGTGATACCTTGGAGTATGGACGTTCTGAGAGATTCATTAGAGAAAGTGAACGTGATTCAAGCTAAGCTTGTGGCAGCACAGAGTAGGCAAAAAGAGTATGCGGACCGAAAGGTCCGAGATCTTTAGTTTATGGAAGGAGAGAAAGTTTTATTGAAGGTTTCACCCATAAAGGGTGTGATGAGATTTGGGAAGAGGGGCAAGCTTAGCCAGCAGTTCATTGGGCCATTTGAGGTTCTCAAGAGTGTGGGGGAGGTAGCTTATGAGTTGGCTTTACCTCTGGGCTTATCAAGTGTTTATCCGGTATTTAATGTTTCGATGTTGAAGAAGTATCATAGCGATGGTTCGTACATAATCCGTTGGGATTCAGTTTTTCTAAATGATACCTTGACGTATGAGGAAGAACCTATTGCTATCTTTGATAGCAACGTTCGTAAGTTGAGGTCGAAGGAAATAGCCTCCGTGATAGTTCAGTGGAAGAATAACCTAGTTGAGGAAGCCACTGGGGAAACAGAATCGGATATATGTAGCAAGTATCCTTAGCTTTTCGTCGAGCAGGTACCTTTTCTTAGATTCCTCATCCTTGTTCATTCGGGGACAAACAGTGTTTTAATTGGTAACTGATGTAACGACCCTTCCGGTCATTATGCAACATCTAGGATCACCCTACTAATAGAACCCTTCCAATGGTAGAACGAGCTAATAGAAACTCAAATGTAGAAGTCTAAGAATTGAAAACTTGGCTTGTTGTAGTTATTGTTTGATGTTATTGAGTCTATTGGGGGGTAACGTAGAAAACTAGACCTCCGTTGGGGATTCCGAGGCCACAGGTGAGTTCGTATGGTGTTTTTATATTAATGTTTTGTTTTGTTTGCGTGTGTGAGGCCTCAGATGAAGTGTTGGGTGGTAGAGTGAAAAACTATTAGAATTAGCGAGCTTACTACCTCAATGGGACCGTTGTAGCGAAGAAAAGCCACTGCGACCGGACTGCCATAGCGGTGGTCCTCTCGCCACTGTGGTTAGACGAGTTTCGGTGTGTCCGCTATGGCGGGGACTTGACCGCTATAACGATGCCGCTATGGCGGAATCAGGCCCGCCACAACGGAGGATGATTTTTAGGGAAAGTCCACCACAGAGAGCATTGGCCCGCTATAGCGAGATCGCTGCAGCAACGGATTGACTGCCGCAGTGGTCGACGGAAAACAATTGCCGTGTTTTAAAACACTTAGTCCAAATTCTTTATTCATAAGACTCCAAAACAGTTTCCAAGGAGCACATAGGGAAAATTTCTAAGCGAGGCAAGAATACTCTTGAGAGGTAAGTCTCAACCATCCCTTCCTTCATTACACTTTCATCTCTAAGATTACTATCATTCTAATGAGTCTACAATGGTGAATTGTGTCACGACCCATTTTACTAAGCCGTGCGAGCACCTATCATTCCCACTATGATATGTGAACCCTTATCCAAATATAACCAATGTACGTAAAGGCGAAAGAATTAAATATAGAATAAGTCTCAAATCATCCACATAAGATAAAGTGCGGAAATACTAAATACAACCCCATAGATCTGGTCTGGTCATACAGGAGCACTAACTACATATTACGAGTATGAAAGATGATAAAGTCTCATAATACAACTGTCTCGATATAAGAGTAAGACAAGTAAGTAAAGGAGAGAACATCCGGGCAACGGTCTTCATCGTGCTCACCTTGGAATGACAAATACAACAGCCTCGCCAATCATCCCCGAGGGAAAAGAGTGGAACCTGTCTAATACTTTGCATCCATAAAAGAATGCAGCAAACGTAGGTCAGTAAAAAACAACGGTACTGGTAGGTATCATCAGCCGACTAAGCATAGTTGACATAATACAGACAATAAAGCAGGATTGGCAGATAAATCAACAAGTATAAGTCAGACATAATCGGAACCAAGTACACGTCATCGCTGAGGTAGAAGCATCTAAACCCAAGTGTGCCAAGTCTCAAATACTCAGTCCGAATCCATACATCACAAGTACATCACAAGAATATCAAGTACATCACAAGGATATCACAACAGAAACCAAGTACAATGCAATGCAATAATAATGTATGAAATGTATAGGCAATGCAATGTACATATGTATTCCGGAAGGAAATATCGACACATCGCTAGCATAACCAATGGGGGACCCGCGAAGTCCGTGTACTATGTCGCTCTGTATCACACAGCATAGAGACGACCTTTCCACGCTTCACGCTTGCCGACCATCCCATATCACACAACATAGAATGGTCGCGCAATTAGTATAAAACCTCCCAAGTATTTCAAAACAACACAGGCCACATCGTCAGCGCCCTGTCAAATGTGCCTTATAGATATATCTATGCAAGATGAGTGCTCAATGTATGATTCAAGTATGCAGATGACAACAACAAGATCTCTTATCACACTCATTCCGCTCCGGTACATGACCTCGGATCACAGACTCTCATCTCTTATTAACACAATCCACGATTCCGGAACAATCATCGGACATCGGACTACTCACATCACTTGCATGCAAATTGAGCTCAGCTCGTCATAGTGTTTCATCAAGTACCAACAATGTATCAACAGTATATCATGAAAATGTGTGCAATGCATGTGCCAGCATCAAGAATCGGGTCAATATCACAAGTACCAACATGGATACGCCAACAACACATCAATATCACAAGTACCAACATAGTACGTGTCACGCCCCAAAACCCACCCTAGAAATGACCGGAATCCGACGTCATGAACAATATCGGAAGAACCTAAAAGATGCAATAACATTACTTAAACCCGCCAGGTTCAATATTCGCCTCCAATAGTTTATAAATAAAATGTAATCAAATCATGAATATATGAATTAAATCAATGGAAGTCCTTATTAATCAAATAATTAGTCAAAAGTAATAACGTGCCCAAGAGTTAATCAATAACTCAACAACTACCCACAAGAATGTATACTATATAGCTTCTAAGATAAAGGAATAATAGTTTGACTCATTGGGACGCAGCCCGGAAAACTAATATAATGAATAAACAAATAAATAGTGTGTCCCACGAATGAACGAGTGGGCTCACCAAATCAGTAGCAACAGCAAGTCCTTCCAAAACTCCCGGAGTATCAAGAACCTACTCTTCTCTCTTACCTAACATACCATCAAAAACAATAATGGTATGCCTCAATACTTCGGACACAGTGAGTGCCTCGGGGACAATAAGGAGTAAGAAAATAGAGTACAGTAATATATAAAGAAATCAGTCCTGAAAATCATGTGAAACCAATGTAAGAACAGTTATTCAGTTTGTGTATCTCAATAAGAATTATCAAAACCGATTATAAGGCCTCTTATCAAGGTACAACTTTAAATATGCCTTTCAATTGATCATAATTAACAACAACAATTCCGTGAGAAAATAAGAATATCACACATGCCAATACAGGCCCAAGAATCAAGCACATCGAAGGGATGACCGTAGAGGTTCCCTAATCATAGCGCACCACACCGGAATATGTAATTCTCGGTGGCTATCCTTCCTCCCGAATACCTAGGCATAAACCGCACTCTGGGTGGTGAACCTGGTAGTGGCCACTCTTCCCCCCGAATAGCTAGGAAATTTCCACACCAGGATCCATAGTGACTACCCTTCCTCCCGAGTAGTTAGGCCAAACACAACAACATAGTTCATAGCATAGAAGCCGAATCACAATGCACCTCAAGGTAATCACAACAACAATTAGCATTAATGTTATACCCCGTATTTTTATACGTCAAATGATTCGGAAGCAAATCGACTTAAGTTAAAGACGGGATAATTTTCGAACATGAAATAGGAACCTTTAATTTTCAATTTTAATTAGTACACAAATTGTTTATAAATTTTATTTAGTGTAGAAATATTATTGGAAATTAGGGACTAATTAATTGTGATTAGATTATTAAGTAAGAATTAGGGATTAATTAAAATTAATTAGCCTAATTACTATAGTGGGCCCCACCCGAATATAATAATAATAAAAAAAAAAGGAAAAATGACAATTCAAGAAATATTTTGGTGAGTCATTTAGTAGGGGGGGGCACGTGTCAATTTAAAGGGGACCATATATACATGGTTAAAGAATGAACAAGCAAACCATTTTTTTCATTTCATTTCTTAGATCAGGTTTAAAATATATATATATATATATATATATAAACCTCCATGGCTGCTCATGGCCAGCCATGGTGTTGAAGGAAAATAATTAATTTTGTTGCTTAGTTGATCAAGTTCAAGTACATTATAACTTCAAGGAGGTGATAGCAACATTGGATATTGAGTTGAGGAAGAAGAAATTGAGAAATTGGAGCAATTAAGTGTAGAAATTCCTCCGAGAAAATTTAGGTAACATTTTCTTATTTTGTGGTGTAATTGTATTAATAGTGATGTAATGGAATTATTAAAATTGGATTGGACGAGATTGGAAGTAAGAAAATGCATAAAATTGTTGTTATATGAAATTGTGGGTTGAAATGGATTCAGTAAGGTTGTTGAGTTGCTACGATTGTTATGGGCGGAATTGTAAGAATTTTGTATATATATCTCTGTTGTTGGTATTTCTGTGATAACAGGAGAATAATTGAAAATTCGGGTTAGGCGAATATATAGGAGAAATGCTGCCCGATTTTCGTTAAGTCCTTAACTAATGAAAACCCCTAAACGAGAAAGTATGAGTTAAAGAATAAGTTCTATAAGCGATAAGCTACGGAATTACGAACTAGAAAGTATAGTACTAACGATAGCGTTACTTTTATATTAAATAGGCTAAAGGGGCGACGAAGCGAACGAGTTTGCGATTAGTTTCTTTTAGCATGTCTTAGATTTAAGTGATGAATGATATGAGCTTTGGGGTAATCCTAATCATAAGTCTTGAGTGTGATTCATGATTCTTATTCACATCTTGATGTTAGAACTCTTAAGTGATTGAGCTTCCCTCTTCAGTTTCCTATACGTTGGATAACATTTGATATATATAAGCTCCTATTCCTAGAAACTCTACGATAACTGATGTCCTTAACTTCTATAAGTCGTTTCATACTATATTGACATATGTCTGTTGTTCCAAAGACTCTATTCTTGGAGAGTGTAGGGATATTTGTATCGTTGGCCTCTTATGTTTTATGTCCATAATGTCACACCCTAACCTTGGTAGGGCATGATGGGCACTCGGCCCCATATTCAGAGCCGAGCGAACCCCATTAGTTCCCGCTACGTTCATAACCCCACTAGACTCTCATGTTACGAAATGAAATGCATAATGAAAACTGATCAAAACCATTCTTTTCGTGGTAATCAAATGAAGTAAAATCTGTAATCATATAGAATTTGTAACATAATGCACAATGGTATGTCGGCTTACAGAGCCGCTTACGAAACTGACTTTCTATATACATGATCCTGTCTGCAAAGTCTCTAACATCAATCAGGAAAATCATAACATGTACACTCTAACTCGGCAACACTCCGGAAAGAAATGGAGCCCGCCAATCCCGCTGGAACAGCCTCTAGCAATGTCTTCTACTCATCTATAAGTACCTGCGTGGCATGAAACGCAGCCCCCGAAGAAAGTGGGTCAGTACGGAATATGTACTGAGCATGTAAAGCATGAAATACCGTAAAGAGGATCATAACCAAAATGGAGATTTACTAGAAACAAGTATGACTTTTAAAACATCAATACATATGCCTTTTAAAATGAAAATCATGCATGCCATTATCAAATACCGTACCCGGCCCATTATGGGACTCGGTGGACAAAGTCATGTCATCATGTCAGCATACTATCATATCATCATGCATATATATAAACCGTACCCGGCCCTCTAGTGAGGGACTCGGTGGATAA
Source organism: Lycium barbarum (assembly GCF_019175385.1). NCBI lineage: Eukaryota > Viridiplantae > Streptophyta > Magnoliopsida > Solanales > Solanaceae > Lycium > Lycium barbarum. The sequence goes on along the minus strand of NC_083344.1, from coordinate 29,923,807 downwards.
AATCATGTCATCATACTATCATATCATCATGCATGCATATATATATACCCTACCCGGCCCTCTAGTGAGGGACTCGGTGAATGAAGTCATCATATGCCCTCCTGGCCGCCATAACATATCATCATCTCATCATGTCATCATATATATATATACCTTACCCGGCCCTCTAGTGAGGGACTCGATGAACAATGCAGTGGAGTGCGCACGATAACATACCTGACCCGGGACTCGGTGAAGGACATATTAAGGCGTGCACGAGCAGAGTAGTGATAAACCACATGCATAAAAACAATTTTTTTAAGACTGGATAGGTAAGTACACTAATCGACGCTTGAAAGATCACAACCACGTTTCGAGTCAATCCGAGTTAGTATAAGAAAGTTATGGACATTATTCGTTACAAAAACCTTTACAAACATTTCAAAGCAATCCGAGACCGCCTATGAAAATTAAGGACATTAATCCTTATAGAACATTTTTAGGAGCAAGAACCCTTTATGCTTTGCTTGATATTAAATCATACAATAAGCTTGACAATACTAAGTATACTCATGTCAAGAAGTGAATAAGAATCGTAAACAAGCTCGCAATTAAAGAATGGAGTTACCCCGAAATGCGTGTCATACCTTACTTAGCTCTAGGACATGCCAAAGAAAGAAAGGGTAAGCCTTACATACCTGGAAGATGATTCTCGACTTTCAACTTACTTCCCGTCTTGCAACTCGCTTAAGAATTATTCGTAGCATTGTACTCTACATATGGAATCATTCATAATATCATTAGGATCATCGTCGTACGTTCGTCTCGAAACTTTAATTAAAACCCTTTTAAATTCTGCCAAAATTCAGGCAGCATTTCCCCTGTTTATATGCCTAGCCCGAGATTCCAATTCAACAACCAACAACATCAACAACAATACCAATAGTATTAACATCATTTCCAATACCGACGTATGCCATAAAACAGCCCGCGCACTGTTTTCTAAATTTCTCAACCAACCAAATTTTATTTCCATATAGAAGCTGAAATTAACACTAACAATGTCAATAACCACATCCTCCACATTTCACAAGTTAAATACATTTATTTTCATCCAAAGGTTTCTTCAAATCTCGTTCCATAATTCACAGCACCAACAAACGAATTTATCAGGCTATTCCCTCCGTTCTAATCTGTTAAAACTCTAAATAAACTTGTTAATAATGAAAAGGAACCTTATTCATACCTTAATCATGCAGCCACCACATTATCACTCTTCTCCTTGGTTGATTTTTAGCTCAAATTGAAGACAACGCAGCGTACAACACTTTTCTCTTCATGGGCTTCGGGATTCGGGGCTCAGATTTTGGTCAAAATTGGTTTTTTCTTCTCTCCAAGGCTCTTCTCTCTCTCTTTCCAGAATTTTCTGGTGTTCTTGGTCTGACAAATGAGGAGAAAGGGATGAAATTTCACTTAAATAGGCATGGGTCATGGGCCTAACTCGGTTGGGCCCGGATTGGGCCTAGCCCACTGACCTTTCTGCCTTAAAACATCCGTATCTCATTATCCCGATGTCGCCTATGGACCCACGACCTATGGTTGGAAATTTAATTCAAATATCTACAACTTTTGTTCTGGTAATTTTCCCAAATTCCCAAATACCGATGGGGTTATGGCATCCCAAAGTCAGATCACCCAAAAACGTAACTTAAAATTATTTGTTTGGAGGGCTTCCAGTTTGATTTGGCTCAAGGGTCCTTCTTGAGTTGTGTTTAACTTCACATATCTGATTCATATAACTTTTCACATGTCCCTAAGAAAAAAATCTCGACGTGTGGACCCCACCTCGGCTTACGAATAATCCGACGTACAAAAATACGGAATATAATACTATCGACGTGAGTTTAAATTATGTAGCAACAACATGATTGTCAAATTTTTTTGAGGAAGCACGTGTCACGCTCATGCTCTGAAAACGCGGGGTATAACATCCTCCCCCCCTTTAAAAACATTCGTCCTCGAATGTTGAGGTAGAGTTCGCTTCGAGGTAGATATCTATGTTCTTACCCGTATTTGTCCGTATCTACTTTACTTACTTGCAGTCTTGCTTGCTCGTTAAAACTAAAGTTATCTGAATTATGCAATCTATTCTTCTTCCTTTGTAGCCAAAGTTTACGCCTGAACTCAAGGTCATCCCTTTTTCTTATTATTCGTTTGTTCACTAACTCTTTATACTTTATCGCTTTCATCTTCTCTTCAGTCTTCGTTGTTTACATTCTTGTATGCCCCTTTCATGCCGTGCTTACCACATCCTTTTATCTAATTCGATCTCATTTTCTTTTTATTTAGAAATTCTTGTTCTCTTCGATCTCCACGTATCTTTCTTATGTTGCACAGATATCCCAAGCCTTTATCTCCTTGGAGTTGACTTATTCCTATTCTTACTTCCTTAAAGATAAATTCGAGATTGGTCATATCTAGCGTCCCCTGCTTTCTATATAGCGGCCAAATTAACCCTTGCGGTGCCTTAACTGGTTTAACACTGAAATGTCCCGATTAATTTCTCTTCTCTTCAATCAGACTTCCGGCACCTGGCTAACTAACAGTAATTTTTGCACTTATGTCGAAAACATCTCAAACATCTTCTTTAATGATTTGTTTCCTTCAGTTTACTCTGAAATTTTCTGATCCTTATTTTTGGCTAATAACTTAGGGGTGAATTCAGAAGTTTGTCGAAAAATAACCAAGATTCTTGAATCATGCGGCGAATTCAGATCTTTTCATTCTTGCTTTTGTCTTATTTGTCCCTTTTTCAATAAGATCCATCATATTTCTTGCTTTTCCAGTGATACTTTATATTCATATCATTTCATCTTCTTTTTAATACTTTTGTCGTACTTCTTAATTCCTTACTATGTCATCATAATTCCGCCGATGGTAGTGCCCAGATGGCTTGTAATAGCACTCCCTTGCTAATGACAGATCATTCTCATTAACTACCTTACCTCAGGTTACTCATTCAATGCGTCGAAAATACCGTAGCTAAGGGATTTATAGTCAAATGAGACTCAATTCGATCCATACCACGATCCTCAGCACCATTTCTTATACTCTTGTATATAATATTTTCTTATCATCATTCTTATCAAATGTTGTAAGAGTATACTTACAACATACTATTCCACTATTCAAAATATTTTCAAATCCTTGTATGAATCTTTCCTCCAATCTCTTCTCCTCTGATCTGGACGTCATTACAAAATAACTCATAAGTAGGAGGCTAATAGAGATTTAACGAGATTCCGTTCTTCTTCAAATATTTATTATCGTTTCCACACTATTTTACTAGTCATTTCGTCAGGACGATCATTTATATGGTCCTATGACATATACTCCCACGATTTTATACATAAACAGTGACCTATGGTTTCATGATACAGGAGGTGTTTTCCAAATCTCAGGTAGTACTGCTGTCGTGCTATCCATAGGCATATTGCCTTTCTTTCTCTTAACAAGCGTTGAGATTCCTATAAATATTCCTCTTTTAAAACTCTTATTCCTTCCAACGTCGCGATTTTTCTTTAGTAATCTCGTCTGTCCTGATACTTATCCTTGGTTACTCGTAGGCATTTCTCACTTCCTCCGTTACCTTTTTGGAGTATGCCTGCTACATATTTATTTGCAATAAAATTTCTCCGGTACGAGCGATTCGGATCTAGCCCGAGACATAACGTATTGCTTGACAAAACTTATTTCCTTGATTCTTATAAACCTTTATTATCATGTCATGCCTCTTTTCCCATGTCTGTTTCATAATATACCTGAATTTAGTCCAATTTCACTTTTTTTTTTTTTTTGAGTTGACTTCCCCTTTCATCATGCTTGCTATCAGTCCTGCCATTGCAAACCTCTTTAGTCGTTTCCTCGTTGTACTTTACTTACTTTGTATTGTAGTTCTTGCTACGTTTTCATTATATCCCAATCATAATCAACTCTATAGAGTACAATTTCTTGATCTCATTCGTAACACTGCTTATAAAACAGAATAAAGCTCGTGGAGTAAGCTTACTTAACCGGTAACTCTTTCTAATTGACCCTATTACTCTTACCACATAAGTTGTCTTACCAAGTTATTCACATTCATTACAAACCTTAGTATTCTATGCCCCTGTCCCTGTCACGCTGTTACTTCGTTTTACTAATAGACTCGTCGCATTTCCCTTGTAGTTATCCATCCAAATCAATCCTTTGTTTATCTTTTTGATGCCACGGCCAAGTTTGTCTTCTCCTCCATGCACGTTTCTTACATTTCATTCAATTTCCTTTACAATCGAACCTCTCGGTCTTTACGGAAGTTCTTGCCTCATATCACTAATTTTCTAATCAATTGTGTCAACTCACCATCCTCGTTCTTTCCTCAATGAGTAATCGGTTTCCTACCGTCAATTAGTTAAAGTATCCTTCTTACTCCCATGGTTAGATATGGCCAGTTACTCCATCCCTAAATGCTCCCCTCTTCCTTCGACCAACCCATTAGTATACCTTTCATACTTTCATCCTTAACCTTCCTTGGGTCTATTCCTCCTCGAGTACCTTTCTTCTCTTGTCATTTGTAGTATTGGCTCTGAAATTCGTGAAATGTCCCTTTAAACGTGCAAATCTATTCTATTCTTAAGTCATTCTTTTGGAGAAATTCTCTATGTCCGAGGCGACCGTGTTAATTTGACTACACACTTATCCCTTCATATACCTTTCAAGGGTTAGAAATCTCTTGACATCGTCGCACGGTCTAACCATTCCTTCTCTTACTTTTCATTCCTTGTCATGGTCACTATCCTCTTAATCCCACTTATTGCAGTTCGCTTTCTGACCCCACACATTCTTCTTTGTGTTCCATACCACCACACTTTAATCCTTTTTACACGCCTACCTTCAAATTTTTACCCGAATGGCCTCGTGTCTCGTGCTTTACCTGTCGTCTCTCTTGGAGGCCTTACTCACACATGTTTCTTACCCTTTTCAATTTTTCCGACATTTTGATCTCCTTAACTTCCATTTATTCACTTTCTTTCTTTTCCGATTTTCTTTACCTTAGGACTATGCAGTTCTAGCTTGTGACGACGATAACATCAGCCTACCTGTTAACGTACTTTTGTCGCTTGAACTTTATCACCCGGTTCGACCAATGCCTTAATATACCGCAACGCCGGTGGCCGGGATACATATACCCGCTGATATAACCATGTATAGGATATCATACGCATTCATATATATATATATACACATTTTCTAATGCCCCGCTTACAAGGTATTTCCAAACGTACTCAAACTCACCTAATTCTAGAACTGTGGTGCACCTTCTTTTTCTTCACCGGTCTAGTCCGCCTCGTCGTCCGCGACCGCTTCAGGTTTCCAATCACTCCGTCATTCTAATTCCCCTTAGACTACTTTAGCTTCTCACTTTTCTCTTACGTCTGAAATTTACAGAACTTTTAATACACTTCCCAGGGGGGTCACCCATCCTAAGATTTCTCTCGCCCCAGCACGCTTAACCTTGAAACTTTGATGAAATCCGCTGCCTTAATGCTGGTATAATCGCATCCACCTCACCGTCTGATCTTCATAACATAATCTGGAGCAGGTTGAAGCCCTAATCGATTCCAAAACACTTTCGTAACGTATCTCCCTCCGAATTAGAAGGGTCTCTTACTCTTCCGATTACACAATTACTATTTTGGTCTTTTTAATTCTCAATACCCACCTTTCATTTGTATATATAACTACTTTCTGTCCTAGACTTCTAGATTCCCAATGATAGCGGACACACCTTGGTCACCATTACTTATAAATACTCGGCCTCTTTGAGTTTCCGCACGCCCTTATTAAATAATAATCTACAGCAAATGCACATACATAGAAAATTCCAATAAGGGTTTATATATCATACCTCGAGGTGTACCTGATCCTTTAACGATCTGCCCTATTATGTCTTCTTGTTTACCTTTCCTTTTCATTCTTCAGCTTTACACCTCAATCATACATGCAATATTCTTACCTTACCCGACATACATCCTTCGTGCCATTGCTTACCTTTGTACTGATTCATTCAATTATCCGATTCACAACCTTATGACTGAACTCATCATCAGGAAATACATTTAATCAATTCCTCTACTTGTACTTACACTGGTTTACCTCTATGTCAACCGATCCATTATCATAAATATACATTCTGATAACGTAACCTCAACGAAGTGACTTACCTCTGTGACTTCCCATATCACCACTCACCTTCTCCCGTCGATACTGTGCTTCTGCTGAAATCAAAGGTTAGTATAAAGAAACTCACTTCCTATGACTTGGCTCTATCGCATGATCTTAGAGGTCAAAGAAGAGTAACCACCCTAAATGCCCCGTAGCCTCCTGTTTATAAATGTGGCACGCTTCACACCATAAAGAGGACTCTACGAGACACGACTTTACAGACAACCCCTAGGACGAACTGCTCTGATACCAATTTGTCACACCCTAACCTTGGTAGGGCATGATGGGAACTCGGCCCCATATTCAGAGCCGAGCGAACCTCATTAGTTCCCGCTACGTTCATAACCCCACTGGACTCTCATGTTACGAAATTAAATGCATAATCAAAACTGATCAAAACCATTCTTTTCGTGGTAATCAAATCAAGTAAAATATGTAATCATATAGAATTTGTAATATAATGCACAATGGTACGTCGGCTTACAGAGCCGCTTACGAGACTGACTTTCTATATACATGACCCTGTCTGCAAAGTCTCTAACATCAATCAGGAAAATCATAACATGTACACTCTAACTCGGCAACACTCCGGAAAGAAATGTAGCCCACCAATCCCGCTGGAACAGCCTCTAGCAATGTCTTCAACTCATCTGTATGTACCTGCGTGGCATGAAACGCAGCCCCCGAAGAAAGGGGGTCAGTACAGAATATGTACTGACCATGTAAAGCATGAAATGCCGTAAAGAGGATCATAACCAAAATAGAGATTTACTAGAAACAAGTATGACTTTTAAAACATCAATACATATGCCTTTTAAAATGAACATCATGCATGCCATTATCAAATACCGTACCCGGCCCACTATGGGACTTGGTGGACAAAGTCATGTCATCATGTCAGCATACTATCATATCATCATGCATATATATATACCGTACCCGGCCCTCTAGTGAGGGACTCGGTCAATGAAGTCATCATATGCCCTCCTGGCCGCCATAACATATCATCATCTCATCATGTCATCATATATATATATATACCATACCCGGCCCTCTAGTGAGGGACTCGGTGAACAATGCAGTGGAGCGCGCACGATAACATACTCGGCCCGGGACTAGGTGAAGGACATATTAAGGCGTGCACGAGCAGAGTTGTGAGAAACCACATGCATAAAAATAATTTTTTTAAGACTTGATAGGTAAGTACACTAATCGACGCTTGAAAGATCACAACCACGTTTCGAGTCAATCCGAGTTAGTATAAGAACGTTATGGACATTATTCCTTACAAAAACCTTTACAAACATTTCAAAGCAATCCGAGACCGCCTATGAAAATTAAGGACATTAATCCTTATAGAACATTTTTAGGAGCAAGAACCCTTTATGCTTTGCTTGATATTAAATCATACAATAAGCTTGACAATACTAAGTATACTCATGTCAAGAAGTGAATAAGAATCGTAAACAAGCTCGCAATTAAAGAATGGAGTTACCCCGAAATGCGTGTCATACCTTACTTAGCTCTAGGACATGCCAAAGAAAGAAAGGGTAAGCCTTACATACCTGGAAGATGATTCTCGACTTTCAACTTACTTCCCGTCTTGCAACTCGCTTAAGAATTATTCGTAGCATTGTACTCTACATATGGAATCATTCATAATATCATTAGGATCATCGTCGTACGTTCGTCTCGAAACTTTAATTAAAACCCTTTTAAATTCTGCCAAAATTCAGGCAGCATTTCCCCTGTTTATATGCCTAGCCCGAGATTCCAATTCAACAACCAACAACATCAACAACAATACCAATAGTATTAACATCATTTCCAATATCGACGTTGTCACACCCCGACCTTACTAGAGTGTGATGGGCACCCGAACCTTACTTAGGGCCGAGCGAACCCTCAGACTCTTGCCGCAAATAAAAGTGCGTCACACTTTTTAAATCAAATCAGGTAAAATACACAATAAATTTTTTTTTTGAAATATTCTTTTCAGAAATATTCCTTCTCGAATCTTCCAAGCGAACAAATCTATAGTCATACACCATTCAATACACAACACAGACCAACATATCGGCTGACGGATCCGCTTACAGACTGACACACCATACCCACGACGCTGTCTGCAAAGTCTCTATCATATATCAGACATCACAGCACACATACTCTGACTCGGCAGCACTCCAGGAGCAAATGGAGTTTGCCATCTTCACTGGAACATCTTCTATAATATCTTCAACTCATCTGGGAGTACCTGCGCGGCATGAAACGCAGCCCCCGAAGAACAGGGGGTCAGTACGGAATATGTACTGAGTATTTAAGGCATGAAATACAGAAAGCAGAACCATAGTCGAAACAAATAGTACAAGGGTAAGCATATTGTCCAGATTGCCGAATTACTTACTTCTCAGACACAGATCATATAGACCAATACAGATCATACAGGCCGACACAGATCGTACAGACCAATACAGATCATACAGACCGTACAAATCATACAGAGCATATAGAATGCTGACATACTTACTTCCCAGACACAGATCGTACAAACCGTTATCAGATATCAGAAGGAGTGTGGCATGTACAGAACGCACAGATAATATCATACGTCAGACGGAGTTCAGAACGTACCGATTGCTCCGATGATGTCATATATCGGACGGAATACAGAACGTACAGTATACTCGGATAATGCCATATATCGGACGGGATACAGAATGTACAGATTACTTAGATGATGTCAGATATCGGACGAAGTACAGAACTTACAGAATACTCAGAGGATGTCATATAGCAAACGGAATACAGAATATACGGAAGGTCAGAATGCTTACTCTCCAACACAAGTCATGCATATCGGGATTGGATATCATATCACATACGCGGTAACCCCGGGGACATATACCACGCCGGGACAAATACCATACCATACATATGGTAACCTCGGGGACAAATAATACACCGAGGGACCAGTCACATCCTATCATATACATGGAAACCTCGGGAACAGGTAACACGCCGAGGAACCGGTGAACAATGCCAAGGGATGCGCACGATAACATAGGAACGTGGTCGCCAATCCTACCTTTGGCGCCCCAACACATCATATTTATGAAAATTTGCTCCGATCTCCGTCACACATCATAACATAACCACGGTACCCGGGGGCGGACAGATAACACGGCACCCCGAGCCCGGACACATCATACTTCATAATATATCCTCGGTAACCGGGGACGGACATATTACACAGTACCCCGGAACCGGACACATCATACTCCGGAATTCATATATGGAACCCGGCCCTCAACAGAGGACTCGGCGAACCATCCGCACGATACATACCGGCCCGGGACTCGGTGAAGAAAATCATAACATATGCACGAGCAGAATAGTGAGAAACCACATGCATAGAAATCAAGACTCGACAGACCAGTGTACTTACCGATACCTGGAGGCTCGGAACAGATTGCAGGTCAATCCGGCGTAGTATGAGAATGTTACGAGCGTTCGAAGTACAGAACGCTTTATAAGCATTTCAGAAGCCTTTTTCGGGAAATCAGAATCATAGTCATATCAGACACCTTCAGATGTCCTTACGAATCAGATCAAATGGAGATTTTGGAACCATACTTACGTATAAGAAAATTATAGACGTCTTGATACAGAAACCTCTTCGAACATTTCAGAGCAATCCGAGATCGTATACGGAAGTTAGGGACATTAAATCTTACAGAAGTTCTCGAACCAGAATAAACATATCAGAATGCTCTTATCAGGATACTGATTTCAAAATTCTCATATCAGGATACTTATATCGGAATACTTATATCAGCATTCTTACATCAGAGTACTTATATCAAAATACTCATATCGACACACTTATATCAGAAGACTGATATCAAAATGCTTATATCAAGACACTTATATCAAAATACTTATATCAAAATACCTATATCAAAATACGTATATCAGAATACTTGTACCAAAATACTTATATCAAAATACTTATATCAAATACTTATATCAGAATACCTATATCAAAATACGTATATCAGAATACTTGTACCAAAATACTTATATCAAAATACTTATATCAAATACTTATATCAAGGGATGAACTAGGATCACAAGCTCAGGTCAAGAAGTGAATTAGAATCTTAATCAGACTCAGCATCACAGAACAGAGTTACCCCAAGGCAGCATATCACATTATACCTTACTTGACTCTAGGACATGCCAAAGAAAGAAAGGGTAAGCCTTACATACCTGCGCCGCGACCAACTAGTTACGCTTGTGCCTCCAACTTGTTAATCTATATTCAAGAGGATTCATCCAGTCATTAGATTCGTTGTCACATACTTGCCCTCATCTTTCAAACACATTCACTTATATTCTGCCAGAATTTCGGCAGCATCTCCCCTGTAAATGTACCAACCCCGAGAATATGGCTCAGCCCAATTCAACAACAACAACAATACCAACAACCATTCCAACAACAATATGTTTCTTTCTTTCAATTTCATCAAATACATCAACAACCACATTTTACAACATCATTCATGCAAATGTAAGAACTATATTATCAATATGCTAACTACATTAGCTTGCAAACGATCCCAACTTCAACTTGTTTTACCCAATACCTTCATTTCCATCACATAATCTACAACAGAACCACCAAATTACACTAAATAAAATTTATTCATTCCTTGCCAACAATACAACCCATATTCGGCCATGACCACTATCCCACAAATTTCATGATTTTTCATTCATTTTCACACATTACAACAATAACAAAAATACTAAATAACATTAATTCATTATTTCTACAACATATGGCACAAGTCACGGCCACAACAACAACACATGGCCACAACTTCAACATCAAACTTCCATTCATTTTATTCATTTCTACACATCACAATATGCATAAATCATCCATAAAACATGTAAGGAAGATTAAACCTCACCTCTTCCATTGGATTTCTTCACTCGATTAGGCCCCCTAGTCACACAAACGGATGTTTTTCTTGCTTCAACAACCCTTCCATGTTGACGAGGACCTTCCAATTGATATGAAAGCTTGAAGAAAACAAATTTTCATGATCACTTTATGGGGCTGGTTCGGACAGCCCCTCTTGGCCGTGCCTCCTCCTCTTTTTTTTTCTTCATATTTCTTGAACTTTCTCAAGTGGAGAATGATGAAAGCTTGCTTGACTTAGTCATCCATACATATATATCTAAAAAAAAATGTGCACATGACCATGCACATCCTCCATGTCTTTTTCTTCTTTTCCTTTTTTTTTTTCCAATTCTCTAGAATTTTCTTAAAGATGAAAATGATAAAGATGACTTAATAAGCCACTCCCCATAATTCTTCTTACATGTGGACTATGGCCCACAAGTCATGTGCATGGCCACATGGCTATTATTATTATTATTATTATATTTGTTTTTTCACAGGATTAGGAATGAGGATATTCGGGACAAGGTGGGAGTGGCCTCGGTGGAAGACAAGATGCGAGAAGCGAGATTGAGATGGTTTGGGCATGTGAAGAGGAGAGACACGGATGCCCCAGTGCGGAGGTGTGAGAGGTTGGCCATGGATGGTTTCAGACGAGGTAGGGGTAGGCCAAAGAAGTATTGGGGAGAGGTAATTAGACACGACATGGCGCAGTTACAGCTTACCGAGGACATGACCTTAGATAGAAGGGTTTGGAGGACCCATATTAGGGTAGAAGGCTAGTAGATAGTCTCATTACCCTGCCTTATTAATAGTCGCATTATCGTAGTATAATTTCTTGTGCTCTAATTTATGCTATTATGCTATTATCTGTTATTTCCTGTGCTTTGATTATTCTATGTTATCTGTGTCGCTTGCGTTACTTCATTTCCATATCGCTTTGAATTTCTTAGCCGTATCTGACCTCTTGTTATGTTTTTATTGAGTCGAGGGTCTCTCGGAAACAGCCATCCTACCTTGGTAGGAGTAAGGTCTGCGTACACTCTACCCTCCCCAGACCCCACGTTGTGGGATTTCACTGGGTTGTTGTTGTTGTTGTTGTTGTTGTATATTTGTTTTTTCATGAAATAAAATTTCCAAAACTTCACTTTTGGCCCCAAATTTCCATGAAATGTCTAACTTCCATGATTCACTTTTATCCCAAATTTTTCCTTAGTGTCTCCATCCCATGAAATCATAAGCGACTTATGTCTTACAACAAAGTCAGAAGAATAGCCTTGTCTTTAACTTGTCGCAACCGACTTAAAATACTCTGGCGTGCAAAACGCGGGGTATGACATTCTCCCCCCCTTTAGAACATTCGTCCTCGAATGTTAAACTGGCCTTTTGGGGACTCGTAGCACTTCAGGAGGGGGTTTCTTTTATAGTTGCCCGTTTCTCCATGCCCATTTCGTATAATCGAGTCTCTCTATCCTTATATGGGTCCTTATTCTGTGCCATGAGTTTCCTAATCCGCTGGGCCGACATATTTTCCTTGTCCTTCTCAGGTCATCTCTTTTCTGTTACTGTTTCGTGACCGTATCTTAACAAAAGTCACACTTTTAGATTCTTACAACTCTTCTTTAGTCCCTTTTTGAATTTCTCGATACTGGCATACTTGTCTTTGACTTCATATGGGGTGCCCATTTCGTTCATCATTATTCCTCGTAAGCCTAATATGGCCTCCCCCCCCCCCCCTTTAAGGGGCTCCTTATAAGCCAACGGTTCTTCTTTTCAACTCCGTGCACAACATAGCAAAATTCCTTAGCATAAGTTTTCCTTTCATTCTCCGTCGATATCCTGACATAGGAGATACCATTCATGTTCATATACATATACACATATAATTAGTATCAACTGACCCGCAAATTACCTTCAGACGCTATTCAAGCTTATCCAAATTCCAAAACTGCACTGCACTTTCTGTCTCTTTTCCAGTCTAGCCTGTCGCATTCTATGTGACCTCGTATGGTTTCCCAACCATTCCGTATACATTAAATTTCTCTTGGATTACTCCAACTCCTGACCTGCTGCTCACATCTGAATTTTACAAAATTTTTAGACAACTTCCCAGGGGGTCACCCATCATGAAATTGCCCCCGTCTGAGCACGCTTAACTTCGAAACTTTGATGGATTTCGGTGCCTTAGGCCGATATAATCGCGTCCACTTTCCCTTATAACCTTTATTACCTAATCCGGAGCACATCAAGGTCTCACAGATTCCGAGACATTTCTGTAACCCGTTCTATCCTTGCAATTACCATTTTACCCTTTTCCAACCCTTACTATTCGAAATTCACTTACACACTACAAATATCAACAACATCTCACGGATCGTACATATATATAACATGTTCCAGCCGGCCAGGGCCTTTATATATCGCTTCACATCGTATCATATCATATTACCTCATATCAGACCATATCATGTCATATTATGTTATATCATGTCTTGTTATATCATATCATATCGTATCATATCGCGTCGCGTCATTTCATATGGGATCATATCACATCATACCAAATCACTGTCGTACAGGGCTTCCGGTTTCTAATACCAGAACGAACATGTCAAAACTTACCTCCGTGGCCTTCCATATCATTATTCACCTTTTCCCCAACGTATGTAAGGCTTACATTTGGGGTCTCGTTTCCCTATATCGGGGCTCTATCGCACGATCTATGGCACAAAGAAGGTCAACAATTCCTAGATACCCCGTAGCCTCCTGTTTATAAGTGTGGCGCGCTACACACCCATAAACAAGACTCTACCGGGCACGACTTTGCAGACAACCCTTAGACCGACCTGCTCTGATACCACTTTGTCACACCCCGACCTTACTAGAGTGTGATGGGCACCCGACCCTTACTTAGGGCCGAGCGAACCCTCAGACTCTTGCCGCACATAAAAGTGCGTCACACTTTTTAAATCAAATCAGGTAAAATACACAATAATTTTTTTTTTTGAAATATTCTTTTCAGAAATATTCCTTCTCGAATCTTCCAAGCGAACAAATCTGTAGTCATACACCATTCAATACACAACACAGACCAACATATCGGCTGACGGATCCGCTTACAGACTGACACACCATACCCACGACGCTGTCTGCAAAGTCTCTATCATATATCAGACATCACAGCACACATACTCTGACTCGGCAGCACTCCAGGAGCAAATGGAGTTTGCCATCTTCGCTGGAACATCTTCTATAATATCTTCAACTCATCTGGGAGTACCTGCGCGGCATGAAACGCAGCCCCCGAAGAACAGGGGGTCAGTACGGAATATGTACTGAGTATTTAAGGCATGAAATACAGAAAGCAGAACCATAGTCGAAACAAATAGTACAAGGGTAAGCATATTGTCCAGATTGCCGAATTACTTTCTTCTCAGACACAGATCATATAGACCAATACAGATCATACAGGCCGACACAGATCGTACAGACCAATACAGATCATACAGACCGTACAAATCATACAGAGCATATAGAATGCTGACATACTCACTTCCCAGACACAGATCGTACAAACCGTTATCAGATATCAGAAGGAGTGTGGCACGTACAGAACGCACAGATAATGTCATACGTCAGACGGAGTTCAGAACGTACCGATTGCTCCGATGATGTCATATATCGGACGGAATACAGAACGTACAGTATACTCGGATAATGCCATATATCGGACGGGATACAGAATGTACAGATTACTTAGATGATGTCAGATATCGGACGAAATACAGAACATACAGAATACTCAGAGGATGTCATATAGCAAACGGAATACAGAATATACGGAAGGTCAGAATGCTTACTCTCCAACACAAGTCATGCATATCGGGATTGGATATCATATCACATACGCGGTAACCCCGGGGACATATACCACGCCGGGACAAATACCATAACATACATACGGTAACCTCGGGGACAAATAACACACCGAGGGACCGGTGAACAATGCCAAGGGATGCGCACGATAACATAGGAACGTGGTCGCCACTCCTACCTTTGGCGCCCCAACACATCATATTTATGAAAATTTGCTCCGATCTCCGTCACACATCATAACATAACCACGGTACTCGGGGGCGGACAGATAACACGGCACCCCGAGCCCGGACACATCATACTTCATAATATATCCTCGGTAACCGGGGACGGACATATTACACAGTACCCCGGAACCGGACACATCATACTCCGGAATTCATATATGGAACCCGACCCTCAACAGAGGACTCGGCGAACCATCCGCACGATACATACCGGCCCGGGACTCGGTGAAGGAAATCATAACATATGCACGAGCAGAATAGTGAGAAACCACATGCATAGAAATCAAGACTCGACAGACCAGTGTACTTACCGATACCTGGAGGCTCGGAACAGATTTCAGGTCAATCCGGCGTAGTATGAGATTGTTACGAGCGTTCGAAGTACAGAACGCTTTATAAGCATTTCAGAAGCCTTTTTCGGGAAATCAGAATCATAGTCATATCAGACACCTTAAGATGTCCTTACGAATCAGATCAAACGGAGATTTTGGAACCATACTTACGTATAAGAAAATTATAGACGTCTTGATACAGAAACCTCTTCGAACATTTCAGAGCAATCCGAGATCGTATACGGAAGTTAGGGACATTAAATCTTACAGAAGTTCTCGAACCAGAATAAACATATCAGAATGCTCTTATCAGGATACTGATTTCAAAATTCTCATATCAGGATACTTATATCGGAATACTTATATCAGCATTCTTACATCAGAGTACTTATATCAAAATACTCATATCGACACACTTATATCAGAAGACTGATATCAAAATGCTTATATCAAGACACTTATATCAAAATACTTATATCAGAATACCTATATCAAAATACGTATATCAGAATACTTGTACCAAAATACTTATATCAAAATACTTATATCAAATACTTATATCAGAATACCTATATCAAAATACGTATATCAGAATACTTGTACCAAAATACTTATATCAAAATACTTATATCAAATACTTATATCAAGGGATGAACTAGGATCACAAGCTCAGGTCAAGAAGTGAATTAGAATCTTAATCAGACTCAGCATCACAGAACAGAGTTACCCCAAGGCAGCATATCACATTATACCTTACTTGGCTCTAGGACATGCCAAAGAAAGAAAGGGTAAGCCTTACATACCTGCGCCGCGACCAACTAGTTACGCTTGTGCCTCCAACTTGTTAATCTACATTCAAGAGGATTCATCCAGTCATTAGATTCGTTGTCACATACTTGCCCTCATCTTTCAAACACATTCACTTATATTCTGCCAGAATTTCGGCAGCATCTCCCCTGTAAATGTACCAACCCCGAGAATATGGCTCAGCCCAATTCAACAGCAACAACAATACCAACAACCATTCCAACAACAATATGTTTCCTTCTTTCAATTTCATCAAATACATCAACAACCACATTTTACAACATCATTCGTGCAAATGTAAGAACTATATTATCAATATGCTAACTACATTAGCTTGCAAACGATCCCAACTTCAACTTGTTTTACCCAATACCTTCATTTCCATCACATAATCTACAACACAACCACCAAATTACACCAAATAAAATTTATTCATTCCTTGCCAACAATACAACCCATATTCGGCCATGACCACTATCCCACAAATTTCATGATTTTTCATTCATTTTCACACATTACAACAATAACAAAAATACTAAATAACATTAATTCATTATTTCTACAACATATGGCACAAGTCACGGCCACAACAACAACACATGGCCACAACTTCAACATCAAACTTCCATTCATTTTATTCATTTCTACACATCACAATATGCATAAATCATCCATAAAACATGTAAGGAAGATTAAACCTCACCTCTTCCATTGGATTTCTTCACTCGATTAGGCCCCCTAGTCACACAAACGGATGTTTTTCTTGCTTCAACAACCCTTCCATGTTGACGAGGACCTTCCAATTGATATGAAAGCTTGAAGAAAACAAATTTTCATGATCACTTTATGGGGCTGGTTCGGCCAGCCCCTCTTGGCCGTGCCTCCTCCTCTTTTTTTTTCTTCATATTTCTTGAACTTTCTCAAGTGGAGAATGATGAAAGCTTGCTTGACTTAGTCATCCATACATATATATCTAAAAAAAATGTGCACATGACCGTGCACATGCTCCATGTCTTTTTCTTCTTTTCCTTTTTTGTTTTCCAATTCTCTAGAATTTTCTTAAAGATGAAAATGATAAAGATGACTTAATAAGCCACTCCTCATAATTCTTCTTAGATGTGGACTATGGCCCACAAGTCATGTGCATGGCCACATGGCTATTATTATTATTATATTTTTTTTTCATGAAATAAAATTTCCAAAACTTCACTTTTGGCCCCAAATTTCCATGAAATGTCTAACTTCCATGATTCACTTTTATCCCAAATTTTTCCTTAGTGTCTCCATCCCATGAAATCATAAGCGACTTATGTCTTACAACAAAGTCGGAAGAATAGCCTTGTCTTTAACTTGTCGCAACCAACTTAAAATACTCTGGCGTGCAAAACGCGGGGTATAACAGACGTATGCCATAAAACAGCCTGCGCACTGTTTTCTAAATTTGTCAACCAACCAAATTTGCTATATAAATATTTAATAATTTTATTTCCATATAGAAGCTGAAATTAACACTTACAACAGCAATAACCACATCCTCCACATTTCACAAGTTAAATACATTTATTTTCATCCAAAGTTTTCTTCAAATCTCGTTCCATAATTCACAGCACTAACAAACGAATTTATCATGCTATTCCCTCCGTTCTAATCCGTTAAAACTCTAAATAAACTTGTTAATAATGAAAAGGAACCTTATTCATACCTTAAGCATGCAGCCACCACGTTATCACTCTTCTCCTTGGTTGATTTTTAGCTCAATTGGTCAAAATTGGTTTTTTCTTCTCTCCAAGGCTCTTCTCTATCTCTTTCCAGCATTTTCTGGTGTTCTTGGTCTAAAAAATTAGGAGAAAGGACTGAAATTTCACTTAAATAGGCATGGGTCATGGGTCTAACCCGGTTGGGCCCGGATTGGGCCTAGCCCACTGACCTTTCTTCCTTAAAACGTCTGTATCTCATTATCCCGACGTCGCCTATGGACCCACAACCTATGGTTGCAAATATAATTCAATTATCTACAACTTTCATTCTTGGAGTTTTCCCAAATTCCCAAATACCGATGGGGTTATGGCCTCCCGAATTCAGACCACCCAAAAACGTAACTTAAAATTATTTGGCTCAAGGGTCCTTCTTGATTTGTGTTTAACTTCACATATGTGATTCATATAACTTGTCACATGACCCTAAAAAAAAAAATCTTGACGTGTGGACCCCACCTCGGCTTACGAATAATCCGACGTACAAAAATACGGGATATAATACTATCGACGTGAGTTTAAATTATGTAGCAACAACATGATTGTCAATTTTTTTTGAGGAAGCACGTGTCACGCTCATGCTCTGAAAATGCGGGGTATAACACATAACTCCGAGAGACTATTCATATTAGCTTCTTACGTAACCAGAAGAGTTCAGAGTATCCTTTCCCGAGTTTTACATGCATGTACACATACTATATTATATATGGATCGGGCCGTACGTTCCTCGGCACTAACATATTATATTTGTGGATCGGGCCGTACGTTCCTCGGCACTAACATATTATATTTATGGATCGGGCCATACATTCCTCGGCACTAACATATTATATTTATGGATCGGGCCGTACGTTCCTAGACATAGGTGTGGGTTGTGTATAGATGTTGTTCGGCTGGTTGGCATGACTTATATGTTGGGACGTTCCCATTCGTAGTGGCAGCCTTGCCAGCTTACGTATATACATATTTTGGGATGTTGTATGTAGTGGCATCCTTGTCGGCTTGCGTATGTAAAGTTGGGACGTTCCCATACGTTATGACAGCCTTGTCGGCTTGTGTGTTGTGTTATCTTTTGATGGTTATGACAGGAGACAGGTTGCCTTGATATATGTATATGTGACAGTTCCGAGACAACGTTTCATTTTTATAGGTTCCATATTATGTTTGGTTGTGGAATGATTATAGATAACCGGTGTGTACACGAGTGTCCAGCTCAGGCACTAGTCATGGCCCACGGGGTTAAGTCGTGACGAAAGTGGTATCAGAGTAGTTCATCCTCGGAGTGTCTACAGATCGTGTCTAGTAGAGTCTTGTTTATCGGTGTGTTGTGCACCACATCTATAAACAGGAAGCTACAGGACATTTCGGATGTCATCCTTCCTTTTTATCTTAGATCGTGCGATAGAGCTGTATTATCAGGATAATCCCTTCCTAACAAACTGTTATGTTTACAGCTATGCCTCCAAAGAAAGCAACAGCTGCCCAGAAGGGCAAATCGGTAGCAGGGGATACTAGCCAGACTCGGAGAGTTACTAGGGCTCGTGCCCAGTTTATGCCTAAGATTGTGTTCCAGTCTGCAAGTTCTACTACACCGCCACATCCAGAGGAACCTAGGGCAGCGACAGCTCCGGTCAGGGGGCGGCTCCACCGCCAGTTCCCGAGGTCCCAGCACCTGAGCCTCCAGCTCCTCAGCCAGGGGCGGAGGATAGAGCCATGAGAGATGTAGTTCAGTTGCTCACCAGATTAGTGGCAGGACAGGCTCGCAGGCATTGATTAGGGGTCGACCAGATGGATAGACATGACAGTTTGAGAGCCTGTTACTTCCTAAGCTGTAACCCTTTAGAGTTTTTCAATTCGAAGACCGAGGATGACCCGCAGGAGTTCGTTCGGCAGATGCAGCGTACGTTGCCGATTATGAAGGCTTCTGAGACTGAGTCCGTTGAGTTATCCTCATATCGATTGTCGGATGTAGCTGTCAATTGGTATGAGTCGTGGGAGTTATCGAGGGGCGAGGATGCTCCTCCAGCAGTATGGGATGAATTTGTAGAGGCCTTCCTTGGCCACTTTCGGCCTCCAGAGATGCGGCGAGCTAGAGCTGATAGATTCTTACAGTTGAGACAGGGGGCAGGAGTGTTCGAGAGTATAGCCTTGAGTTTGACTCATTGGCTAGATATGCACCTACTATTGTAGCTGATATGGCTTATAGAGTGCATCGCTATATGATGGGGTTAGATAGTTATTTGGTTGATGGTTGTATGGAAGTGGCCCTCCAGCCAGGTATGGATATTTCTCGGGTACATGCATATGCACAGGGGGTGGAGGATCGACACAGAGGACGCCTGCCATATGGAGATTATGATAGAGGCTAGCATAAGAGGGCCAGATCGGCCGGTTATCCTGGCGAGTTTCGAGGCGGGCAGCCTCAGCAGCATATTAGATATCCATCCCAGCCAGCACAGAGTGCACCTCCGCAGTTCACAGGTAGAAGGTTTGACAACACAGGGTATTCAGGAGCCGATCAGAGCTCTAGGGCTTCGGGTTCGCAGATGAATAGAGGTTTCAGTCAACCGAGGCCACCTTTGCCTCGGTGTTCTCGGTGTGGTAGGCATCATCTTGGGTTATGTCAATGTGCTGCATGCGCTTGTTTTTCTTGCGGCCGTCAAGGCCATATTATGAGAGAGTGTCCGTATAGGGGCGGTTCAGGTGGTATGGCTCAGCCTACTGGGTCGGTTGCTGGTTCATCTTCTGCTGTGGCTATACGCCCTATGGGGTAGGATATTCAGACACCAGCAGGCCGTGGTAGAGGTCGTGGCGGAGCTTCTAGTTCTAGCGGTCCTTCGAACCGCATATATGCTTTGGCTAGTAGAAAGGATCAGGAGGCGTCACCAAATGTGGTTACAGGTATACTATTGAAACTATCATTTGAAAATCGAGACATATATGCATTGATAGACCCAGGTTCCCCATTATCGTATATTTCTCCCTTTTATTGCTAGTAGAATAGGAATAAAACCTGAATTGATAGAACCATTTGAGGTAGCTACACCGGTAGGAGATTCTGTTGTAGCAAGGCAAATATATAGAGATTGTTTGGTGATTATATATAGTCGTTGCACCAAAGCAGACCTGATAGAGCTAGATATGACTGAGTTTGATGTTATTATGGGTATGGATTGGAGTAAGTGGAATGTGGCCTTGGGTGAATTGCTACATTGATTACATTACTCGAATAAAAATTATCAAATAAGATTTTGTACTATGTATCGAAAGGTTCTCATCGCTTCCTGACTTTGATTAAGGTTTGTACGTGGATAATCAAGTTATAAGTTATAGAGAAAGACGTGAGTATGGTACAGTATACCAAGTGAATTAGAAGAAGGATCGAGTGAATTTGAGATTAGAAACAGGGACATAGAGCGGAATATAAATGGATGATGGTATAAGTACACCCTTAAGGGGGGAAGCGGACAAAAAAACTGTAGGTATAGGATGGAAACAATTGACACAACAATATATTTGATATGGATATCTAAATGTCAGGTGAGATCTCTTGCCGAAACAAGTTAATAAGATCTGAAATCCAACAATCAATGGATAGAATTCAGGAAGGTATTTGAGACAGTGCTGAGAATTATTGGTAAAGATTTGGGATAATACGACATTAGAAATTGGATGCTTATAAAAAGGAAGAATACGACAAGAAGATGGTAACGAGTAACTTAAGAAATATTATAAAGGATAGCAATGCAATACTGGATTAGAGGTTAAGACGTTGGCAATGGGGTTACTTGCTAATGATACTGTAACTTATAAGTGACAAAGGAGAGAGGATAGGAAATCCCCTATAGTAGGATATGAGAAAATCAAATGGTGAATAAGGAAAGGGAAAGGAGCATGAAAAGATAGACCGAAACTGAGTTTTAGTACAAATAAGATATGTAAAACAGGATGAACCAGGAGAAGGAAGAACTATGACTAAGATTTGATGCACTTTGTACGAATTATACAAGAATAGTTATGCGATCTACGAATATTTGTATACTAAGGATGAGACCCAGTAAGTAGTTGATAAGAAGGGTAAGAATTCAGTAACAAATATGCGGTTGTAATATTTTGGGTACATCAAAGAAAGGTGTAAGATGGTTTGAGGCAAAACTACAGAGATGAATGTAGTACTGAGGGCAAGAGCCATAGTTGAGCCTTGATATCAATGGAAAGAGATAAGAGAAGGATATAGGGTCTGCATAAAGACTAGCGTGGCGACGCTAAAGTATTTTCCGGGCTGACTTGAGCACCTACACATACTCGTGTAAAGATTGCAATAGGATGTGTGATAGGAGAACTAAGAGCAAATTTGAGTAAAGGGAGTCACAAATAGAGAAAAGACACGAGTTAATATGCCTAAAGTATTGCCAGTTAGGGTAAAGGAAATTACGAAATGATTTAACCGAGACAATTGGAACAAGCGGGTTACTGGTTACTGGATGACAGTGAAGTTATAACATGAGGGAACCCTAGCGCTATTTGAAACCCTAAAGATCGAGATCAAGAAGTAAAAGCAAGTGATAGCTAAAGAACTTTAAAAGAAAGTCAGAAAGTGACATGTGATGCTGAGGATTTCAGAATACGGACAGTCACAGCGGAGTAAAGCAAGGATATTGGAATACAAAAATGTTACCCTCTGGGAAATTTCATTTTATCCGTAAAGTCTGTGAGGGGTCTAAAAATACCAGAGGTATGAAATACTCTAAGAATTACAAAAAGAAAAAAAAAACGATGAGGGATGTCTACGCGTTACAAGATCTTGTTTAAAGATAAGAAGGTAAAGTGAAGTGAACGATACATCATCTTAAGGGAGTAATGATAGAAAAAGAAAGAGTTGGGTCCGAATCAATCGATGACAATACAACTGAACAGTATGCAGATAAGAGAGATAGTAACACTTCAGCAGAACAGTTCGAAATACAGTTGATAATCAACTGTGAAATAAAGAGGAAAGCAAAGACAACGACGTGGAATAATTACCTTGAGGAGCAACAAAAGAAGGAAATATTACAGGAATGATTCCGTAGAGACCTGAAATACATTATGATAGATTAAAGGAAATCAACCAACGAAAGAGTCATGTGAAGAGTGTAATTCAGTGAAAGGACGTTTAAGGAAATATTGGGAGTTCACGACCAGTATAACATTCGAGGACGAATGTTCTAAAGGGGGGAAAGATGTTATACCCCGTATTTTTATACGTCAAATGATTCGCAAGCAAATCGACTTAAGTTAAAGACGGGATAATTTTCGGACATGAAATAGGAACCTTTAATTTTCAATTTTAATTAGTACACAAATTGTTTATAAATTTTATTTAGTGTAGAAATATTATTGGAAATTAGGGACTAATTAATTGTGATTAGATTATTAATTAAGAATTAGGGATTAATTAAAATTAATTAGCCTAATTACTATAGTGGGCCACACCCGAATATAATAATAATAATAAAAAAAAAAAAGGAAAATGACAATTCAAGAAATATTTTGGTGAGTCATTTAGTAGGGGGGGGGGGGGGCACGTGTCAATTTAAAGGGGACCATATATACATGGTTAAATAATGAACAAGCAAACCATTTTTTCCATTTCATTTCTTAGATCAAGTTTAATATATATATATATATATAAACCTCCATGGCTGCTCACGGCCAGCCATGGTGTTGAAGGAAAATAATTAATTTTGTTTCTTAGTTGATCAAGTTCAAGTACATTACAAGTTCAAGGAGGCGATAGCAACATTGGATATTGAGTTGAGGAAGAAGAAATGAGAAATTGGAGCAATTAAGTGTAGAAATTCCTCCGAGAAAATTTAGGTAAGATTTTCTTATTTTGTGGTGTAATTTTATTAATAGTGATGTAATGGAATTATTAAAATTGGATTGGACGAGATTGGAAGTAAGAAAATGCATAAAATTGTTGTTATATATGAAATTGTGGGTTGAAATGGATTCAGAAAGGTTGTTGAGTTGCTAGGATTGTTATGGGCTGAATTGTAAGAATTTTGTATGTATATCTATGTTGTTGGTATTTCTGTGATAACAGGAGAATAATTGAAAATTCGGGTTAAGCGAATATATAGGGGAAATGCTGCCCGATTTTCGTTAAGTCCTTAACTAATGAAAAACCCTAAACGAGAAAGTATGAGTTAAAGAATAAGTTCTATAAGTGATAAGCTACGGAATTACTAACTAGAAAGTATAGTACTAACGATAGCGTTACTTCTATATTAAATAGGCTAAAGGGGCGAGGAAGCGAACGGGTTTGCGATTAGTCGTTAACAGGTATGTAAAGTTGTCCTTTCTTTCTTTTGGCATGTCTTAGATTTAAGTGATGAATGATATGAGCTTTGGGGTAATCCTATTCATAAGTCTTGAGTATGATTCATGATTCTTATTCACTTCTTGATGTTAGAACTCTTAAGTGATTGAGCTTCCTTCTTCAGTTTGCTATACGTTAGATAACAGTCGATATATATAAGCTCTTATTCCTAGAAACTCTACGATAACTAATGTCCTTAACTTCTATAAGCCGTTTCATACTATATTGACATATGTCTGTGGTTCCAAAGACTCTATTCTTGGAGAGTGTAGGGATATTTGTATCGTTGGCCTCTTATGTTTTATGTCCATAACTCCCAGAGACTTTTCATATTAGCTTCTTACGTAACCAGAAGAGTTCAGAGTATCCTTTCCTGAGTTTTGCATGCATGTATATGTACTATATTATATATGGATCGGGCCGTACGTTCCTCGGCACTAACATATTATATTTATGGATTGGGCAGTACGTTCCTCGGCACTAACATATTATATTATATATGGATCGGGCCGTACGTTCCTCGGCACTAATATATTATATTATATATGGATCGGGCTGTACGTTCCTCGACACTAACATACTATATTATATATGGATCGGGCTGTACGTTCCACAACGCTATTAGTTACATTATATTCTATACCTATCATACACCGTAGAGCCAGTTTCTGTCATATAGAGTTATGCAGATATTCTCAGATATTAGCCACAGATGCATTCTATTATTGAGGCTGGTTTTCGTGATTCATCTGTACTTAATGTTCTTATGCTTTACATGCTCGGTACATATTCCGTACTGACCCCCTTTCCTCGGGGGGCTGTGTTTCATGCCCGCAGGTGCAGATACTCGCTTTGGTGATCCGCCAGCTTAGGACTTCTATTCAGCTGTTTTGGAGTGCTCCATTGTCCCGGAGCCTAGACTTTTGGTACAGATCCTTTATATATATATATATATATGTGTTTATCCAGGGGTACGCCGGGGCCCTGTCCCGTCATATGTTACTGTTGATACTATTAAAGGTCTGTAGACATATGTGTGGGTTGTGTATAGATGTTGTTCGGCTGTGTTGGCATGACTTATATTTTGGGACGTTCTCATTCGTAATGGCAGCCTTGCCGGCTTGCGTATATACATATTTTGGGATGTTGTATGTAGTGGCAGCCTTGTTGGCTTGCGTATGTATAGTTGGGACGTTCCCATACGTTATGACTGCCTTGTCTGCTTGTGTGCTGTGTTATCTTTTGATGGTTGTGACTCCTCAGGAGACAGGTTGCCTTGATATATGTATATGTGACAGTTCTGATACAACGTTTCATTTTTATAGGTTCCATATTATGTTTGGTTGCGGAATGATTATAGATAACTGGTGTGTACACGAGTGTCCAGCTCGGGCACTAGTCATGGCCCACGGGGTTGGGTCGTGACAATTAAGGTTCATTATGCCATTACAAAGATATATAATTTCATAGATAATCCTGAAAATGTTTCCACTTCTTCAAACAAGATTCCATTGTCATAGTTCATTATAAAACGTCAGTACCAACAATTAACCATCATTATTGATCATCTCTTATGGAAGACAATGATTATGATTTCATATATGTATATAGAGGATAATACAATCATGGATTAATGTGAGTTTATCCCCTCACGCACATCAACCACAATCAAGCATGAAATAGAGTTCAAAAGCCTGAAAAGTTGACCTTTTTATTCAATAAAGAACTTTTAAAAGGAGATATACATTCAAAACAAGGTTCCAAAAAGAGACATACAAATCACCTTTATAGTCAAAAAGGATTTTTTTAAAAGGGACATACAAATCACCTTAATAGTTAAAAAGGATTCTTTTAAAAGAGACATACCTTAATTAAGTATTACGTAATTCAACAATTTACTTTTACAGCAAAGAACACCCAAAACCCTAGCTTGATGTCACGACCCAACCCCGTAGGCCACGACTAGTGCCCGACATGGGCACCCGTACATACTTACTAACTATATCACACTTGCATTTACATATTATGAATCTCGTGCTTACGAAATCATAGACATATCATTTAAATCGTTACTTATATTATAATACGTAAATCGGTCACGTTAACATAATATAGGGGAAAATCGAACGCAACCCAAATAAACATTACTAACCAAGCGCGACCCATGACCCACATACATGTCGACAAGCCTCTAATACAGACAACGGAATCATATGACGGGACAGGGCCCCGCCGTACCCCAGAATAATCATAAACATAAAATATGTCCAACAGAAAGATTTGTACCAAAAAGATGGGCTCCGGATCAAAGGAGCACTTCAGACAGCGGACTGTATATCCTAGGCTGGCGGATCACCGCAATAATCGTTTGTACTTGCGCGGCATGAAACGCAGCCCCCGAAGAAGAGGGGTCAGTACGGAATATGTACTGAGTATGTAAAGCATGAAATATAACAAACAGAACCATAATCGGAACAATAGGTACAGAAGTAAGCACTTTACCCAAATTACCAAAACGTTTACCTTCCAGTTCGGATCGTGTACGCCGATATCATAGAACAGGAAAAGTGCAAATCCAGAACACCAAAATACCAGAATATCAAAATGCTTGTCTCTTCCAGACACAAATCACATATATTGAGGTCATATGTTAAAAGGAGTACAGAAAGTACAGAATGCACAGGTGATGTCATATGTCAGATAGGGTACGGAACGTACCGAATGATCCGATGATGTCATATATCGGACGGAATACAAAACGTACAGAATGCTCAGAGGATGTCATATACCAAAATCATGTGTCATGTATGCATATAACAGAACCCGGCCCTACGATAGGGGGCGCGGTATAACAGAATCATCATATAACAGAACCCGGCCCTATGGTAGGGGACGCGGTGAACAGAATTATCAATGCATGTTAGAATCATGTAACATATATGCAGATAACAGATCCCGGCCCGTTACTGAGGGACGCGGTAAATCATATGTCATGTATGCCTGTAACAGAACCCGGCCCTCTGCTGCGGGACGCGGTGAATCACATATCATATGCCATCCTGGCCACCGCCCCGTCATCATATACATAATATAACAGAACCCGGCCCGCAGGGGAGAGGGACGCGGTGAACAATGCATAGAGGTGCACGATAACATAACAGAACCTCGCCCGGGCGCAGTGAATAACATACTGAGGCTTGCACGAACAGAGCAGTGAGAAACCACATACACACATATCCAGACTCGAGAGATACAAACACTTACTGACATTTGATGATTATAAACATATACCAAGTCGATCGGAGATAATAGGTGAAAGTTACGGACATTTTTATCACGGAACTTTTACGAACGTTTCAAGGCAAATCCAAATGACAGATCAGTTCAAAGGAAGTGGACGATAGTCATAATACATATATATATGCCCTTTTGGATGGCACGATGGATGGTATCAGGATAAGGCCTTCAGAATCATTTTACATATCCAAATACATTATAAGACTCATTGGAGTAATTACAACACTTATTGTTTGGTAAACGGAATAATGATCAAAAGTTTCCTTTGAATACCGTGCGAAAGTAAGTCCAGAAGAGTGGTACCAAAGACATACTTATATACAAACATACTTATCGACATCTGAAGGCTCAGAAACAAATCTCGGGTCAATTGGAATTAGTATACAAAAGTTACGAGCCTTTGAAGTACAGAACGTCCAATAAGCATTTCAGTAGCCATTATTATGTCAAAATCCCTTTTAGGATATCGTTACGAATCAAATCAAATAGAACTTGGAATCATATACACATATCAAACATATCAAAGGTTCGATGGGATAACCGGATGGATTATCATGTCAAATATCTTTCGGATGTTCTGACGGATTATGTCAAAGCAAAACTTTTAAGATCGTTTCTACATATCAAAATATATCATAGGACTTACTGGAATAGTTAAAATAACTATCGTTTAATAGTTGAGGGAGTAGCTAAAAGTTTCCTTTAATTATCGCTCAAAAACAAGTCAATAACACAATAGGGGCGGATTCGGAAATAGTGGGCCCATCTCGGTCAACCGAGGTGGCGGACACAAATTATGTGCATTAAGCCTTAGGGAGTCACTTACGAAAGTCTTAGGGTAATTCGGTTCCACTTGTGAGAGTTATAGATGTTTAAGTTATTTTTCCAACAAAGCATAAAGAACATAATTCAATTCCATTGAATAAAAAGGGGTCAAATTCAAACTCGGATTTCTAGGAATAGAATCATCCCCGAGGCTCGTGTCCAAACCTATTATGTCTAAGACATGGCAAAAGAAGGAAAGGTAGAGCTTTACATACCTTTTGCGCTCCTTACGCTACCCCAAATTTAAATCCCGTTTACTCCAAAATCTACAAATGGTCATATTTACCAAACATTAATTAGAGCCTTTAGGAATTCAATCTTGAGTTAACATTTGCCTACAGAAATTTCGGCAGCATTTCCCCTGTACATACAACATCCCCGAGATTTAACTCGGCCCAAATATCAACAACAATACCAACAACAATACCAGTAACATCAACAATCAATGTAAAACATATTCTAACACACGTAGTCTTCTTTTCTACATGGTGCGATAGCTTCCAATCCAACTTCACATTTTCCAATCAATAGCAACATTTTCATATTCATATACTAATTTAAGATCATTCAAATACAACCCGAGAGCATTTCATATTATTCTACCAATATATACCAAAAATTCCACCGAAATCATAATTCACCCGAAACTTCCAACCTTCGACATAACTATTCACAACATATTTTTATCTTCCAATTTCATTAACAACAATCACAATTGCACCTTAACAATTCCATTTCTAGGGTTACATAATTTACAACAAAATCACAAAACATCCTACACAACCTTACTACAATTTTTCCATACCAATTAGAACAATACGTCTTTCATTTACATTACAAAGGCCATAACAACACAGCTAACATGCTAAATAAAATCAACTCATCTCCCCTTCACCATATGGCACCCCACGGCCACAACACACACACACACATACACGGTTTGCACACCACACACAACACTCCTAAAATTTTCAGTAAATTCTACTCACTATGACAATATGAATTTTCCATAAAAAGAATGTAATTCTTACCTTTTCCTCCAATTTCTTCACTTGCCACCAAAATACTTTCTTGCCACGAAAATTATACCACGTTAAAGAGGGTCTCGAGCTTAGTAGGAATACAAGAAAATTATGATTTTTGGACCAAAAGTTGAAGAGCAAAAACTTTTCCTTTTCTTTCTTCAATGGCCGAATGGCCTTTTATTTTTCTCTCAATTTTTTTGTATTCTTGAAACTTCTTAGAATGAAAGAATTGTAGCTCATCTCCTTATTTAACACATGGTTAATATTTCCCATGGGCTTGGGCCTTCAATGGCCGGCCACACTATTTTTTTGGGCCTTAGTTTCTCTTTTTTTTTTCTAGCCCAATTAATTATGGGCCCTTTTTGTAATTCCCGAAACTAATTTTCGAAATTCCAAATTTTGCCCTTGGCTTTCCTCGATATATCCGCATCAATATCTTTCGTGAACAACATATATATATATTGGCTAAAATCAAAATATTGCTTTATCTCATACAAGTCACACTTATTGGAATTTACTCGAACGTTCAAAATTACGGGATATAACACTTGAGTTACCTGGAGAAGGATTACTTTGCAAACCCTAGGTTTTTCATTCAAGTATCATGTTAAGAATCATGGGTTTAATGTTAGGATTGATTAATACTGTTAAAGATGTTCTTATCTTAAGGTTTGGAGACTTGGAGAAAAGGTTTTGGTCCTTAGGGTTTATGAGAGTGCGAATAATTCTTACAATGATTCATCTACAAATAATTAAAACGCTCGCTCATACATGCTATAGAGAACAAGTAAGGATATCTTTTCTTCATGTCCTCCTCTGCTTCGCAAGTAGCTTCCTTAGTATTATGGTTTCGCCACAACACTTTAACTGACACTACATCCTTTGTTCTCAACCTTCTAACTTGACGATCTAAAATCTGAACTGGTGCTTCTTCATAAGACAGAGCTTCATCAATTTCAATAACTTCATGGTGCAACACATGGAAAGGATCAGGTTTGTACAATCTCAACATCGAAATGTGAAACACCGGATGAACTATGGACATCTCAGCCGGTAATCTCAACTCGTAAGCTACCTTCCCAACCCTTTTTGTAATCTTGTAAGGACCAATATAGCGAGGACTAAGCTTTCCCTTTCTGCCAAAACGCATTACCCACTTCATAGGTGACACTTTCAAGAAAACCTTGTCACCAACAACAAATTCCAGTTCCCTACGCCTCATGTCCGTATAAGACATTTGCTTACTCTGAGCAGTCTTCAGTCACTGCACAATAAGATTTACCTTCTCAATCGCCTCATGAACTGAATCAGGACCTAACAACTCTACTTCCGTTGGTTCAAACCAACCAATTGGAGACCGACAACGCCTCCCATAAAGAGCCTCGTTAGGAGACATCTGAATACTCGCTTAATAGCTATTGTTGTAAGCGAATTACACCAGAGGTAGGTGTTCATCCCAACATATCATCCAAAGTTTGAATAGTTCTCTCCGCCTTCCCGTCAGTTTGAGGATGAAAGGCAGTGCTCAATTTTACTCTAGTCCCCAAACCTTCTTGAAACGTCTTCCAGAAATGGGCAGTAAATAGCGTACCTCTGTCATATATGATGGATGACGGGACACCGTAATAATCCCATTTAAATATAACTTGGCGTACTCCGCCACGACACATGACGTCTTCACAGAAAGAAAATGGGCATACTTCGTGAGTCTATCCACGATCAACAAAATCCATATTTATCATCTCCCACTTCCATTTAGGAATCTCAATGTTTTGAGCCAAGCCACTAGGCCTTTGATGTTCAACCTTCACCTGTTGACAGTTTAGACACTTAGCCACAAAGTTAGAAATATCAACCTTCATGCTCTTCCACCAATAGTGTTGTTTCAAATCCTTATACATCTTGGTGGATCCCGGATGAACAGAATACTTCGAACTATGAGCTTTCATCATCAATTCTTGTTGAAGACCATCAACATTAGGAACACACAATCTTCCTTGCAACCACAGAACATTATCGCCCGTTCCAACAGTGAATGAAGTGTACTTACCCCTTTCCACTCCATCTCGTAGTTTCGCCAAAAATTCATTATCAATCTACTTTGACTTGATCCTCTCCATGATATCAGATCGCACTGGCGTGGCTCCCACTAACTCACCCTTTTCGGTTTCATCAAGTCTGACACCAAGACTAGCAATTCTTTGAATTTCTCTTCCCATAGGCATGTCATGTGCATGCAAATACGCCAACATGCCCATGGACTTCCTACTCATAGCATCAGCAACCACATTGGCCTTGCCAGGATGATACAAAATATTCATGTCATAATCTTTTAACAACTCCAACCACCTCATTTGTCTGAGGTTCAACTCCCGCTGCTTGAAGATATATTGCAGACTCTTGTGATCAGTAAAACATCACAATGCTCACCATACAGATAATGACGCCAAATTTTCAAAGCAAAAACCGCAGCAACCAACTCCAAGTCATGAGTCGGGTAATTCTTCTCATGCTTTTTCAACTGTCGCGAAGCATAAGCAATCACCTTACCATTCTGCATTATCACACAACCAAAACCAATTCTAGAAACTTCACAATACACCACATATCCACCAGACCCCGAAGGTAAAGTCAAAATAGGAGCCAAAGTCAATCTTGCCTTAAGCTATTGGAAACTCTTTTCACAAGCTTCGGACTACTGAAACTTAGCAGTCTTCTGCGTCAACTTAGTAAATGGAGAGGCTATACACGAAAATCCTTCCACAAACTTTCTGTAATAATTTGCCATGCCCAAGAAACTATGAATATCAGTCACACTCGTGAGTCTAGGCCAATCCTTCACCGCTGAAATTTTCTGAGGATCTACCTTGATACAGTCACCAGACACCACACGACCCAAGAAAGCCACAGATTCAAGCCAAAGTTCACACTTAGAGAATTTCTTATAGAGCTTGTTCTTTTCGAGTGTTGTCAAAGTTATTCTCAAATGATTAGGATGATCCTCACGATTTTAGAATACACCAAGATATCATCGATAAGCACAATAATGAAGCGATCTAGCAAAGGCTTAAACACACGATTCATCAAATCTATAAATGCAGCAGACACATTAGTCAACCCAAAGGACATCTCTAGAAACTCGAAGTTCCTATAACGAGTACGAAAAGAAATTTTTGGAATATCCTCCTCCTTTATCTTTAATTGGTGATACTCAGACCTTAAGTCAATCTTCGAAAAGAACTTAGCACCCTGAAGTTGGTTGAATAGATCATCTATCCTAGGCAAGGGATATTTATTCTTAATGATCACCTTATTAAGCTGGCGATAGTCAACATACATCCTAAGGGAACCATCCTTCTTCCTAACAGATAAGACTGGAGCACTCCAAAGTAAGGAAGTTGGTCGGATGAAGCTCTTATCCAATAAGTCCTTTAACTGATCCTTTAATTACTTTAGCTCCGCTGGGCCCATACGATAAGGAGGGATAGAAGTAGGTAGGGTGTCGATAATAACATCAATCTCAAAATTAATAACTCTATCAGGAGGAGTACCAGGACGATTTTCGAGAAACAATTTGGGATAACCACTAACTATGGAAACAGATGCAAATTCGGGTATTAGGGCTTTTGTATAAGTAACAACAACTTTAAGATAGGAAATAAATCTGCCCCTTGGTTTAGCAATTTCACCCTCCCCAAACAATAACAGGCTCATCAGGAAAGACGAAATGAACTAACTTATGGCGACAATCCACATTAGCATAACACGTGGACAACCAATCCATCCCCATAATTACATCAAAATCCACCATCTCAAATTCATACAAATCAGCAGCGGCCTCACGTCCCTTAATCACAACAACATAATTTCTATACACTCTAGAAGCAATAGCAAGAACACCAAAAGGCGTATCAACAGCAAAGGGTTCCAACAAAGGTTCGGGTTTCATACTCATATCAAGAGCCAAATAAGGCATCACATATGATAAATTTGAATCCGGATCAATGAATGAATAAGCATCATGAGAATAGATGGTAAGGATACCTATAGCCACAGCGTCAGAAGCCTCAGCTGTCTCCCTATGAGTCAGCCCATAAAGTCGAGTTGTCCCTCCACCAGAAGCGTTAGCAACTTCCTTTCCTTTGCCATTATTATGAGCATTCTGATTAATATTGTTAGCATTACCAATAGGTTGATTTTTAGCAGAAGCAGGCGAATCATTCCTTTGGTTAGAC
Organism: Lycium barbarum; assembly: GCF_019175385.1. Classification (NCBI taxonomy): domain Eukaryota; kingdom Viridiplantae; phylum Streptophyta; class Magnoliopsida; order Solanales; family Solanaceae; genus Lycium; species Lycium barbarum. The sequence continues at coordinate 29,889,850 of NC_083344.1, read as the reverse complement.
ATAGCAGCCATCTCACATAGCCACTTTCTGCATTCCCTCTTAATGTGGCCTTTAATCCCACAATGATGATAGATACGTTCTTCCCACACTAGCGGACGATTACTTCCCTCCGAAAACTTACTATTATTATTATTATTATTATTATTATTATTCTGGCCTTGCCTACAAGAAGGCACACTAGCATAGGAATAAGAACCATACTAAGCAGGTGCAGAATACCCTCTCTTCTGCCCTTCATTATAGCTATTACCACCGAAACCACTCGCAGATCGGGCCTTCTTGTTATGGTCTCGATCCACCCTCTCCTCGTTTTTCCAACTCTTCTGTTGTTCAGCCAACCCAACCAGAGATGAGAAAGTGCAAGTATGAGACATAGCAACAGCAGTGCATGTAGACTTGATACGTGGTACCAAGCCTTTCACAAAATGAGCCAACTTATTCTTTTCAGTCAGAATCATGTATAAAGCATACTTTTACAGACGGGTAAACTCCACACTATACTCGCAAACCAAATTGTTACCCTACTCCAGCTTTTCAAATTTCGTAGCCATAACAAATCTCTCCTCATCAAATAGAAACCTCTCCACGAACGCCTCTTTAAATTCAGCCCACGTAAGAGTTAAGCAGCATCACCCCTCTAAGACTCCCACATCTCAAACCATGTATGAGCAACATCCTTCAACTAATAAGATGCAAAACTCACAGCTTCAGAACCATTGGCATTCATCGCCTTCAACGCCTTGAAAATCTCATCTAAAAAGTGCTGGGGGTCATCCACCTGTCGTGTCCCGAAGAACTCTGGTGACTTTAAGTCCAGAAACTGCTTAAGTCTGCCTCCACCATGAGGTTCCACACCTCTACGTTGTTCCTGACCTGCAACTAATGCAGCTAACATTTGAATAGCAGTTTGCATCGTACCAATCTCAGGCACACCCGCAACCGGCACAGCAGGAGCAGGCGGTGCTTGAGGTGGTGCTTGATTTCAAATATTATCTCCGTTACCAGCATTCGCGCCCCCAAGATTTCGGTTAGCTCCTACAGGATGCCCTCGGTTACCATTTTTGGATCGTATTAGAGCAATTTCTGTAATAGGCATAAATTAACAAACGCATTAGAATGATCCTAAAAGGACATCAAGCTCCATAGCAAAATCTATAGTCAAAAAGAATATGAAACACCTATGAATGTCCTGGGAGTATCTCAGTCGTGCAAGTGATCGGGCTGCACAAGGAAAACTCCACTAGACACAGCTCTGTACACACCGACAACAATCCTAGGACTTATTTAAACCTAGGCTTTGATACCAAGCTTGTTAAGCCCCAAAACCCATCCTAGACGTGACCGGCATCCGACGTCATGAACAACATCGGAAGAACCTAAAAGATACAATAACAATACTTGAACCCGCAAGGTTCAATATTAGCCTCCAACAGTTTAGAAAATAAATGTAAACAAATCATGAATATATGAATTAAATCAGCGGAAGTCTTTATTACACAAATACTTAGTCAAACGTAATAACGCGCCCGAGAGATAATCAATAACTCAACAACTAACCACAAGAATGTATACTATGGAGCTTCTAAGTTAAAGGAATAATACTTTAACTCATCGGAACGTAGCCCGAAAAACTAATATAATGAATAAACAAATAAATAGGGTGTCCCACGAATGAACATGTGGGCTCACCAAATTAGTAGCAACAGCAAGTCCTTCCTAGATGCCCGAAATATCAAGAACCTGCTCTTCTCCGTTAATTAACATACCATCAAAAACAACAATGGTATTGTCACGACCTGACTAGGGGCCGCGACGGGTACTCGGGTCTAACCATCGAGTACCACTCGCTCTATTACTCATCATGCTCATTATACACTTCTTTTATCAAACTCATAGTCAGATTATAAGAAAGTCATCATTCATTTGGAAACCATAAATACTTTTATATACATAAGCTTCACCGCTATCAAAATAATGTATATACCTAGTAGCAACCTCGTGAGACCATATAACCCATAATGCGTATCTACGAGCCTCTACTAGAGTACTAGACGTATGGACTGGACAGGACCCCGCCGTGCCCAACATATACAAGTGTACACAAAAGAATAATCAAGCACCTCCGGAACAAAGGAGTGCTTTCAATCAGCTAACAGCTCCTACGAGTCTGGATCAAGCTCATCTCCCTGTCTACCTGTGGGCATGAAAATAGCATCCAAAGAAAACGGACGTCAGTACGAACATTGTACTGAGTATGTAAGACAAGAATGAAATAAATATAATAGAAGATCGGGATCCATAAGAAAAAGATGTAACCTGCATGAGTTTCATAGGTGGACACATTTTGTACACATATCGCATATTTATATAATCATGGTACATATATCATCCCATCACATATATAATCACATCATAATCCTCATCGTTAACCCACGTCCGGGTAACCATCATATGCCGCCCACTAGTGGTGATAATGCCCGGCCCTTTAGGCTCGGTGTAAACATAGCAGCCCGCATTAGCGGTGACATGCCCGACCATCTAGGCACGGTGGAATCATATGCAGCCCGCCTTAGCGGTGACATGCCCGACCATTTTGGCGCGGTGGAATCACATCATCATATAATCAATTATACATTCATCATTTTTACACATCTCATAAGCATAACATAATCTTACATTATTATACATCTATCATTAAGAGTATACATTAGACTTTGAAGGCAACTATGGCTACGTCGGGATGACATAAGGTCGTGAACCCCTGAGTATATTATGAACATTTATGAGTATTTTACCTCACCTTGAAGGAAATAGTATCTAAGGTGAGTGTTAGCGATAACGGCATCGTGAACGTTATAGGATCATCATATCATGAACTCTAGAATTTCTATACTTTATCTCATCATCATCATTATCATGCTCGTGTCATATTTCCTTTCTTAATCATGTACGTATGTAGTGTGGTATGTTCACGGACTCATAGTCTCCATCGAATAGAAAGATTATGGAAAATTTGAAAGATTCATGCCTTAGAAAGAAAGGATTGGTCTTACAGACCTTTTTGTCTAGCTACTCTATCGCTTGACTGCTCCTCTTCAGTATTCACGTCTCTACCTTCAAGAGAATTCGCATTAACATTAGCTAGCCAATTACTTAAACGTACCTACTAAAGCTAAGGGAAATTGGGCAGCATTTCCTTCGTTTATACTACCTTTCCCATATTCTATATCAACTCCCAAACAACCATAACAACATTCACCATATAATAGGTAACAATAGTCATTCATCTACATTGTCCGCATTTCGCCATTACATTCTAATTTTTTCATAATCACGGTCATAGTTCATTATTGCATTTTCTCACAAATAATACTTATTCCATGTTCTAAATTTCATTCATAACATATTTACAATCATAACATACCAATATTCATACTTCATCCCAAACTACTACTCCATAATAGCACTATTCCCACATTTATGACCCACTTTCTATATTCTTTTACAATCCAAGTGTTTCAACCTCTCAATATCTTAAACATCATGAAAACATCATAAAACTTACCTTAGATATTGTAGGAATGAGCCTTGAGTGGTATTTATTATTCTTCTTGCACCAAAACCCTAGTTCACTTCTCTTGAAATTTCTTGGCTTAGATGAACTTTGATGTGTTTCTCACACTTAGTTTTGTTGATTTTATGAGATTGATCATAAATTTTTCATTAGTTCTTGTATATGAAATGTGTGGAAGCTTCTAGAGAAGTCTTGAGTTGTGGAAAATGAAAAATGGAAATGAAATAAATGAACTTGGGTCTCTTATTTAAAACTTGAAATCTGTCTCGACGCCATTATACGGTCCGTATAATTGACCGTAAAACTGCTCCAGTGACCATCCCTCTCTATGTCAATTTGACGGCACATTATACGTGATGTATAATTTTATATGGTCCGTATCATTTGACCATGGTATTGACCCTTCAGCAACTTCATTATGTGACACTCCTACGCTCCATTATACGGTCCGTATAACATTATCCGGTCCGTATAATCGACCGTATAACCCATCTTTTCACTGATCTTTTTCTTGTCACTTCATTTGATCTCCAACCCATAGGGAACCTTCCTAGCACTTGTTTATCACCTCGTTAACAATCTAAGGGACGTTATTGTCACGACCCAGCTAGGGGCCACGACGAGTACCCGGAGCTAGTTACCGAGCACCGCTCACTCTACTACTTATCTTGCTCATTTAATACTCTTTTATCAATTTTACACATCAATTGTAGGAAAATCATATTTAATCGAAACATAAATACTTTATATACATTTGCCTCTTGGCTATCAAAATAATATACATACATATGAAAACCTCTTGTGAGACCATCTAACCCACACTGCGTATCTACGAGCCTCTATTAACATAATGAATACATGGACGGAACAAGACTCCGTCATGACCAAAATATGCATATATGAATGTACATCAAAAGAATAGCCATAAGCACCTCCGAACAATGGAGTGCTATCTAACAGCTGACAGCTACTGATGACCTGGGCCAAGCTCTCCTATCTGTCTACCTGTGGGCATGAACACAGCGTCCGAAGAAAGGACGTCAGTACGACTATTGTACCGAGTATGAGAGGCGTACATAATGAAAGGAAACATCAGTAATATGAGGATAACATCAATATGAGACAACTGAATCTGACTGATAATCATACATGAAGTAATGCATACTGTCGTACTCAATAATATTAGCCCGCGTCCAGGTCTCCCGCGTCCGGGGTACCATCTCATGCCGCCCACTAGTGGTGTCTGCCCACGCCCGTAGGTCGTGGTGTATCCGTATCGCCGCCCGCCGAAGCGGTATCTGCCCGGCCAACTAGGATCGGTGTGAAATGCTCATGACATGCTCAATGTAAATGCTCATAGTAATATGCTTATCATAAAATACTTATCTTATCATAATGCGTATATAAGACTCATGATCAACTTTACTCTATCGGGGTGAAATGCTCATGACATGCTCAATGTAAATGCTCATAGTAATATGCTTATCATAAAATACTTATCTTATCATAATGCGTATATAAGACTCATGATCAACTTTACATTACGGAACCATCATGGACATTCTGCCTCACCTTGAAAGGACTAGTACATAAGGTGAGTGTAGGCAAGGAATAACATCATGATCATTCTAGTGTCATCATGTCGTATAACTTATCTCATATAGACAGTCATATGTATAATCTTTTAACTTCTTAGAATGTAAGAACTCACGAAAGAAATAGGGATTCAAGTTAAAAGATTCATGCCTTTAGAAAGAAGGACTAGCCTCACATACCTTGGTAGTTTAGCTAAGATATCGCTCACTTGTTCTCCGTCGATATCACGTCGTTACCTTTATAAGAGAATTCGTATCAGCATTAGTAGCTGACTATAAGAACATGTCGCTAATTCTAGGAGAAGTCGGACAACGCTTCCTTCCCTCATACTAATTTTCTCATGTTCTATATCAACTCCCAATATTCATAATATTATTCGCAATATCATAATCGACAATCGTCATTTACGTGCGTTTGGCAAAATCCACCATTTTCCTCCAATTTTCCCTTATTTCTACTTCTAGATCATCCTTGCGTTTTCATGCATTTAATGCTTGTTTCATGATATAAACATCATTTATAACGTATTAGTACTCACAACACTTCAATATTCATAGTTCGATTCCACTATCATTCATTTATGTCACTATTCACTCAAAAATGACCCATTTTTATGTTCTTCTACATTTCAAGTGTCTAAGCTTTCCAATACTTCAAACAATATGGAATAATCATGAAACTTACCTTGGAGGATGGTTGAAAAATCCTTAAGTTGAAATACTTCAATTAGCCAAAACCCTAGTTCCACCTTCTTGGGAATTTCTTGACTTAGAAGATCCTTTGATGTGTTCTTACACTTATTTTCATGAATTTGGTGTTGATAATCTTAGGTTTCCTTGGATTTTCTTGCTATTCTTAGAGTTGAAGTGTTGAAGAACACTCTAGAGTTTTCTTGAAATGTTGGGCGAAAAATGACGTGAAATGGGCTTAAGTTCCCTTTTAATTATTCAAAATCTGATCTTTAATGAAAACTTGTCGGGATGAACAGTGGTCGTAAACCACCATATACGGACCGTATTTTGATTTACGGTCCGTCCACTGTGGTCGTATTTAACCATTTCAAAGACAGAAAGTTTTGGCTGATGGACATGGTAGTTTACGACCTGGTTTACGGGCCGTAAACTGGGTCGTATTTAACCATATTCAACATTTACAGAAAGTTGGGATTTTTGACAAGCTGGAGGACGATTGCACTATACGGTCCGTAAATCACTTTACGGGCCGTATAGTGCCATATACGACCACTGGCTGAAAAAATTTCCGCGACTTTCTTATTTCCAAAAATTCTTAATTAGCCATTCCCGACTTAACAAAACATCATTCACTCAACTTTTCATCATTCCACTCATTATACAAGTACGGAGAAACTTCCGAGGTGTAACATTCTTCCCCCCTTTTGGAACATTCGTCCTCGAATGTTCGACACTCGGGGATTCTGGAAAATTTTTGCCAGAGTTTCCTTTGTAAATTGGATACTACCTTTCCATTACAACAATCCACAATATCTTCGCCTCACAGGGCTATATCACAATATCAACACATTCATGGCCACACACGACCAAAAAAAACATAAAACTAAAACATACATACCTTACACCATCGACGTCTCATCTTGAATCTCTTCTGGGGATTGGAACAAATGGGGGTACATAGATTTCATCTTCTCCTCCGCTTCCCAAGTCATTTCTTCCCGATTATTGTTCTGCCATAGAACTTTGACTGAAGCAACCTCTTATTCGAAGCCTTCGTACTTGTCTATCCAAAATGGCAATGGGCATTTCTTCGTATGTTAGCTTCTCTGTTACTTGCACATCATCAACCAGAACTATTCTTGTTGGGTCTCCAATACACTTGCGGAGCATCGAAACATGGAATACTGGATGCACGGATTCGAGCTCTGAAGGCAAGTCCAATTTATAGGCTACTCGACTCACCTTGCGAATGATTTGGTAGGGTCCGATATATCTGGGACTTAGCTTTCCCTTCTTGCCAAATCTCATCACTCCCTTCATCGGCGATACCTTGAGGAACACCCAATCGCCCACTTGAAATTCCAAATCTCGTCGGCGATTATCTGCATAAGACTTTTGGCGACTTTGAGCTATTAACAGTCGGTCTCGAATCACCTTAACCTTTTCAACTGCTTGTTGGATCAAGTCGGGGCCTATCAATTGTACTTCTCCGGTTTCAAACCATCCAATTGGGGATCTGCATTTTCTTCCATATAAGGCTTCATACGGGGCCATTTGAATGCTGGAATGATAGCTGTTATTATAGGCAAATTCAATAAGAGGCAAATGCTCATCCCAACTACCGCCAAAGTCCAATACACATGCCCGTAGCATATCCTCTAAGGTCTGAATAGTGCGCTCGGCTTGTCCGTCAGTCTGCGGCTGGAACATCATGCTGAGCTTAACTTGGGTACCTAGACCTTCTTGAAAGGACTTCCAGAACTTGGCTGTGAACTGTGCCCCTCTGTCTGTGATAATGGCCAAAGGAATACCGTGAAGTCGTACAATCTCCTTGAGATACAATTTAGCATAATCTTCCGCTGAATATGTGGTCCTAACGGGGAGAAAATGAGCTGCTTTCGTGAGTCTATCCACGATCACCCATATAGAATCATACTTCCCTCACGTACGGGGTAATCCTACCAAAAAATCCATGTTAATTTATTCCCATTTCCACGTAGGAATTTCCATTGCTTGCAATAAGCCTCCTGGTTTTTGATGCTCGGCCTTCACTTGCTGGCAATTCGGACACTGTGCTACAAATTCTGCTATGTCTCGCTTCATTCCATCCCACCAGTATACCAATTTAAGATCGTGGTACATCTTGGTTGCACCTGGATGAATAGAATACCGGGAATAATGTGCTTCCTCTAAAATCCGTTGGCGTAAGTTTGCCACATTCGGTACAAATAGCCGGCCTCGATATCTAAGAACCCCTTCTATGGAAACTTCGAATGGAGACTCTTCCTTTTCCTGAGATAGATCTCGATAGTGGCTTAGCTGAGGATCTTCATATTGTCGTTCCTTCACTTCTAGATTGAATGATGAAACTGTGGGGTCATTGACGCTAATACCTGCATCTCCTGAATCAATGGGACGTACGCCGAGACTTGCTAACCGATGGACTTCACGAACCATTTCTCGCTTTTCCGAAGGAACTCCACATAAACTACCCATCGATCGGCGGCTAAGTGCATCTGCTACTACATTCGCCTTCCCTGGATGATATAGAATGTTCACATCATAATCCTTCAGTAATTCTAACCAGCTTCTTTGTCGCAGGTTCAACTCCTTCTGTTTGAAAATATATTGAAGGCTTTTGTGATCTGTATAGATGTCCACGTGCACACCATATAAGTACTGTCTCCATATTTTCAATGCATGAATGACCGCAGCTAGCTCAAGATCATGAGTGGGGTAATTCTGTTCATGTTTTCGCAACTGTCTCGAAGCATATGCAATAACTTTCCCATTCTGCATCAATACACATCCTAATCCCACACCGGAGGCGTCACAATACAATACATAGCCATCTGATCCTTCTGGAAGTGTTAGCACTGGCGCTGAGGTCAACCTGTTTTTCAGCTCTTGGAAGGTACGCTCACAGACATCACTCCACTGGAATTTAGCCGGCTTCTAGGTTAACTTTGTCAATGGGGCTGAAATAGATGAGAAGCCCTCTACAAATCTTCTATAGTATCCTGCTAACCCAAGGAAACTACGAACTTCTGTAGGCGTCGTAGGTCTTGGCCAAGTCTTCATAGCTTCTATTTTCTGAGTGTCGACTCGGATACCATTATCTGAAATAACATGACCCAGGAATGCAACAGAATTAAGCCAAAACTCGCACTTTGAAAAATTTTCATACAATTCCCGATCTCGAAGAACGCCAAGAACAATTCTTAGATGATCTGCATGTTCTGACTCTGTGCGAGAGTACACCAAAATATCGTCGATGAATACTATCACAAAGAGATCCAAAAAAGGCCTGAACAAATTATTCATTAAATTCACGAACACCTCCGGGGCATTCGTCAACCCGAACGACATTACTCGAAAATCGTAGTGACCATATCTTGTCCTGAAGGCGGTCTTGGGAATATCTGCTTCCCTAATTCTCACCTGATGATAACCCGATCTCACATCTATCTTGGAGAACCATTTAGCACCTTCCAATTGATCGAACAAGTCTTCAATTCTAGGAAGAGGGTATTTATTCTTTATTGTCACCTTGTTCAACTGCCTGTAGTCAATGCACATTCGTAGAGATCTGTCTTTCTTCCTTACGAACAGGACTGGTGCTCCTCATAGCGAGGAACTAGGCCTTATAAACCCCTTCTCAAGTAAATCTTTAAGCTGTGCTTTTAGCTCTTTCAGTTCTGCTGGAGCCATTCGATATGGAGGAAGACTCTACTAACAAAATGAATACATGGACGGAACAAGACTCTGTCATGCCCAAAATATGCATATATGAATGTACATCAAAAGAATAGCCATAAGCACCTCCGAACAATGGAGTGCTATCTAACAGCTGACAGCTACTGAGGACCTTGGCCAAGCTATCCTCCCTGTCTACCTGTGGGCATGAACACAGCGTCCGAAGAAAGGATGTCAGTACGACTATTGTACCGAGTATGAGAGGCGTACATAATGATAGGAAACATCAGTAATATGAGGATAACATCAATTTGAGACAACTGAATCTGACTGATAATCATACATGAAGTAATGCATGCTATCGTACCCATCATCATAACATGTATGCATCATATGCAAGCTGCCCGTCCATGTCGGGACGGTGTGATAATCAATAATATTAGCCCGCGTCCAGGCCTCCCGCGTCCGGGGTACCATCTCATGCCGCCCACTAGTGGTGTCTGCCCACGCCCGTAGGTCGTGGTGTATCCGTATTGCCGCCCACCGATGCAGTGTCTGCCCGGCCAACTAGGCCCGGTGTGAAATGCTCATGACATGCTCAATGTAAATGCTCATAGTAATATGCTTATCATAAAATACTTATCTTATCATAATGCATATATAAGACTCATGATCAACTTTACTCTATCGGGGTGACGTCAGGTCGTGATCCCCCGATTACATTATGGAACCATCATGGACATTCTGCCTCACCTTGAAAGGACTAGTACATAAGGTGAGTGTAGGCAACGAATAACATCATCATCATTCTAGTGTCATCATGTCGTATAACTTATCTCATATAGATATTAATATGTATAAGCTTTTAACTTCTTAGAATGTAAGAACTCACGAAATAAATAGGGATTCAAGTTAAAAGATTCATGCCTTTAGAAAGAAGGACTAGCCTCACATACCTTGGTCGTTTAGCTAAGATATCGCTCACTTGTTCTCCGTCGATATCACGTCGTTACCTTCATAAGAGAATTCGTATCAGCATTACTAACTGACTATAAGAACGTGTCGCTAATTCTAGGAGAAGTCGGACAATGCTTCCTTCGCTCATACTACTTTTCTCACGTTCTATATCAACTCCCAATATTCTTAATATTATTCGCAATATCATAATCGACAATCGTCATTTACGTGCGTTTGGCAAAATCCACCATTTTTCTCCAATTTTCCCTTATTTCTACTTCTAGCTCATCCTTGAGTTTTCATGCATTTAATGCTTGTTTCATGATATAAACTTCATTTATAACGTATTAGTACTCACAACACTTCAATATTCATAGTTCGATTCCACTATCATTCATTTATGTCACTATTCACTCAAAAATGACCCATTTCTATGTTCTTCTACATTTCAAGTGTCTAAGCTTTCCAATACTTCAAACAATATGGAATAATCATGAAACGTACCTTGGAGGATGGTTGAACAATCCTTATGTTGAAATACTTCAATTAGCCAAAACCCTAGTTCCACCTTCTTGGGAATTTCTTGACTTAGAAGATCCTTTGATGTGTTCTTACACTTATTCTCATGAATTTGGTGTTGATAATCTTAGGTTTCCTTGGATTTTCTTGTTATTCTTAGAGTTGAAGTGTTGAAGAACACTCTAGAGTTTTCTTGAAGTGTTGGGTGAAAAATGACGTGAAATGGGCTTAAGTTCCCTTTTAATTATTCAAAATTTGATCTTTAATGAAAACTTGTCGGGATGAACAGTGGTCATAAACCACCATATACGGACCGTATTTTGATTTACGGTCCATCCACTATGGTTGTATTTAACCATTTCAAAGACAGAAAGTTTTGGCTGATGGACATGGTAGTTTACGACCTGGTTTACGGTCCGCAAACCAGTTTACGGGCCGTAAACTGGGTCGTATTTAACCATATTCAACATTTACAGAAAGTTGGGATTTTTGACAAGCTGGAGGATGATTGCACTATACGGTCCGTAAATCACTTTACGGGCCGTATAGTGCCATATACGACCACTGGCTGAAAAAAAATTCGTGACTTTCTTATTTCCAAAAATTCTTAATTAGCCATTCCCGACTTAACAAACCATCATTCACTCAACTTTTCATCATTCCACTCATTATACAAGTACGGAGAAACTTCCGAGATGTAACAGTTATAACTCTTCTCCGAAGCACTATCTGGTTGTCATTAACTCGTTGCTCGTAATTTCTTTCCGATACACATCGTATGCCTTGCCTTCTCTCGGCAAACTTTCTTCTCTTATCTCAAATACCATTGAAATCTTAATTTGGGTCGTCAAACGTCATTCCTTTCTTATTATAATGTCGTATATGTCGCGCTCTTCGCTAGCCTATTCACTATACGTTAACGGGGAATTTTCCAAGGTGTAACATTCTTCCCCCCTTTTGGAACATTCATCCTCGAATGTTAAACACTCGGGAATTCTATGAAACTTTGGCAGAGTTTCCCCTATAATATGGCACTACCCTCCCGTCATGACAACCCATAATATCATTGCCTCACAGGGCCACAACATAATAGCAATATAAATTGGCCACACACGACCAAAAGCATGAAAAGAAAGCATACTTACCTTATAATGTTTACATTTCATCTCGAATCTCTCCTGAGGGCTGGAATAAGTGCGGATATGTGGATTTTATTTTCTCTTCCGCCTCCCAAGTCATTTCTTCTCGGTTGTTGTTTCGCCACAAAACTTTGACTGAAGCTATTTCCTTATTTGGAAGTCTTCGTACTTGCCTGTCTAAGATGGCAATGGGCACTTCTTCATATACTAGATTTTCTGTCACATGCACATCATCTATTGGGACAATTCTCATGGGATCTCCAACATACTTGCAGAGCATCGAAACATGGAAGACTGGATGGACTTATTCAAGCTCGGAAGGCAAGTCCAATTTATAGGCTACATGACCCACCGTGCGGATAATTTTATAAGGTCCAATGTATCGAGGGCTTAACTTCCCTTTCTTGCCAAATCTCATCATCTCTTTCATTGGCGACACCTTCAAAAATACCCAGTCATTAACCTGAAATTCCAAGTCTCGTCGGCGATTGTCCGCATAAGATTTTTGGCGACTTTGGGCTGTCAAAAATCGTTCTCGAATCACCTTGACTTTTTCTACCACTTGCTGAACCAATTCAGGGCTTGTTAGCTGTTTCAAACCATCCGATTGGGGACCTGCATTTCCTCCCATATAATGCTTCATACGGAGCCATCTGGATACTGGAATGGTAGCTGTTGTTATATGCAAACTCAATCAAAGGTAAATGATCATCCCAACTACCACCAAAGTCTAAAACACATGCTCTTAGCATATCCTCCAAGGTCTGAATAGTACGCTCGGCTTGTCCATCAGTCTGAGGATGAAATGTCGTGCTAAGCTTCACTTGACTACCTAGACCTTCTTGAAAAGATTTCCAGAACTTGGCTGTAAATTGTGCTCCTCTGTCTTTGATAATGGATAGTGTATTACTATGGAGTCGCACGATTTCTTTGAGATATAGCCTCACATAATCTTCTACTGAGTAGGTAGTTCTAACCGGAAGAAAATGGGCTGATTTCGTGAGTCTGTCCACAATTACCCATATAGAATCATACTTACCTCGGGAACGTGGTAACCCCATAATAAAATCCATAGTGATCACTTCCCATTTCCAAGTAGGGATTTCCATTACTTGCAATAATCCCCCTGGCTTCTGATGTTCGATATTTACTTATTGGCAATTTGGACATTGGGCTACAAATTCTGCTATGTCTCTCTTCATGCCATCCCACCAATATATTAATTTAAGATCGTGATACATCTTAGTTGCACCTGGGTGAATAGAATACCGAGAATAATAGGCTTCTTCTAGAATTCGCCGGCGTAATTCTGCCACATTCTGCACACATAGCCTGCCTCGGTATCTAAGAATTCCATCCGTGGAAACTTCAAATGGGGACTTCTCTTTCCCATGAGATGTGTCTCTGTAATGACAAAAAATGAGGGTCTTCATACTGACGCTCTTTCACTTCTATAGTTAGAGATGAAACTGTAGGATCATTAACACCAATCCCTACACTACCCGAATTGATTACACGTACTCCAAGATTAGCTAATTGGTGAAGCTGATGAACCATCTCTTTGTTTTCCGGAGGAACTTCACATAGGCTGCCCATTGATCGGCGGCTAAGCGCATCAGCCACTACATTTTCTTTTTTGGGGTGGTATAAAATACTCACATCATAATCTTTTAGTAGTTCTAACCACCGCCTCTGCCGCAGATTCAACTCTTTTTGCTTGAAAATGTATTGAAGACTCTTGTGGTCTGTATAGATATCAACATGTACACCATACAAGTAATGTCTCCACATCTTTAAGGCGTGAATGACTGCAGCCAATTCGTGATCATGAGTTGGATTGTTCTTTTCATGTTTCCGCAGCTGTCTTGAAGAATAAGCAATAACTCTACCATGTTGCATCAATACACACCCTAGCCCAATGCCAGAAGCATCACAATACACGGCATAACCATTTGGCCCTTCTGGGAGTGGTAAGACCAGAGCTGAGGTTAACCTATCCTTCAACTCTTGGAAGCTGCGTTCACAGGCATCATTCTATTGAAACTTAGCTGACTTTTGGGTTAGCTTCGTTTATGGGGCTGAAATAAGGAAAATCCCTCTACAAATCTTCTATAATAACCTGCCAATCCCAGAAAACTACGGACTTCTATAGGCGTTGTAGGCCTTGGCCAAGTCTTCACAGCTTCAATTTTCTGAGTGTCGACTCGAATGCCATCATCTGAAATGACATTGCCCAGAAAGGTTATAGAATTCAACCAAAACTCGCACTTTGAAAATTTTGCATATGATTCTCGGGCTCGAAGAATTCCAAGAACAATACGTAAATGATTTGCATGTTCCGATTCTGTGCGAGAGTATACCAATATGTCATCAATAAATACGATCATGAACAAATCCAAGAGTGGTTTGTATACATTATTCATCAAATTCATGAACACTGCCGGAGCATTAGTCAACCCAAACGACATTGTTACACCTCATAGTTTTGTCCGTTGAGATTCGTTAGGCGTTAGTTGTCCTAATCGCGGAAACGGGAGTTACCTTAGGATATATGAGATTACATGTTCCCATATTATGGTTATGGGGGTTTAAGCCCATGAAATGACCTATGGAATGATTTAAGATCAAACAAAAAAGGAATGGAGTTTATAGGAACTTTGGTAAAACTTGGCAAACATTTTCGGACAGAATTTGGTCCCAAATTGCGGGGGGCATATCTCTTAGTTTTCATACTTATTACATACTATCAAGAATGTTTATTTGTTGAACAACTTTGGTAGAAGGAAAAAGTGGAAAATGAGTTCTAAATGTAATTTTTATGAGGTTTTTGAGTAGTAAGCTAACTTGAGATATGATTCTTAGTATAACATCGACTTAATATTTATATGGAGAGTGATAATGGTGATGAATAAGCATTATATGAAAATGTGCTAAAATGGGTATGAAGTTGCTAGCATAAGTCGAACACAAGGATGAATTTTGAAGGCTAAAACGAATGTGAATACTTAATTATGATATTGTGGATATTATTGTGGTTGTTTTGAGATATAGTGGAATTTGACGAAATAGGGAAAATGCTGCCCAATTTTCATTAGAACATGAATTATTCTAGTTTAAAGTGAAGAGTGTCATTAAGGCTTAACCATGATATGAATCCTTCCAAATGTAAATTATTCAAGCTTCAACGGGGAACGTTAAATAGTTAAGGAGAGAAAGAGGTATGTAAGGCTAACCCTTCTTTCATTAAGGCATGGTTCCCTTGCTATATGTATCCTTTCATGAGCTCTATAATATCTTCCAAATGACTCTATCTCTAAGGTTTCTAAAGCTTATGATTCTCGATACGTTCACGATTCTATTGCCTCTTTTATATAACAGTTGATCCCCTATGGATGAATATAATGAAAATGATGATGTCAATGATGACGATGATACTCATGAACTCCTATGTATATGGATTTAAGTATGTATGACTATTATGCAACACCGAGCCTATATGGCCGATTATGGCACCTATCGCGTGCACACCACTGCAGTTGGGTACGGATAACACTGAGCCTTGGTAGGGAAAAGTTTGTATGACACCGAGCCTTGTCATGGCCGGGTATATGAAACCACCGAACCTTCATGGCCGGGTACGCTATGGATACGAATATGTATATGAATATGGATACAGATATGGGTACTTGTATATATATATATATATATATATATATATATATATATATATATATATACACGAGCACGCACTAGAAATAGAAGGTCCCTATGAAAGACAAGTAAGTAATTAAGATGGCCCTACTACTCCTTGATTCCCCGATCGTATGTCATTTCTTGTGTTGTATTTTATGCTCATATTATGATATTGATTATGCTTTACATACATAGTACATTATTCGTACTGTCGTCCTTTTGTTTGTGGACGCGGCGTCATGCCCGCAGGTGGGCAGGGAGACAGGACTGATCCATAGACTTCTTACTCAGGGACTACATAGAGAAGCTCCACTTCATTCCGGAGCTACAGCTTTTCATATTATTCTTTTGTGTACATACCCATGAGCAAGGCGGGGTGCTGTCCCACCTATATGATGTGACATACTCTCCTTAAAGGCTCGTAGATAGTTGTATATGATTAGATGTCCTTAGCCTTGTCAGCTCATATTTTGTATATCATTTTGATAGCCTCGTCGGCTTGTATATATGGATATGTGGCTTACCTAGATGTGAATATGACAGTACAATTAGAGGTACCCGGGTGGGTTAGCACCGGGCCCCCGTCATGGCCCTCCGGTTGGGTCATGACAAAAGTGGTATCAGAGAAGTTCTGTCCTAGGGTGTGTCTACGAGCCGTGTCTGAGTCTTGGTTATGGGTGTGTTGCGCGCCACACTTATAAACAAGAGGCTGCGGGCATTTTAGGAATGAATGACCTCCTTTCTTCATAAGATCATCCGATAGAGCTATGACATAAGAACTTCTTTTTCCTTAATCGTGTGTTATGTATTTCAGATGCTGGTAAAGAGAAAGGCTACGGCAGCGCAAAAGGGCAAGAAAGCAGCAGAAAAGCGAGCTGAAAGAGCACCGCTAACAGTTGTTGAGGAAAGTGAGTCCCAGAATGCGGCTCAATCTCAGTCCTCCCATTCAGTGCCTATTTCTAAGGAGCGTGAGGGAGCCTCAGCCCCAGCTCCAGCACCTCCAGCTCCTCTACCGGATGCTTCAAGCCAAGATGTAAAAGAGGCCATTCATTTGCTTACTCAATTGGTTGCCACCCAGACTCAGCGGAAAAGTACGGGGCAAGGTGATAGGGCTGTTAGTGCAAGGGCCCGTGATTTTATTACCTTGAACCCTCCAGAGTTGTTTGGATCAAAGCCGGATGAGGACCCTCAGAATTTTATCGATGGAATGTTGAGGACACTTCGGTTGATACATGCTTCAGACACCGAATCAGTGGAGTTAGCATCTTATAGATTGAGGGATGTTGTGGTTCATTGGTACACGGTTTGGATGGCTTCACGGGGAGCCAATGCGCCTCCCCTGGTATGGCAAGAATTTATAGATGCCTTCCTCCGACATTATTTGCCTCCAGAAGTTCGGCGAGCTAGAGCCGATAAGTTCTTGAATTTGAGGCAAGGAAGCATGAGTGCTTTAGAGTATAGTCTCAGCTTCAATTCTTTGGCTAGGTATGCTTCGGCCATGGTAGCGGATATGGGTGACCGAGTGCACCAATTTGTGAAAGGCCTAGGGCCACATTTGATGGATAGGTGCTTGACTGCGTCCCTTCAGGACAATATGGATATTTCACGCATTCAAGCCCACGCTCAAAATTTAGAAGAAAGCCAACAACAGCACAGAAGTGAGCGTGAGCATGATAGAGGGTGTAACAAGAGGGCTAGATCTTCGGGCCCAACAAGAGAGTTTAGAGGTGGGCCAAGACAGCAGTTTTCTAGGCATTCAGGCCATTCAATGACTAGTGTGCCTCCACGATTTACAGGCAGAGATTTGACAGATCTACTTAATCCGGGCCGAGTCAGAGTTTCAGAGCTTCGAGTTCCCAGTTCAGGGGTGATTCGGGTCAGGCTAGGCCACCCATGCCACGATGTTCCCAGTGTGGGAAGTTACATTGGGGCCAGTGTCGACTAGGTTCAGAGGGTTTCTATACATGCGGTCGGCCAGGCCATATCATGCGTGATTGCCCCTCGGTTTGTGGTAGGGGTAGAGTTCAGCCTTCAGGATCGGCAGTTGGGTCTTCATCATCGATACGCCCTATAGGGCAAGGTTCACAGGCGCCAGTCAGCCATGGTAGAAGTAGAGGGAGAGCTCCCAGTTCTAGTGGTCCTCAGCACCGTATTTATGCCTTGGCGGGACGCCAAGATCTTGAGTCATCTTCCGATGTCGTCACAGGTATATTATCGGTGTTTTCTCATCATGTATATTCTTTGATAGATCCGGGTTCTACATTGTCATATGTTACTCCATATATTGCGGGTCGGTTTGGGGTCAAACCGGAGTCGATCAAACCTTTTGAGGTATATACACCCATTGGTGAACCGGTAATAGCTAGCCGGGTATATAGGAATTGTGTAGTTGTGATTTGTGACCATCGTACTATGGTTTATTTGCATGAGTTAAAAATGGTGGACTTTGATGTTATCATGGGCATGGATTAGTTGGCTTCTTGCTATGCCAATGTTTATTGTAGAATGAAAATGGTTCGCTTCAAATTTTCGGGAGAACCAGTTTTAGAATGGAAAGGAAATACTGCGTCCCCAAAAAGTAGATTTATTTCCTATCTCAAGGCAAGCAAAATGATCGCCAAAGGTTTTATTTACCATCTAGTTCTGGTTCATAATGTAGAAGCTAAATCGCCAACTCTTCAGTCTGTCCCTATGGTGAATGAGTTTCCGAATGTGTTCCTGGAAGAGCTTCCAAGCCTCCCTCCAGAGCGGGAGATTGATTTTGCTATAGATGTGCTACCGGATACACAACCCATATCTATCCCTCCCTATAGAATGGCTCCCGCAGAATTGAAAGAGTTGAAGGAGCAATTGAAAGACTTACTCAAAAAAGGATTTATAAGGCTTAGTTCGTCCCCGCGGGGAGCACCCGTGCTGTTTGTGCGAAAGAAAGATGGCTCCTTGCAGATGTGTATTGACTATCGGCAACTGAATAAGGTGACGGTCAAGAACAAATATCCTCTTCCAAGGATTGACGACTTATTCGATCAATTGCAAGGCACCAAATGGTTTTCAAAGATAGATTTGAGATCCGGGTATCATCAGGTGAGAGTTAGGGAGAAAGATATCCCTAAGACAGCCTTCAGAATAAGATATGGTTGAGTTCCAGGTGATGTCATTTGGGCTAACAAATGCACCAGCAGTATTTATGGATTTGATGAACAATGTGTTCAGGCCCTTCCTATATTTATTTGTACTTATGTTCATCGACGATATCCTGGTGTATTCTAGGTCCGAGGCAGAACATGCGGATCATTTGCGTACCGTTCTTGGAGTTCTCCAAACCCGAGAGTTATTTGCCAAATTTTCTAAGTGTTAATTTTGGTTGAACTCAGTGATCTTTTTGGGGCATATTATTTCAGCCGGTATTCGAGCAGATACTCAAAAGATTGAAGCGGTGAAGACTTGGCCAAGGCCAACAACACCTACGGAGGTCCGTAGTTTTCTAGGCTTAGCAGGTTATTACAGGAGATTTGTAGAAGGCTTTTCTTCTATTTCTACACCACTCACGAAGCAGACCTAGAAATTAGCTAAGTTTCAATGAACAGATGTTTGTGAACGTAGTTTTGAAGAGCTAAAGGATAGATTAACTTCTTCCCCAGTCCTGACATTTCCAGAGGGATCAGAAGGTTATGTTGTCTATTGCGATGCTTCAGGCGTTGGGTTAGGTTGTGTGTTGATGCAACATGGTAAGGTGATTGCGTATGCTTCAAGACAGTTGCGGAAACATGAGAAAAATTACCCGACCCATGATCTTGAATTGGCTGTAGTAATTCATGCATTGAAGATGTCGAGACATTATTTGTATGGCATCCATATTGATATTTATACAGATCATAAGAGCCTTCAGTATATCTTCAAGCAAAAAGAGTAAAATTTACGGCAACGGCGATGGTTGAAATTATTGAAAGACTATGATGTTGTCATCTTGTATCATCCCGGGAAAGCAAATGTAGTGGCTGATGCTCTTAGCCGTAGATCTATAGGAAGTTTATGTGATGTTCAGCCAGATAAAAGAGAGATAGCTCGTGAGCTCCAGTAGTTAGCTAGCCTAGGAGTTCGAGTAGTGGACTCAGGTGGTATGGGAGCTATCATTCAAAATGCGGCGGTCTCGTCACTAGTGGTGGAAGTGAAAGAGCGTCGATACGAGGATCCCATGCTAATTCATTACAGAAATACACTCCCTCAGAAGGAGAAGTCATCATTTGAGATTTCTGGAGATGGAGTTCTTCGATGCAGAGGCAGGTTATGTGTCCCTGATGTTGCGGGATTACGCCACCAAATATTGAGAGAAGCCCATTGTTCCCGCTATTCCGTTCACCCTGGAGCAATGAAAATGTACCATGATCTTAAATCTATATATTGGTGGAACGGGATGAAAAAAGATATAGCGTAATTTGTGGCTCAATGTCCCAACTGTCAACAACTGAAAATCGAACACCAAAAGTCGGGCGGATTGTTGCAAACTATAGAAATTCCAACTTGGAAGTGGGAAGTAATTAACAATTTAGACACGTAGCCACAAAGTTAGAAATATCAACCTTCATGCTCTTCCACCAATAGTGTTGTTTCAAATCCTTATACATCTTGGTGGATCCCGGATGAACAGAATACTTCGAACTATGAGCTTCCATCACCAATTCTTGTCGAACACTATCAACATTGGGAGCACACAATCTTCCTTGCAACCACAGAACACTATCGGACCACTGAAACTTAGCAGTCTTCCGTTTCAACTTAGTCAATAGAGAGGCTATAGACGAAAATCCTTCCACAAACTTTCTGTAATAATTTGCCAAGCCCAAGAAACTACGAATATCAGTCACACTCGTGGGTCTAGGCAAATCCTTCACCGCTGAAATTTTCTGAGGATCTACCTTGATACCGTCACCAGACACCACATGACCCAAGAAAGCCATAGACTCAAGCCAGAATTCACACTTAGAGAATTTCACATAAACTTTGTTTTCCTCGAGTGTTGTCAAAGTTGTTCTCAAATGATTAGCATGATCCTCACAACTTTTAGAATACACCAAGATATCATCGATAATCACAATAATGAAGCGATCTAGATAAGGCTTAAACACACGATTCATCAAATCCATAAATGCAGCAAGTGCATTAGTCAACCCAAAGGAGGGATAGAAATAGGTTAGGTGTCGGGAATAACATCAATCCCAAAATCAATAACTCTATCAGGAGGAATACCAAGAAGATCTTTGGGAAAAATTTGGGATAATCACTAATTATAGGAACACATGCAAACACTTTGGGATAATCACTAACTATGGGAACAGGTGCAAACAGGGGCCTTATGAATTCCGATGTCCCTATTAATTCATTAGCCTAGGGGACTACTAGTCATGAAATGTAGAAGTGAAAGTCAATAAAGAAGGCATCTAAATTGTATCCGATATGTATAAGCATGGAAATAATTTAAACCATGCGATGAAAAGAACTCCAGCATTATATGTAATAGAAGAATTGAAGGATCGCTAAAGTCAGCCAGATGACTACCAGAGATAGTTAATATTCAAATGTAACTGGTATATGAGAACATCTTTAAGAAGGGGGAAGAACAGATTTAATTCTGAGATGAATGACAATATTCCCAAACTCAAAAGAGGGAAATGTACTGGCTTGAAGGAGCCAAAGTTGGAGATGTACCGAAATATTAAGGATTTATTAAGTGAAAGTGGGAATGGATTTAATACGAGTATATTATGGGAAAAATATAAGAGCGGAAGCATGACAAGATAATGAATGGATTAGCGAATCAAACAGAACGAGTTTCGTCAATGCGACATGTTATGTTTCCGGACTATGGTTCGAATTGCTCGTACCAGAGAAATTTTGGTTACATTTAAATATGCAGTAACGTACTTCGAGAGGTAATGAAAAGAGTAGGAAGGGTCTGCAAGCTGACCAAAGAGTAAGTAGAAAGGACAATCTAGATTACAAAAAAGGAAATCTTAGCACTAGAAGAGATGAAATCATTAACAAGAGGAATAATTATAGAAGTTCAATGATCTCCAAAGGAAAGGAAGATAGTGTGCCTATGGATAGCAAGACAGCAGTGTTACCTGAGATTCAAAAGTACCTCACAAGTCGTGAAATCACAAATCACCGGTCATATCAAATGTGAGAGCATATGTTATAGAAATATATAAACAAACGTCATGATGAAATGGACAACAGAGGCTAATTTAAGTCTCAAATGATCACCGACACAAGAGAATCAAGGACTTAAGAAGAAAGCATACTCGTATTGAAAGGAAGTTATCATTAAGTAAGATTTTATCTTAGTCCCATGTTTATGAGTTTATATTGTAATTATGTAAAGACCTGAGGAGAGGAAATTGGAAGAAATTTTCAAATATAAATTCGATTATATTTTGAGTTGTAAATTAGCTTGAGCTGGGATTATTAGTATGTTATGAGTATAATTTTACTACGAGGGATAATAATGATGATGAGGAAGTATTACATACATGTTTAAGGGATCGTGTTGAGGTTGAAGTAAAATAATTACTGAGAATAATAAGTCATCAGCTAGGAAATGCTATTGCAAATCATTTGGGCACTACCATAGATAGAACTATGATGATATTGTAAGGAATTAAAGAGTCCAACCAAGGAATTAAAAGGAGATGATATGGTATGTATATGAGATCAACTGCTATAAAAAGGGATGATCTAAAATGGCACCAGAGAAGCAAGCAAGGAAAGGTGCTATATTTGAACAAGAGAATTTATCTACTAGTGGGGAAATAAGTAGCAAGGCAAAAGAGTACAACAATTAAGAGTGCTCACAGATCGGCGGGGAGCCGTAGCAATCATGAGTAAGGACCATCTTAATGGCAACAGGTCCCAGGACGGTAACTAGATATCAGTTGACCACTGGGTACATACATAAGAACATGAGAATATGAAACTAATGAATGAGTTCGACAAAGAATTGCGAGAATATGAAAGAAGACTAATGAACCTATAGTATACGAGCATGGAGATTAGGAACGAAAGGAGGACGACCATTTCAAGAATTTGATAATAGCATCGTAAGCTCGCAAGCTACAACATTCGAGGACGAATGTTTCTAAGGGGGGGAAAAATGTTACACCTCAAAAAACAATTTGCATCGTTTGCATTGTAAGTAAACTAACGTAAGCTAGGAGAGGTCATGGAACCCTTAAAAGGTTAAGGAATACTCTTGACAAGTGTTAAGCAAGTGTCTAAAGGTTCCGAGATCAACCAAATCGAAGAAAATAAGTTTGCCAAAAATTTGGAAGGATAAGCATTAAATAGTAGGAGACCAAAAAGGTATGTAAGGCTAAACCCTTTCTTTCTAAAGGCATGACGCATTTCTTATGAACCCATACATGTTTTTCATAATATCCTTAGTCCTAAAAAGCAAGAAGTTCATGATTCTCAAAGTTCTCATAATGCTTAAGATAGATGCTTTACATAATGAAAATGAGGATGCTGATGTGTTATATCCCGTATTTTGTACGTTCGGATAATTCAAGGTAATTGCGAGAAGTTAAGGGTAAGACTATTTTCCAAATTATTTTGATGCACAAGTTGTTTATTAGTATGGAAATGTTGAGAAAGGCCAAGTGTAAACAGGGAAATTCACAAGGTGGCTCATGGAAATATTAAGGAAAAAAATTTGGGGTTAAAAGTTAATTTTGGAAAGTTAATAATTCTTGCAAAAAAAAAAGGCCAATTGGCCGTGTGGCATGTGTGCCTTGTAGTAGGAATTATATATATATGGACAAGTGATGACAAATTAAGGTAATTAAGCATCTTTGTTTCATTCTAAGAAACTTCAAGAAAAATGGAGAAAGGGGCATGTGTCCACTTATGATTGGTAGGGGCCATCTATATATACATGAATGAGTGAGGGCATTCTAGACATTTTCCTCTTTTCTTCAACTACATAAGAAAGCTTGTAGAGAAAGAAAAAAAAGACATTCAGCCATGGTATGGCCGAATATGAGCCATGGAAAGTGATCAACAAAAAATATTTTCTCCTAGTATTTCAACCAATTGGAAGGTCCTCTTCAACATGGAGTAGTTGTTGGAGAAAGCAAAGCATTCATTTGTGCAAATGATGAACCTCTAGCTGAGTGAAGAGATAAGTGAAGAAAGGTAAGGTTTAATCCTCTTTTTCATATGTTATGGATGGTTTGTACATGTTGAAGTGTGTAGAAATGGATGAAGATCATGAACTTGGGGTGTTAGGGTGGTGGCCGAATATGGCCTACCTTGTATGGCATGAAATGAATTAATTTTATGTAGTATTTTGGTTGATATTGCTATGGATTCTATGATGATAATGAAAGTTTAATGAGTCAAGTTGATATTGAAATTGTTACGGGCTGTTTTAGAAGCCAATGTGATTTGAATATAGTTTCTTGTATTTATGGAAAATAATGTTAATAGTGTGTGAATTGTTGGTGTGGTTCATGAATTGGAAAGAAGAAAATGTGTTGTTATTATTCTTGTTGCATTTGGAAGGTTTCGGGTGGAGTGGAATATTGGTTGGATTATTTTGAACATTGTGCGGATTTCTTGAAGTGTTCTTGAATATTGTTAGAAAGGTTTCGGATTAGTATTTGGACATGTGAGCAATTATGAATTAAACATAAATGGAAAGTCGTCAAGTTTGTAGAAAGAAGTTGCTAATGTTAGCATGCGTTTTGAATCGAAGGTGGATATTGCTAGAATAATTGTTGGTATTGTCGTTGATATTTTGGCCGAGTTGAATTCTCGGATTTGTTGTTGTTAAATTGGCCGAGTTGGATTCTCGGGGATGTTGTATTTACAGGGGAGATGCTGCCGAAATTTTGGCAGATTATGAGTGAATTCATTTGAAAAACTAAAGCTAGTGAATGACAATGAATCTAATGATTATGTGAATTCTTTTGTATGTAGACTAGCAAGCTTGGATAAATAAGCGTAGCTAATAGGACGTGGAGCAGGTATGTAAGGCTTACCCTTTCTTTCTTTTGGCATGTCCTAGAGTTCAGTAAGGTATGACATGACACGCATCTTGGGGTAACTCTACTCTTTGATTCCGAGCTTAGTTATGATGCTTATTCTCTTTTGTCATGAGCATGTTTCATATGGTTGAGTCTATTGTATGATTAACAAATGAATAAGCTACTTCATATGGTTTTGAAATGTATCCATGATTCCGAAGCCCCGTTTGATATGTTTCCGAGTTTGTCTATGATTCTTATTCACTTTTGATATGAGTACGCTCGATACAGTTGAGCTTATTATATGATTGAATAACGAGATGAGCATAAAGAATCCTGTTTCTAAATGAGTTCTGTAAGTTTTAATGTCCCTAACTTTCGTAAAAAAATCTTGGATTTGCTTTGAAACGTTCGTAAAAGTTCTATAGTAAAAATGTCTGTAACTTTCCCATACTAAACCGGATTGACTTGAGACGTGTTTATGATCCTTCAAATGTCGGTAAGAGTACGTCTCTATCGAGTCTTGATTTATGTGCATATGGTTTCGCACTACTCTGTTCGTGCAAGTCTCAGTATGTCCTTCACTGAGCCCGGGCCAGGGTATGTTCTCGTGCGTACTTCTCTGCATTGTTCACCTCGTCCCTCTCACTTACGGGCCGGGGCATGTTATATATGATGTGATGACATTATGATATGATGACGGGGTGGTGGCCAGGATGGCATATGATGACTCTATTCACCGCGTCCCGCAAAAGAGGGCTGGGGCACATTACATGTATACATGACATTGGCATACATTATTTCATTCACCGCGTCCCTCAATGGAGGGTCGGTGTCACGACCCAGCTAGGGGCCGCGACGGGTACCCGGGGCTAACCGCCGAGCACCGCTCGCTCTATTACCCTCCTTACTCGATTAATGCCTTATCATCACATTTATGCTTAAAACATGTAAAAAAGATCATAACTTATATGGAAACATAAATACTTGTGTATATAGAAAGGTTTGGTACATCAAAATAATGAGTGCACGTATACATGAAAGATGTGAGACCATGCTACCCACACTACGTATCTACGAGCCTCTACTGACATACTATACACTGGACGGAACAAGACTCCGTCATGCCCAAAATATATATATACATATGTACCAAAAGAGAAATCATAAGCACCTCCGAACAATGGAGTGCTCTCAACAGCTGGCAGCTCCTAAGTATCTGGATCAAGCTCGTCTCCCTGTTTACCTGTGGGCATAAACGCAGCGTCCAAAGAAGGGACGCCAGTACGAATATTGTACTGAGTATGAGAGGCATGAACAATGAAGAAAGGCATCAATAATATAATGAGAGCATCAATATAAAGCATATGGATCTGACCGATAATCATAAATGGAATAATGCATGCTGTCTTACTCATACTTATCATCGTAATATGTATGCATCATATGCAAGCTGCCCGCCCATGTCGGAACGGTGTGATAATCAATAATATAAGCCCGCGTCCAGGCCTCCCGCATCTGGGGTACCATCTCATGCCGCCCACTAGTGGTGTCTGCCCACGCCCGAAGGTCGTGGTGTATCCGTATCGCCGCCGGCCGAAGCGGTGTCTGCCCGGCCAACTAGGCCCTGTATGCAATGCTCATGCCATGCTTATCATAAAGTAGTCATAATAATGTACTTATTGTAAAATATTTATCTTATCATAACACATGCATAAGGTTTGAGAACAACTTTACCCTATCGGAGTGACGTAAGGTCGTGACCTCCCGATTACTTTATGGAGCAATTACGGACATTCTGCCTCACCTTGAAAGGACTAGTACATAAGGTGAGTGTAGGCAAGGACTAACATCATCATATCGTATAACTTATCTCATATAGACATTTAACTTTTTGGAACGTAGGAGCTCATGGAAAGATGGTAATTTGGACTATAAGATTCATGCCATTGGAACGAAAGGACTAGCCTCACATACCTTGTCATTTAGCTAAGTTGTTGTCCACTTATTCTCCTTCGATACCACGTCGTCACCTTCATGAGATAATTCGTATTACATTAGTTAATCGACTATGAGAACACATCGTTATCCCTAGAGAAGATTAGGCGGCATTTCCTTTGAGTTTAACACTTATATCATGACCTATACACCATTTGTAACGTATTCATAATCATAACACGTCAACTTCTATTATTCCATCCAACTACCATTCCATAGTGACATTATTTACTCAATCATGACCTATTCCTATGTTCTTCTACATTTTAAGTATCTAAGTCTTCCAATACCTTGAATCATGTGGTATAGTCATGAAACATACCTTAAATGATGATTGAACAAGCCTTGAGTTAAAATACTTCACTTAGCCAAAACCCTAGTTCCACCCTTTTGAGGATTTCTTGACTTAGATGATCCTTTGATGTGTTCTTACACTTGTTTTCATGAATTTAGTGGTGTTGATCTTGATGTTCCCTTTGATTCTCTTAAATTCTTATGGAGGAAATATTTGGAGAGTTCTAGAGCATTCTTGAGTTGAATGGAAGAAAAATGAAATGAAATGAGGCTTAAGTCCCTTTTTAGTAACTCAAAACTGATGTTTAATGAATTCTCGTCGGGATGAACAGTGGTCGTAAACCACAGTTTACGGACCGTATTGTGGTTTACGGTCCGTCCTCCGCGATCGTTTTGAAGCATTTCAAAAACAGAAAGTTTGGCTAAGGGACATGGCAGTTTACGACCGAGGGTTACGGTCCGTAAACCAGTTTACGGGCCGTCCTCCAAGTCGTTTTTAGCCATTTCAACACTTTGACAGAACTTGAAACTTTTGGACAGCTGGAGGACGATTGCACTATACGGTCCGTAAATCACTTTACGGGCCGTATAGTGCCCTTTACGACCACTGTGCTGAAAATTTTCCGCCACCTTCTTATTTCCAAAAATTCATAATTAGCCATTCCCGACATAATAAAACATCATACACTCAAGCCCTTCATTGCTCTACTCATCACACAAGTACGGAAAATTTCCGAGGTGTAACATTCTTCCCCCCTTTTGGAACATTCGTCCTCTAATGTTCGACACTCGGGAATCCTAGAAAATTTTTGCCAGAGTCTCCTTTGTAATTTGACTCTACCAACCTGTCACAGCAACCCACAATATCATGGCCTTACTGGGCTATATCACACTATCAACACATCCATGTCCACACATGACTAAAATCATAATACTAAGGTGTACATACCTTACATCGTCGACGCTTTACCTTGAATCTCCTCCGGGGACTGGAACAAATGCGGGTACATGGATTTCATCTTCTCCTCCACTTCCCAAGTCATTTCTTCTCGATTGCTGTTTCGCCATAGGATTTTCACTGAAGCTACTTCTTTGTTCCGGAGCCTTCGCACTTGTCTATCTAAAATGGCAATAGGTACTTCTTCATATGTCAGTTTCTCTGTCACCTGCACATCGTCAACTGGGACTATTATTGTAGGATCCCCGATACACTTGCGGAGCATCGAAACATGGAACACCGGATGGACTGATTCATGCTCCGAAGGTAGGTCCAATTCATATGCTACCCGTCCCACCTTGCGGATAATTTTATAAGGTCCGAAGTATCTTGGACTCAATTTCCCTTTTTTGCCAAATCTCATCACCCCTTTCATTGGCGATACCTTCAGAAATACCCAGTCATTTTCCTGAAATTCTAAATCCCGTCGGCGGTTGTCTGCATAAGACTTTTGACGACATTGAGCTGTTAACAGTCGGTCTCAAATCACTTTAACCTTTTCAACTCCTTGTTGGATCAATTCGGGGCCTATCAATTGTACTTCTCGGGTTTCAAACCATCCAATTGGAGATCTGCATTTTCTTCCATATAAGGCTTCATACGGGGCCATTTGAATACCGGAATGGTAGCTATTGTTATAAGCAAATTCGATAAGGGGTAAATGCTCGTCCCAACTACCCCCAAAATCCAACACACACGCTCGGAGCATATCCTCCAATGTCTGAATGGTGCGCTCGGCTTGTCCGTCCGTTTATGTATGAAATGATGTGCTGAATTTAACCTGAGTACCTAACCCTTCTTGAAAATATTTCCAAAACTTAGCTGTAAACTGGGCCCCTCTGTCTGTAATAATGGCCAAAGGGATCCCATGAAGGTGCACAATTTCCTTTAAATATAACCTGGCATAGTCTTCTGCTGAATACGTGGTTCTAACTGGGAGGAAATGAGCTGCTTTCGTGAGTCTGTCCACGATCACCCATATAGAGTCATATTTTCCTGCGGAGCGGGGTAACCCCACAATAAAATCCATATTAATCTCCTCCCATTTCCAGGTGGGAATTTCCATCGCCTGCAATAAGCCCCCTAGCTTCTGATGTTCTGCTTTCACCTGTTGGCAGTTCGGACACTGCGCCACAAATGCTGCTATGTCTCGTTTCATGCCATCCCACCAATATATCAATTTAAGATCGTGATACATTTTGGTCGTACCTGGATGAATGGAATACCGAGAATGATGCGTTTCTTCTAAAATTTGCTGGCGTAATTTTGCCACATCCGGGACACACAGTCTATCTCGGTATCTAAGAACCCCATCTATGGAAACTGCAAATGGAGACTTCTCTTTCCCACGGGATACATCCCTGTGATGACACATCTGTGGATCTTCATACTGGCGTTCTTTTATCTCTGCATTCAGGGGCGATACCGCAGGATCATTAACACTAATTCCTGTCTTACTCGAATCAATTACACGTACCCCAAGATTTGCTAGTTGATAGAGCTCACGAACCATTTCTTTCTTTTCTGAAGGGACTTCACTTAAACTGCCCATTGATCGACGGCTAAGCGCGTCTGCAACCACATTCGCTTTCCCGGGGTGGTATAAAATATTCACGTCATAATCCTTCAACAATTCCAACCACCGCCTCTGCCGTAGGTTCAACTCCTTCTGCTTAAAAATATGTTGAAGACTCTTGTGATCTGTATAGATATCGACGTGCACACCGTACAGATAATGCCTCCATATCTTTAAGGCATGAATAACCGCAGCCAATTTGAGATCATGAGTCGGATAATTTTGTTCATGTTTCCGCAACTGTCTCGAAGCATATGCAATAACCTTGCCATGCTGCATCAGCACACATCCTAGTCCCACACCGGAAGCGTCACAATACATGACATAACCATCTGGCCCTTCTGGAAGTGTGAACACTGGAGCCGAGGTCAATCTATCTTTTAGCTCTCGGAAACTATGCTCACAAGCATCATTCCCCTGAAATTTTGCTGACTTCTGGGTTAGCTTCGTTAATGGGGCTGAAATAGATGAAAATCCCTCTACGAATCTTCGATAATAACCTGCCAAACCCAGAAAACTACGAACTTCTGTAGGCGTCGTAGGCTTTGGCCAAGTCTTCACAGCTTCTATTTTCTGAGTGTCGACTCGGATGCCATCATCTGAAATAACATGGCCTAGAAACGCCACAGAATTCAACCAAAACTCGAACTTTGAGAACTTCGCATATAATGCTCGGGCTCGGAGAACGCCAAGAACAATTCTTAGGTGGGCTGCATGTTCTGACTCGGTGCGAGAATATACCAGAATATCGTCGATAAATACTATCACGAAGAGATCCAAAAATTGCCTGAACACATTATTCATTAAATTCATGAACACCGCCAGGGCATTTGTCAATCCAAACGACATCACTCAGAACTCGTAGTGACCATATCTTGTCCTGAAGGCAGTCCTAGGAATATCTGCTTCTCTAATTCTCACCTGATGATAACCCGATCTCAGATCTATCTTGGAAAACCACTTAGCGCCCTGTAACTGATCTAACAAATCATCGATTCTGGGAAGAGGATATTTATTCTTTATTGTTACCTTGTTCACCTGTCTGTAGTCGATACACATTTACGAACAGGACTGGTGCGCCCCACGGCGAAGAACTGGGTCTTATAAACCCCTTCTCAAGTAAATCTTTTAGCTGTGCTTTTAGCTCTTTCAGTTCTGCCGGAGCCATTCGATAAGGGGGAATGGAAATAGGCTCGGTGTCTGGTAATACATCGATAGCAAAGTCGATTTCCCTTTCTAGAGGAAGACCTGGAAGTTCATCCGGGAATACATCTGGAAACTCATTTACTACCGGGACAGATTGGAAAACTGGTGGCCTTGCCTCCGTATCATGAACCCGAACTAGATGATAAATATAGCCCTTGGCTATCATCTTTCTCGCCTTGAGGTAGGAAATAAACCTACCCTTAGGGGATGCTGTGTTATCCTTCATTCAAGTACGGGCTCTCCCGGAAACTGGAATCGAACCATTTTCGTCCGGCAATCAACATTAGCATAGCACGAGGCCAACCAATCCATTCCCATAATCGCGTCGAAGTCTATCATTTCCAGCTCGATCAAATCGACTTGCGTCTGGCGGTCACATATCACCACGACACAATTTTTATATACCTTCCTCGCTATCACGGGATCACCAACCGGAGTGAACACCTCGAAAGGTTTAATTAGCTCCGGCTTCACCCCAATACAATCAGCAACATATGGGGTAACATGGGAGAAAGTAGAACCCGGATCAATCAACATCGGGGGAGGATTCAAGATCCTGTCGCCCTGCTAAAGCATATACGCGGGGCTGAACAGCGCCGGAAGTAGATGCTCCCCCTCTGCCTCTGCCTCTACCTGCTGTAGTCTGGGAAGTCTGTGCTGTCGGACGCACCGAAGAAGAACCCGCTGCTGAACCTGTGGACTGAGTCCCTGCTCTATCTCTCACCGAAGGGCAATCCCTCATCATGTGGCCAACTTGCCCGCATGCATAACAAGCATCGGTACCCTGACGACACTATCCGGAATGTAATTTACCGCACTGACTACACCGCGGTACTGGGGTCTCCTCTAGCTAAAATCTCCCTTGAACTGAAAATCTGAGGCCCTCGAGCTCTGGCCCTGCCCTGATTGAAAAGAACGGTCAAACCTCCTATCCGAGAACCGGGGAGGCGCACTGGTCGCTGACTAACCTGAGTGCCTAGAATGCATCTGTCTCGATCCCCCTCTATACTCACTGCTTGCCCCCGTAGATCTAGCTCTCTTACCTTGCCTTCGGTCATTATCCCGATCACTTCTTTACTCTTGTTATCGTTCCTCCAGGTTCTGAGCATGTGCCTGTATTCGGGAAATATCCATCCCGTCTTGCAAGGAGGCTGTCAAGCAATCTCTAAATAGGTGTGGCCCCAAACCACTCAAAAATCTATGAACCCGATCGCCCATATCAGCCACCATAGTCGGGGCATACTTGGCCAGGGAATTAAACTGCATACTATACTCTTAGGCACTCATACTTCCTTGCTTTAAATTCAAGAACCTGTCCGCTCTAGATCGGCGGACCTCAGGCGGCAAGTAATGACGAATAAAGGCATCCACAAATTCTTGCCAAACGGGAGGTGGTGCATTCTCTCCTCTTGATATTATCCAATTTTTGTAACATAGCACCGCCACATCGCAAAGTCTATAAGAGGCCAACTCTACCGATTCGGTCTCAGAAGCATGCATAAGTTTCAGCGTCCTCGACATCTCATCAACAAAGCCTTGGGGGTCCTCATCCGGCTTCGACCCGAAAATTCCGGAGAAGTCAAGAAATCACGGGCTCTCGTACTGGCCAATCGATCACTTGGGCCCGCATTTTGTCGTTGTGCCTGAGCGGCGACCAACTACGTCAATAAATGTATGGCCTCGGATACCTATTGACCCGAAGTAACTGGCGGAGGAATTGGGACTGAGGCTCCTCCCTGCTCTCCTACATTAGGCGAGGCCTCATTCTGTGATTCACTTTCCCCTACATTCGTCGGAGGCTCCCTTTCTGCCCGTTTCTTAGTCGTAGCTTTGCCTTTCTTGGCAGCTGTAGCTTTTCCTTTCGGCGGCATTATGAAATCACAACGCACTTTTAGGGGAGGATAAAATCCTATGCATGGCTCTATCGCACGATCTAGTAAAAAGAAAGATGGTCATTTCCCTAAATTCCCTGTAGCCCCTTGTTTATTGATGTGGCTCGCAACACACCATAAGCAAGACTCTACTAGACACGGCTCGTAGACACTTCCTAGGACGAACTGCTCTGATACCACTTCTGTCACGACCCAGCTAGGGGCCGCGACGGGTACCCGGGGCTAACCGTCGAGCACCGCTCGCTCTATTACCCTTCATACTCTATTAATGCCTTATCATCACATTTATGCTTAAAACATGGAAAAAAGATCATAACTTATATGGAAACATAAATACTTGTGTATATAGAAAGGTTTGGTACATCTAAATAATGAGTACACGTATACATGAAAGATGTGAGACCATGCTACCCACACTACGTATCTACGAGCCTCTACTGACATACTATACTGTTATATCCCGTGTTCTCGTACGATTGGAAATCGAGAAATAATTATGACTCGGGTGTTAGAAGGACCTAATTTAATTTTTGTGAATATGACTATGTTGGTTGTGAAATCTTTAATGCTAAGCCCTCGGGAAAGGCCAAGGGTAAATTTGGGACTTCGTAAATTAGTTTCGGGAATTACAAAACGGGACTTTTATGAATTGGGCCAAGAAAGTTGAAAAAAAAAATGAAAAATGAAGCCCAAGAGTTGAAGGGTGGCCGACCCCTTTGCCAAGCCCAAACCCACTTTTAAAGGGTCATGTGCTATGCACATGACCCCTAAATGGATATATATGTAAGACCCTTAGTAGTATTCAAGAGCAAAAATCACAATCAAGAACATCAACAAAGAAAAGGGGCATTCGGCCGTAGCTAGAGGAGAAAGAAAAAAAAATCTCCAAGCTTGGTAGTTGATCAAAATTCTTGTTCTTCCCATAATTGTGAATTACTCAAGGCCCTCTTCAACGGGGTATAATTAGTTTGGCACGAGATCGACGTTTGCGACAAGTCGGGGTTTCAAGGAAAGGTAAGAATTTTGCCCCTTTTATGTTATAGAATTGATGTGAATGTGTTAAGCATTGGAAGTAGATGGAGATCTCATAATTTTAACGTAAATAGAAAGTCGTGGGTGTGTGTGTGTAGTGTGTTTGGCCGTGAGTATGGAAGGAAAGAAATGGCTTGAATTGATCTTGTTTAAGTTGGCATAATGTGTTGTTGTGATCCTTATATCGTAAATGATTGATTGTTGAATTAGATTGGCGATGGAAAACGAATTCGGATGTTATCGGAAAGTGTATATCCTTGGTATCTTTATGTATATCAATGTATATTTTGGGTACTAGAGACTTTAGATATGACTTTTTAATGATATGGATGAATTCGGAATGAAACGACGTTAGTTAGAATGTTCGTCGTGAAATTTTGATATTTTGAAGAACTATGGAAATTTATTGATTTTGGTGCAATTTCGTGTATGGCTTAGATTGAATTTGGAATGTGTTTGACTAGTGTTGGATGGGTAAATGAATACAATTATGTGAATATAGAATTGGGATTTTGAAAGTTTGAATGGAAGTTGCCAACTTAAGAAATCATGTAGAATTTTGAAGCTAGGGTGACTTGATTGTTGTTTATATTGTTTGGTTGATGTGTGGGCTGTTGTGGTTGGTTAATTGAGCCGAGTTACGCCTCGGGGATGTTAGATTTATAGGGGAAATGCTGCCGAAATTTCGGTAGGCAAATATGGAGTTAAAGGCATTTTTGAGCCTAAGAATCTCATTTGGTAACTTTGACCATTTGCAGATTTTTGACGAAACGGGACGGGACTTTTGGAGGAGCTTACGACATCTGTGAGGTATGTAAAGCTTCCCAATTCTTTATTTGGCATATCTTAGTGTGTTGGTTGAATATGAGACCTTCCGGAGCATTTCTGCTCCTCGAAACCCGATCCACAGGAAAGTTACTATTCATTCAATTCGATTGAAGCCTAAAGGCTCCCTTTTGGCTAGAATGCCATTATTCGTCCGAAACCTATCGAAATGTGGTCGGGTAACCTAGAAATGATTTTGTATGACCTTTGGCATATTACTGCTCGAAAAAGAATATGTTCGCCACCTCACTTCGACTCGAGGTGGGTCCGCTACCCCAAAATGCCCGATTTGCCCTTCGGGCCATCTTTGAGAATAGAGTTGAACGTACCACTTCTGATCTTTGGAACATCCTTCCACGGGGTATGTTTGGACTATTCGATGCACTAATCCAGGTTTTGAACTATATGGACCATTTTGGAATTGTTTTGCAAAACGAAACCTTATGTCGACTAAGTATTCGACTATTTTGTAATAGGATATGATTTATGAGTTTACTTTGTTTTGAATACCTATTTTGAAATACGATTTGCATTTGTTTGCTCACGACTCCGCTCGTGCCTTATTATGACTTCGTTCACCGGTTCCCGGGCCGGTTTTGATTCGTGCGTTGTATGATAAATTCGGTCGTATGCTGTGTTACGGTTCCCGAGGCTTCGCCATAGGGCCGGGTTCCGTTTGGAGTTATGCTGTGATATGGCTCGTGATGCGATACGCTCACCGATGATTATGATTATGTTCGGGGATGTACGGAGAATTGAAACCTTCTGGTGTTATGCTGTGTGTGGCGCCAGCGTCGGAGTGGCGACCACGTTCTTAAGCGTTTGCATGATTTTGTTTGCATAAAATACATGTATATTATTTCGATACAGATTTTGACATACCAGTTTGTACCCCACTTTGACATTTGATTTGCTTTCGGTTTTGATCTATAATTCTGTACTCCGTGCTTTACATACTCAGTACATATTTCGTACTGACCCCCTTTCTTCGGGGGCTGCGTTTTATGCCCGCAGGTGCAGATATCGGTGATCCTCCGCAGTAGGCTTCACTTCTTGCTTTTCGGAGTACTCTTACTGGGTCCGGAGTCCACTCTTGGTACAGACTCCTCTACTCTGTATATCCTTTGTATATTTGACAGTTTGGGTACGGCGGGGCCCTGTCTCGCCATATGTTATGTTTTGAATTCGTAGAGGCCTGTAGTCATATATGTGGGGTATTGTCTGATTTTGCTTTCGGGTCTTAAAGCGGTCTGTTTGATATGATGGCCCCAAATGGCCCTTCTGTATATATTTGTATTTTGACCGGCGATGTCTATTCCGCCGCTTTGTTTGAGTTTGATTTGATATGACCGCTTAAGACATATTTTCGATATAAATTATGTTTGATATAACTTCTTGAAAATTCTGAAATAAGTTTGGATTCGGAAGTGAATATGCGATTTGGTCTGGGTACCCAGGTAGGGTGCCAGTCGCGGCCCACGGGGCTGGGTCGTGACAAAAGTGGTATCAGAGCGGTTTGTCCTCGGAATGTCTACAGGCCGTGTCTCGTAGAGCCTTGTTTATCGATGTGTTGTGCACCACATCTATAAACGGGAAGCTACAGCGCATTTAGGATGTCACTTTCTTTGGAATCTTAGATCGTGCGATAGAGCTGTGCTATTAGGGTGATTTTGACCTGACTCGCCTTTGTGTTTGCAGTGATGCCTCCGAAGAAGGCAACGGCGGCCCAGAAGGGCAAGGCGAGGATTGGAGAGACTAGCCAGGCACAGCGAGCTACCCGGGCTCGTGTATATGATTTGCCTGAGGATGTGCCTCATTCTGAGGGGTCTGCTACACCCCCACTAGTACAGCCTGGAGCAGGACCTTCGGCAGCTCCAGAGGTCCGTGTACCCGCACCTGAGACTCCAGCTCCTCAGCCAGGGGCGGAGGATCGGACCCTGAGAGAGGCTGTGCAGTTGCTGACTACGCTGGTAGCAGGGCAGGCTCGCAGACGCGGGCGGAGGGACGACGATGATGATGACAGGCGGGACAGCCTGAGAGTTCGGGAGTTTTTGCTATGTGGCCCTCCTGAGTTCTTCGGGTCTAAGCCCGACGAGGACCCCCACGACTTTATTCGGGGGATGCGACGCTCACTGGACTTGGTCAGGGCTTCAGAGACCGAGTCAGTTGAGCTGGCTTCGCACCGGCTTCGAGATGTGGCTACCCACTGGTACGAGACTTGGGAGCTGTCTAGAGGAGAGGGTGCCCCTCCAGCCACTTGGGATCAGTTTGTGACAGCATTCACCCGCCACTTTTTGCCCCCAGAGTTACGGCGGGCACGGGCTGATCGATTCTTACGTCTGCAGCAGAGGGGTCGGAGTGTTCGCGAGTATAACCTTGAGTTTGATTCTCTGGCCCGATATGCACCGGCCGTGGTAGCAGATATGTCCGATCGGATGCACAGATATGTTATGGGATTGGACCGGTATTTGGTTGATAGTTGTATGGCAGTGTCATTGCAGGCAGACATGGACATTTCCCGACTTCAGGCCTATGCGATGGGTATGGAGGACCGTCGCAGGTCTGATCCGGCTGGCAGAGATCGAGATAGGAGGCCGCCCAAGAGGGCTAGGTCCGCAGGTTATTCTGGAGATTCTCGAGGCGGACAGCCTCAGCAGCAGCAGTCAGATAGGCATTTTCCTTCGTCCGGCCGGAGTACGCAGTCAGGCAGCCGGAGATTCGATAGTACAGGACCATCTGGGGCCGGTCAGAGCTCCAGAGTAGCAGGTTCACAGGTACCCAGGGGTCCCAGCCAGGCCAGACCACCCAGGCCCCGTTGTCCTCATTGCGGGAAGTCTCATCCCGGGGAGTGTTACCGAGCGACTGGAGCTTGCTTTTCGTGTGGTGGTCAGGGCCACTTTATGAGAGATTGTCCATTGGCTAGCGGTTCTGGTAGTGCTGCTCAGCAGACAGGGTCAGCCGCCGGTTCTTCTTCTGCTCCATCAGTTGCACGCCCTGGAGGGCGAGGTATTTCAGCACCGGCAGGACGCGGTCGAGGCCGCAGTGGCACTTCAGGTTCTAGCGGTCCCTCGAACCGCATATATGCTTTGGCCAGCCGCCAGGATCAGGAGGCTTCGCCAAATGTCGTCACAGGTACATTGCTGGTTTTCTCCAGATCTGTATATGCATTGATTGACCCTGGCTCTACTTTATCATATATTTCCCCGCTCGTTGCTAGTAAGATTGGGATAGTGTCTGAGCCTATAGAGCCATTTGAGGTAGCTACGCCAGTTGGGGATTTTATTGTAGCGAGACAGATCTATAGGGATTGTTCTGTGACCATTTATGATCGTAGCACTAAAGCTGATTTGATAGAGTTAGACATGCTTGAGTTTGACGTCATTATGGGCATGGACTGGTTGTCTTCCTGTTATGCTAATGTCGACTGCCAGAAAAAGGTAGCCCGTTTTCAGTTTCCAGGGGAACCAGTCATAGAGTGGTTCGGATCTACAGCATCGCCGAAGGGTAATTTTATTTCATACCTCAAGGCTAAGAAGATGATCCAGAAGGGGTATATCTATCATTTGGTTCGTGTGCGCGATACTGTCGCGGAGGTACCCACCCTTCAGTCTGTTCCGGTCGTCAGCGAGTTTCCAGATGTTTTTCCTGACGAGCTTCCTGGCCTTCCGCCTGAGCGGGAGATTGATTTTTCTATTGAGTTGATGCCGGATACGCAGCCTATATCTATTCCTCCGTACAGAATGGCACCAGCTGAGTTGAAGGAGTTGAAGGAGCAGCTGAAAGATTTGCTAGATAAGGGCTTTATTAGACCCAGCACATCACCCTGGGGAGCGCCGGTGCTGTTTGTCAGAAAGAAAGACGGGTCGTTGCGGATGTGTATCGACTACCGGCAGCTGAATAAGGTGACTGTTAAGAATAAATATCCCCGCCCCCGGATTGATGACTTGTTTGACCAGCTGCAGGGTGCTAGACACTTTTCAAAGATAGATCTGCGTTCTGGTTATCATCAGGTGCGAGTACGGGAGTCAGATATCCCGAAGACTGCTTTCAGGACTCGGTACGGGCATTATGAGTTCAGAGTTATGTCTTTCGGGCTGACTAATGCTCCAGCAGTATTTATGGATTTGATGAACCGGGTATTTCGGCCTTTCCTGGATATGTTTGTTATTGTGTTTATTGATGATATCCTGATTTACTCGCGATCAGTCGAGGAGCATTCAGATCATTTGAGGACGGTACTTGGCATCCTCCGTCAGCAGAAGTTATATGCTAAATTCTCTAAGTGTGAGTTCTGGTTGACTTCTGTGGCATTCTTGGGCCATATTGTCGGCGCAGATGGTATTCGGGTTGACACGCAGAAGATTGAGGCTGTGCAGAATTGGCCCAGGCCTACTACACCGACAGAGGTGCGTAGTTTTCTTGGATTGGCTGGGTATTACCGCAGGTTCGTGGAGGATTTCTCTTGTATTTCAGCACCACTGACGAGGCTTACCCAGAAAGCAGCAAAATTCCAGTGGACAGATGCTTGCGAGCGCAGCTTTCAGATGCTGAAGGAGAGATTGATTACAGCACCAGTTTTGGCTCTTCCAGAGGGATCTGACGGGTATGTTGTCTATTGTGACGCCTCTGGTATTGGGATAGGATGTGTATTGATGCAGCACGGTCGAGTCATAGCCTATGCTTCCCGACAGCTCAGACCGCACGAGAAGAACTATCCCACTCATGATCTTGAGTTGGCCGCGGTGATTCATGCTTTGAAGATTTGGCGGCATTATTTACATGGGGTCCATGTTGATATCTATACGGACCATAAGAGTCTCCAGTATATTTTTAGGCAGAAGGAACTAAATTTGCGGCAGCGGAGATGGCTTGAGTTACTAAAGGATTACGATGTTGATATTTTGTACCATCCGGGGAAAGCCAATGTGGTAGCTGATGCGCTTAGCCGCAAGTCCGTGGGCAGTCTGGCTGATGTTCCATCTGA
This sequence comes from Lycium barbarum, assembly GCF_019175385.1. Lineage (NCBI taxonomy): Eukaryota > Viridiplantae > Streptophyta > Magnoliopsida > Solanales > Solanaceae > Lycium > Lycium barbarum. Next base: position 29,850,157 of record NC_083344.1, on the reverse strand, counting down.
TAAGAGAGATTTGGTTCGTGATATTCATCAGCTGGCCAGCCTCGGAGTTCGTTTGGTGGATTCTGGAGATTCTGGGATTTCTGTTCGTCCAGTTGCTGAGTCATCTATTATTCAGGAGGTAAAGCAGCGCCAGTTTGAGGATCCTCTTTTGATTCAGTACAGAGATGTGGCCCTTAGTAAATCAAAGACTCAGTTTGAGATCTCGCCTGACGGAGTATTATTATATGACGGCAGATTCTGTGTACCGGACGTTGCGGGCTTACGGCGGCAGATTATGGGCGAGGCCCATAATGCACGATATTCTGTCCATCCTGGTTCCACTAAAATGTACCGGGACCTCAGGTGTTTGTATTGGTGGGACGGCATGAAGAAAGATATTGCCGAGTTTGTTAGTCAGTGCCCGAACTGCCAGCAAGTTAAGATCGAGCATCAGAAGCCCGGTGGATTATTGCAGGAGATGGAAATTCCAGCCTGGAAATGGGAGATGATTAATATGGATTTCGTTGTTGGATTACCGCGCACTCCACGCAGGTACGACTCTATCTGGGTTGTTGTTGACAGGCTGACGAAATCAGCCCATTTCCTTCCGGTTCGGACTACTTATTCGGCTGAAGACTATGCCAGATTGTATATCAGAGAGATAGTCAGACTTCACGGAGTCCCTATATCTATTATTACTGACCGAGGTACCCAGTTTACAGCAAATTTCTGGAGGTCATTTCAGGAGGGATTAGGGACTCAGGTGAGTCTCAGTACAGCTTTTCACCCCCAGTCCGACGGGCAGGCCGAGCGCACTATTCAGACGCTCGAAGATATGTTGCGGGCCTGCGTTATTGATTTCAGGGGCAGCTGGGATGATCATTTGCCGCTTATTGAGTTTGCCTATAATAACAGTTATCACTCCAGCATCCAGATGGCTCCGTACGAGGCCCTTTATGGCAGGAGATGCAGGTCTCCTATTGGCTGGTTTGACGTGGGCGAGACTAAGTTGATTGGCCCAGACGTGATCCAGGAGGCTGTAGATAAGGTAAAGCTTATTCGAGAACGATTATTGGCTGCTCAGAGTCGACAGAAAGCTTATGCAGATAGACGACGTCGACCGTTAGAGTTCCGGATTGGCGACTGGGTATTCCTGAAGGTGTCGCCCATGAAGGGTGTCATGAGATTCGGTAAAAGGGGTAAGTTGAGCCCCCGGTACATTGGACCGTATCAGATCGTGCGAAAGATAGGCGAGGTCGCCTATGAGCTAGACTTACCATCCGACTTGGAGGCCGTACACCCGGTGTTTCATGTGTCTATGTTGCGGAAATGCATTGGTGATCCTGCCAGGATATTCCCAGTTGACGACATTCAGGTGACGGAGCAGTTATCTTATGACGAGCAGCCTGTATCTATTCTGGATCGACAGGTGCGGAGACTACGCACTAAAGAAGTGCCCTCCGTCAAAGTCCTGTGGCGCAACAATAATCGGGAGGAGATGACTTGGGAGGCGGAGGACGAGATGAAGAAGAAATATCCCCACTTGTTTCCGACATCCACAGGTAATCTAATTTCTTTTTTTCAGTTTGTTGTGTTGATTGCTAAAATAAATTACGTATGTCATTATTAAAAAGGGACACCCCTGCCTTGATCATAAGACCTTATAAGATTAATCTAACATTCGGGGACGAATGTTCTTAAGGGGGGGAGAATGTTATATCCCGTGTTCTCGAACGATTGGAAATCGAGAAATAATTATGACTCGGGTGTTAGAAGGACCTAATTTAATTTTTGTGAATATGACTATGTTGGTTGTGAAATCTTTAATGCTAAGCCCTCGGGAAAGGCCAAGGGTAAATTTGGGACTTCGTAAATTAGTTTCGGGAATTACAAAATGGGACTTTTATGAATTGGGCCAAGAAAGTTGGAAAAAAAAAATGAAAAATGAAGCCCAAGAGTTGAAGGGTGGCCGGCCCCTTTGCCAAGCCCAAACCCACTTTTAAAGGGTCATGTGCTATGCACATGACCCCTAAATGGATATATATGTAAGACCCTTAGTAGTATTCAAGAGCAAAAATCACAATCAAGAACATCAACAAAGAAAAGGGGCATTCGGCCGTAGCTAGAGGAGAAAGAAAAAAAAATCTCCAAGCTTGGTAGTTGATCAAAATTCTTGTTCTTCCCATAATTGTGAAGTACTCAAGGCCCTCTTCAACGGGGTATAATTAGTTTGGCACGAGATCGACGTTTGCGACAAGTCGGGGTTTCAAGGAAAGGTAAGAATTTTGCCCCTTTTATGTTATAGAATTGATGTGAATGTGTTAAGCATTGGAAGTAGATGGAGATCCCGTAATTTTAACGTAAATAGAAAGTCGTGGGTGTGTGTGTGTAGTGTGTTTGGCCGTGAGTATGGAAGGAAAGAAATGGCTTGAATTGATCTTGTTTAAGTTGGCATAATGTGTTGTTGTGATCCTTATATCGTAAATGATTGATTGTTGAATTAGATTGGCGGTGGAAAACGAATTCGGATGTTATCGGAAAGTGTATATCCTTGGTATCTTTATGTATATCAATGTATATTTTGGGTACTAGAGACTTTAGATATGACTTTTTAATGATATGGATGAATTCGGAATGAAACGACGTTAGTTAGAATGTTCGTCGTGAAATTTTGATATTTTGAAGAACTATGGAAATTTATTGATTTTGGTGCAATTTCGTGTATGGCTTAGATTGAATTTGGAATGTGTTTGACTAGTGTTGGATGGGTAAATGAATACAATTATGTGAATATAGAATTGGGATTTTGAAGGTTTGAATGGAAGTTGCCAACTTAAGAAATCATGTAGAATTTTGAAGCTAGGGTGACTTGATTGTTGTTTATATTGTTTGGTTGATGTGTGGGCTGTTGTGGTTGGTTAATTTGAGCCGAGTTACGCCTCGGGGATGTTAGATTTATAGGGGAAATGCTGCCGAAATTTCGGTAGGCAAATATGGAGTTAAAGGCATTTTTGAGCCTAAGAATCTCATTTGGTAACTTTGACCATTTGCAGATTTTTGACGAAACGGGACGGGACTTTTGGAGGAGCTTACGACATCTGTGAGGTATGTAAAGCTTCCCAATTCTTTATTTGGCATATCTTAGTGTGTTGGTTGAATATGAGACCTTCCGGAGCATTTCTGCTCCTCGAAACCCGATCCACAGGAAAGTTACTATTTATTCAATTCGATTGAAGCCTAAAGGCTCCCTTTTGGCTAGAATGCCATTATTCGTCCGAAACCTATCGAAATGTGGTCGGGTAACCTAGAAATGATTTTGTATGACCTTTGGCATATTACTGCTCGAAAAAGAATATGTTCGCCACCTCACTTCGACTCGAGGTGGGTCCGCTACCCCAAAATGCCCGATTTGCCCTTCGGGCCATCTTTGAGAATAGAGTTGAACGTACCACTTCTGATCTTTGGAACATCCTTCCACGGGGTATGTTTGGACTATTTGATGCACTAATCCAGGTTTTGAACTATATGGACCATTTTGGAATTGTTTTGCAAAACGAAACCTTATGTCGACTAAGTATTCGACTATTTTGTAATAGGATATGATTTATGAGTTTACTTTGTTTTGAAACACTATTTTGAAATACGATTTGCATTTGTTTGCTCACGACTCCGCTCGTGCCTTATTATGACTTCGTTCACCGGTTCCCGGGCCGGTTTTGATTCGTGCGTTGTATGATAAATTCGGCCGTATGCTGTGTTACGGTTCCCGAGGCTTCGCCATAGGGCCGGGTTCCGTTGGAGTTATGCTGTGATATGGCTCGTGATGCGATACGCTCACCGATGATTATGATTATGTTCGGGGATGTACGGAGAATTGAAACCTTCTGGTGTTATGCTGTGTGTGGCGCCAGCGTCGGAGTGGCGACCACGTTCTTAAGCGTTTGCATGATTTTGTTTGCATAAAATACATGTATATTATTTCGATACAGATTTTGACATACTAGTTTGTACCCCACTTTGACATTTGATTTGCTTTCGGTTTTGATCTATAATTCTGTACTCCGTGCTTTACATACTCAGTACATATTTCGTATTGACCCCCTTTCTTCGGGGGCTGCGTTTTATGCCCGCAGGTGCAGATATCGGTGATCCTCCGCAGTAGGCTTCACTTCTTGCTTTTCGGAGTACTCTTACTGGGTCCGGAGTCCACTCTTGGTACAGACTCCTCTACTCTGTATATCCTTTGTATATTTGACAGTTTGGGTACGGCGGGGCCCTGTCTCGCCATATGTTATGTTTTGAATTCGTAGAGGCCTGTAGTCATATATGTGGGGCGAGGGTCCTATGTGTTTATTGTCTGATTTTGCTTTCGGGTCTTAAAGCGGTCTGTTTGATATGATGGCCCCAAATGGCCCTTCTGTATATATTTGTATTTTGACCGGCGATGTCTATTCCGCCGCTTTGTTTGAGTTTGATTTGATATGACCGCTTAAGACATATTTTCGATATAAATTATGTTTGATATAACTTCTTGAAAATTCTGAAATAAGTTTGGATTCGGAAGTGAATATGCGATTTGGTCTGGGTACCCAGGTAGGGTGCCAGTCGCGGCCCACGGGGCTGGGTCGTGACATATACACTGGACGGAACAAGACTCCGTCATGCCCAAAATATATATATACATATGTACCAAAAGAGAAATCATAAGCACCTCCGAACAATGGAGTGCTCTCGACAGCTGGCAGCTCCTAAGTATCTGGATCAAGCTCGCCTCCCTGTCTACCTGTGGGCATGAACGCAGCGTCCAAATAAGGGACGTCAGTACGAATATTGTACTGAGTATGAGAGGTATGAAAAATGAATAAAGGCATCAATAATATAATGAGAGCATCAATATAAAGCATATGGATCTGACCGATAATCATAAATGGAATAATGCATGTTGTCTTACTCATACTTATCATCGTAACATGTATGCATCATATCAAAGCTGCCCGCCCATGTCGGAACGGTGTGATAATCAATAATATAAGCCCGCGTCCAGGCCTCCCGCGTCCGGGGTACCATCCCATGCCTCCCACTAGTGGTGTCTGCCCACGCCCGAAGGTCGTGGTGTATCCGTATCGCCGCCGGCCGAAGCGGTGTCTGCCCGACCAACTAGGCCCGGTATGCAATGCTCATGCCATGCTTATCATAAAGCAGTCATAATAATGTACTTATTGTAAAATATTTATCTCATCATAACACATGCATAAGGTTTGAGAACAACTTTACTCTATCGGGGTGACGTAAGGTCGTGACCTCCCGATTACTTTATGGAGCAATTACGGACATTCTGCCTCACCTTGAAAGGACTAGTACATAAGGTGAGTGTAGGCAAGGACTAACATCATCATATCGTATAACTTATCTCATATAGACATTTAACCTTTTAGAACGTAGGAGCTCATGGAAAGATGGTAATTCAGACTATAAGATTCATGCCATTGGAAAGAAAGGACTAGCCTCACATACCTTGTCGTTTAGCTAAGTTGTTGTCCACTTATTCTCCTTCGATACCACGCCGTCACCTTCATGAGAGAATTTGTATTACATTAGTTAATCGACTATGAGAACGCATCGTTATCCCTAGAGAAGATTAGGCGGCATTTCCTTTGAGTTTAACACTTATATCATGACCTATACACCATTTGTAACGTATTAATTATCATAACACGTCAACTTCTATGATTCCATCCAACTACCATTCCATAGTGATACTATTTACTCAATCATGACCCATTCCTATGTTCTTCTACATTTTTAGTATCTAAGTCTTCCAATACCTTGAATCACGTGGTATAGTCATGAAACATACCTTAAATGATGATTGAACAAGCCTTGAGTTGAAATACTTCACTTAGCCAAAACCCTAGTTCCACCCTTTTGAGGATTTCTTGACTTAGATGATCCTTTGATGTGTTCTTACACTTGTTTTCATGAATTTAGTGGTGTTGATCTTGATGTTCCCTTTGATTCTCTTAAATTCTTATGGAGGAAATATTTGGAGAGTTCTAGAGCATTCTTGAGTTGTATGGAAGAAAAATGAAATGAGGCTTAAGTCCCTTTTTAGTAACTCAAAACTGATGTTTAATGAATTCTCGTCGGGATGAACAGTGGTCGTAAACCACAGTTTACGGACCGTATTGTGGTTTACGGTCCGTCCTCCGCGATCATTTTGAAGCATTTCAAAAACAGAAAGTTTGGCTAAGGGACATGGAAGTTTACAATCGAGGTTTACGGTCCGTAAACCAGTTTACGGGCCGTCCTCCAAGTCGTTTTTAGCCATTTCAACACTTTGACAGAACTTGAAACTTTTGGACAGCTGGAGGACGATTGCACTATACGGTCCGTAAATCCCTTTACGGGGTCGTATAGTGCCCTTTACGACCACTGTGCTGAAAATTTTCCGCCACCTTCTTATTTCCAAAAATTCATAATTAGCCATTCCCGACTTAATAAAACATCATACACTCAAGCCCTTCATTGTTCTACTCATCACACAAGTACAGAAAAATTTCCGAGGTGTAACAGCTGGGGCACGTTATATGCATATATGATGTATAATGATGACATACATGATTTTCATTTATGATTTATGATGACACATGTGAACTTCATTTGAAAAGGCAAGTGCTTTGATGTTTTAAAAGTTCATACTTGATTCTGGTAAGTCTCTGTTTCAGCTATGATTCTCTTTTACTGTAATTCTTGCCTTACATACTCAGTACATTTTCCGTACTGACCCCCTTTCTTCGGGGTCTGCGTTTCATGCCGCGCAGGTACACCCAGATGTGTTGAAGCTATTATAGAAGATGTTCCAGCGGAGTTGGCAGGTTCCACTTGTTCCTGGAGTGCTGCCGAGTCAGAGTATATGTGCTATGATGTCTGATTAATGTTAGAGACTTTGCAGACAGAGTCGTGGGTATAGAATGTCAGTGTTGTCAGCGGCTCCATCAGCTGATGTGTCATTCTGTATTATGTGATAAAGTCCATATAATTACTGATTTTGTTTGATTTGAGAACAAAGAAAAAGAATATTTCTGAAAGCCTCATTATGTATTTCATGTTTATTTGATTAAAAGGTCCAATGAGGTTAAGTGTGTGTTAAGAGTCAGAGGGTTCGCTCGGCTCTAAGTAAGGGTCGGGTGCCCATCACACCCTAGTGAGATTAGGGTGTGACATGATGATTCCATTTTGGAGATTCCAAAGCTTATGGATTTGATGCTATTATGAGATTAGTGAGCTTATTGCATGATTTCCTTAATTTTATTCATTGTTGTTGATCTCACCTTATGATAGTTGTCCCTTCAAGGTGAGATATAGCAATGATGATTGTTCCATAATATAATCGGAGGCTACCGACCTTACATCACTCCGACAGAGTTGTAGCTTTTAATTGGACTCTCATGCATGCTTTATATATGTGTAAGTATTTTATTTCGCGCCTTAACGGCCGGGAAAGATACTATATTTATATATACACCGTGCCTACATGACCGGGCAAGTTAACACCGTGCCTACATGGCCGGGTAGACACCACTAGTGGGCGGCGTGAGATGATTACCTAGGACAAGGGAGGCCCGAACGCGGGCTAATGATGATAACACCGTGCCTATATTGATGGGCAGCATAACACTGTACTTATATGGTCGGGCAGTTTATATATCTATAATGTTGATTTAAAAAGCTCAAGTTAGCATGCACGGTATCCTCCTTATGAGGCAATCAGATGTACAGGTTATCCTTATCTCATGTTTTGTTCCATATTTCTTGTTATGTTGTTATTCATGCCTTACATACTCAGTACATTATTCGTACTGACGTCCTTTTGTTTGTGGACGTTGCGCTCATGCCCGCAGGTAGGCAGGGAGACGGATTAGGTTCATAGGTGCTTTATCAGCTGAGTCTCAGGGGCATTTCACTTACTCCGGAGATGCAGTCTATTGGTATTGGTCCTTATAGTCACTTGTATTCTATGTAGAGGCTCGTAGACATATGTGTACAGTTAGACGTTTCATAACCCTGCCGGGTTATAACGTTGTATAACATTTTATTAGCATTGTCGGTTGGTGATGATGGACATAATTGTTGAAGATTATATAGAGATGTGTCATTATGTTGTGATATATGTCCTTACAGATTATGATGTCCGTGAGCTATCTTTATGGTCCACCCAGAAATGATTATGAGACGTATGTTTAGAGATACTCAGTGGGTTACCTCCGGGTGCCTATCATGGCCCTCTAGTTGGGTCGTGACAATGTTGTCCACATTTGATGGTCATCACCTAACGTACACTTGTTCTCACATACCAAAGTCTAACATTCTACCGTTGCTGAATCGTCGACCCGCTATTGTTTCACCAGTGTCACGCGCACCATCATAAAGCTTTGTCAGAGCTAAAGTCAAGCCAATCACATCATCGAGCAACCCACTATTGTGAAGCCATAATTGCACTTTGTTACATCTGAGCAACCCAATGCTGAAATTTGGAGACCCTGTAACCCACTGAACTATCTCCCAATTTCTCATGAACTTCCACAATAAACGAGTCTAATCATGAGTCCCCACCGCAACCGAGTCTAGTCATGACTCCATACAATCGAAATCTCAGGCCATAACTAGTGACTGAACTGAATCACGTCTCCGAATCAGGATAACACACCTCGTACCATTCCACAACACGCCATAGATCGACCGTTCGCATAAGAATTAAAGACAAGTTTTCTCCCTTCGTGGGTTATTAAGATTAGAAAGTTCATATACCAAGACTAGATACCAATTCGAATAAAGTCACACGAGATAATGAAAGAATTGGAAGTTTCCTAAATTTCTTATAGCATCTCGCGGATAAGTACAGAGCTCATCGTACCGATCCACAAGACTCTACTAGACACGCTCTTGTATTATAGACCGGATAACCTAGGACTCTGATACCAACTTGTCACGACTCATTTTACTAGGCCGTGCGGGCACCTATCATTCCCACTAAGATAGGTGAACCCTTATCCCAATATAACCAATGTATGTAAAGGCGGAACAATTAAATCTAGAATAAGTCTTAAATCATCCACATAAGATAAAGTGCGGATATACTAAATACAACCCCATAGATCTGGTCTGGTCATACGAGAGCATTAACTACATACTACGAGTCTAAAAGATGATAATGTCTCATAATACAACTGTCACGACCCAACCCCGTAGGCCGTGACTAGTGCCCGAACTGGGCACCCGAACACACTCATCAAATCCGAATCACATACAGATAGCGTATACGGACACAAATATCACACGCTGCCACAAATCATATCAAACTGCATCAAACACATTTCAAACACAACCATATATGTACATATATATCAGAAGCCGACTAGGCTATCAAATGGCACAACGGCCCAAAACATATACAAATGCACGCCGACGAGGCTGCCATGGCGAGTGTGATCATACAAACACACCTGAACAGAAGTAGGCACAACCCACATATACGTCTACAGACCTCTAAACAGACCAACCGAATCATATGGCGGGACAGGGCCCCGCCGTACCCCTGAACAAATACATACATATGTAGCGAACCAAGATATATACCAAAATGTAGGCTCCGGAATAAGAGGAGCACTCCAAATAGCAAAAGAGGGTGTCCTAAACTGGTGGATCACCAAACTGTGCGTCTGTACCTGCGAGCATGAAACGCAGCCCCCCGAAGAAAGGAGGTCAGTACGAAATATGTACTGAGTATGCAAAGCAGAAGATACAGAAAACAAATCTGAGGCATAAACGAAATAGAAGTACAGAACATAAGTGCAAACCCAAAATATCAAAATGTTTACTCTCAAAATATAAGTCATGCATAGGGCACAGAGAATATGGTCGCCCGCCCGTCGATGGCGCCATAACACAGCATAACACCAGAAGGTTTCAAATCTCCGTATCCCCGTCACACATCATCACAACATATCATAAGCCATATCACAGCATAACTTCATAAACGGAACCCGGCTCTATGGCGAGGTCTCGGGAACCGTAACACAGCATACTGCCGAATACATCATAGAGCGTACGATCACAAAACCGGCCCGGGAACCGGCGAACGATATCATAATAATGGGCACGAGCAGAGTAGTGCGGAAACTAATGCAATTTACATATCAAAACATTTATGAAACTGGACATAAACATATGACAACCCGTTAGGCAAACTAGTCCGGACCACTGATCAATACGGAGTTTATCTCACAAAAGTACTTCAGAAATCGTATTCATAGTTCAAAATGTAAATCAGAATATCATAGAGTAATCAAACATTATTCTTTAATAGCTAAAGTCATAAGCAAAAGTCTCTTTTCGATATCGAACAAAGTTAAGTCAATTAGGGCAACGAAGGAGACTCGGGGCTAGAGGGCCCACCTCGGTCCAAGTCGAGGCGGCGTACAAATTTTACAGACATTTGACCTTATGGAATCAACCATGAAAGCTTAGGGGTGATTCGATCATGTTTACAAAAGTTACGAATGTTCGAACGTTTCTTTTCAACAAAGCATAAGTTTCTAATTCAATTTCACTTAATAGAATAGTGCTAAAAGTAAACTCGGATTTCTATGAATAGAATGATCCCCGAGGTTCAAACTCAAACCTAGTACATCTAGGACATGCCAAGAGAAGAAAAGGGATAGCTTTACATACCTCGCTTGCGCCTTACGCTCGTCCAAACTCAATCCCCGTTTCGTCCAAAATCTACAATTGGTCATGGTTGCCAAATATGAGTTTCACGCTTTTAGAATTTCAAGTCTTAAATTCATATTGTCTACCGAAATTTCGGCAGCACTCCCCCTATAAATTCAACGTCCCCGAGAATCATCTCGGCCCAAAATATCAACAACAACAACACCACAATACCAAGAGCATCAACAATCATCACTAAACGCACTATAACATAAATAGTCCTCTTTTCTACATAAGGCGACAATTTCCATTCCAACTTCACAATATCAAGCTAATATCAACATTCTCATATTCATTCACTAACTCAAGGTTATTCAAACACAATTCAATAACACTCCAATCAATACCCAAGGATTTAAACAATTCCGCCAATTCCATATTCTATCCGACACTTCAACGAATGCAACAACAATATGAACTCGCATTGTTTTCTTCCAAATTCATTAACAACAACCATAATTCACATTTAGAATCTCACTCTCACCATGATATAAAAATCATATAAAAATCACATAATTTCCCATAATAACATACAACCAATTTCAATGCTAACTCAAATCGTTAAACCTTTATTTACGTCATAAATGTCACAACGACACAACTAACCAACTAACTGAACTTCACTTCACCTCCCCTTCACCATACTATGGCTCACTGCCATACACTACTTCACACACACACACGGCTATGCACACACACATCACAACTCCATGATTCTCATCCCATTCTCATCGACAACAACCACAATCTACACCTTAACAATTCCATTTCCATAATTACATAAATTCCCAATAAAATCATAAGATTCCCTACAACAACTTAACAACATTTTCATGCCAACTTGACTATTATTCTTCCGATTACATCACAAGGTCACAACAACGCAATTAACATAATAAATAAAATCAACTCATCTCCCCTTCACCATGAGGTACCTCACGGCCACAACACCCACACACATACACATGGCTCACACACACCACACCACAATTCCATGATTTCCATTCAATTCTACTCACTCTAACATCTATAAATCTTCCATAACATAGAAGAAACAAGAAATCCTTACCTTTTTCCAATAAGTTCTCCTTGCCACCAAAGTCACTTTCTTGCCAAAATAATTATACCACTTTGTAGAGAATCTTGAACTTAGTAGAAATACATGAAGAAACAAATTTTTGGATCAAGATTGAAGAGCTTGAATTTTTTATTTTTTATTTTTGCTCTAGGGCCGAATGCCCCTTTTTTTTCTCTCCTTTCTTTGTGATCTTGAACTTTCTTGAAGAATGAATAAATTGTGGCCTTTTCCCTTATTTAATACATGAATAAAGTCTCATGGGCTTCGGCCAATAACAAGTTGGCCGGCCACCCCTTGAATTTGGGCTTCATTTTCCCTTATTTTTTTTTTGAGCCCAATTAGTAGTAGATCTTATTTGTAATTCCCGAAACAAATTTCCAAAATTCCAAATTTTGCCCTTGGCCTTCCTCCGTATTTCCGTAACAATATTTCTCATAAATATCACACACATATGTTAGATAAAATAAACATAGCCTTATTTCTTTCAAGTCAAACTCATTTCTAATTTTCCGAATGCACAAAACACGGGATATAACATTCTCCCCCCCTTTAGAACATTCGTCCTCAAATGTTAGAATGGCCTTATAGGGTCCCATAAGTATTTCGGGGGAGTTTATTTTTATGAGGCGATGAGAACTCTCGATCACATAGTACAAAATCTTATCTGATAGCTGGTCCTCAAATAATATAATTAACGTAGCAATTTATCTTTTAGTAATCATATCCTTCCTCCATACCCGTTCCTTATCTGCCGTTCTGTTTTCTCGATAATTGAATTACTTGGTATTCACATGATTCATCATTCCATACCATAGGTTTCCCTTTTTCCCAGCACTATTACATTCCAGGTCCTTTTTGCAAATAATTTCGTGCTTTGCCCGTCGGCACTTTTTGAGGCTCTGCTTACTTACGTTTCTTACTTTTCACCTTTCTGACATTTTGATCTCCTTATCTTCCACTCAATTACTCTCTTTTCCTTTTTATAAATTTGGAAAAATTTGGGCAGAGGTTCCTCTGTACTTCTTACTATCCCAACACCTGCACGCAGAAATACCAACTATGCCTCACAGGGCCAACATATATACGTACGTATCATATCGTATCATAGCCACACAAGGCTAATAATTTCAAGTAAAAGTATAAGGATGTCGAGACTTACCTTACATACATAACTCAAATGACACCGGTGGCATTTTCCTATTTATTGCCCTTTTCGATCTTCACTTTACATTTCAATCATACTTCAAATAACTTCCCCAATACACATCTTTCGTACCATTACTTACCTGTGTACTGTGTAGCTTCCAATATCATCAGTCACTGTCTTCTATCGATACCATTCTTCGGCTGAAATCAAGGGTTAGTAGAGAGAATTCATTTCCTACGGCTGGCTCTATCGCACGATCTAAGATTCAAAGAAAGGGAACACCCTAAATGTCCTGTAGCCTCCTGTTTATAGATGTGGTGCACAACACACCGATAAACAAGACTCTACGAGACACGACCTGTAGACATTCCGAGGACAAACCGCTCTGATACCACGTCTGTCACGACCCAACCCCGTAGGCCGTGACTAGTGCCCGAACTGGGCACCCGAACACACTCATCAAATCCGAATCACATTCAGATAGCGTATACGAGCACAAATATCACACGCTTCCACAAATCATATCAAACTGTCTCAAACACATTTCAAACACAACCATATATGTACATATATATCAGAAGCCGACTAGGCTATCAAATGGCACAACGGCCCAAAACATATACAAATGCACGCCGACGAGGCTGCCATGGCGAGTGTGATCATACAAACACACCTGAACAGAAGTAGGCACAACCCACATATACGTCTACAGACCTCTAAACAGACCAACCGAATCATATGGCGGGACAGGGCCCCGCCGTACCCCTGAACAAATACATACATATGTAGCGAACCAAGATATATACCAAAATGTAGGCTCCGGAATAAGAGGAGCACTCCAAATAGCAAAAGAGGGTGTCCTAAACTGGTGGATCACCAAACTGTGCGTCTGTACCTGCGGGCATGAAATGCAGCCCCCCGAAGAAAGGGGGTCAGTACGAAATATGTACTGAGTATGCAAAGCAGAAGATACAGAAAACAAATCTGAGGCATAAACGAAACAGAAGTACAGAACATAAGTGCAAACCCAAAATATCAAAATGTTTACTCTCAAAATATAAGTCATGCATAGGGCACAGAGAATATGGTCGCCCGCCCGTCGATGGCGCCATAACACAGCATAACACCAGAAGGTTTCAAATCTCCGTATCCCCGTCACACATCATCACAACATATCATAAGCCATATCACAGCATAACTTCATAAACGGAACCCGGCCCTATGGCGAGGTCTCGGGAACCGTAACACAGCATACTGCCGAATATATCATAGTGCGCACGATCACAAAACCGGCCCGGGAACCGGCGAACGATATCATAATAATGGGCACGAGCAGAGTAGTGCGGAAACTAATGCAATTTACATATCAAAACATTTATGAAACTGGACATAATCATATGATAACCCGTTAGGCAAACTAGTCCGGACAACTGATCAATACGGAGTTTATCTCACAAAAGTACTTCTTAAATCGTATTCATAGTTCAAAATGTAAATCAGAATATCATAGAGTAATCAAACATTATTCTTTAATAGCTAAAGTCATAAGCAAAAGTCTCTTTTCAATATCGAACAAAGTTAAGTCAATTAGGGCAACGAAGGAGACTCGGGGCTAGAGGGCCCACCTCGGTCCAAGTCGAGGCGGCGTACAAATTTTACAGACATTTGACCTTATGGAATCAACCATGAAAGCTTAGGGGTGATTCGATCATGTTTACAAAAGTTACGAATGTTCGAACGTTTCTTTTCAACAAAGCATAAGTTTCTAATTCAATTTCACTTAATAGAATAGTGCTAAAAGTAAACTCGGATTTCTATGAATAGAATGATCCCCGAGGTTCAAACTCAAACCTAGTACATCTAGGACATGCCAAGAGAAGAAAAGGGATAGCTTTACATACCTCGCTTGCGCCTTACGCTCGTCCAAACACAATCCCCATTTCGTCCAAAATCTACAATTGGTCATAGTTGCCAAATATGAGTTTCACGCTTTTAGAATTTCAAGTCTTAAATTCATATTGTCTACCGAAATTTCGGCAGCACTCCCCCTATAAATTCAACGTCCCCGAGAATCATCTCGGCCCAAAATATCAACAACAACAACACCACAATACCAAGAGCATCAACAATCATCAGAAAACGCACTATAACATAAATAGTCCTCTTTTCTACATAAGGCGACAATTTCCATTCCAACTTCACAATATCAAGCTAATATCAACATTCTCATATTCATTCACTAACTCAAGGTTATTCAAACATAATTCAATAACACTCCAATAAATACCCAAGGATTTAAACAATTCCGCCAATTCCATATTCTATCCGAAACTTCAACGAATGCAACAACAATATCAACTCGCATTGTTTTCTTCCAAATTCATTAACAACAACCATAATTCACATTTAGAATCTCACTCTCACCATGATATAAAAATCATATAAAAATCACATAATTTCCCATAATAACATACAACCAATTTCAATGCTAACTCAAATCGTTAAACCTTTATTTACGTCATAAATGTCACAACGACACAACTAACCAACTAACTGAACTTCACTTCACCTCCCCTTCACCATACTATGGCTCACGGCCATACACTACTTCACACACACACACGGCTATGCACACACACATCACAACACCATGATTCTCATCCCATTCTCATCAACAACAACCACAATCTACACCTTAACAATTCCATTTCCATAATTACATAAATTCCCAATAAAATCATAAGATTCCCTACAACAACTTAACAACATTTTCATGCCAACTTGACTATTATTCTTCCGATTACATCACAAGGTCACAACAACGCAATTAACATAATAAATAAAATCAACTCATCTCCCCTTCACCATGAGGTACCTCACGGCTACAACACCCACACACATACACACGGCTCACACACACCACACCACAATTCCATGATTTCCATTCAATTCTACTCACTCTAACATCTATAAATCTTCCATAACATAGAAGAAACAAGAAATCCTTACCTTTTTCCAATAAGTACTCCTTGCCACCAAAGTCACTTTCTTGCCAAAATAATTATACCACTTTGTAGAGAATCTTGAACTTAGTAGAAATACATGAAGAAACAAATTTTTGGATCAAGATTGAAGAGCTTGAATTTTTTTATTTTATTTTTTTGCTCTAGGGCCGAATGCCCCTTTTTTTTTCTCTCCTTTCTTTGTGATCTTGAACTTTCTTGAAGAATGAATAAATTGTGGCCTTTTCCCTTATTTAACACATGAATAAAGTCTCATGGGCTTGGGCCAATAACAAGTTGGCCGGCCACCCCTTGAATTTGGGCTTCATTTTCCCTTTTTTTTTTAGCCCAATTAGTAGTAGATCTTATTTGTAATTCCCGAAACAAATTTTCAAAATTTCAAATTTTGCCCTTGGCCTTCCTCCGTATTTCCGTAACAATATTTCTCATAAATATCACACACATATGTTAGATAAAATAAACATAGCCTTATTTCTTTCAAGTCAAACTCATTTCTAATTTTCCGAATGCACAAAACACGGGATATAACAACAACTGTCTCGAAATAAGACTAAGACAAGCAAGTAAAAGAGAGAACATCCGGGCAGCAGCCGTTATCGTGCTCACCCTAAAATGACTCTACAGCAGCCTCGCCAATCATCCCTGAAGGAAAAGAGTGGAACCTTTCTAATACTCTGCATCCATAAAAGAATGCAGCAAGAGGAGGTCAGTACAAAACAACGGTACTGGTAGGTATCATCGGCCGACTAAGCATAGCTAACATAATTCAGACAATAAAGCAAGATAGGCAGATAAATCAACAAATATAAGTCATACTAAGATCATCACCTAAGTTGAAGCATCTACTCCCCAAATGTGCCAAGTCTCAAATACTCAGTCCGAATCCATTCATCACAAGAATATCAAGTACATCACAAGGATATCACAACAGAAACCAAGTACAATGAAATGCAATAATGTATGAAACGTATATGCAATGCAATGTTGTATACACATGTACTCTGGATGGAAATATCGACGTCTCGGTAGCACAACCCATGGGGGACGCGAAATCCATGTACTATGTTGCTCCGTATCACACAACAGAGAGACGACCTTTCCACCCTTCACGCCTGCCGACCATCCCGCATCACACAACACAGAATGGTAGCGCAATTAGCATAAAACCCCCCAAGTATTTCAAAAGATCATAGGCCACATCGTCACCGCCCTGTCAAATGTGCCTTATAGATATATATACAAGATGAGTGTTCAATGTATGATTCAAGTATACAAATGACAATAACAAGATCTCTTATCACCCTCATTCCGCTCTGGTACATGACCTTGGTTCACGGACTCTCATCTATTTTTAACACAATCCACGATTCCGGAACAACCATCAGACATCAGAATACTTACATCACTTGCATGAAAACTGAGCTCAGCTCATCACAGTGTTTCATCAAGTACCAATAATGTATCAACAGTATATTATGAAAATGTGTGGAATGCATGTACCAACATCAAGAATCAGGTCAATATCACAAGTACCGACATGGGTACGCCAAAAACATATCCATATCACAAGTACCAACATGGTACGCCAACAACATATCAGTGTCACAAGTCATATAGAACTTTATCCTCGTATTAACATCCACCCGTAAGATACTATAATATCACAATCAAGACGGAACGACAATTCCCAATATCTACTAACATCACGTGGCATCAAACTAACACAATAAAACAATTAAGTCACAACACAACGGGGTGGCTACCCCCAGCCACACAACAGGGTCCAATCTAAGGCAATATCTAACCCAACTTTATACCCGAAAGTTTACATACTTTCTCCAACAACATAGTAAAAATATATTATTCTCTATACGAAGTCTCACCAAGGGTAAGCCATAACCTACCTGGATGGCTGAACCGCAAACACCAACAAATCACTCTATGGTCTTGCCTTTCTGCTAAGCCTCAGAACCAAAGTAGTCTAGACATATTCAAAATCTAGATTAGAAATCATGAAGAATGATACTAATATTGCTACTATTCAATTTAGGTCAAACTAACCCTAGAAATTGGGTAAACGGGGCCCACAAGGGCAAAATGGGAATTTCTAAAACAAAATATCAAATTAAGCACTAGGTAATCATAACCCAACCACTAATTGCTAAATAAACTCATAGATTTACCCAATTTTGAATTTGAAGAAAAACCACCAAATTTAGGTATAAACCCTAACTCTTAGATTCTGAAATTCAACACTAAAAATGGAAGATATATGATTAACAAGTTTAAATTCATCAAAATCTAACATGAACACTTCGATTTCATCATTAATAAGCCCAGGGAAAAGTTCATCAAAACCCACTTCCATCTTCCATTCCTAGGAGATTATTTAAGGAGAGGGGGGCAAATCTATGATGATAAGGATTAATGAAATAGAAGAGAGATATCAAGATTTACCTCCAAAAGTATTCCCAAAATATCTCCAAGCAATCTCTAGAAAAGCTCATAAGATGAACTACTTAGGAATAATAAATGAATGGAACGATTTGGGGTTTTATTTCATTAAATACCCCAGTCACTGCCCATCACCGAATTGGAGGTCAACAGACCGCGATGGCGCCACCGAATTGGAGGTCGCCGACTTGAAGGTCACCGAATTGAAGGTCACAAATTGAAGGCACTGAATTGCAGGTCACCGAATTGAAGGCACCGAATTGAAGGTCACCGAATTGAAGGCACCGAATTGAAGGTACCGGACCGCCATGGCACCACTGAATTGGAGGCACCAAACCGCCATGGCGCCACCGATGTCATGACCCAGCCCGTGGGCCATGACTAGTGCCCGAGTTGGACACCCATATGTACCTGTCAAACATTATCGGACTAACACCATAGGTCCTCAATTAATCACATCGTAATAAAATACGCAAGCCGACGAGGCTGCCACTACAAACCAGAATATTACGCAAGCCGACAAGGCTGCCACTACGAAACGATAATATATGCAAGCCGGCAAGGCTGCTACAACGATAGAACATCCATAATAACCATATAGACACAACTGATCAAGTCTGAATACAACCCACATACATGTCTACAGACCTCTAAGAGTTTCAACAGTGAAATATGACGTGACAGGGCCCCGTCGTGCCGCTGGACAACATATATACATATACAAAAGAAGGTCTGTACTGTTATACCCCGTATTTTCACACATTCGGAAAATTCAAAATAATTTTGACTTGTAAGAAATAAAGTCACATGTTGATTTTAATTAATATATATGTGTTGTTCATGAAATATTAATGTGGATATATTGAGGAAGGCCAAGGGAAAAATTGAAATTTTGAAAATTAGTTTCGGGAATTACAAAACAAGATTCATAACCAATTGGGCTAAAAAAAAAAGAGAAAATCAAGGCCCAATAGTGAGGGGTGGCCGACCACTACATGGCCAAGCCCAACCCATGTTACTTAATTAATTTTCCATGTGATAAATTAGAGAGAAGGGGATCATTATCCTTAGAACTTTCTAGACAAATTGAGAAAGAAGAAAAACAAAAGAAAGAAGAGCAAAAATACTAAGGCCATTCGGCCAAGTCCTCAAAATTCTACCCCTTAACATCTTGCTCCAAAAATTGTTTTCTTGTGGTATACCTACTAATTCAAGGACCCTCTACAACGTGGTGTAGTTATTTCGGAAGATAGGCCGCTTGTTTCGTCTAATTAGCTCATTGGTCAAGTGAAGAGACTAGGAAGAAAAAGGTAAGATTTTACTCCTTTTGTCTTGAAAGAAATATATATATATATATATATATATATATATATATATATATATATATGGGTATATATATATATATGTGTTGTAGAATGTGGGAAGGAATGTAGAGTATGAAAATTGTGTGTTATGTGTATGTGGGTGTATGGCCGAAAATGGTGAATGATGGATAGGGATGATTAAAATATTATTTATTTATTATGTTAATTGTGTTGTTGAAGCCTTGTGATGGAAATGGAAGAAAAATGGTTCAAGTTGGCATGAAAAATTGTTGAAAATGATAATAGGAAATTATGTGATTTTAATGTAGTTTTTATGTAATTATGGAAGTGGAGTTCTAAATGTGAATTATTATGTTGATTGGTGAATTTGGAGGGATGCTAGTCCATATTGGCATGAAAGATTGATTGTTAAGTTGTTATGGGAAGTTTTGTGATTTTATGGTAGATTTATGTAATGATGAACATGAAATTGTTAAGGTGCGAATTATGATTATTGTTAATGAAATTGGAAGATGAAAATGTGTTATGAATATTTATGTCGAAGATTAGAGGTTTCGGATGAATTATGGTTTTGGTGGAATTTTTGTATATTTTGTAAATATTTTGTAGAATGATATGAAATGCTTCCGAATTGTATTGGAATGATCTTGATTAGTAAATGAATATGAAAACATTGATATTGGTTTGGAAGTGCGAAGTTAGATTGGAAGTTGTCGCACTATGTAGAAAAGAATACTATTCATGCTAGAATGCGTTTTAATTCGATTGTTGATGTTGTTGGTATTGTTGTTGGTATTGTTGTTGGTATGGTTGTTGACATTTGGAGCCGAGTTAAATCTCGAGGGTGTTGTATGTATAGGGGAGATGCTGCCCAAATTTTTGTAGACAAGTATGAGTTAAGATTGAATTCCTAGAGGCTTGTAATTGATAATTGGTAATTGTGACCAATTGTAGATTCTAGAAGCAACGGGAATTGAGTTTGGACAAGCGTAAGGAGAAACTAAGGTATGTAAAGCTTTACCTTTCCTTCTCTTGGAATGTCTTAGACATAATAGGTTTGGATACGAGCCTCGAGGACGACTCTATTCCTAGAAATCCGAGTTTGAATTTAACCCTTTTTCATTCAATAGAATTGAATCATATGTTTCATGCTTTGTTGAAAGAATAGTGTAGGCGTCTATAAATTACCTAAGAGGATATGGGATTGCCCTAACGCCTTCATAGATGACTCCATAAGCTTAATGTACATAATTTGAGCCCACCACCTCAATTGACCCGAGGTGGGCCCACTATTCCCGATTCCTCTCCTATTGTGTATTGACTTATTTTCGAGCGATTTCAAAAGGGAACGTTTTAACTACCCTTCTAACTAGTAAACGAAAATTGTTTTAAATATTCCATTGAGTCTTATAAACTATTTTGGAACATGGAAACGATTCCAGAAAAAATTATTTTTACGTAACCTATTGTGGTATCCGAAATACATGCACTGTGATTATCGTGCGATTTCCTTATTAAGGTTTGTTATCGAGATATTCCATCGAGTCTTTGTAAATGTATTAGGTTTTATATTGCATTTAGTTTCTCACAACTCCACTCGTGGATGCCTCAATGTTTCCTTCACTGAGCCCGGGCCAGGATATGTTATCAAGCGTATTCCACTGCATTGTTCGTCGTGCCTCGATGTGAGGGGGCAGGTATACACGTACATGGGTTGTGAGGTATGCTGTGCCATGTACGCCTATTCTGATATGATATGATTTGATACGATATGGCCATCTGATATGATATGATATGTTATGGAGTTATTCCCTACTCTGGAGTATGATGTGTTGTGGCGCTAGTGTCGGGGTGGCGACCACATTCTGTTCACCGAGTCCCTTAACGGGGGCCGGATATGGCATATGTTTTTGCATACACTATTTATGTTTTGTAAATATGTATTTGATATTCTGGACATTACACTCATTTTCTGTAAAATCTGTTCCGATTATGATTTTATTACTGTACTCCAGGCTTTACATATTCAGTACATATTCCGCACTGACCCCCTTTCTTTGGGGGCTGCGTTTCATGCCGCGCAGGTACAGACGACCGATTTGCTGATCCGCCCGCTTAGGATTTTATTCTGCTGTCTTAGAGTGTTCTCTTGTCCGGAGCCTACAGTTTGGTACAGACTTTTTCTATTGTACATATATATGTTATTCAGGGGTATGACGGGGCCCTGTCCCGTCTTATGATTCTGTTATTGTTCCGTAGAGGTCTGTAGACATACATGTGGGTTGTGTATATGTTTTTGGTTGATATGTTCTGCGATAGCCTTATCGGCTTTCCAGCGTTATATCTGTTTACCTGTGGTAATTAGTAACGCTATCTGCCTTCTATACCTGTATATTCTGTGTAAATGCTAGTTTGGGTTGCTGGGTACGTACGGGTGTCCAGCACGGACACTAGTCCCGGCCTATGGGGTTGGGTCGTGACATGTATCAAAATCTAGGCTCCGGAACAACGGAGCTCTCCACGACAACAGAAATGGAATCCTAAGCTGGCGGATCACCAAAGCGAGTATCTGCACCTGCGGGCATGAAACGCAGCCCCCCCCCCCCCCCCCCCGAAGAAAGGGGGTAAGTACGGAATATGTACTGAGTATATAAAGCATGAAATACAGTAAAAGAATCATAACTGAAATAAGGTGTACAGAAAACAAGTACAATGTCCAGGAAACCAAAACACTTGCCCCATGAAACATAAATTATGCATGTCAATATCACATATCATATCAGGCCCATTATAGGACCCGGTAAACATGGTCGCCACCCCGTCTTTGGCGCCATAACACAGCATAATTCCATAAACACAGCATAACTCCATAAACACAGCATAACTCCATAACACAGCATAACTCCATCATATATATATCATATTCTGCCCCTTTAGTAAAGGACCCGGTGAACAATGCAGTGGAACTGTGCACGATAACATATCCTAGCCCGGGACTCAGAGAAAGACATATTGAGACATGCACGAGTGGAGTAGTAAGCAACCATATGAAAATTAAAACATTTTCAAAAACTCAATGGAATAATCAAAACGAACTGTCATTTGAAAATCAAGACAATAGTCATATCAAATACCTTTCGAATACCACTCGGAAACATATCAAACATCCCTCGAATGTCATCATAAAGTATACCAAAGAGCCTTAGGAACCATAGTCATAGGTCAATATAGTATGAAATGTCTTATAGAAGTCTGGGCATTAGTTATCATAGAGTTCCTAAAAATAGGAACGGATATATATAGACTATTATCCAACGTACAGAAAACTGAAGAGTGAGGCTCAATCACTTGAGAATTGTAATATCAAGAAGTGAATAAGAATCATAAATCACACTCAAAGCTTATGAATGGAATTACCCCAGAGTTCATATCATTCATTACTTAGATCTAAGACATGTAAAAAGAAAGAAGGGACAGCTTTACATACCTGTTAGCGACTATTCGTAAATCCGTTCGCCTCGTCACTATTTTAGCCAATTTAATATAAGAGTAACGTTATCATTAGTAACTATATTTTCTAGTTCGTAAATCCGTAGGCCGTCGCTCGTAGAACTTATTCTTTAACTTATATTTCTCGTTTAGGGTTTTTCATTATTCAAGGACTTAACGAAAATCGGGCAGCATTTCCCCTATATATTCGCCTAACCCGAATTTCCAATTACCCTCCTGTTAACACAGAAACACCAACAACAACATATGGATATAATCATATCTTCAATTCTTTCAATTCAATAAGAATGACAACATGTTCATATCAACACAACCTTAACCTCACATCTAATCCCTTCATTCCTTTACCATATAATTCATGATAACATCAACCATATTGTCACTTAAAAATAAATTCACCATGCCTAATTAAAGCAGCCCCCTACACTGCTCAATTTACATTTCAACATCAACATACACAACTTCTTACATTCATCACACATTTACCAATTTATACAAGTTTAAATTATCTCCAAAACGTGTAAAAAAAAAAAAAGATTAGCTCTTACCTTGATAAGCTTGGCTCCTTAATATTGTTAATCCCTTGAATGTTCACAACACCACAACACTTTAATTTTTCTCCATCATCCTCTCAATGCTTGGCCAAAGCAGCCATGGCCGAGAGCTTTTTTTATTCTTTCTTCACTTTACTTGTTGTTCTTGTTTTGTGTTCAATTGCAATGTGAAGAGATGACTCATTACCTCATTTGGTGATATACATATATGAGCCTCCTAGGCCCTACACGTGCCCCCCCCCCCCCTTATGTGTCATCTATTTTCTTTTCTTTTTTTAATTAAAAATCGGGTGGGGCCTACTTTGGTAATTAATCTTAATTAATTTAATTAATCACTAATTGTTGCTTAATAATGTAATCACAATTACTTAATCCCCAATCTCCAATAATATTTTTACACTAAGTAAAATTTATAAACAATTTATGTTTTAATTAAGATTGAAAATTAAAGATTTCTATTTCGTGCCCAAAAATAATTCCATCTTTAACTTGAGTCGATTCTCTTGCGAATAACTCAACGTATAAAAATACGGGATATAACAACCGAATTGTAGGCTCCAGACACCAAAATTTTCTAGTGTCTTCTAAATTTGAAATTGACACCTGGAACCATCCCGAACCTCCCGAACACAAACCAAATATGCAGATATACATAAAAACACATTATGAACATACTCGTGGCCTTGGAATTCCCATTGGAGGTCTCGTTGATCGAGTCAACCCCCGATATCTCAAAACTAACTTTCCAACCCAAGTCTTAAAATGCACCCGAGTGCATTGGGAACCGAACCAAATATGCACACAAGTTCTAAAAGACCATCCGCACCTCTCGAAATTGACATATTTTTGAAAAAAGTCCATTTACTCAAAAGTCAACTTTGAGTCAACTATTTTTCGCTTTAAGCCCAATTTTCACCAAAGAGTCACCCGTATCAAATCTAAATACCTCAGGAAGCATGTCAACGGTCCCTTCGGGTCAAAAGTGAGCTAACCAAGCTCGGGAAAGGGTCAAAAGTGTCGGAGATGCAATAACGACCAAACGGGTTATTACAAATTGAGACTAATAACCCTAGAACTTAATAAACCTTTAATAGTTGGTGGGTTATGAATATTATTGTGTGATAATCTTCTAAAGGCTTGGGTTATCACTTTCTAATTAAGAATTGAACCGTTAGAGGCATGAACTAAGTGAAGTGAGGCTTAGGGTTTCATAAAGATGGTAGCTTGACCATAGAAATTGCTTTTAAGTGATAATTTGAGTGAATAACCTTATAAATTGATAGTTTATGGTTGCTAAGGCTAATGTTTTGATGATTTACACCTGGGAAGAATTCACCCGTTAGAAAATGGTAAAGTGGAAGGGTGTTCATTGAATTGATATTGTTGACTAGAGTGATTGTGACTTATTTAGCATCTTAATTGCAAGAGTTTGAGCGTTCCGAGGCATTACGGAAGGGGAAGACTATAGCGGAGTAGTTTGCATTGTTCCAGCTCTGCAGTTGAGGTAGGTTACCGTCTAGTTGAGTTAGACTTTGATTAGTTGATTGTATGTGTTATGAGATTGATAGGATAAAGCATGTCTAGTCTTCAGAGATAATGTGTGGTTGAAATTCCTATATGTTAGTGATTGAGTAAAAATGTGGGCTTATGACCATTATTCGATGTATTGTGATCCATATTTTGATAACAATTGTGGTGAGAAGTTAATATGATCTTCTTGATGAAATTGAGATACAAATTGATAATCAGTTATTGAAAGTGATATGACAATAATTATGTATAGATATGAAAAGGCACATTTGGCCGGGGGTGAGGCTGTGATCTCTCTCTCTCTCTCTCTCTCTCTCTCTCTCTCTCTCTCTCTCTCTATATATATATATATATATATATATATATATATATATATATATATATATATATGAACAGGTATATTTGACCGGGAGTGAGGATGTGGCCTAGATGTGAGCTCGTGGTCCGAGGTTCGTTCGGGAACGAGTGGTGCATGGACACCATGGGTCCCCTGCAGGTCATAGCTATTGAGCAATGACACCAATTAGCATGTATGTACATGATTGATCAGTGGCTGAGTAAGTGAGATTCTTGTTGGGAGGTTTATTCCATTGTTGTTCCCATTGACTTGAGTATTAGTGTTCATTGCTGTACTTGTTTGTTGATATCTTTGGTTGACTTGTTGTGGGCTATTTGATTATTTGTTGTTAACTAGCCTGTCTATTTTATTGATTTTGTGATTAATGCATGATACTTATCTTAGTCGGCCTATGATATCTACCGGTACATAGTGTTTGTACTCATACTACCTTGCTGCATTCTTGTGAGTACAGATTGTGATCCAGAGACTGCTACCGGACCTCACATTTAGCGTTGAGGCCATTTGCTGATAGATTGAGGATGTGCTTCTATTTATGTCAGGCCGCCCGAATATCTTCCTTATCTGACATTGATGTTTATTTATTTCAGACAGTATACTTCCTTAGAAATATTTTGTATTAGAGTCCTTGTGCGGTGACTTTCGGATTTTGGGGTTGTAATAGTTAGGACTTCCGCATTTACATTATTGTTTTATTGGCATGACAACTTTTGATAAATATTGCATTTACTTTATTATAATGTGGTTAATAAAAATAGACTTGAATGAGTAGATGATTAGGTGTATTGGTTCGCCCACTAGGAGTTAAGGTGGGTGCCAGTCATGGCCGATTGGGCCGTGACAATATAACTCCTTTATTACATCGGTACCCAAGTATATGCTCGTCACCTCACATACACGGTAACCCCATATGCATGGTATTAAAACAGTTCTAACTTGAATCTTCTATTGAGGTCAAAATCTTAATTTAACTTGATCCAAGAAAATATGTAACCTTCCAAAATCGTCTTTCGTCATCTGAAATCTACCAAATGGCTCCAATCTATTCAAAAGTTCACATAAAAATGTCAAATAGTGTTATCAGATTTCATTCCATAATTTAAGACACAGCCGAAGGCATGTCAAAGTCAACCTTAAAAGTCAACCCCTAGTCAATATAGTAAAATATCGAATAAAATTCAAATACGGGTTACACATCAATGAACGAGTCCAAATCTATACTTACACTTTTTATCTGAGTTCACTTTTTATCTGCGTGCATTTAGTGTTCAAAACCTCAATTTTGTGTTTCTAGGGTTTAGTCCTAAAATTCTCAGTTCGTGGTAAATCTTAGCACAAATTCATGATATAATCTCAAAGAGTGATTAAAAATGATAATTTTCAAGTCCAAAATCTTTCAATACAAAACTTATATAATGTCCAAAAATGGTGAAATTAAACACCAAACTGATTCACGAGTTGAGCTATTTATAGCTGTCCAGGTCCTTCATCACAATCGGGATGAACAAAACTCCTTTTGACCATTAAACCTTTCTTTTCCTCTCCAGAATGGCGAAGAACAAAACTATCTTTCAATAGTCAATTCATTTTTTGTCTTCATAATCGCGACACCTCTTCCACGATTGTGATGCATAAAATGTGGACACCAGACAATAAGAATTTGACAGATTTTTAAAACATTTTCAAAAGTCGTCTGAACCCCTCAAATCTCAACGCAAAGTATACCAGCAGACAACAAGTCAAAAATACAATACCAACCTATACAAGTCTTAAAACATGAATTGGAATACAAATACCCAAAAAAAAAAAAGTTTAGTTATTACTATAGTAATAGTATTATGACTTTTATATGACAAAATAAAATTATTTCGTTTTGGTTCAAAAGATATATAGTTATGTAATCATGGGTGAGATTTACTCTTGAGAATGACTAAGATTAAGTGTCACTTTAGAAAGCCACATTGTCATTTAATTTTGGTGTAATTGGGTGCAATTATATAATTTTGTCATGCATGTTTGTCCGTCCAAATGTAATTGCGTGTGATTGAGGGGGAGTAATCACACTCTTCATTTGTCAAGTCGGGGCGGCGAGGGAGACGAGGGAGGGGAGTGGGTGAGAACTGTTGGTAATTACATTTTGTAATTACAATATTATTTCTAAAATTTATTTCCGTTTTGTTTTAATTTGAATTTCTATTCTTTTGAAAAAAACTATTTTCCCTTTTAAAATTCTTTGTTATTTTTATTTTCAACTATATTATTCTTTTTAACATTATCTTTCATTTCTTTACTTCTCATGTACCAATCTTTACTTCCTGTGCTTCTATTTAATTTTTCATATTTTGTTTTTTTTTTCTTTGTTTCGCTTAGCTGTGTTATTATTATGATTTAATGAAATTACATCTCCTACTTTTAGAAAGAATGAGTCATTCACAAACTTGGCTTATAATGATGATGTCCTTAAAGTTGGATCTGGTTAGTTTGTGGCTACAACCTAAGCACTAAAAGAACAAGGCTCTTTGAGCAACTATGCAAGAAGGTAAATTGTGAAAAGTAAATCAACACAATTATTTTAGCGTGGAAACTCTCCTTGATCAAGGGGGGAAAAACCACGACCTACCCAGTAGGACTTTTCCAAAACTCTTCGCTAAAATGAGCCCCAATAAATTTAAGGTTTGTAATCTCCCTTGCCCTACCTAAGGGACTATTTCAAATAGTCCGCCTCTACCCTCTTAATGCTCAACAGTTCCAATTTGCTAGCTCCACTTCAATGAGTCTACCCAGTCAAGAGAGTCTCTTACAACTCAATAAACAAAAACTACACAATCCTAAAAAAGGTAAATGGATGGAACCATAACTCGAACCTAACTATTACAATAAAAGAACTTAATGATAAATCTTGATAAGCTCGAAAACTTTGTTAGTGGTAGTTGGCTCTCTAATGACTTAAGTGTTGACTCCGCTCCCTCTTGATGCCTTACATCGGAATTGTGTTGTGATTGTAGTGAAACTTCAAAGTTTGTTCGTGTTGTTTAGATAGAGTAGTGTTTGCCTTGTTTTGCTTGAATCCAACCAAGTTTTGGTTTCATAATGTTATCCAAAAATCAATCATTGTTTGACTTGGATCTCCTTCTTACCTTGTTGCGCAATGGTATGTCTCCTACTCCAATGCTAATTCCACGTGTTATATTTATGGTGATATTTTCGTAACTTGAATTCCAACCTTTCATCGCATAGGGACGAATCAATATTCCAACTCTCCTAGTTGGAATGAAATAGCTTTTCGATAGTCTTCATTGTTTCTTCTTTAAGGATCAATTTCTTTAAGCAGTTCCTCTCATGTTATGACTACTTTACTGAATCTTTTGGAGATTTGTTTGGACTTCTGGTCCTTCAGTGCCTTTCTAATATCTCCCTTGTACTTGATTGTCTTCTTGATACATTGTTTGTCAAATCATCAAAACTTTATTTTAATTAAGCTCATCAACTATTATTGAGTCATCAACTAGTCAAAAGATCTCGTTGTTGAATAAAGTTATAAACAAGGGAAAATTATGCTCTATGTCCACCGTTTGAATATATTTACGCTACGTAGCCCATATTTTGAGTTTGTTAATGAGTTTAGCCAATATTTGTGCACAAAAACCTTTTATACACTGTTATACACTTTTATGCAAGGTTGATACATTATGCATAATGCTTTCCCCAAGGTAGAAGGTTGTATAATATTGTATAAACTAAAAATATGGCTATGTTGCGTAATATTTTATGTTAGATTGTATATTTTGAAAATTCCCCGACAAGGGAAGCGTGGTTTATTTGAGTGATGTCATAATTCAAATATTGCTTTTGATCAAATATTTGAACAATGTTATGAAGTTATGGTTGTAAATACTTGTTACACCTCACACTTTTAGAGATGAGCATGCCACGTACTTTACCGTATTAATGGAGTATCGGAGATGTCCCATGAAGTTTTGGAAGGTACAAGCCATGGGAAGTACGTAACAATGAAGTAAAGAATGAATTACGATCCCGTAAGTTGTAACCGGGAAGGACAACCTTGAAACCAAAGGACATGACTATTTTCATGTATGATTAATGATATATATCATGTATGGAGAGTTTCAGAAGGTTCCAGGACCAAGCAAATCGAAGAAAATAAGTTTGTCGAAAATTTGGAAAAAAAGTTGGCAGAATTTAGGACAGAATTTTGGGTCAACATTAGAGGGGTATATCTCCAGGTATATCAGGAGTTTTAAGGTGTTTCAAGAGCCTAAAATGAAGTTCGTCGAGTTCAACAAACCGTTCGTCAATATGATATCGTAATAGGGATTTATAGGCGTTTTAAAACGGACAGTCAGAGGAATACGAACCTGGGCGAAAAATCTGGGAAGCTCACTTAAAAGCCCACTTATGTGGTGACCCAGCCCAATCCGATTTTGGCATCTATAGAAGGGCCTCTACACTTCATTTTATTCATTTTTCTTCAACTCCACAACCCTCTAGAAATCTCCTAACACCTCCACACCTCTCTAGAATCTCCCACACTTCTCTCTTCATTATAAGAGTGTTCTTGAACGTCCTCCACCATTCCAAAGCATTCTATACCATCACAAAAGAGGATCAAACTCCAAAACCCCAAGCTAATTCATGGAGAAGGATTGTTCTTGTCTCTACTTAATATTGTGATGAATTTGATCTTGGAAGAAGTTGAGTGGGGTGAAGTTCTTCTAGTGTAAGGTATGTTCTCTATCCTATTTCTCATGATTAAGTTAATTTGAAGGTTTAACAAGTCCTATAAAAGAAGAGAATCATAGTACAGAAGTCGTTAAGTATTAAAGTGAAGATGATGACTATGGAATGAATTTGAAAGGAGATTTTGGATAAATTTGAGATTAAATTGAATATAATTCTTTGATTATGGTATTGTGGATATTATTATGGTTGATTGAGAAATTGGGAAAAACATCGTGTGGGATGTTTTATGGAGTATATTGGTGTTGATGATTTGTTGATATTAGTATTGATATTGTTGTTGTTTTGTTGGTATTATGATTTCGGGCTAGGGATATAAACAGGGGAGATGCTGCCCGAATTTTGACAGATTCTAAAGGAGTTTAGTTGAAGACTTAAGATAGGCATATGACGATAAGTCTAACAGTAGTATGCTTTCTCTTGAATGTTGATTTACGAGCTTGGGAGGATAAGCGTTAATTAGTAGGAGACCAAAAAGGTATGTTAAGGCTAAACCCTTTCTTTCTAAAGGCATGATTCTTTTCTTATGAACCTATACGTGTTTTCCATAACATCCTTATTCCCAAAAGCTAGAAGTTCATGATTCTTAGAGTTTCTTATGATGCTAAAGATAAGTATGTTCCATGATGATAATGATGATGACCCTATTTCTAGAGATTCCAAAGCTTACGATTTTAATGCTATTATGAGATTATGGAGTTTGTCTGATGAGTTCTTGATTTTATCCATTGTTGTTGATCTCACCTCAAAATACTTGTTCCTTCGAGGTGAGATATAGCGATGATGATAGTTCCATTTCTAATGCTATCTAAGTTCAGCGTTCTTGATACTATCATGACACAATTGATCTCATCTTACGGTATTTGATCCTCTAAGGAAAGATGTGGTGATAATGATAATGAAGATGATGATGTGCTTTTATTCATGTACTCTTATATATGTATATATGTAGTCATGTGTGACACCGAGTCCCGAAGGGGCCAGGTACGAATATTATCGAGTCCCGAAAGGGCCGGGTACGGCTACACT
This sequence comes from Lycium barbarum, assembly GCF_019175385.1. NCBI lineage: Eukaryota > Viridiplantae > Streptophyta > Magnoliopsida > Solanales > Solanaceae > Lycium > Lycium barbarum. The sequence goes on along the minus strand of NC_083344.1, from coordinate 29,818,642 downwards.
GAGTCCCGAAAGGGCCGGGTACAGATACTACCGAGCCTTACTATGGTCGGGTACGGATATTACCAAACCTTGCTATGGTCGGTTACAGATAATATCGAGCCTATATGGCTGGGTACGATGTTGTATTGTATTGTATAGGTAGGCACGTGGATGTATGAAATGTTCTTGTAGAGAAAGGGCAAGTAAGTATGACGAACATCTTGAAAGGTATTATGAGATATAAACGGTTCGTTTATCTTCTGTTATTTTTCGTGCTTGTATCATGTTACTATTCATGTCTTACATACTCAGTACACTATTCGTACTGACGTACTTTTCTTGTGGACGCTGCGTTCATGCCCGCAAGAAAGCAGGGAAACGAATCAGATCCTTAGGAGCTCCATCAGTGAAATCTCAGAGGCGCTCCAGTTGTTCGGGGCCGTATTTATTGGTACTACTCTTTTGTATACACACTTGGGTATGGCAGAGTCCTGCCCCGTCCTTATGGATTCATGTATTCTGTTTAGAGGCTCGTAGACAGATGTATGTAGCTAGATGTTCCTTAAACGTCATCAGGTCTTATTGTTGTATAATATTTTGGTAGCCTTGTTGGCTTACACTTATGGGCATAACTGTTGATGACTGTATTAAGTATGATATTCACAAGCTGCCTATGTGGCCCACCTAGAAATGCTTATGGAATGTTAGACCAGAGGTGTTCGGTAGGCTAGTACCGGGTACCCGTCATGGCCCTGTATTTGGGTCGTGACAATACTTTTTTTTTTGCGATAGATGTAGTCCATGATGTTCTTGAAAAAATGTGTGCTTAGTTAGAATATTCATCAATTAATTCAATTAAACTATTTTTTTAAAAACTATATAGAAATTAAGTTTTTACAATATTATTTACAAATCTATAATTATTTAATAGTATATTTTCAAAAGCTAATATGCATCTTGAATACCTAGTGATAGACAAAATTTTATAATATTTCTAATATAGATACACATTTGACAAATATTACCGTTTAGTTTTTGATGATTAACTTTTATTTTTAAGATTTAAAAGTCTAATTGTGTAATTGTACTTGTGCAATAAAACGCTATTCGTAATTGTGCTATGGCAAACAAATAGATCTTACTACTATATTATGCATTACTATCCTAGTTATTATATTAAATCTAATTTTGAGGCGACCTTCAAAAAGATCCAAGGTAATATTAATGCCGAGAAAAATCATAGGAACTAGGAAGTAATGATTCAATTGAGTTTTCAACAAGTTTGCTTTGGTCATAATTCCAGGCCAAACGAGAAAGTTGGAGAAATCACCATCACTATTTACTTTAGCAAGACTCTTCCTTTAATTAAAGCAGAAACAATGGCCCAACTTTTGTCTTTGACATTTCCTCGCCACTAGAAAAGAGAAAATGAGGCCCATGATCATTCATTTTGACACACAATTGACGGTGCGTTGAATCTTGTAATTTAACATGGTCAAACTTACAGAGTCACTAGAAGCATAAACAATCAATCTATGGCATCCATTGAAATACACAAGATAATTCAGAAGAAATAAAGGAGAGAAGCAAAGATCGATGTACCTATCAGCATATAATTCTATTCATTGAATTTCTATTGTGCTATAATTATAGTTAGTAGCTTTATCCCCAATTCCATACAATTCACGAAAAGTTGAAATTTTGGTTCTCAGGGTCATGTTCTTGTGCTTGTGGCTCATGTAGTGGAACAACAGGTAACAGAGATGGATTATAAGAATGCCATCTGGAGAAGAAAAGATAATTAATGAAGTTGATGATGCTAAGAGCAGCCAATAGCCAATAGAAAAGATCTAGCCTATCCTTGTTGAGGTCATTGTCATTTAGCCATCCACCTCCCCCTGATGAAGAAGTTATTCTGTTAACCAATGAAACTAATAAGGAGCTCAAATAAAATCCAAATGAATAGGAACAATAGGTCATGGCAGTCAAGAAAGACTGCATCCCTTCCAAGGATTGTTTGTAGAAGAACTCAATGAGTCCCACTGCAGTGAACATCTCCGAAAGTCCGAAAATAAGGAACTGTGGAGCTATCCAGAAAATGGAGAGTGTCCTGTTCTGGTTCAAAGCATAATCTCTTCTCTTGTTCTCGACTAGAGCAGCGCAAACCATGGAGAATGTTGCAATGAAAAGGCCAATGCCAACTCTTTGTAGAGGTGTGATCCCTGAATCTTTGCCTGTGAATTTTCGGGTCACAGGGACAAATGCAATTTCATAGAGAGGGACCAAAAATATAAGCATGATATAAGGTATGGACTGAAGGGAAGCTGGAGGGATCTTGAAGTTGTGGGCAAGGCGTGTGTTCATGGTAGTTCCTTGTTGGACTGAGAAGGTTTGGAGCTGAGCTAGGATTGTGTTGAAGATTATAGTGCAAGCAAAGATGGGAACAACTGATATTAGTATTTTTACTTGCTCCACTTGGGATACTGTGCATAATCTCCAGGGGCTTTCACTTGTACTAATTCCGTTTTGTATTTTGATGCACGCCTTGTCTAAGAACCTGCCTTGCATTTTTCCCACACAAAAAGTTAAAAAGAAAAAGGATATCAGCTAAGAGTGTACCTCGAGTTTTTTTATGTTTACATTTATTTGCGTGCTTATTATATACGAAACATAAATAAATATGTAAAATTAAAACTATTTAAATTTCAACAAAGTACATCTTAGTAGCTCAGGCCAAAAATATTAAAAGTTGAACTCATAAAGTTTAAATCATGCATCTGCATAGCTCAAATTATCGTATCCCACCTGAACTTATCCGTATGGATGAGAGTACCGCCTTTGGATGACATGCCAGAAAGAGCATGCTGGGGCACAATGCATTGGCTTCCATGAAGCATGTCCAGATTTGAAGGACAGATCTGCTTTCGTTTTGTGATTGCAGCCACAAAAACCTTGGAAGGAAGATTAGCAAATTAATCAGTAGAGCTTAATGAAGAATTAAAATCCAGATATTAGATCAGTTTTAATTAGCTATTCCGAAGTGTAAACATAGACTAAGTGGGCGTTTGGCCATAAAAATTATTCACTTTTTTCCGGAAATTTTTCACTTTTTTTACTTTTAGCGTTTGGCCATAAAAATTATTCACTTTTTTCCGGAGTTGTATTTCGGAATACCAAAAACAAGAAAAACTTGTTTTTCAAAATTTTCACACTTTTTTCACTTTTTTACACTACATTTCACTAAAAACTACAATTTCAAAAACTATGGTCATACACAACTCCAACTCCAACTTCAAAAATTCCAAAAAAGGTGAAAAAGTTTTTGGTATTTATGGTCGGCACCTAAAACGTAAGCAGTACATATATGTACTTTTGCTCTGATTCATCGTACTGAACAACAAATTTGTTATATCTGTATGTTATACAAGGATTATCGGAATAAAACTCATGGCCTTTCGACAGTATAAAATGGTCTAAAAGGAATCAAGGGGCCACAACAACTATGTATATCAAGGAAAATTTAGCTATATATTGTTGTATGACTTGTAAAGGATAATTGAAAGATAGGAAAGATCTTTCTTTTCCTAACTTCCTCGTAAAGCTAAATGAACACACACACACACTAAAAGCTAAGTGATTCGAAACCTTTTAACTATAGAAACATGAGTTTAAATTGATCCTACAAACTTTATAAAAAAGGAAATTATAAGTTACTTAAAGTAAAAGAAACTAAACCTTAGAATAGAAAGTGATGACAAATGAATATTTTGTAAGATATGGTATATTGCAATATAATAATTTTTGCTAATTCATTTTTTATTTCTGAAGTAAAGGAAAGGCCTGTTTTTTCTTCTCTAAACTTAAAAAGGTAAGCTTCGGTCCCTCTTGTACTAATGTTTTTTCTGAGATATTAATAGAATAACACACTCAATGATCCGATATCGGGATCTCGGTGATCCCCCCAAAAAAAAAAAAAAAAAAATCTTCTGCAAATAAAAAAAGGGAAATTGAGAATTAAGTACTTGGGCAATTGGTGTGAATATAGATCCTCGAGGTGGTGTGTTCCTATAAAGAAGTGTTCCAGAAAGCAAACTAATCAATCCGATGACCATGGCAACAGCAGAAACACCGAATCCGAGGTCCATTCCGTAATGAGTTTGCAGCCAAACAAGTAGTGTTAGAGCCACAAGCTCGCCAGCACAGAAGGCAAAATAGGCAAAGTTGAAGTAAGTAGAGAGCTTCTTGGATTGCTTGGAATCATGTTTCTTGAATTGGTCAGCCCCGTGTGAGATTATATTCGGTTTTAAACAGCCACTGCCTAAAGCAACCAAGTAGAGTGCCACAAAGAAGATCATAGCCTTGTATCCCTTCGCTTCTAAGCACTGCCCTTTGCTCAACATCATGTCACACTTTGGTGGCCTTAGCGGTAGAACATGTGCTTGCACTGCCAATAGAATAAACCCCTGCCAGTATATATATGCATATTGGAGTCTTGAAGAGAAAGCAAAAAAGATCACTTACTCTTACTATTATTAAATATAGTTGTAATTAAATGTGAATATATTTTATTTCTTGTGTAGCATGTGCAACGAAAATAAGATATTACATAGAAACTCGTAGTATTTGTTTTTATCCACATGCAAGCAAGGAAAACTGCAGTTGCATGTCCTAAACGAGCTCAAGTTCTATAATCGTTTTCCTCTTGTGGAAAGAGTACTTACAGAGAGCTCTACAAAGCCAAAAATCAACATAGTCCAGAAGCTCCCAAGATAAGAATCAGAGAGAAAGCCACCAAAAAGGGAGAGTAGGAAAACAGTTCCAATGAAATTTGTGACTATGTTTGCTGACTTTGAGAGAGGGAAGTGCATCTCATTGAAGACGTAGGTTATAAGATTATTTCCAACAGCTGCAATCGCCATCATTTCGAATGCCTGAAGGCCTGCACATCCACAGAAGAAAGGAATACATTCAATACAAACATAATAGAGTAAATAAAAGTATGTTCTTTCTCACATAAGCTTTCAGACGAAATTAGCACACAATTCAACGCATAATTGAGTGTGTATGATTATAGAAAGAGAGAGAAGAAAAACTTACATAAAACAATGATAGCAGCAGCCATGCCACCATGTTTGTTGGGTTTGCAAGGTCTTCCTCTCCAATCAACAGAGGTTTGCTCTGTCGCAGTACCCATAGATACTGTAGATTCCCTTTTCAATTTATTCTTTCTAGTCTCTTCCCAATCCGTCAACTCAATCTCTTTCCCTCTTTCTTTCTGTTGCCAACTACAAAAGAAGAAAAAAGAAGTTTGTTGCCTATAGGGATCTCAAAGCATAATACTATATTGGTACACGAATATACATTACAACTGAGTATCTGACAAAGATAAGGGAAATAACCAAAAAGGATGTCTGCTCTCTTTCTTTGCTTCTTTGGTGACAAAATTGTAAGTGAATTTTGCCTCGTATTTATATTTGCATCTTCGTGATAACTTTCTTTTTGTCAATCAGTTGACTCTGCTCCAGAGTCCAGACCCTCTAGTGTTAATGGTGTGGTCCACAGACCATAATATATTATGGCTTACAGCGCACTCACTGGTATTGTACAGGTAATTCTGTGTCTAGGCCTAGAATTGAGGTGGGACTATATATGAGCATATTCTCACACACTACATAAGAAATTGTTTCCACTAATTACGTAGCAGCACTGTAGCAAGGTCAAAGGATATACCCGTTCATATACTTGAAAAAGATGATCATGGCGACCACATCACAATGTCTCGTTTAGCGTAACTTGAGCAATAAGTAATCTTAGATGTTATTCGAGACCTTCGATGATCTAACAGCCTCGGCCCATTGCTGGCTAGAATATTTTGCATGTACAAATCAAACCTGTCAAATCTCATGGGAAAAAAAGATTATTTTTCTGCTGAGAAAAGGAAAGCATTAAAATTAAGCATAAAGGAAAAAAAAAAAATTTACCTTTCCCTTTTAGGATTTCAGTTATATATACTAGCACCTTAAAGATCTTTTCATTATAAGTTAGTACTACTATTTTAACATATGAGAACAAGTTAGTGACTAGTGGGTACTGTTTATACTAGGTTACTGATTAATGAAATATTATTAAAGTTACATGATATTACCTTATATGTGGTCTGATAGTCTATGTAAATATTGTAAATATTCTCTTCCTTATGTATAGTAATTAGGTCCTATAATTTAGCCTAGTATCATTCTGATAGGGAGATACCTACTTTGTATATAATGACTTTCATACATCAATACAAATCACGAATTGATTTCCTACATGGTATCCCAATCACTCTAGACATGGAAACCGGCCATTATCACGAATGGGCGACACTATTCAAAGTTCTAGCCCGCGTCCACTCCGTACTTGAACACATCATACCACCAACTGACACTACTGAACTCACCGCGTACAACGCAACAAAGGCGGCTAACCTTCCGCTATGGAAACGGCTAGATGCGGTGGTCCTTCAATGGATATACACCACCGTATCCCATGATATTCTTACCTCTATTCTCGTGGCGGATGATGTTGCAGAGAAGGCTTGGAATCGAGTTGCTCAACTTTTCCAAGATAACAAGCACTCAAGGGCAGCGTACCTTGAAACTGAATTCACCACCACAAAAATGGCCGACTTCGGCTCGGTTATGGCCTATTATAATAGGCTCAAGTCTCTCACGGACCATCTTGCCAACGTGGGGTCGCCGGTGTCAGACCAACGTTTGGTCTTACGCCTCCTTGCAGGCTTACCCGAGACATATGCACACTTTGTCACCACCATCCAGCAGAAGGATGTGCTGCCCTCTTTCTCTGAAGTGTGCTCCATACTCAAGCTCGAAGACGCAGCTGCCAAGGAACGTGCCCGCGATTCCAGTCCCGCGGCTCTACTTGTTGATAATGATACTCCCTCCCCGCCACCTGGCGGTAACAATAATTCAACTAACCGTCGTGATAATAATCGTGGCAGGAATTCTAACAGGAACAAGGGAAAGGGGAACAACAACAACAACCGCGGGAAATTCGGTCGCGGCGGCGGCGGACAGACTAGCAACGGCCAGTGGCCGACGGGACAGCCACCTGCAGGGGCTACTACTGGCCTGCCTGGCCGCCCCAGCAGTGGCCAATGCCCCCCTGCCCATATCCGACAAGACAGTGGCAGCAGCATCCCACCACACGGCGGCCCGGCAGCGGCATTCTCGGTGCAGGTCCACGACCTCAGCAGGCCTATTCCATGCATGGTTCGACCTATTCTGGGTACACTCCGACAGACATGGAGGCAGCCATGCACACTCTGTCCATGCATCAACCGGATGATAATTGGTACCTGGACACCAGAGCGACTTCCCACATGACTGCTAACTCAGGTACTCTCACGTCTTATTTTAATTTGAGCAATAATTCTGGAATCATTGTTGGTAATGGTAGCACTATTCCAATTCGAGGCTATGGTCATGCATCCCTACCCCCACCCAATCCTCAATTACGTCTCTGAAATGTCTTGCATGCTCCAAAACTCATCAAAAACCTTATTTCCATACGTAAATTCACTAAGGACAATAATGTTTCTGTTGAGTTTGATCCTCTTGGGTTTTGTGTGAAGGATTTACCGACGGGGAGCTGCCTAATGAGATGTGAGAGCACCGGGGAATTGTATCCTATCATTGCCACAAAATGGACCACTCCACCATCCACCTTCATTGCCGCATCACCTAGCTTGTGACATTCCCTACTCGGCCATTCGGGAAATGCTATCCTTAGTTCTCTTCGTAGTAATGCCTTAATTGAATGTAATAGGGCCCGAACGTCTTTTTGTACCTCTTGTCCTTTGGGGAAACATGTTAAATTGCCATTTTATGATTCATTGTCATTTACTACTATGTCGTTTGATATCATTCATAGTGATTTATGGACATCTCCTGTTTTAAGTTCTAATGGGCACCGCTATTATGTTTTCTTTCTTGATGATTATAGTAATTTTCTTTGGACTTTTCCAATCTCTAACAAGTCCCAAGTCTATTCCACTTTTCTATCTTTTAAGGCATTAATACGGACTCAATTCGAAAGAGACATTAAAAACATTCAATGTGATAATGGGCGGGAGTTCGCCAATGGGCATTTTCAATCTTTTTGCGCCTCAAATGGTTTAAATTTTCGATTTTCTTGCCCCCATACCTCTCCTCAAAATGGCAAAGCGGAAAGAAAAATTAAATCCATTAACAACATAGTGCGCACTCTCCTTGTCCACTCTTCCATGCCCCCCTCTTTTTGGCATCATGCTCTCCAAATGACCACATACCTCCTTAATGTACTTCCCACCAAAGTCCTTGGGTATAAATCACCAACGCAAGTTCTCTATCAACAAACCCCCTCCTATTCTCATCTCCGGGTTTTTGGGTGTCTATGCTATCCACTTTTCCCATCTACAATTATTCATAAGTTACAAGCAAGATCCACCCCGTGTGTATTTTTGGGCTATCCGTTGAATCATAGCAGATATAAATGTTATGATTTATCCACCAACAAAATCATCATCTCAAGGCATGTCATCTTTGAGGAAACTCAATTTCCCTTCTCCAAATTGCACTCACCAACCCCAACTTCTTATGATTTTTTGGACCATGGAATTTCTCCATATACCCTGCATTTTCTGTCACAGCCTCCTCCACCCGTTGTTCCCTCGGTCCAGCCCCCCCCCCCCCCCCCCACTGCAGAGCAGCCCCTCCCCTCCGCTGCTCCACCCGTGACTGCCCAGCAGCCCCCCCTCCCCCACTGCCCAGAAGTCTGACCCCACGGTCACGGCCCCACAGCCCCTACCCCCCACTGCCCCACCCGTGACTGCCTAGCAGCCCACCCGCATGGTCACTAGAAGCCAACATGGAATTTTTAAGCCCAAACAACCGTTCAACTTAAATACTTCTAGCACTCTCTCCATCTCGCCTATCCCACAAAATCCTGTCAGTGCTCTAAATGACCACAATTGGAAAGTTGCCATGGTTGATGAATGTAATGCTCTAATTAGTAATAAGACATGGGAGTTGGTTCCACGTCCCACTGATGTGAATCTTATTCGTTCTATGTGGATTTTTCGTCATAAAAAGAAATCTGATGGTTCTTTTGAGAGGCACAAAGCCCGTCTTATCTGTGATGGCAGGTCTCAACAAGTTGGAGTTGACTGTGACGAGACTTTCAGTCCGGTTGTCAAACCGACTACTATTCGCGCTGTCTTGAGCATTGCACTTGCACACTCTTAGCCCATTCATCAGTTGGACGTCAAGAATGCTTTCCTACACGGTAATCTTAATGAGACTGTTTATATGCATCAGCCTATTGGGTTTAAGGATCCAAAGCATCCACATCATGTCTGTCTCTTGAAGAAATCGTTGGACGGACTTAAGCAAGCTCCCCGTGCATGGTTCCAACGCTTTGCAGACTATGTCTCCACTATTGGTTTTTCACATAGCCGATCTGATCACTCTCTCTTTATTTATTGTCGAGGTTCTGACATTGCTTACATTCTGCTATATGTTGATGATATTATTCTCACAGCTTCCTCAGATGCTCTCAGAAAATCCATCATGTCTCTGCTTAGTGCCGAATTTGCTATGAAGGATTTGGGCCCTCTAAGCTATTTTCTGGGTATCGCTGTTACCCGAACTTCACACGGCATGTTTCTCTCTCAGAAAAATTATGCAGCAGATATTATAGAGCGTGCGGGCATGACTACCTGTAAGCCAAGTTAGACACCGGTCGACACCAAAGCCAAACTTGGTGCCACGGCCGGGCCTCCTTGCGATGATCCCACCCAATATCGTAAGTTGGCCGGCGCGTTGCAGTACCTTACATTCACAAGACCAGACATCTCCTATGCGGTTCAACAAGTATGCCTTCACATGCATGATCCAAAGGTTGCACATATGCATGCTCTTAAACGCATAGTGCGATACATTCAAGGAACTATTGAGTTTGGTCTCCATCTGTACAAATCCTCCATTGCCTCTCTTGTTTCTTATACAGATGCAGATTGGGGTGGTTGTCCAGACACTCGCCGATCCACATCAGGTTACTGTGTCTTCCTTGGAGATAATCTCCTCTCATGGTCATCCAAACGGCAACCTATTATGTCTAAGTCGAGTGCCGAGGCCGAATACCGTGGCGTCGCTAATGTCGTCTCTGAGTCCTGTTGGCTTCACAACCTTCTTTTGGAGCTCCGTTGTCCCATCCGGATAGCTACATTGGTTTATTGTGATAATGTTAGTGCCATATACCTATCAGGTAATCCAGTTCAGCACCAACGCACTAAACATATTGAGATGGACATACATTTCGTACGTGAGAAAGTTGCCCGTGGAGAAGTTCGTGTTCTTCACGTCCCATCCCGTTACCAGATCGCAGATATCTTCACTAAAGGTCTTCCGCGCATGCTCTTTGATGATTTCAGGGACAGTCTAAGCGTACGACAACCTCCCGCTTTGACTGCGGGGGTGTGATAGACTATGTAATAGTCTATGTAAATATTCTCTTCCTTATGTATAGTAATTAGGTCCTATAATTTAGCCTAGTATCATTCTGATAGGGAGATACCTACTTTGTATATAATGACTTTCATATATCAATACAAATCACGGATTGATTTCCTACATGGCCTAATTATATTGTATACTTCCTCTGTTAACTTTTACTTGTCCACTATGGACTTTTCACACTCCTGAAGAAAAAATAAATGAAGTGCATAGTTTACCATGTTACCAATATTAATTGGTGTATAATTATATTGAATTTAAAAAATAATTTGAAATGAATAATTAATGTTAAGGGTAAAACAGGAAAGCAAATTACTTTTCTCTTGATATGCGAAAGTAGACAAGTAAATGTGAAAATCTATTTTTAAAATAATGAACAAGTAAAAGTGAACGGAGGGAGTAGTTATTTGCACCATCAATGCATATAACTTAAATTTTTCCTCCATTGGGTGTTGAAGGTTGAATATTCGATAATTTGGTCATTTTGCATAACAAAATAATCCTATTATCAAAATTTTCGCATACAAGAAATTACTCCCTCCATTATCATTTATGTAACACACTTTCCTTTTTAGTGCATACCACAAAGAATGACACTTTCTAAATGTGGATAGACCTTGTTGGAAAAGTTTATATATAGTCCACACAAGATCACAACTAAATTATTAGACAGAGATATAATTCTAGAAGAATGGTAAGGGTTCCATTGCAAGAATTGATTGAAGGAGGATCTTCGAAGTCCGGATACTGCTCTTGATTGTTTTTTCATAGAGATGGGTAGAAAAGATATAAGAAGCATAGTATGTGACTTAAGGACCACATCCTCATATAATCCGTTTAAGTGCCTTTTCAGGTTTAAACGGTACTTTTTCAATAAGTTTTAATCAGACACTAAAGAAAAGGCCTATTTATATAAATTAACCCCCATATTACTTGATATTTACTTTTTAGGCCCGAATATTTTAATAATGTACTTTATTAGATCATAAAATGAGTTCCTTTAATGATAGCATATATATGTATTGATATGCGAGTCCATAAATAAAAAATTACCAACGCAACTAACTTTACACTTGTCATTTTATCCTTAATGAAATGTTTTTATCCAATGAAATATTATAAACATGTTTTAAACCACAAATTTCATAAGTTTTATAGTCATACAAATTCTATGATATGTTTAGAACCATAAATTTTAAGAGCATATTTTTTCTTTAAATTCTGTGCGGATTCTCTCTCTATTGCGTACACACTACAAATTTCAATGAGAAAACTCGTAGTCTAGTACGTACACGATATTGGCTAAACAACAAATTTATCTTTTGGAGTTACCAAATGGATACAGGTGCATACAAGTTCCGTATGCTCCATGACTATGCATAACTACAATATATCTCTAATACGGAGACACATGCACAAAAGTTTACGTGTATGTACACACGATATGTATTCGTCCAAAGTCAAAGCCCACCCACCACCTCTAATTTACCATCAGCCTCTAATTTTATTCTTTTATTTTACTTTTTTGGCCTTACTTTCTCGACTTCCAGTTGTAATTATTCATACTACCAAAAAAGAGAAGTAGTAAAAAAGAGATGGTAATGTGCTTTGTATAAATTACTGGTGGTAACACTTCTAATAAATAATAATTGGCAGTGGGAGCGCTAATCCCACTACTTCTCTGTGGTGTCTACTGCACCTTCCACTAATAAACTTGTTGAAATTTGTCCACTTTGTGCACAAAGTTTGGTCTCCAGGATGATGAGGAAGAAGAACTTAATTTCATCTACACATGTAGTGTATTTATTTTTTTAGCTATTCTTTGCAAGTATGAAATAGAACTAAAGGAATATATTGTATAATTCCTTTATAATTAAGTATATTGTCCAACATATGATGCCAAATGTAGCATAACTATTTTGGTTCTCTTATAGCCTGTTTGGCCAAGTTTATTTTCCCCGCAAAAGTACTTATTTTTTCAATAAGTGCTTATTTAAAAAAAAAAAGTGAGGTGTTTGGCCAAACTTTTGGGAGAAAATAAGTGCTTTTAGAGAGTAGCAAAAACAGTTTTTCAGAAGCTAAAAAAATAGCTTTTGCCCAAAAGCACTTTTTTGAAAAGTACTTTTGAGAAAAATACACATAGAAGCACTTTTTAAAAACTTGACTAAATACTAATTGCCGCTCAAAAGTACTTTTAAAATTAATTGGCCAAAGACAAACTGCTTTTAGCTAAAAGTACTTTTGAGAAAAGTATTTTAAAATAAGTTATTTTTAGAAGCTTGGCCAAATAGGCTATTACTTTTCCCTCGAAAGGATTTGTATTTTGTATAAAATCAATCGTGTTTCATTCTTGCGGACAAGTTCCCAAGATATACAACTTGTAAGGAGTTTGAATTTAAAAGGAGATACAACAAGATATTATCTTATCCTATTTCAGATAACTCAAAATAGTTGAAAAACAAATTCAAACTCTATATGTTATCCTCACATCCTTCCACAAGCGCAACTAAGGTAAAACCACCATAAGCTGGGTCAGCATAACCACTTTTGTAGATATACTCTTGGAAAATCGAAAATTGAAACTTTCTTTCTCTAGGAATATGAATTCCTCTCGACGAAAGCCGAAATGGCAAGGAAACCCAAGACTGGAGGGAAAGGGAACATGATCCATACAACAAATCCGAGTATAGCAATAGGGAAGAAAAGAGTCCCTCGATCTGCTTATGCAAGGAATAGCAAAAATGTTCTGCAAGGAATTGTCCCATTTCAATTGAACCAGAAGTCGATTACTACGCCAATTGGAACTACGATTGACATATTGGCGGGTAGTTGCAGTCGTCAATCATAGCCAATTCAGGTCACAAAACAGCAAACACAGCAATCACGAAGCCCTAAAATGGGCTGAGTTGGTGGATACTGAAGTAGAAGGAAGCAATGCAATAGGTAAGCATCAAACCCTAGCTCTTAATTTTGAGGACTCATTGAGTAAAAGGGTGGGATAAGTCCCGATAGATGAGTGGACTGTGAAAATCACCATGGATGACATTCGAGATGAGACAAAATATTAGGGTACTGCTATGATCTGTTATGTACTAGGTTCTAAAACTCCTCAAACTATAATTGAGGGGTATTTCAATAGAATTTGGAAGATATTAGGTGTAGAAAGGTGGCACAAGTTAACAGGGGAGTGTTTCTGGTGAGATTGCACAATGAAGATGATAGGGGTAAAGCAATGAAGGAAGGGGTGCAAATGTTTGATAGGAAATCGATTGTGGTGAAACCTTAGAGATAGGGCATTAAAGTAACTAAGGAGAAGGTAGACAAGTTGCCAATCTGGATTAGGTTGGCAGGGCTAGATATCAAATACTGGGGTAAATCAGCTCTTACAGATATTGTTGATACGGTTGGCAATCCACTAAATACAGACAAAGCAACAACTCATAAAGATAGATTAATATTTGCTAGGGTGTTAGTAATGATGCCTCTCAATAAGGAATATTGGGATGTTGTGATTTTTGAAAATGTGGTGGGGAAGATTGTGGAACAAAGAGTAGAGTACGAGTGGAAGCCTACTATGTGCACTAGGTGTAAAAACTTTGGGCATGAAGTACATGAATGTAGGAAGAATCTTAGAGACAATGCCATATTAGGAAAATTGAGGAAGAGAAAGAGTGAGAAGCTGATCAGGAAAACAAGAAGAATGGAGACACAGGAACATCTAAGGGATATACAACTGCAAAACAGATGACTACAACTAGTGGAGATGGCAGTAAAGGTGATGGGAAAGGCAGATCCCCAGCTAATGTTGTTACACCTCGATTTTTTTTGCATCATTTGCGTTGTAAGTAAACTAATGTATGCTCGGAGAGGTCATGGAACCCTTATAAGGTTAAGGAATACTTCTCACAAGTGCTAAGAAAGTGTTCAAAGGTTTCGGGATCAAGCGAATTGAAGAAATTAAGTTTGTTAAAATTTTGGAAAACTTAGAAATTCTAGCCCAACTTGAGGGAGGTGCATATCCTAGAATATGAGGAGTTATGGAATGCAAAACCTATTTAAATTAAAGTTTATTGAGTCTAGTTTCCAATTCAACAAACCGTTCGTTGATACAACATCTGAGTAGAAAGTTATGGCCATTTTAAAATAGGTTGCCAGATGGTTTTTCCGGGGTCCCACTTAGAAAGTAAGTAGAACCGACCTTCAAGGGTATAAATACCCCATTTGCCTCATTTTATCATCATTCTACACTCTCTTGAGCTCTAGAAACCTCCATAAACATTTCTTAAACAGTTATAGCCCCTTAGATCAAGAATTTAACAAGATTACACTAAACTAGATCATGAAAAGTGATTGTTCTTGCTTCTACTTGATGGTGTGGTGAGTTTGGTCTTGAAGAACGTTGGTGTGGCTAAAATTCTTCAAGTAAAAGGTATGTTCTTCATCTTGACTTTGATATTGAGTTGTTTTTGAAGGATTTTAATGGTTTAAAGTGAAGGAAAACATAGTATAAAGGTCGCAGATTGATATGTTGATGTTGTTGGTTTATGGGTCGACTTTCGAAGAAAGTTTTGGATGGATTTGTATATGTTTGTCATCTAGTATCTTCGTTATGATACTTTTGTTGTTGTTATTGATGTTTGGGAGCTGTTTTGGAATTGGTTGGAGTAGATAATATAGGGAAAATGCTGTCCGAATTCCGTTAACTTATTAACTAGCTAAGTTTGAGTTTGAAAGTGTTCCTATGGCCTGATTGTTGTATGAATCATCTTGGATGTAGATTTGCAGGCTTGGAAGGTAGACTTTGAATGGCTAAGTAAGCAGCAAGGTATGTTAAGGCTGTCCCTTTCTTTCTTAAGGCATGAACCTATTGTTATGAACTTTCACAAATAATATCCGTAATAATTCCTCTCATAGAAATACTAGAAGCCTATGGTTCTTGATGTTTTTATGATATCATTGATGTTGATCTCAACTTATGATTATTGTTACTTCAAGGTGAGATATGTTCATGATGATAGCTCCATAATGATAATCGGAGCTATAACTACCTTACATCATTCCGTTGAATGCAGAAATGTGTTCTTAAGGAATGTTTTGTAAGAAATGAATAGTATGCTAGTTATGAGTTCGCTAACAAAGTATTTAATGCTAGAAGTGAGGCTTATGATGTTTCTGAGGATTTTGGTAATGTTTAGTTGATTGGGAAGAAGTCCTAATGGCCTAGAAATGTGCTTATACGTCTTCTGTAATCATGTAGGTGCCAACGGATAAGTAATGATCATGAGTAGAGCGTAGAAGATAAAGAACGAGAACTGGAAGTGTATAAAGGGTACCTGTAGGGCATATTTGGATCGGGTTACACGTTCTGCAACACATGCATTTATATTTATCACTGGTCTACGGCCAGTTGGGCAGTTATGTATTTACCATCATGCTACGGCTGGTTGGGTAGTTATTACTACCGAGCTACGGCCGGTCGGGCAGTTACCACTGATCAGTCGGGCAGTGCGCTCTACCATTGGGCGATAATCGGATGGGCCGTTACCACCGTGGTATGGCTTGTCGGGCAATTACCACTGATCAGTTGAATAGTTAGCACCAGGATGATAAGTAGGTCAAAGACACAGTATTGTACAGAGATGTAGTTAAGCATAGGAGAGTATGGAGAGACATATATGCTAGATTCTCCTCGGTAAGTCAGAAGTGCCAGGTTGATTCTTATCCTTCTTTTTTACAGTAAATGTTTATTATGTTATATTTCTGCCTTACATACTCGGTACATTATTCGTACTGATGTCTCTTTGCTGGGGTGCTACGATTCATGCTTGCAGGTCTTGAGATACAGGTTGACAGATCTCCCAGTAGGATACCAGCTCAGCAGGCAGTGTCGTGGCACTCCACTTGCTCCGGAGTTGCTATGTGAGTCAACATGGTTGCATATGCATTTGCATAGGTATGACGAGGCCCTGTCCCGGCCACATTATGTCATGTACTCCAGTAGAGGCTCGTAGAAAAATATTCACAGTTAGATGTCTTATGGTCATCTCGGTTTATACTCTGTTATATCATTACTCTGGATAGCCTTTCTAGCATATGTACTTGGGATTAGCTTGATGACGTAAGTATATTATCTTTTGGGCTTGTGTCCTATACAGTTTATGATATTTGTGAGTTAGCATGATGACCCACTCAGGTATAATTATGTGATGTATGTATGTTTTGTGGTGCTCAGTAGGTTAGCTCCGGTTGCCCGTCATTGCCCTCCGGTTGGGTCGTGACAAAAGTGGTATCAGAGCAAGTCAGTCCTAGGGATGTCTATGAGCCATGTCCAGAGTCTTGTTTATGGGTGTGAAACATACCACACTTATAAACAGGAGGCTCCAGGGCATTTAGGATGGTTACCCTTCTTTGTATCCTAGATTGTGCTATAGAGTTGAGTCATAAGGTGTAAATCTTCAACCCTAACCTCTGTTGTCTTATAGTTTGATGACGACTCCTTCAGAAAGGACTATGGGTGATTCGAGGATTGCAATGATTACGGGGAAAAGAAAAGGAGTAATATTAACGAGGAACCTAGAGTGGAATCTGTGATTAGACAATGGGTTAAAATTGTGAATATATTGATAGTACGGTGGAAAAAGATATGTTGTGGTAATAAGGAAAAAGTAGGATTAATCAAGAAGGACATGTGTGGGGAACATAGTTCGATGAAGAGACTATATCTATAGAGTTACGAATGATGGGTATTAAGAGAAATCAGTAAGATATGAATGACTTATGATACAAGGGGATGAGCAATAACGTCAGGAACAATTATTGTGGTAATATTGTTTGTACACCCTTGAGGGTAGTATTGATATATTATATGCAATTCTGTTACGATAAAGTTTGAGGTATCCTGATGGGACTTAAAAAGAAGAGAAGTTTGATGGGATTTTACCCAACACTGTGAATGGTTATCAACCTTAGAAGTGTTTTATTAATGAGACATCGATATGATTAGATGGGAGTTGTATTTTTTCCCCCGCGGTAAGAAGTGGAAAAGATACGTATGTGTTTAAATATGATCCTTGAGTATAAATATGCTAATGATTTAAGAGCAGAAAGAGCTGAAATAGGAATTATGGAAACGGAAAGAGTATTGGTTATAAGGACGATGATGCCTAATTTCTAAAAGCGGTATGATTGGTTAGAAAAAGCTAAAAGAGCAATGCATGTCACTTAATGAGCTAGATATTTATGAGGGCCTCCTTGTTGTATAGAGTATAATAGTAAGGGTGTTATACAGATATATGAGATACATGTATTCGCATTTGTTTCACTCCCGAAGGAGGTTCAGACTAAGAAATCATATCCTTCAAGTACGTATATGTTGTCAGTTAATATCATTGGTCATGTGGGGCAATTGTTGTTACTGATTGCTGTAGCCCTGGGTGGCATTGTATTGTTGGTTTGTTGCATGACAGGTTGGTAGTATTACAATTACAGAGGAAGCTATGCCGAAATTTTCATAAGATCTCTGAGAGTTTAACATTCTAGGACGCATGCTTTTAAAGGGGGCGAGAATGTTACACCTCGAATATTTTTTGCGCCGTTTGGTTGTAAGTAAAATAACGTAAGCTCGGAGAGGTCATAGAACCTTTAAAAGGTTAAGGAATACTTCTCACAAGTGCTAATCAAGTGTCTAAAGGCTTCGGGATCAAGCGAATCAAACAAATTAAGTTTGTCGAAATTTTGGAAAACTTTGAAGAATTTTGGACAGGAAATTCTGGCCCAATTGAGGGAGGTGCATATCCTAGAATATCAGGAGTTATGGAATGCAAAACCTATGTAAATTAAAGTTCATTGATTCTAGTTTCCAATGCAACAAACCGTTCGTCGACACAACATCTGAGTAGAAAGTTATGGCCATTTTAAAATAGACTGCCAGATGGCTTTTCCGCGGGCCCCACTTGGAAAGTCAGTGGAACCGACCTTTAAGGGGTATAAATACCCCATTCGCCTCGTTTTATCATCATTATACACTCCCTTGAGCTCTAGAAACCTCCATAAACATTTCTTAAACAATTATAGCACCTTAGATCAAGAATTTAACAAGATTACACTAAACTAGTTCATGAAAAGTAATTGTTCTTGCTTCTACTTGATGTTGTGGTGAGTTTGGTCTTGAAAAACGTTTGTGTGGCTAAAGTTCTTCAAGTATAAGGTATGTTCTTCATCTTGACTTTGATATTGAGTTGTTTTTGGAGGATTTTAATGGTTTAAAGTGAAGGAAAACATAATATCAATGTCGTAGTTTGATATGTTGATGTTGTTGGTTTATGGGTCGACTTTTGAAGAAAGTTTTGGATGGATTTGTATATGTTTGTCATCTAGTATCTTCGTTATGATACTGTTGTTGTTGTTATTGATGTTTGGGAGCTGTTTTGGAATTGGTTGGAGTAGATAATATAGGGGAAATGCTGTCCGAATTCCGTTAACTTATGAAGTAGCTAAGTTTGAGTGTGAAAGTGTTCCTATGGCCTGATTGTTGTATGAATAATCTTCGATGTAGATTTGCAGGCTTGGAAGGTAGACTTTGAGTGGCTAAGTAAGCAGTAAGGTATGTAAGGTTGTCCCTTTCTTTCTTAAGGCATGAACCTATTGTTATGAACTTTCACAAATGATGTCCGTACTGATTCCTCCCATAGAATTACTAGAAACCTATGGTTCTTGATGTTCTTATGATATCATTGATGTTGATTTCAACTTATGATTATTGTTCCTTCAAGGTGAGATATGTTCATGATGATAGCTCCATAATGATAATCGGAGCTATAACTACCTTACATCACTCCGTTGAATTCCGAAATGTGTTCTTAAGGAATGTTTTGTAAGAAATGAATAGTGTGCTAGTTATGAGATCGCTAACAAGGTATTTAATGCTAGAAGTGAGGCTTATGATGTTTCTGAGGATTTTGGTAAGGTTTAGTTGATTGGGAAGATTTAGTTGATTGTGCTTATAAGTCTTCTGTAATCATGTAGGCGCCAACGGATAAGTAATGATCATGAGTAGAGCGTAGAAGATAAATAACGAGAACTAGAAGCGTATAAAGGATACCTGTAGGGGATATTTGTATCGGGTTGCACGTTCCGCAACACATGCATTTATATTTACCACTGGTCTACGACCAGTTTGGCAGTTATGTATTTACTACCATGCTATGGCTGGTTGGGCAGTTATTACCACCGAGCTACGGCCGGTCGGGCAGTTACCGCTGATCAATCGGGCTGTGCGCTGTACCATCAGGAGATAATCGGATGGGCAGTTACCACTATGCTACGGTCGGTCGGGCAGTTACAACTGATCAGTTGGGCAGTTAGCACCAGGAGTATAAGTAGTTCAGAGACACAGTATTGTACATAGATGTAGTTAAGCACAGGAGAGTATGGAGAGACATTTATGCTAGATGCTCCACTTGCTCCGGAGTTGCTCTGTGAGTCAGCATAGTTGCATATGCATTTGAATGGGTATGGCGGGATATGTCCCGGCCATATTATGTCGTGTACTCCAGTAGAGGCTTGTAGATAGATATGCACAGTTAGATGTCTTATGGTCATCTCGGTTTATACTCTGTTATATCATTTCTGTGGATAGCCTTGCCAGCATATGTACTTGGGATTAGCTTGATGACTTAAGTATATTATCTTTTGGGCTTGTGTCCCATACAGTTTATGATATTTATGAGTTAGCATGATGGCCCACTCAGGTATGATTATGTGATGTCTGTATGTTTTGTGGTTCTCGGTAGGTTAGCTCCGAGTTCCCGTCATGGCCTTCCGGTTGGGTCGTGACAAAAGTAGTACCAGCGGGGAAGCAGACAGTCACAAGCAATTCATTTAACGTGCTGCAAGACCAGGATATTGATCAGGAGATGGTGCCAAATGGAGGTAAAACTTCAAACAGTGTGGGAATAAGAGTATGTACTAGCCCTGGAAATGGAAAGGGTGGGTGTATACCCCTTCCCAATGGATAAGTTGGGATTTTAAAATGCCAGGGGTTTGAATAGGCACCCAAGGAAAAGGAGATGAATTTATTCATGCACAACTCCAAGGTTCCCCTGTTTGGACTCCTGGAAACTAAGATTAAGAGATGCAAGTCTTAGTCTGTGTAATGGTTGGGCTTTCACAAATGACCTCTCTGCCCATCCTCGGCACAAGATTTGGTTATTATGGAAGCCACAATGGTTTGATGTCAACATACTTGTGGTAACTGCTCAAATGATACATAGCAAGGTTAAACATAGAGGGACCGACAGAGAGTTTCATATCAGTATGGTCTATGGCTACAGTGAACAAGCTTTAAGGAGGACTTTGTGGGATGATATTCAAGAGGTGTGTGGGAATATGAAGGGGCCATAGGCAGTCATGGGGGACTTTAATGGCATTCTATAGAAGGAGGAAAGAATGGGAAGTCCTGTCACATTGTCACAAATTAGAGATTTCCGAAAATGTGTGGATAATTGTGGACTTTAAGACTTGAATTCCTCTGGTTCTTATTTTACTTGGAGAAAAAACAACAAGAAAGTGATAGAGTTTGTAGTAAAATAGATAGAGTTCATGTCAATACTGAGTGTAAGATAGATCTACCAGCTTCAAAGGTACACTTCATCCCTGAAGGTTTGTTTGATCAACATCCAACTATTATTAGAGGGAAGATGGGGTTAGAGCAGGCAACAAGCAGTTCAGGTGTTAGGTCCAAGGTTTCACCTATTAATTTTGATGATAACAGACCAACATAATTATTAATAAAAGAACATTTACTTGTGGTAAATTTATTTTTGGTGCAGTTTTATTTGATTAAGAAGGATTTGGTGAAGATCTAATCAAATATGGAAAAGAAAATATGATGAGATGGAATTACAGAAGAAGATGTGGAAGAAAAGACTTACTCAAATCAAAGTGCAAGAATTATGGGAAGACTATTTACTACGATCCTATGGAAGGGAAATATTTTACAAAAGGAAAAGATCAAGATCAATTTGATGCTCAAGGAAGAACCAAAATCTATGGAGTATCAAGAAGTCTCATGTTCACAAAAGAGTCCATATTTAAAGTGATTAAAGTCCAAATTCAATAAGACGAATGTGATTACATTCTAATCAAGATCCACGGTGAATGAGGAGGATCTTGAAATTCTCTTGGGTTGCCTAAATAAAAGCTCATATTTGTACAAGCCAGAAAAAGAGTTCGGAGAAATTGATGGAAAGAATATTAGTTATTTTGGAAAGATGAAAGGGACGAAATATTCAAATTTGAATTTGAATATACTTGCTACATTTATATGGAAGATATTATTGAATACTTATTGGAAGGAGATAGCATGAATTATTCGAGAAACAAATCTTCTAAGTTGAGCATGAAATATTATTGCATCAGCCCTATTATGGAAAATATTTATTATGTAATATGAGAGATCTCCATATATTAATTACGGCTGGAATTAATTACAATTCAACAAGTAAAGCTGAAGGTAGCAGTATCAATTGAGTTACTATATTTTTAGAAGGAAGACTTTTGATTGAAGATGTCAAGGGAGTAATATTTAAATTTGGAAAAGAAGATTCAGGCAAAGTGGGTATCAAGGAAATGAAAATGATCCATATTTAATGGATGCGTGGACAAAAAAAGAAATAGTGATCACTTACTATTTTCTTATTCTTTGGGATTTACCTTACTAAGAATTGAGGACTTAATTGATCAAACAAGCAAGATCTATTACTGCTCAATCAAAGAAAAAGAATCTTCAAGGAGCTATACTGACTTACACAATTATGGAGACCACGTACATCAAGGCAAGTAGAAGATACAATATGCACACAAAAAAGGACAAGTTCAAGAAAATCCTCAAGGAGGATATTTGGCTACAACGGTCACACACCACTGTTTTGTGCAGTGCAACGACTAGAAGACCAAGTATAAAACCAAAGACATCTGCAACAATTAGAGTACGCAGTCACTTATACTATTGTCTCAACCTTCTCAAGTTCTTTGCTCTACCTTTCATAAGCATTATATTTCTTAGTAATTTACTGTGTACTCAAAAAGGAGAGGAGAGAAAAAATATTGTTGGTGAGGCTTTGTATTGAGAGGTTGTGTCATTATTCGTTTCTTTGGTGAGTGAGTGAAAACCAAAGAGTCGTTGTTGGTGAGCGAGTGAAAAACCAACCTTGTACAAGAGTTTAAGTGTTAGACGTAGGAGCTTCACCTTACAACCATTGTACGAAGAACAACTTACAAAGATCTTAAAGAGATAACCTCCTTGCAACCCAAGGGGACTGGATTAGGATACCACATTAGTTTTGAACCAATATAAAAATCCTCGTGTCATTTATTTTATTGCTCTCATATTATATTCTGCACCCTTACTATTTATTGTAGTTTATACTTGTGTAAATCGAAGGTCTAACAAATTTGTGCAGGCTGTCTTGCCATCAGTCGACTGGCACCAAACAGAAGTCGACTATAATTTTTAACAGACTTACAATTCACCCCCCTCTTATACTTTCATCAGGTACTTTAATATATGAAGCACAACAGGGGAATTTAAAGACAGGGTCATAAATAGCTGGGGATGCTTCAATAGAAAGTAGGAAAATGTTTAGGGTAGTGGGCAAACTAAACAGGTTGAAAACAGTATTGTTGAAACTGAACAAAGCTAGATTTAGTGAAATAGAGCCTCAAGCTGAACAGACCATGGAGAAGTTGATTCAGCGTCAACAACTGATTCAGTAGAAACAAAGAGATACTGCACTTTTCACTGAAGAAGTAAAATTGGCACAAAAGTGCACTAAACTTAATCTTAGCTAGAGAGCAGTTCTTAAGGCAGAGGAGTAAGGTCCAATGGTTACAAGAATGGGACCAAAATACCAAGTTTTACCACAATTTCCTAAAATCTAGAAGAATCACTAAAAAATTTTACAATCAAGGGTAAGGATGGGCTGTACATAAATGACATATGGCTATCAAAGAGCTTTTATTGAGTGCTACATTGAATTGCTGGGTACTGCAACTGAAGGAGGAAAACATGCTAGTAGGGAAATAATAAGAAGAGGCTAGTTGTTTCTGAAGAACAAAGAGAAATTCTGAAGGCTCCTTTTGCTGCATAAGATGTGAAGAAGGCTATATGGACAACTAGAGGGGATAAATCTCCAGAACCTGATGGTTTTGGTAGTCAATTCTTCAAGGATTTCTGGCCCATAGTGGGGTCTGATATCATTGCTGGAGTTTTAGAATTATTTGAGACTGAAGAAATGAACAAGGGGGTCAATGACACTGTTATCACTTTAATCCCCAAAGGAGCACATTCTGAAAGTATAGGAGATTTCAGACTCATATCTTGTTGAAACACTATCTATAAAGTAATTCCTAAAATGTTATGCTCAAAATTGAAGGTGGTTCTGCCTGACTTTATATCTGATAACTAGAGCGCTTTTGTAGCTGGTAAACCTATTGGACAAAACATTTTTGATCTGCCAAGATCTGGTGAGACTGTACCAGAGAAAGCACACTACTAGGAGTTGCTTAATGAAAATTGATCTGGGCAAGACATATGACTCAGTTGAAGGGATTTGTGCAAGAGATGCTATATGGATTGAATTTCCCAATAAAGTTCATCAAATGGATCATGGAGTATTAAACTACAATTCAGAATACAATAGCATTGAATGGTGAACTACATGGTGCTTTCATAGGGAAGAGAGGATTTAGGCAAGGGAACCCCATTTCCCCCCTGTTATTTGTTGTAACACCTTGTACCTTCGGGCTAAAGCTTGACGTATGATTTGAGTTAAAATATGGAGATATCATAGCACCGCTGGGAGGATATGTGCTGCATAAGGCAGTATACGAAGCATACCGGAATATGCATCGCATATCAAAAGCCAAATCCCCGTTCTAAATTTCACAGCTCACTATTTCAGTATGCGTTTGCAGGTGCATCCGCATAACGTGCAATGTGTCGTATATCGGTATATGCAGTGCATTTCGGAACAAAAATAACGTCGTGAAAGTGCTAGTGCAATGTTTTGGCCGCATCAGCAGCCATATAAGGTGATATGCACCGCAGACCGCGATGCATAACGACTTTTGGGTTTCCTTTAAAGACGTGTTTTCTGAAATTTTATTTCGTATATTAGTTTTCCCAAGCCCTAGCACAACTTTTCTCTCCTCTTCTTCTGTCACGACCCAAACCGATTAGCCTTGACGGGAGTCTGACCTCTAGCGACCAAACACTCCTAAACACTTATCTGAAACATGCTGAACATCAATAGCCCATAAATGGCACAAACTAATCTCATAAAAAGGACACATCCGAACTCTGTACAACCTGCATATATATATACAACATGTGGAAGAACAGTGCAAGCCGGCTAGACTTCTATATATACTGTACACAAAAGAATATAAGCTGACAAGGCTACATCGTCTGACTACTACATACAACTGTCTACAGACCTCTACTGGAATAAAGCTATAGAAAGGACGGGACAGGGCCCCATCGTACCCATCTATATACATCTCAAAAGAATTGCCTATCAAAATAGACTGCAACTCCGGATCGAATGGAGTGCACTGACCGCTGTTGGATAAGGGTCCTACTAAGCTGGACCACCTCCTTGTCTACCTATATCTGCGGGCATGAACGCATCCCCCCGAGCAACGGGGAGTCAGTACGGATAATGTACTGAATATGTAAGGAATAAGACAACATATATATATGTATAGAAATCAAGGATAAGATCTGACTCATAAGCTGAAATAACTATCTGCATGAATCTGTATGAACTAGTATTTGTCTGCATCTGACTGAATCCGTATGTCGGAACACATGGACATGCATATATATATATATATATATAGTAGGTACACACCTCATTGTTACATCACAGGCCACACCTTCACCCCCTGTCAAGCGTGCCTTTCTCATGTACATATCCCAACATCATAGGCCACTCATGGGCCACACCTTCACCCCTTGTCAAGTGTGCCTTTCACATGTTCAACGTAATATCACTTGTCACACCCCCACCCCCTGTCAAGTGTGCCTTTCACTGTACCCCTGAGAACTGAAAGTGAATGCATAGAACAAGTAGAACTGAATGACAGGATTCTTAAAACAATAAAATGACAGTTTTCCTCTCATGGGCCTTACTAGACTCATACTACTAGGACAAGAAATCACAAGGTCTGAATATGGGGAAATACCATAGTCGGGGTACGGGAACATCAAAACTGTATTTCTCTTAGTACTTATAAGAATAGAGTAATATGGAAACTCTCTTACTCGTTTATCGGTTGATCTCATAGGATCATGCCAAAAAAAGAAGAAGGAATAACCTTAACATACCTGGAGATATATTCAATCGTCCAACTCTTATTCCTTGAACTCGTAGTCTACAATTAAGATAACATAGAACTTAATTAGGCTATTCACCTTACTCACTAATCATCATAATTACAAAAGAGCTTAACAACTATGGACAACATATCCCTTGAAAGCGTAGAAAACCCTTAACTCCTAATTCCATCCAATCTCAACTACAATATCAAGGATAACGTTAATGGAAACACTCTCATAACCAGATATACCCAAACACATCCCTCAATCATCTCTTGATATAACCCCAAAAGCAGTATTTAACCTTTCATTGACTTATCACTTTCATAACTATCTTCTCTTCACATGAACCACCAAAACTCTTGGTAGCTAACTTAAATACAAGGGTAGAAATAATTTACATACCTTGAGGGGTCAAGAATCCCAAGAATCACTTTAACTTCAACTCCTTAATCTTCCCATTCTTGGAGAAACCCTAGAAACAACATTCTTCTTCATAAGCTTAGTTTCATGGGGGTCCGGGTCTTGTCAAATCTTCACTACTATGCCATAAATGTTGGGAGAGCAAAATATTAGGGTTTTATGATCTGGGAATGAGAGAAATAAGACATAAAGTCATGGACCACGTATTTATACTCAGAGAATTAAATGCTTCCGTGGTCTGGTTCGACGAGCGGGTCGACGTCCCGTCGTCGTGCTCGTCAACCTGCGCCTACAGAATGCAGGGATGCAGAACCTTGTCGCCGTGTCGACACCGCATAACGACGGCTCGTCGACAGATTCGACGTCCCGTCGATCTTGGCTGGTGTCTGCAGACTTTTCCAGTTCGGTTCAAATCGCGTCTATTCAATTCGTTCAACTTCTAATCCTGCAAATCACCAGGAATTCCTGCTGGTACCATTGCACACGGGGTAGGACACTTTCTATCTCAAAAACTCAGGCTCGGGTGTCGATTCCCAAGGCATACCCAACTAGAAAATCGTAAGTTCTACCACTACAAAGACGAGGGGTTTAACATTCTTATCCTCGCACATCAAGGTATGTATCTCCCATGTATTCCTACTTAATTTTAACACTTATCTATGGATTCTTAACAAGATGCTACGCTACAATAAATTGGGTTTCAAGAAAACCCTTATCAAAATTTCAAGTTCAAACTTTTGGGTTTCTTCTTCAAAAGTTCAGACCCTGTTCTCAAGTTTTTGAGTGATTAAGGTATGTAAGGCTAACTCTCTACGTGCGGGAATGTTATTGATCTTCCCCATGCCACGTTCTTTTACGATTACTACAAATTGCTTCAGAAATAGAGCTAAGCCTTAGTTTCTTGAAAAACGTTAGAACTACTATTCTTTAAACAATATAGTTTGGTAATTCGTTCATGATTTTCATCTCGAATATCGTGAACTTAGTACGTAATTAGTATAGTCTCGTGTTTGATATCCCGTGAGTCTCAGTCATGAAAACTCAGTGTCCTTATGAATAGTTGTTGCTTTAAACTCCATAATCAGTGTGTTAGTATAGTAGTGTTCAGTATTCCAGTATTATGAGTCACAACACGATTCTCAGTTACTTAATAAAAATTGCTGAATCTTGACCATATGTATCTTTGCACGAGGGCACAATCTCACGTATATATATATACTTGGTCGAAGACATAGACTGACGCACTAACTTGGCCAAGACAATTGATTTGTGCGCTTTTATTGGGCCAAGGCCCCACATATTATTAACTCAGTTAAAACAGGTAATTTTATAATCAGAACAGAGAGTACCTATTACTTTACTTCTCTTGTTCAATTCAACTATCAATTTGTTCAGTTTTAGTATATTATCTATTTATTGATTTGGGCTGCCCTTTCCCTAGCATCGCTCAGCTATTTATTCTTTCAGTTGGTTTTACATTCCAGTACAATTAAAATTTACTGAATTCCCTTTTGAACAGGGCCTGCATTTTGTGATGTAGGTACAGATTTATCGAAAGTCAGATCTCCTCGCTAGAATTCTCATATCAACTGCTTGGTGAGCCCTAGTTCCTTTGGGGCGTTATCATATTTTCAGTCTTTACAGTATTTCATTTAGTGAGGAATGCCGGGAGCATTTTCCCGGTAAACATATAATATTCTAGCTCTCTTTAGAGGCTTCATAGACTATATTTGCAGTCAGACAAAATTTAGCAGGCTTTTGTGTTAGCCACGTCGGCTACTTATCTATACTTTTAGACTTGTCTTGGTATTTTGGTATTTATGGTTATTCAGTCAGTATTTTAGTTAATCAGCGTGCTTGTGTATTTTATTTCGCATTCAATACATACCATATATTGATTCAGCCAGCCAGTTGGTTCGCTCGTCACAAATAATCAGGTACCGAGTGTCATGATACGCCCAGGCCATGGTTCGGAGTGTGACTGTTACACCTCGGAAAATTTTCCGTAAGCATACAATGAATAGACCAACGAAGAGTATGAGTGTACGATGTTCAACTAAGAAAGGAATGACTACCCATGAGTTTTGAAAATGCGAAGGTTGCAGATTTGCATTTCGGCCCAGTGGTCATAAAACAGAATACGGCCCGTAAAGTGATTTACAAACCGTAAAGTGCCATCGTCTTCCAACTATCAAAACTTCAACTTTTCTGCCAAATGACAAAATGGTTAAATACGACTCAGAATACGGACCGTAAAGTGAAATACGACCCGTAAACTGTGACCGTAAACCACCATGACCTATAGCAAACCTTTCTGTTTCTAATATGCTTAAATACGGTCATGAAGGACGGACCGTAAAGCAGAATACGGCCCGTAAACTGGGTTTACGGCCACCGTACACCCCAACTACTGTTCACAAAAATCAGATTTTTAAGTTAAGTATAAGGGACCCCAAGCTCATTTTATTTCATTTCTCATCTTCACAATTCAAGAACTCTCTAGAATACTCCAAAACACTTCATCTACAAGAATTCAAGAGAATCAAAGGAAAATCAAGATCAACAACACCAAATCCATGAAATCAAGAGTGTGAAACCTATCAAAGTTCATCTAGACCAAGAAATATCAAAGGAAGTGAAATAGGGTTTTTGGCATAAAAGAGTCTTGTTGTCCAAGGCTTGTTCCAACACTACCCAAGGTAAGTTTGATGGCTTTCTCATGATGATTGAAGTATTTATACGTTGAAACACTTGGATTATAGAAGAGTGTAGTAAATGGGTCCTAAAGTGTGAATAGTGCCATAGTTGAATGATAGTTGGATTGCATTATGAACGTTGATGAGTTGGGAGTAAAAATATGTTATAAATGACGTGTAGACCATGAAATAGGTGTGATGTATGAGAAAATGTGATTATGAGCTAAAACCCATAAATGTGGAGAAATTAGAGAAAAATGGTGGAATGTGGAAAATGTAGATAAATGACGATTGTTGAATACAATATTGTGAACGTTGTTGTGAGCATTTGGGAGTTAATATAGAATATGTGAAAAGTAATATAAACAAAGGAAGTGCCGCCCAATTTTCCCTAGAAATAGTAGCGCGTTCTTATAGTCGATTAACTAACGTGAATGCGAATTCTCTTTTGAAGGTAGAAACGCGATATCAAAGGAGAACAAGCGAACGATAGCTTAGTAAATGTCAAAGGTATGTGAGGCTAGTCCCTTATTTCTAATGGCATGAATCTCATATCATAATTTTCCTCCTCGTCCTGAGTCCCTATATTCCGGAAAGCTAAAAGCCTATATCCATGAATGGTAATGTAAGATGAGAGATATGATATGATGATCTTAAAATGGCATAATGTTATTTATTGCTCACACTCACCTTATATGTTAGTTCCTTCAAGGTGAGGCAGGATGTCGATAATTGCTCCATAATGAAATCGGGGGATCACGACCTTACGTCACCCCAATAAAGTAATGTTGTTCATAAGCCTTATGCATGTATTGTGATAAGTATGTTACGATAAGAATATTATGATGAGCATGTATGATAATAATTTAACACCGCGCCTAGTTGGTCGGGCAGTCACCGCTAAGGCGGGCAGCTATACGATACACCATGGCCAAATGGCATGGGCAGACACCACTAGTGGGCGGCATGAGATGATAGCCCGGACGCGGGAGGCCTGGACGCAGGCTAATGTTATGATTATCACACCGATCCGATATGGACGGGCAGCTTATACATTATGCATACATGATATGATGACGAGTATGAGTAAGACAGCATGACTTAATTCTTTTATACATGACAGTCAGATATAGATGTTCCATATTGATATTTCCTTTATGTCATTGTTCTATTTCATTGTTTATGCCTCTCATACTCAGTACAATATTCGTACTAACGTTCATTTTCTTTGGACGCTATAATCATGCCCACAGGTAGACAAGGAGGAGAGCTCGACCCAGACCAGCAGTAGCCGTCAGCTGATTGAAAGCACTCCTTTGTTCGGAGGTGCTTATGACGATTCTTTTGTGTATATTCATGTTTATGTATTTTTGGGCATGGCGGGGTCTTGTCCCGTCCTTATGCTTAGCACTCCAGTAGAGGCTCGTAGATGCGCAGTGTGGGTTAGATGGTCTCACGAGATGCTATTATATGCATATATTATTTTGATGGCCGAGAGGCAAATGTATTTAAAAAGTATTTATGTTTCCATATAAAATATAATTTTCCTACAATTTGAGTATAAAGTTGATAAAAGAGCATTAAATGAGTATGACGAGTAGTAGAACGAGCGGTGCTCGGTGGCTAGCCCCGGGTACCCGTCGCGGCCCCTAGCTGGGTCTTGACAAAAGTTGTATCGGAGCGATTTAGTCCTAGGAAGTGTCTACGAGCCGTGTCTAGGAGAGTCTTGTTTATGGTGTGTTGTACGCCACATCAATAAACAAGAGGCTACAGGGCATTTAGGAAAAATGACCATTTTTCTTCTCATGAGATCGTGCGATAGAGCCATGTTTAAGATTTTATCCTCCCTAATAGTGTGTTGTGATTTCAGAATGCCGCCAAAGGGAAAGGCTACAGCTGTCCAGAAGGGCAAGACTACGACAAAGAGGCGGGTAGAAAGAGAGCCTGCGATGAACATAGAAGAAGGCGAATCACACAATGAGGACTTGTCTAATACTTCATCTACCCCGCCTAATGTGGAAGAGCAAGGAGGAGCCCCAGCTCCAATTCCTCCACCGGTTGCTTCGGGTCAACAAATGATCGAGGCCATCCATTTATTGACGCAATTGGTCGCTGCCCAGGCACAACGACAAAATGCAAGTTCAAGTGATCGGGCAGCAAGTACCAAAGCCCGTGATTTTATGAGCTTAAATCCTCTGGAGTTTTTCGGGTCAAAGCCGGATGAAGACCCGCAAGGTTTCATAGATGAGGTGTTGAGGACATTGAAGATTGTCCATGCCTCCGAAACTGAATACGTGGAGTTGGCATCTTATAGACTCCGAGATGTGGCTGTTTTGTTTTACAACAATTGGGTATTATCTAGAGGAAAGAATGCTCCTCTTCCGATTTGGTAAGAATTTGTGGATGCTTTTATTCGTCACTATTTGCCACCCGAGGTCTGCCAAGCTAGAGCGGATAGATTTCTAAATCTGAGGCAAGGAAATATGAGTGCCCGGGAGTACAACATGCAATTTAATTCTTTGGCTAGATATGCCCCGGCTATTGTGGCCGATATGGGAAACCGGGTACATAGATTTGTAAGTGGCCTAGGGCCACATTTATTCAGAGATTGTTTAACGGCTTCCTAGCAAGAGGGGATGGATATTTCCCGAATACAGGCCCATGCTTAGAATTTAGAGGGGCGACAAAAACCACCAAGAAGTGACTGCGATAGTGAAAGAAGGCAAGGCAAGAGGGCTAGATCTATGGGAGCAGGCAGTGGTTATAGATGGGGATCAAGGCAGACATATTCTAGTTACTCAGGCCAGTCGGTGACCAGTGCACCTCCCCGAGTTGCAGGTAGGAGATTTGATCGCTCCTTCCGCTCAGGACAGGGTCAGAGCTCGAGGGCCCCAGACTCCCAAATCAGGGAAGATTATAGCCAGAGGAGACCCCCAGTACCGCGATGCAGCCAGTGCGGTAGATTGCATTCAGGACAGTGTCGCCAGGGTTCGGACGCTTGTTATACTTGCGGCCAAGTTTGGCACAAGATGAGAGATTGCCCGTCGATGAGTGGCAGAGTTGGAGTTCAGCCTACAGGCTTAGCAGCTGGTTCTTCCTCAGCACGCCCGGCAGGACAGATTCCCCAGATGTCAGCTGGCCGAGGTAGAGGTAGAGGTAGAGGGGCAACATCTACTTCAGGCGCCACTCAGCCCTGTGTATATGCTTTAGCCGGACGACAGGATCTGGAGTCCTCCCCAGATGTGTGTTAAATCCCGCATTTTTGTGCAATCGGAAAATTCAAGACAATCGCGGGAAGACGAGAAGCAAGGCTTTATTTTTGTTTTGGTTGGCATATGTGTTGCTTATGAAGAATTTAGAAGCGGAATTATTAAAAGAGTCTAGGGGTAAAATCGGAATTTTGGAGAATAGTTTTATGAATTACAACTTGTCGTGAAAGAAAAAAAATGATAATTGGGCTTGGAATTTTTAAGGATATAAAGAGGGCCCAACCGGCCATGGGCATGGGCCAAGCCCATGTGGGATTTAATTTATGAAATATCAAAGATGACCAAGTCATCTTTCTTACTCCATTCTAAAAAACTCAAGAAAACAAAGAAGAGTGGAGAAACAAAAGGGACCATTCGACCCTTGAAGGAAAAAAAACCAAAAAAAAAAGAAGAGAAGAGTCTCAACTTGTTCTTCCTAGCCAAACAATTCATTAAAAGGTTCTTAGCAAGTTGAAGGGGTTGTTGGAACAAGAAAAACTCATAATCATACAAGTTGCCAATTTTAGTCAAGTGAAGAAGTGGAGAAAAAAAAAGGTAAGAACTTATACTCTTTTATATGTTATGGATGTTTATGCATGTTGTAGTATACAAACGTGAGTGAAATTCATGAATAATAAGAATGTAGTTGTGTGGCCGTGTATTCCTATGTGTGGGTGGAAATTCATGTTTTAATTATTTTATCTAGTGGATAGTTGTGGTTGTAATGAATGCTACGTTAATAATGGAAGTTGGATGATTTTAGTGAAGTTGTAGCCATGTGTGCGTGATGTTGGCCGTGAGTTGTATATCACATATATAGCCGTGTATATTTGGTGAATCACGAAGGAATGGTGAGCAAAATTTATTTAGTATGTTGGTTGTTGTGTTGTGGATATTATATTGCAAATAAAAGCCTAATGAGCTTAGTGAAGTATTAGTAGTTGGAGGATTGTCTTGGAAGATTATGTAAATTGAATATTATGTTCTTACATGTATGGAAGATAATGGTATTAGTATGGTGTTGTTGGAATATATATTATAAGGTTGTTATTGTTTTTATTGGAGTTGGAAGATTTTGAAGGAAGTAATAAATTGATTAAGTTGTTATAATGTATCTTGGATTGAATATGGAAATTGTTAGTATGGTTGTTGACATTATGTTAATAGTTTGGCCGGGTTGAATTCCCGGATTGTTGTTGATTAAAAATTGGCTGAGTTGAACTTTGGGGATGGTGTATTTACAGGGGAAGTGCTGCCGAAATTTCAGTAGCCAGGTGTCATTTTAAGAATCCAATTCTAAATGTTCTAATTAAGGTTTGGTAAATGTGACCAATTTGTAGATTGTGGCGGATTTGCAACTTGAATTTGGAGTAGCATAAGGAGCGGAAAGAGGTAAGTAAGGCTTTACTCTTCCTTTTTGGCATGTCTTAAACATACTAGGTTGGATATGAACCTCGGGGACAACCCTATTCTCTGGAATCCGCACCTAAAGTTTCCTTTTTTTCATTCAGAAGAATTGAATTAAAAATTGTGTGAAATGTTGGAAAAACTTCCTAAACCTCTAGAACTTGCATAAATAGGACCCGACTACCTTAAACCTCCACAAGTAACGCCATGACATGTAACATATGCAAATTGTGTACGCTACCACATTCGGCCCGAGGTGGGCCCATTGTTCCCGGATTTTCCTTATTGTTCCGCTTGACTTATTTTGAAGCAGAATCCAAAGGAAACTTTTGATCCTTATCCCGATTATCAAACGATAAGTACTGTACCATTCTAATGAAAATATGTCTATGATGACCATGATAACGATGATGCTAAGGAAGAGAATACGCCTATGATAAGTATGACAAGAATGATTCCATGACTAAGAGTCTTAAGCTAAGGATTCAATATGAGTATGAAAGTGTCCAACTAGTTCTTGATCTTTAATTCTATTCCTTGGTCATGACACTATTTTCTAAAGATTTCAAAACATGAATTGATGTCTATGATGCTCCTGGTTTCATATTATGTTATTTTCTAGTGCTATTCTCCGTTGATAGTCTCGCCTTAAAATACTCGTTCCTTCAAGGTGAGACAAAGCGATCCCGGTTATTCCGTAATGTAATCGGAGGTCACCGACCTTACGTCACTCCGATGGATACATGATTTTCTTTGGGCTCTCCTGCATGCTTATATGACATATGTATATGAGATATGAATATGTACATGGGGTGGGGGGAAGGGATACATGGGGATGGGAAGGGAAACATGTTTCATTGCCACCTGGTCAGCTGGCATATCATCCCGGACGCGGGATGCCCGGACGCGGGATGCCCGGACGCGGGATATATGGGCGAGCCGACATTGTTCGGTGCTATGCTATGACCTGTTATGATATGACATGATATGACATGACATGATATGATATGACACGATATGATATGACATGATCTCATATGATATGATACGATATGATATGATATGATAAGGCATGACATGATATAAGTTCTATTTTCTATGTCTATGAAAAAGAATTGTTCTTTTTAAAGGGAAAGACAAGCATGCATGGTATCCGGCCTGAAAAGGGTATTCCTATGTACAGGTTACTTTTTTGTATCACTATATGTCCTATGATCCCATGATATTGTTAATCATACCTTATGTTTCTGTTTGTATTATCTTCCATGCCTTACATACTCGGTACACTATTCGTACTGACGTCCCTTCTTGTGGACGCTGCGTTCCATGCCGCGCATGTCAGCAGGTAGACAGACTTGACTCCTAGGAGCTTCATCAGCAGTATTGTAGCAGCGCTCCAGTTGTTCCGGAGCCTCAGTTTCTTGGTACTATTTTGTGTATATATGTTCGGGCACGGCAGTACTCGGCCCTTCCTATGTATATGTGTACTATGTTTAGAGGCTCGTAGACGGATATGTACAGTTAGGTGTTTTATACTTTTGATGGTCCTCGTCGCTGTATAATGTGCTAGCAATGTTTTCTAGCCTATGTTTATAATTATGATACTAGTGTTAATGTTAAGCACAAAAAACCGATATGGTATAGTTCATACGGCCCACTTAGTAATAGAGGTAAAATGATAGATAAGAGGTGCTCGGTACAAGTATCGGGTACTCGTCGCGGCCCCTAGTTGGGTCGTGACAGAAGTGGTATCAGAGCAGGCGGTCCTAGGGGTTTGTCTACGAGCCGTGTCCAGTAGAGTCCTGTTTATAGGTGTGTAGCGCGCCACACTTATAGGCAGGAGGCTGCAGGGCATTTAGGAAATATGACCTTCTTTGTACTCTAGATCGTGCGATAGAACTATGCTACCAGGTTTCCATATTATTTTCCTAATCCTATGTTATGGTTTCAGTAATGCCGATGAAGAAGAAGACTACGGCGGCCCAGAAGGGCGGAAGGGTGGCCGGGGACAGAGTTGAACGGGAGATAGAAGAAGACGAGTCTTATAATGAAGCTCCCCCTCGGACTTCTCCTGCTTCCCCGGTATCGGCAGAGCAGGAAAGAGTTCCAGCCCCAACCCCAGCACTTCCAGTTCCACCGCCAGCAGCTCCGGGCCAGCAGGTGACAGAGGCCATCCAGTTATTGACCCAGCTAGTTGCCGCACAGGTTCAGCGGCAAGATGTAGACCCGGGAGACAGGGCGGTGAGTGCAAGGGCCCGCGACTTTATCACTCTGAGACCTCCGGAGTTTTATGGATCAAAACCAAAGAAAGACCCGCAGAGTTTCATAGACGAGATGCTGAGGACTCTGAGGATCATACATGCTTCGGATACGGAGTCCGTAGAGTTGGCTTCATACAGACTGCGGGATGTGGCAGTTCTGTGGTATAATAACTGGGTATCTTCGAGGGGAGCGAATGCACCCCCTCCGGTTTGGCAAGAATTTACTGAGGCATTTCTGCGACACTTCCTACCACTGGAAGTTCGACGGGCTCGAGCCGACATGTTCTTGAACTTTAGACAGGGAAATATGAGCGTTCGAGAATACAGTCTTCATTTTAACTCGTTAGCCAGGTATGCCCCAGTCATGATAGCTGATATGGGAGATCACGTGCACCGGTTTGTGAGTGGGCTAGGGCCACATTTAGTCAAGGAGTGCTTGACGGCTTCACTCCAGGATGGGATGACTATTACTCGTATCCAGGACCACGCCCAAAACCTGGAGGAGCAGTATCAGTTACAGAGAGGGGAGCGTTATCCAGATAGGGGTTCCAGAAAAAGGGGCAGATCTTCCGGGGCTAGAAGCGAGTACAGAAGGGGGCAGGCACAGGAGCAACCTAGGTATTCAGGCCAATCAGTGGCCAGTGCGCCACCTCGATTTGCGGATAGGGGATTTGATCGTTCTACTTATTCGGGACCAGATCAGGGTACTAGAGCTTCGGGGTCCCAGTATAGAGCTGATTCCAGCAGGACGGGGCAACTCCCACTACGGTGTACTCGGTGTGGCAGGCCGCACTCTGGACAGTGTTACCGGGATACAGGTGCATGTTATGCCTGCGGACGGACTGACCATTTGATGCGAGATTGTCCGCTAAGGAATGAGGGAAGTAGAGCTCAGCCCGCCGGGTCAGCAGTGGGTTCGACACCGTCCGTGCGCCCTCCGGGACAGGCCTCCCAGGCTCCAGCAGGCCGTGGTCGAGGCAGAGGAGGGGCCCCCAGTTCAGCCGGCCCTCTGCACCGTATATACGCATTGGCAGGACGGCAGGATCCTGATCCTTCCGCAGATGCGGCCACAGGTACACTTTCGGCATTTTCTATGATATGTGGGTGTTAAATTGAACTGGATTTTGCTTTATCATGCACCGTTCCTTGTATTACTGAACGTATTAGGAATTCGGGAAATTTAGGACAAAAGTAGCCATATACATAGGTAAAAAGACGAATACTAGGGATTGCGGAGGTTAGAATTGTAACTGAAAGAAAAGACGTGTTACGCGGGCGTTTTGAAAACTGCTAAGACCCCAACTTGTCCCATATTATGTGATATAGATAGTGTGGGGGAGGGGAGGCGAAAATACTAACACTAAGAAACTGAAATGCATTAAAGTTTCAAGATTAAGCATGCTAAGGCGGGAGGATGGGTGACCCCCTGGGAAACAGGCTGAAAATTTCATAAATGTGGGAACAAGAGACGAATGTGAAATTAGGTGGCCTAAAGTAAATTGGAGTGTATGAAGTGGTTAGAAACCCTATAGAATTCATGTAAGTTGAGATGGACTAGACTAGCAGAAGGGGAGAAAGCATGACAGAGCTTTGGGATTAAAGAAAGTTGATTAGTGTTTGGAAGTGGTTGTAAGTAAAATAGTGGTGGAAAGGTATACATGTACATGACATCTTATCTGTGACTGTAGAAACCTAACAAACAGTGTCGCGATACATGGAATATGCCAGTTGAATGAAATTCAAAAGACGTGATGAAGGATATAAGTACGGAAGTCACAAGGTAAGACCGATGCCGAACCCATGCTAGTTAAGGCTAGGAAGCCCTAATGCGGTGATATACGGGAACATATCTAGCGTGGGAATAGACGCGGAAGGCTCCACGGAAAAGGGAATCACAATTGTAAAGGATCGCGGAAGGCGACGATTATTAAAAGGGCATAGGCGTGTGTAGACCCTCTTAATAAAGGGGGGAGAACATGTTAGACCTAAAATGGACTATGACGATTCAAGATCCAATAAAGGGGACTTATTAACGCAGGGCCAGCGTTCAGAGCTAACTCAATTGACCTACGACATAAAGGCAACCTAAGCTCCAAAAATGGATATGTTAAGCGAAGTGGGAGATGACCGCAAGGGAGACCTCCCCGAAATATTATAATACACTATGAGGCCAGTTTAACATTCGAGGACGAATGTTCTAAAGGGGGGGGAGGATGTTATATCCCGCATTTTTGTGCAATCGGAAAATTCAAGACAATCGCGGGAAGACGAGAAGCAAGGCTTTATTTTTGTTTTGGTTGGCATATGTGTTGCTTATGAAGAATTTAGAAGCGGAATTATTAAAAGAGTCTAGGGGTAAAATCGGAATTTTGGAGAATAGTTTTATGAATTACAACTTGTCGTGAAAGAAACAAAATGATAATTGGGCTTGGAATTTTTAAGCAAATAAAGAGGGCCCAACCGGCCATGGGCATGGGCCAAGCCCATGTGGGATTTAATTTATGAAATATAAAAGATGACCAAGTCATCTTTCTTACTCCATTCTAGAAAACTCAAGAAAACAAAGAAGAGTGGAGAAACAAAAGGGACCATTCGACCCTTGAAGGAAAAAAAAAACCAAAAAATAAAATAAAAATAGAGGAGTCTCAACTTGTTCTTCCTAGCCAAACAATTCATTAAAAGGTTCTTAGCAAGTTGAAGGGGTTGTTGGAACAAGAAAAACTCATAATCATACAAGTTGCCAATTTTAGTCAAGTGAAGAAGTGGAGAAAAAAAAAAAAGGTAAGAACTTATACTCTTTTATATGTTATGGATGTTTATGCATGTTGTAGTATACAAACGTGAGTGAAATTCATGAATAATAAGAATGTAGTTGTGTGGCCGTGTATTCCTATGTGTGGGTGGAAATTCATGTTTTAATTATTTTATCTAGTGGATAGTTTTGGTTGAATGAATGCTACGTTAATAATGGAAGTTGGATGATTTTAGTGAAGTTGTAGCCATGTGTGCATGATGTTGGCCGTGAGTTGTATATCACATATATAGCCGTGTATATTTGGTGAATCACGAAGGAATGGTGAGCAAATTTTATTTAGTATGTTGGTTGTTGTGTTGTGGATATTATATTGCAAATAAAAGCCTAATGAGCTTAGTGAAGTATCCGTAGTTGGAGGCTTGTCTTGGAAGATTATGTAAATTGAATATTATGTTCTTACATGTATGGAAGATAATGGTATTAGTATGGTGTTGTTGGAATATATATTATAAGGTTGTTATTGTTTTTATTGGAGTTGGAAGGTTTTGAAGGAAGTAATAAATTGATTAAGTTGTTATAATGTATCTTGGATTGAATATGGAAATTGTTAGTATGGAAATTCCCGGATTGTTGTTGATTAAAAATTGGCTGAGTTGAACTTTGGGGATGGTGTATTTACAGGGGAAGTGCTGCCGAAATTTCGGTAGCCAGGTGTCACTTTAAGAATCCAATTCTAAATGTTCTAATTAAGGTTTGGTAAATGTGACCAATTTGTAGATTGTGGCGGATTTGCAACTTGAATTTGGAGTAGCATAAGGAGCGGAAAGAGGTATGTAAGGCTTTACTCTTCCTTCTTTGGCATGTCTTAAACATACTAGGTTGGATATGAACCTCGAGGACAACCCTATTCTCTGGAATCCGCACCTAAAGTTTCCTTTTTTTCATTCAGA
The DNA here is from genome assembly GCF_019175385.1 of Lycium barbarum. Classification (NCBI taxonomy): domain Eukaryota; kingdom Viridiplantae; phylum Streptophyta; class Magnoliopsida; order Solanales; family Solanaceae; genus Lycium; species Lycium barbarum. Next base: position 29,778,991 of record NC_083344.1, on the reverse strand, counting down.
AGAATTGAATTAAAAATTGTGTGAAATGTTGGAAAAACTTCCTAAACCTCTAGAACTTGCATAAATAGGACCCGACTACCTTAAACCCCCACAAGTAACGCCATGACATGTAACATATGCAAATTGTGTACGCTACCACATTCGGCCCGAGGTGGGCCCATTGTTCCCGGATTTCCCTTATTGTTCCGCTTGACTTATTTTGAAGCAGAATCCAAAGGAAACTTTTGATCCTTATCCCGATTATCAAACGATAAGTACTGTACCATTCTAATGGAAATATGTCTATGATGACCATGATAACGATGATGCTAAGGAAGAGAACACGTCTATGATAAGTATGACAAGAATGATTCCATGACTAAGAGTCTTAAGCTAAGGATTCAATATGAGTATGAAAGTGTCCAACTAGTTCTTGATCTTTAATTCTATTCCTTGGTCATGACACTATTTTCTAAAGATTTCAAAACATGAATTGATGTCTATGATGCTCCTGGTTTCATATTATGTTATTTTCTAGTGCTATTCTCCGTTGATAGTCTCGCCTTAAAATACTCGTTCCTTCAAGGTGAGACAAAGCGATCCCGGTTATTCCGTAATGTAATCGGAGGTCACCGACCTTATGTCACTCCGTTGGATACATGATTTTCTTTGGGCTCTCCTGCATGCTTATATGACATATGTATATGAGATATGAATATGTACATGGGGTGGGGGGAAGGGATACATGGGGATGGGAAGGGAAACATGTTTCATTGCCACCTGGTCAGCTGGCTTATCATCTCGGACGCGGGATGCCCGGACGCGGGATATATGGGCGAGCCGACATTGTTCGGTGCTATGCTATGACCTGTTATGATATGACATGATATGACATGACATGATATGATATGACACGATATGATATGACATGATCTCATATGATATGATACGATATGATATGATATGATAAGGCATGACATGATATAAGTTCTATTTTCTATGTCTATGAAAAAGAATTGTTCTTTTTAAAGGGAAAGACAAGCATGCATGGTATCCGGCCTGAAAAGGGTATTCCTATGTACAGGTTACTTTTTTGTATCACTATATGTCCTATGATCCCATGATATTGTTAATCATACCTTATGTTTCTGTTTGTATTATCTTCCATGCCTTACATACTCGGAACACTATTCGTACTGACGTCCCTTCTTGTGGACGCTGCGTTCCATGCCGCGCATGTCAGCAGGTAGACAGACTTGACTCCTAGGAGCTTCATCAGCAGTATTGTAGCAGCGCTCCAGTTGTTCCGGAGCCTCAGTTTCTTGGTACTATTTTGTGTATATATGTTCGGGCACGGCAGTACTCGGCCCTTCCTATGTATATGTGTACTATGTTTAGAGGCTCGTAGATGGATATGTACAGTTAGGTGTTTTGTACTTTTGATGGTCCTCGTCGCTGTATAATGTGGTAGCAAAGTTTGCTAGCCTATGTTTATAATTATGCTACTAGTGTTAATGTTAAGCACAAAAAAAAGATATGGTATAGTTCATACGGCCCACTCAGTAATAGAGGTAAAATGATAGATAAGGGGTGCTCGGTACAAGTATCGGGTACTCGTCGCGGCCCCTAGTTGGGTCGTGACAATGTGGTTACAGGTACATTGTCTATATTCTCCCGTGATGTATACGCACTAATAGATCCGGGTTCTACTTTTTCTTATATTATTCCATATGTTGCTGGTTGTATTGGGGTGAAACTTGAGCCAATTAAACCTTTTGAGGTACTCACTCCGGTTGGTGATCCCGTGATAGCAAGGCAAGTGTACAAAAATCATGTAATTGTGATATGTGATCGACAGACCAAAGCGCATTTGATTGAGCTGAAAATGATAGATTTCGATTCCAATTCCCGAGAGAGCCCGTGCTTAAATGGAAGGGTAATGCAGCATCCCCAAAGGGTAGGTTTATTTCCTACCTTAAGGCGAGGAAGATGATAGCGAAAGGCTATATTTATCATCTAGTTCTGGTGTATGACACAGAAGCAAAGTCGCCAGCATTTCAATCTGTTCCGGTGGTGAATGAATTTCCGGATGTATTTCCAGATGAACTCCCAGGTCTTCCCCCAGAAAGAGAAATTGATTTCGCCATTAATGTATTGTCGGACACTAAGCCTATTTCTATTCCTCCTTATCGAATGGCTCCGGCAGAATTGAAAGAACTAATGGTACAGTTGAAAGATTTGCTCGAAAAGGGGTTTATTAGACCCAGTTCATCGCCGTGGGGAGCACCAGTCTTGTTTGTAAGAAAGAAAGACGGATCTCTACGAATGTGTATCGACTACAGGCAATTGAATAAAGTGACGATAAAGAACAAGTATCCTCTTCCGAGGATTGATGAATTATTTGATCAGCTACAGGGTGCCAAATGGTTTTCAAAAATAGATTTGAGATCGGGTTACCATCAGGTGAGAGTTAGAGAAGCTAATATTCCCAAGACGGCCTTCAGAACAAGATATGGCCACTATGAATTACGAGTGATGTCGTTTGGGCTGACTAATGCTCCGGCCGTGTTTATGAATTTGATGAACAACGTATTCAGGCCTCTCTTGGATCTATTTGTGATAGTGTTTATTGATGATATTCTGGTGTATTCTCGCACGGAATCGGAACATGCAGATCATTTGTGAATTGTTCTCTACATTCTTCGAGCCCGAGAATTGTATGAAAAATTTTCAAAGTGCGAGTTGTGGCTAAATTCTGTGACATTTCTGGGCCATGTCATTTCAAATGATGGTATTCGAGTCGACACTCAGAAAATTAAAGCTGTGAGGACTTGGCCAAGACCTACGACGCCTACAGAAGTTCGTAGTTTTCTGGGTTTTGGCAGGATACTATAGAAGATTCTTAGAGGGCTTTTCATCTATTTCAGCCTCATTGACGAAGCTAACCCAGAAGTCAGCCAAATTTCAGTGGAATGATACTTGTGAGCGCAGCTTCCAAGAGTTGAAAGGCAGATTGACCTCAGCTCCGGTCTTAACACTTCCCGAAGGGTCAGATGGATACGTGGTATATTGTGATCTTTCCGGTGTCGGATTAGGATGTGTATTGATGCAGCACGGTAGAGTTATTGCATATGCTTCGAGACAACTGCGGAAATATGAAAAGAATTATCCGACTCATGATCTCGAATTGGCTGCGGTTATTCATGCCTTCAAAATATGCAGGCATTATTTGTATGGTGTGCCTGTTGATATCTATACAGATCAAAAAATCCTTCAGTACATTTTCAAGCAGAAGGAGTTGAACCTGCGGCAGAGGTAGTGGTTAGAATTATTGAAGGATTATGATGTGGAAATTTTGTATCACCCCGGAAAAGCGAATGTAGTAGCCGATGCGCTTAGCCGCCGATCAATGGGCAGTCTATGTGAAGTCCCTCCGGAAAAGAAAGAGATGGTTCATGAGCTCCGCCAACTAGCTAGTCTTGGGGTACGTTTAATAGATTCGGGTAATGTGGGGATTAGTATCAGCAGTCCCACAACTTCGTCCTTGGACATAGAAGTGAAGGAGCGACAATATGAAGACTCCCAATTGTGCCATTACAGAGACCTATCTCATGAAAAGGAGAAGGCTCCATTTGAAGTTTCTATTGACGGAATTCTTAGGTACCGAGGCAGATTATGTGTGCCGAATGTAGCAGAATTGCGCTGACGAATTCTAGAGGATGCACATTATTCTCGGTATTCCATTCTTCCAGGTACGACCAAAATGTATCATAATCTCAAGTTAATATATTGGGGATGGCATGAAGAGAGACATAGCAGAATTTGTAGCACAGTACCCAAATTGACAACAAGTAAAAGTTGAACATCAGAAGCCAGGAGGCTTATTGCAAGCAATGGAAATCCCTACTTGGAAATGGGAAGTGATCAACATGGATTTTATTGTAGGATTACCCCGTTCTCGAGGCAAGTATGATTCTATATGGGTGATCGTGGATAGACTGACGAAAGCAGCCCATTTTCTCCCGATTAAGACTACATACTCAGCCGAAGATTATGCAAGGTTGTATCTAAAAGAAATTATGCGCCTTCATGGTATTCCACTATCTATTATCACAGACAGAGGAGTACAGTTTACAGCTAAGTTCTGGAAGTCCTTCCAAGAAGGTCTAGGCACTCAAGTGAAGCTTAGCACGACATTTCATCCGCAGACCGATGGACAAGCCGAGCGCACTATTCAAACCTTGGAAGATATGCTACGAGCATGTGTGCTGGATTTCGGTGGAAGTTGGGACGATCATTTGTCACTAATCGAATTTTCGTATAATAACAACTATCATTCCAGTATTCAAATGGCTCCATATGAAGCTTTATATGGAAGGAAATGTAGATCCCCAATTGGATGGTTCGAAATAGTAGAAGCACAACTAGTAGGCCCCGAATTGATTCAACAAGCGGTGGAAAAAGTTAAGGTGATCCGAGATCGGTTGCTGACAGCCCAAAGTCGCCAAAAATCTTATGCAGACAATCGCCGACGAGACTTGGAATTCCAGGTTAATGATTGCGTGTTTTTGAAAGTATCACCAATGAAATGGGTGATGAGATTTGGCAAGAGAGGAAAGTTAAGTCCTAGATATATCGGACCCTATAGAATTATCCGTAAGGTGGGTTATGTAGCCTATGAACTGGATTTGCCTTCGGAGCTTGAATCAGTCCATCCAGTCTTCCACGTTTTGATGCTCCGCAAGTGAATTGGAGAACCCACAAAGATTGTCTCGATAGATGATGTGCAAGTGACCGAAAAGCTAACCTATGAAAAGGTGCCTATCGCTATTTTAGACAGGCAAGTATGAAGACTCCGAAATAAAGAGGTAGCTTCAGTCAAAGTCGTATGGCGAAATAAAAATCGGGAAGAAATGACTTGGGAAGCAGAAGAGAGTATGAAGTCTAAGTATCCTCATTAATTTCGACCCCAGAGGAGATTCAAGATGAAACGCCAACGATATGAGGTACGTATGCTTATTTTTCATGCTTTTGGTCGTGTGTGGCCATAGATATGTCGATGTAGTGATGTATCCCTGTGAGGCGATGATATTATGGGTTGTTGTGATAGGTTGGTAGTGCCAAATTATAGGGGAAACTCTGGCAAAATTTTCGTAGAATCCTGAGTGTTTTAACATTTGAGGACGAATGTTCCAAAAGGGGGGAAAAATGTTACACCTCGGAAAATTTTCCGTGAGCATACAATGAATAGACAAACGAAGAGTACGAGTGTACGATGTTCTACTAAGAAGGGAATGACTACCCATGATTTTTGAAAACACGAAAGTTGAAGATTTGCATTTCGGCCCAGTGGTCGTAAAACAGAATATGACCCGTAAAGTGATTTACGGACTGTAAAGTGCCATGGTCTTCCAACTATCAAAACTTCAACTTTTCTGCCAAATGACGAAATGGTTAAATACGACTCAGAATATGGACCGTAAAGTGAAATACGGCCCGTAAACTGTGACTGTAAACCACCATGACCTACAACAAACCTTTTTGTTTCTACTATGCTTAAATACGGTCCTGAAGGACGGACCGTAAACCATAATACGGCCCGTAAACTGGGTTTACGGCCACCGTACACCCCGACTACTGTTCACAAAAATCAGATTTTTAAGTTAAGTATAAGGGACCCCAAGCTCATTTTATTTCATTTCTCATCTTCACAATTCAAGAACTCTCTAGAATACTCCAAAACACTTCATCCACAAGAATTCAAGAGAATCAAAGGAAAATCAAGATCAACAACACCAAATCCATGAAATCAAGAGTGTGAAACCTGTCAAAGTTCATCTATACCAAGAAATATCAAAGGAAGTGAAATAGGGTTTTTGGCATAAAAGAGTCTTGTTGCTCAAGGCTTGTTCCAACACTACCCAAGGTAAGTTTGATGACTTTCTCATGATAATTGAAGTATTTATACATTGAAACACTTGGATTATAGAAGAGTGTAGTAAATGGGTCCTAAAGTGTGAATAGTGCCATAGTTGAATGATAGTTGGATTGCATTATGAACGTTGATGAGTTGGGAGTAAAAATATGTTATAAATGACGTGTAGACCATGAAATAGGTGTGATGTATGAGAAAATGTGATGATGAGCTAAAACCCATCAATGTGGAGAAATTAGAGAAAAATGGTGGAATGTGGAAAATGTAGATAAATGACGATTGTTGAATACAATATTGTGAACGTTGTTGTGAGCGTTTGGGAGTTAATATAGAATATGGGAAAAGTAGTATAAACAAAGGAAGTGCCGCCTAATTTTCCCTAGAAATAGTAGCGCGTTCTTATCGTCGATTAACTAACGTGAATGCGAATTCTCTTTTGAAGGTAGAAACGCGATATCGAAGGTGTCACGACCCAACTAGGGCCGCAACGGGTACCCGATACTACTATACCGAGCACCTCTTATCTCGCATCTTACTCTTACTACTGAGTGGGCCGTATGAACGATACCGTCATTGCTTTACTCAACACCATCATTAATAGCATACTCGTAAACAAGTGGCAATAAACTGTACTAACATATTATACGGCGACAAGGCCAAACAAGGTTGTGAAACATCTGACTGTACATATCTGTCTACGAGCCTCTAAACAAGATACATATATTCACAAGTGGGCCGGGTTCTGCAGTGCACAAATATATACACAAAAGTAGTACCAATAAACTGAGGCTCCGGAACAACTGGAGCGCCCTCAATGTACCGCTGGTGGAGCTCCTAGGAATCGAACCAGTCTACCTGCTTACCTGCGTGGCATGAAACGCAGCATCCACAAGAAGGGACGTCAGTACGAGCATTGTACTGAGTATATAAGGCATGAAAAGTAGCATAACGAGGAACATAAAGTATGAATAATAATATAATGGGATCATAGGGCATATGGTGAGATAGGAGAGCAACCTGTACATATGAGTGCCTCTTAGGCAGTTGCCATGCATGCTTAGCATTTTTCAAAAAAAGAAATATTTCTTGTTCACATACACAGAAAATAGAACATATCATAGCGCCGAACAACGTCGGCTCCCCCACATATGTCCCGCGTCCGGGATGATAAGTTACGCCAACTGACCAGGTGGCAATGCGTCTATAGCGCAACATATGTCCTTTTTTTCCCCATATTCCCCATATATCATATACATATATCTTATAAGCAGCATGCATGAGAGCCCAAAGAAAGTCATGTATCTATCGGAGTGACGTAAGGTCGGTAACCTCCGATTATATTATGGAATAATCATCCCGACTTTGTCTCACCTTGAAGGAACAATTATTATAAGATGAGACTATCAACGAAGGATAACATTAAGAGAACGTAGAATAAGATCACAAATCTCGTAAGGCGCCAAATCATATACATATGCACATAGAACAAATTTTCAAGAGTCGATGGGTACGTACATAGATCGACACCTGAAGGCTCAGAAACAAGTTTCGGGTCAATCCGATTTAGTATGAGAAAGTTATGAGCGTTTGAAGTACAGAACCTTCTACGAACGTTTCGGAAGCCTTTTTTTTGAAAATCAAGGCAACAATCATGTTAGGCACTTTTCGGATATCGTTATGGATCAAATCAAATATATCTTTTGGAACCATATGTACATAACAAAATATATATCAAAGACTCAATGGAATGATCGATCGTGCTAGCATTTGAAGATCAAAACTTTAGTCATATCAATTTTCTTTCGAATGTCATTTGGAGACATATCAAACAAACTTCAGACATCATAGATACGCATCAAAACCATATGATACAACTTATGGAAGTCAAGAATATTAGCCATCCTAGTGGCTCTAAGAATAGGAATTTCCTTGAAATCTTACATACACGTCATTTGCTCGTTTCATAAAGATCATGCCAAAGAAAGAAAAGGGTAAGGCTTACATACCTGCTCCACGTCCTATTAGCTACGCTTATTTATACAAGCTTTCTAGTCTACATTCAAAAGAGTTCACACAATTATTAGATTCGTCGTCATACACTTGCCTCAGTTTCTCAAATAAATTCACATATGATCTGCCGAAATTTCGGCAGCATTTCCCCTGTAAATACACCATCCCCGAGAATTTAACTCGGCCAATTTTATCAACAACAATCCTAGAATTCAACTCGGACAAATTATCAACACAATACCAACAATCATACTAACAACTTCAACAATCAATCCAAATATATTCTAACATTAGCAACCTTTGTCACACAATTCAACGGCATTTCATTTATATTCAATTCAATCACATATAGTCCAACTAACACCAATGATCCCACATTCAAGTATTAATCCGAAATCTTTCTAACATGATTCAAGAATACTTCAAACAATTCACATAACATTCAAAACAACCCAATCAACATGCTACTTCACCCGAGACCTTCCAAATTCAACAAGAACAATAACAAAAAATTTCCTTATTTCAAGTTCATAAACCATACCAACAATTTACACACTAACAACATCATTTTCCATGAATATAAGAAATGATTTTTAACATCACATTAGCTTCCAAACGACCCTCCAACACTTACAACTTTAACTAGAATCATTAAACTTTCATTCCCCTCATAGATTCCAATACAACAACAACCAAAATACTAAGTAAAATTGATTCATTCTCTTCCACACCACACCATATCTACACGGGCACACACTACATATACACGGCCACATATAACATCCCTATTTTCATGAATTTCATCCACTTTTACATACTACAATATACATAATCATCCCTAACATATAAGAAAGGATTAAACCTTACCTGTTTCCCTTAACTTCTCACTTGGCTAAGATTTGTAACTTGCAAGAATATGTGTTTTACTTGCTCCAATGACCACTTCACTTTGCTAAGGACCCTTCAATTGGTTGTTTAGCTAGAATAAATAATTTTTGATCAATTTCTTCCAAGGTTTGGGTATGGCCGAATGGCCCTTTTATTTTTCTCCTTCTCTTTTTGTTCTCTAAGGTTCTTGAAATTTCTAGGGATAAAGATGAGAATTATGATGACTTAGTCATCTTTTTATCTTATTCATTAAGCTCCTTTGTGGGCCTAAGCCCACTCCATTTGGACGGCCAAGTGGCCCATTAACTCAAGCCCACCCTGTTTTTTTGTAATTCATGAAAATTTATTTTCCAAATTCAAAATTTTCCCTTAGACTCCCTCCATATTTTCTATGAGTCATCTTGTGAATTTTCCTTTTTTCCCCTAGGCTTTCTTAATATTCCCACTTCAAAATTTTTTATACACAACTTGTGTATTAAACAAGGTCAAAATATAGCCTTTTCCTTAACTTCTTGCAATTGTCTTGATTTATCCGAATGTACAAAATGCGGGATATAACATCCTCCCCCCCCTTTAGAACATTCATCCTCGAATGTTAAACTGGCCTCATGGCGTATTAAAATACTTCGGGGAGGTCTCCTTTATAGTTTCCACATACGATTACTTAACACATCCGTTTTAGAAGCTTAGGTTGCCTGTAGGCCGTGGGCCGATTAACTTAGTTCCACCAACATCGAACCAACCGATTGGTGACTTGCGCTTCTTGCTATCCCAAGCCTCGTATGGTGCCGTTTCAGTTGTCCCTTTCATATTTGTTGACCTCTCCAGGTATCTTTCCCCATATCTGCCTCATATTACACTCGTTGTCAATTTATTTCTACGTCCTTTCCTTCATGCCCGTTCTTTATCTTCTTCCTGTTTTATTTATAGTCGAACCTCTCGATCTTCACACGAATCTCTCATTCCACATCATGGGTCTTTCCGGTCAACTGCTCATTATCCCGGTCCTTCCTTTGATTTTTTTTTTATACTTCGAAGCTCCTTACCCTCTACGTACTCACTTTCTTTCTGTTCCCGAATATCACTATATTAGGACTTCCCAGCCTTAACTACTGGTGGATCCAGTATCAGTTTTACCCCGTAACATCTGTACTTATGTCTTTCACTCCGTCTCTTGAATTTCGTTCGGTTAGTGTCTTCTATACATCGCAACACTGGTTGCTGGGATTCACCTATCGATCGATACAGTCACCAATGAGATGTCATATGCATATATATTTTTACTACCATTTCACTCACAAACATTTCCAAACGCTATTCAAACTTACTTTAATCCTTAAGCCGTGTCGCGCTTTCTTCCTTTTCACCAGTCTAGTCCGTCTCAACTTACGCGACCTCTATAAGTTTCTAACCGCTCCACATACTCTAATTTCCTTTAGGTTGCCCTAATTTCACATTCGTCTCCTATATCTACATTTATGGAACTTTTAGTACACTTCCCAGGGAGTCACTCATCCTAAAATTGCTCTCACCCTAGCACGCTTAACCTCAAAACTTTAATGCATTTCGGTGCCTTAATGCTGGTATATTTGCCTCCACTCCCCCGAACGACCTTTATCACGTAGTCTGGAGCAAGTTGGGGTCTTGACAACTTCCGAAACACTCTCGTAATGCATCTCTCCCCTTTAATTACTATTTTAGCCTTCTAAATCCCCAATATTCACCTCTCACCTATGCGTACGACTACCTTTCGACCTGGATTTCCAGATTCCCCATAGTGGCGAAAACACCTTGGTCGCCAACAGACATAAACATCCCAAACCATTTGATTTGGCTTGGGTTCCAACCCAATACGTTCAACAATACAAGGAGCGATATATGATAGAGTATAATTTAGATCGATCAACACACACACATCATTGGAGAATACCGATAGTGTACCTGTAGCCACATCTGGGGAAGATTCAAGATCCTGCCATCCCGCCAATGCATATATACGGTACTGAGGACCGCCTGAACTGGGTGCCCCTCCTCTGCCTCGGCCACGGCTTGCTGGAGCCTGGGAAGTCTGTCCAGGAGGGCGCCCGGACGATGATGAACCAATTACCGACCCGGCGGGCTGAGCTTTGTCTTCCTCATTCCTCAGTGGGCAATCACGCATCAAATGGTCAGTTCGACCATAGGCAAAACAAGCACCTGTATCTAGGTAACACTGTCCAGAGTGTGGCCTGCCACACCGAGCACATCGTGGTGGGGGTAGCCCCGTCTTGTTAAAATCGGCTCTATGCTGGGACCTTGAAACTTTGGCACTCTGATCTGGTCCTGAATAGGTAGGATGATCAAATCTTCTACTCGTGAATCCAGGAGGTGCGTTGGCCGCTGATTGGCCTGAATACCTGGAATGCTGCTGTGCCTGCCCCCCTCTATACTCACTTCTAGTTTCGAAAGATTTGGCCCTTTTTCTGGAACCCCAATCAGAATAACGTTCACCTCTCTGTAGTTGATGTTGTTCCTCTAGGTTTTGGGCGTGGGCCTAGATAGGAGCGATAGTCATTCCATCCTGGAGTGAAGCCGTCAAGCAATCCTTAACTAAATGTGGCCCCAACCCACTCACGAACCGATGTACACGATCTTCCATATCAGCCACCATGGCTGGGGCATACCTGGCTAAAGAGTTAAAACGGAGACTATATTCCCGGGCGCTCATATTTCCCTATTTGAGATTCAAAAACATATCAGCTCGAGCCCGTCGAACTTCCGGTGGTAAGTAATGTCGCAGGAATGCTTCGGTGAACTCATGCCAAACTGAAGAAGGTGCATTTGCTCCCCTTGAAGATATCCAATTATTATACCACTGGACCGCTACATCCCACAATCTATATGAAGCCAACTCTACTGACTCTGTATCCGAAGCATGTATTATCCTCAGTGTCCTCAGCATCTCGTCTATGAAACCTTGCGGGTCTTCCTCTGGTTTCGATCCAAAAAACTCCGGAGGATTCAGGGTGATAAAATCACGGGATCTTGCACTCACCGCCTTGTCTCCTTGGACCATACCTTGCCGTTGAGCTTGTGCTGCAACTAACTGAGTCAGCAACTGAATAGCCTCTGTTATCTGCTGGCCCGAAGCTGCTGGCGATGGAACTGGAGGTACTGGGGCTGGAGTTGGGGAGGAGCCTCGTTGTGAGACTCGCCTTCTTCTACTTCCGCCGGTGGCTCCTGTTCAACTCTTCTTTCAGCCACCGTCTTTCCAATCTGGGCCACCGTAACTTTCCTCTTCACCGGCATTACTGAAACCAAAACACAGGATTAAGAAAAGAACATGGAAACCTGGTAACATAGCTCTATCGCACGATCTAGAGTACAAAGAAGGTCAAATTTCCTAAATGCCCTGCAGCCCCCTGTTTATAAGTGTGGCACGCTTCACACCCATAAACAGAACTCTACTGGACACGACTCGTAGACAACCCCTAAGACGAACTGCTCTGATACAACTTTTGTCACGACCCAACAAGGGCCGCGACGGGTACCCGATACTACTATACCGAGCACCTTTTATCTCGCATCTTACTCTTACTACTGAGTGGGTCGTATGAACGATACCGTCATTGCTTTACTCAACACCATCATTAATAGCATACTCGTAAACAAGTGGCAATAAACTGTACTAACATATTATACGGCGACAAGGACAAACAAGGTTGTGAAACATCTGACTGTACATATCTCTCTACGAGCCTCTAAACAAGATACATATATTCACAAGTGGGCCGGGTTCTGCCGTGCCCAAATATATACACAAAAGTAGTACCAATAAACTGAGGCTCCGGAACAACTGGAGCGCCCTCAATGTACCGCTGGTGGAGCTCCTAGGAATCGAACCCGTCTACCTGCTTACCTGCGTGGCATGAAACGCAGCATCCACAAGAAGGGACGTCAGTACGAGCATTGTACTGAGTATATAAGGCATGAAAAGTAGCATAACGAGGAACATAAAGTATGAATAATAATATAATGGGATCATAGGGCATATAATGAGATAGGAGAGCAACCTGTACATATGAGTTCCTCTTAGGCAGTTGCCATGCATGCTTAGCCTTTTTCAAAAAAAGAAATATTTCTTGTTCACATACACAGAAAATAGAACATATCATAGCGCCGAACAACGTCGGCTCCCCCACATATGTCCCGCGTCCGGGCATCCCGTGTCACGACCCAGCCCCGTGGGCCGTGACTAGTGTCCTAATTTGACACCCAAACCCATTCGCTTACCAAATCGACATATCAAAGACTTATTCAAATTTAACATACGTTATTTGCACATATACTGAGAACAGACGTCATCTTAAGCGGTCACCTGTGACAGAAATATCATACAAAGGTCGGCAGGCTGGCGGAATACACATCGCCCGAATATACATACATATACAAACATATGGGCCGTTTTGGCCATAATAGCAAACAGGACCGCTTAAGGCACAAGTCACAGACATAATAGAAACAGGGCCCCTCCGTACCCCCAAATAGTCAAATATACAGAAATATGTACAACGGAAGATATGTACCAAAAATGTAGGCTCCGGATCAAAGGGAACACTCCAAAGTAGCAGAATATGTATCCTACACTGGCGGGTCACCAGAACGAACGGCTATACCTGCGGGCATGAAACGCAGCCCCCGAAGAAAGGGGGTCAGTACGAAATATGTATTGAGTATGTAAAGCATGAAATGCAGTAAACCAAATCAGAACTGAAGCTAGAAGTACGGAAATAGATACAGAATTAGTATATCAAAACCTGTGCTGAAAACATAAATAATGCAAATAAAAATCATGCATAGGGCTCAGGAACGTGGTCGCCACTCCGACGCTGGCGCCACAACACATCATACTCCAGAAGGTTTCAAATCTCCGTATAATCCCCGAACATATCGTATCATCAAAACATATCACAACATTAGAACACATATCACATCATAACGCCGTATATAAGCGGTACCCGGCACTATGGCGAGGAACTCGGGAACCGTAACACATCATACTGCCGAATATAACATAGTGCGCACGATCATAAAACCGGCCCGGGACCCGGCGAACGATGTAATAGTAGTATGCACGAGCGGAGTAGTGAGGAAACCGTATGCATATAAGTAAATAAATTTCAAGACTCGATGAATAAATATATATATCGATATCAGAAAGCTCAGAAACAAGTATCGGGTCAATCGAAATTAGTATAAGAAAGTTGCGAGCTTTTGAAGTACAGAACCTTCTAAAAACATTTCATAAGCCATATTTGGAAATTCAAGTATCATTCATATTAGGAAACTTTCGAGTAACATTATGGAGAAAATCAAATGGAGACTTTAGGACCATATTTACGTACAAAAATATTCAACAAAGACTTTAGTCATCTCAATTTTCTTTCGAACAACATTCGGAAACATAACAACTAGAATCTTCAAACATCATAAATACGTATCGAGCCATATGGAATAGCTTATGGAAGTCAAAGATGTTAGCCATCCTAGTGGCTCTAAGAATAGGATTTTCTTTGGAGACATACATATACGTTATTTATTCATTTCAAAAAGGTCATGCCAAAGGAAGAAAAGTTAGGCTTTACATACCTCGATCGCTCGCGAACCAAATCCCGACTCAAGTCTTGGGCTCCCCAATATCTACAATAACGTTATCAATTACCAAACATTAGCTACAAGTACTTAAAAATCCAATTCTAACTAGTACTTGTCTACAGAAATTTCGGCAGCATCTCCCCTGTAAATTCAACATCCCCGAGAATTTAACTCGGCCAAATTCATCAACAACCATACCAACAATACCAACAACCATACTAGTAACATCAACAATCAATTTAAGACGCATTCTAACATTAGTAACCTTCTTCTCTACGTAGCTTATCATATTCAATTCAACTATGTACATTCAAGCCCTTATCAACACTCACATATTCATTACTAATCCAAGGTCATTCAAACACAATTCAAGAACATTTCAAACAATCTATACAATATTCAAACAATCCCACCAACACCATATTCCACCCGAAATCTCCACAAATGCACCAAGACTACAACATCGCATTATCTTCTTCCAAATCCATCAACAACAACAACAATTCACACTTTAGCAACTCCACTTCCATAATTACATAAAAACCATATTAAAATCACATAATTTCCTACAACAACCTGCAACCAATTTCCATGCCAACTTGAACCATTAGTCTTTCATTTACATCAAAAAGGCCACAACAACACAACTAACATACTAAATAAAATTAATTCATCTTCCTCCACCCAATTAGCACCACACGGCCACACACACTCACACACACCCACACGGCCACACCCACAACACACTAATTTCGTACTTTTCATTCATTTCCACATACTACAACATATATAAATCTTCCATAACTTGTAAAAGAATAAAAGTTCTTACCTTTTCTTCAATTTTCCACTTGAATAGAATTTTTGCACTTGTCACAAAAGTAATTTTGTTGCTCTAATAATTATACCACGTTGAAGAGGGTCTTGAACTTAGTAAGAATTCAAGAAGAAATGAATTTTTGGATCAAAGATGGAAGGCTTCAAAAAAAAAATTCTCCTTGCTTGGCCGAACCCCTATCTCTTTCTTGCTCTCAATTATCTTTTCTTGAATGTTCTTGAATGGTGGCCCTTTTGTCTATTTATTTGCTCTATTTAATTTTCTCCATGGGCCTTGGCCCATCCCCCCTATGGCCGGCCCCCCATTGGGCCTTTTCTCTTTTTTTTTTTGATTTTTCAAAGCCCAACTACTTTTGGTTAATATTTTGTAATTCATGAAATCATTTTTCAAATTTTCAATTTTTCCCTTGGCTTTCCTCCATATTTCCACATCAATATTTTTCATGAACAACATATATATTAAATAAGATCAAAATATTGCCTTATCTCTTACTAGTCACAATTATTTCAAATTTTCCGAATATGCAAAATACGGGATATAACATCCTCCCCCCCCCCCCCCCTTTAGAACATTCGTCCTTGAATGTTAAACTAGTCTTATAGGGTCTTGCAAGCATTTCGGGAGAGTTTCTTTTTGTGGACAGCACATATAAATCATTCACCAATCAATATAACCAATTAAGGAATTTAGATTACCTGTAGGCATAGGAAACAAGTGAGGATACTTCTTCTTCATCACGTCCTCCGCTTCCCAGGTCATTTCTTCTCGGTTATTGTTTCGCCACATGACCTTAACAGAAGGCACATCTTTGGTACGTAGTCTCCTCACCTGACGATCCAAGATGGCTACAGGCTGTTCTTCGTAGGACAGCTCCTCTGTTACCTGGATATCTTCTGTGGGAAATATTCTGGAAGGATCACCAATACACTTACGGAGCATTGATACATGAAATATCGGATGTACTGCTTTCAATTCGGATGGCAAGTCTAACTCGTAAGCGACCTTGCCCATCTTTCGAACAATCTAATAAGGCCCAATATATCTCGGACTGAGCTTTCCTTTTCTGCCGAATCGCATTACACCTTTCATAGGTGACACTTTCAGAAATACCCAGTCACCAATCTGGAACTCTAAAGGTCGACGTCGTTTATCTGCATATGATTTCTGTCAACTCTGGGCTGCTAATAACCGCTCCCGAATGAGTTTCACCTTATCGACTGCTTGTTGGATCATATCTGGACCAATCAATTTAGTTTCACCCACATCGAACCAACCAATCGGAGACCTGCATTTTCTACCATATAGGGCTTCATACGGCGCCATCTGAATGCTGGAATGATAACTATTATTATAAGAAAATTCAATAAGCGGCAAATGATCATCCCAATTACCTCTGAAATCAATAACACAGGACCGTAGCATATCTTCCAGCGTCTGAATAGTACACTCGGTCTGTCCGTCAGACTGAGGATGGAATGCTGTACTAAGACTCACCTGGGTCCCTAATCCGTCCTAAAACGATCTCCAGAAGTTAGCTGTAAACTGTGCACCTCTGTCGGATATAATAGATGTAGGAACTCCGTGAAGCCTTACTATTTCTTTAATATACAACCGGGCATAATCCTCAGCCGAATAGGTGGTCCTGACCGGAAGAAAATGGGCTGATTTTGTCAGCCTATCAACAATAACCCATATAGAATCATACCTTCGAGAAGTGCGCGGCAAACCTGTAATGAAATCCATATTAATTATTTCCCATTTCCAAGCTGGAATTTCCATTTCCTGTAGCAATCCTCCAGGTTTCTGATGCTCGATCTTAACCTATTGGCAATTTGGGCACTGAGAAACGAACTCTGCAATGTCTCTTTTCATACCATCCCACCAATATAAACATCTGAGGTCATGGTACAATTTAGTGGATCCAGGATGAACAAAATACCGAGCATAATGGGCCTCTCCCATAATCTGTCGCTGCAGCCCTGTAACGTCAGGTACACACAACCTGCCTCCATATAATAATACCCCGTCAGGTGAAATTTCAAACGGAGTCTTTTCCTTATCAAGGGTTGTGTCTCTGTACTATACCAGAATAGGATCCTCGTACTGACGTTGTTTTACTTCTTCCAAAATAGACGATTCAGCAACTTCTCGGACAGAAACCGCAATATTTCCAGAATCGGCCAAACGGACTCCAAGACTGGCTAGCTGATGAATTTCAGGAACTAATTCTTTCCTTTCTGGCTGCACGTCGGTCAGACTGCCCATGGACTTGCGGCTAAGTGTATCTTCTACAACATTGGCTTTTCCCGGATGATAATGTCAATATCATAATCTTTCAATAACTCGAGCCATCTTCTTTGCCGCAAATTCAGCTTCTTTTGCTTAAAAATATACTGAAGGCTTTTGTATTCCGTATAGATATCAACATTAACCCCATATAAGTAATGCCACCATATCTTCAAAGCATGAATTACCGCGGCTAGTTCCAGATCATGAGTAGGATAATTTCTCTCGTGCGGTCTGAGCTGCCGGGAAGCATAGGCTATAACTCGACCATGCTGCATTAGTACACAACCTATCCCAATACCGGAAGCATCACAACATATAACATACCCATCTGGCCCCTCGGGAAGAGTTAGAACTGGAGCTGTAATCAATTTTTCCTTCAGCAACTGGAAGCTGCGTTCACAAGCATCAGTCCACTGAAATTTTGCTGCCTTCTGAGTTAACTTCGTTAATGGTACTGCAATAGAAGCAAAATTCTCCACAAACCTCCTGTAATATCCGGCCAATCCCAGAAAACTGCGTACCTCAGTCGGTGTCGTGGGCCTAGGAAAATGTTTTACAGTTTCGATCTTCTGTGTATCAACCCGAATACCATATGCTCCGACGATATGCCCCAAGAATGCCACTGAGGTTAACCAGAATTCACATTTGGAGAACTTAGCATATAATTTCTGTTGCCGAAGTGTGCCAAGTACTGTCCTCAGATGATCTGAATGCTCCTCTGTTGATCGTGAATAAACCAGAATGTCATCAATAAATACAATCACGAACATGTCTAGAAACGGCCTGAATACCCGATTCATCAAATCCATAAACACTGTTGGAGCATTAGTTAGCCCAAAAGACATTACCTTGAACTCATAATGCCCATATCGGGTCCTGAAAGCAGTCTTGGAAATATCTGCCTCTCGTACCCGCACCTAATGATAGCCCGAGCGCAAGTCTATCTTCGAAAAATATTTAGCACCCTGCAACTGGTCAAATAAATCATCAATCCGGGGGAGGGGATATTTATTCTTTATGGTCACCTTATTCAACTGTCTGTAATCAATGCACATCCGCAGGGACCCGTCTTTTTTTCTTACAAACAATACTGGTGCTCCCCAAGGTGACGTACTGGGTCTGATGAAGCCTTTTTCTAATAAGTCTGTCAGCTGTTCCTTCAATTCCTTCAATTCTGCAGGTGCCATTTTGTAAGGAGGAATAGATATAGGCTGAGTATCTGGCAACACATCTATCGTGAACTCGACCTCCCGTTCAGGTGGAAGACTTGGTAGCTCATCCAGAAATACATCTGGAAATTCATTAACAGCCGGAACTGACTGGAGAGTAGGTGTTTCTGCTTTAGTATCATGCACACGAACCAGATGATAAATATACCCTTTCCGAATCATCTTCCTGGCCTTGAGGTATGAAATAAACTTACCTCTCGGCGATGCTGTATTTCCTGCCCATTCTATAACTGGTTCCCCTGGAAACTGGAAGCAGACTACCTTTTTCTGACAGTCAATATTAGCATAACAAGAGGCTAACCAATCCATGCCTATGATAACATCGAATTCCATCACATCTAATTCTACCAAATCGGCCTTGGTGCAACGGCGACAGATCATCACAGAACAATCCTTATATACCTGCCTTGCTATAATAAAATCCCCGACCGGCGTAGCTACCTCGAACGACTCTATAGGTTCAGGTGTTATCCTAATATTTCTAGCAACGAGGGGAGAAATATAAGATAAAGTAGAACCTGGGTCTATCAATGCATATACAGCTCGAGAGAAAACCAATAATGTACCTGTGACTACATTTGGCGACGCCTCCTGATCCTGTCGGCTAGCCAAGCCATATATGCGGTTCGAAGGACCGCTAGAATCAGAAACCCCGCCACGGCCTCTACCTCGGCCTGCTGGTGCTGACGTACCCCGCCCCATAGGGCGCATAGGAACAGGAGTGGAAGATGAACCAGTAGCTGATCCCGTCGGCTGAGCTGCACCACCAGAACCACCCGCCAACGGACAATCTCTCATAATATGGCCCTGGTGGCCACAAGAAAAATAGGCACCCGTAGCTCGATAACACTCTCCCGGGTGAGACCTCCCACAATAAGAACATCGAGGCATAGGTGGCTCGCCTGGCTGGAACCTCTACTCACCTGCGAACCTGAGGCTCTGGAACTCTGGCCTGCTCCTGAGTGCCCTGTACCGTCAAATCGTCTACCTGTAGACTGTGAATGTGCACTCCGGCCTGACTGAGGAGGATATCTGCTATATTGCTGCTGAGGCTGCCCGCCTCGAGACTCCCCAGAATAACCAGCTGACCTAGCCCTCTTGGGCTGCCTCCTGTCACGGTCTCTATCGGGCTGACGCCCTTTGTGCCGGTCTTCCATCCCTTGCGCATATGCCTGTAACCGGGCAATGTCCCTACCAATCTGCGATGCCATCGCCATACAACTATCAACCAAGTAATGATCCAAACCCATCACGTACCGGTGCATCCTGTCAGCCATATCAGCTACAATGGCGGGCGCATAGCTGGCCAGAGAATCAAACTCTAAGTTGTACTCTCGGACACTCCTGCCTCTCTACCTCAGCTGTAAAAATTTGTCAACTCTTGCCCGCCGCAACTCTGGTGGAAAAATGTTACTGAGAAAAGCTGCTGTAAACTCATCCCACACAGCTGGAGGAGCATCCTCGCCTCTGGACAGCTCCCAAGGCTCGTACCAATTAATCGCTACGTCCCGCAATCTGTGTGAAGCCAGCTCGACAGACTCAGTCTCAGAAGCCCTGACCAGTGTCAATGTGCGCTGCATCTGTCGAATGAAATCCTGGGGGTCCTCCTTGGGCTTAGACCCGTAGAACTCTGGGGGATTACAGGTCCATAAATCACGGACCCTCAAATTGTCACGTCTGTCCACATCATCACCCCGTAGCCCGCGTCTGCGAGCTTGTCCTGCTACCAATCTCGTCAATAATTGCACAGCATCCCTCATCGCCCTGTCCTCCGCCCCTGGCTGGGGAGCTGGAGGCTCGAGTGCTGGAGCCTCTGGGGCTACTGGTGGAGCCGCCCCCTGATCCATGGTGGCAGCAGCTGCTGCTCCAGGCTCCTCCAATGGTGGGGGTGTAGCAGAACCCTCGGACTGGAGTGCAATATCGGGTATAGTCTGAGCACGAGCCCGAGTGACTCTCTGTATCTGGCTGGTTTCTCCTGCCACTGCTTTGCCCTTATGGGCCGCCGTCTCCTTCTTCGAAGGCATCACTGTAAACATAGCAATCGATCAGAAAGAAATCATCCTAATAGCACAGCTCTATCGCACGATATAAGATCCAAAGAAAGGTAACACCCTAAATGTCCTGTAGCCTCCTGTTTATAGATGTGGTGCACAACCCACCGATAAACAAGACTCTACTAGACACAGCCTGTAGACATTCCGAGGACAAACCGCTTTGATACCACTTTTGTCACGACCAAGCCCCGTGGGCCGTGACTAGTGTCCTAATTGGACACCCAAACCCATCTGCTTACCAAATCGACATATCAAAGACTTATTCAAATTTAACATACGTTGTTTGCACAGATACTGAGAACAGACGTCATCTTAAGCGGTCACCTGTGACAGAAATATCATACAAAGGCCGGCAGGCTGGCGGAATACACATCGCCCGAATACGCATACATATACAAACATATGGGCCGTTTTGGCCATAATAGCAAACAGGACCGCTTAAGGAACAAGTCACAGACATAATCGAACAAACACGACCCATGACCCACATATATGTCTATAGGCCTCTACAAACCATAACAGAAACATATAACGGGACAGGGCCCCGCCGTACCCCCAAATAGTCAAATATACATAAATATGTACAACGGAAGATATGTACCAAAAATGTTGGCTCCGGATCAAAGGGAGCACTCCAAAGTAGCAGAATATGTATCCTACACTGGCGGGTCACCAGAACGAACGGCTGTACCTGCGGGCATGAAACGCAGCCCCCGAAGAAAGGGGGTCAGTACGAAATATGTACTGAGTATGTAAAGCATGAAATGCAGTAATCCAAATCAGAACTGAAGCGAGAAGTACGGAAATGGATACAAAATTAGTATATCAAAACCTGTGCTGAAAACATAAATAATGCAAATAAAAATCATGCATAGGGCTCAGGAACGTGGTCGCCACTCCGACGCTGGCGCCACAACACATCATACTCCAGAAGGTTTCAAATCTCCGTATAATCCCCGAACATATCGTATCATCAAAACATATCACAACATCAGAACACATCATATGCCATATCACATCACAACGCCGTATATAAGCGTTACCCGGCTCTATGGCGAGGAACTCAGGAACCGTAACACATCATACTGCAGAATATAACATAGTGCGCACGATCATAAAACCGGCCCGGGACCCGGCGAACGATGTAATAGTAGTATGCACGAGCGGAGTAGTGAGGAAACCGTATGCATATAAGTAAATAAATTTCAAGACTCGATGAATAAATATATATATCGATATCAGAAAGCTCAGAAACAAGTATCGGGTCAATCGAAATTAGTATAAGAAAGTTGTGAGCTTTTGAAGTACAGAACCTTCTAAAAACATTTCATAAGCCATTTTTGGAAATTCAAGTATCATTCATATTAGGAACCTTTCGAGTAACATTATGGATGAAATCAAATGGAGACTTTAGGACCATATTTACGTACCAAAATATTCAACAAAGACTTTAGTCATCTCGATTTTCTTTCGAACAACATTCGGAAACATAACAACAAGAATCTTCAAACATCATAAATACGTATCAAGCCATATGGAATAACTTATGGAAGTCAAAGATATTAGCCATCCTAGTGGCTCTAAGAATAGGATTTTCTTTGGAGGCATACATATACGTTATTTATTCATTTCAAAAAGGTCAAGCCAAAAGAAGGAAACGTAGGCTTTACATACCTCGATTGCTCGCTAACCAAATCCCGACTCAAGTCTCGGGCTCCCCAATATCTATAATAACGTTATCAATTACCAAACATTAGCTACAAGTACTTATAAATCCAATTCTAACTAGTACTTGTCTACCGAAATTTCGGCAGCATCTCCCCTGTAAATTCAACATCCCCGAGAATTTAACTCGGCCAAATTCATCAACAACCATACCAACAATACCAAAAACCATACTAGTAACATCAACAATCAATTTAAGACGCATTCTAACATTAGTAGCCTTCTTCTCTACGTAGCTTATCATATTCAATTCAACTATGTACATTCAAGCCCTTATCAACGCTCACATATTCATTACTAATCCAAGGTCATTCAAACACAATTCAAGAACATTTCAAACAATCTATACAATATTCAAACAATCCCACCAACACCATATTCCACCCGAAATCTCCACAAATGCAACAAGACTACAACAGCGCATTATCTTCTTCCAAATCCATCAACAACAACAACAATTCACACTTTAGCAACTCCACTTCCATAATTACATAAAAACCATATTAAAATCACATAATTTCCTACAACAACCTGCAACCAATTTCCATGCCAACTTGAACCATTAGTCTTTCATTTACATCATAAAGGCCACAACAACACAACTAACATACTAAATAAAATTAATTCATCTTCCTCCACCCAATTAGCACCACACGGCCACACACACTCACACACACCCACACGGCCACACCCACAACACACTAATTTCATACTTTTCATTCATTTCCACATACTACAACATATATAAATCTTCCGTAACATGTAAAAGAATAAAAGTTCTTACCTTTTCTTCAATTTTCCACTTGAATAGAATTTTTGCACTTGTCACAAAAGTAATTTTCTTGCTCTAATAATTATACCACGTTGAAGAGGGTCTTGAACTTAGTAAGAATTCAAGAAGAAATGAAATTTTGGATCAAAGATGGAAGGCTTCAATTTTTTTTTTCTCCTTGCTTGGCCGAACCCCTGTCTCTTTCTTGCTCTCAATTATCTTTCCTTGAATGTTCTTGAATGGTGGCCCTTTTGTCTATTTATTTGCTCTATTTAATTTTCTCCATGGGCCTTGGCCCATCCCCCCTATGGCCGGCCCCCCATTGGGCCTTTTCTATTTTTTTTTTTGATTTTTCCAAGCCCAACTACTTTTGGTTAAGTTTTTGTAATTGATGAAACCATTTTCCAAATTTCCAATATTTCCCTTGGCCTTCCTCCATATTTCCGCATCAATATTTTTCATGAACAATATATATATTAAATAAGATCAAAATATTGCCTTATCTCTTACTAGTCACAATTATTTCACATTTTCCGAATATGCAAATATGGGATATAACATCCCGCGTCCGGGATGATAAGTTACGCCAACTGACTAGGTGGCAATGCGTCTATAGCGCAACATATGTCCCTTTTTCCCCCCATATTCCCCATATGCATATACATATATCATATACATATATCATATAAGCAGCATGCATGAGATCCCAAAGAAAGTCATGTATCTATCGGAGTGACGTAAGGTCGATAACCTCCAATTATATTATGGAATAATCATCCCGACTTTGTCTCACCTTAAAGGAACAATTATTATAAGATGAGACTATCAACGAAGGATAACATTAAGAGAACGTAGAATAAGATCACAAATCTCCTAAGGCGCCAAATAATATACATATGCACATAGAATAAATTTTCAAGACTCGATGGGTACGTACATAGATCGACACCTGAAGGCTCAGAAACAAGTTTCGAGTCAATTCGATTTAGTATGAGAAAGTTATGAGCGTTTGAAGTACAGAACGTTCTACGAATGTTTCAGAAGCCATTTTTTTGAAAATCAAGGCAACAATCATTTTAGGAACCTTTCGAATATCGTTATGGATCAAATCAAATATATCTTTTGGAACCATATGTACATATCAAAATATATATCAAAGACTCAATTGAATGATCGATCGTGCTAGCATTTGAAGATCAAAACTTTAGTCATATCAATTTTCTTTCGAATGTCATTTGGAGACATATCAAACAAACTTCGGACATCATAGATACGCATCAAAACCATATGATACGACTTATGGAAGTCAAGAATATTAGCCATCCTAGTGGCTCTAAGAATAGGAATTTCCTTGAAATCTTACATACACGTCATTTCCTTGAATATTTATACCAGCTTGCTAGTCTACATTCAAAAGAGTTCACACAATTATTAGATTCATCGTCATACACTTGCCTTAGTTTCTCAAATAAATTCACTTACGATCTGCTGAAATTTCGGCAGCATTTCCCCTGTAAATACACCATCCCCGAGAATTTAACTCGGCCAATTTTATCAACAACAATCCGAGAATTCAACTTTGCCAAATTATCAACACAATACCAACAATCATACTAACAACTTCAACAATCAATCCAAATATATTCTAACATTAGCAACCTTCATCACACAATTCAACGGCATTTCATTTATATTCAATTCAATCACATATAGTCCAACTAACACCAATGATCCCACATTCAAGTATTAATCCGTAATCTTTCTAACATGATTCAAGAATACTTCAAACAATTCACATAACATTCAAAACAACCCAATCAACATGCTACTTCACCCGAGACCTTCCAAATTCAACAAGAACAATAACAACACATTTCCTTCTTTCAAGTTCATAAACCATTACACCAATTTACACACTAACAACATCATTTTCCATGAATATAAGAAATGATTTTTAACATCACATTAGCTTCCAAACGACCCTCCAACACTTACAACTTTAACTAGAATCATTAAACTTTCATTCCCCTCATAGATTCCATTACAACAACAACCAAAATACTAAGTAAAATTGATTCATTCTCTTCCACAACACACCATATCTACACGGCCACACACTACATATACACGGCCATATATAACATCCCTATTTTCATGAATTTCATCCACTTTTACATACTACAATATACATAATCATCCATAACATATAAGAAAGGATTAAACCTTACCTTTTTCCCTTAACTTCTCACTTGGCTAAGATTTGTAACTTGCAAGAATATGTGTTTTACTTGCTCCAATGACCACTTCACTTTGCTAAGGACCCTTCAATTGGTTGTTTAGCTAGAAGAAATAATTTCTGATCAATTTCTTCCAAGGTTTGGGTATGGCCGAACAACCCTTTTATTTTTCTCCTTCTCTTTTTGTTCTCTACGGTTCTTGAAATTTCTAGTGATAAAGATGAGAATTATGATGACTTAGTCATCTTTTTATCTTATTCATTAAGCTCCTTTGTGGGCCTAAGCCCACTCCATTTGGACGGCCAAGTGGCCCATTAACTCAAACCCACCTTTTTTTTTTGTAATTCATGAAAATTTATTTTCCAAATTCTAAAATTGCCCTTAGTCTCCCTCCATATTTTCTATGAGCCATCTTGTGAATTTCCCTTTTTGCCCCTAGCCTTTCTTAATATTCCCATTTCAAAAATTTTTATACACAACTTGTGTATTAAACAAGGTCAAAATATAGCCTTGTCCTTAACTTCTTGCATTTTTCTTGTTTTATCCGAATGTACAAAATGCGGGATATAACAGAAGGAGAACAAGCGAACGATAGCTTAGTAAACATCAAAGGTATGTGAGGCTAGTCCCTTCTTTCTAATGGCATGAATCTCATAGCATAATTTTGCTCCTCGTCATGAGTCCCTATATTCCGAAAAGCTAAAAGCCTATATCCATGAATGGTAATGTAAGATGAGAGATATGATATGATGATCTTAAAATGGCATGATGTTATTTATTGCTCACACTCACCTTATATGTTAGTTCCTTCAAGGTGAGGCCGGATGTCGATAATTGCTCCATAATGAAATCGGGGGATCACGACCTTACGTCACCCCGATAAAGTAAAGTTGGTCATAAGCCTTATGCATGTATTGTGATAAGTATGTTATGATAAGAATATTATGATGAGCATGTATGATGATGATTTAACACCGCGCCTAGTTGGCCGGGCAGTCACCGCTAAGGCGGGCAGCTATACGATACACCATGGCCAAATGGCATGGGCAGACACCACTAGTGGGCGGCATGAGATGATACCCCGGACGCGGGAGGCCTGAACGCAGGCTAATGTTATGATTATCACACCGATCCGATATGGACGGGCAACTTATACATTATGCATACATGATATGACGACGAGTATGAGTAAGACAACATGACTTAATTCTTTTATACATGACAGTCAGATATAGATGTTCCATATTGATATTTCCTTTATGTAATTGTTCTATTTCATTGTTTATGCCTCTCATACTCAGTACAATATTCGTACTGATGTCCGTTTTCTTTGGATGCTGTGATCATGCCCACAGGTAGACAGGGAGGAGAGCTCGACCTAGACCAACAGTAGCCGTCAGCTGATTAAAAGCACTCCTTTGTTCGGAGGTGCTTATGACGATTCTTTTATGTATATTCATGTTTATGTATTTTTGGGCATGGCGGGGTCTTGTCCCGTCCTTATGCTTAGCACTCTAGTAGAGGCTCGTAGATGCGCTGTGTGGGTTAGATCGTCTCACGAGATGCTATTATATGTATATATTATTTTGATGGCCGAGAGGCGAATGTATTTAAAAAGTATTTATGTTTCCATATAAAATATGATTTTCATACAATTTGAGTATAAAGTTGATAAAAGAGCATTAAATGAGTAAGACGAGTTGTAGAACGAGCGGTGCTCGGTGGCTAGCCCGGGGTACCCGTCGCGGCCCCTAGCTGGGTTGTGACAGTGACAAAGATTGGTATCACAACAGGAGGTTTATGTGTCCTAGGGAGTCTATGAAACGGTGTCCAGTGGGGTCAATTTTATGTGCGTGTGTGTGCCACACATGTTATATCCCGTATTTTGCACATTCGGATAATTTGAAATAATTGTGACTAGTAAGAGATAAGGCAATATTTTGATCCTATTTAATACATAAGTTGTTCATGAAAATATTGATGCGGAAATATTGAGGAAGGCTAAGGGTAAAATTGGAAATTTGGAAAATAGTTTCATGAATTGCAAATATTAGTCATAAGTAATTGGGCTTGGAAAAAATCAAAAAAAAAAAAAAGAAGAGGCCCAAAGGTGGCCGGCCATAGGGGGATGGGCCAAGGCCCATGTGGAATTTAAATCCTAGTAATAAAAGAGAGGGCCACTACTTAGTCATCACATTTCAAGAACCTTCAAGAAAAGAAAATTGAGAGCAAGAAAGACAAGGGTTTCGGCCAAGAGGAAAGGAAAAAAAATAAAAAAAATTGAAGCCCCCAATCTTTGATCCAAAAATTATATTTTTCTAGTATTCTTGCTAATTCAAAGGTCCTCTTCAACGTGGTATAAGTATTAGAGCAAGAAAACTACTTTTGTGGCAAGTCCAATAATTCTAGTCAAGTGGAAAATTGAGGAAAAAGGTAAGAATTTCTCTTCTTTTATATGTTATGCAAGGTTTATGTATGTTGTAGTATGTAGAAATGGATAATAATCATGAAACTATGTATGTTGGTGTTAGCCGTGTAAATGTATGTTGTGTAGGAAAGGTGAACAAATTTTTATGTAGTAATGTCACGACCCAACTGTTATATCCCGTATTTTTGAACGTCGAATTATTTGCTGAGGTGGGGCCCACACATCGAGATTTTTTTTGGAACATCTGAAAAGTCATATGAATCACATATGTAATGTTAAACACAACTCATGAAGGACCCTTGGGCCAAATCAAAGTGGAAGCCCTCCAAACGAATATTTTTAAGAAAATGTTTTCGGGTGACCTGACTTCGAGGGGCAAACACGGTATTATAAATTTGGAATTTGGAAAAATACCAAGAAATAGAAGTTGTAGATAATTGAATTAGCTTTCCAACCATAGGTTGTGGGTTCCCAGGTAACGTCGGTACAAGGAGATATGAACATTTTAAGGCAGAAAGGTCAGTGGGCTAGGCCCAATCCGGGCCCAACCGGGTTAGGCCCATTAACCATGTCTTTTTAAGTGGGATTTTAGCCCTTTATCTTCATTTTTCATAACAAAAATACCAGAAAATTCTTGAAAGAGAGAGAGAGAGGAGCTTTGGAGAGAAGAAAAACCAACTTTGATTAAAATCCGAGCCCCGAATCCCGAAGCCCATGAAGGGAAAAGTGTTGTACGCTGCGTTGTCTTCAATTTGAGCTAAAATTAAACCAAGGGGGAGGGTGATAACGTGGTGGATGAATTCTTAAGGTATGGATAAGGTTCCTTTTCATTGCTAACAAGTTTATTTAAAGTTTTAACGGATTAGAACGGGAAAATAGCGATATAAATTCGTCCATTGGAATTGTGAATTATGGAATGAGATTTGAAGAGAATTTTGGATGAAAATAAATGTAGTTAACTTGTAGAATGTGGAGGATGTTGTTATTGATGTTATTTAGTATCTTGATTGTGGTTGTTGTAGATTCTATACTAAAAATAAAGATTTGATGGTTTGAAAGAAAGTTGTAATTGTTGAAGGGATGTTGAAGAAGTCAATGTGACATTAGTATGAATTCTTATATTGTATGGATAATAATGTTAACATGTAAATTTGTTGGTGTAGTTTGTGAATTTGGAAGGAAAGAAAATGTGTTGTCATTGTTATTGTTGCACCTTGAGGAGTTTTCGGGTGAATTATGGATTTTGGTGGAATTTTTGCATATTTTGTAGAATGATATGAAAAGCTTCCTAATTGTGTTGGAATGATCTTGATTAGTAAATAAATATAAAAACATTGATATTGGTTTGGAAGTGCGAAGTTAGATTGGAAGTTGTCGCACTATGTTGGAAAGAAGACTATTTATGTTAGAATGTGTTTTGTAGTGATTGTTGATGTTGTTGGTATTGTTGTGGGTGTTGTTGTTGATTATTTTGGCCGAGTAAAAATCTCGGGGATGTTGAATTTACAGGGAAGATGTTGCCCAAATTTCTGTAGAAAAGTGTTAATTTAAGATTCAAGTCCTAAAATCTTATAGTTAACATTTGGTAATCGTGACCAATTGTAGATTTTGGAGGAAACGGGAATTGAGTTTGGAGAGGCGCAAGGAGCGAATAAGGTATGTAAAGCTTTACCTATTCTTCTCTTGGCATGTCCTAGGTATGATAGGCTTTGATTCGAGCCTCGGGGACGACTCTACTCTTCGGAATCTACGTCCAAATTTGCCCCTTTTTCATTCAGTAGAATTGAATTGAATATGTTATGAATAGTTAGAAATAGTGCCTAAATGTCTAGAACTTGCACAAATAGGACCCGACTACCTTATAACTCTCACGAGTGATGTTATGAAGTGTAACATACGTAAATTATGTACGCCACCTCATTTGACCCGAGGTGGGCCCACTATTCCCGGATTTTTCTGATTTGTTCCGTTTGACTTATTTTGAAGTAGAATTCAAAGGAAACTCTTGGCTACTCTTCTAACTACTATATGACATTTGTTTGAATTATTTTGATAAGTCCCATGATATATTTTGAAACATGAAAATGATTTCAGAAAGCGTACTTTGACATAAACCATTGTGACATTCGAAAAGCATACACTATGATCACCACTTAATTTATTTTATATGGTTTGTCATCTGAATTATACTATTGAGTCTCCGTAAATGTGTTATATTTTATATTGCATTAGTTTCTCACTACTCCATTCGTGGATGCCTCAATGTTTCCCCCACTGAGCCCGGGCCAGGATATGTTATCACGCGTATTCCACTGCATTGTTCGTCGTGCCTCGATGTGAGGGGGCAGGTATGACATGTACATGGGTTCTGGAGTTATGCTGTGCCATGTACATATATTCTGACATTTGATGATATGATATGATATGTGCACACTCTGATATCTGATATGATATGGCCATCTGATATGTTATGATATGTTACGGAGATATTCCCTACTCTGAAGTTATGCTGTGTTATGGCGCCAGTGACGGGGTGGCGACCACGTTCTGTTCAACGTGTCCCATAATGGGGCCGGATATGGCATATGTTTTGACATGCACTATCTATGTTATATGAGTAAGCATTTCCGATATTCTGATTATTGCACTCATTTTCAGTACTTCCTGTTCCGGTTATGATTTTGTTTATTATGCTTCATGCTTTACATACTCAGTACACATTCCGTACTGACCCCCTTTCTTCGGGGGCTGCGTTTATGCCGCGCAGGTACACCCAGATGATATGAAGTTATTATAGAGGATGTTTCGGCAGAGTTGGCAAGCTCCATTTGCTCCTGGAGTGCTGCCGAGTCAGAGTTTATACGTATGTTTTTCTGGATTGATGTTAGAGGCTTTGCAGACAGAGTCGTGGGTATAGTACGTCAGTTATGTATGCGGCTTCATCAGCCGATATGTCATTCTATATTATGTGTTAAATTCTGTATGATCACAGATTCTGTTTGATTCGGAAAGCATCGAACAAGCATATTTTGAGAGTTTATTATATATTTTATTTTATTTGATTTAAAAGCCTAATAAGATTTCGTATGTCCTAAAGATCTGCGGGTTCGCTCGACTCCGGATATGGGGTCGAGTGCCCATCACACCCAAGTGGAATTGGGGTGTGACACCAACCCCGTGGGCCGTGACTGGTGCCCGAGCTGGACACCCATACACACCTACTTACCAAATCGACATAGCCATATCTTGTTCATATCCAACATATATTAATTTATACAGATATTAATCTGAAGTGGTCGCATATAACATACATATCATACAGAAGCCGCTAAGGCTGTCGTGGAACATATCATCCGAAGCATATACATAAGCATATATACATACAAGCCGTTGAGGCTGTCATAGCAAATGGGATCGCTTAGACGCAAACCACAGACATAACCGAACAATAGTGACCCATGACCCACATATATGTCTATAGGCCTCTAACAAACAAAACAGAACCATATGACGGGACAGGGCCTCGCCGTACCCCTAAAATAGTCATATATACATAAATATGTACAACAGCAAGATCTGTACCAAAAGTGTGGGATCCGGAACGAGGGAGCACTCCAAAGCAGCAGAACAGATAGCCTAAGGTGTCGGGTCACTCACATGAACGTCTGTACTTGCGGGCATGAAATGCAGCCCCCGAAGAAGAGGGGGTCAGTACGAAATATGTACTAAGTATGTAAGGCATGAAACACAACTGGAAAGATCATAACTGGGGTAGAGAGTCCGGGAGTCAAGTATCATAACAAAGAAACCACTGTACCTGTGCAGTACGTGACAGAATCAAACGTTCTCATATCACATACCGTACCCGGCCCATCCTGGGACTCGGTGAATGAAATCGTGTCATTATGTCATCATGAAAACATGTATACATATACCGTACCCGGCCCGTTATGGGACTCGGTGATCAAAATCATGTCATCCCGCTTTCATATCATCATGTATGCATATACATATACATATACATATACATACCGTACCCGGCCCTCTAGTGAGAGACTCGGTGAAGTAATACCGTACCCGACCCATTAAGGGACTCGGTAAATGAAATCATGTGCACATATACCGTACCCGGCCCATCATGAGACTCGGTGCCATAATCATATCATCATATACATATACCATACCCGGCCCTCTAACGAGGGACTCGGTGAACAATGCAGAGGAATACGCACGATAACATATCCTGGCCCGGGCTCAGTGAAGGAAATACTGAGGCTTGCACGAACAGAGTAGTGCGAAACCATATGCACGTAAATCGAGACTCGATAGACAAGAATACTTATCGACATCTAAAGGCTCAGAAACAAGTTTCGGATCAATCGGATTTAGTATAAGAAAGTTATGAGCGTTTGAAGTACAGAACCTTGTACGAGCGTTTCAGAAGTTATTTTTGGAAAATCAAAGCAACAATCATATCAAGTACCTTTCGGATATCGTATGGATCAAATCAAATATAGCTTTTGGAACCATATGTACATATCAAAATGTGTCAGAGACTTAACGGAATAACCAGACGTGCTATCATTTGAAAACCAAGACATTAGCCATATCACTTGTCTCTCGAATGCCAATTCGGAAACATATCAAGTAGATCTTCGGACATCATAGATACATATCAAAATCATATGAAACAGCTTGTGGAAATCAAGGATATTAGCCATCCTAGGGGCTCTAAGAATACGAATTTCTTTGCAATCATACATATACGTCATTTGTTCGTTCCATAAAGATCATGCCAAAAGAAAGAAAGGTAAGCCTTACATACCTTGCCCGCTTTCTATGCTAATCCGAACTTAAGTCTTTCGCTTCGCAAGATCTACAACAATATTCATATATACCAAACATTAGCCATAAACACTTAAGTGTCAAATTCCAAATCAACACTTAATCTACAGAAATTTCGGCAGCATTTCCCCTGTAAATGCAACATCCCCGAGAATTCATCTCGGCCAAGCATACAACAACAAATCAGATAATTTAACTCGGCCAAAATATCCACAATAATACCAACAATTATTCTAGCAATATCCACAGTCAATTCAAGACGCATACTAACATTAGCAACTTCATTCTACAAACTTTGACGACTTTCCATTTACGTTCAATTCATAATTGCTCACATATTCAAGTATTAATCCGAAACCATTCAAACAATATTCAAGAATACTTCAAACAATCCGTACAATATTCAATAATCCATCCCATATGCTATGCCACCCGAAATCTTCCAAATGGAATAAGAACAATAACAACACATTTTCTACCTTCAATTTCATAAACTTCACCAACAATTCACACACTAACAACATTGTTTTCCATAATTACATGACGACTATATTCAATTCATATTAACTTCTAAAACAACTTTCCAACCCTCACAACTTCACTAGAATCATTAGGCATCCATTGTCATCATAGATTCCATTACAACAACAACCTTGTCCCTTATTCCCACACACACACACGGCCACCCACATACATATACACGGCCACACATAACATCCATATTTTCATGAATTTCATTCATTCCCACATACCACAACATACAAAACCATCCATAACATATAAAAGAATATTAAATCTTACCTTTTTCCTTCAACTTCTCACTTGGCTAGGGTGGCGAACTTGCAACAAAAAGAGGGATTCTTGCTTCCACAATTATACCACGTTAAAGAGGACCCTTGAATCAGTAGGAATACTAGAAGAAAATATTTTTTTGGATCAAAATTCTTGGTCTTCAATTCTTGGTCTCTTGGCCGAATAGGCTATCCCTTTGTTTTCTCTCAAAGTTTCTTGAACTTTCT
This sequence comes from Lycium barbarum, assembly GCF_019175385.1. NCBI lineage: Eukaryota > Viridiplantae > Streptophyta > Magnoliopsida > Solanales > Solanaceae > Lycium > Lycium barbarum. The sequence goes on along the minus strand of NC_083344.1, from coordinate 29,745,112 downwards.
CTATGTTGAAGATAAATTTGTCATCTTTCTTTACTTATTTTAAACTCCAACATGGGCCTTGGCCCATCAAGGTGGACTGCCAGATGGCCCCTTAATTTTCCAAGCCCACTTTTTTTTTTTTTTTTTGGTCTTGCAATTCATGAAAAATAATTTTCCAAATTCCAAATTTGCCCTTAGCCTTCCTCCGTATTTCTATGAGTCGTCTTGCGAATTTACCTTTTTACCCCTAACCTTTCTTAACATTTCCACATCCATAACTCCCATAAACAACTTGTGTGCTAAACAAAATTAAAAATATAGCTTGGCTCTTAACTTCCCGCAATTATCTTGAATTATCCGAACGTACAAAATGCGGGATATAACATCCTCCCCCCTTTAGAACATTCGTCCTCGAATGTTGAACTGGCCTCATGGCGTGTTATAATACTTCGGCGAGGTCTCCTCTATAGTTGTCACATACGATCATTTAACATATCTGTTTTAGAAGCTTAGATTACCTGTGGCGTAGAAAATAATTTGGGATACTTCCTGTTCATTTCTTCTTTCGGCTTCCCAGATCATCTCCCCTGTTTGGCCGCAATACTTTAACCGGAACCACGTCTTTGGCATATAACTTTCTCACCTGACTATCCGTTATAGACAAAGCCTATTCCTTATATAGTAGCTTCTCTGTTACTTAGATATCATTTCTATGAAACACTTGGAGAAGGGTCACCAAAATATTTGCGAAGCACAGGCACCTGGAAGATTGAATATACCGCTTCTAATTCGGTGGTAACTCTGACCCATGGGTGACTCGGTACGAAAAATTTGATAGAGTCTATTATATCTCAAATTGAGCTTTCCCTTTTAATTTTACATTCTAAGTGTTCATCCAGTAATGACTTTGTCACTAACGAGCATAATGGTTTGTTCCTTTCCAAGGCCAGTCATATCAGTATTCAAAACGTATATACATGACATTGTTTTGCCATTTCTCATCCTTCGCAGTCCAACTGTACTCATGACAACTTATGATTTAAGCTTAGTTAATTTCTTAATTCGCAGCATCTTTGGGTTCTTGCCGCAACTTCTTCCTTATTTCCTTTCCTTGCATTCCCCGATACCAGTATACTTGTCTATGACTTCCTTGGATTGATGATCACTCCATCGACCATTATTCCTTGTTGGATCTCCGGCGTGGACTCCTTATAATTATAATTGGACATAGTTTTATGTTAATTATTCTTACCATTCCATAGCGTATACCTTCACATTTAGTATGATTAATGGTTCATGAGCTATTATCTAATACCCGGTAGCCTCTTTTATCTTCTATTCATATAAGCAGCGTGCTTCATTCTTTTCGAGACATTATTAACTATCAACCGTAGTCACTTCATTATAACAGTCGTCATCCGAGGCATCCTTTCGATTTTCTATCCTCTTCATTGACCTTGTGGATTTAGCCTATATACCTTTCTTACTCTCTTGATTGCTTCCTTCTGGAACTCAGATCATCATAATTCGTTTCAAATCCAGTATGTTCTCCCCCCCCCCTTTATTAAGAGGGTTTATATACGTCTATGCCCTTTAAGTAACCATCGCTTTCCGCGATCCTCTTACAATTTAAGTTCTTTTAATGCGGAGTCTGTCTTGTCTATCTCCTTGCTAACTACATTCTCGTATTTATTCGGAATACTTATGAGGCCATCCATTCCCGACGCTTACTTTTTCTTTTCCATTCTGATATACCTCTGTCTTTTATGTCTGACGATGTCATTAACCCCTTTGGTGCGTAATCATTTCCAGTTATTTTCTTTCTAAATACTTTCATTTTCCTTCGATCGAGCCATTAGTATCCTTGATCTTTTCTTAGGGAGTAGCTTTCTTCTCTTATTGCTTATAGCATCGGCACTGACGTTCGCGAGGTATTCTTTCACTCTATTTTCTCGATAATCGAATTCCTCAATCTTCATATGAATCCTCATTCCATGTCATAGGTTTCCTTATCCATTGCACCGATTCACTATCCTTGTCCTTCCTTTGTCAAGTCATCGGTTTACCATCGCCAACTTATTAAGGTATCCTTCGTACTCCCATATACTTGCCCTATTTTCACCGTTAACCATCCTCGAGTTTGTTTCTTTTTTTTTTGTCCTATACTATCACATTCTAGTTCTTTTACAGATCTGTCCCCTTGAATTTTTACGCAAATGGTTTCATGCTTGCCCGTCGGCTCTTCTGGAGGTTTTGCTCAATCCTGTTTCTTACCTTTCATTTACTCACTGCCTTTCTTTTACAAATATCGTTGTATTAAAATTTTCCAATCTCACCTGTAGTGAAATCAATATCAGTCTATTTCATAACCTTTGTACCACACCTTTCGCTTTGTCTCTTGAATTCCGTCCAATTAATGTCTTCCGTACATCGCGACACTAGTTGCCAGGCTTCACCTATTGAGCGATACAGTCATAAATGGGATGTCATACGCATACACATACATTTACTACCATTTCGCTCACAAAACATTTCCAAACGCTATTCAAACTTATTCTGTTTCCAGAGTTGCGTTGCACTTTCGTTTCTTTACCGGCCTAGTCTGCCTTAGCCTACGCGACCTCTTTAAGGTTTCTATCCACTCTGTATGTTCTAATTTCCTTTAGGTTATCCTAATTTCCCATTTGTCTCTCATATCTATATTTGTGGAAATTTTTGTACACTTCCCAGGGGGTCACCCATCCCAAAATTGCTCTCACCCTAGCACGCTTAACCTCAAAACTTTAATACATTTCGATGCGTTAATGCTGGTATAATTGCATCCACTACCCCGCATGACCTTTATCACACAATTTAAGGCAAGTCGGGGTCTTAACAACTTCCAAAACGCTCCCTTAGCGGGTCCCACCCCGATCTAGAGAAGATCCTTTTACTTTTCTGACTATACAATTACCGTGTTGCCCTTTTAAATCCTCAATATTCACTTCCATCTATACATATGATTACCTTTCATCCGGGGTTTCTAGATTCCCACTGGTGATTCTAGATTCCCACTGGTGACAGAGACATCTCAGTCGTCGTTACTTATAACCACTGGGTCATCAGCCCTTTTAATTTTCCATTCACCGTCAACAAATGATACTCTACAGAAGTTACACATACATAGAAAATTCCAAGAAAACTCATATATACCTGTAGCCGATCGGTCTCGGGTCTGATCTGGGGAGCTGCCATGTGAAGTGTGCACCTCATCATCATATGTCTGCCACCCGCTCGTCTGACTCCCGTCATTGCTCGCATCTGAATCGGTGGAGTATAGATAACCAAGCAATTCCTGGTTTACTGATGGCCAGGACAAAGGACTGGAGTAGTCCGTAACACTTACCGGGGAGGCCTGTCTAACATAGTGCTCCACCACAGGAGCAGCTGGCATGGCCCCAGAAATCGCTTCCTCCGGTGTCCCAGAAAAATACTCTGATTGATCTGTATCATAACTATCCTCCTCCCTACGGGTAAGAAACTCTAAAGGTATCGTCGCCGGGTCCTTCGAGGGATCTGTATTGTAACTGCCCTCCGCAGGGTCCTCTTCCCTGGGGGTCAAAAACTATGGAGGAATTGTTGCTGGGTCCTCCGAAGGATCAGTCTCAATCGAATAGCTAAGGCTCCTCTTACTCGGTCCTGGAGATACCCTAGGGGCCTTCTTAGCACCCCCACTATCAGAAGCTGTCCTCTTCATCTTTCGTCAATCTATAATCACCTGCAGGAAGAGGATCAGAAACAATTTCCCAAAATACTCACGCTATCGCTCTTTTTGGAGCCTCGCTGTAGACACAGCAATTCATTGGAAGGGAACCATCCTAATAAATACAGCTCTATCGCACGATCCAAGAGCGAAGAAAAAGTAACTTCTTAAATGTCCTGTAGCCTCCTGTTTATAGATGTGGTGCACAACACACCGATAAACAAGACTCTACTAGACACGGCCTGTAGACATTCCGAGGACAAATCGCTCTGATACCACTTTTGTCACGACCCAACCCCGTGGGCCGTGACTGGTGCCCAAGCTAGACACCCATACACAGCTACTTACCAAATCGACATAGCCATATCTTGTTCATATCCAACATATATTAATTTATACAGATATTAATCTGAAGTAGTCGCATATAACATACATATCATACAGAAGCAGCTAAGGCTGTCGTGGAACATATCATCTGAAGCATATACACAAGCATATATACATACAAGCCGTTGAGGCTGTCATAACAAATAGGATCTCTTAGACGCAAACCACAGACATAACTGAACAATAGCGACCCATGACCCACATATATGTCTACAGGCCTCTAACAAACAAAACAGAACCATATGACGGGACAGGGCCCCGCCGTACCCCTAAAATAGTCATATATACATAAATATGTACAACAGCAAGATCTGTTCCAAAAGTGTGGGCTCCGGAACGAGGGAGCACTCCAAAGCAGCAGAACAGATAGCCTAAGCTGTCGGGTCACTCACACGAACGTCTGTACCTGCGGGCATGAAACGCAGCCCCCGAAGAAGAGGGGGTCAGTACGGAATATGTACTGAGTATGTAAGGCATGAAACACAACTGGAAAGATCATAACTGGGGTAGAGAGTCCGGGAGTCAAGTATCATAACAAAGAAACCACTGTACCTGTGCAGTACGTGACAGAATCAAACGTTCTCAAATCACATACCGTACCCGGCCCATCCTGGGACTCGGTGAATGAAATCGTGTCATTATGTCATCATGAAAACATGTATACATATACCGTACCCGGCCCGTTATGGGACTCGGTGATCAAAATCATGTCATCCCGCTTTCATATCATCATGCATGCATATACATATACATATACATATACATACCGTACCCGGCCCTCTAGTGAGGGACTCGGTGAAGTCATACCGTACCCGGCCCATTAAGGGACTCGGTAAATGAAATCATGTGCACATATACCGTACCCGGCCCATCATGGGAATCGATGCCATAATCATATCATCATATACATATACCATACCCGGCCCTCTAACGAGGGACTCGGTGAACAATGCAGAGGATTACGCACGATAACATATCCTGGCCCGGGCTCAGTGAAGGACATACTGAGGCTTGCACTAACAGAGTAGTGCGAAACCATATGCACGTAAATCGAGACTCGATAGACAAGAATACTTATCGACATCTAAAGGCTCAGAAACAAGTTTCGGATCAATCGGATTTAGTATAAGCAAGTTATGAGCGTTTGAAGTACAGAACCTTGTACGAGCGTTTCAGAAGTTATTTTTGGAAAATCAAAGCAACAATCATATCAAGTACCTTTCGGATATCGTACGGATCAAATCAAATATAGCTTTTGGAACCATATGTACATATCAAAATGTGTCAGAGACTTAACGGAATAACCAGACGTGCTATCATTTGAAAACCAAGACATTAGCCATATCACTTGTCTCTCGAATGCCAATTCGGAAACATATCAAGTAGATCTTCGGACATCATAGATACATATCAAAATCATATGAAACAGCTTATGGAAATCAAGGATATTAGCCATCCTAGGGGCTCTAAGAATAGGAATTTCTTTGCAATCATGCATATATGTCATTTGTTCGTTCCATAAAGATCATGCCAAAAGAAAGAAAGGTAAGCCTTACATACCTTGCCCGCTTAAGTCTTTCGCTTCGCAAGATCTACAACAATATTCATATATAAGAAACATTAGCCATAAACACTTAAGAGTCTAATTCCAAACCAACACTTAATCTACAGAAATTTCGGCAGCATTTCCCCTGCAAATGCAACATCCCCGAGAATTCAACTCGGCCAAGCATACAACAACAAATCCGAGAATTTAACTCGGCCAAAATATCCACAACAATAGCAACAATTATTCTAGCAATATCCACAGTCGATTCAAGACGCATACTAACATTAGCAACTTCTTTCTACAAACTTTGACGACTTTCCATTTACGTTCAATTCATAATTGCTCACATATTCAAGTATTAATCCGAAACCATTCAAACAATATTCAAGAATACTTCAAACAATCCGTACAATATTCAAATAATCCAACCCATATGCTATGCCACCCGAAATCTTCCAAATGGAATAAGAACAATAACATCACATTTTCTTCCTTCAATTTCATAAACTTCACCAACAATTCACACACTAACAACATTGTTTTCCATAATTACATGAAGACTATATTCAATTCAGATTAGCTTCTAAAACAACTTTCCAACCCTCACAACTTCACTAGAATCATTAGGCATCCATTACAACAACAACCAAAATGCTAAGTAACATTTGTCCCTTATTCCTACACACACACACGGCCACCCACATACATATACACGGCCACACATAACATCCATATTTTCATGAATTTCATTCATTCCCACATACCACAACATGGAAAACCATCCATAACATATAAAAGAATATTAAATCTTACCTTTTTCCTTCAACTTCTCACTTAGCTAGGGTGGTGAACTTGCAACAATAAGAGGGATTCTTGCTTCCACAATTATACCACGTTAAAGAGGACCCTTGAATCAGTAGGAATACTAGAAGAAAATATTCTTTTGGATCAAAATTCTTGGTCTCTTGGCCGAATAGGCTATCCCTTTGTTTTCTCTCAAAGTTTCTTGAACTTTCTCTATGTTGAAGATAAATTTGTCATCTTTCTTTACTTATTTTAAACTCCAACATGAGCCTTGGCCCATCAAGGTGGACGGCCAAATGGCCCCTTAATTTTCCAAGCCCATTTTTTTTTTTTGGTCTTGCAATTCATGAAAAATAATATTCCAAATTCCAAATTTTCCCTTATCCTTCCTCCGTATTTCTATGAGTCGTCTTGCGAATTTCCCTTTTTACCCCTAACCTTTCTTAACATTTCCACATCCATAACTCCCATAAACAACTTGTGTGCTAAACAAAATGAAAAATATAGCTTGGCTCTTAACTTCCCGCAATTATCTTGAATTATCCGAACGTACAAAATGCGAGATATAACAAGTAATTTGATTGTTGTTAATATGTATTGTATGATGAAAATGAGAATTTGATGATTTAAGTTGAAGTTGGGGCTAGTGTGGGCTGTTTTGGAAGCCACCGTGGCCGTTAGTGTAGTTCTTGTAATTGTGAGAATGATGTTTCTAATGTGTGGGTTGTTGGTATAGTTGATGAATTTGGGGACTAGAAATGCATTGTTGTTGTTCGTAGGGAAGTTGGGGAGATTTCGGGTGGAGTATGGTGTGTTGGTGGAATTGTTTGAATATTGTATAGATTGTTTGAAATGTTCTTGAATTGTGTTTGAATGATCTCGGATTAGTAATGAATATGTGAACGTTGATATTGGCTTGAATGTACGTAGTTGAATTGAATGTTGATAAGCTACGTAGAGAAGAAGGTTACTAATGTTAGAATGCGTTTTAAATTGATTGTCGATGCTATTAGTATGGTTGTTGGTATTGTTGTGGATGTTTAGGCCGAGTAAAATTCTCGGGGATGTTGAATTTACAGGGGAGATGCTGCCTAAATTTCTGTAGACAAGTGCTAATTAGAATTGAATTTCTAAGTAATTGTAGCTACTGTTGGGTAATTAATAACGTTATTGTAGATCGTGGGGAGCCCGAGACTTGAATTGCGATTAGCTTAGGAGGCGAGCGAGGTATGTAAAGTGTAACCTTTTCTTCTTTGGCACGATCCTTATGAAATAAGTATATGATGAATATGTATGGTTTCGGAAAGATTCTTATTCTTAGAGGCACTAGGATGACTAACGTTCTTGATTTCCCATAAGCTGTTCCGTATGGTTTTGATATGTATCCATAATGTCCGATGATGTGTATCTATGATGTCCGAAGATTGGCCAATATGTTTCCGAATAGCATTTGAGAAACAAATGATATGACTATAGTTTTGACCTTCCAAATGTTAACACATTCGACTGTTCCATCGAATATTTGCTATATTTTGATACGTACATATGATTCTAAAAGTACTATTGGATTTAATCCATAACGATAACCGAAAGGTACTTGATATGATTTTGACCTTGATTTTCCAAAAATGGCTTCTGAAATGCCTATAGAACGTTCTGTACTTCTAACGCTCATAACTTTCTCATACTAAGTCGGATCGACCCGAAAGTTGTTTCTGAGCCTTCAGGGGTCGGTAAGTATACATATCCATTGAGTCTTGATTTATGTGCATGTGGTTTCTCACTACTCTGCTCGTGCATACTACTATGATATCGTTCATCGGGTCCCGGGCCGGTTTTGTTATCGTGCGTACTATATTATATTCGGCAGTATGATGTGTTACGGTTCCCGAGTTTCTCGCCATAGGGTCGGGTACCGCTTATATACGACGTTATGATGTGATATGGCATATGATGTGTTCTGATGTTGTGATATGTTATGATGATACGATACGTTCGGGTTTGTACGGAGATTTGAAACCTTCTGGAGTATGATGTGTTGTGGCGCCAGCGTCGGAGTGGTGACCACGTTCCTGAGCCCTATGACTCTTATATTTGCATTATTTGTGTCTTAAAAACGAGCTCTCGCCATATTGATTTTATTCTTATTTTCCATACTTCGTATTTCCGTTATGACTTTGGATAGTATATTTCATGCTTTATATACTCAGTACCTATTTCGTGGCTGCGTTTCATGCCCGCAGGTACAGACGTTCGTTCTGGTGACCCGCCATTGTAGGATACATATTCTGCTACTTTGGAGTGCTCCCTTTGATCCGGAGCCCATATTTTGGTACATATCTTTTTTTGTACATGTTTCTGTGTATATATATATGACTATTTGGGGTACGGTGGGGCCCTGTCCCGTCATATGTTTCTGTTGTGGTTTGTAGAGGCCTGTAGAAGTATATGTGGGTCATGGGTCATCATTGTTCGTTTATGTTTGTGATCGGTGTCTTAAGCGGTCCGTTTGCTGTGATAGCCGAAACGGCCTATATGTGTGTGTCTAGACATATATATATATATTTTTTGGGCGATGTGTTTTCCGCCAGCCTCGTCGGCTTCTGTATGATATTTTTCTATATATGACCGCTTAAGACGACATCTGATTTCAATATATGCATAACATAATGTATGCCAAATACGGATAAGTCCTTGATATACCGATTTGGTAAGTGAGTGTGTATGGGTGTCCATCTAGGGCACCAGTCACGGCCCACGGGGCTGGGTCGTGACAAAAGTGGTATCAGAGCCAGGTTTATCCTCGGAATGTCTACAGGCCGTATCTAGTAGAGTGTTGTATATCAGTGTGTTGTGCACCACATCTATAAACATGAGGCTACATGACATTTAGGGTGTTACCTTTCTTTGATCTTAGATCGTGCGATAGAGCTGTACTATTAGGATGATTTTTTTTCTGACCGATTGTTATGTTTCCAGTGATGCCTCCGAAGAAGGCGACGGCGGCCCAGAAGGGCAAAGCAGTGGCAGGAGAGACCAGCCAGATACAGAGAGTCACTCGGGCTCGTGCTCAGACTATGCCCGATATTGCACCCCAGTCGGCGGGTTCTGCTACACCCCCACCATTAGAGGAGCCTGGAGCAGTAGCCGTGTCACACCCTAATGTCCCTAGGGTGTGATGGGCACCCGACCCCATATACGGAGCGGAGCGAAACCACAGATTCTTATTACACACATAATTTCTTCGGACTCTGAAAATCAAATAAAATTAAAATACATATTAAGCATTCGAAATCTTTCTTTTATCGTTCACAAAATTAAACAAAATCTGTAATTATATAAAATTTATTACATAACACAGAATGACATATCGGCTGATGGAGCCGCTTACAGACTGACAACCAATACCCACGACGCTGTCTGCAAAGCCTCTAACATTAATCCAGAAATCAGAACATATATATACCCTGACTCGGCAATTCTCCAGAGGTAAATGGAGCTCGCCAATCCTGCTGAAACATCTTCTGACAAATCTTCTATTCATCTGTAGGTACCTGCGTGGCATGAAACGCAGCCCCCGAAGAAATGGGGTCAGTACGGAATATGTACTGAGTATGTAAGGCATAAGATACAGAAAACGGACCCATAATCGAAACAAACAGTACAAAAGGTACGTCCATTACCCAGAACACCAAATACTTAATTTCGAAACGCGAATCATGTATCCGAAGAAGTACAGATCCAAAATACCAAAACACCAGAATATCAAGATACTTGTTTTTCCAGACACAAAACATGGATGCCAATGTCATACGTAATATAATAATGTCGCGGAACGTACGGCCCGATCCATACATATATATACATATATATCGCTGCGGAACGTGCAGCCCGATCCATATAACATATCACATGTGCAAATAACGTGTCCCGGCCCTCGAGTGAGGGACTCGGTGAATAGAATCATGTATGTCAACATCGTATATCACATATGCATAACGTGTCCCGGCCCTCAAACGAGGGATTCGGTAAATAAAGTCATGCATGTCACATCTAATAGCATGTATGCATGTAACGTGTCCCGGCCCGCCAGTGAAGGACTCGGTGGATAACGTGTCCCGGCCCTTCAATAAGGGACTCGGTAGAGGGGATCTGGTCCGGATCTGGCGCCATCATCATATAACGTGTCCCGGCCCTCTACTGGTGGGTCTCGGTGAACAATGCAATGGAATACGCACGAGAACATATCCTGGCCCGGGCTCAGTGAAATTCAAACATAGGCTTGCATGAACAGAGTAGTGCGAAACCATATGCACACAAATCAAGACTCAATAGATACGTACACTTACTGACAGTTGAAGGCTCAGAAACAAGTTTCAGGTCAATCCGACTTCGTATGAGAAAGTTACAAACGTTTGAAGTACATAACGTTCTATAAGCATTTTAGAGCAAATCTGAGATCTTTTCCGAAGGTTAGGGACATTATGACTTACAAAATTCTTTCAGAAACAAAACTCTTTATACTTATCTCGTTACTCAATCGTATAACAAACTAGATCATATCAGACATACTTATATCAGAAGTGAATCAGAATCGTAGGCAGACTCGGAAACATATTAAATAGAACTTCAGAAACAAATCTCTTCCGGATATCATATGGATCAAATCAAATATAACCTTTAGAATCATATGTACATATAAAAATATATTAAAGAATCAATGGAATAGTTAAACGTACTATCATTTGGAAATCAAAATGTTAATCATACCAATTGTCTTTCAAATGCCATTCAGAAACATATCAAACAAAACTTTGAACATTGACGCATACAGAACTCTTTAGGGACAAAACTCAGAATTCAAGAGTAGAATTTCCCCAAAGTGCATTTCATATCATACCTTATGTGGCTCTAGGACATGCCAAAGAAAGAAAGGGTAAGCCTTACATACCTGTGCCACGCCTTATTAGCTACGCTTATTTATCCAAACTTGTTAGTCTACATTCAAGAAAGTTGACATTATCATTAGATTCATTGGCATATACTAGTATTATTCTTTCAAATGAATTTATTTATATTCTGCCGAAATTTCAGCAGCATTTCCCCTGTAAATACACCATCCCCGAGAATCTAACTCGGTTAATTTCACAACAACAAATCGAGAATGGAACTCGGCTACATTATCAACAATAATACCAACAATTATATTCAATCCAACCGCATACGATCAAGCCAATATGGTTGCTCACATATTCAAGTATTAATCCAAAACCATTCGAACGATACTCACGAATACTTCAAGCAACTCACACAATATTTTAAACGTCCTAGCCAACTTACAACATAGTCCGAAATCTTCCAACTTCAACAAGGACAACAACGACACATTTTCCTTATTCTAGATTCATAAACTATATCAAAATTCACATGTTACAATACCGTCCATACAATTATAAGAATTCATGCTAGTGTCGCATTAACCTCTTCAACAATCCTACAACGATTACAACTTCATTTCAAGCCATCAAACTTTCATTCTCATCGTAGAATCCACATCAACAACAACTAGAATATCAAATGAAATCAATTCACCATAACTTGCCAAAACAACCCCTTATTCGGCCACAACAACAACAGACATATTTTCATGAATTTTCATCTATTTCTATACATTACAACAACAATCTAAATACTAAGTAAAATTAATCCATTCTTTGTACACCACACCACTTCCATTCGGCCAACACATATACACACATATTTCATGAATTTAATCCTTTTCTACACACTTCAACATACATAAATCATCCATAACATATAAAAAGAAATTAATTCTTACCTTTTTCCTTCAACTTCTTCGCTTGACCATGGTTATGAACTTGCAAGAATAGATGTTTTTCTTGCTCCAATTGGTACTCCACTTTGCTAGGGACCTTCCAATTAGTAGGAAAATGATTTTTGAACAAATTTTTCTCAAGGTTCTTGTTGGGGTGCACATGCCGAATGGCCTTCAACTTGGGGCTTCTCCAAGTTTCTTGATGTTTCTTAAGGAAAGAAGATGAGAAATATGTCTTATTTATCCTTCTTTTTTCATCATTTATCCTTATTTATTTTTAAGTCCCTCAAATAAAAGTTATGGACACATGGGTATTCTCCCCTTTTCTAGAATTTTCTTAAAATAACAAATACATCCACTTGTCTTGTTGTATAAACTTTGGTCCCTTAAGTAAGAACATGGACATATTGCTATGGGTGGGGCCCACTTTTTATGTCACATGGCCAAAGTGACATTTCAAAAATTTTCATGAACACTTTGTGAAATTCCCATTTTACCCCTAGCCTTTCCACAATATTACCATAAACTCTTTTGTGAATTTCCATTTTTACCCTTAACCTTTGTCAATATTTCCATCCCAATAATACTCATAATAACTTGTATTTTAGAATAACTTTGGAAAATGGTCTTGCCCTTAACTTCTCGCAATTATCTCGAATTATCCGTACGTACAAAATGCAGGATATAACAAGCCGCTGCCACTATGGATCAAGGGGCGGCTCCACCTTTAGCTCTAGAGGTTCCAGCGCCCGAGCCTCTAGCTCCTCAGCCAGGGGCGGAGGACAGGGCGATGAGAGATGTGGTGCAGCTATTGACGAGATTAGTAGCAGGAATGGCTCACAGACGCGGACTAGGGGGTGATGATGTAGACAGACATGACAGCTTGAGGGTTTGTGATTTCCTGACCTGTAACCCCCCAGAGTTCTACGGGTATAATCCCGAGGAGGATCCCCAGGATTTCATTCGACAGATGCAGCGTACGCTGAGACTAGTCAGGGCTTCTAAGACTGAGTCTGTCAAGCTGGCTTCACATAGACTGCGGGATGTAGCGATTAATTGGTATGAGTCCTGGGAGCTGTCTAGAGGCGAGGATGCTCATCCAGCCGTGTGGGATGAGTTTACAGCAGCTTTTCTCAGCCACTTTTTGCCTCCAGAGCTGCGGCGAGCGAGAGTTGACAGATATTTACAGCTAAGACAGAGAGGCAGGAGTGTCCGAGAGTACAGCTTAGAGTTTGATTCTCTGGCCAGATATGCACCCACCATTGTGGTTGATATGGCCGACAAGATGCACCGGTACGTGATGGGTTTGGATCATTACTTGATTGATAGCTGTATGGCGATGGCATCGCAGACTGGTATGGACATTGCCTGGTTACAGGCATATGCGCAAGGAATGGAGGACCCGCACAGAGGGCGTCAGCCCGATAGAGACCGTGACAGGAGGCAGCCCAAGAGGGCTAGGTCAGTTGGTTATTCTGGGGAGTCTCGAGGCGGGCAGCCTCAGTAGCAGTACAACAGATATCCTCCTCAGTCAGGCCGGAGTGCACATTCACAGGCTACAGGCAGACGATTTGATGGTGTAGGGAACTCAGGAGCAGGCCAGAGTTCCAGAGCCTCAGGTTCGCAGTGAGCAGAGGTTCCAGACAGGCGAGGCCACCTATGCCTCGATGTTCTTATTGTAGGAGGTCTCACCCAGGAGAGTGTTATCGAGCTACGGGTGCCTATTTTTCTTATGGTCGCCAGGGCCATATTATGAGAGATTGTCTGTTGGCAGGTGGTTCCGGTAGTGTAGCGCAGCCGATGGGATCAACTGCTGGTTCTTCCTCCACTTTTGTAGCGATGCGCCCTACGAGGCGGGGTCTGCCAGCACCAGCGGGCCGCGGTAGAGGCTGTGGCGGGGTTTCTGATTCTAGCGGTCCCTCGAACCGCATATATGCCTTGGCTAGCCGACAGGATCAGGAGGTGTCGCCAAATGTAGTCACAGGTACATTATTGGTCTTCTCTCGAGCTGTATATGCATTGATCGATCCAGGTTCTACTTTATCATATATTTCTCCCCTTGTCGCTAGTAAAATTGGGATAACACCTGAACCTATAGAGCCGTTCGAGGTAGCTACACCGGTCGGAGATTTTATTATAGCAAGGCAAGTATATAAGGATTGTTCTGTAATTCTATGTGGCCGTTGCACCAAGGCCGATTTGGTAGAATTAGATATGATGGAATTCGATGTTATTATGGGCATGGATTGGTTAGCCTCTTGTTATGCTAATGTTGACTGTCAGAAAAAGGTAGTTCGTTTCCAGTTTCCAGGGGAACCAGTTATAGAATGGGCAGGAAATACAGCATCGCCGAGGGGTAAGTTTATTTCATACCTCAAGGCCAGGAAGATGATTCAGAAAGGGTATATTTATCATTTGGTTCGCGTGCATGATATTAAAGCAGAAACACCTACTCTCCAGTCAGTCCCAGTAGTCAATGAATTTCCAGATGTATTTCCAGACGAGCTTCCAGGTCTTCCACCTGAACGGGAGATCGAGTTCACGATAGATGTGTTGCCAGATACTCAGCCTATATCTATTCCTCCTTACAGAATGGCACCTGCAGAACTGAAGGAATTGAAGGAGCAGCTGAAAGATTTATTAGAAAAAGGCTTCATCAGACCCAGTACATCACCTTGGGGAGCACCGGTATTGTTTGTAAGGAAGAAAGACGGATTCGACTAGTTGCAGGGTGCTAAATATTTTTCGAAGATAGATTTGCGCCCGGGTTATCATCAGGTGCGGGTACGAGAGGCAGATATTCTAAAGACTGCTTTCAGGACCCGATACGGGCACTATGAGTTCAGAGTGATGTCTTTCGGGTTGACCAACGCCCCAGCAGTGTTTATGGATTTGATGAATCGGGTATTTGATACGCTCAAATTACACCTATTAATGGTATAACGCGGACGTTGTCAAATATAGTAACCCAACAAGGTTGGGGTCGAATCCCACAGAGAACAATATGTAGGCGATTTAAGCAGATTAGGAATTATCACTAACACTAGCTATGCCCGAACGCATGAGTGGTGGTTTTTTATAAGGTTTTAATAAAATATGGAAATATAAATTCTAATCTAGAAAGCAAGTAAATTGATCAATGGCAACAAGAATGGAATAAAGGAAACTACTTCTCAAGTAACGATCCAATCTATTTCACGAATTATAAATAATAGCAAGTTTATGTTATTTAGCCTCGGATAATGACTCTAAATTAACTTCTTCCGAAGAATAACTAGACTACCCAATTGAAGATCCCTCAAGAAATTAGGAGCATTAATAACACCTGAATATGGCTACAAGTGGTATTGCCTATTCCTAGGTCAACTTCCATTAGATGAGGGTTAACGCCCCAAATTTATGTTAATTATTCTATCCCAACCCCGTTCTTCCTCTTCCGAGTTTCAAACAAAGTAAATGGGCGAGTTCAAAGGTTAGCTATTCCATTGAAAACATTCATGAACAAGAATAATTAAAATAGCAAAAACTTACTTGATTAAGAACAATGCAAATGAATAAATAAGCACAACAAGAGTATCAATCTTAATTGTCACCAAGAGATTTCCATCAACAAGGATTAAAAAGAAGGGAGAACATTTTTGTAGGAACCCTAGCCTCCAAGCTGCCAAAGATATCTGATGTTTTGCCCTAATTTTCTATTTATATGAACTGGAATGGAAGAAATCGTCAAATCCCAGGTTCTGGTCAAACATTCCCGAAAAACCTTCAGGGCGATCGCTCCACGTCACTACGCGATCGCGTGTAATTGCTTTGTTTATGTGTCACGAACGCGTGACGAAGTATCGCGATCGCGCAGAGTCACAGACGCGCGTGACCGCAAACGCGTGAATTTACTGCGCGTTCGCGCAGAGTCACGGACGCGCGTGACCGCGAACGCGTGACCGTGAACGCGTGAACTTACTGCGCGACCGCGCAGAGCAATATTTCACCAATAATTTCCAGAACCTCCAGTTATTTCCAGTTTTGCAACTTTTTTGCTTGTTTTCCATACTTAGGCTCTAGGGACCTCGTATTACCTGAAACATGACAAAAACTACGTAAAATGACATAGACTTGCTTAAAAACAAGTAAAAATTATAGGTAAAAAGCATCGATTGTGGTGTAAAATCACGCCACATCAGTATTCAGGCCGTTCCTAGACATGTTTGTGATGGTGTTTATTGATGATATTCTGGTTTATTCACGATCAGCAGAGGAGCATTCAGATCATCTGAGGACAGTACTTGGCATACTCCGGCAACAGAAATTATATGCTAAGTTCTCCAAATGTGAATTCTGGTTAACTTCAGTGGCATTCTTGGGGCATATCGTCGGAGCGGATGGTATTCGGGTTGATACACATAAGATCGAAGTTGTAAAGAATTGGCCTAGGCCTACGACACCGACTGAGGTACGTAGTTTTCGGGGATTAGCTGGGTATTACAGGAGGTTTGTGGAGAATTTTGCTTCGATTGCAGCACCATTAACGAAGCTAACTCAGAAGGCAGCAAAATTCCAGTGGACCGATGCTTGTGAACGCAGCTTCCAGTTGCTGAAAGAAAAATTGATTACAGCTCCAGTTCTAACTCTTCCGGAGGGGTCAGACGGGTATGTCATCTATTGTGATGCTTTCGGTATTGGGATAGGTTGTGTATTGATGCAGCATGGCCGAGTTATAGCCTATGCCTCCCGGCAGCTAAGACTGCACGAGAGAAATTATCCTACTCATGATCTGGAACTAGCCGCGGTAATTGATGCTTTGAAGATATGGAGGCATTACTTATATGGGGTTCATGTTGATATTTATACGGATCACAAAAGCCTTCAGTATATTTTTAAGCAAAAGGAGCTGAATTTGCCGTAAAGGAGATGGCTCGAGTTGTTGAAAGATTATGATGTTGACATTTTGTATCATCTTGGAAAAGCCAACATTGTGGCCGATGCACTTAGCCGCAAGTCCATGGGTAGTTTGACTGACGTGCAGCCAGAAAGGAAAGAATTAGTTCATGAAATTCATCAGCTAGCCAGTCTTGGAGTCCGTTTGGCCGATTCTGGAAATATTGGGGTTTCTGTCCGAGAAGTTGCTAAATCGTCTATTATGGAAGAAGTAAAATGACGATAGCACGAGGATCCTATTCTGGTACAGTACAGAGATGCGGCCCTTGATAAGGAGAAGACCCATTTCGAGATTTCACCTGACGGTGCATTATTATATAGAGGCAGGTTATGTCTACCTGACGTTACAGGGCTGCGATGACAGATTATGGGAGAGGCACATTATGCACGGTATTCTGTTCATCCTGGATCCACTAAAATGTACCATGATCTCAGGTGTTTATATTGGTGGGATGGTATAAAAAGAGACATCGCAGAGTTCGTTGCTCAGTGTCCAAATTGCCAGCAAGTTAAGATCGAGCATCAGAAGCCTGGTGGATTGTTACATGAAATGGAAATTCTAGCTTGGAAATGCGAAATAATTAATATGGATTTCATTACAGGTTTACCACGCACTCCCCGAAGATATGATTCTATAGGGGTTATTGTTGATAGGCTGACAAAATCAGCCCATTTTCTTCCGGTCAGGACCACCTATTCGGCTGAGGATTATGCCCGGTTGTATATTAAAGAAATATTAAGGATTCACGGAGTTCCTACATCTATTATATCCGACAGAGGTGCACAGTTTACAGCTAACTTCTGGAGGTCGTTTCAGGACGGATTAGGGACTCAGGTGAGTCTTAGTATAGCATTCCATCCTCAGTCTGACGGACAGGCCGAGCGTACTATTCAGACGCTAGAAGATATGCTACGGGCCTGTGTTATTGATTTCAGAGGTAGTTGGGATGATCACTTGCCGCTTATTGAATTCGCTTATAATAATAGTTATCATTCCAGCATTCAGATGTCGCCGTATGAAGCCTTATATGGTAGAAAATGCAGATCTCCGATTGGTTGGTTCGATGTGGGTGAAACTAAATTAATTGGTCCAGATATGATCCAGCAAGCAGTCGATAAAGTGAAACTCATTCGGGAACGGTTATTAGCAGCCCAGAGTCGACATAAATCATATGCAGATAATCGCCGTTGACACTTGGAATTCCAGATTGGTGATTGGGTATTTCTGAAGGTATCACCTACGAAGGGTGTTATGAGATTCGGTAGAAAAGGAAAGCTCAGTCCGAGATATATTGGGCCTTATCAAATTATTCGGAAGATAGGCAAGGTCGCCTATGAGTTAAACTTACCATCCGATCTGGAAGCAGTACATCCGGTATTTCATGTATCAATGCTCCGCAAATGTATTGGTGATCCTTCCAGAATATTTCCTATAGAAGATATCCAGGTAACAGAGGAGCTGTCCTACGAAGAATAACCGGTAGCCATCCTGGATCGTCAGGTAAGGAGACTACGTACCAAAGATGTGCGTTCTGTTAAAGTCTTGTGGCGGAACAATAACCGAGAGGAAATGACCTGGGAAGCAGAGGACGAGATGAAGAAGAAGTATTCTCACTTGTTTCCTATGCCTACAGGTAATCTAAATTCCTTAATTGGTTATATTGATTGGTGAATGAATTATATGTGCTGTCTATAAAAAGAAACCTCCCCGAAATGCTTACAAGACCCTATAAGACTAGTTTAACATTCGAGGACGAATGTTCTAAAGGGGGGGGGGGGGGGAGGGGAGGATGTTATATCCCGTATTTTGCACATTCGGATAATTTGAAATAATTGTGACTAGTAAGAGATAAGGCAATATTTTGATCCTATTTAATACATAAGTTGTTCATGAAAATATTGATGCGGAAATATTGAGGAAGGCTAAGGGCAAAATTGGAAATTTGGAAAATAGTTTCATGAATTGCAAATATTAGTCATAAGTAATTGGGCTTGGAAAAAATCAAAAAACAAAAGAGGCCCAAAGGGGGGCCGGCCATAGGGGGATGGGCCAAGGCCCATGTGGAATTTAAATTCTTGTAATAAAAGAGAGGGCCACCACTTAGTCATCACATTTCAAGAACCTTCAAGAAAAAGAAAATTGAGAGCAAGAAAGACAAGGGTTTCGGCCAAGAGGAAAGGAAAAAAAAATTGAAGCCCTCAATCTTTGATCCAAAAATTATATTTTTCTAGTATTCTTGCTAATTCAAAGGCCCTCTTAAACGTGGTATAAGTATTAGAGCAAGAAAACTACTTTTGTGGCAAGTCCAATAATTCTAGTCAAGTGAAAAATTGAGGAAAAAGGTAAGAATTTCTCTTCTTTTATATGTTATGCAAGGTTTATGTATGTTGTAGTATGTAGAAATGGATAAAAATCATGAAAATATGTATGTTGGTGTTAGCCGTGTAAATGTATGTTGTGTAGGAAAGGTGAACAAATTTTTATGTAGTAATTTGATTGTTGTTAATATGTATTTTATGATGAAAATGAGAATTTGATGATTTAAGTTGAAGTTGGGGCTAGTGTGGGCTGTTTTGGAAGCCACCATGGCCGTTAGTGTAGTTCTTGTAATTGTGAGAATGATGTTGCTAATGTGTGTGTTGTTGGGATAGTTGATGAATTTGGGGACAAGAAATGCATTGTTGTTGTTCCTAGGGAAGTTGGGGAGATTTCGGGTGGAGTATGGTGTGTTGGTGGAATTGTTTGAATATTGTATAGATTGTTTGAAATGTTCTTGAATTGTGTTTGAATGATCTCGGATTAGTAATGAATATGTGAGCGTTGATATTGGCTTGAATGTTCGTAGTTGAATTGAAGTTAGATAAGCTACGTAGAGAAGAAGGTTACTAACGTTAGAATGCGTTTTAAATTAATTGTTGATGTTATTAGTATGGTTGTTGGTATTGTTGTGGATGTTTAGGCCGAGTAAAATTCTCGGGGATGTTGAATTTACAGGGGAGATGCTGCCGAAATTTCTGTAGACAAGTGCTAATTAGAATTGAATTTCTAAGTACTTGTAGCTAATGT
Organism: Lycium barbarum; assembly: GCF_019175385.1. Taxonomy (NCBI): domain Eukaryota; kingdom Viridiplantae; phylum Streptophyta; class Magnoliopsida; order Solanales; family Solanaceae; genus Lycium; species Lycium barbarum. Next base: position 29,724,813 of record NC_083344.1, on the reverse strand, counting down.
TGGGTAATTAATAACGTTATTGTAGATCGTGGGGAGCCCGAGACTTGAATTGCGATTAGCTTAGGAGGCGAGCGAGGTATGTAAAGCGTAACCTTTTCTTCTTTGGCATGATCCTTATGAAATAAGTATATGATGAATATGTATGGTTTCGGAAAGATTCTTATTCTTAGAGCCACTAGGATGGCTAACGTTCTTAATTTCCCATAAGCTGTTCCATATGGTTTTGATATGTATCCATAATGTCCGATGATGTGCATCTATGATGTCCGAAGATTGGCCAATATGTTTCCGAATAGCATTTGAGAAACAAATGATATGACTATAGTTTTGACCTTCCAAATGTTAACACATTCGACCGTTCCATCGAATCTTTGATATATTTTGATACGTACATATGATTCTAAAAGTACTATTTGATTTAATCCATAACGATAACCGAAAGGTACTTGATATGATTTTGACCTTGATTTTCCAAAAATGGCTTCCGAAATGCCTATAGAACGTTCTGTACTTCAAACGCTCATAACTTTCTCATACTAAGTCGGATCGACCCGAAAGTTGTTTCTGAGCCTTCAGGGATCGGTAAGTATACATATCCATTGAGTCTTGATTTATGTGCATGTGGTTTCTCACTACTCTGCTCGTGCATACTACTATGATATCGTTCACCGGGTCCCGGGCCGGTTTTGTTATCGTGCGCACTATGTTATATTCGGCAGTATGATGTGTTACGGTTCCCGAGTTCCTCGCGATAGGGCCGGGTACCGCTTATATACGGCGTTATGATGTGATATGGCATATGATGTGTTTTGATGTTGTGATATGTTATGATGATACGATATGTTCGAGTTTCTATGAAGATTTGAAACCTTCTGGAGTATGATGTGTTGTGGCGCCAGCGTCGGAGTGGCGACCACGTTCCTGAGCCCTATGCATGACTCTTATATTTGCATTATTTGTGTCTTAAAAACGAGCTCTCGGTATATTGATTTTATTCTTATTTTCCATACTTCGTATTTCCGTTATGACTTTGGATAGTATATTTCATACTTTACATACTCAGTACCTATTTCGTACTGACCCCCTTTCTTCGGGGGCTACGTTTCATGCCCGCAGGTACAGACGTTCGTTCTGGTGACCCGCCATTGTAGGATACATATTCTGCTACTTTGGAGTGCTCCCTTTGATCCGGAGCCCATATTTTCTGATATATATTTTGTTGTACATGTTTCTATGTATATATATATGACTATTTGGGGTACGGCGGGGCCCTGTCCCGTCATATGTTTCTGTTGTGGTTTGTAGAGGCCTGTAGACGTATATGTGGGTCATGGGTCATCATTGTTCGTTTATAGCTGTGATCGGTGTCTTAAGCGGCCTGTTTGCTGTGATGGCCGAAACGACCTATATGTGTGTGTCTGGACATATATATATATTTTGGGCGATGTGTTTTCCGTCAGCCTCGTCGGGTTCTGTATGATATTTTGCTATATATGACCGCTTAAGACGACATCTAATTTCAATATCTGCATAACTTAATGTATGCCGAATACGGATAAGTCCTTGATATAGCAATTTGGTAAGTGAGTGTGTATGGGTGTCCAGCTAGGGCACCAGTCACGGCCCATGGGGCTGGGTCGTGACAACACATGTAAGCAGTTGACCACCAATACATTCAAGATTGTCTCACTTCTTTCATACTCTAGATCGTTCAGTTAGACCAGTACTTCTAGGGATTCTTCTAACTTGTGCGTATTACATGTTTCAGAAAATGCCTGCAAAAAGGAAGTACACCAACAAAATATCAGTTGCTAGCTAGAGGGCTACTGCCGAAGAAGTGGACTCTCAGGCTCACGGAGTTCATGCCGGTGCTCAGAGACTTGGGAACAGTCCTGAGGGGAAAGTGTGTATTCTGCAACTTGGATGAATTTACAGATGCTTTTATAGACAACTTCTAGCCATTAGAGGTCAGGAAGGCAATGACCTTCGAATTCGAGAGCTAAGAAGAACAATATGAGTGTGAATGAGTACTACCTCAAATTTTTCTCTTTGGCCAAGTATGCTCCATAGATGGTTCCCGATATGAGGGCCAGAGTTAGGCGATTTGTGTTGGGTCTTACAACCGAATTATATGGTGCTGCTAATATCGCTGGCCTGATCAAAGACATGACTATTATCAAAGTGGTTGCATTTGTGCAAGGTAATCAGGACAGAATGAAGAAAGAAGAGGAGCTGCAGAAAGAGAAAGACAGGAAACTTAATAAAAGAGCTAAATCTGCAGGTAACTTTAATCAGGGAGCTAGAAATCATTGATTATTCAAGAATAGGTTATTAGAATGTGCTCCCTCTACAACCTATGCCCCAGTTTCGAGGTCCAAGTTTAATCATAAAATCTAAAATTACAAAGCAGTAGGCTCACAGTCACAGGCCAGTGTGGGCTAGCAAGGTCCTACACACCCTACTTGCAACAAGTGTGGAAGGAGGCACCCAGGGGCATGTCTTTCGGGCACAGATGATTGCTATGGGTGAGGTTAGCAGGGCCACTTTCTTAGGGATTGTTCATCGGCAAGGAAAAATATAGGAGGTAATGTAGCTCAGTCCACAAATTCAGTAGCTCTTAGCAATTCTTAAGCCAAAGTAGGGCGTGGCGCAGCAAGGTCCAATAATATGATGGAGGTCAGAACAGCTTGTATGCACTAGTCGATGATCAGGATATAGAAGCTCGTGCAGATGTTGTCACAGGTATGCTAACAATTTTCACCTTCGATGTTTACGCTCTCAAGGATCCCGAATGCACCCTATCTTATGTAACCCCATTTATTACTAAGAATTTTGGAATAGAACCAGATAAGTTGCATGAACCTTTTGAAGTGCCCACCCCAGTTGGAGAGTCAATTGTAGGTATACATGTGTATAGGGGTTGTCCATGTTACAGCCCGTATTTCATATGTTCGGATATTGCGAGATAGTGGTGAGAAGTTAAGGACACGACTGGGTTCCAATTTTTTTTTTTAATGTACAAGTTGGTTTTGAATATTATTTATGACTATTACTAGTATGGAAATATTGTGAAAGGTTAAGGGCAAAATGAGAAATTCGCAAAAGGGGCCATATTGACCATGTGAAGAAATAAGGGGCTAGGATGACAAAATGGGTCATCTTTTGTGTTGGAAAAAAAAAATCAAGAAAAAGGAGGAATTTTCTAGAAAAAGAATGGAAGGGGGGTCATGTGGCCATACTTTTGTGTTGAGGGACTTATCCATAAATATGGAAAAATGAGTGGAAGACTTGTATAAAGTCATCTTTATTCCATAATTCACTAGAAAATTCAAGAACAAAAGAAAAGAGGAGAAGGAGAAAAAAATCAAAAGCCTATTCGGCCAAGAGAAATTTTCCAAGAAAAATTGACAAAAAATTTCTTGAAAATTACTTCTTACCAATTCAAGGGTCCCTAGCAAGGTGGGGTAGTCTTTGGAGCAAGAAGAGCACATATTCATATAAGTTACCAATTATAGTCAAGTGAAGAAGTAGAGGAAAAAAAAAGGGGGTAAGAACTTATATTTTTTTATGTTATGGATGATTTTGTATGTGTAGTATGAAAAAGTGGATGAAATTCATGGAAGAGTAAAATTATATGTGGCCGTGTATGTGTATATGTGGGTAGAAATTATGTGTTAATCATTTTGTTTAGAGTTTAGTTGTTATTGTTGTGAGTGTTATGGTGATAATGGAAGTTGAATGATTTTTTTGAGAGATTGTAGTTGTGAAGGTGGTCGTGAGTTAGTGTGCATGTGTGGCCGTGTAGTTGCATGTAGTATGGAAGAAAATGAATCAATTTTGTTTTGTGTGTCGTGTTGTGTTGTGTTGTGTGTTGGTTGTTGTTGTAGAGAAATTATGGTGGTTGGAAACTTGTGATTGAAGTTTATGTAAATTGAATATCATGTTCTTATATGTATGGAAAACAATGGTATTGGTATGGTGTTGTTGGAAAATATATTATAAGGTTATTATTGTTTTTATTGGAGTTGGAAGGTTTTGAAGGAAGTGGTATATTCATTGAGTTATTATAATGTAGTTTGGATTGAATATGGAAACTGTTAGTATGGTTGTTGACTTTATGTTGATAGTTTGGCCGGGTTGCATTCCCGGGATTGTTGTTGGTTGAAATTGGCCAAGTTGAACTTGGTGGTATGGTATATTTACAGGGGAAGTGCTACCGAAATTTCGGTAGACAAGTGTCATTTTGAGATTTTACTTCTAGTCACTTGAACTAACATTTGGTAAATGTGACCAAATTGTAGATTCTGGCGGATTTGCGACTTGAATTTGGAATAGCATAAGCAGCGGAAAGAGGTATGTAAGGCTTTACCTTCTTTTCTTGGCATGTCCTAGACGTAATAGGGTTGGACACGGGCCTCGGGGACCATTCCTTTTCTCGAAATCCAAGACTAAAATTAGCTACTAATCATTCAGTAGAATTGAACTAGAAAGTGTGCAAAATGTCGAAAAACCTTCCTAGCCCTCTAGAACTTGCATAAAGAGGACCCGATTACCTTAGAACCCCCACAAGTAACGCCATGACATATAATATATGAAAATTTAGTACGCCGCCTCATTTGACTCGAGGCGGGCCCACTGTTCCCCGATTTCCTCTATTGCTTCATTTGACTTGTTTTGGAGTAGAATCCTAAGGAAACCTTTGATCCTTATTCCGGTTATCAAACGCTAAGTACAGCACCCCCCTAGTGTGAATATGTCTATGAGGACCATGATAACGATAATGCTAAGAAAGAACATACGCCTATGACAAGTATGACTAAGATGATGAATATGAGCTTATAACGATAACGATGAAGTTAAAGATGAGAAAAGTGCCTACGATAGATATGTTGACGATATATTCTGCTATAGAAATGAAAACATAAGGATGTTAAATTATTTCTAGATAACCCAATTCTATTATAGATAATGACTATTCTAAAGGTTCTAAATACATGAAAATATGCCTTATGACCCCGATTGATGTTTTCTCATAGTGACACTTTTCATTGGTAGTCTCGCCTTATAACACTTGTTCCTTCCAGGTGAGGCAAAGCTACTACGGTTGTTCCATAATGAAATCGGAGGTTACCGACCTTACGTCACTCCGATGGATATGTATCTTTCTTGGGCTCTCATGCATGTTTTATAGATGACGTATGTTTATATGTATATGCATGAGTATATGGGGAAGTACGGGAAAGGGAAGGCGCTATAGGCGCACAGCCACCTGATCAGCTAGAGTATGATACATGATTTCGTCCCGGACGCGGGATGACCGGACGCGGGATTTATGGCTAAATGGATCGGAGCCGACGCCTCGGCGACATGACATGATGTATTTTCTATATATGTATATGAAAAGACATATTTTTTCTAAGTAATTAAAGTGGTATGCATACATATGGATCGGGCTGCCCGTTCCGCAGCTATATGTTATAGTATATGTACATGTGGATCGGGCTGCACGTCCCGCAGCGCTAAGCATGCATGGTATCCGCCAAAGGGCCTTTATATGTACAGGTTATCCTTCCACCTCATGATGTTGCGCTATGCTTCTTTTATGTTATTATCCTTGCTCTATATCTTTCATATGTTATTATTCATGCCTTACATACTCTGTACATTATTCGTACTGACGTCCCTTCTTGTGGACGCTGCGTTTCATGCCGCGCAGGTCAGCAGGCAGATAGACTTGATTCCTAGGAGCTTCATCAGCAGTGTTGTAGCAGTGCTCCAGTTGTTCCGGAGCTCCAGTTACTTGGTACTACTTTCGTGTATATATTCAGGCCCGGCAGAATCCGGCCCTTCATATCTATATGTGTACTATGTTTAGAGGCTCGTAGACAGATGTGTACAGGTAGATGTTTTGTATCTATGAGTGTTCTCGTCGCTGTGTCCTGTGCTGGCAGAGCTTACTGGCCTATGTTCATAATTATGCTACTAATGTGAATGTTCAGTAACAAAAAAAAAATGGTACAGTTTATACGGCTTGCTTAGTGACAAGATTATGATACGAGACAAAGGGGTGCTCGGTACAAGTATCGGGTACTCGTCACGGCCCTAGTTGGGTCGTGACAGTCCAGTTAGAGTCTATCACCGTAGTACTATAGCAGATTTAGTAGAACTGGAAATGGTAGACTTCGATGTAATCATGAGAATGGATTGGTTGGTATCATGTTATACCACAGTGAGCTGTAGAACCAAGGTAGTAAGTTTCGAGTTTCCCGATGAGCCAGTCTTACGATGGAAAAATGATGCAGTGGTGCCTAGGAGTAGGTTTATTTCCTATCTAAACTCCCAAAAGATGATCTCTAAAGGGTATATCTATCATCTAGTCTGAGTCAGGGATGCAGACACTCAGGCCCAACTCTCCAGTCCATACCAATTGTTAATGAGTTTCTAGAAGTCTTTCCTGAAGATCTTCCCGGACTCCTTCCTGATAGAGAGATTAACATTGGAACTGATTTACTACCCGACACTAAGCCAATATCTATTCCGCCACACAGAATTGCTCCAGTAGAGTTGAAAGAGTTAAAAGCCCAGTTGAAATATCTTCTTGACAAGGGATTTATTAGACCAAGTGTCTAACCTTTGGGTGCACCAGCCTTGTTCGTCCAAAAGAAAGATGGATCTTTGCGTATGTGCATTGACTATAGGCAGTTGAATAAATTTATGATTAAGAACAAGTATCCTCTTCCCAGAATAGATGACTTATTTGATCAACTTTAGGGTGCCCAGTATTATTCCAAGATTGACCTTATATCAGGGTACCACCAGTTACATGTTAAGGAAGTTGATATTTCGAAGACTGCTTTCAGGACTCTTTATGGGCATTTCGAATTTTTGGTGATGTCGTTTGGGTTGACGAATGCACCAGCAGCTTTTATAGGCATTATGAATAGGGTTTTCAAGCCTTATCTTGACTTTTTCATCTTTGTTTTTTTGATGACATCTTGGTTTACTCTCGTAGTGAGACTTATCATGCAGAACATCTCTAAATAGTGTTGCAGATTCTTCAATATCGCAAGTTATATTCAATATTTTCAAACTGCAAATTTTGGCTGAAATCAGTAGCGTTTCTAGGCTATGTTATTTCAGGGAAAGGCATGAAGGTGGATTTTCAGAAGATAGAAGCAGTGAAGATTGGCCCAGACCCACCGTAGCATCTTATATAAGATGTTTCTAGGTCTAGTGGGCTATTACAGGCATTTCGTAGAGGGTTTTTCCTTTATCTCAGCTCCGTTGACTAAATTGACTTAGAAGAAAGTCAAGTTCTAATGGTCAGACGCTTGTAACCGAAGTTTCGAAGAGTTGATAGCAAGGCTGACTTCTGCCCTAGTTTTGACACTGCCAGAGGGAACCAAAGAGTTTGTGGTGTATTGTGATGCTTCAAGAGTTGGTCTTGGGTGTGTTTTAATGCAGCATGGTAAGGTAGTAGCTTATGCATCCAGACAACTTAAGAGTAACGAAAAGAATTATCCGACTCAAGACTTGAAATTGGCAGCTGTGGTTTTTGCACTAAAAATATGGCGTCACTACTTGTATGGCATTCACGTTGATATTTTAACATATCACAAGAGCCTTCAATATATTTTCAAGCAAATAGAGTTGAATCTTAGACAGAGGAGGTGGCTCGAATTGCTAAAGGATTATGACGTGGATATCCTCTATCACCCAGGGAAGGTGAATGTTATAGCCGATGCTCTTAGTCAGTGTTTTATGGGATGTTTAGCTCATGCTGAGGCAGACAAGAGAACTGTGGTGAAAGATTTTCACCACTTAGATAACCTAGGAGTTTGAATTTTGAACTCTGAAGATGGTGGCGTTGTTGTTAAAAAACAGGGCTTATTCCTCCTTAGTATCCGAAATAAAAGAGAAACAATTAATGATCCCTACTTATTGCAGCTGAAAGAGGGGATTCACAAACATAAGACGATGACTTTTGAACAAAGGGGAGATGATGGTACCTTAAGGTATAGAGGCAGATTATGTGTTCCAAAAATAGATGGTACCTTAAGGTATAAATTCTAGGTACTCTATCCCCCCGAGTTCCACAAAGATGTATCATGACCTCAAGGAGATTTATTGGTAGAACGACATAAAAAAGAACGTAGCAGATTTTGCGGCCAGGTGTCCAAATTGTTAGTAGGTGAAAGCTGAGCACTAGAGGCCTGGTAGCTCGGCTCAGAACAAAGAAATTCCCATTTGGAAATGGGAGATGATAAATATGGATTTCATAACAGTTTTACCTCGCTCATTTAGGAAGCCTGATTTGATTTGGGTGATTACAGATTGACTTACCAAGTCAGTGTATTTCTTGCTAGTAAAGACCACAAATTCAGCAGAAGACTATGCAAAGTTTTACGTTCAGGAGATCGTCCGATTGCATGGGACTCTGTTGTCCATCATTTCAGATCATGGCGCTCAGTTTACAGTGAACTTTTAGAAACCCTTTCAGAAAGGATTAGGCACAAGAGTAAACACAGCTTTTCATCCTCAGACAGATGGCCAGGCAGAGCTCACTATTTAGAAACTTGAGGATATGTTGAGGGCATGTGTCCTTGATATTAAAGGTAATTGGGATGACCAATTACCTCTCATTGAGTTAGCCTATAATAACAACTATCACTCTAGTATCTAGATGGCACCAAATAAAGCTCTGCATGGGCGAAGATGTAGGTCGCCAATTGGCTGGTTCGAAGTTGGCGAAGTAGAATTGTTGGGACCAGATTTGGTCCATCAGGCTATGGATAAAGTCAAGTTAATTTAGGAGAATTTGAAGACGGCTCTGAGTAGCCAAAAGTCCCATTCAGACGTGCGCCATAGAGACTTATACGTCAGTTTGATGTGTGGGTGTTCTTAAAAGTTTCAGCTATGAAAGGTGTTATGAGATTTGGAAAGAAAGGGAAATTTAATCACGGCTAGATTGGACCATACAAGATCCTACGAAGGATTGGTCAAATATCTTATGGGCTTAAGTTACCAAGACTTGATTTTCGTGCACCCCGTGTTTCATGTATCCCTGTTGAGGAAGTGTGTGGTAGAATCGTCGTTGGTTGTTCCTGCCGACACTATAATGGTTACGGATGGCTTGACCTATAAAGAGATCCCATTGGCCATTCTTGATCGTCAGGTGTGCAAGTTGAGGACTAAGGAAGTTGCCTTAATGAAGGTGTTATGGAGGAGTCAGAAAGTCAAAGAGGCTACTTGGGAAGCAAAAGAGGATATAAAGTCCAAGTACCCGCATCTCTTATAAGAACAAGCAAAAAATGCTGAAGGTAACTAACCTTTACATTTGGAACTCAGGCTATAATCCCCATGTTTCCAGTATTCAGTCAGTTCAGTAGTCATTCAGTTCAATGTTTATTCAGTCAGTTCAGTAGTCATTCAGTTCAATGTTTATTCATTCAGTTTAGTAGTCATTCTGTTCAGAGGTTATCCAGTTCAGTATCGATACTGTTCGACATTCATTCCGTTTAGTATTCATGGGTTCACGTCAGTTTAGTGTTAAGCCATATTCTTAACCATGACCCATTATTCGAGGACGAATGATCCCAAGGGGGCGATATTGTAGCACCTCATACCTTCGAGCTAAGACTTGACATATGACTTTAGTTAAAAGATAGAGATATCGTAGCATCGCTGGGGGGATATGTGCTGGATAAGGTGGTATATGACACATACCAAAATATGTGCCGCCTATCTGAAGCCAAATCCTCGTTTTGAATTTCCCATCTCACTGTTTCAGTATGCGTTCACATCGCATATCGGTATATGTGATGCATTTCGGAACAAAAATAACATCGTGAAAGTGCCAATGCACTATTTTGATATGCGTCTGCATTTGCGGAAACATAAGGTGATATCTGCCGTAGAACGCTACACATAACGACTTTCGGGTTTCCTTTAAAGATGCATTATCTGAAATTTTGTTTCATATTTCAGTTTTCCCAAGCCATAGCATGACTTTTCTATACTCTCCTCATCCTCCCACATCAAGGTAAGTCTTTCCCATGTATTCTTAAGTAATTCTAACACTTACCTATGGATTCATAACAAGATTCTATACAATGATAGGGTTTTCAAGAAAACCCTTATCAAGATTTCAAGTTCAGACTTTTGGGTTTCTTCTTCAAAAGTTCAGACCCTTTTCTCAAGATTTCGAGCGATTAAGGTATGTAAGGCTAACTCTTTATGTGTGGGAATATTATTGATCTTCCCCATGCCACATGCAGGTGCAGATTTACAGGATGACGGATCTGCTCGCTAGGATTCTCGTATCAGCTGCTTGGTGAGCCCCAGTTCTTTGTAGGAGTTATCATATTTTCAGTCTTTACAGTATTTCAATTAGTGAGGTATGCCGAGGGCCTTGTCCTGGTAAACAGTCAGTATTCCAGTACTTTTTAGAGGCTTCATAGACTATAGTTGCCGTGAGACAGAATTTAGCAAGCTTTTGTGTTAGCCACATCGGCTACTTATTTAGGCTTTTAGACTTATCTCAGTGTTTCCACATTTATGGTTATTCAGTCAATCTTTTAGTTTGATCAACGTGCTTGTGTTTTTTATTTCGCATTCAGTACATACCATATATTGATTCAGCCAGCCAGTTGGTTCGCTCGATCATATGCAGTCAGGCATCGAGTGTCGTGTTATGCCCAAACCGTGGTTCAGCCTATGACATTTGTTATCTGCATAGAGTATTTTACAAGGCTTATGCAATGGGTTACGTAGCATGTAGGGTTTGAGTTCCATACAATATGTAAAGGGTTAACACTGAACCATTTGTGTTTTGTAAATGACATGTTAATCTATTGCAAAGGGGAGTTCACATCCATATTGCTCATGCTGAGTGCTTTGAAGACAGTCTCTGATTCTTCCGGACTGACTACTAATTCTACAAAATCTAATATCTTCACTGCCAATATGGAGAATCGGGTAATTGAAGGCATTTATGCACTGACTGGCTACAAGATAGGTAAAATACCATTCAAATATTTAGGTGTGCCTATTAAATAAAAAAGATTAAGTCATGTGGACTTTGAAATGATGGTAACCCTATGATGAAATCCATGTTAATCACTTCCCATTTCTACGTTGGAATCTCCATTTCTTGCAATAATCCTCCTGGCTTTTGATGTTCAATTTTCACTTGTTGGCAATTTGTACACCTGAGTTACAAATTCTGTTATGCCTTTCTTCATTCCATTCCACCAATATCTTAGCTTAAGATCGTGATACATCTTTGTCGCTCCTGGGTGAATAGAATACCGAGAGAAATGAGCTTCTTCTAGAATTCGATGGCGTAATTTTGCAACATTCGGAACACATAGTCTGTCTCGGTATCTAAGAACTCCATCTATAGAGATTTCAAAGGGAGACTTCTCTTTCTCGTGAAATGTATCTCTACAGTGGCTCAACTTTGGATCATCATATTGACGCTCTTTCACTTCCATATCCAAGGATGAAACAGTTGGATTATTAATATCAATTCCTACACTGCCTGAATCAATTAGGCGAACTCCGAGGCTAGTTAGCTGGTGGAGTTCACGAATTAATTCTTTCTTCTTCGGAAGGACTTCACATAAACTGCCCATTGATTTTCGGCTAAGTGCATCAGCTACTACATTCGCTTTTCCGGGGTGGTATAAAATACTCACATCATAATCTTTACAGTAGCTCTAACTACCGCCTCTGCCGTAAATTTAACTCTTTTTGGTTGAAAATATATTGGAGACTCTTGTGATCTGTATAGATATCAACATGTAAAACATACAAGTAGTGTCTCCACACCTTTAGTGCATGGATAACCGCAGCCAGTTCAAGGTCATGGGTCGGATAATTCTTCTCATGTTTCCGCAACTGGCTTGAAGTATAGGCAATGACTTTACCGCGCTACATCAACACATATCCCAACCCAACACCAGAGTCATCACAATATACAACATAACCATCTGGCCCTTCTGGAACTGCTAGGACTGGGGCTGAAGTTAATCTGTCTTTCAATTCTTAGAAATGACTTTCACAAGCATCAGTCCATTGGAATCTTACTGACTTCTGAGTTACCTCTGTCAGTGGTGCTGAAATAGAGGAAAACCCTTCCACTATAGTAACCTGCCAAACCCAGAAAACTACAGAGTTTTATAGGCATTGTAGGCCTTAGCCAAGTCTTGACAGCTTCAATTTTTTGAGTATCGACTCGAATGCCATCAACTGAAATAACATGGCCCAGAAAAGTCACAGAATTTAACCAAAACTCACATTTCGAAAATTTTGCATACAATTATCGAGTCCGAAGAGTTCCAAGGACAATACGCTAATGGTCTGCATGTTCTGATTCTGTCCGAGAGTATACAAGAATATCATCAATGAACACAATCACGAACAGATCTAAGAGAGGCCTGAATACATTATTTATCAAATTCATAAACACTGCCGGAGCATTAGTCAACCCAAATGACATCACCCGAAATTCATAGTGTTCATATCTCGTTCGGAAAGCTGTATTGGGAATATCTTCTTCTCTAACTCTCACTTGGTGATAACCTGACCTCAGATCTATTTTGAAAACCCATTTGGCACCCTGTAATTGGTCGAACAAGTCATCGATTCTCGGGAGAGGATATTTATTCTTAATCGTCACCTTATTCAGCTGCCTATAATCTATGCACATCCGTAGGGAACCGTCTTTCTTTCTCACAAATAGGAGTGGCGCTCCCCACGGTGATGAACTAGGCCTAATAAACCCCTTCTCAAGCAAATCTTTCAGTTGTGCCTTTAGTTCTTTCAGTTATGCAAGAGCCATTCGGTAAGGTGGAAAAGAGATTGGTTGAGTATCCAGTAACACATCAATAGAAAAGTCAATCTCTCTTTCCGGTGGAAGTCCTGGGAGTTCATCTGGAAATACATCCGGAAATTCGTTCACTACCGGGATGGATTGAAAAGTCGGTGGCTTTGCTTCGGTGTCATGAACTCGGACTAGGTGATAAATATAGCCCTTAGCTATCATCTTACTTACCTTAAGGTAGGAAATAAACCTACCTCTGGGAGATACTGTATTACCCTTCCATTCAAGCACGGGTTCTCCCAGAAATTGGAATCGAACCACTTTCATTCGGCAATCGACATTGGCATAACATGAGCCAACCAATCCATACCCATAATCACATCAAAGTGTAACATTTCTAGCTCAACTAGATCAACTTTAGTCTGACGATCACATACCACAATTATACAATTCTTGTATACTTGTCTAGCTACTACGGGATCACCAACCAGAGTAGATACCTCAAAAGGTTTAATTGGCTCAGGTTTCACCCCAATGCGACCAGCAATATAAGGAGTAATATAGGACAACGTAGAACCCGGATCTATCAATGCATAAACGTCATGATAAAATATGGATAATATACTTGTAACCACATCCGGGGAGGACTCAAGATCCTGACGCCCGTCTAGAGCATAAATACGGGGTTGAGTACCACCTGAACTGGATGCTCCCCCTCTGCCTCTACCTCGTCCTGTTGGAATCTGGGGAGTCTTCCCTATCAGGCGCACAGAAGAAGAACCAGTGGCTGATCTTGTGGGCTGAACCCCAACTCCACCATTCATCGACGGGCAGTCCCATATCATGTGCCTAACCTGGCCACAGGCATAGCAAGCATCTGAGCCTCGACGACACTGATCGAAATGTACTCTACCGCGCTGGCTGCATCGCGGTACTGGTGTTCTCTGCTGGCTAGGGTAACCTCCAAACTGGGAACCCGAAGCTCTCGAGCTCTGACCCTATCCTGAATGAATGGAGCGGTCAAATCTCCTGCCTACAAACCGGGGAGGTGCACTAGTCACCGACTGGCCTGAGTGTCTAGAATATGACTGCCTCGATCCCCCTCTATAGTCGCTATCGGCACCCATAGATCTGGCCCTCTTACTGTGCCCCCTATCAACGTCGTGCTCACCCCTTTGCGGATGTTGCTGCTCTTCTATATTTTTGGCATAGGTCTAAATACAGGAAATATCCATCCCCTCTTGCAACAAAGCTATCAAGCAGTCTTTAAACAAATTTTGCCCTAGGCCACTCACAAACCTATGCACTCTATCTCCCATATCGGCCACCATAGTCGGAGCATATCTAGCCAATGAATTAAAGTGAAGGCTATACTCCCGGGCACTCATTTTTTCTTGTTTTAAATTCAGGAACCTATCAGCACGGGCCCTTTGAACCTCGGGTGGCAAATAATGACGAATGAAGGCATCTACAAACTCTTGCCAAACTAGAGGAGGTGTATTCTCTTTTCTTGAAGATATCCAATTATTATACCAAAGGACCGCCACATCCCGGAGTCTATAAGATGCCAATTCCACGAATTCAGTTTCGGAAGCATGGATAATTTTCAATGTTCTCAACATCTCATCAATAAAACCTTGCGGGTCTTCATCCGGATTTGACCCGAAAAACTCTGGAGGGTGTAAACTCATAAAATCCCGGGCTCTAGTACTAGTTTCCCTATCGCTTGGACCCGTACTCTACCGATGTACCTGAGCGGCAACTAACTATGTCAATAGCTTTATAGCTTCGGTCATTTGTTGACCCGAAGCAACCGGTGGAGGAACTGGAGGCATAAGAGCTGGAGCTGAAGCCTCCTCTTGGTGTTTTAAATTGGGCGGAGTGTAAGAGGTATTAGATGGAGCCTCATTATATGATTCACCTTCTTTTACATTGGTTGGCGGCTCCCTTTCTATCCGCCTTTCTGTCACAGCCTTGCTCTTCTGGGCGGCTGTGGCCTTTCTCTTTACCGCCATGGCTGAAATCATAACACACAATTAGGGAGGAGAAAATCTTATAACAGGGCTCTATCGCACGATCTCATAAGAAGAAAAATGAACATTTTTCTAAATGTGTTATACCCTGTACTTTTGCGCATTCGGATAATTCAAGGTAATCGCGGGAAGTTACCAAGCAAGGCTATATTTTTATTTTGTTGGGCACACAAGTTGCTTATGAAAATTTTGGAGTGGAAATATTAAGAAAGGTTAAGGGCAAAAAAAGGGAAATTCGTAATATGACTCGTGGAAATATGGAGGAAGACTAAGGGAAAATTCGGAATTTAAAGAATAAAATTTTCATGAAGTGCAAAACAAAAAAAAAATGGGCTTGACTAGTTCGTCCAAGGGTGGCCGTCCCCTCCTCAATGGGCCAAGCCCATATGGGAATTAAATAAATGAGTCCAAAAGATGACTTATTAGTCATCTTATTCACATTTTTCTCTAGAAATTTCAAGAACTTGAAAAACAAAAGAGAAGGAGAAAAACTACTAAGGCCATTCGGCCATACCAAGCTCCACAAGAACCTTGGGAAATGTTTCATCAAAAATTATTCTTTCCTAGCCAAACAACTAATTGGAGGGTCCTTAGCAAAGTGGAGTAGTGATTGGAGCAAGAAATCACATATTCTTGTGAGTTGCAAGTCCTAGCCGAGAAGGGAGAAAAGAGGAAAGGTAAGAATTCATCCTCTTTTATATGTTATGGATGTTTATGCATGTTGTAGTGTATAAAAATGAGTGAAATTCATGAAGAATATGGATATAGGGGTGGTGGCCGTGAGTGTAGTGTGTGTGTGTGTAACCGTGTATATATATGGTAGTGTGGCCGTGTGGTGGTGGTGTGATATAGAAGAAAATGAGTCAATTTTATTTAGTGTTTTGGTTGTAGTTGTGTAGATTCTATGTTGCTAATAAAAGCTTAATGATCCTAGTGAAGTTGTAGTAGTTGGAGACTTGTTTAAGAAGTTATGTGAATTGAATATAATGTTCTTGCATGTATGGAAGATAAGGTTGTTAGTATGATGCTGTTAGTGTGTAAATTGTTGGGTTGTTGTGATTAAATTTGAAAGAAGGAATTAGGTTGCCATTATTTTTAATGAATTGGAAGGTGTCGGGTGAAGTAGTATGTCGATTAAGTCGTTTGAATGTTATGCAAATTGAATTGAATGTGAATGAAATGTCATTGAATTGTATGACGAAGATTGCTAATGGTAGAATGTATCTTGGGTTGTTTGTTGAAATTGTTAGTATGATTATTAGCATTGTTGTTGATAGATTGGCCGGGTTGAATTCCCGGATTGTTGTTGATTGAAATTGGCCAAGTTAGATTTTTGGAGATGGTGTATTTACAGGGGAAGTGCTGCCGAAATTTCGGTAGACAAAGTGTTAGTCTAGAATGAGGTTCTTAGACATCTATAGCTAATGTTTATATTCGTTAATGTTGTTATAGATTTTGGAAGGCCAAGAATTGAGTTGGATTGATTAAGGAAGCGAACAAGGTATGTAAGGCTCGTCCTTTTCGTTCAAGGCATGATCCCGACGTTAAGATTTCACATTCATTTTCACATCTCTTTGATCTCGAAAGTTAGGTGTTATGATTCCAATGCTATAATTTCGTAGTTACTTCTAAATCTTCCTTGTCATCCAAATCTAAAAGTCTAGGGTTCCAAGATATGATATCCTTCCTAATAACCTATAATGGTTTCCAAAATGTCTATATCTTTCCAAAGCAAAGGTGTATGAATTTGTAAGCTTCTATGACTACGATGATGAATATGCTTTTGTAATAATAACGATGAAGTTAAAGAAAAGAATTGTCTAGAATGATTATGACAAGAATAATTGTATGTCTAAAAGTCTTAAGTTAAGGATTCAATATGAATATAAGAATAATGAACTAGTTCTTGAGTCCAGTTCTATTCCTTTGTCATGACTCTATTTTCTAAAGACTCCAAAGTACATGAAGTAATGTTTTACGAGGTTTACGATCTTGTTCCATTTTTTCCCTTAATGCTATCCTTCATTGATAGTATCGCTTTATAATATTAGTTCCTTCAAGGTGAGACATGACGATCTAGATTATTTCATAATATAATCGGAGGTTACCGACCTTACGTCACTCCGGTGAAGTTATAGCTTTTGATTAGGCTCTTATGCATGCTTGAGTTGTGATGATTACACTGCGCCTATATGGCCGGGCATGTCACCGCTAATGCGGGATGCTATGTTTCCACCGTGCCTAAATGGCCGGGCATGTCACCGCTAATGCGGGCTGTTATGTTTACACCAAGCTGAGAGGGCCGGGCATGATCACCACTAGTGGGCGGCATGAGATGATTACCCCGGACGCGGGAGGCCCGGACACGGGCTAATGATGTTATGTGATTCAGACAGGTTATGTATACATGAAAGTAAAAGTGAGCATGCATGATTCCGCCTTAAGAGGCAAGCAGACACAGTTATATCTTTTCTTTTATCTTCCAGATTTCCTTATTATATTGTTGTTCATGCTCTGTCCATATTAACCTGTTATTATTTATGCCTTACACACTCAGTACATTATCCGTACTGACACCTCTTTCTTCGGGGGATGCGTTTCATGCCGCGCAGGTACACCCAGATGAGTTGAAGCTATTATAGAAGATGTTCCAGCGAAGTTGGCGAGCTCCATTTGGCCCTGGAGTGTAGCCGAGTCAGCGTACTGTGCTATGATGTCTTGTTCGAAGATAGAGACTTTGCAGATAGAGTCGTGGGTATTAGGAGTCAGTCTGTCAGCAGCTCCATCAGCCTATGTGTCAGTTTGTATTATGATATAAGTTCTACATGGTTACAGATTTTATTTGATTTGAAAGCAACAAAAAGAATATTTCGGAAAGCTTTATTATGTATTTCATGTTTATTTGATTTAGACGTCCAAAAGATTATGTATGTAATAAGAGTCAGCGGGTTCGCTCGGCTCCTGACATGGGGTCGGGTGCCCATCACACCCTAGTAAGGTTAGGGTGTGACAAAATGCCCCGCAACCTCTTGTTTATAAGTGTGGTGCGCTTCACACCCATAAACGATACTCTGCTGGACACGGTTCGTAGACACACCCTAGGACTGAATTGCTCTGATACCACTTTTGGCACGACCCGGCTAGGGGCCATGACGGGTACCCGGAGCTGACTACCAAGCACCACTCATCCTGCTAGTCATCATACTCAGCCTGAACATATATATAAACCCCAAAGCTATACATGGATATACATAAGCCCGAAAGGCTACAAAAATGTACACTGACATCATCATGGGACACAACTTACCCACACGTACGTATCTACGAGCCTCTACTAGAGTACTAGACATAAGGCCGGGACAGGACCCCGTCGTGCCCAAATATGTACACAAAATAATATATCAAAATAGCATCTCCAGAATAATAGAGTGCCCCTAACAATCTGCTGATAAGGTCCTATAGATTCACACCGTCTCCCTATCTACCTGTGGGCATGAACACAATGTCCAAAAAGAAAGGACGTCAATACAAACATTGTACTGAGTATGTAAAGCATAAACAATAATAATACATCGATGAAACAAGGACACATTAGGTAAGAAACAACTTGTAACTGACTGTCACTTAAGACTGAATAATGCATGCTAACTTACTTCATAAACATCATCATATCATGTATGCATATATAAGCTGCCCGACCATATAGGTACGGTGTGATCATCATTAGCCCATGTCCAGGCCTCCCGCGTCCGGGGTAAACATCTCATGCCGCCCACTAGTGGTGTTTGCACATGCCATCTGGACTTGGTGTATACGCTACCCGCCTTAGCGGTGTCTGCCCGGCCATATAGGCACGGTGTAATCTCCTTATCATATACTTACCATGAATCATGCATAAAAACTCAAAGACAACTACAACTCTATCGGGGTGACGTAAGGTCGTTAACCCCCCGATTCCATTATGGAGTATTCATAAGCATCCTGCCTCACCTTGAAGGAACTAGTATTATAAGGTGAGTGTAAGAACAGTGGATAATATCAAGGAATCATTTACTTCATAAGAATCACATCATGAGCTTTGCAAATTTAGACTTAAACTCATCATCATCATTTTCACTTTCACAACATATTTCTTAACTTTATCTCATGAAAAGCTCTTTATATCATAGACTCATAATTTCTGGAATGTAAGAAAGTCATGGAGAGATAGGGAAAATCATGTCGTAAGAATCATGCCTTAGAAAGAAGGGACTAGCCTTACATACCCTTTCATTTAGTTACTTTATGACTTGAGTGTTACCCTCCAATATTCACGTTTCGACCTTCAAGAGAGTTCGTACTAATATTAGATAATCGATAACGTAAGCGTGCTCTAACTAAAGCTAGAGAAAATTGGGCAGCGTCTCCTTTGTTTATACAACTTTCTCCATACCATTTATCAACTCCCAAACGTCAATAACAATATCCATAATATCATACTCAATAATCTTCATCAACCATTCAATTTTCCTACTTCCATTTCAAGGGCATCCATAACCATGGGCATAATACAACATTACCTTCATCCCCATATAATTTTCGTCCCATGTTCTTAATATCATTTATAACTTAACTATACTCGTAACATACAAATAATCATGATTCATAGCCACTACTCAAAATGTCACTATTCTCATATTTGTAACCCATTTTCTATTTCCTTCTATAATCCATGTCTTTGAACCCCTCAATAGTCTAAATAGCATGGAAGAATCATAAAACTCACCTTTGATTGTGTAGGAGCAAGTTTTGGATGATAATATTTCACTTGAAGAAAAACTCTAGCTTCAATCCAAAGAGTTTTCTTGTCTTGTATGAACCCTAATGAGCTTCTTGCACTTGATTTCGTTCGTTTGTTGAAGTTGATCCTTAATTCCTCTTGGATTACTATAGATGTAGTGTAGTGAGATTTCTAGAGCCTTCTTGTGGTGTGGAAAGAAAATGAAATGAAATAAATGAACTTGGGGTCCCTTATATCAATTTAAAAATCTGTCCCGACCAAGTTATACGAACACACATATGGTCCGTACAATTTATACGGTCCATATGTGTGACCGTATAATGGTTCCAGTGGAGACCCCAATTCTAGGCAGGTTATACGATCATGTATATGAGCCGTATCTTTTATAAGGTCCCTATAGTGAACCGTACAATCCACAGTTTTCCAAAGCTTGTCCTCGTCGACTCGTTTTGCCTACAATCCTTATGGAACCTTCTTAATACTTGTTTAGCACTTCATTAACAATCTAAGGGGCATTATAACTCTTCTTTAAGACATCCTTAAGTTCACGTTAATTCGGTGCTTCGCAAACCCCTTTTCAAAACACGACTTATGCTTAACATTCTTTAACGAACTTTCTTCTCGTGCATCAAATCTTTGGAATCATAATGGAAACCGTTAAGTACTACTTCTTACTCGTAGAAACATCATATACTTCTTTCCTTGCTTTAATCTATTCATTGTGCAATGACATGAAATTTTCCGAGGTGTAACACTCTCGTCCAATTTTATTTGTTCTGTGGGTTCATTCTCGCGATATGAGCCATTGTTCTACATTTTTTCAAGAACTTCTATCAGCAAGTGAGCTACATGAATAAGTCTTCATCTGGAGCAGTAATTGTTATAGCCCGTATATTGTACGTTTGGAAATTCTAAAGTCATCGTGGAAAGTTAGGGGCGAGATCATTTTCAAAAAAATTATTTCAATGTACGAGTGGTTGAAAATATTATTTATGATTATTATTAGTATGGAAATGTTGAGAAAAGTTAAGGGCAAAAGGAGAAATTCGCAAAATGATCAATGGAAATAATGTGGAAGCTTAGGGGCAAAATGGTAATTTCACATAATGTTCAAGAATGATCTTGGAGGAGCAAAAATGTTCATGAAAATTTATGAAGAGGCCATATTGGCCGTGCACTATATGCCCTTCTTTGTAATTAATGGGGGCTAATTGTGAGTATAGAATAATATATGGGTCAAAGCTTCCTTAAGAAGACATTTGGTCTTCTTTGACCATATGAAAAATTCAAAGAAAAATCAAGAAAAAGAAAGAAGAGTCTAGAAGAGGAAGGAAAGGGACTTGAGGTCATACTTGAAGGACTAAATTATAAATATGAAAAAGTAGTGGAAGACATGTATATATATGTGGAGTCATCTTTTAGTTGAAGAAATAAGAAAGAAAGACAAAAAAAAGATGAAGGAGAAAAATGAGGCCTAGGTTCGGCCAAGAGGGAGAAAAATTTCCCCCATGAAATCTTGGCCCAAAAAAATTATTTCTTCATATATTTCTACCCAATGAAAGGTCCTCTACAACATGGAGTAGGTGTTGAAGCAAGTGGAATGCTCATTGGAGTCATATACCAACCCTAAGCCAAGGGTGAAGTTGAAGGAAAAAAAAAAGGGGTAAGAACTAATCTTCCTTTATGTTGTATGAATGCTTGGTATATGTTGTTGTATGGAGAAATGAATGGAAAACATGAAACCTTGCATGATTGAAGTTGTAGCCGTGCATGGTGTGTGTTGTGTGTTGTGTTGCATGGAAGGTTGAATTAATGTTATGTAGTGTGTTGGTTGTTGTTGTAATGTGTAGGAAAAGATAGGAAATTCATGAAATATGTTGTTGTTGTGGTATGGCCGAATGGGGTGTGGGTTGACAAACCATGATGATTTAATTCTATTTGATATTTTAGTTGTTGTTATTATGGATTCTACGATGAAAAATGCAAGTTTGGTGGTTTGGAACAAAATGGTAATTGATATGAGAATGTTGAAGAAGTTAATACCATATTAGTTTAAAGTCTTACATTGCATGAATGGTATAGTAAGTGCCTGGTTGTGGATGTGGTTTATGAATTTAGAATAAAAAAAAAATGTGTGGTTATGTCCTTGTTGAAGATTTCGGATATCATTGAATCATTGGGAAGATTGTAAGTGTTGCTAGAATAATTGCTAGTATTGTTGATTTGGCCGAGTTCCATTCTCGGGTTGTTGTTGATTGAAATTGGCCAAGTTGAACTTGGTGGTATGGAGTATTTACAGGGGAAATGCTGCCGAAATTTCGGCAGACAAAGTGTTACTTTGAAGAATCAACTTCTAAAAGCTCTAATCAAGTTTTGGTAAACATGACCAATTTGTAGATTTTG
Source organism: Lycium barbarum (assembly GCF_019175385.1). NCBI lineage: Eukaryota > Viridiplantae > Streptophyta > Magnoliopsida > Solanales > Solanaceae > Lycium > Lycium barbarum. The sequence continues at coordinate 29,702,771 of NC_083344.1, read as the reverse complement.
GCGAAATTGCAACTTGAATTTGGAGAAGCAAAAGGAAGCGGAAAAGGTATGTAAGGCTTTATCCTTCCTTCTATGGCATGTCTTAGACGTAATAAGTCGGGTACGAGCCTCGGGGACAACCCTATTCCCCGGAATCCGCACCTAAAGTTTTCCCTTTTTCCTTCAGTAGAATTGAATTAAAAAGTGTGCAAAATATTGGAAGAATGTCCTAAACCTCTAGAACTCGCATAAATAGGACCCGATGACCCTAAACCCTCACAAGTAACGCCATGATATGTAATATATGTAAACTTGGTACGCCACCTCATTTGATCCGAGGTGGGCCCACTGTTTCCCGGATTTACCTTATTACTCCACTTGACTTACTTTGATGCTGAATCCAAAAGAAACCTTCGATCCTTATTCCATTACCAAACGACAAGTACTGTACCTATCCCAACGAGAATACTTCCATGATGATAATGATAACGATGATGTCAGAAAAGAGAATATGCCTAAGATAAGTACGACAAGAATGATCTCACGACTAAGAGTCTTGAGCTAAGAATCCAATGTGAATATGGAAGTGTTATACTAGTTTCTAAAAGTCTTCAAAGCATATGGATTAATCGTTATAATGCCTATGATCGTATTCTATGTCTCCTCTTAAAGCTGTCTTCCATTGATAGTCTCACCTTATAATTATCGTTCCTTCAAGGTGAGACAAGTGACCCGATTATCCCATAATGTAATCGGAGGATTTCGACCTTACGTCACTCCGATGGACACACGACTTTCTTTGGACTCTCATGCATGCCAATTGTATGACATATGAATATGAAGTGAATATGTATATGTATATGTATATGGGGAAGGGGAAGGGCCACTGTTATATCACCACCTGATTCAGCTGGATTCCATCCCGGACGCGGGATGCCCGGACGCGGGATATGGGAGAGCCGGATACGGCGTCTGTATATGTTATATATATTTATATATGATATGTTGGGACACTGTTGGGGAGGGGTGGGAGAGCTGATGTACCCGGCGTCTGTAAATGTGAATAAAGGATACCGTTTTCTGAAACGTTCTGTTTTCTGTACATGTAAACAAGAAGTACTGTTTTTCTGAGAAAGGGACTAAGCATGCATGGCATCTGCCTGAAAGGCATCCATATGTACAGGTTACTTCTGTCCCAAGATAAGCTCCATATGTCTATTCCGTTATTATTCATACTGTATATTCCTTTATTATGTCACTATTAATGCCTTACATACTCAGTATATTACTCGTATTGACTCCTCTTCTTCGGGGGCTGCGTTCATGCCGCGCAGGTACACCAGATGAGCCACAGTTATCATAGAAGATGTTCCAGCAGAGTTGGCGGGCTCCACTTGTTCTGGAGTGCTGCCGAGTCAGAGTATATGAGCTATGATGTTTGTTCAATGTTAGAGACTTTGCAGACAGAGTCGTGGGTATAGAGTGTCAGCATTGGTAGACGGCTTCACCAGTCAAATGCTATTGCTGTGTTTCATGTCACGGGTCCCACAGATGATAGACTTTACATATGAAGAAAAAAAAATTGAGAGCTTACTATGTATTTATTCCTTAACTGATACAAGAGTTTGTCTATGTAATAAGAGTCAGCGGGTTCGTTCGGCTCCAGATATGGGGTCGGGTGCCCATCACACCTTAGTAAAGTCAGGGTGTGACAAAGTGGTATCAGAGCAGGTCGGTCCAAGGGTTGTCTGCAAAGTCGTGTCAGTAGAGTCCTGTTTATGGGTGTGAAGCCGGCCACATTTATAAACAGGAGGCTGGGGGGCATCTAGGAAATATTGACCTTCTTTCTGTCTTAGATCGTGCGATAGAGCCCAGTCATAAGGAATAAGATTTCCCTATATGAGCTATATGTATGACGAAAGAAAATGAGCAAGGCTGCGGAAGCTTATATAGGTAAGTCCCGACGTGATTGTTCTGTTACCTGAACTGGAAGTATTGGATGGCGGGGATGTGCCATATGGTCGTACGTTCTGTGAGGCCTTGATGACATTGGCCGCATACAGGTTTTGAATAATAGGAACAGTAAAAGAGGTTCTGCCAGAACGGGTACGTCCCACAGGAAGAAGTATGGGAAAGAAATACCGTGAATAGGTAATAAGCGACATGCGTTGGTTCGGAAAGGTTATGAATTTGGGCGTGGCGACGAAGGTGAGATCGCTATCATCAGGAATTTGAAAGTCCAGGACAGGAGGTAGCCATACACACAGGCGGAAGATGAACATCGGGAACCAAAAAGGGTAAAATCGTAATTGTAAAAGGAATGACGTGGTACGAAAGTGCCTTCGGAGACTGTGAAACGTCGACTCGCTCCAGAACATGTAATAAAGGTCATGTGAAGAAGCGGGCGCGAAAATATCGGCATTAAGGCACCGAATTTCAGCGAAACTTTTGGGTTAAGCGTGCTCAAGTGGGGGCAATTCCATGATGGGTGACCCCCTGGGAAGTTGGTGAGAAATTCTATAGATTGGGACATAAGAGCCAAATTAAAAGCTAGGGTATTTTAAGGAAAATTAGAGTGTATGGGATGGCTGGGAATCTTAAGAAGACGCGTGAAACGAGGCAGACTAGCTCGGTAAAGAGCCCTGGAATTAAGCTAGGCTTGAACAACATTTGAAAGTATCTTGTGAACTAGTTGATAGTAGATATGTGTGTATATATGAATATGTAAGATATCCCGCATATGATTGTATCGGTGGCGTGCGAGCCCCAACAACCGAAACTACGGGAAGAAAGGTATTGATCGCGCAAAGGTGCAGAAGTACGAGTGACAGCAAGAATAAATGGTGCCACCGTCATAAGGTAAACCGTTATTATTTTACCGTGGGTTAGAATTGAAAGATTTAGTGCAGCGATACTTGGAAAGGAAAGAGAGTAAATGGATGGAAGATAGAAATCTTAAATGTAGGAAAAAGGTGAGAGTTAAGAAAACCTTAGTGAGTGAAACAACCGCGAGAAATTGATGGTAAAAATACGAGACCATTAGGATGAAAATTCAAGTAGGCATGTGAAAGGGATAGAGTGAGGAAAAAGGAAACAAGGAGAAATGTGTGGAGGTTGAGAGTTGATTTCAACAAGTAGGTCTAAGAGAATGGTGCCCAGGGTAGAGGGATGTGAAGTAAGAGAAGGAATGCTCATGATGGTGATGGTGTTAAGATGAAAGATCTGAAAAAGGACAAGTATGTAGCTATAGTAATATGCTTAGAGGTTTAAGAAAATAACGGGACGCTTAAGAAATACGGGCGCACAGTTACAACACGAACACGTACTTAAGAAAGAATTACGAGCAAGAGAGCTAAGCAAGTGAAAGAACGAATAAAGGATAGAAAGGTATGGAAATGTGGACAAATGAGGACCTAGACAGGAAGTAAAAGAAAAGCTTAAGATAAGAAGTTTTCGATATGTTAGGCACAAAGCTGGAAAAGAAGGTGAGGGATAAAGGTATAAGCGAAGACTCCATAAAGGACTATGAGCATATAAGGAACCCTTTAAAGGGGGGGAGGCCATATTGGGCTTACAAGGAATGACGATAAATGAAACGAGCACAACACATGAAGTCAAAAGACAAGTGTACCTGTATTGAGAGATACGAAAAGAGACTAAAGAATAGTTGTAGTAAGAATCGAAAGGTGTGGCTTTTGCTAGATATGGTCGCGAAACAGTAACAGAAAAGAGATGATCTGAGAAAGACAAGGATAATACGTTGGCCCAACAAATTAGAAAACCCATGACACGGGAAGGAGATTCAGGTAAAAACTGAGAAGTTCGATTATAAAAGGAATGAGGTAAAGGATAAGGAGTGAGTATGAAGAAAGGACGACTACAAAAGGGATCCTCCCGAAGTATTACGACACCCCATAAGATCAGTTGAACATTCGAGGACGAATGTTCTAAAGGGGGGGAGGATGTTATAGCCCGTATATTGTACGTTTGGAAATTCCAAAGTCGTCGTGGAAAGTTAGGGGCGAGATCATTTTCAAAAAAATTATTTCAATGTACGAGTGGTTGAAAATATTATTTATGATTATTATTAGTATGGAAATGTTGAGAAACGTTAAGGGCAAAAGGAGAAATTCGCAAAATGATCAATGGAAATAATGTGGAAGCTTAGGGGAAAAATGGTAATTTCACATAATGTTCAAGAATGATCTTGGAGGAGCAAAAATGTTCAAGAAAATTTATGAAGAGGCCATATTGGCCGTGCACTATATGCCCTTCTTTGTAATTAATGGGGGCTAATTGTGAGTATAGAATAATATATGGGTCAAAGCTTCCTTAAGAAGACATTTGGTCTTCTTTGACCATATGAAAAATTCAAAGAAAAATCAAGAAAAAGAAAGAAGAGTCTAGAAGAGGAAGGAAAGGGACTTGAGGTCATACTTGAAGGACTAAATTATAAATATGAAAAAGTAGTGGAAGACATGTATATATATGTGGAGTTATCTTTTAGTTGAAGAAATAAGAAAGAAAGACAAAAAAAAGATGAAGGAGAAAAATGAGGCCTAGATTCGGCCAAGAGGGAGAAAAATTTCCCCTATGAAATCTTGGTCCAAAAAATTATTTCTTCATATATTTCTACCCAATGAAAGGTCCTCTACAACATGGAGTAGGTGTTGAAGCAAGTGGAATGCTCATTGGAGTCATATACCAACCCTAAGCCAAGGGTGAAGTTGAAGGAAAAAAAAAAGGGGTAAGAACTAATCTTCCTTTATGTTGTATGAATGCTTGGTATATGTTGTTGTATGGAGAAATGAATGGAAAACATCAAACCTTGCATGATTGAAGTTGTAGCCGTGCATGGTATGTGTTGTGTGTTGTGTTGCATGGAAGGTTGAATTAATGTTATGTAGTGTGTTGGTTGTTGTTGTAATGTGTAGGAAAAGATAGGAAATTCATGAAATATGTTGTTGTTGTGGTATGGCCGAATGGGGTGTGGGTTGACAAACCATGATGATTTAATTCTATTTGATATTTTAGTTGTTGTTATTATGGATTCTACGATGAAAAATGCACGTTTGGTGGTTTGGAACAAAATGGTAATTGATATGAGAATGTTGAAGAAGTTAATACCATATTAGTTTAAAGTCTTACATTGCATGAATGGTGTAGTAAGTGCCTGGTTGTGGATGTGGTTTATGAATTTAGAATAAAAAAAAAATGTGTGGTTAAGTCCTTGTTGAAGATTTCGGATATCATTGAATCATTGGGAAGATTGTAAGTGTTGCTAGAATAATTGCTAGTATTGTTGATTTGGCCGAGTTCCATTCTCGGGTTGTTGTTGATTGAAATTGGCCAAGTTGAACTTGGTGGTATGGTGTATTTACAGGGGAAATGCTGCCGAAATTTCAGCAGACAAAGTGTTACTTTGAAGAATCAACTTCTAAAAGCTCTAATCAAGTTTTGGTAAACATGACCAATTTGTAGATTTTGGCGAAATTGCAACTTGAATTTGGAGAAGCAAAAGGAAGCGGAAAAGGTATGTAAGGCTTTATCCTTCCTTTTATTGCATGTCTTAGACGTAATAAGTCGGGTACGAGCCTCGGGGACAACCCTATTCCCCGGAATCCGCACCTAAAGTTTTCCCTTTTTCCTTCAGTAGAATTGAATTAAAAAGTGTGCAAAATATTGGAAGAATGTCCTAAACCTCTAGAACTCGCATAAATAGGACCCGATGACCCTAAACCCTCACAAGTAACGCCATGATATGTAATATATGTAAACTTGGTACGCCACCTCATTTGATCCGAGGTGGGCCCACTGTTTCCCGGATTTACCTTATTACTCCACTTGACTTACTTTGATGCTGAATCCAAAAGAAACCTTCGATCCTTATTCCATTACCAAACGACAAGTACTGTACCTATCCCAACGAGAATACTTCCATGATGATAATGATAACGATGATGTCAGAAAAGAGAATATGCCTAAGATAAGTACGACAAGAATGATCTCACAACTAAGAGTCTTGAGCTAAGAATCCAACGTGAATATAGAAGTGTTATACTAGTTTCTAAAAGTCTTCAAAGCATATGGATTAATCGTTATAATGCCTATGATCGTATTCTATGTCTCCTCTTAAAGCTATCTTCCGTTGATAGTCTCGCCTTATAATTATCGTTCCTTCAAGGTGAGACAAGTGACCCGATTATCCCATAATGTAATCGGAGGATTTCGACCTTACGTCATTCCGATGGACACACGACTTTCTTTGGGCTCTCATGCATGCCAATTGTATGACATATGAATATGAAGTGAATATGTATATGTATATGTATATGGGGAAGGGGAAGGGCCACTGTTATATCACCACCTGATTCAGCTGGATTCCATCCCGGACGCGGGATGTCCGGACGCGGGATATGGGAGAGCCGGATACGGCGTCTATATATGTTCTATATATTTATATATGATATGTTGGGACACTGTTGGGGAGGGGGTGGGAGAGCTGATGTACCCGGCGTCTGTAAATGTGAATAAAGGATACCGTTTTCTGAAACGTTCTGTTTTCTTTACATGTAAATAAGAAGTACTGTTTTTCTGAGAAAGGGACTAAGCATGCATGGCATCTGCCTGAAAGGCATCCATATGTACAGGTTACTTCTGTCCCAAGATAAGCTCCATATGTCTATTCCGTTATTATTCATACTGTATATTCCTTTATTATGTCACTATTCATGCCTTACATACTCAATACATTACTCGTACTGACCCCTCTTCTTCGGGGGCTGCGTTCATGCCGCGCAGGTACACCAGATGAGCCACAGTTATCATAGAAGATGTTCCAGCAGAGTTGGCGGGCTCCACTTGTTCTGGAGTGCTGCCGAGTCAGAGTATATGAGCTATGATGTTTGTTCAATGTTAGAGACTTTGCAGACAGAGTCGTGGGTATAGAGTGTCAGCATTGGTAGACGGCTTCACCAGTCAAATGCTATTGCTGTGTTTCATGTCACGGGTCCCACAGATGATAGACTTTACATATGAAGAAAAAAAAATTGAGAGCTTACTATGTATTTATTCCTTAACTGATACAAGAGTTTGTCTATGTAATAATAGTCAGCGGGTTCGCTCGGCTCCAGATATGGGGTCGGGTGCCCATCACACCTTAGTAAAGTCAGGGTGTGACAGTAATGGAGCATAATTTCTATTTCAGAGGGTTGTTCTTCATTTCTCCCATCTTCTGATTTTGAGCAGTAGTTTTCTGAGGATGACTTCTTCTCTATATCTTCGTCATTTCTTTGTTTCATTTCCGATATACGGTTAGCAATGACACACGAGGAAACTCTGCTAAATTTATTTGGTCCAATACTGCACTTAAGGTGTCATCTTGCTTTTGTATCCATTTGAATTTATTCCCTTTTATATCTTATGTTGTTGTGACCTCTTGGACCTCTTAGAGATTAGGTAGTCTTGTATTCTAATTTTCCACCATGTATAATGTTTGGCATGAATCAAGCTATCTTGAAGTTGATTGCCCTTCTTGTCTTGTAGGAGATGCCGCCATCATTCAAGGTATAAGACTTTATAGAAAGGTCTAGCTTATACCACTTGCTATTATCAGCTACTCCTATATACTCTAAGAATCTGGATTTTTAGAGTAACTTATGTGAGAATGTAATGCAGCGAAATATAAAATTAACATAAGAACTTTTACGTGGAAAACTCCTTGCTCAAGAGAGTCAAAAACCACAATTTATCTCTTATAGGGCTTTGCTCTAATCCACTAAAATCTAGAGCCATACCAAAGGTTTACAACAACCTATGAGGATCTATTTCTTACAGTCCTTGTCTAACAACAAACAACCAACGAACATCTATTACACAGTATATGCAAAAGTTAGTAAATAAATGGAACTGCAACAGAACCTAACCTAGACAACTAAAGAACCTAATGATAAATCTAGATATGTTTTAGTTCTTTATCGACTTGAAGTTGACTCTCTCAAGACAAAGTGTTAATTGTGCTCACTTTAGCCTATCATTGGAATGTTGTGATTTATGGGTGTGCTTAAGCTCCAAAGATTGTTCGTACAGTGTTTAAATATAAGTAGTTGCGCCCTTGAATTGTTGAATCCAACCAATATTTGGTTTCATAGTTGTACTCGAAAACCAAAAACTGTTTGACTTAGATCTTCCTTCTTTACTAGTATGTGTGTTGACTAATAGTTTCCTACTTCAATGCTTATTCCATGTTGATCAATTTATGGTACTTATAGAAAAATTATCATAACTTGAAATCCAATCTTTCATCGAATAGGAACCAATCAATATTGTGTCCTCTCATGTGTCAGCATGAAATAGCACTTTCAGTCTCCAGTTGCGTGATAGTAAGGATCAGTTCCTTTATTGATATACTGCTTCACCAAATTATTTTGAGATATGTTTGGATATTTGGTTCTTTAAGGAATCCTTCCTTATGTCTCCGTTGATTATCTTTGGGTACATTGTTTGTCAAATCATCAAAACTTAAATGTAAGCTCATAATCAATCATTGAGCCATCAGTTACTTAACAATATCCCCTTTTTTGAAGATAAAAAACACATAGCAGCGTCATATATCTTCATGTGCCCTTTGATTAGCTTCCTTCAATCTTCTTCAGCTCTGGATCAAATTCCCCTTGGGCTTTGATTTTATGTTGACAATCTACCCCATTAGAACCAGCTCCATGTTGTTCTAATCTTCAGCTTTGGATAAAATCTTCTCCTTGTTGAGCTCGAGAGTGAACTTCGTGTTCATACAACTAAGTCAAACTACATGAGGTTTGTAAGCTCACAATAGTTCTCTCTCGAGCTCAATAAGGTTTGTAAGCTCACTCTGTCGAATAATGCTAGGACTTTACCTTCAATTCATTGAAACCTTCTTGATGGCTAGATTGCATGACTAAGTATGACTCCTTACTTTATCTGCTGGGTAATATCCTTCCACACATTAGAACCCCTTAGGCGGCTAGGTTATATGGCACCTATAAAAGATATGTCCTACTAATATGCATGAGGACCAAGTTTTTGAATCTTCAGGACAATAATTTTACTTTCTTATTGCGTCCCTTTCCAGTGCCTTCTAATAATACTTAGTTCTTCTAGTGATAACCAGTTTCTTTTGTAACGACCTGTTTGGTCGTTTAGGATTTTTGCCCTGTTTACCCCTTTTGACCTTTCTCCTAGCTTCATTGGAGTGTATTTGACTCTTGGGGATAGGTAGCGCAGTTCCCCAGATGATCGGGTGGGTCTTGGTTGATTTTGAAGAATTCAGAAGCCTTTAAGTTGAATAAGCAAACAAGTGTTGACCAATAGTTGACTCTTGGGCAAATGAGTCTTTTTGGGATTTTTGTTTGTTCCATTAGGTCTGGAAGGTCGATTAGAACTTGGTAGGATATTTGGTTTGGTTCCCGAGGCATTCGAGGGTGTGTTGGTCCTTGGGTTGGAAACCTTATCTTTGGCTATTTGGAGGTTGACTGAATCAAGATGACCTCTTTTGGGAATTCTGAGGGCGTGGATGAATTCATAGCGTTATTTTATAGTGGGTTTCATGTTTAGTTTGTATCAGGGAGGTCTCGGATGAGTTTTTGGTTTTTGGTTGAACTTGGTGAAAAATCAAATTTTTCTAGTGGCTAGAGTGTCGCATCTGCCTCTACGGGATTTGGTCTGAAGGTGAGAGTGTTATGCCCCGTATTTCACATATTCGATTTTTTTTTGAAATAATTGTGACTTATGAGGGATAAGTCCATATTTTGAATTTATTTAATATATATGTAGTTCATGAAAAATATTGATGTGGAAATACGGAGGAAGGCCAAGGGCAAAATTGAAATTTTGGAAATTAGTTTCGGGAATTACAAAACAAGATCCATAACCAATTGGGCTCAAAAAATAATAAGAGAAAATGAGGCCCAAAGAGAGAGGGGTGGCCGGCCATGGTCCATGAACATGACCCAAGCCCATGTAAATTCATCCATGTGATGAATTAATAAAAAGGGCCATATATGAGTCATACCACACATAGAACATTCAAGACAAATTGAGAAAGGAGAAAAACAAAGAAAGAAGAGCAAAAATAGGGCCATTCGGCCATGCCCCTCAAATTTCCCCCCCTTAAAATCTTGTTCCAAAAATTATTTTCTTGTGGTATTCCTACTAATTCAAGGACCCTCTACAACGTGGTGTAGTCATTTTGGAAGATAGGATGCTTGTTTCATCAAATTAGTACCTTGGTCAAGTGAAGAAGTTGGGAGAAAAAGGTAATAATTAATTCCTTTTTATTATGTTATGAAGGCTTGTTTATGTTGTAGTATGTAGAAATGAGTAGAATTTATGGAAATATGGAAGTTTGCAAACTGGGTGTGTATATGTGTAGGTGGCCGTGTATATGTATTGTTGTATAGACAATATGAGTTGAATTTTATGTAGTATTCTAGTTGTGGTTATTGTAAACTCTATATTGGAAATGGAAGTTTGATGATTTGGTTGAAGTTGTAAAATGGAGTATGGGGCCGTGTGGTGTGGGAGATAAAAATGGAAATGAATTAATTTTGTTTAATATGTTAGTTGTGTTGTTGTGATCCTTATAATGTAAATGAAGGTTAAATGGTTCAAGTTGGCATTGAAATTGATTGTATAAGATTATGTCATTTTAGTATGATTTTATGATATTATGGAAATGAAGTTGTTAAAGTGTGGATTGTTGTTGTTGATTATGAATTTGAAAGTAGAAAATGCGTCGTGATAGTTTTGTTGTGTATGTAGAAATTCGGGTGGAATATGGAATTGATGGAATTGTTGAATATTGTATAGATTGCTTGGAATGTTCTTGGCGCCTATGATTGAATGATCTTAAATTAGTGTATGAATATGGAAATGTTGACATTGATTTGAAAGTGCAAAGTTGGATTGGAAGTTGTTGCACTATTTAGAAAAGAAGACAATTTATGTTAGAATGTGTTTCAAATCGATTGTTGATGATTATTGGTATTGCTATTGGTATGGTTGTTGATATTTTGGCCGAGTTAAAATCTCGGGGATGTTGTATGTATATGGGACATGCTGCCCAAATTTCTGTAGACAAGTATTGGTTAAGATTAAATTCTTAAAGCTTTATGATTAATATTTGGTAAATGTGACCAATTGTAGATTTTGGAGGAAACGGGATTTGAATTTGGACGAGCGTAAAAGGCGAATAAGGGGTATGTAAAGTTTTACTTTTCCTTCTCTTGGCATGTCTTAGATGTGATAGGCTTGGAGACGAGCCTCGGGGACGACTCTACTCTTAGGAATCCGCGCCTAAATTTGCCCCCTTTTCATTTAGTAGAATTGAACTAAATATTGTATGAAAATTTGGAAGAATTACCTAAACATCTAGAACTTGCACAAATAGGACCCGACTACCTTAAAACTCTCACAAGTGACGTTATGAAATGTAACATACGTAAATTGTATACGCCACCTCATTTGACCCGAGGTGGGCCCACTGTTCCCAGATTTTTCTTTATTGTTCCGTTTGACTTATTTTGGAGTAGAACCCAAAAGAAACTCTTGGCTACTCTTCTAACTACTATATGACAGTTGTTGAATTATTTCGTTAAGTCCCAAAATGTATTTTGAAACATGAAAATGATTTCAGAAAGTTTATTTTGACATAAATCCTCGTGATATCCGAAAGGTATACACTATGATTACTGCTCAATTTCTTTTATATGGGTTGTCATCTGAGCTATGATATCGAGTCTCCGTAAATGTGTTATATTTTATATTGCATTAGTTTCTCACTACTCCACTCGTGGATGCCTCAATGCTTCCTTCACTGAGCCCGAGCCAGGATATGTTATCACGCGTATTCCACTGCATTCTTCGCCATGCCTCGATGTGAGGAGGCAGGTATACCTGCACATGGGTTGTGGAGTATGCTGTGCCATGTACATATATTCTGATATGTGATGATATGATATGATATGTGCACATTCTGATATGATATGTGCACATTCTGATATGATATGATATGTTACGGAGCTATTCCCCACTCTGGAGTATGATGTGTGGTGGCGCCAGTGACGGGGTGGCGACCACGTTCTGTTCACCGAGGACCATAATGGGGCCTGATATGACATATGTTTTGACATGCATTATCTATGTTATATGAGTAAGCATTTCTGATGTTCTGATTATTGCACTTATTTTTTGTACCTCCTGTTCCGGTTATGATTCTGTTTATTATACTTCATGCTTTACATACTCAGTATATATTCCGTACTGACCCCCTTTCTTCGGGGGCTGCGTTTCATGCCGCGCAGGTACACCCAAATGATATGAAGTTATTATAGAGGATGTTTCGATAGAGTTGGCAAGCTCCATTTTCTCCTGGAGTGCTGCCGAGTCAGAGTTTATACGTATGTTTTTCTGGATTGATGTTAGAGGCTTTGCAGACAGAGTCGTGGGTATAGTATGTCCGTTGTGTAAGCGGCTTCATCAGCCGATATGTCATTCTGTATTATGTATTAAATTCCATACGATTGCAGATCCTGTTTGATTTGGAAAGCATCAGAAAGAGTATTTTGAAAGTTATTATGTATTCTATCCTTATTTGGTTTAAAAGTCTAATAAGATTATGTGTACCCTAAAGGTCTGTGGGTTCGCTCGGCTCCGGATGTGGGGCCGGGTGCCCATCACACCCTAGCGGAATTAGGGTGTGACAGAGAGACTGTGAAATTTAAGTGCGAAATGGTCCACAGGTGCGGAATCACTGAGAATCAGGAACCTTAAAGTTCCAAATTAAAGCCATTTCTTTCCATTCAAAAATTTGAGACCTAGAGCATTTTCTGGGACGATTTTGGGGAGCTTATTGACATTCTTCCTTGGGGTAAGCTCCTTACACTCTTTTTAGATTTTATCATGTTTTATTTATGCAATCTATGGTAGAAATCGTGAGTTTTGTTGGGGGGTATTGTCACGACCCAACCCCGTGAGCCGCGACTAGTGCCCGAGCTGGACACCCATACACACTCACTTACCAAGTCGACATATCAATGACTTATCCATATTCAGCATACGTTAATTTATACAGATACTAAGAACAGGTGTCGTCTTAAGTGGTCACATATAACAAATATATCATACAGAAGCCGGCAAGGCTGTCGGAAAACATATCGCCCAAAACATATACATATATATACATACATACAGGCCGTGTCGGCCGTCACAGCAAATGGAACCGCTTAAGGTGAAAATCACAGACATAACCGAACAATAGCGACCCATGACCCACATATATGTCTACAGGCCTCTACGAATAACAACAGAAACATATGACGGGACAGGGCCCCGCCGTACCCCCAAATAGTCATATATATACATAAATATGCAACAAAAGATCTGTACCAAAAGTATGGGCTCCGGATCAAAGGAGCACTCCAAAGTAGCAGAATATGTATCCTAGGCTGGCAGATTACCACAATGAGCGTCTGTACCTGCGGGCATGAAACGCAGCCCCCAAAGAAAGGGGGTCAGTACGAAATATGTACTGAGTATGTAAAGCATGAAATACAACAATCAAGATCATAGCGAAAATAAGAAGTATGAAGAAATGAGTACAAAATTGGTATACGAAGAAGCTCGTTTTGAAACATAAATAATGCATATATAAAAATCATACATAGGGATCAGGAACGTGGTCGCCACTCCGACGCTGGCGCCACAACACATCATACTCTAGAAGATTTCATATCTCCGTACAACTCCGAAACACATCATAGCATTATAACACATCATACGCCATAACACATCATAACGCCGTATATAAGCGGTACCCGGCCCTCTAGTTAGTGACTCGGCGAACCGTAACACATCATACTGCCGAATATAACATAGTGCGCACGATGACAACCGGCCTGGGACTCGGCGAACGATATAATAGTAGTATGCACGAGCAGAGTAGTGAGAAACGATATGCACATAAATCAATTCTAAGACTCAATTGACAAGTATACTTACCGACACCTGCAGGCTCAGAAACAAGTTTCGGGTCAATCCGATGTAGTATAAGAAAGTTATGAGCGTTTGAAGTTTTACCACAGGATTTCAAACAATAGGAAATCGCCTAAAGTTACAGACCTTATACGTTTTAGGACTCCCTAAGAATGTTTTGGGGCGATCCGAGCTCGTCTAAGAAAGTTGAAGACATTATTCGACATAAGACTTTTATGAATAAAAATTCTTTACACCCATTTATTGTCCAATCATACGAAGGGCACAAAAACCATAACCCGATTATATTAGGAATACTAACATGAAGAAGTGAATAAAAATCATCAGCATGCTCGGATCTTAAGAATGGAGTTACCCCGAGGCTCGTATCATAGCTTACTTACAACTAAGACATGCCAAAAGAGAGAAAGGTTAGGCTTTACATACCTTGATCGCTCCCTAAGCTAATCCCAACTCAAGTCTCGGGCTCCTCAAGATCTACAATAACGTCATTAAATACCAAACGTTTGCTACAAGTACTTAGGAATTCAATCCTAAGCTCGCATTTGTTTACAGAAATTTCGGCAGCACCTCCCCTGTAGATACAACAACCCCGAGAATTCAACTCGGCCAAATTTATCAACAACCATACCAACAATTATTCCAACAATACCAACAATCAATTTGAAACATATTCTAACATTAATAACCCGCTTTAATATAATTCAACGGCATTCCGTTTACATTCACTTCAACTACATACAATCAAACCAACGCCAATGCTCGCATACTCAAATACCAATCCAAAGTCATTTAAACAAGATTCAAGAACATTTCAAACAATCCGCATAATATTCAATCAATCCAACCAAAACTCCATTCCACCCGAAACCTTCCAAATGCAACAAAAACAACAACAACAATACGTTTCCTTCTTTCAAATTCATAAACCTCACCAACAATTCACATGCTAGCAACATTATTTCCATAAATACAAGAAATGATATTATAGTCACATTGGCTTCTAAAACCACTCTCCAACACTTACAACTTCAACTAGAATCATCAAACTTTCATTATCAACATAGAATCCACAACAACAACAACCAAAACACTAGATAAAATAATTGAGTCATTATTCCTACACACATACACATATACACGGCCACCATACATACATCCATATTTTCATGAATTTTACCCATTTCTACATACTACAACATACACAACCATCCATAACATATAAAAGAAAATTAATTCTTACCTTTTTCCCTTAATTTTCCACTTGGCTAGAATTATGAACTTGCAACAAAGAGGGGTTTACTTGCTCCAACAATTATCCCACGTTAAAGAGGACCTTCAAATTAGTGGGAATACTAGAAGAAAATATTTTTTTGGATCAAAATTGAAGGCTTCAATTTTTTCTCTTCTTGGCCAAATGGCCCTTTGTTTTTGGTCTTCTTCAAGCTTCTTGAAAATTCTAAGGATAAGGAATGAAATATGAGCTCTATTTCTCATCTTTTATGTATTTATAGTTGGGATCCCATGTGGGCCTTGACCCACTTCATGTGGCCGGCCACTTGGCCCCTTTTATTAAGCCCACTTTTTTTTTTTTTTGTTTTGCACTTCATGAAAATTTATTTTCCAAATTCCAAATTTGCCCTTAGCCTTCCTCCATATTTCCATGAGTCATCTTGCGAATTTCACTTTTTACCCCTATCCATTCTTAATATTTCCATATCAAAATTTTTCATACACAACTTATGTATTAAACAAAATCAAAATATAGCTTTGTCCTTAACTTGTCGCAATTACCTTGAAATATCCGAATGTGCAAAATATGGGATACAACTTCCTCCCCCCTTTAGAACATTCATCCTCGAATGTTAAACTAGTCTTATAGGGTCTTACAAGCATTTCGGGGAAGTTTCTTTTTATAGTCATCACATATAATTGATTCACCAATCAATATAACCAATTAAGGAATTTAGATTACCTGTAGGCATAGGAAACAAGTGAGGATATTTCCTCTTCATGTCCTCTTCAGCTTCCCAGGTCACCTCTTCCCTGTTATTGTTCCGCCACAATACCTTAACAGAGGCCACATCTTGTGTACGCAGTCTCCTCACCTGACGATCCAGGATGGCTATCGGCTGTTCTTCGTAGGACAGCTCCTCTGTCACCTGGATATCTTCTATGGGAAATATTCTGGAAGGGTCACCAATACATTTGCGGAGCATTGATACATGAAATACCGGATGTACTGCTTCCAAATCAGATGGTAAGTCTAACTCGTAGGCGACCTTGCCTGTCTTCCGAACAATCTGATAAGGTCCAATATATCTCGGACTGAGCTTTCCTTTTCTGCAGAATCTCATTACACCTTTCATAGGTGACACTTTCAGAAATACCTAATCACCAATCTAGAACTCCAAGGATTATGACATTACCATTCTTTATCATCCGGGCAAGGTTAATATGGTAGCTGATGCATTGAGCCGAAAGGCAGTGAGTATAGGTAGCTTAGCGCGTTTGATTGTTCAGGAGCGTCCCTTAGCTATGGAGGTTAAGTCTATGGCTAATTGTATGGTGAGGCTTCATATTTTGGAACCTGGCAAGGTTCTAGCTTGTATTAAGGCTAGGTCGTCTGTTTTAGAGCATATTAAGGCTCAGCAGTTTGAGGCTGTGAAATTGTGCAAGATTTAGATAAAGTGTTAAGTGGAGAAGCCAAGGAGGCTATTCTTGATGATGAGGGTGTTTTGAGGATTAAAGGGCGCATTTGTGTTCCTCGTGTGGGTGGTTTGATTTAGTTGATTTCTTAGGAGGCTCACAATTCCAGATATTCTTTCCATCCTGGTGCTACTAAGGTTTATCTTGACTTGAGAAACAATTAATGGGGGGGGGGGGGGGGGGGTGGTATGATGAAATGGAATATTGTAGAGTTCGTTTCCTAGTGTTTGAATTGCTAGCAGGTTATGTACGAGCATCAGAGACAAGGTGGTGTAACTCAAAGGATTTCCACTACCGAGTGGAAGTGGGAGAGGATAACTATGAATTTCGTGGTCGTTCAACCGAAGACTTTGGGCAAGTTTGATGCCATTTGGGTTATCGTGTATAGGTTGACTAAGTCCGCGCACTTCATTACAGTTCAGACTACCTATAATTTAGAGAAGTTTTCATAGATCTACATTAGAGAGATTGTCAGATTTCCTGGGGTGCCATTTCTATCATTTCAGACAGAGGCATTCAGTTCACTTCTAGAGGACTTTGCAGAAGGAATTGGGGACTCAGTTGGATCTTAGTACTGCCTTTCACCCGCAGACAGATGGTTAGTCCAAGAGGACGCTTGTGTGATCGATTTTTGTGGTCGTTGGGAATAGTTTTTACCATTGGCAGAGTTTTCATACAACAACAACAGTTGTCACTTGAGCATTGACAAGGCTCCAATAGAGGCTCTAGTATGGAAGGAGATGTCGTTATCCTATTGGTTGGTTCGATGCATTTTAGGTGAGACCTTGGGGTACAGACCTGTTGAGAGAGTTCTTGGATAAAGTGAAGTTGATTCAGGAGAAGCTTTTCACGGCTCAGAGGAGGTAGAAGGAGTGTGTGGACCGGAAGGTTCGAGATTTGGAGTTCATGGTTGGTGACCAAGTGTTACACCTCGTTGTTTTGTACATTGAGATTCGTAGAGAGTTAGTGGTTCTAGTCTTAGATATTGGGGCTATCAAGGTTAAATGGGATTAGAAAAGTTTATCTTATAGCTATAAAGGGTTAAGTTCGTGTTTAGCAGGGATTGGAAGGATTAAAGGTTGAACAAATTGACGAGAATATGTTTCAGGAAAAAGTGGGTTTTACGGTTGGATATATGGATCGTATAATTTTTATGGACCGTATATCTGGCGGACCTTCACAGTAAATTGATTCTAGAAGGGATAAGTTACTGGTTGGATTTTACGGTCCAATTATATGGACCATATAATTTTTACGGTCCGTAAAAGTAAAATGTAAATCTGGGTCGGCACCAGATTGTTTTTAAAGTTATATACCCGACCCTTGTTCATTTTATTTCATTTCAACATTTCCCAAACCCTTGAAAGCTCTAGAAACTTCTCCTAAGCATACCCAACAAAACCCAAGTGAAATCAAAGGTCAAAGGGAAAGAATGAAGGGATTCAAGTGTTGAAAGGATCACTAGGGTTTATAGAATCCAAGAATTCCTTTGGTGTTGAAGTTGGAGGTTTCACTCAAGTGGATAACTTGATCCAAAGCTTATCCTTATGTGATAAAAGGTTAGTTTTCACATGTATTTCATGTTATTGAGAATGCTTGGTGGTTGAACAACTTGATTGAGGGAAGAAAGTGGAAGAGGAAGTTCAAATATGGATGATATTTTGAGTAGTAAATTAAATTAGGTCATAATTGTTAGGATGTTTTGAGTATAATCTTATTACGAGTGAAATAGTGATGACAAAGAAATGTTGAATACAAGTGTACCAAGGGTTGTGTTGAAATTGTTGATATAGATTGACTATGAGAATGAGTTTTGAGATTAAATTGAATGTAATTACTTGATTATGGTATTGTGGATGTTGTTATCGTTTTTTGAGAATTGTTTTGTAATATGGTGGAAGTCGATGAAATAGAGGAAGTGCTGCCCAAATTTCATTAGCTCGTCAATTATTCTAGTTTGAAATTAAGAGTGTTTTTAAGACTTAACCTTAGTATGCATTCTCTTGAATGTAGATTTTTCGGACTTTGGAGGAGAACGTTAAGTAAATAAGGAGACAAAAAGGTATGCAAGGCTAATCCTTCTTTTTTAAGGCATGATTCCATTGTTGTGAACCTACATATGAAATTCATAATGTCTTGCATGATGACTCTATTCCTAGAAGTGTTAAAGCTCATAATTCTTGATACTCTTATGATATCATTGATTTCATCCTATGCTAGTTGATCCTCTATGGAAAGATATGGTGATGATGATGATGATGACGATGCTGATTTACTTATGTATCCCTATGTTACACCTCGGAAAAATTTTCCGTTGGTACGCAAGAGAATGAACTAGTGATGAATATGAGTACATGATGTCCATGAGCAAGAAACGACGTTGATGACCTTAAGCGAGATTTCGAAAGTATCCGATGTGAGACGAGGAAGTTGGCTAAGTTAAGATGAGATACAAGGTGAGCAATGCATGTGCATGGACGGGGGTGATTAAGATCAGAAGTCTAAGAAATATGGGAAGTTGCAGAATTGCAACTGCCCAGTGGTCGTATATTGCAAAATACGGACCGTAAAGTGCAATACGGTCCGTAAAGTGGCAGTCGTAAATTGCCATGCAAAAGCTTCAGCTTTCTGCCAGTGGTCGTAAAGTGGAAATACGGACCGTAAACTGGTATACAGTCCGTAAACTGCCAGGTCGTAAACTGGCATGCCAAACTTTAACTTTTTGCCAGCCGAGGAAATGGTTAAATACGACCAGGTGGACGGACTAAAGTGATTTACGGCCCGTAAACCATGGTCGTAAACCACCATGAAGGCAGCCCAGCTTCTGGTTCTGGAATTGGTTAATTACGCCTATGGAGGACGAGCCGTATAGTGGAATACGGACTGTAAACCTCCATGGACGACCACTGTTCACCCGGCACAGATTTTTCAATTCATTAAATATGAGGATCAAGACTTGTCTTATTTCATTACAACATTACACCACTTCTCTCTAAAACTTCTCTCTACATTTATTATATGAGTTTTCAAGGATTATAAGCCATCAATAACATTAAGACAAGTGAATCAAGGATAAGGGAATCATCAAGGATCATCCAAGTAAAAAAAATCCAAATGGAGAAAAACTAGGGTTTTGCTCAAAGAGGAGTATTATCAACCAAAGCTTGTTCCTACAATTCTAAGGTAAGATTCATGATTTTTACATGATGTTTAAGGTTTTGGAGGATTAAAATACATGGATTGTAGAAAATGTGGTCAACTAGGTCATGAATGATGAATAGTGGCATTTTGAAAAATAGTTTGAATTGAGTTATGAATGTTGTTGTGTTGTGATATGAATGTGTTATAAATGGTATTAAGATCATGAACTAGACACTTTAGACGAATGGACGAAGTTGGGTGTTATGACCATGAATGTGGGTGAATTAGAGGCAAATTGAGGAATCTAGATAATGTGGATGATGTGAATGACTAATGGCTATTGTTATGATATTAATGAAGGTATAAACGCTAGGATTGGAAGGGAACGTGCAAGTGTAGAATAGTTCGACGGAAAGGTATGTAAGGATAACCCTTCTTTCATAAGGCATGGTTCTTGGCCAAATTCCTAATTCCTCTATATGAGTATGTTGTCTTCACATGGTTGACATTCCGAGCTCATAAGCTCATGACCCTTGATATGTACTATGATTATACTATGTTCCTCGTATGACGAGTAAGTCTATAATGTAGATGTAACGATAATGATGAGGATAGTAATGATGATGAGAGTAAAATGAGATTAGAGATGCTTACGAGCTATGATATATGTATATGTATGCCTATGAAGGGATATGATAAGACCCCGAGCTTATGATGCCGGGTAAGACTATATGCATATGACTATGTATAAAGTATGTATACGATTACGAAACGCGCACACCTCTGCAGATGGGACGGATAACCCTGACGCCTTGGTAGGGCCAGGTATGTATGATCTTGAGCCTTGGTTGGCCAAGTATGTATGACACACCGATCCTACGAGGTTGGGTATGCTATGTAAATACTATGTATATAATATGACCATGTATATAATATGAATATGAGTGTGATAAGACTTAGTAAGGGCATGTATACGAATATGAACACAAAGTGGTATGGCTATTATTATGGGATACGAACGACGATGTATGCAAGTAAGCGACATGATGATGATGATATTACTGTCTCCCCTCCTATGCTATTTCATATGATATCTACTATGCTTATATATTGATGTTGATCATGCTTTACATACTCAGTACATTCTTCATACTGACGTACTTTTGTTTGTGGACGCTGCGTCATGCCAGCAGGTGCACAGGGAGACAGACTTGATCCATAGCTGCTTATTCAGAGATTGCATAGCAGAGCTCCATTTCTTTCGGAGCCGTAGCTTTTGGGTACTTATTCTTTTGTGTATATAATTATGGGCATAGCGGGGTCCTATCCCGCTCATACGATATGTCATACTCTTAGAGGCTCGTAGTCATGTGTATGTGGGTAGAGATGTTCGGCCATGTCGGCCCATGTTTTGTATATCTTTTGTTGGCCTCGTCGGCCTTGTACTTATGATGTGGCATAGATGCCTATGATATGTTAAATGATGATGGTCGTCTAATGGGATCAATATGATTAACGATAAAAGAAAAAGCACGAATTGACTTATGGTTCACCCAGATGTTATGTTATGAACGATCAGGGGGTGCCCGGGTGGGGTAGCACCGGGTGCTCGTCGCGGCCCCCTAGCCGGGTCGTGACAAAAGTGGTATCAGAGCAGTTCAGTCCTAGGATGTGTCTACGAGCCGTATCTAGTAGAGTCTTGGTTATGGGTGTGTTGTGCGCCACACTTATAAACGAGAAGCTGCGGACATTTTAGGAATATATGACCTTCTTTCTTCATAAGAATCGTGCGATAGAGCTATGATGTAAGAAATTCTTGTTCCTTAATCGTGTGTTGTGTATTTCAGAGATGCCTAAAAAGAAAAAGGCTACAGCAGCCCAAAATGGCAAGACGGTGGCAGAAAAACGGGCTGAAAGAGCACCGCCACCGGTAGTAGAGGAAGATGAGTCCCAGAGTGCGGCTCAATCTCAGTCTTCCCAGACAGTGCCTATTACTGAAGCGTGAGGGGGCCTCAGCCCCAGCTCCAGCACCTCCAGCTCCTCCACCAAACTCTTCGGGTCAAGATGTCAAAGAGGTCATTAATTTGTTGACTCTGTTGGTTGCGGCCCAGACTCAGAGGCAGAGTTCAGGGCATGGTGAAAGGGCTATTAGTGCAAGGGCCCGTGACTTCATTGCCTTGAAACCCCCAGAATTCTTTATGTCGAAACTGGAGGAGGATCCCCAGGACTTTGTTGATGGTATGCTAAGGACGCTCCGGTTGATACATGCTTCAGACACCGAATTGGTGGAGCTAGCCTCATATATATTGAGGGATGTCTCAATCCAGTGGTATACGGTTTGGATGGCTTCGCGGGGAGCCAATGCACCTCCACCAGTATGGCAAGAGTTTGTTGATGCTTTTCTCCGTCATTATATGACCCCAGAAGTTCAGCGAGCTAGGGCCGATAAATTCTTAAATCTGAGGCAAGGTAGCATGAGTGCTACAGAGTATAGTATCCGCTTAAATTCCTTGGCTAGGTATGCTTCGGCCATGGTAGCGGGTATGGGCGATCGGGTGCACCAGTTTGTGAAAGGCCTAGGGCCACACTTGATGGACAAATATTTAACTGCGTCCCTTCAGGATGACATGGATATTGCACGCATTCAGGCACATGCTCAGGAATTAGAGGAATGCCTACAACAGCGGAGAAATGAACGTGAGCAAGATAGGGGACATAGCAAGAGATCTAGACCTTCAGGTTCGAAGAGCGAGTCCAGGGGTGCACACAGACAGCAGTTTCCCAACCATTTAGGTTATTCTATGACCAGTCCACCTCGACGGTTTTCAGGCCAGGGCCTTGATAGATCTGCTCGTTCAGGGCCGAGTCCGAGTTATACAGGACCTCAGTTCAGAGGTGAATTGGGCCAGTCAAGGCCACCCGTACCACCGTGTTCCCAGTGTGGGAAGATGCATTAGGGTTTATGCCGATTTGGTTCCGATGATTGCTATTCATGTGGTCGGCCAGGCCATATTATGCGTGATTACCCCTCAGTACATGGTAGAGGTAGGACCCAGCCATCAGGGTCGGTAGCCGGATCTTCGACATCTGTACGCCCTATGGGGCCAGGTTCACATGCGCCAGCTGGCCATGGTAGAGGCAGAGGGAGAGCTCCCAGTACTAGCGGTTCTCAGCACCGTATTTATGCTTTGGCTGGACGCCAAGATCTTGAGTCTTCTCCTGACGTAGTCACAGGTATATTATCGGTATTCTCTCATGATGTATATGCTTTGATTGACCCGGGCTCCACATTGTCTTATGTTACTCCATATATTGCGGGTCGGTTTATAGTCGAGCCGGAGTCGATCAAACCTTTTGAGGTGTCTACGCCCATTGGCGAATCGGTGATAGCTAGCCGAGTGTATAGCGATTTTGTAGTCGTGATATGTGACCACCGCACTATAGCTGACTTGCATGAACTAAAGATGATAGATTTTGATGTCATTATGGACATGGATTGGTTGGCTTCTTGCTACGCCAATGTTGATTGTAGAATGAAAATGGTTCGCTTCCAGTTTCCGGGAGAACCAGTCTTAGAATGGAAAGGAAATACGGCGTCACCAAAAGATAGGTTTATTTCCTTTCTAAAGGCAAGGAAGATGATCACGAAAGGGTGCATTTATCACCTAGTACGAGTTCAAGATGTAGAAGTTGAGTCGCCGACTCTTCAGTCAGTTCCGGTAGTGAACGAATTTCCGGATGTGTTCCCGGAAGAGCTTCCAGGCCTTCCTCCCGAGCGAGAGATTGATTTTGCGATTGATGTGTTGCCAGACACTAATCCCATATTTATTCCTCCCTATAAGATGGCACCCGCAGAGTTGAAAGAGTTGAAGGAGAAATTAAAAGACTTACTTGAAAAAGGCTTTATTAGGCCTAGTTCATCCCCGTGGGGAGCACCCGTATTGTTCGTCCGGAAGAAGGATGGCTCCTTGATAATGTGCATTGATTATCGGCAATTGAATAAAGTGACAATTAAGAACAAGTATCCCCTCCCGAGGATTGATGATTTATTTGATCAATTGCAAGGTGCCAAATGGTTTTCAAATATTGATTTGAGGTACGATTATCACCAAGTAAGAGTTAGGGAGAAAGATATCCCTAAGACAACTTTCAGAACAAGATATGGCCATTTCGAGTTCCGAGTAATGTCGTTTCGGCTAACTAATGCACCGGCAGTGTTTATGGACTGAATGAACAATGTATTCAGGCCTTTTCTGGATCTATTCGTGATTGTATTAATCGATGATATCCTAGTGTATTCTAGATCTGAGGCAGAACATGCGGATCACTTGCGTATTGTCCTTGGAGTTCTTCGAACCTGAGATTTATTCGCGAAGTTTTCCAAATGCGAGTTTTGGTTGAACTCAATGGCATTTCTGGGCCACATTGTTGCAGCTGATGGTATTCGAGTGGATAGCCAAAAGATTGAGGCAGTGAAGACTTGGCCAAGGCCCACGACCCCTACGGAGGTTCGTAGCTTTTTGGGCTTAGCAGGTTATTACAGAAGATTTGTTAAGGGTTTCTCTTCTATTTCTGCACCGCTCACCAAGTTGACTCAGAAGTTAGCTAATTTTCAATGGACAGATGCTTGCGAGCGTAGTCTCCAAGAGTTGAAAGACCGACTGACTTCATCCCCAGTCTTGAAACTTCCAGAGGGATTGGAAGGATATGTTATTTATTGTGATGCTTCAGGTGTCGGGCTAGGTTGTGTATTGATGCAAAATGGTAAGGTGATTGCGTATACTTCTAGACAATTACGGAAACATGAGCAGAATTATCCTACCCATGACTTAGAATTGGCCGCGGTGGTCCATGCTTTAAAGATATGGAGACATTACTTATATGGTGTCCACGTGGATATTTATACAGATCATAAGAGTCTCCAGTACATCTTCAAGCAGAAAGAGTTGAATTTGCGGCAACGACGATGGCTAGAGTTGCTAAAAGACAATGATGTTGAAATCCTTTACCACCCCGGAAAGGCAAATGTTGTGGCTGATGCTCTTAGCCGTAGGTCGATGGGAAGTCTAAGTGATGTACGACCAGAAAAGAAAGAGATGGCCCGTGATCTTCAGCAGTTAGCTAGCCTAGGAGTCCGAGTGGTGGACTCAGGTAGCAGCGGAGCTACTATTCAGAATTCAGCAGTTTCATCGTTAGTAGCGGAAGTAAAAGAGGGACAATATGAGGATCCCATGCTAATGCAGTACAGAGATACACTCCCTCAGAAGGAGGAGTCATCATTTGACATTTCGGAAGACGGAGTTCTCCGATGTCGAGGCAGGTTTTGTGTTCCTGATGTGGTACGCCTACGTCACCAAATATTGAGGGAAGCTCATTGTTCCCGTTACTCCGTTCACCCCGGAGCGACGAAAATGTATCATGATCTTAAGTCTATATATTGGTGGAATGGGATGAAGAAAGACGTAGCGGAATTCGTAGCTCAGTGTCCTAATTGCCAACAATTGAAGATAGAACACCAAAGCCAGGTGGCTTATTGCAAGCTATAGAAATCCCAACTTGGAAGTGGGAAGTTATTAATATGTATTTCATTACAGGGTTACCCCGTTCTCGACGTAAATATGATTCTATATGGGTGATCGTGGATAGACTCACAAAGTCAGCGCATTTCTTACCGGTCAGAACGACCTATATGGCAGAAGATTATGCCAAGCTTTATCTTAAAGAGATAGTGAGACTCCATGGCGTTCCGGTATCTATTATCTCTGATAGAGGAACTCAGTTTACAGCCAAGTTTTGGGGGTCTTTCCAAGAAGGTTTAGGGACCCAAGTGCGCCTAAGCACGACATTTCACCTACAGACCGATGGGCAAGCTGAACGTACTATTCGGACTCTTGATGATATGTTACGGGCATGTATGAAAGATTTTGGAGGAAATTGGGATGACCATTTGCCACTCATTGAGTTTGCTTACAATAACAATTATCATTCTAGCATCCAAATGGCGCCGTATGAGGCTCTATATGGGCGAAAGTGTAGATCCCCAATTGGGTGGTTTGAAACTGGAGAAGCTAAGTTGATAGGGCCAGACTTGGTCCAGCAAGCAATAGAGAAAGTCAAGCTCATACAAGATCGGCTGTTAGCGGCTCAAAGTCGCCAGAAGTCTTATGCGGATAATCGTCGAAGGGACTTAGAGTTCGAAGTGAAAGATTGGGTATTCTTGAAAGTGTCGCCGATGAAGGGCGTGATGAGATTTGGCAAAAAGGGGAAGCTCAGTCCCCAGTATATTGGGCCATACGAAATTGTGCGCAAAATAGGCAAAGTGGGCTATGAGCTAGATCTACCTCCAGATTTGAAGTCAGTCCATCCAGTATTTCATGTCTCGATGCTTCGGAAGTGTGTTGGAGATCCTACGAGGATCGTCCCAGTGACTGATATTCAAGTGACAGAAAAGCTAACTTATGATGAAATACCCATTGCCATATTAGATAGGCAAGTACGGATGCTTAGAAACAAAGAAGTGACCTCAATTAAAGTTCTGTGGAGAAATAACAATAGAGAGGAAATGACATGGGAAGAAGAAGAGAATATGCGATCCAAATACCCACATTTATTTCATCCCTTGGAAGAAGTCCAAGATGAGACGTCAAAATCATAAGGTATGCATGTTTTCCTTTTATACATTCAGGTCGTGTGTGGCCAAATTTCTAGTGCTGTTGTATTATTGCCCTGTGAGGCATTGTTATTGTGGGTTGTTGTGACAGGGTGGTAGTGCCACATTACAGAGGAAACTCTGGCGAAATTTTTATAGAATCCCCCAAGCCTTCAACATTAGAGGACGAATGTTCCTAAGGAGGGTAAAATGTTACACCTCGGAAAAATTTTCCGTGGGTACGCAAGAGAATGAACTAGTGATGAATATGAGTACATGATGTCCATGAGCAAGAAAATACGTTGATGACCTTACGCGAGATTTCGAAAGTATCCGATGTGAGACGAGGAAGTTGGCTAAGTTTTGATAACATACAAGATGAGCAATGCATGTGCATGGACGGGGGTGATTAAAATGAGAAGTCTAAGAAATATGGGAAGTTGCAGAATTGCAACTGCCCAGTGGTCGTATATTGCAAAATACGGACCGTAAAGTGCAATACGGTCCGTAAACTGGTAGTCGTAAACTGCCATGCAAAAGCTTCAGCTTTCTACCAGTGGTCGTAAAGTGCAAATACAGACCGTAAACTGGTATACGGTCCGTAAACTGCCAGGTCGTAAACTGGCATGCCAAACTTCAACTTTCTGCCAGCCGAGGAAATGGTTAAATACGACCAGGTGGACGGACCGTAAAGTGATTTACGGCCCGTAAACCATGGTCGTAAACCACCATGAAGGCAGCCCAGCTTCAGGTTCTGGAATTGGTTAATTACGCCCATGGAGGACGAGCCGTATAGTGGAATACGGACCGTAAACCTCCATGGATGACCACTGTTCACCCGGCACAGATTTTTCAATTCATTAAATATGAGGATCAAGACTTGTCTTATTTCATTACAACATTACACAACTTCTCTCTAAAACTTCTCTCTACATTTATTAAATTAGTTTTCAAGGATTATAAGCCATCAATAACATTAAGACAAGTGAATCAAGGATAAGGGAATATAAGGATCATCCAAGTCAAAAAAATCCAAATGGAGAAAAACTAGGGTTTTGCTCAAAGAGGAGTATTATCAACCAAAGCTTGTTCCTACAATTCTAAGGTAAGATTCATGATTTTTACATGATGTTTAAGGTGTTGGAGGATTAAAATACATGGATTGTAGAAAATGTGGTCAACTAGGTCATGAATGATGAATAGTGGCATTTTGAAAAATAGTTTGAATTGAGTTATGAATGTTGTTGTGTTGTGATATGAATGTGTTATAAGTAGTATTAAGATCATGAACTAGACACTTTAGACGAATGGACGAAGTTGGGTGTTATGACCATGAATGTGGGTGAATTAGAGGCAAATTGAGGAATCTAGATAATGTGGATGATGTGAATGACAAATGGCCATTGTTATGATATTAATGAAGGTATAAACGCTAGGATAGGAAGGGAACGTGCAAGTGTATAATAGTTCGACGTAAAGGTATGTAAGGCTAACCCTTCTTTCATAAGGCATGGTTCTTGGCCAAATTCCTAATTCCTCTATATGAGTATGTTGTCTTCACATGGTTGACATTCCGAGCTCATAAGCTCACGACCCTTGATATGTACTATGATTATACTATGTTCCTCGTATGACGAGTAAGTCTATAATGTAGATGTAACGATAATGATGAGGATAGTAATGATGATGAGAGTAAAATGAGATTAGAGATGCTTACGAGCTATGATATATGTATATGTATGCCTATGATGGCTATGATAAGACCCCGAGCTTATGATGCCGGGTAAGACTATATGTATATGACTATGTATAAAGTATGTATACGATTACGAAACGCGCGCACACCTCTGCAGATGGTACGGATAACCCTGACGCCTTGGTAGGGCCAGGTATGTATGATCTTGAGCCTTGGTTGGCCAAGTATGTATGACACACCGATCCTACGAGGTTGGTATGCTATGTAAATACTATGTATATGATATGACCATGTATATAATATGAATATGAGTGTGGTAAGACTTAGTAAGGGCATGTATACGAATATGAACACAAAGTGGTATGGCTATTATTATAGGATACGAACGACGATGTATGCAAGTAAGCTACATGATGATGATGATATTACTGTCTCCCCTCCTATGCTATTTCATATGATATCTACTATGCTTCTATATTGATGTTGATCATGCTTTACATACTCAGTACATTCTTCGTACTAACGTCCTTTTGTTTGTGGACGCTGCGTCATGCCCGCAGGTACACAGGGAGACAGACTTGATCCATAGCTGCTTATTTAGAGATTGCATAGCAGAGCTCCATTTCTTTCGGAGCTGTAGCTTTTGGGTACTTATTCTTTTGTGTATATAATTATGGGCATAGCGGGGTCCTGTCCCGCTCATACGATATGTCATACTCTTAGAGGCTCGTAGTCATGTGTATGTGGGTAGAGATGTTCGTCCATGTTGGCCCATGTTTTGTATATCTTTTGTTGGCCTCGTCGGCCTTGTACTTATGATGTGGCATAGATGCCTATGATATGTTAAATGATGATGGTCGTCTAATGGGATCAATATAATTAACGATAAAAGAAAAAGCACGAATTGACTTATGGTTCACCCAGATGTTATGTTATGAACGATCAGGGGGTGCCCGGGTGGGGTAGCACCGGGTGCTCGTCGCGGTCCCCTAGCCGGGCCGTGACACCCTATGTATAAATATATATATAGCCATGTTGTGACACCGATCCTATATGTCCGGGTATTATATCTATTGCGCGCACACTACTGCAGTTAGGTACGGACAACATCGAGCCTAGTTGTGGCCGGGTATCGATTACACCGAACCTACATGGTCGGGTACGATATCATTATATGTATATGTGTATGTATGGAAAGGTTTCTTTAGAAAATTTTTAGTAAGCATGATGAACGTCTCAAGAGGTATAAATGGCTTTCCTATCTTATATTATCCTTTATGCTTTTATCATGCTATTACTAATGCTTTACATACTCAGTACATTATCCGTACTCACGTCCTTTTGTTTGTGGACGTTGCGTTCATGCCCGCAGGTAGGTAGGGAGACAAACTCAACCCCTAGGCTACTTCGTCAGGGATTGCATAGTAGTGCCCCATTTGATCCGGAGCTGCAATAGTTGGTATTATTCTTTTGTGTACATACATGGGCATGGCGGGGTCCTGTCCCGTCCTTATAATATTACATACTCTCCGTAGAGGCTCGTAGATAAATGTATATAGCTAGATATCCCTCAGCCTTGTTGGCTCATATTTTTTATATCATTTTGATAGCCTTGCCGGCTTGTGTATATATAGGCACTGTTAGTGATGCTTATATAGAGGCACCTACTTCTGACGAAAATTTGTGTTATTTTGCACATGGTAATTATGAGATATCCATGTGGCTCACCTAGATGTGATTATGTGGATATGTTAAGAGGTGCTCGGTAGGTTAGCTCCGGGTGCCCGTCATGGCCCTTTTGTTGGGTCGTGACAAAAGTGCTATCAGAGCAGTTTGTCCTACGATCCGTGTTATTTAGAGTCTTATTTATGGGTGTGAAGCGCACCACACTTATAAACAGGAGGTTGTGGGCATTTGGGATTTATTGACCGTCTTCTTCATCATAGATTGTGCGATAGAGTCATGATATAAGAATTTCCCTCTTTCTTAACTGTATGTTATGTTTTCAGCAATGCCAATAAAGAGAAAAGCTACAGTGGCCCAGAAGGGCAAGTCAGTGGCAGGAAGGAGAGTTGAGTGGGTACCACCGACAGATATAGAGGAGGGTCAGTCTCATAATGAGGTTCCCTCTCGGTCCTCTCACTCAGCGCCTGCTTCAGTGGAGCATGAAGGATCCTCAGCTCCAGCTCCAGCAACCTCAGTCCCTCCACCATATGCCCCAGGCCAAGAGGTAAAAGAGGCCATCCATTTGCTGACTCAGTTAGTCACCACTCAAGCCCAGCGGCAAGGTACGGGTTTTGGTGATAGGGCTGTCAGTGCCAGAGCCCGTGATTTTATTAGTTTGAACCCTCCAGAATTCATTGGGTTAAAATCGGATGAGGACCTGCGTAGCTTTATAGATGGAATGGTTAGAACATTGCGGTTAATGCATGCTTCAGACATTGAGTCGATAGAGTTAGCCTCCTATAGATTACGGGATGTTGCGATTTATTGGGATACGATTTAGATGTCTTCTAAAGGAGTCAACGCACCTCCACGGGTATGGAAAGAGTTTGTAGATGCTTTCCTCCGACACTATTTACCGCCAGAGGTTCGACGGGCTAGAGCTGACAGGTTCTTGAATCTTAGATAGGGAAATATGAGTGCCCTAGAGTATAGCCTCCGTTTCAATTCTTTGGCTAGGTATGATCCGACCATGGTAGCTGATACGAGAGATCACGTGCACCAGTTTGTGAATGGTTTAGGGTCGCATTTGATGGATGAGTGTTTGACAGCTTCACTTTAGGATGGTATGGACATTTCTTGCATCTAGGCCTATGCCCAGAATTTGGAAGAGCGGCAGCAACATCGGGGGAATAAGCGTGAGTATGATAGGGGTTATAGCAAGAGGGCTAGATCCTCAGGTCCTATTGGTGAGTTTAGAGGAGGTCAGAGGCAGCAGTATTTTAGGCACTCAGGCCATACAGCGACTAGTGCACCTCCATGATTTGCGGGCTAGAGATTTGATAGCCCTATTCCCTCTAGACTGGGTCAGAGTTTCAGAGCTTCGGGTTCTCAGTACAAGAGTGATTCAGACCAGATGAGACCACCTTTGCCTCGATGTACTCAGTGTGAGAAGCTACATTAGGGGCAGTGCCGATTAAGTTTAGATGATTGCTATACTTGTGGTCAACCAGGCCATATGATACGTGATTGTCCATCGAGAGGTAGTAGAGGTGCAGTATATTTAGTAGTATGCTTTCTTTCTCCGGGTATGAACTCCACCCTTGAGGAAGATTTCAAGAAAACCGAATCAATTGGCTTTATTCCCAGCAATGCCTCCAACAGCCTTCCTTCTCCTTTCAGGGAGAGCTAATGCGGGTACCATTGGTTGATTAGACGTATCAAGTAGGGACAGAAAAAGATTGCAGTCAGTTTGATAATGATCGAGTGACATTGCTTCTTCAGCCCGAACCGAGGGGGCGAATCGTCCGAAGAGGATCGTTTAATCGTAGCAAGCTTTCTTTTGTCTTCATCACCGCCTCACCAAAAGATAGCTAACATTTTTTCCAACTAACGCGAGCAATACTTGAAATGGCAATCCAGAAAAAAAACACCAATACTAAGATCGGCGGCCCTGAAGCGAAGGACGGGAACGAGCAGAATCAATGTGTTCCAATTTCTGGCCTTGCACCGACCATCCAATGGACCATGGACTAAACGGCCACTGCCTAAAAGGACTATTTCCAGGGGACCGCCGCCCCCCCCCCCCCCCCCTACACACAATGTTCAGCCTACAGGGTCAGCAGGTAGTTCATCATCATCTATAAGCTCTCTGGGGCAAGGTTCACAGACACCAGCTAGTCGTGGTTGAGGCAGAGGAGAAACGCCCAGTTCGAGTTGTCCTCAGCACCGTATTTATGCACTGGCTTTGCGACAGGATCTTGAGCCCTTACCCGATGTTGTCACAGGTATATTATCGGTATCTTCTCATGATGTGTATGCATTGATTGATCCAGGTTCTACATTATCATATATTACTCCTTATATTGCTGATTGTATTGGGGTGAAACCTGAGCCAATTAAGCCTTTTGAAGTGTCTACACCCATCGGTCACCCAGTGATAGCTAGTCAGGTATATAGAAATTGTGTGGTTGTGATTTGTGACCGTCATACTATGGATGATCTAAATGAGTTGAAAATTGTAGATATTGATGTCATTATGGGTATGGATTGGTTAGATTCTTGTTATGCCATGTTGATTGTAGAACAAAAATGGTTTGTTTCATGTTTCTGGGGAACCGATTTTAGAGTGGAAGGGAAATACAGTGTCTCCGAGCGGTAGGTTTATTTTCTATCTAAAGGCAAGGAAGATGATTGCTAAAGTTTATATTTATCTTTTAGTTCAATTCAGAAAGGCAAAGTCACCAACTCTTAAATCTGTCCCCGTAGTGAATGAATTTCGAGACGTGCTTTCGGATGAGCTTCCAGGCCTTCCACCTGAGCGAGAGATTGATTTTACGGTTGATGTGCTACTGGATACTAAGCCCATATCTATCCCTCCTTACAGAATGGCTCCTACAGAGTTGAAAGAGTTGAAGGACCAATTGAAGGACTTGTTTGAGAAAGGTTTTATTAGGCCCTGTTTATTGCCGTGAGGAGCACCTGCATTGTTTGTGAGAAAGAAAGATGTCTCCTTGCGAATGTGTATTGATTACAGGCAGCTGAATAAGGTGGCGATCAAGAATAAATATCCGCTTCCAAGGATTGATGATTTATTTTATCAATTGCAGGGTGCTAAATGGTTCTCAAAAATATTTTATCTAGGCTTAGCCGGTTATTACCGAAGATTTGTAGAAGGTTTTTCTTCCATCTCTGCACACTAACAAAGCGGACTAAAAAAATAGCTAAATTTCAATGGACGGATGCTTGGGAATGCAATTTTCAAGAGTTGAAGAATAGACTAACTTCGACCCTGGTTCTAACACTTCCAGAAGGATCGGAAGGCTATGTTGTCTATTGTGATGCTTCAGTTGTTGGGTTAGGTTGTGTGTTTATGCAGCATGGTAAGGTGATTGCTTATGCTTCAAAACAGTTGAGAAATCATGAGAAAAACTACCCGACCCATGATCTATAGTTGGCTGCGGTGATTCATGTATTGAAGATGTGGAGGCATTATTTTTATGGTGTTCATATTGATATTAATACAGATCACAAGAGTCTTCAGTATATTTTCAAGCAGAAAGAGTTGAATATACGGCAAAGGCGATAGTTAGAGCTGTTGAAAGACTATGATGTTGCCATCCTATATCACCCAGGGAAGGCGAACGTCGTAGCTGATGCTCTTAGCTGTAGATCTATGGGTAGCTTATTCGATGTTGAGCCAGAGAAAACAGAGTTACCTCGTGAGCTTCAGCAGTTAACTAGCCTAGTAGTTCGATTAATGGACTCGGGCAATGTGGGAGTTACCATTCCGAATTCAATTGTTTCGTCCTTGGTGGTTGAGGTGAAAGAACGCAAGTGTGAGGATCCCATATTAGTTCATTATAGGAATACACTTCCTTAGAGGAAAAAGTCATCCTTTGAGATTTCTGCAGACGAAGTTCTCAGATGTCGAGGTAGATTGTGTGTTCCTGATGTTATAGGATTACATCACCAGATTTTTGAGAAAGCCCATTGTTCCAGTTATTCTGTTCATCCGAGAGCAACGAAAATGTATCATGATCTTAAATCCATAGTTTGGTTGGGCTGAATGAAGAAAGACATAGCAGAATTCGTAGCTCAATGTCCAAACTATCAGCAGGTAAATATTGAGCATCAAAAGCCCGGTGGATTGTTGCAAGTTATGGAAATCCCGACCTGGAAATGGGAAGTGATTAATATGGATTTCATTGTAGGCATGCCTTGTTCTATGCGTAAGTATGATTCTATATGGGTAATTGTGGATAGACTCACAAAGTCAGCTCATTTCCTACCTGTCAGAACTATATATGCTGCTGCGCATTATGCAAAGCTTTATATCAAAGAGATAGTATGACTCCATGGTATTCCAATATCCATTATTTCTGATAGAAGAACTTAGTTCACAGCTAACTTCTGCAAGTCCTTTCAAGAAGGTTTGGGGACTCAGGTGAGTCTTAGTACATCTTTTCATCCACAGACTGATGCACAAGTGGAGCGCACTATTCAGACTCTTGAAGATATGCTATGGGCATGTGTGTTAGATTTCGCGGGCAGTTGGGATGATCACCTGCCTCTTATAGAGTTCGCTTATAACAATAGTTATCATTCCAGCATCCAAATGGCCCCGTATGAGGCTTGATATAGGCGCAAGTGTAGATCACCCGTTGGATGGCTTGAAGTGGGAGAAACTAAGTTAATAGGACCAGACATGACCTAGCAAGCCATAGAAAAGGTCAAGCTTATTCAGGATCGATTATTGGCAGCTCAGAGTCGTTAGAAATCTTATGCAGATAATCGCCGACGAGACTTAAAATTCCAAGTTAATGATTGGGTATTCTTGAAGGTGTCACCTATGAAAGGTGTGCTGAGATTTGGCAGGAAGGGAAAGCTTAGTCCTCGGTATATTGGGCCTTACAATATTGTACGCAAGATAGGCCAGGTAGCTTATGAGTTAGACCTACCATTGGACGTTGAGTCAGTCCACCTAGTTTTCCATGTGTCAATACTTCGCAAGTGCATTGGAGATCCCTCCAGGATTGTACCTGTGGATGATATCGAGGTCACCAAGAAACTATCCTATGAAGAAGTTCCTATTTCAATCCTAGATAGGCAAGTACGGAGACTCAGTGTCACACCCCAACCTTACTAGGGTGTGATGGACACCCGACCCCATATTCGGAGCCGAGCGAACCCGCTGACCCTTATTACATACTTAACCTCTTTAAACTCTTACATCAATAAGAAGTGGAAAACATAGTAAAGCTTTCAGAATTTTTTTCTTTTCTTTGTACTCAATTCAAACAAAATATGTGGCCATGTGGGATCTGTAACATAAAATATAAAGACACATCGGCTGGTGATGCCGTTTTCAAGGCTGACAAACTACACCCACGACTTTGTCTGCAAAGTCTCTAACTTCGAACAAGACATCGTAGCATAGCGCTCTGACCCGGCAACACTCCAGAGCAAATGGAGCTTGCCAACTCCGCTGGAACATCTTCTATAATAGCTTCTACTCATCTGGGTGTACCTGCGCGGCATGAAACGCAGCCCCTGAAGAAAAGGGGTCAGTACGAGCAATGTACTGAGTATGTAAGGCATGAATAGTAACATAGCAAGAGATGTAATTATGAACAACAACAGAATAGTGATATAGAGCATATCATGAGATAAAAGAGTAACATGTACATCTGAGTGCCTCTTAGGCGGATGCCATGCATTCTTGGCTTTCTTTGAAAGCTTTTCTTCTTCATATATGTAGAAAATAGAACATGTCATAGCGCCGAGCAACATCGGCTCCCCCACATATGTCCCGCATCCGGGCATCCCGCGTCCGGGATGATAAATTACGCCAACTGACCAGGTGGCAATGCGTCTATAACACAACATATGGCCCTTTTCCCCATATCCCCCATATATATATATACATATATCATATACATATATCATATAAGCAGCATGCATGAGCGCCCAAAGAAAGTCATGTATCCATCGGAGTGACGTAAGGTCGGTAACCTCCGATTACATTATGGAATAACCATGGCCGCTTTGTCTCACCTTGAAGGAACAATTATTATAAGATGAGACGAGCAACGAATAACAGCATACATAAACCGACCCTGAAGGTTCAGAAACAAGTTTCAGGTCAATCCGATTTAGTATAAGAAAGTTATGAGTGTTTGAAGTACAAAACCTTTTACGAACATTTCAGAAGTCATTTTTGGAAAATCAAAGCAATAATCACATCAAGTACCTTTCGAACATGAAATCATTCTTATCATAGTCATCATAGAAATATTCTCATGCTCGACATCATCAATGTCATTGTAAAACATATCCATCGTTTTTGTCATAAAAGCTTACAATACCATAAACCTTTGTTTTGAAAAGATACAGACATTTTGGAAAACATTGACGGGTTATCGAGAACACAATCATTGCCTTGGGACCATAGACTTCTAACTTTTGAAGACAAGGAAGATATGGAGACATTTATAA
Source organism: Lycium barbarum (assembly GCF_019175385.1). NCBI lineage: Eukaryota > Viridiplantae > Streptophyta > Magnoliopsida > Solanales > Solanaceae > Lycium > Lycium barbarum. The sequence goes on along the minus strand of NC_083344.1, from coordinate 29,666,409 downwards.
ATTTCGTAACGTAGGAATCATGCCTTTGAAAGAAAGGGACGAGCCTTAACATACCTGCTCCACGTCCTATTAGCTACGCTTAATTGTCCAAGCTCGCTATTGCTAGTCTACATTCAAGAAGATTGAAACAATCGTTAGATTCATCGTCGTGTGTCTTAGTCTTTCAAATAAATTCACTTATGACCAGCCAAAATTTCGGCAGCATCTCCCTTGTAAATACACCATCCCCGAGAATCTAACTCGGCCCAAATCATCAATGAACAATCCGAGAATTCAACTCGGCCAACCTATCAACAACAATACCTCCAATCATGCCAACAACATCAACAACCCATTCAAGACGCATTCTAACATTGACAACCTTTGTCATACAATTCAATGACATTTCATTTGTATTCAATTCAATTCATATAACATTCAAAGCACCCAATCAACATACTACTTCATCGACACCTTCGAAATTTAACAAAAACAATAACAACGACCCAACTTACAATCTCCCAACACATGTCTCATTTCCAAATTCATGAATTATATTTACAACCCATACATAATCAAATTTATTCTTACAACTATAAGAAACCCCACTAACGTCACATTAACTTCGTCAATAATGCACAAATTATTTCAAGTTCATTTCAAGCTACCAAACCTTTACTTTACATTATGGAATCCACAACACAACAATCAAACTACTAAATAATATTAATTCATCACATCTTATCAACACCCCTCTTATTCGGACAACACCATACATATACATATTTCATGAATTTCATCCATTTCCACATACTTCAACACTCACAAATCATCTATAACACATGAAAAGAAGATTGAGCACATACCTTCTTCATCTAACCACTTAGCTTAGCTAGGGTTTGTAAATCACTCCAATAAATGCTTGGCTTGCTCCAACAACTCCTTCATGTTGTTAGGGGCATTCCACTTGGTTGAATTACTAGGAGAAAATAATTTTTCTTGATAAATTTCCATAGCACCCAAGTTGACAATGGTGGCCGAATACTCTCTCTTCCTTCCTCTTTTTTTTTTCTTCAAGATTTCTTGATTTAAAAGATGACTAAGTCTTATTTTGTCATCCATTGTCTCTATATATATATATATAACTTCTACCAATACAAAGTGGACACAAAGTGGACACATGTCCCTTCTCCAAGCTTCTCAATTTTTCTTAAATTAAAAGGATGAATAATCATGGTTAGTCATCACTCTTTTCTCTTACTTTTATATATATATATATATATATATATATATATATATATATATATAGCACATGAATTTTCCTTTTTACCCTTAACCTTTCTCAATATTTCTATACTAATAAACAACTTGTATATTAAAATAATGCTGGAACATAGTCTTGCCCTTAACCTACCACGACCACCTTGAAATATCCAAATGTGCGAAATACGGGATATAACATCCTCCCCCCCTTTAGAACATTCGTCCTCGAATGTTCAACTTATCTTATAGGGTCTTGTAACACTTCGGGGGGGGGGGGGGGTCCCTCGTATAGTTGTCCTTTCCTCTGTGCCCGTCCCTTATCTTTCCCCCTATTCTTTATAATCAAACTCCTGGGTCCTTACATGAGTCCTTATCTGAATCACGGGTTTTCTAATCCACTGTGCCATCTCATTATCCTTGTCCTTCCCGGGTCATTTCTTGACACAACTATACTTTGTCTTTGATTTCTTTGTATTGGCGCTTGTTTCGTCCATGGTTATTTTTTGTTAGCACCCTGGTGTGGATCCCCTACAACATGATTGAGTATCGCTTCACGTCGATGATTCACACAATTCCATAGCGTACATTCTCATACTCCGTACAATTAATGGTCCATGAACTATTTTCTAGTGTCCGATGAACTCTTTTGTTTCATTCATAGGCACTGCGTTCTTTCTTTCTTTCAAAAATTCCCAGACTACCAATTGTTGATACTTTCGTTATAATAGTCGTCGTCGTTTGAAACAGTCTTTACTTACTTCCGATGTGCCGACATGTTTTAAACTTTGGCCCCGAGCTAATAAGTTCCCTTTTCTGGTGCTTGAAAATATTGCGATCCCTTTTTGGCCTAATATAATATGGTCTCCCCCCTTTAAGGGGCTCGTTATATGCCAACAGTCCTTTTATGATGTCACGCCCCGAACCTAGGCCTGGACGTAACACGGCACCCGGTGCGTGACTGCATGTGACCGAGCGAACCAACTGGCTGACTGAATCAACATGTGATATCAAAACATAACTAAATGTGGAATAACTAAACACATGCTGTGATATACTAAAGGTCTGACTGAAATCATAATGCTGAAATACTTAGACAATCTGAAATATATCTGACAGTAGCCAACATGGCTAAACCAAAACGATTGAACAACTGCCAACAAGGCTAACATAATAAATATCTGACTGTCTGAACTGTGTCTATGAAGCCTCTAAGAGTACTGAATGATAGATCTGTCTATAAACTGAAATAACCGGATAGCTGACAACGCCCCGAAGGAATGTGGAGCTCACCAGTAGCTGATATGTGCACTCCTAATTAGCTGAGTCGTCAACCTGTGTATCGTTACCTGCATCGCGAGATGCAGGCCCCCAAGCAATAAAAAGGGACATCAGTACATTTGAATTGTACTGGTATGTAAAGCAACTGAAGCAATAAAATACTGGAACTGAAACTGAAAACTGAAACTGAACTACACAGGAAAGCAAGAAGCTGATGTACTCCCTGTTCTGGATGAAAAATCACCTGTAAAACTGTATATTTATATAACTGTGGCCTAGGGCCCAAATAATGTGCACAAAACTGTGGCCTCTGGCCCAAGCAATACGTATGCATAAACTGTGGCCTAGGGCCCAAAATTACAGATACAGGTGTTCAACATTGATATTTTACAAAACTGAGACTGGCTATAGCTGATAGCATGATAACTGTTTCTGATTCTGGGACTCTTGCAGTTAACTGGTTATACACTGACTGAGACTCATGTGATAATAATGCCTAAGTCTATAAGGATTACGTGTTGGGTTCATGATGTTCAAAGTGACAACCATGAACGAATTCTGTAACTGCAACCCTAGAAGATAACAGTTCTATATCATTTCATGAAACTAGAGCTAACTATATTCTGAGTCAAATTTCTAACAAGTATGAAGAATGAGGCGTAGGGAGAATCATGAACATTCCCTAACGTAGATAGTTAGCCTCACATACCTCAATTCTAGCCTTTGAGCGTAATACAATGTTCGTCAACCCTCTCAACTTTGATCTATATCAATAAGAGTCAAAGGGATTCTATATTAGCAATAATATTCATGCTTTGGTCATCTAAGCATTTTATCAAACACTTGGTGGGCATGAAGCTCCACAACCTTCATTAATGGTGTTTTCTTCACCCAATCTCATTCTATTACTTCTAGATGATTCTACAATCTCAATTAGATGTAATTTACATCATTCTTCATCACTCATATGAATACAACAAATCCCAAGTCAACAATCCAACAACTCTAGCATAGTTCATATAATTCCCTTCATCAAACCCAATTATTATTCTCCCAAGAATACATCAACACTTTAATCATCATGAGAAAGTCGTGAAACTTACCTTAGATAGTGGTTGAACAAGTCTTGAGTGGAGTTACTCCTTTAGCACCAAAACCCTACTTCACTTCCCTTGGGTTTTCTTGAATTAGATGAACTTTGGCTAGGTTTCATACATTTGGGTTCATGGATTTGGTGTTATTGATCATGGATTTCCCTTGAATTTTCTTGTGGATGAATGTTAGAGAGTATTTTAGAGGTTTTCTTGACCAAGAATGATGAAAATATGATTTTGGACGAGTTGGGTCTTATTTAAAGTAGTCCAGAAAAGTCTGGACAAAATCTCTCTGGCACAACTTGCGACAGGACTGCGGCGTTGCATGTAGTGTTTGCGAGTCGCATCTTGTGACAGAGGGTGATATTCTGTCGAACAGTCTGTCGTAAAATGGCCATAACCTTTTGTGTATAGCTCCGTTCAAGACCCATAATATACTGTTGGAAAGCTATGTCCAAGGGCTACAACTTTCATCAAGGACGTTTTCCCAAATTCTCAATTAATAATGGGGTTATGGTCGTTGGATGTAAGACCTTCTATAAACTCACTTGCAAACATGCCCCGTAGAGTGGTTTTGAACTTTGGTTTGCCTAAAGACATTTCTTATGACTTAATTAGTTTTCATAACACTTCCTATAACCTTCATATTAGTTCCATTATATTATCATCTTATGAGTCAAACTTACGTCCGAAGTTACGAGGTGTTATAATATCTCCCCCTTGGGATCATTCGTCCTTGAATGATAACCATTCGGGATTCTACAAATGTTTCGCCAGAGTTTCCCCTGTAATAAGGCACTACCAACCTGTCACAACAACCCATAATATCATTGCCTCACAGGGCTACATCACAATAGCATTATAAATTGGCCACACACGACCAATAGCATGAAAAGAAAGCTTACATACCTCAAAATCTTGGTGCTTCATCATAAATCTCTTCTGCAGGCTGAAACAAGTGTGGGTACCTAGATTTCATATCCTCCTCGGCTTCCCATGTAGCTTCCTCAACTTTCTGACTCCTCCACAGGACTTTCACTGAGGCTACTTCCTTAGTTCTCAACTTGCGAACTTGACGATCAAGAATGGCTACAGGGATGTACAGCAGCCAAATGTTGTGGCAACTCAAGTTCATAAGCTACTAGACCGACCCTTCGTAAAATTCTGTAAGGTCCAATATATCTGGGACTGAGCTTCCCTTTCTTGCCAAATCGCATAACACCCTTCATAGGTGACACTTTAAGGTACACCCAATCGTCAACCGAAAATTCGAAGTCCCTTCGCCTCACATCTGCGTAAGACTTCTGGCGACTCTGAGCTGTTTTCAAAGGCTCCTGTATTAACTTGACTTTCTCCATAGCCTGATAAACCAAATCTGGTCCTAACAACTCTGCTTCACCAACTTCGAACCAACCAATTGGTGATCTACACCTTCGCCCATACAGAGCTTCAAATGGTGCCATCCCAATACTAGTATGATAACTGCTATTATAAGAAAACTCAATGAGAGGTAAATGGTCATCCCAATTACCTTTGAAATCCAAAACGCATGCTCTCAGCATGTCCTCTAGAGTCTGAATAGTACGCTCTGCTTGGCCATCTGTCTGCGGATGAAAAGCTGTGCTAAGGTTCACCTTGGTACCCAATCCTTTTTGAAAGGATTTCCAGAAGTTCGCTGTAAACTGAGGACCACGATTTGAAATAATGGACACTGGTGTCCCATGCAATCTGACAATCTCATTAACATACAACTTGGCATAATCTTTTGCTGAATCTGTGGTCTTGACTGGCAAAAAGTGCGCCGACTTAGTAAGCCGGTCAACGATCACCCAAATAGAATCATGTCTCCTAGCTGAACGAGGTAGACCTGATACGAAATCCATATTGATCATTTCCCATTTCCAGACAGGAATATCAATATTCTGAGCTAAGCCACCAGGCCTCTGGTGTTCGGCTTTCACTTGCTGACAATTCGAACACCTAGCTACAAAATCTGCCATATTCCTCTTCACATCGTTCCACCAGTAAATCTCCTTAAGATCATGATACATCTTAGTGGAACCTGGGTGAATGGAATACCTGGAATTGTGAGCTTCTGACATGATTCGCTCTCTGAGTCCATCTACATCTAGAACACATAATCTACCTTGGTACCTCAAGGCACCATCATCTCCCCCTTGTTCGAAAGTCGTCGTCTTATGCTTGTGAATCCCCTCTTTCAGCTGCAACAAGTAGGGATCGTTAAACTGTTTCTCCTTGACTTCCATGACTAAAGAGGAAAGAGACCTATTCTGAACAACCACACCACCATCCTCGAAGTCCATAAGTCGGACTCCAACATTGGCCAAATGGTGAACTTCCATTGTCATAACTCTCTTATCTACGTCCACGTGGGCTAGACTTCCCATGGAACGCCGACTAAGAGCATCAGCTACAACATTCGCTTTTCCCGGATGATAAAGAATATCCATATCATAATCCTTAAGCAATTCGAGCCTTCTCCTTTGCCTAAGATTCAGCTCCCTTTGCTTGAAGATATACTGTAGGCTTTTATGATCTGTGAAAATATCAACATGCACTCCATACAAATAATGGCGCCATATCTTAAGTGCAAAAACTACAGCTGCCAACTCTAGGTCATGAGTCGGATAATTCTTTTCGTGAACCTTGAGCTGACGAGATGCATAAGCTATAACCTTACCATGCTGCATTAAGACACATCCGAGACCAACTCCCGAAGCATCACAATAAACCACGAACCCTTCCGTTCCCTCTGGCAGCGTCAAAACTGGAGCAGAAGTCAATTTCTTCTTCAACTCTTCAAAGCTTCGCTCACAAGCATCTGACCATTGGAATTTGACTTTCTTCTGAGTTAGCTTAGTCAGCAGAGCTGAGATAGAGGAAAATCCCTCAACAAAACGCCTATAATAACCTGCCAGGCCCAAGAAACTTCTGATGTCTGAGGCTGAGGTGGGTCTGGGCCAGTTCTTGACAGCATCAATTTTCTGAAGGTCCACCTTAACACCTTCACCTGAAATTACATGGCCTAGGAAGGCCACTGATTTGAGCCAAAACTCACACTTTGAGAATTTTGCATAAAGCTCACGATCCTTGAGAGTCTGCAACACTATTCTGAGATGCTCTGCATGATCTGTCTCACTACGGGAATACACCAATATGTCATCAATAAACACAATGACGAATAAATCAAGATAAGGCTTGAATACTCTGTTCATAAGATCCATGAAAGCTGCTGGTGCATTCGTCAACCCAAATGACATGACAAGAAATTCAAAATGACCATAACGGGTTCTGAAAGCGGTCTTTGGAATGTCAACTTCTTTAACCTTTAACTGATGGTAGCCTGATCTGAGGTCAATCTTGGAATAACACTGAGCACCCTGAAGTTGATCAAATAGGTCATCTATTCTGGGAAGAGGATACTTATTTTTAATGGTGACCTTGTTCAACTGGCGGTAGTCTATACACATACGCAAGGATCCATCCTTCTTTCGGACAAACAAGACCGGTGCGCCCCAAGGTGAGACACTTGGCCTTATAAATCCCTTATCAAAAAGATCCTTCAACTGGACTTTTAGCTACTTTAACTCTGCTGGGGCCATCCTATACGGCGGAATAGATATCGGCTTAGTGTCGGGAAGTAGGTCAATTCCAAAATCAATTTCCCTATCGGGAGGGACTCCGGGTAGGTCATCTGGAAAGACTTCTGGAAATTCACTGACAACTGGCACTGACTGAAGAGCTGGAGTCTGGGCATCTGCATCCCTGACTCGAACTAAGTGATAAATATACCCCTTGGAGATCATATTTCTGGCTCTAAGGTTGGAAATAAATCTACCCCTAGGTGCTACTGAATTACCTTTCCATTCTATAAGTTCATTGGGAAAATCAAATGTCACAGTTTTGGTTCTACAACCCACAGAGGCATAACAGGACTCTAACCAATCCATACCCATAATTACGTCAAAATCTACCATCTCTAATTCTATTAAGTCTGCTGTGGTGCTGCGATGGTAGATTAACACTGGACAACCTCTATAGATACGCCTAGCTATATCTGATTCCCCAACCGGTGTGGATACTTCGACAGGTTCTTGCAACTTTTCGGGTTCTATCCCAAATTTCTTAGCAATATACGGGGTCACATAAGATAGAGTGGATCCGGGGTCCATAAGATCGAATACATCGAAGGTGAAGACTGTTAGCATACCTGTGACAACATCTCCATGAGCCTCTGTATCCTGGCGACCTGACAGTGCATACAGACGATTCTAACCACCGCCCGTATTACCGGGCTTTGCTGCTCTGCGCCCCTGCTGGGCTTGGATGTTTCGGGGAGCTGCTGAATTTGTGGACTGAGCTACATTACTGTTACCTCCGGTATTCTGTCTTACGGATGGACAATCCCGTAGAAAATGACCCGGCTGACCACACCCAAAACAACCATCCATGCCCAAACGGCATACTCCTGAATGTTTCTTACCACAAGTGTTACAAGTAGGGTGTTGAAAACCACGGTTGGTCATGTTGGCCTGTGAATGTGAGCCTGTCGTTCGGAAGTTCCGGTCTTTCTGGTTAAACTTGGACCTCTCAAATGGAGCACTAACTGTTGAGGAAGCAGGTCTTGATGACCTATTCTTATAAAATTGACGGTTGCCATCACCTTGAGATCCCCCATGACTGAAATTACCAGCAGACTTAGCCCTCTTACTAAACTCTCTATCTTTTTACTTCTGTAGGGCTTATTCTTCCTTCATTCTTGTCTCGTTACCTTGCACGAATGCCAGTATCTTGGAAATTGTCATCTTGTTGATCTGAGCAGCTGTGTTGGCATCCTTGTGCAACTCGGGTTTAAGCCCAAGTATAAATCTTCTGACCACGACTGTCATATCAGGAACCATGTGAGGAGCATGTCTGGACAATGACATGAACTTGAGGTAATAGTCCTGAACAGTCATGTCCTTTTGCCTTAGATTCTCAAACTCTATAGCCTTGGCTTCTCTAATCTCAATTGGCATGAAATGTTCAGTAAAGGCGTCTGCAAATTCGTCCCAAGTAGCAGAAGGTGCATCCTCCCCTCGGGACTGTTCCCATGTCTCATACCAAATATAGGCCACATCTTGCAGCTGGAAAGCCCCGAATTCTGCTGCTTCTGTATCAGTAGCATGCATCACACGAAATATTTTCTGGAGTCCATCAATGAAATTTTGGGGGTCTTCCTCCTTCTTTAACCCTGTGAACACTGGCGGCTTCATCCGCATAAACTCCTGAGTCCTAGAACTGTTTGACCCACTACTAGCGCCTGAGCTAGGGGCCGTTTCCTGTTGTTGGGCCTGATTTGCCAAAATTTGAGTGAGTAGCTGAATAGCTCCTCTAACATCTGCATCAGAAGTATTGGGGGGCATAGCAGCGGCGTTAGCTGTGGCGGCTGCCTGGGCCTGAGTGCACCCTTCTGTTGCTGCATCAACGGTCGCCCCCTGGCTAGTAGTCGTATTCTTCTTGTTGTACTTCCTCTTTGGAGCCATTTTTGAAATAGGTAATTCGCACGAGTTAGAAGGATTCCTAAAAGCATTACTCTATCTGCACGAACTAGAGTATGAAAGAAGTGAAACAAATCCTGAATGTCTTGGTGGTCAACTGTTTATATGTGTGGGGCCCTCACACATATAAAAGAGACACCACAGGACACAGCTTCATAGACTCCCTAAGACACTTGAACCTAGGCTCTGATACCAAGCTTTGTCACGCCCCGAACCTAGTCCTGGACGTAACACGGCACCCAGTGCCTGACTGCATATGACCGAGCGAACCAACTGGCTGACTGAATCAACATGTGATATCAATACATAACTAAATATGGAATAACTAAACACATGCTGATATACTAAAGGTCTGACTGAAATCATAATGCGGAAATACTTAGACAATCTGAAATATATCTGACAGTAGCCAACATGGCTAAACCAAAACGATTGAACAACTGCCAACAAGGCTAACCTAATAAATATCTGACTGTCTGAACTGTGTCTATGAAGCTTCTAAGAGTACTGAATGATAGATCTGTCTATAAACGGAAATAACCGGATAGCTGACAATGCCCCGAAGGAATGTGGGGCTCACCAGTAGCTGATATGTGCACTCCTAATTAGCTGAGTCGTCAACCTGTGTATCGTTACCTGCATCGCGAGATGCAGGCCCCCAAGCAATAAAAAGGGACATCAGTACATTTGAATTGTACTGGTATGTAAAGCAACTGAAGCAATAAAATACTGGAACTGAAACTGAAAACTGAAACTGAACTACACAGGAAAGCAAGAAGCTGATGTACTCCCTGTTCTGGATGAAGAATCACCTGTAAAACTGTATATATATATAACTGTGGCCTAGGGCCCAAATAATGTGCACAAAACTGTGGCCTCTGGCCCAAGCAATACGTATGCATAAACTGTGGCCTAGGGGCCAAAAGTACAGATACAGGTGTTCAACATTGATATTTTACAAAACTGAGACTGGCTATAGCTGATAGCATGATAACTGTTTCTGATTCTGGGACTCTTGCAGTTAACTGGTTATACACTGACTGAGACTCATGTGATAATAATGCATAAGTCTATAAGGATTACGTGTTGGGTTCATGATGTTCAAAGTGACAACCATGAACGAATTCTGTAACTGCAACCCTAGAAGATAACAGTTCTATATCATTTCATGAAACTAGAGCTAACTATATTCTGAGTCAAATTTCTAACAAGTATGAAGAATGAGGCGTAGGGAGAATCATGAACATTCCCTAACGTAGATAGTTAGCCTCACATACCTCAATTCTAGCCTTTGAGCGTAATACAATGTTCGTCAACCCTCTCAACTTTGATCTATATCAATAAGAGTCAAAGGGATTCTATATTAGCAATAATATTCATGCTTTGGTCATCTAAGCATTTTATCAAACACTTGGTGGGCATGAAGCTCCACAACCTTCATTAATGGTGTTTTCTTCACCCAATCTCATTCTATTACTTCTAGATGATTCTACAATCTCAATTAGATGTAATTTACATCATTCTTCATCACTCATATGAATACAACAAATCCCAAGTCAACAATCCAACAACTCTAGCATAGTTCATATAATTCCCTTCATCAAACCCAATTATTATTCTCCCAAGAATACATCAACACTTTAATCATCATGAGAAAGTCGTGAAACTTACCTTAGATAGTGGTTGAACAAGTCTTGAGTGGAGTTACTCCTTTAGCACCAAAACCCTACTTCACTTCCCTTGGGTTTTCTTGAATTAGATGAACTTTGGCTAGGTTTCATACATTTGGGTTCATGGATTTGGTGTTATTGATCATGGATTTCCCTTGAATTTTCTTGTGGATGAATGTTAGAGAGTATTTTAGAGGTTTTCTTGACCAAGAATGATGAAAATATGATTTTGGACGAGTTGGGTCTTATTTAAAGTAGTCCAGAAAAGTCTGGACAAAATCTCTCTGGCACAACTTGCGACGGGACTGCGGCGTCGCATGTAGTGTTTGCGAGTCGCATCCTGAGTCGCATCTTGTGACAGAGGGTGATATTCTGTCGAACAGTCTGTCGTAAAATGGCCATAACCTTTTGTGTATAGCTCCGTTCAAGACCCATAATATACCGTTGGAAAGCTATTTCAAAGGGATACAACTTTCATCAAGGATGATTTCCCAAATTCCCAATTAATAAAGGGGTTATGGTCGTTGGAAGTAAGATCTTCTATAAACTCACTTGCAAACATGCCCCGTAGAGTGGTTTTCAACTTTTCTTTGCCTAAAGACATTTCTTATGACTTAATTTATTTTCATAACACTTCCTATAACCCCCATATTGGTTCCATTATATTATCATCTTATGAGTCAAACTTACGTCCGAAGTTACGAGGTGTTACATATGAAGTCTTCGTTTATACCTTATTCCTCATCTTCCTACCAACTCTGTGCCTAACATATAAAATACTTCTTGTCCTAAGTTTTTTTTTACTTTCTGTCTATGTCATCATTTTGTCCACATTTCCATACCCTTCCATCAACTATTCGTCCTTTCACTTGCTTACTTACTTGCTCATAATTCTTCTTTAACTACGTGTCTGTATTGTAGCTGTGCGTCCATATTTCTCAAGCGTCCCGCTACTTTTGTTCTTAGCACAGAATCCTTACAACTTCCACTCTCCCCATCCTTGTTCATCGAACCTTTAACTATATTAATATAGCTACGCATTTATTCTTTTATAGATCTCTCATCTCAACATCATCGCAAGCCTAAGCATTTTCTTTTCTCTTACTTCACATCCCCCTATCGTAGTAACTATTCTTTTAGCCCCACTTATCGAAATCGGTTCTCGAACCTCATACACTCCTCTCATGTTTCCTTTTACCACACTCTATCCCTTTTCACATGCCTACCTTGAGTTCTTACCCAAATAGTCTCATGCTTTGCCGGTAGTTTCTCTCGGGAGCTTCACTCACTGAGGTTTCTTACCTTTCACCTTCTTCCGACACTTGATCCCTTTATTTTCCATCTACTCACTCAGTTTCTTTCCCAAATATCATTGCATTAGAATTTCTGATCTTAACCTGTAGTAAAAATAATAGCAGCTTACCTCGTAACACTGATACCATTTATTTTGGCCGTCCCTCGAACTTCGGTACCCTTGCGTGATCAATGCCTTCCTTACCGTAGCGCCAGTTGCTGGAACTCACATGTCCACTGATACAATCGTATGTGGGATATCCTACGCATTCATATATATATATATATATATATATATATATATATATATATATATATATATATATATATATATATATATTATCAACTAGCCCACGGAATACTTCCAAACGCTATTCAAGCCTATCCAAATTTCCAGAGCTGTGACGCACTTTCTGTCTCTTCTCCAGTCTAGCCTACCTCGTCTTACGCGACCTTTTAAGGTTTCCAGCCATCCCGTATACTCTAGTTTCCCTTAGGTTACTCTAACTTCTCATTTGTCTCTTATGTCTGGATATATAGAATTTCTCTCATACTTCCTAGGGGGTCACCCATCCTAAAATTGCTCCCACCTTAGCACGCTTAACCTCGAAACTTTGATGGAATCCGATGATTTATTGCTGATATAATCGCGTCCACTTCCTCGCATGACCTTTATTACATGATCTGGAGCGAGTCGAGGTCTTACAGATCCCGAGACACTCTCGTAACACATCTTTCTCCTTTACAATTACTATTTTACCCCTTTCGACCCTCAACCTTCATCTTTCGCTTACGTGCATAACTATCTTTCGTCCTGGATTCCCAGATTCCCGATGGTAGTGATCGCACCTTCATCGCCATGCCAAATCCATTACCTTTCAGAAACAACGCATCTCACTTATTGCCTATTTACAGTATTTTCTTTCCACGCTTCTTCCTGTTAGGCGTACCCATGCTGGCAGAACCTCCTTTACCATTCTTATTATTTAAAATCTGTATGTAGCAGATATCGACAAGACCTCACAGAACATACGGCTATATAACACGTTCTAGCTATCCAGAGCTTCCAGTTCCAGGTAACAGAACAAATATATCAGTACTGCCCTTGTGACTTTCTATATCGCCGCTCATCTTCTTCCGTCATACGTAAGGCTTATATAAGGAATCTCATTTCCTATGACTTGGCTCTATCGCACGATCTAAGACAGAAAGAAGGTCAACAATCCCTAGATGCCCCGCAGCCTCCTGTTTATAAATGTGGCCGTCTTCACACCCATAAACAGGACTCTACTGGACTCGACTTTTCATACAACCCTTAGGACGACCTGCTCTGATACCACTTTGTCACACCCCAACCTTACTAGGGTGTGATGGGCACCCGACCCCATATTCGGAGCTGAGCGAACCCGCTGACCCTTATTACATACTTAACCTCTTTAAACTCTTACATCAATAAGAAGTGGAAAACATAGTAAAGCTTTCAAAAAAAAATTCTTTTCTTTGTACTCAATTCAAACAAAATCTGTGGCCATGTGGGATCTGTAACATAAAATATAAAGACACATCGGCTGGTGAAGCCATTTTCAAGACTGACTTCGAACAAGACATCATATATATATATATATATATATATATATATATATATATATATATATATATATATATATAGCACATGCCACACGGCCACATTGGACTTTCAAGACCACTTGCGAAATTCTCATTTTGCCCCTAGCCTTCCACAATATTACCATGAACCCTCTTGTGAATTTTCCTTTTTACCCTTAACCTTTCTCAATATTTCTATACTAATAAACAACTTGTATATTAAAATAATGTTGGAACATAGTCTTTCCCTTAACCTACCACGACCACCTTGAAATATCCGAATGTGCGAAATACGGGATATAACACTCAGAACTAAAGATGTGGCATCAGTTAAAGTTCTATGGAGAAATAATAATAGAGAAGAAATGACTTGGGAAGCAGAGGAAGATATGAAGTTCAGGTATCCTCATTTGTTTCCACTTCCAGAGAAGGTTCGAATAGAACCACCATTACCTTCAGATACGTAATGATCTCTTTTGATGATTTCCTGGTCGTGTGTGGCCATTATTGTTATTGTTATTGTAGCCATATTAGGCATTGTGTATTTTGGGTTGTTGTGACAGGATGACAGTGATATAGTTACAGGGGAAACTCTACCGAAATTTCTATACAATCCCTAAGAGTTTAACAGTCGAGGACGAATGTTTCTAAGGGCGGAAGAATGTTACACCTCGTGGTTTTGTACATTGAGATTTGTAGTGAGTTAGTGGTTCAAGTCTTAGATACTGCGGCTATCAAAGTTAAATGAGATTAGACAAGTTTATCTCATAGCTATAAAGGGTTAAGTTCGTCTTTAGCAGGGATTGGAAGGATTAAAGGTTGAACAAATCGACGAGAATATGTTTCAGGAAAACGTGGGTTTTACGGTTGGATATACGGACCGTATAATTTTTACAGACCATATTTTTGGCCGACCTTCAATGTAAATTGATTCCAGAAGGGGTAAGTTACTGGTTGGATTTTACGGTCCAATTATACGGACCATATAATTTTTACGGTCCGTAAGAGTGGACCATAAATTCGGGTTGGCACCAGATTTTCTTTTTAAGTTATATACCCTGTTATATCCCGTATTTTTGAACGTCAGATTAATTGCTGAGGTGGGACCCACACATCGAGATTTTTTTGGGACATCTAAAAATTCATATGAATCACATATGAGAAGTTAAACACAACTCAATAACGACCCTTGGGCCAAATCAAAGTTGAAGTCCTCCAAACGAATATTTTTAAGAAAACGTTTTCGGGTGATCTGACTTCATGGGGCAAACACGGTATTATAAGTTTGGAATTTGGAAAAGTATCAAGATATAGAAGTTGTAGATAATTGAATTAGCTTTCCAACCATAGGTCGTGGGTGCCCAGGTGGCTTCGGTACAAGGACATATGAACGTTTTAAGGTCGAAAGGTCAGTGGGCTAGGCCCAACTCGGGACCAAACCGAGTTGGCCCAAAAAAATAAAAAACAAATAATAAGGCCCAAAATTTGTGAGGCCCAACCGGCCATGGTTATGGCCCAAGCCCATATTAAATAAAATTGGGTCAATAAATAAGATGACTAAGTCATCTTATTCCACATAATGTTCTAGAAATTTCAAGAAAAGCAAGAACAAGAGAGAGAGAGGAGAAAAACTTAAGGCCATTTCGGCCAAGAGCAATTTTCACAAGAAAAATTTGCAAAAATTCTCCAAAAATCATTTTCTACCACGTAAAGGGTGATTAACAAGGTGGAGTTGTTGTTGGAGCAAGAAAAATACAAAATCATACAAGTTGTCAAGTTGTAGTCAAGTGAGAAGTTGAAGAAGAAAGGTGAGTTTCGATCTTGTTTTATGTGTTATATATGGTTTATATGTGTTGTAGTATGCTAACATGGATGAAATTCATGAAGGAGAGAAATATAGTATATGGGCGTGTATATATATGTGTGTGTAGGAGTCATGCTTCAATTATTTTAATTAGTGTTTAGTTGTTATTGTTGTGAATGATATGTGGAAAATGGAAGTTGATTGAGTTTGGAGAGATTGTAGTGGTGTATACATGTTGGAGCCGTGTGAGTGTGCATGGTATATGTGGCCGTGTATACTTGATGTATAGTCGTGTATATTGGTGAGTTGTGAAAGAATAATGAGCGAGTTGTAATTAATATCTTAATAGTTGTGTTGTAGATGTTATATCGCAAATAAAGACTTGATAAGTTTGGTGAAGTATTGGCAATTGGAAGTTTGTGTAAATTGAAAATAATGTTTTTGTATGGAAGACATGTAATGGTATTACTATGATGTTGTTGGAATATATGTATTATAAGGTTATTGTTGTTTCATTGGAATTGGAGAGTATTGAAGGAGGTAGAATGTTAATTGAAGTGTTGGAATGCACCTTGAATGGAATATGTGAATTTTTAGTGTGATTGTTGAATTATGTTAATAGTTTGGCCGGGTTTGAATTCCTGGATTGTGATTGATGAGAATTTGGCTATGTTGAATGTTGAGGATGGTATATTTACAGAGGAAGTGCTGCCGAAATTTCGGTAGCCAAGTGGTTCCTTAAGATTCTAACTCTAAGTACCCTAATGAAAGTTTGGGTAAATGTGACCAATTTGCAGATTTTGACGAGATTGCAACGTGAATTCGGAATAGCAAAAGAAGCGGAAAGAGGTATGTAAGGCTTCACCCTTCTTTCTATGGCATGTCTTTGTTGAAATAAGTTTGGTACGAGCCTCGGGGACAACTCGGTTCCCCGGAATCCGCACCTAAAGTTTTTCACTTTTTGTTCAATAGAATTGAACTAGAAAGTGTGCAAATGATTGAAAGACCTCTTAAACCCCTAGAACTTGCATAAGTGGGACCCGATTACCCTAGGACCCTCACAAGTAATGACATGACACGTAATATATGTAAATCATATACGTCACCCCATCCGGCCCGAGGTGGGCCCGCTACTCTCGGATTTTTCCTTACAGTCTTGCTTGACTTACTTGAAGTGAATCCAAAGGGAACCTTTGATCCCGATTTCGTTACCAAATGATAAATACTATGACTCCTCTAACGAGGGAACTTCCATGACGATAATGATAACAATGATGTTAGATAAGAGAATATGCCTATGATACGTACTACCGGAACGACTCTATGACTAAGATGACTAAGCTAAGTATCTTATGTAAACATGAAAATGATAAACTAATTTTTGAATATTATTTATATTTCCTAGCTATGACTTTATTTTCTAAAAGATTTCAAAGTCTATGAAATGTCATCTATGATGCCCCGATTTCATTCTACGTTTACTTTAATATTATTCCCCGTTGATAGTCTCACCTTAAAATACTCGTTCCTTCAAGGTGAGACAAAGCGATCACGAGTATTCTATAATGTAATCGGAGGTTACCGACTTTACGCCACTCCGATGACTACATGATGTTGTAGTATGTAGAAATGAATAAAAAGTGTGAAATTGATGTGTTATGGGTGTGTTTGTATGTGGCCGGATGTGGTGGGTGTTGGAGAGATGATGAATTTATTTTACTTAGTGTATTAATTGTGTTGTTGTGTTCTTGTGGAGTAAATGAAGGAGAATAGTTCAAGTTGGTATGAAAATCCATTGTTAAGTTGTTGTAGGAAAATATGCAACTTTATTATAGTTTATGTAATTATGAGAATGAAATTGTAAGATGCAAATTGTCGTTGTTGTAAATGAAATTGAGGATAAGAATATGTTGTGGATGTTTATGTTAAAGATTGGAAGTTTAGGTGAATTATGGTTTGGGTGGAAGTTTGTATATTTTGTGAATATTTTGTAGAAACGATAAGAAATGCTTCCGAATTGTATTGTGATGATCTTGGTTGGGAATGAATATGAGAATGTTGGTATTGATTTGAAAATGGGAAGTTGGAATAAAAGATATTGCGTTATGTTTGAAAGAAGATTAGTTATGCTATAATGTATTTTGTGATGATGGTTGATGTTGTTGGTATTGTTGGGTTGTTGTTGTCGATATTTTGGGCAGAGATGATTCTCGGGGCAGGGAAATTATAGGGGAAATGCTGCCCAAATTTTTTTGTAGACAAGTGATGAATTAAAGATTTGAATGCTAAAAGTCTTACTATTGACAATTGGTAAATATGACCATTTGTAGATTTTGGGCGAAACGGGAATTGAGTTTGGACGAGCATAAGGCGCAAGTGAGGTATGTAAAGCTATCCCTTTTCTTCTCTTGGCATGTCCTAGGTGTACTAGATTCAGATTTGAGCCTCGTAGGTTATTCTGCTCATGGGAATGCGAGTCTGAATTTTTGGTACTATTCATTCAGCACAATTGAATTATAGCCCTTAAGTTTTGTAGGAAAACTGTTCAAACATCCATAACCCGTACAGACGTGATCGGCTCGCTTTGAAACCTTCAGGGATGACTCCATAGAGTCCAATGTTTGTAATTTATATCCGCCACCTCGACTTGACCTGAGGTGGGCCCACAAGTTCCGAAAGTTCCTACGTTTGTCTCACTTGAGCTATTTTTGTATGATATAAAAGTAGGACTTTCGTCTATGAATCTAAGACTCCGTTTGATTCATTCCATAAGTCATTGGAAAGCTCCTTAATGTGAATATCCTGATGTGAGCATGTAATTCGATATAAGGAGTCTGCTATGAGTAATCTGATATAGGTATGTTGACAGAAACATCCTGACACAGGTAATCTGATATAAGTATATGAAATAAGTATTCGGTTATAAATAATCCGTTACGAATATCCTGGTAATACATTCGATTCCTTCATTGGGTTTTAATTTATGTGCACCTAGTTTCTTACTAATCCGCTCGTATATACGCTATGATCCCTTTCACCGAGTTCCGGGCCGGTATGTATCGTGAGTATGGTTCGCCGAGTCCCTTGTCTAGGAGTCGGGTTCCATGTATGTAATTTCGAAGTATGATGTGTCTGGCTCCGGGGTACTGTGGTATATGTCCGTCCCCGGTTGCCGTGTATATGGAGTATGATGTGTTCGGTTCCGGAGTACTGTGGTATATGTCCATCTCCGGTTACCGTGTACGGTTACGGAGTACTGTGGTATATGTCCGTCTCCGGTTACCGTGTACGGTTCTGGGGTACTGTGGTATATGTCCGTCCCCAGTTACTGTGTATATGGATTATGATGTGACTGGTCCTCGGGTTCTCGTGGTATATGTCCGGTTCCCGAGATACCGTATACATGTTATGAAATCTTCTGGAGCATGGTGTGTTATGGCGCAAGAGACGGGAGTGGCGACCATGTTCCTGCGCCCTTTGCATGACTTTGGTATGCATCAGTTGTGGTTCAAAAGTAAGTATTCTGATATTCTGGATAAGCTACTTACCTTCGGTATTTTTCTGATATACGATTTTGGTATACATGAATCTATTCACCGAGTCCCTCACCGAGGGCCGGGGCACGTTGTATGTATGTGTGATGCATGATTCTGACATGTGTGATTTATGTTTGGAAAGTAATAAATTTGGTTATTGATCGCTGGACCCCTGACCGCGGTATGTGCGACATTGACCGCTGGACCCCTGACCGCGGTATGTGCGACATTGACCGCTGGACTCCTGACCGCGGTATGCCACATTTGTGATGTTGACCGCTGGACCCCTGACCGCGGTATCTGCGACATTGACCGCTGGACCCCTGACCGCGGTATCTGCGACATTGACCGCTGGACCCCTGACCGCGGTATGTCGGGTTTGGGATGCTAATCGCTAGACACTTGGTCGCGGTATGTGTGATAGTGACCGCTGGACTTTTGGCCGCGGTAATTGTGTGTTTGATTTTCTGTGTGTATGAGACGGAAATGTTTTTCAAAGGAAAGCAAAGTATTTTGGCATTTTGATTGCCGTATTTGTCTTCCGGAACCTTTTATGTATGATTTGTACGTCAGATGCAACACTTTGGTATTCTGGCTATTGTGCTCACCTTCTGTACATTTTACTTCGGTTATGGCTTCGTTTTTTTTTTGTGTTTCATGCCTTACATGCTCAGTACATATTCCGTACTGACCCCCTTTCTTCGGGGGCTGCGTTTCATGCCGCGCAGGTACTCCCAGATGAGTTGAAGATATTATGGACGATGTTCCAGCGAGGATGGAAAGATCCATTTGCTCCCGGAGAACTGTCGAGTCAGAATATATGTGTTAAAGGTTCTGTTAATGTTAGAGACTTTGCAGACAGAGTCTTGGGTATTGGTTGTCAGTCTGTAAGCGGCTCCGTCAGCCGATATGTCGGTTTGTGTTATGTACTGGATTTTGTATGATCATAGATTTGTTCGGCTTGGAAGCTACGAGAAAGAATATTTCAAAAAAAAAATTACTATGTATTTTATCTTATTTGATTTAAAAAGTTTGATGTGATTTTATGCATAACAAAGTCTGAGGGTTCGCTCGGCCCTAAGTAAGGGTCGGGTGCCCATCACACCCTAGTAAGGTTGGGGTGTGACAAAGTGGTATCAGAGCAGGTCTGTTCTAGGGGTTATCTGCAAAGTCGTGTCCGGTAGAGTCCTGTTTATGGTGTGTAGCGCGCCACATTATAAACAGGAGGCTACGGGGCATTTAGGGATTGGTGACCTTCTTTCCGTAATAAGATCGTGCGATAGAGCCAAGACATAGGAAAAATGAAACCCTTTCCGTAAGCCTTACATACGATGGAGAAAGGTAAGTGACGATATGGAAAGGTCACGAGGACAAGTCTGGATGTATTTGATCTGTTACCTGAGACAGAATGTTCTGGGTGGCTAGAATATGATATATAGTTGTATGCTCTGTAAGGTGTTGTTGGTATTTGTTGTGTACCGATTTCGGATGATAAGAATTTGTGAAGGCGACTATTGAAGACCAAAAAGGGTAAAATGGTAATTGTAACAGAAGGAATGTATTACGAACATGCCTCGGAATCTGTAAGACCTCGATTCGCCCTGAATCATGTAATAAAGACCATAGGAGAAAGTGGACGTGATTATGTTGGTATTAAGGCACCGAATTCCGCCAACGTTTCGGGGTTAAGCGTGCTAAAGTGGGAGGATGGGTGACCCCCTGGGAAGTATGCAAAATACTCTAAAGATTTAGCTTTCAGAGACAAATGAAAAGGATAGAGTAACCAAAAGGGAAATTAGCGTATGAGGAATGGTTAGAGACCCTAAACGGCCAGATAGTCGCGACAATTGGTAATCTGGAAATTTTTGAAAGAAAGAAAGAACACAGCGCCTGTGGATGAAGAAAGAGGGACCCTCCCGAAGTACTATAATACCCCATAAGGTCAGTTGAACATTCGAGGACGAATGTTCTAAAGGGGGGAGGATGTTATATCCCGTATTTCGCACATTCGGAAAAATTTGAAATAATTGTGACTTGTATGAGGTAAGGCCATATTATGATTTTAATTAACATATAGGTTGTTCATGAAAGGTGTTGGTGTGGAAATATGGAGGAAGGCCAAGGGCAAAATTGGGAATTTCGGGAATTAGTTTCGGGAATTACAAATTATGATCCATCATTAATTGGGCTCAAAAAAAAAAAAAAAATTGAGGCCCAATATTGAGAAGGGTAGCCGGCCATAGTCCATTAAGATGAGCCCAAGCCCATGTTTTAATTCAAGTCATGTGTTAATTAAATAAATAAAGGGGCCATGGTTCATTCTAGATCATTCATGAAAAAAAAAAAAGAGCAAGAACAAAAGGAGGGGGTTTCGGCCCCTTCAAGAAAAAGAGAAAAAAATTTCCAAGTCCTTCAATTGTGATCCAAAAATCATGATTTTCTAGCAATATTACTAACTCAAGGATGCTCTTCGACATGATATAAGTTTTAAGGCAAGAAAGTGCTTGTGTTGGCAAGTGGAAGTTTGAAAAAGATTGGAGAAAGAGGTAAGAATCAATTCCTTTTTATTATGTTATGAAGGTTTGTTTGTGTTGTAGTATGTAGAAATGAATAAAAAGTGTGAAATTGATGTGTTATGGGTGTGTTTGTATGTGGCCGGATGTGGTGGGTGTTGGAGAGAAGATGAATTTATTTTACTTAGTGTATTAATTGTGTTGTTGTGTTCTTGTGGAGTAAATGAAGGAGAATAGTTCATGTTGGTATGAAAATCCATTGTTAAGTTGTTGTAGGAAAATATGCAACTTTATTATAGTTTATGTAATTATGAGAATGAAATTGTAAGATGCAAATTGTAGTTGTTGTAAATGAAATTGAGGATAAGAATATGTTGTGGATGTTTATGTTGAAGATTGGAAGTTTAGGTGAATTATGGTTTGGGTGGAAGTTTGTATATTTTGTGAATATTTTGTAGAAACAATATGAAATGCTTCCGAATTGTATTGTGATGATCTTGGTTGGGAATGAATATGAGAATGTTGGTATTGATTTGAAAATGGGAAGTTGGAATAAAAGATATTGCGTTATGTTGGAAAGAAGATTAGTTATGCTATAATGTATTTTGTGATGATGGTTGATGTTGTTGGTATTATTGGGTTGTTGTTGTCGATATTTTGGGCAGAAATTATTCTCGGGGCAGGGAAATTATAGGGGAAATGCTGCCCAAATTGTTTTGTAGACAAGTGATGAATTAAAGATTTGAATGCTAAAAGTCGTACTATTGATAATTGGTAAATATAACCATTTGTAGATTTTGGGCGAAACGGGAATTGAGTTTGGACGAGCATAAGGCGCAAGTGAGGTATGTAAAGCTATCCCTTTTCTTCTCTTGGCATGTCCTAGGTGTACTAGATTCGGATTTGAGCCTCGTAGGTTATTCTGCTCATGGGAATGCGAGTCTGAATTTTTGGTACTATTCATTCAGCACAATTGAATTATAGCCCTTAAGTTTTGTTGGAAAACTGTTCAAACATCCATAACCCGTACAGACGTGATCGGCTGGCTTTGAAACCTTCAAGGATGACTCCGTAGAGTCCAATGTTTGTAATTTATATCCGCCACCTCGACTTGACCCGAGGTGGGCCCACAAGTTCCGAAACTTCCTACGTTTGTCTCACTTGAGCTATTTTTGTATGATATAAAAGTAAGACTTTCGTCTATGAATCTAAGACTCCGTTTGATTCGTTCCATAAGTCATTGGAAAGCTCCTTAATGTGAATATCCTGATGTGAGCATGTAATTCGATATAAGGAGTCTACTATGAGTAATCTGATATAGATATGTTGACAGAAACATCCTGACACAGGTAATCTGATATAAGTATATGAAATAAGTATTCGGTTATAAATAATCCGTTACGAATATCCTGGTAATACATTCGATTCCTTCATTGGGTTTTAATTTATGTGCACCTAGTTTCTTACTAATCCGCTCGTATATACGCTATGATCCCTTTCCCCGAGTTCCGGGCCGGTATGTATCGTGCGTATGGTTCGCCGAGTCCCTTGTCTAGGAGTCGGGTTCCATGTATGTAATTTCGAAGTATGATGTGTCCGGCTCCGGGGTACTGTGGCATATGTCCGTCCCCGGTTGCCGTGTATATGGAGTATGATGTGTTCGGTTCCGGAGTACTGTGGTATATGTCCGTCTCCGGTTACCGTGTACGGTTCTGGGGTACTGTGGTATATGTCCGTCCCCAGTTACTGTGTATATGGATTATGATGTGACTTGTCATCGGGTTCTCGTGGTATATGTCCGGTTCCCGAGATACAGTATACATGTTATGAAATCTTCTGGAGCATGGTGTGTTATGGCGCCAGAGACGGGAGTGGCGATCATGTTCCTGCGCCCTTTGCATGACTTTGGTATACATCAGTTGTGGTTGAAAAGTAAGTATTCTGATATTCTGGATAAGCTACTTACCTGCGGTATTTTTCTGATATACGATTTTGGTATACATGAATCTATTCACCGAGGGCCGGGGCACGTTGTATGTATGTGTGATGCATGATTCTGACATGTGTGATTTATGTTTGAAAAGTAATAAATTTGGTTATTGACCGCTGGACCCCTGACCGCGGTATGTGCGACATTGACCGCTGGACCCCTGACCGCGGTATGTCCGACATTGACCGCTGGACTCCTGACCGCGGTATGCAGCATTTGTGATGTTGACCGCTGGACCCCTGACCGCGGTATCTGCGACATTGACCGCTGGACCCCTAACTGCGGTATGTCGGGTTTGGGATGCTAACCGCTGGACACTTGGTCGCGGTATGTGTGATAGTGACCGCTGGACTTTTGGCCGCGGTAATTGTGTGTTTGATTTTCTGTGTGTATGAGACGGAAATGTTTTTCAAAGGAAAGCAAAGTATTTTGGCATTTTGATTGCCGTATTTGTCTTCCGGAACCTTTTATGTATTATTTGTACGTCAGATGCAACACTTTGGTATTCTGGCTATTGTGCTCACCTTTTGTACATTTTACTTCGGTTATGGCTTCGTTTTTTTTTTGGTGTTTCATGCCTTACATGCTCAGTACATATTCCGTACTAACCCCCTTTCTTCGGGGGCTGCGTTTCATGCCGCGCAGGTACTCCCAGATGAGTTGAAGATATTATGGAAGATGTTCCAGCGAGGATGGCAAGCTCCATTTGCTCCCGGAGAACTGCCGAGTCAGAATATATGTGTTAAAGGTTCTGTTAATGTTAGAGACTTTGCAGACAGAGTCGTGGGTATTGGTTGTCAGTCTGTAAGCGGCTCCGTCAGTCGATATGTCGGTTTCTGTTATGTACTGGATTTTGTATGATCATAGATTTGTTCGGCTTGGAAGCTACGACAAAGAATATTTCAAAAAAAAAATTACTATGTATTTTATCTTATTTGATTTAAAAAGTTTGATGTGATTTTATGCACAGCAAAGTCTGAGGGTTCGCTCGGCCCTATGTAAGGGTCGGGTGCCCATCACACCCTAGTAAGGTTGGGGTGTGACAATATAGGCGGGACAGGACCCGGCTATGCCCATAAATATGCACACAAAAGAATAAATACCAAAAGTTGTAGCTCCGAATGAAATGGAGCTCCGCTATGTAGTCCCTGAGTAATAAAGCTATGGATCACGCCTGTCTCCCTGGACACTTGCGGGCATGACGCAGTGTCCACAAACAAAAAGACGTCAGTACAAAGAATGTACTGAGTATGTAAAGCATGATAAACATCATTATGAAAGCATAATAGACAACATAAGAAATAGCATAGAATGTGAGATAGTAGTATCATCGTCATACACACTTACTTGCTTTTCATAGGGACTTTCCATTTCTAATGCGTGATTGTGTACATACATCCATATCCTTATCCGTATTCATATCCATACTCATTTACATTTCGTATCTGTAATCATATTCATATACATATTCATATTCATATACATAGCATACCCGACCACGATGGTTCTGTGTTTTGCGTACCCGACCATGGCTAGGCTCGGCGATTATACATACCTGGCCCTACCAAGGCTCCGGGTTACACATACCTGGCCCTACCAAGGCTTAGGGTTATTCGTACCCAACTGCAGTGGTGCGCGCGCAATAAATATTCTACCCGGCCATATAAGCTCGGGGTTTCATAATAATCATACATAGACACATATACATAAAGCTCATAAGCATCTTTAGCATCATTAGTATCATCGGTCATTACATCTATCCGTAGAGGATTAATCATCATAGGAGGAATTTAGTACAATCGTATCATATCGAGAATCATAAGCTTAGTAGCTCTTGAAGATAGAATCATTTAGAGGACATCATAGGCTCATAGAAGATTAGTTATTTGGCCAAGGAACCATGCCTTATGAAAGAAGGGTTAGCCTTACATACCTTTCCATTCAACTATTCTATCACTTGCACGTTCTCCTTCAATGCTCACGTTTCTACCTTCATTAGAGTTATACTATCATTAGAAAATCGGTAGCTTAGCATACAAGACTAAAGCTAGAGAAAATTGGACAGCATCTCTTTTATTTATATGACTTCCTCCATATCGTATATCAACTCCCAAACATCAATAATAACATTCACAACATCATAACAATAGTCTTTATTCACCTACATTATCCTTACTTCTCAATTCACATACAATCATCCATATCCATGGTCATAGCACACTATTACATTCGCTCATATAAAATGTTTATCCCATATTTTCAATATCATTTATAACATTATTATAATCATAACATATCATGAATCATTACTCAACCTAAGCTACTACTCACAACCATCACTATTCTCACATTCAAGACCCATTTTCTATATTCTTCTACAATCCAAGTCTTTCAATGTCTCAATACCTTAAACAACATGAAAATACCATAAAACTTACCTTAGATGGTGTAGGAATGAATCTTGAGTGGAAATACTTCACTTGAACCAAAACCCTAGTCCACCTCCAATGGAATCTTTTGTGGTCCTCTAACCCTTAGAAGCTTTCTAACACATAAACACTTGACTCTAGTCTTTTGATCTTTGTGTTCTCTTGAACTTGAGTGGAATGTGCTTAGAGAAGGGTTTTGAGATCTCAATACTTGTAGAAGATGAAAAATGAAGTAAAAGAACCCAAGGCATCTATTTATACAAAAACTAAAAATCAGCCCGTCGGGTACTATACGAACACTTATACGGACTGCATAGTATTGTACGGTCCATATAAGTGGCCATGGTTCACCAACCAGAAAATCATCTCCCTGCTGGGAGTTATACGGACCCCTTATACGGACCGTATAAGTTGTTGTATAACTCCACTTCTCTGAAATGGTTTCCATCATTTCGTTCGATCTCCAATCCTTATGGAACATTATTGACACTTGTTTAACACCTCACTACCAATATAAGGGACGTTATAACTATCCTTCAAAGAATCATTAAGTCGCCATTAACTTGCTACTCGTAAATCCTTTCTGATACCTATCGTATGACTAGCCTCCTCTTGGCAAACTTTCTTCTCTTACCTGGAACGTCTTTGAAATCTCAATTAGGGTCATCAAATTTCATTCCTTACTTATCGAAATACCATATACTTCGTGCTCTTCGTTAGTCTATTCACTGTGCATCAACGAAAAATTTTCCGAGGTGTAACATTCTTCCCCCCTTAAGAACATTCGTTCTCGAATGTTAAGTCATTGGGGATTCCATAAAAATTTCGCCAGAGTTTCCCCTGTAACATGGTACTACCATCCTGTCACAACAACCCATAATAACAATGCCTCACAGGACACAACATAATAGCAATAGAGTTTTGCCACACACGACCCAAATGCATAAAAAGGAAAACATACATACCTTATGATCTTGATGTCTCATCTTGGATCTCTTCCAGGGGATGAAATAAGTACAGGTACTTGGATTTCATATTTTCTTCCGCTTCCCATGTCATCTCTTCTCGGTTATTGTTTCTCCACAAAACCTTAACTGAGGCCACTTCTTTGTTTCTAAGCCTCCGTACTTGCCTATCTAATATGGCAATAGGTACTTCTTCATAAGTCAACTTTTCTATCACTTGAACATCATTTACTGACACGATCTTAGTAGGATCTCCAACACATTTACGAAGCATCGAAACATGAAAAACTGGGTGAACTGACTCCAAAACAGGGGTAGCTCTAATTCGTAAGCCGCTTTGCCTACCTTACGCACGATCTCATAAGGCCCAATGTAACGGGGACATAACTTCCCCTTTTTGCCAAATCTCATAACGCCCTTCATCGGCGATACCTTTAAGAACACCCAATCTTTAACTTGGAACTCTAAGTCCCTTCGACGATTATCCGCATAGGACATTTGATGAATTTGGGTTGCTAATAGTCGACCTTGTGTGAGCTTAACTTCTCTATGGCCTTCTAAACCATGTCTGGCCCTACCAATTTAGTCTATCCTACTTCAAACCACCAAACTGGGGATCTACACTTTCGCCTATATATAAAGCCTCATACGGTGCCATTTGGATGCTAGAATGATAACTGTTATTATAAGAAAATTCAATAAGAGGTAAGTGATCAGCCTAATTTCCTCGAAAATCTTACATACATGTCCGTAACATATCCTCGAGGGTCTGAATGGTACGTTCGGCTTGTCCATCAGTGTGTGGGTGAAATGCCGTGCTAAGGCTCACTTGAGTCCCCAAACCCTCTTGGAAGGACTTCCAAAAATTAGTTGTAAACTAAGTTCCTCTATCATAGATAATAGATACTGGAACACCATGGAGTCGCACTATCTCTTTAACATAAAGCTTTGCATAATCTTCTGCCACATATGTAGTTATGACTGGCAAGAAATGAGCTGACTTCATGAGTCTATCCACAATCACCCATATAGAATCATACTTACGTCGAGAACGGGGTAAGCCTGTAATGAAGTCCATGTTAATTACTTCTCACTTCCAAATTGGAATTTCTATAGCTTGCAACAATCCACCCGACTTTTGGTGCTCGATTTTCACTTGTTGACAGTTGGGACATTGAGCTACGAATTCTGCTATATCTTTCTTCATCTCATTCGAACAATATATAGATTTAAGATCATGATACATTTTTGTTGCTCCGGGGTGGACAGAATAGTGGGAGCAATGGGCTTCCCTCAATATTTGGTGGCGTAACCCTGCCACATCAGGAATACATAATCTGCCTCGGCATCGGAGAACTCCGTCTCCTACAATCTCAAATGATGACTTCTCCTTCTACGGGAGTGTATCTCTATAATGCATTACCATGGGATCTTCATATTGTCGCTCTTTCACTTCCACTACTAGCGACGAGACTGCTGAATTCTGAATGGTAGTTCCCCTGCTACCTGAGTCCGCTACTCGAACTCCTAGGCTAGCTAACTGCAGGAGCTCACGAGCCATTTCTCTTTTCTCTGGTCGAACATCACACAAACTTCCCATGGATCTACGACTAAGAGTATTAGCCACAACATTTGCCTTTCCGGGGTGATATAGGATATCAACATCGTAATCTTTTAGCAATTCCAACCATCGTCATTGCCGCAAATTCAACTCTTTTTGCTTGAGGATCTACTAAGGCTCTTATAATCTATGTAAATATCCACATGAACACCATACAAGTAATGTCTCCACATCTTTAATGCATGAATCACTGCAGCCAATTCAAGGTCATAGGTTGGATAATGTTTCTCATGTTTTCGTAATTGCCTTGAAGCATACGCAATCACCTTACTATGTTGCATCAACACACAGCCTAGCCTAATGCCTGAAGCATCGCAACAAATAACATAACCTTCAAATCCCTCTGGAAGTGTCAGGACTGGGGCAGAATTCAATCTATCTTTTAGCTCTTGGAAACTACGTTCACAAGCATCTGTCCATTGTAACTTTGCTGATTTCTGGGTTAGCTTTGTGAGTGGTGCAGAAATAAAAGAAAAACTTTCGACAAATCTCCTGTAATATCCTGCTAAGCCCAGAAAGCTACGAACCTCCGTAGGAGTTGTGGGCCTTGGACAAGTCTTCACGGCCTCAATATTTTGGCTATCTACCCGAATACCATCGGCTGAAACAATGTGCCCCCAGAAATGTCACTGAGTTCAACCAAAACTCACACTTAGAAAATTTTGCAAACAACTCTCGAGTTTGAAGAACTCTAAGGACAGTACACAAATGATCTGCATGTTCATCCTCGGATCAAGAATACACCAAGATATCGTCGATGAATATAATCACAAATAAATCTAGGAACACATCGTTCGTCGAATCCAAAAACACTGTTGGTGCATTAGTTAGCCCAAATGACATTACTCAGAACTCAAAATGGCCATACCTTGTTCTGAAGGCTGCCTTAGGGATATATTTCTCCCTAACCCTTACCTGATGATACCCGGACCTCAAATCTATCTTTGAAAACCATTTGGCACCTTGTAATTGATCAAATAATTCATCAATCCTCGGAAGAGGATATTTATTCTTAATCGTCACCTTATTCAATTGTTGATAGTCAATGTACATTCGCAAGGAGCCATCTTTCTTTCGGACAAACAATACGGGTGCTCCCCACGGGGATGAACTAGGCCTAATAAAGCCTTTCTCAAGAAAGTCTTTCAATTGCTCCTTCAACTCTTTCAATTCTGCGGGGGCCATTCTATAAGGTGGAATTGATATAGGCTTGGTGTCTGGCAACACAACAATAGCAAAATCAATCTTCCGCTCGAGAGGGAGGCCTGGAAGCTCTTCTAGGAATACATCCGGAAACTCATTTACTACGGGAACTGACTGAAGAGTTGGCGGTTCAGCTTCTACATCTTGAACCCGAACTAGATGATAAATACAACATTTTGTGATCATTTTCCTTGCCATTAGATAGGAAATAAACCTACCTCTTGGTGACGCAGTATTCCCTTTCCATTCTAAAATTGGTTCTCCCGGAAATTGGAAACGAACCATTTTCATTCTACAATCAACATTGGCATAGCAAGAAACCAACCAATCCATGCCCATAATAACATCAAAATCCACCATTTTTAACTTATGTAAGTCAACCATAGTATGATGGTCACACATCACAACTATACAACTTCTATATACTCGGCTAGCTATTACCGATTCACTAATGGGTGTAGACACCTCAAAAGGTTTGATCGACTCCGGTTTGACTCTAAACCGACCCGCAATATAAGGAGTAACATATTACAATGTGGAACCCGGATCTATCAAAGCATATACTTCATGAGAAAATACTATTAATATACCTGTGACAACATCAGGAGAAGACTCAAGATCTTGGTGTCCAGCCAAAACATAAATACGGTGCTGAGAACTACTAGAACTGGGGACTCTCCCTCTACCTCTACCATGGCCGACTGGCGCATGTGACCATGGCCCCATAGTGCGTATAGATGACGAAGATCCGGCTACCGACCCTGAAGGCTGGGTTCTAACTCTACCACAAACTGAGGGGCAATCACGCATAATATGGCCTGGTCGATCACATGAATAGAAACCCTCTGAACCTAATGGACACTGACCCCAATGTAACTTCCCACATTGGAAACATCGTGGCATAGGTGGCGTCACCTGACCCGAATCACCTCTGAACTGCGAATCAAAAAAAATCTGTCTCGGCCCGGAATGAGTAGACTTATCAAATCTCTGGCCTGAAAATCGTGGAGGCGCACTAGTAATAAAATGGCCTGAATGCCTCGAAAACTGCTTCCTATGCCCGCCTCTATACTCACTCATCGGACCCGAAGATCTAACCCTTTTGTTATACCCTCTATTATGCTCACGCTCACTCATTTGTTGTTGTAGGATTTCTTCTAAATTTTGAGCATGGGCCTGAATGCGTGAAATATCCATGTTGTCCTGAAGGGACGCAGTCAAGCACCGATCCATCAAATATGGCCCTAGGCCATTCACAAATCGGTGCACTCGGTCACCCATATCCGCTACCATGGCCGAAGCATACCTAGCCAAAGAATTGAAGCGGAGACCATACTCTAAAGCACTCATGCTTCCTTGCCACAAATTCAAGAACTTATCGACCCTAGCTCACCGAACTTGTGGAGGCAGGTAATGTAAGAGGAAAGCATCTACAAATTCTTACCATACCGGGGGAGCCGCATTAGCTCCCCGTGAAGCCATCCAAACCGTGTACCAATATAATGCAACATACCTTAATCTATAGGATGCTAACTCCACCGATTCGGTATCCGAAGCATGTATCAACCGAAGTGTCCTCAACATTCCATCAATAAAATTCTGAGGGTCCTCATCCAGCTTTGATCCAAATAATTCCGAAGGGTTCAAGCTAATAAAATCACGGGCCCTTGCACTACCATCCCTATCACCTTGCCCTGTACTTTGCCGTTGAGACTGGGAAGCGACCAATTGAGTAAGCAAATGAATGGCCTCTTTTACATCTTGGCCTGAAGCATCCGGTGGAGGAGCCGGAGGTGCTGGAGCTGGGGCTGAGGCTCCCTCAAGATCCTCAGAAATAGGCACTGAATGGGAGGGCTGAGATTGAGCCACATTCTGGGACTCACTTTCCTCTACAACTGTTGGTGGTGCTCTTTCAGCCCACTTTTCTGCAACTGTCTTGCCCTTTTGGGATGCCGTAGCCTTTCTCTTTACAGGCATTTCTGAAATACATAACACACGGTTAAGAAAAAGGAAGTTCTTATAACATAGCTCTATCGCACGATCTTATGAAGAAAGAAGGTCATTCATTCCAAAAATGCTCGTAGCCTCTTGTTTATGAGTGTGGCACGCAACACACCCATAACCAAGACTCTACTGGAGGGCCAGTTTAATGCCAAGGATGAGACCCCTTTTCAGCCATCGTCGAGTACTCCACCACCTGAGGAGCTCCCGAGGGAGGCAGCACCTCCAATACCCCCCTCCTAGGCCGAATAATCAGGATCAGGAGTGCAGTGCAGCTACTGACATAGCTAGTGGCTACTCAGAGACAGCCGAGAGTCTCGACTAGTGCAGGGTCTTTTGAGGGCCTCGGTAGCTCAAGAGGTTGAGAGTTCCTAGCATTGGAGACCCAAGAGTACACAGGGACCAGGAAAGACGTGGACCCACTGAATTTTATTGTTCATCTCCACCATGTTTTTAGAGTGATGCATGCTTCGGAGAGCGATGCAACAGAGTTAGCAGCTTTCAGGCTTCGAGGTATAGTTGTCTTGTGGTATGAGGGGTGAAAGAATTCAAGAGGTTCTGACGCACCCTGAGCTGTCTGGCCTAAGTTTTCAGAGGCCTTCTTAGATCACTATCTACCGTTGGAGATACGAGAGGCTTGGGTTGATCTGTTTCTAGCCATTCAGTAGGGTAATTCCAGTGTTCATGATTATTTCCTCCAATTTGATATGCTCAATCCTTGGTTGATTCGATGTGGGCCAGGATCTACAGGTTTATAGCGGGGTTACACCTAGATTATGTCAAGGTTTGTACTACAGTTGTACTGAATGATAATATGGATATTGCTCTGATTTAGCCATTTGCAAAGAATTGCGAGGACCGTAGACGTCAGTAGCGGGTTACTGAGAGGATTGAGAGAGAGAATCATAAGAGGGCGAGGGCCACTGGCCATCAGAGTGACACTCGGGGGAGTTTCCGACACCAGTATCAGGGTAGGCCCCCCAGGCCACCACCACTCCTAGTGGTACATATTTGACTGTTATGTTCCATCTAGACCATGTGAGAGCTCCCATGCATCGGGGCCATAACAGCAGATGGGTTCAGGGTAGACGAGGCTATTACCACCGCAATGTGGTAATTGTGGTAGAGCATATTATGGGGGATGTCAGTATGGGTCGCGTGCTTGTTATACTATGGCAGCCCAGTCCATTTCATGAGAGAGTGTCCACAGAGAGGATAGAGTGGCATGGCATAGCTGACTGGTTCTATAGCAGGGTCATCTTCACCAGCACTTCCTTTTGGGCGCAGGTCTCAGTCATCAGCTAGTAGAGGCAGAGGTAGAGACGGAGCTTCTGGTTCAGGCAGTGCTCAGAACAACATTTATACCTTAGCAGGTCTTCAGGACTTAGAGTCCTCACCAGACATTGTGATAGGTACATCGATATTTTGTTCATATAATGTTTATGAATTGATAGATCTGGGGTCCAATGTGTTGTATGTCACTCCGTTTATTGCGGGGAATATTGGTATGGTACCAGAAATTTTGAGTGAACCATTACCGCTGACCTGTTCTTAAAGAACTTAATGTTTCCATTACCGCTGAACTATCTGGTACACTTGACTCTCTTGTTGAACTCCTTGTCTTTCTCTTTCTGTAAGGCTTCCTCCTCCTTTATCCTTGTCTCGTTCCCTTATACGAAAGCAACCATCTTGGAGAAAGTCATCCCCTCATTCTGTGCAACAGTATTGGCCCCATCATACAAATGGGAATTAAGATCCCAAACAAATCTCCTCACTCTTGCCCTCATATCTGATACCATATTTGGAGCATGCTTAGCCAAACTGAAAAACTCTAAATAGTAGTCCTGAACTGACTTGCCATTCTACTTAAGCTTCAGGAATTGCTCAGCCTTAGCTTTCCTGACCTCTACTAGTATGAAGTGGTCTAGGAATGCCCTTGCAAACTCATCCCATGCAGCATGAGGTATATCCTCACCTCGTGAGAATTCCCAAGATTCATACCAAGTGTTAGCAATGCTCTGCAGCTGATGATCTCCAAAAGTAGCTGCTTTAATTTCTGTAACTGTCATAATCCTGAAAGATTTTCTAAAGAGCATCAATGTAGTCTTGAGGGTCTTCGTCTTGCTTTGTCCCTGTGAAGACTGGGATTCATTCTGAGGATATCCTTAGTCTTAGAAGACTCTCCATTATTTCCCAAACTTGACCCAGATTCCTGACGTTGGGCCTGAGCTGCTACCAGTTGTGTGAGCATGTTGATAGCACTCATAAAATCCCCATCCGAATCACTAGGAGGTGTAACTGTAGGAGCGGTTGAAGCTGTTGTCTGAGTCGGAACGGTCTCTTCACGAGTTGCATCTGCAGTAGCCCCCCGGCTGGTGGCTGTGGCCTTTCTGGTGTATTTTCTTTTCGCAGGCATTTTCTAAAAATACGTACACGCGTTAATTAGAAAGGCATCCTGAAAGTACTTTTCTAACTGCACGATCTAGAGTATAATGAAAGTGAGACAATCCTAAATGTCTTGGTGGTCAACTGCTTATATGTATAGGGCCCGCACACATATAAAAGTGACCCCACTGTACACGGTTTCATAGACTCCCTAAACACACTTGAACCTAGGCTCTGATACCAAGATTTGTCACGCCCCGAACCATGCCTGGGCGTAACACGACACTCGGTGCCTGACTGCATATGACTGAGTGAACCACATGGTTTGCTGAATCATCATGAGGCATACATGAGCGGAAATATAACGTGAAATGCATGATGAGATTTTGTGAAACACAGTAAGTCATAATATTAAACACAAGTACTTGGTTAAGTCATGAATGCAGACAATATCATAAATGAGCCAAACCGGCTAACCGACTCTGGAAGTCTATCATGACACTTGTCTTGTCTATGAAACCTCTAACATGAGTCTGAAACATATAACATACTTGCTGGGACAAGGTACCCAGCATACCTGTTACACCTCGAAAAGAATTTCGTTCATACACAGGGAATAGACTGACAAGGACTACGACGTATGCGATGTTCTGATAAGTAAGAAATAGCATTCGATGATTCTAAATGAGACTTCAAAGACATTCAAAGTAAGAGAAGAAAGTTACCAAGAGGAGGCAAGACATACGAGATATATCAGAAAGGATTTACGAATAACGAATTAATGATGACTTAATGATGCTTTGGAGAAGAGTTATAACGACCCCTAGATTGTTAATAAAGTGATAAACAATTGTCAAGAAGATTCCATAAGGATTGGAGATCAAACGAGTCGACGAAAATGATTTTCGGAAAACTGTGGATTGTACGGTCCATTATACGGACCGTACAAAACATACGGACCGTAGATCTGGCCGTATAACTTGTCCTGAGAAAATTCCCCGCTGGAACCATTATACGGTCACACATACAGACCGTATAAATTGTGCAGACCGTATGTGTGTCCGTATAAATGGGACGGGAAAGATTTTGTCTATTAATAAAGGGATCCAAGTTCATTTCATTTCATTTCCCTTCACACCCCTTCTCTCTAAAACATCTCTCTGAACTTCTCCAACAAGAATTCAAGGGGTATTTGTGATCAATTACATCAAACCAACTGAATCAAGTGTAAGAAACTCATTAAAGTTCATCCAAGGGAAGGTGAAACTAGGGTTTTGCTCAAGTGAGGAGTTTCCACCCAAGGTTCATTCCTACACAATCAAAGGTAAGTTTTATGGAATTTACATATTGTTTAAGGTATTTAAAAGTTGAAACACATGGATTGTAGAAGGATATAGAAAATGGGTCATGAAAGTGTGAATAGTGTCATTTTGAGTGACAAATTGAATTGAGTCATGATTATTGATGTGTTTTGATATGGTTATGTTATAAATGATATTATAGACATGGGATAAGCATTATATGTGAGAAAACATACTAGTATACTATGACCATGATTATGGATGAATTGAAGTGGAATTTTGAAATGAGGGTAATGTAGATGAATGACGATTGGTGGTTATGATATTGTGAACGTTATTATGTATGTTTGGAAGTTGATATACGATATGGGAAAGGTTGTATAAACAAAGGAAATGCTGCCCAATATTCTCTAGCTTTAGTAAGCACGTTCATATAATCGATTACCTAATGTGAATGCGAATTCTCTTGAAGGTAGAAACGTGAGCGTTGAAGGAGATTAATCAAGCGATGGAAATTGTTAAACGAAAGAGGTATGTAAGGATAGTCCCTTCTTTCTAAGGAATGAATCTTATGATATGATGTTTCCTCCTTTTACTTTATTTTTCTACGTATCGGGAATAACGAGTCTACGAGTATAAAGAGCTTTATATGAGATAAAGAAAAGAGGTACGTTACGAACATTACAATACCGGTGATGAATCTAAGTCTAGAAGTCATAAAGCTCATGATATGATACTCCTACGAAGCTAATAATCCTTATATGATTCCTATGATAGTATTTTCCTTACCTCTCCATGACTTTCCTACCTCCCGGAAAACTAAGAGTCTATGTTCATGAATAGCCATATGGGATAAGATAAGAGGTATGTTACGAATGTGATAATGATGATGATGAGTCTAAGTCTAAAGATTCTAAGGCCTATAATATTATGGTTCTACAAGGCTAATGATCCATATTATGATCCATTGATGTTGTTCATTGACTACACTCACCTTATATGCAAATTCCTTCAAGGTGAGTCATAATTCTTATGAATGCTCCATAATGGAATCGGGGGCTCTCGACCTTATGTCACCCCGACATTGTTATAGATTGTTTATAAGCTCTAATACATGTCCTATGACCAATGTTCCTAAAAGTTACGAGCCTATGCTCATAAGGGATTTCATATTAGATAAAGGTAGGAGATACGCTATAGATATGATGATGGTAATGATGAGCCTAAGTGTCACGACCCGGCTAGGGGCCGCGACGGGTACCAGGGACTAACCACCGAGCACCGCTCGTACTATCATTTACCTAACCCATTTAACAATCATTCATCTATTTTTGGTTAACTTTAAAAAACAGGATTTGCTTTTCATTACAAAAATATAACGTGTTGATACAAAAACATATTTCAATATACTTATACACATGCGTACTACCCATGTTGTGGAACCACACAACCCACATCGAGCATCTATGAGCCTCTATTGAGTGACATACAAATATATACACAAAACGAACAACCAACTAGCACCTCCGGAAGATGGAGTGCTCTTCAGATCGGCTAGTGACTCCTATCAGTCTGGACCGCTTTCCCGTCTACCTGTGGGCATGAACACAGCATCCAAAGAAAAGGATGTCAGTACGAACATTGTACTGAGTATGTAAGGCATACATCAAGAAATAAAGTAAGAATAAGAAAATAAAGTAAGTACAAAGAGATAATCGATAACTGCTTGCCTCTTAAGGCGGATCCATGCATGCATACTCATAAAGCGTCATATAGTAAATTGCTGCGGAACGCGCAGCCCGATCCATATGTCATCATATGTTAGTGCCGAGGAACGTACGACCCGATTCATAAATATAATAAGTTAGTGCCGAGGAACGTACGGCCCGATCCATAAATATAATAAGTTAGTGCCGAGGAACGTACGGCCCGATCCATAACCCATATATCCCGCGTCCGGGCATCCCGCGTCCGGGATGGAATCATGATATGCCAGCTGTACAGGTAGCTATGCGTCTATAGCGCCTCACCTTTCCCCCTTTCCCCTGAAAACATTTTCATATCATATATATATATACATACATAATATACATGGCATGCTGGAGAGCCCAAGGAAAAGCTGTAATACGTTGGAGTGACGTAAGGTCGAAAGCCTCCGATTGTGTTATGAAGTAATCATCGTCGCTTTGTCTCGCCTTGAAGGAGCAATTATTATAAGGCGAGACTATCAATGAAGAATAGAATTAAAAGAAAGCATAGAATAAAATCATGAACTTCATAAGGCATCCATTCATATACCTTAGAAGATTTAGAAATAAAGTCACCATCCATGAATAAATTGAGAAATCAGTAAATAGCTCGACGTTCTCATATAGTCCTTGAAATCGTAAACTTGAAACTTTTAAACATAAGATTTGATCTCATCATGGTCAACATAATGATACTTTCACTTTTGACATCATCATTGTTATTGAAAACAATATCCACGGTCGTTATCATAACGCTCACATAATCGCAACCTTTGGTTTGGAAAATAGGAGTACTTTGGAAAACATTTATGAAATATCAAGAAGGAAATCGTGCTTCGGAATCTTAGATTATTTAACCTTTGATAGCAAGGAAAAGATGGGAGCATTTATGAAATCGTAAGCTAGGGATCATGCCTTTGAAAAAAAGGGAATAGCCTCACATACCTTCGACGTTTACAATTCTTATTGCTTGCTCGTTCTCCCCTAATGCACTCGTATACCTTCAAGAGAATTCATGTCGTCGTTAGCTAAGTAATTACAAGAACGGACTACCATTTCTAAGGAAAATTGGGTAGCACTCCCTTCATTTCTAATACTTTCCCCATGTTTCATTTCCACTCTCATACATTCGTAACAACACTCACAATATTACTTTCAACAATCATCACTTATACACTTTAAGAAAAATCTACCATTTTCCTCCAATTTCTCCACATCCATGGTTATAGCTCGTTATCACGTTTTCTCGTATATAATACTTATTTCATGGTCTAGACGTTATTTATAACATATTCACAACCGTAGCTTATCAACATTCATGACTCCATTCAACTACTATTCAATTGTGCCACTATTTACCCATACATGGCCCATTTTCTATGTTCTTATACATTTCAAGTATCTAAGCCTTCCAATACCTTGAACCATATGGTATAGTCATGAAACATACCTTGGACGATGGTGGAACAAGCCTTGAGCAACAATACTCTTTTTATACCAAAACCCTATTTCAACCCTTTTGAGATTTCTTGAAGAAGATGACTTCCAATAGAGTCTCATGCACTTTCTTTCATGAATTAGATGTTGATGATCTTGGTTCCCCTTTGATCTCTTGAATTTTGTGGATGAATATTTGGAGAGCTTCTAGAGTGTTCTTGAATGGCGTAGATGCATAATGAAATAAAATGAAGCCTTGGTCCCTTTTATTAATTCAAAATCTGGTCTTTAATGAATTCCAGTCGGGGTGAACAGTGGTCGTAAACCACAGTTTACGAGCCGTAAACTGGTTCACGAGCCGTAAACTGGTTCACGAGCCGTCCTCCCTGGTCGTATTTAAGCATGTCCAAAACAGAGAAGCTGGCTGAAGAATATTGCAGTTTACGATCGAGGTTTACAGTCCGTAAACTAGTTTACGGGCCGTATTCCAAGTCGTATTTAAGCATTTCACCACTTAACAGAAAGTTGAAACTGGAAAGGCTGGAGGACGATGGTGGTTTACGGTCCGTAAATCACTTTACGGGCCGTATACCACTTCACGACCACTGTGCTGAATAAAATTCCATAACTTTTTCATTTCCAAAAATTCACGAATCATCACCCCTTGCTTAGTAAAACACCCCACACTGATACCCTTGTCGTTCTATTCCTTGTACATGTACGGGGACTTTTTCCGAGGTGTAACATTCTTCCCCCCTTTTGGAACATTCGTCCTCGAATGTTAACTCAGCGGGGATTCGAAGAAAATTGGCCAGAGTTTCCTTTGTAATTTGGACACTACATTTCCATTACAACAAGCCACAATATCTTCGCCTCGCAGGGCCATATCACAATATTAACACATTTATGGCCACACACGACCAAAAACATAAAATTAAAACATACATACCATCATGAACTCTTCCTGGAAATTCGACTAGGTGCTGATACTTGGCTTCCGCATTCACTCTGGCTTCCCTAGTATTTCTTCCCGAGTATTGCTTTTGCCACCAAACTCTGATTTAAGCCACCTCCTTTTTCGAAGTCCTCGCACTTACCTATCTAATGTGGCAAAGGGTACTTTCTCATACATCAACTTTCTTGTCATTTGAGCATCATTTTATTGACATGCTCCTAGTGGGAGTTCTAACATATTTATAAGCTACCTTGCTTGTTACATACGATCTTATAGGATCTAATGCATCGGAACATAACTCCCTCTTTATTCCGTGATTCTATCGCTCACGTAGGTTGTCATATCCTCGGGCTTCTATGGTGAGTAGGTAACCTGTACTTATACTATGCCCCAAGCAATTATTCCATTTGTCTCTCACAGCAATTCCAACTCGACATTTCAGTTCCGTTTACCACATACCCTCCTTTAACTTACCCCGGGCATCATGACTCTCTCACCCTTACTTTACCTCTTACTCTTCTCCTAAGTGTTCAGTTGGTCTCATTGGCGACGCGTAAACATCTACGAATTACATACACTTTTTGCGCGTTTCTCATTCGTACCCATCCATTCGTATACCTGCATCCATGTCTATCTTCGCATTCATAGTCGTATTCATCTGTATGCAGTATCCACGGTCATATTCATCTAAGTGTCAATATCCTTCTCAATGCCCTTTTCGCTAACGCCCTTACCTCGGGAACGGGGTAACTTTACAATAAGACCCATGTTAATATCATGAATTATTCTGTGTCTCAGGCCTGCATGCCTTCTCTTTGGGGCTACCATCACCCACTATATTCACAACATTCTCCGGGGTTATATTTTTATTTGGGCTAAAAGAGTATTCAATCCCGGAAGTCATTAAATCAATATAAGGACAGAGAAACGAGAGTTTCCATTCTGCTGGAAGAGTAATAGTAACAAATCAGTACTCCCTAAACTGATTCCAACTCTCCTCCAACCATGTCGTGCAATCCGAGTTTCGCAATTTTGTTCCTCGTTTTGCGCCACTTGGGACCTTATGAGACACAACGCCTCACAGATCGGCCTTATACTTCGCTACAAATTCAGCTGAGATTTATAATTTAGAGGGACGATGAGGTGGTATAATCTTAGAGAATTATGAGTCCACCTCTGCCCGTCACCAGTGTTTTTCCATCTTTGTCGACCCACGGCTCTTCTTCTTGCTTTTGCGTGTCCTTATTCTACCGCTTTTAGTCAATACACTCTCGTAGGGTTCGTCACTTCAACCTTCACTCTGGTATCTTCTCTCTTCGCTCCCCCCCCCCCCCCTCTTTTAAGGGTTTTACTCGTACCTGTAAATATTAAATTCACGT
Organism: Lycium barbarum; assembly: GCF_019175385.1. Classification (NCBI taxonomy): domain Eukaryota; kingdom Viridiplantae; phylum Streptophyta; class Magnoliopsida; order Solanales; family Solanaceae; genus Lycium; species Lycium barbarum. The sequence continues at coordinate 29,625,399 of NC_083344.1, read as the reverse complement.
ACTTCTGTCCACACTACATCTTACTCATACCGTTCCCCATAATCTATGGCTATAGCAATTTATGTGTGAAGTCTTAGCGTACTCACCTTACAGTCTTGTGACCAAATAACGCGCCCGATATAGCGACCCGAACAAAAATGTATTTTACCTAGCCCATCCAATAGTTATGAGTTTATATCTACATCCGCTCCACTTAACAACTTCCTGCCCCATAGGGACGCTTACATTAATAGTAGGTCTAGCCATCCATGCCACCCATCTAGTGTCACTTCCCTCTTCTCTGGCACTCAAACTTTGTTCGTAACGCCACCTTCGTTTCTCTAGGACCTAGGTCTCTTACGCCGCTAATACGCCCCATGCCTCCTTATTCTCTTACTCTTGTTTGTGCTTGGAGCCGATTTCATCTTCGCATTGTACCACTATCATTATTAGTTATCACTCTACTTCATCGCTTCATCGTCGAACAGTAGACCCACAACTCATGATCATCTTTTCCTCTTCAACTCCTTACCTCATTCACTTCACTCGTTCTAACTTGGTATGGGATATTTGTAGGAGATATGTTCTCCTTTAACTACCACGCCACTATTCTTTAGGCACTCGTACTTTGTACACTTCCTCTTTGCTATCTTATCTCCTCCCACTTAATAATCGATCCTTGACTCTTCGCATGAGGAACCATATTCTTAATTGAGTACCGCGTTGTTCTTTAGGATACACCACCTGTGTCAATCCGTCCTTTGCTGCCTGAACTAATTCTATCCGTCCTGATCCTCCCCCATCTCGCTCCTATCGCGTCGACCTTCCTCCTACTAATTATCCTACTTTCATTATTTATCCTTTTCGCAGTCTTAATCTTTTACACCCACTAGAGATATCATCCATACCCTTAATTATGCCAAGCACGACTACTGCTACTCTGCTATGTCTCTTCACTTTGATTCCCTTTGACTTCCCCCTTTTTCTGTCGATAGTCTCGATCGTTGAAGATTTCCTGCGCTGAGTTTTCCCTATAAACGTCCTTCAAGCTTTCTCATTTACTGTTCCGTGGTTCGCTTGCTGGTTTCACGCTTGCATTCATATAAAGCTTAATATGCCCTTAGGCGTTTCCTCGTTATACTTTACATTACAGTCCCCGTTACGTGCTCATAACATAGGATAGCCTCACGAAGTAGGCATACTTAACCAGTTATCCTTTTTAGTCAGTCATATAGCATTTACCATATGGATTACCTGCACATGGGTTCGCATTAATCATAAAAGGGTGCTAACAATATACCTGGAGTAATATCAGGGGAAAGACTCAGGATCCCGTCGTTCAGCAAATGCCTAGGTATGATGCTGGGATCCGCTTGGACTAGGCGTTCTTCGGTCTCTACCACTTCTTACTAGCCCCTGTGGCCCTGACCTTGGAGGGTGTGTCGATGATGAAGAGCGCATTACCATTCCCGTAGTCCGAACCGCACTTTTACCACGTAGCGATGGACAATTTCGCTTTAAATGGCCTGGCCTAGCACAGGCATAACAAACATCCGAGCCCCGGCGACACGGTCCCCAATGTAACCTGCGACACTGAATACATCATGGTACTGGTGACCTCTTCTGACCGGAATCACTCTGAACCCGAGAACGAGAAACTCTGAGACTCTGAGATGACCTTGAATAAGCAGGTCCATCAAATCTAGGTCTGGGAAACTGTGGAGGCGCATCTCTAATCTCACGATCAGACCCAAAGGAATTAACTCCTTCTTTCCAACCCCTATCATCGTGACTCGCATTCTGCCTCTGAGTCTGAGCGGCTACCAATTGAGTCAGTACAAGAATGGCCTGTCTCATCTCTTGGCCCGCGGTATCTTACGAAGGAACGCGAGGTACTGGAGCTAAGATAGAGGCTTCCCTCTGATCCTTAAAAGTGGGCGAGGTATGGGAAAATCGAAGTGGGGCGTTATTCTGGGGTTCGTTCTCCTCCATATTCGTAGACGGCTCTCGATCAAGCCCTTCTTCAACCACCATGTTGCCCTTCTGGGCTGCCGTAGCTTTTCCCTTCATCGGTTTTGCTGAAATGACAACGCACCATTAGGGGAGAGATAGTCTTATAACACAGCTCTATCGCACGATCTATTAAGAAGAAAGATGATCATGTTTCCTAAGTGCCCGGTAGCCTCCTATTTATAGATCTGGTGCACAACACAGCGATAAACAAGACTCTACTAGACACGGCTCGTAGACACTTCCTAGGACGAACTGCTCTGATACCACTTCTGTCACTACCCGGCTAGGGGCCGCGACGAGTACTCGGGACTAACCACCGAGCACCGCTCGTACTATCATTTACCTAACCCATTTAAAAATCATTCATCTATTTCCAGTTAACTTTAAAAAAGAGGATTTGCTTTTCATTACAAAAATATAACGTGTTGATACAAAAACATATTTCAATATACTTACACACATGCGTACTACCCATGTTGTGGAACCACACAACCCACATCGAGCATCTATGAGCTTCTATTGAGTGATATACAAATATATACACAAAAGGAACAACCAACTAGCACCTCCGGAAGATGGAATGCTCTTCAGATCGGCTAGTGACTCCTATCAGTCTGGACCGCTTTCCCGTCTACCTGTGGGCATGAACACAGCATCCAAAGAAAAGGATGTCAGTACGAACATTGTACTGAGTATGTAAGGCATACATCAAGAAATAAAGTAAGAATAAGAAAATAAAGTAAGTACAAAGAGATAATCGATAACTGCTTGCCTCTTAAGGCGGATCCATGCATGCATACTCATAAAGCGTCATATAGTAAATTGCTGCGGAACGCGCAGCCCGATCCATATGTCATCATATGTTAGTGCCGAGGAACGTACGACCCGATTCATAAATATAATAAGTTAGTGCCGAGGAACGTACGGCCCGATCCATAAATATAATAAGTTAGTGCCGAGGAACGTACGGCCCGATCCATAACCCATATATCCCGCGTCCGGGCATCCCGCGTCCAGGATGGAATCATGATATGCCAGCTGTACAGGTAGCTATGCGTCTATAGCGCCTCACCTTTCCCCCTTTCCCCTGAAAACATTTTCATATCATATATATATATACATACATAATATACATGGCATGCTGGAGAGCCCAAGGAAAAGCTGTAATACGTTGGAGTGACGTAAGGTCGAAAGCCTCCGATTGTGTTATGAAGTAATCATCGTCGCTTTGTCTCGCCTTGAAGGAGCAATTATTATAAGGCGAGACTATCAATGAAGAATAGAATTAAAAGAAAGCATAGAATAAAATCATGAACTTCATAAGGCATCCATTCATATACCTTGGAAGATTTAGAAATAAAGTCACCATCCATGAATAAATTGAGAAATCAGTAAATAGCTCGACGTTCTCATATAGTCCTTGAAATCGTAAACTTGAAACTTTTAAACATAAGATTTGATCTCATCATGGTCAACATAATGATACTTTCACTTTTGACATTATCATTGTTATTGAAAACAATATCCACGGTCGTTATCATAACGCTCACATAATCGCAACCTTTGGTTTGGAAAATAGGAGTACTTTGGAAAACATTTATGAAATATCAAGAAGGAAACCGTGCTTCGGAATCTTAGATTATTTAACCTTTGATAGCAAGGAAAAGATGGGAGCATTTATGAAATCGTAAGCTAGGGATCATGCCTTTGAAAGAAAGGGAATAGCCTCACATACCTTCGACGTTTACAATTCTTATTGCTTGCTCGTTCTCCCCTAATGCACTCGTATACCTTCAAGAGAATTCATGTCGTCGTTAGCTAAGTAATTACAAGAACGGACTACCATTTCTAAGGAAAATTGGGTAGCACTCCCTTCATTTCTAATACTTTCCCCAAGTTTCATTTCCACTCTCATACATTCGTAACGACACTCACAATATTACTTTCAACAATCATCACTTATACACTTTAAGAAAAATCTACCATTTCCTCCAATTTCTCCACATCCATGGTTATAGCTCGTTATCACGTTTTCTCGTATATAATACTTATTTCATGGTCTAGATGTTATTTATAACATATTCACAACCGTAGCTTATCAACATTCATGACTCCATTCAACTACTATTCAATTGTGCCACTATTTACCCATACAAGGCCCATTTTCTATGTTCTTATACATTTCAAGTATCTAAGCCTTCCAATACCTTGAACCATATGGTATAGTCATGAAACATACCTTGGACGATGGTGGAACAAGCCTTGAGCAACAATACTCTTTTTATACCAAAACCCTATTTCAACCCTTTTGAGATTTCTTGAAGAAGATGACTTCCAATAGAGTCTCATGCACTTGCTTTCATGAATTAGATGTTGATGATCTTGGTTCCCCTTTGATCTCTTGAATTTTGTGGATGAATATTTGGAGAGCTTCTAGAGTGTTCTTGAATGGTGTAGATGCATAATGAAATAAAATGAAGCCTTGGTCCCTTTTATTAATTAAAAATCTGGTCCTTAATGAATTCCAGTTGGGGTGAACAGTGGTCGTAAACCACAGTTTACGAGCCGTAAACTGGTTCACGAGCCATCCACATAACAGAAAGTTGAAACTTGAAAGGCTGGAGGACGATGGTGGTTTACGGTCAGTAAATCACTTTACGGGCCGTATACCACTTCACGACCACTGTGCTGAATAAAATTCCATAACTTTTTCATTTCAAAAAATTCACGAATCATCACCCCTTGCTTAGTAAAACACCCCACACTCATATCCTTGTCGTTCTATTCCTTGTACATGTACGGGGACTTTTTCCGAGGTGTAACATTCTTCCCCCCTTTTGGAACATTCGTCCTCGAATGTTAACTCAGCGGGGATTCTAAGAAAATTGGCCAGAGTTTCCTTTGTAATTTGGACACTACCTTTCCATTACAACAACCCACAATATCTTCGCCTCGCAGGGCGATATCACAATATTAACACATTTATGGCCACACACGACCAAAAACATAAAATTAAAACATACATACCATCATGAACTCTTCCTGGAAATTCGACTAGGTGCTGATACTTGGCATCCGCATTCACTCTGGCTTCCCTAGTATTTCTTCCCGAGTATTGCTTTTGCCACCAAACTCTGATTTAAGCCACCTCCTTTTTCGAAGTCCTCGCACTTACCTATCTAATGTGGCAAAGGGTACTTTCTCATACATCAACTTTCTTGTTATTTGAGCATCATTTTATTGACATGCTCCTAGTGGGAGTTCTAACATATTTATAAGCTACCTTGCTTGTTGCATACGATCTTATAGGATCTAATGCATCGGAACCTAACTCCCTCTTTATTCCGTGATTCTATCTCTCTCGTAGGTTGTCATATCCTCGGGGTTCTATGGTGAGTAGGTAACCTGTACTTATACTATGCCCCAAGCAATTATTCCATTTGTCTCTCACAGCAATTCCAACTCGACATTTCAGTTCCGTTTACCACATACCCTCCTTTAACTTACCCCGGGCATCATGACTCTCTCACCCTTACTTTACCTCTTACTCTTCTCCTAAGTTTTCACTTGGCCTCATTGGCGACGCGTAAGCCTCTACGAATTACATACTCTTTTTGCGCGTTTCTCATTCGTACCCATCCATCCGTATACCTGCATCCATGTCTATCTTCGCATTCATAGTCATATTCATCTGTATGCCGTATCCACGGTCATATTCATCTAAGTGTCAATATCCTTCTCAATGCCCTTTTCGCTAACGCCCTTGTTAATATCATGAATTATTCTGTGTCTCAGGCCTGCATGCCTTCTCCTTGGGGCTACCGTCACCCACTTTATTCACAACATTCTCCGGGGTTATATTTTTATTTGGCCTAAAATAGTATTCAATCCCGGAAGTCATTAAATCAATATAAGGACAGAGAAACGAGAGTTTCCATTCTGCTGGAAGAGTAATAGTAACAAATCAGTACTCCCTAAACTGATTCCAACTCTCCTCCAACCATGTCGTGCAATCAGAGTTTCGCAATTTTGTTTCTCGTTTTGCGCCACTTGGGACCTTTTGGGAAACAACGCCTCACAGATCGGCCTTATACTTCGCTACAAATTCAGCTGATATTTATAATTTAGAGGGACGATGAGGTGGTATAATCTTAGAGAATTATGAGTCCACCTCTGCCCGTCACCAGTGTTTTTCCATCTTTGCCGACCCACGGCTCTTCTTCTTCCCCCTTCTTCTTGCTTTTGCGTGTCCTTATTCTACCGCTTTTAGTCAATACACTCCCGTAGGGTTCGTCACTTCAACCTTCACTCTGGTATCTTCTCTCTTCGCTCCCACCCCCCTTTTAAGGGTTTTACTCGTACCTGTAAATATTAAATTAACGTACTTCTGTCCACACTACATCTTACTCATACCGTTCCCCATAATATACGGCTATAGCAATTTATGTGTGAAGTCTTAGCGTACTCACGTTACAGTCTTGTGACCAAATAACGCGCCCGATATAGCGACCCGAACAAAAATGTATTTTACCTAGCCCATCCAATAGTTATGAGTTTATATCTACATCCGCTCCACTTAACAACTTCCTGCCCCATAGGGACGCTTACATTAATAGTAGGTCTAGCCATCCATGCCACCCATCTAGTGTCACTTCCCTCTTCTGTGGCACTCAAAATTTGTTCGTAACGCCACCTTCGTTTCTCTAGGACCTAGGTCTCTTACGCCGCTAATACGCCCCATGCCTCCTTATTCTCTTACTCTTGTTTGCGCTTGGAGCCGATTTCATCTCCGCATTGTACCACTATCATTATTAGTTATCACTCTACTTCATCGCTTCATCGTCGTACAGTAGACCCACAACTCATGATCATCTTTTCCTCTTCAACTCCTTACCTCATTCACTTCACTCGTTCTAACTTGGTATGGGATATTTGTAGGAGATATGTTCTCCTTTAACTACCACGCCACTATTCTTTAGGCACTCGTACTTTGTACACTTCCTCTTTGCTATCTTATCTCCTCCCACTTAATAATCGATCCTTGACTCTTCGCATGAGGAACCATATTCTTAACTGAGTACCGCTTTGTTCTTTAGGATACACCACCTGTGTCAATCCATCCCTTGCTGCCTGAACTAATTCTATCCATCCTGATCCTCCCCCATCTCGCTCCTATCGCATCGACCTTCCTCCTACTAATTATCCTACTTTCATTATTTATCCTTATCGCAGCCTTAATCTTTTACACCCACTAGAGATGTCATCCATACCATTAATTATGCCAAGCACGACTACTGCTACTCTGCTATGTCTCTTCACTTTGATTCCCTTTGACTTCCCCCTTTTTCTGTCCATAGTCTCGATCGTTGAAGATTTTCTGCGCTGCGTTTCCCTATCAAGGTCCTTCAAGCTTTCTCATTTACTGTTCCCTGGTTCGCTTGCTGGTTTCACGCTTACGTTCATATAAAGCTTAATATGCCCTTAGGCGTTTCCTCGTTATACTTTACATTACAGTCCCCGTTACGTGCTCAAAACATAGGATAGCCTCACGAAGTAGGCATACTTAACCTGTTATCCTTTTTAGTCAATCATATAGCATTTACCATATGGATTACCTGCACATGGGTTCGCATTAATCATAAAAGGGTGCTAACAATATACCTGGAGTAATATCAGGGGAAAGACTCAGGATCCCGTCATTCAGCAAACGCCTGGGTATGATGCTGGGATCCGCTTGGACTAGGCGTTCTTCGGTCTCTACCACTGCTTACTAGCCCCTGTGGTCCTGACCTTGGAGGGTGTGTCGATGATGAAGAGCCCATTACCATTCCCATAGTCCGAACCTCACTTTTACCACGTAGCGATGGACAATTTCGCTTTTAATGGCCTGGCCTAGCACAGGCATAACAAACATCCGAGCCCCGGCGACACGGTCCCTAATGTAACCTGCGACACTGAATACATCGTGGTACTGGTGACCACTTCTGACCGGAATCACTCTGAACCCGAGAACGAGAAACTCTGAGACTCTGAGATGACCTTGAATAAGCAGGTCCATCAAATCTAGGTCTGGGAAACTGTGGAGGCGCATCTCTAATCTCACGATCAGACCCAAAGGAATTAACTCCTTCTCTCCAACCCCTATCATCGTGACTCGCATTCTGCCTCTGAGTCTGAGCGGCTACCAATTGAGTCAGTAAAAGAATGGCCTGTCTCATCTCTTGACCCGCGGTATCTTGCGAAGGAACGGGGGGTACTGGAGCTAAGATAGAGGCTTCCCTCTGATCCTTAAAAGTGGGTGAGGTATGGGAAAATCAAAGTGGGGCATTATTCTGGGGTTCACCCTCCTCCATATTCGTAGACGGCTCTCGATCAAGTCCTTCTTCAACCACCATCTTGCCCTTCTGGGCTGCCGTAGCTTTTCCCTTCATCGGTTTTGCTGAAATGACAACGCACCGTTAGGGGAGGGATAGTCTTATAACACAGCTCTATCGCACGATCTATTAAGAAGAAAAATGGTCATGTTTCCTAAGTGCCCGGTAGCCTCCTGTTTATAGATGTGGTGCACAACACACCGATAAACAAGACTCTACTAGACATGGCTCGTAGACACTTCCTAGGACGAACTGCTCTGATACCACTTCTGTCACGACCCGGCTAGGGGCCGCGACGGGTACCCGGGACTAACCACCGAGCACCGCTCGTACTATCATTTACCTAACCCATTTAACAATCATTCTTCTATTTCCAGTTAACTTTAAAAAAGAGGATTTGCTTTTCATTACAAAAATATAACGTGTTGATACAAAAACATATTTCAATATACTTATACACATGCGTACTACCCATGTTGTGGAACCACACAACCCACATCGAGCATCTATAAGCCTCTATTGAGTGACATACAAATATATACACAAAAGGAGCAACCAACTAGCACCTCCAGAAGATGGAGTGCTCTTCAGATCGGCTAGTGACTCCTATCAGTCTGGACCGCTTTGCCGTCTACCTGTGGGCATGAACACAGCATCTAAAGAAAAGGATGTCAGTATGAACATTGTACTGAGTATGTAAGGCATACATCAAGAAATAAAGTAAGAATAAGAAAATAAAGTAAGTACCAGGAGATAATCGATAACTTCTTGCCTCTTAAGGCGGATCCATGCATGCATACTCATAAAGCATCATATAGTAAATTGCTGCGGAACGCGCAGCCCGATCCATATGTCATCATATGTTAGTGCCGAGGAACGTATGGCCCGATCCATAAATATAATAAGTTAGTGCCGAGGAACGTACGGCCCGATCAATAAATATAATAAGTTAGTGCCGACGAACGTACGGCACGATCCATAACCCATATATCCCGCGTCCGGGCATCCCGCGTCCGGGATGGAATCATGATATGCCAGCTGTACAGGTAGCTATGCGTCTATATCTCCTCACCTTTCCCCCTTTCCCCTGAAAACATTTTCATATCATATATATATACATACATAATATACATGTCATGCTGGAGAGCCCAAGGAAAAGCTGTAAGTACGTTGGAGTGACGTAAGGTCGAAAGCCTCCGATTGTGTTATGGAGTAATCATCGTCGCTTTGTCTCGCCTTGAAAGAGCAATTATTATAAGGCGAGACTATCAATGAAGAATAGAATTAAAAGAAAGCATAGAATAAAATCATGAACTTCACAAGGCATCCATTCATATACCTTGGAAGATTTAGAAATAAAGTCACCATCCATGAATAAATTGAGAAATCAGTAAATAGCTCGACGTTCTCATATAGTCCTTGAAATCATAAACCTGAAACTTTTAAACATAAGATTTGATCTCATCATGGTCAGCATAATGATACTTTCACTTTTGACATCACATTGTTATTGAAAACAATATCCACGGTCGTTATCATAACGCTCACATAATCGCAAACTTTGATTTGGAAAATAGGAGTACTTTGGAAAACATTTATGAAATATCAAGAAGGAAATCGTGCTTCGGAAGCTTAGATTATTTAACCTTTGATAGCAAGGAAAAGATGGGAGAATTTATGAAATCGTAAGCTAGGGATCATGCCTTTGAGAGAAAGGGAATAGCCTCACATACCTTCGACGTTTACAATTCTTATTGCTTGCTCGTTCTCCCCTAATGCACTCGTATACCTTCAAGAGAATTCATGTCGTCGTTAGCTAAGTAATTACAAGAACGGACTACCATTTCTAAGGAAAATTGGGTAGCACTCCCTTCATTTCTAATACTTTCCCCATGTTTCATTTCCACTCTCATACATTTGTAACGACACTCACAATATTACTTTCAACAATCATCACTTATACACTTTAAGAAAAATCTACCATTTTCCTCCAATTTCTCCACATCCATGGTTATAGCTCGTTATCACGTTTTCTCGTATATAATACTTATTTCATGGTCTAGACGTTATTTATAACATATTCTCAACCGTAGCTTATCAACATTCATGACTCCATTCAACTACTATTCAATTGTGCCACTATTTACCCATACAAGGCCCATTTTCTATGTTCTTATACATTTCAAGTATCTAAGCCTTCCAATACCTTGAACCATATGGTATAGTCATGAAACATACCTTGGACGATGGTGGAACAAGCCTTGAGCAACAATACTCTTTTTATACCAAAACCCTATTTCAACCCTTTTGAGATTTCTTGAAGAAGATGACTTCCAATAGAGTCTCATGCACTTGCTTTCATGAATTAGATGTTGATGATCTTGGTTCCCCTTTGATCTCTTGAATTTTGTGGATGAATATTTGGAGAGCTTCTAGAGTGTTCTTGAATGGTGTAGATGCATAATGAAATAAAATGAAGCCTTGGTACCTTTTATTAATTCAAAATCTGGTCTTTAATGAATTCCAGTTGGGGTGAACAGTGGTCGTAAACCACAGTTTACGAGCCGTAAACTGGTTCACGAGCGTCCTCCTTGGTCCTATTTAAGCATGTCCAAAATAGAGAAGCTGGCTGAAGAATATTGCAGTTTACGATCGAGGTTTACGGTCCGTAAACCAGTTTACGGGCCATATTCCAAGTCATATTTAAGCATTTCACCACTTAACAGAAAGTTGAAACTTGAAAGGCTGGAGGACGATGGTGGTTTACGGTCCGTAAATCACTTTACGGGTCGTATACCACTTCACGACCACTGTGCTGAATAAAATTCCATAACTTTTTCATTTCCAAAAATTCACGAATCATCACCCCTTGCTTAGTAAAACACCCCACACTCATACCCTTGTCGTTCTGTTCCTTGAACATGTACGGGGACTTTTTCCGAGGTGTAACACTAAGTTAGAGATTATAAAGTCTATCATGCAATATTATTACGAAATTCATGCTACTAGTATGATACGATTTTCATAGATTGTCTTTAAATTCAAATATGTGCTATATGAAAAGTTACGATAAATTTATGGGATATACGTGATGATAATGATGAAGATGTTGATAGCGATGATGATAATGATGACGATGACAGTAGTGATGACACTAAAGATATTTATGGGCTTTTATGTGTGCCTATGTATGGCTATTATGACACCTCGAGCCTATATGGCCGGGTAGAATGTATGTATATATATATATATATATATATATATATGTAACGCGCGCGCTCCTCTGCAGTTGGGTACGGAATAAACCCTGACGCCTTGGTAGGGCCAAGTAGAGATAACCCTGAAGCCTTGGTTGGCGAGGTATGTATAACCCTGAAGCCTTGGTTGGACAGGTATGTGTAACCCTGAAGCCTTGGTTGGCCAGGTATGTATATGATATATGAATATGTATACGATATGGATATGTACATGATATAAATAGGTATATGATATATGTAGGAAAAGCCCGGAAAAATATGTATGTGATATTGTCGAGCCACTACGTGGCTGAATGCGGATAGCGTTAATGTGTATGAGCAGATACTGTATTCTGATACATGTATGATACGATGATGTATGCGCTATGATGATACATGTACTGTGATTATATATGATATAAGCATGGAACGTATTCTCCCTTAAAAGTTACGCAGGTTATGTCTACATCTTATGCCCTATGACTTCTCTAATATGTTTATTTCATTATTGCCTTACATACTCAGTACAATATTCGTACTGACGTCTGTTTTCTTTGAACGCTGTGTTCATGCCCACAAGTAAGCAGGGAGGAGACCCAGATTTGTAGAAGTCGATAAGCAGAGTGTTGAAAGCACTCCATTATTCTGGAGGTGCCTTTGAGTTACTATTTTATGTACATGTATGTTTTGGGCATGACGGGGTCCTTTCTCGTCCATATGTCTAGTACCCTAGTAGAGGCTCGTAGATACGTATGTGTGGGTAGTATGGTCTCACGATTTTGATAAGCGTATGTATGTATATCTGTATGCGTGTATTATTTTGATAGCCGAAGAGCTTATGCATATAAAGGTAATTATGTTTCCAAATGAAAAAAGATTTTTCTATGATTTGAGTATGAATTTGGCGAATGAACGCTTAACGAGTATGATAAGTAGCAGGATGAGCGGTGCTCGGTGGATAGCCCCAGGTACCCGTCATGGCCCTAGTCCGGTAGTGAAAAAAGTGATATCAGAGCAGTTCAGTCCTAGAAAGTGTCTACGAGCCGTGTCTAGTAGAGTCTTGTTTATGGTGTGTTGTGCGCCACATCTATAAGCAGGAGGCTATAGGGTATTTAGGATGGTTACTCTTCTTTCATCTCTAAGATCGTGCGATAGAGCTAAGCCATAGGAAATGAGATTCCTTATACTAACCCCTGATTGCAGCCGAAGAATGGTAATGATAGAAGAAAGCGATTGATGACATTGAATGTTACAGAGGTTAGTCACTTCACTGAGACTTCGTTATCAGGGTACGTATTCATATGTTAATGGATTAGTTTCCATAGAGTTAAGACAGTGTTCATATGATGGAGAAATTGATTAAATGTGTTTCTTGATCATAAGCTCAATTATAAGTTGAGAACTAAGCAAATTGAATGAATCAGAACAAAGGTAAGCGAGGGTACGAAAGATGCGTGTCGAATAGAGTAAGAATATTGAGATATGATTGAAATGTAAAGCTGAAGGATGAAAGAGAAAGTAAATAGGAAGGGATACTAGGGCAGATCGCTAAAGGATCAGGTACATCTCGAAGTGCGATATATGAGGTAAGTTTCGACATCTTTGAGCTTTTACTTGAAAGTGGGAGCCCTTTGTGGCTGAGATATGTCGTATATATATATATATATATATATATATATATATATATATATATTGGCGCTGTGAGGCATTGTTGGTATTTGCTGCGTGCAGGTTTTGAGATAGTGAGAAATATAAAGGAAACTCTGCCGAATTTTCCTAGAATCTAAAGGAGATAGGATATAAGCTTGTAATATGTCCTAACAAGAAAAGATGATGTGCAAAAGAGTAATGGCAGAATGAGATTAAGTTAGGAGTATCATTAATGACTACAAGAGTTGAGTTAGATACTATTGAATTGATAGTAATGGCAGTTATAAGAGCGACATTGATACGGTAAAGACAAATGCTAGAGTAAATTAAGGAGATTGGTAGCATTAAAACATGACATGGAAGAGGAAGTGTAACTCTAATAGAGTGCGATATTGGAGTAGCGATTGGATGTATAAGCACGAGTAAGATATGATAAGTTTATTAGCAAAATAAAGTAACAGCATCACGGAGACAGAGGTACGAATATGAAAAGTTATAATGAATGTGACTACATTGGTGAGATAACTTATGTGGTAAGTGTAATAGGGCTGATTAGAGAGAGTAACGAGTTGAGTATGCTTACTTCGTAAGGTTTATTTTATTTTATTCTATGATCAGGCATGCGAACGAGGTAAAGAAGTATCACTCTATAGCGTTGATTATGATCAAGAGATAATGAGAGCATGGAAAGAACTGTAATACAAAGTATAGCGAGGAAACGACTAAAGATGTGACATGTCCTATATGAATAAACAGTGAATGCAAATATGAAACCAACAAGCGAGCCATGGAGCAGTAGATGAGAAAGCTTATAAGACCTCGTTAGGGGAAAGTGCAGCCTAGGGGTTCCGCAATGACAGAAATGATAGCAAGTAATGATAAAAAGGGAAGTCCATTTGAAAAAGAAATTAGAGAAATGTGATATGGTAAAGTAGTAGTAGTTTGCGATTGGTATAATCCAGAGTGTGAGTGATATCTTTAGCTGGAGGTAAAAGACCAAGACTATGGAAAGATGAATAACGAAAGAGGACGTTTATTAGAAAAAGGATCAACACAATAAGGATGAGAGGGGATAATCAGAATGGACGGAATAAGTTTTGATGCGAAGAATGGATTGTACAAAGGCAGTATATTCTAAAGGAGAAGCAGTACTAAGTTAAGAATAGGATTCCTTGGGTGAGGAATAAAGGATAGATTATAAAACGGGAGGAAAATAAGATAGATTGAGAAGGAAGGAATGTAAAAGAATAAGAATAAGAATAGAGAGAAAAGGAAATATACGAAGTACGCGTGCTTAAGAAGTAGTTGTGTTATGGTTAAAGGAAGATGCTTCTCCTACGAATATCCTATAACAAGTTAGAACAAGTATATGAAGTAAGAAGTTGAAAAGAAAAGATGATCATGAGTTATGAAGTTTATCGTACGACGATAAAACGGTAGAATAAAGTTACCACCAATGACAAACGCAATACGATTATGGTTGGTTTTGAAACCAATGTTTAGTGCAAAACAAGAGTAAAAGAGTATGAGGCATAAGGAGTATTAGCTGCACATGAGACTTAGGTCCCGGAAAACAAAGATGACGTTACAAGTGAACTTCGAGCACCGAAGAAGAGGGCAAGTGACATTATATGGATGGTATGGATAACTAGACCTACTATTATTGTGAGCATCCCTATGGAACAGAAGTTGTTAATTGGAGCAGACTTGGACATTGACTCATAACCATCAGATGAGCTAAGTAAAATACATCCTTGTTCGGATTGCTATATCGATTGTATTACTTGATTACAAAACTGCAAGATGAGTATGTTAAGACCTCCCACATGAATTATCGTAGTTATAAATTATGGGAAACAACATAAATGAGATGTAGTATAGTAAGGGATATATGAATTCAAGATTTGAAGGTGAGGCAACAGATTTGAGAATGGTACAAGTAAAACCCTTAAAGGGGGGAAACGAATAAAAAGAATACAAATGTAGAGATTGAAATGATGGACCCTAAGATGTGACAGATATAGACTCTAAAACAAAGAGTGAGAGTTATGCAGAAATAAGTCTAATGACTGCTAAATAAACGAACACGAATTGAGCAAGCATCTGAGATAGTACGGGAAATCATTCATGAAGACCTTGAGCCACGTGACATTGAGAGCAAATAACTGAAGGGGTATTATGAAGGATGGCGATGTGATACTAGAATGGAGGCAAATGCGCTAACGGTAAAGTCGTAAGTAATGATATTACGATTTATAAGCGGCAATTGAGAAAGGGACTTAAGGTTTTCTATAGTAGGACGTAAGATATGATAATCAAGGGAAAAATAAAGGAAGGAAGAGAGCATGACGATACAAGTTACTACAGATAGACAAAAGATTTTAAGTATATATGACCACCGACCCTAGCCATGGTCGAGCACGCGAACCACCGAACCTTCGTGGTCGGGCATGCTATGTAAATGATATGAATATGAATATGACTATGGATATGACGGGTAACTGAATACGATTACGAATACGGATACTGATGTGGATACTTGTATATGTATAGATGTGTATGTACACGAATCACGCAAGAAACGATTATGTAACTTGCAAGTATTTATTCGTCGCCGATGAAACCAAGTGGGTACCGAAAAAGAGGAGTAAGAGGTAAGCAAGAGTAGTGTGGTCATGATACTCCGGGTCAGTTGAAGGAAAATATATGACGAAATTTTCATGGAATCCCATATAGCTTAACATTCGAGGACGAATGTTCCCAAGGGGGGAAGAATGTTACACCTCGAAAAAATTTTTGTTCATACACAGTGAATAGACTGGCGAGAAGTACGACGTATTCGATGTTCTGATAAGTAAGAAATAGCATTTGATGATTCTAAATGAGACTTAAAAGACATTTGAAGTAAGAGAAGAAAGTTTCCAAGAGGAGGTAAGACATACGAGATGTATCGGAAAGGATTTACGAATAATGAATTAACGATGACATAATGATTCTTTGGAGAAGAGTTATAACGACCCCTAGATTGTTGATGAAGTGATAAACAAGTGTCAAGAAGGTTCTATAAGGATTGGAGATCAAACAAGTCGACGAAAACGATTTTCGGAAAACTGTGGATTGTACGATCCATTATACGGACCGTACAAAAGATACGGACCATAGATCTGGCCGTATAACTTGTCCAGAGAAAAGTCCCCGCTGGAACCATTATACGGTCCCACATACGGACCGTATAAATTTTACGGACCGTATGTTTGTCCGTATAAATGGGACGGAACAAATTTTGTGTATTAATAAAGGGATCCCAGTTCATTTCATTTCCCTTCACACCCCTTCTCTCTAAAACATATCTCTACACTTCTACAACAAGAATTCAAGGGGTATTTGTGATCAATTACATCAAACCAAGTGAATCAAGTGTAAGAAACTCATTAAAGTTCATCCAAGACAAGGAATCCGAGGGAAGGTGAAACTAGGGTTTTGCTCAAGTGAGGAGTTTCCACCCAAGGTTCATTCCTACACCATCTAAGGTATGTTTTATGGTATTTAAATGTTGTTTAAGGTATTTGAAACTTGAAACACTTGTATTGTAGAAGGATATAGAAAATGGGTCATGAAAGTGTCATTTTGAGTGATAAATTGAATTGAGTCAAGATTATTGATGTGTTGTGATATGGTTATGTTATAATTGATATTAAGGACATGGGATAAGCATTATATGTGAGGAAACATACTAGTATACTATGACCATGATTATGGATGAATTGAAGTGGAATTTTGAAATGAGGGTAATGTAGATGAATGACGATTGGTGGTTATGATATTGTGAACGTTATTATGAATGTTTGGGACTTGATATACAATATGGGAAAGTTTGTATAAACAAAGGAAATGCTGCCCAATTTTCTCTAGCTTTAGTCAGCACGTTCATATAATCGATTACCTAATGTGAATGCGAATTCTCTTGAAGGTAGAAACGTTAGCATTGAAGGAGATCAATCAAGCGATGGAAATTGTTAAACGAAAGAGGTATGTAAGGCTAGTCCCTTCTTTATAAGGCATGAATCTTATGATATGAAGTTTCCTCCTTCTTCATGATTTTCCTACGTATCGGGAATAACGAGTCTAAGAGTATAAAGAGCTTTATATGAGATAAAGAAAAGAGGTATGTTACGAACATGACAATACCGGTGATGAATCTAAGTCTAGAAGTCATAAAGCTCATGATATGATACTCCTACGAAGCTAATAATCCTTATATGATTCCTATGATAGTATTTTCCTTACCTCTCCATGACTTTCCTACCTTCCGGAAAACTAAGAGCCTATGTTCATGAATAGCCATATGGAATAAGATAAAAGGTATGTTACGAATGCGATAATCATGATGATGAGTCTAAGTCTAAAGATTCTAAGGCCTATAATATTATGTTTCTACAAGGCTAATGATCCATATTATGATCCATTGATGTTGTTCATTGACTACGCTCACCTTATATGCAAATCCTTCAAGGTGAGTCATAATGCTTATGAATGCTCCATAATAGAATCGGGGGCTCTCGACCTTATGTCACCCCGACATTGTTATAGATTGTCTATAAGCTCTAATACATGTCCTATGACCAATGTTCTGTAACGTTACGAGCCTATGCTCATACGGGATTTCATATGAGATAAAGGTAGGAGATACGCTATAGATATGATGATGGTAATGATGAGCCTAAGTTAGAGATTATAAAGTCTATCATGCAATATTATTACGAAATTCATGCTACTAGTATGATACGATTTTCATATGTTGTCTTTAAATTCAAATACGTGCTATATGATAAGTTATGATAAATTTATGGGATATACGTGATGATAATGATGAAGATGTTGATAGTGATGATGATAATGATGACGATGACAGTAGTGATGACACTAAAGATATTTATGGGCTTTTATGTATATATGTGCCTATGTATGGCTATTATGACACCTCGAGCCTATATGGCCGGGTAGAATGTATGTGTATATATATATATATATATATATATATATATATATATATATATATATATATATATATATATATATATATGTAACGCGCACGGACCTCTACAGTTGGGGACGGAATAACCGTGACGCCTTGGTAGGGCCAGGTAGAGATAACCCTGAAGCCTTGGTTGGCCAGGTATGTATAACCCTGAAGCCTTGGTTGGCTAGGTATGTGTAACCCTGAAGCCTTGGTTGGCCAGGTATGTATATGATATATGAATATGTATACGATATGGATATATACATGATATAAATAGGTATATAATATATGTAGGAAAAGCCCGGAAAAATATGTATGTGATATTGTTGAGTCACTACCTGGCCGAATGCGGATAACGTTAATGTGTATGAGCAGTTACTGTATTCTGATACATGTATGATACGATGATGTATGCGCTATGATGATACATGTACTGTGATTATATATGATATAGGCATGGAAGGAATTCTCCCTTAAAAGTTACGTAGGTTATGTCTACATCATATGCCCTATGACTTCTCTAATATGTTTATTTCATTATTGCCTTACATACTCAGTACAATATTCGTACTGACGTCTGTTTTCTTTTGACGCTGTGTTCATGCCCACAGGTAAGCAGGGAGGAGACCCAGATTTGTAGAAGTCGATAAGCAGAGTGTTGAAAGCACTCCATTATTCCGGAGGTGCCTTTGAGTTACTATTTTTTGTACATGTATGTTTTGGGCATGACGGGGTCCTTTCTCGTCCATATGTCTAGTACTCCAGTAGAGGCTCGTAGATACGTGTGTGTGGGTAGTATGGTCTCACGATTTTGATAAGCGTATGTATGTATATCTGTATGCGTGTATTATTTTGATAGCCGAAGAGCTTGTGCATATAAAGGTAATTATGTTTCCAAATGAAAAATGATTTTTCTATGATTTGAGTATGAATTTGGCGAATGAACGCTTAACGAGTATTATAAGTAGTAGGATGAGCGGTGCTCGGTGGATAGCCTCGGGTATCCGTCATGGCCCTAGTCGAGTCGTGACAATCCTTTAGATGCAAAATTAAATAAATAAAGACAATGTCTAAACCCCGAATGAGATGGGGCTCACCAATAAGCTGGTACGTTCAGATCCCAATGAGCAAAGGCGTCATCCTGTAAATCCGTACCTGCATCGTGAAATGCAGGCCCCCGGGAAATAAAAGGGGACGTCAGCATATTGAATGTACTGGTATATAAAGCAACTGAATGAAATAAACGTGGCATATGAAAGTAACATGATAAGGGCGAAAACTAAAACTGAAACCTGGTAATGAACATGAGTATCTGACATGAACATGAATGCATATATAACATGAGTAAAAGCATTTTAAGTTGGGAGAGCATTAATATAACCGACATGTAACCACCACGTTAATACGTGGCGTCTGATCTCTGTTCGATCAGCTAAGCCATCTTGTACCTTGTCGGGGTACAAGTCATGAACATGACATGAATGGATCCAAATCCCTTAATGGGGAAAAATATAAAGCTTTCATCCTAACTGGGCGGAGCGATCCTTATGCTACAGTGGCAAACGTAGTTTCATGCTGTCTGAGCCTTCTCGGTAATCTGTACAACTCTCAAAAACATGAACATGATATAGTTAGCTAAGAAGCCCATGAATTCCATCAAACATGACTTGTATTCACCATAATTATCTTGTATCATAGCATGGATATAATAATATATTATAATTTCATGAAAACTTGTAGACATGTAAGATATTCAAGAAAATAAGCATTACATTTAATAACTTGCATGTAGGAACCCATGGAATGCAAAGTATGGGTTTTCATGGATTACAGACAGATTCTCAATAACCAAAAGGGACTATTAAGAATACAATAACGAAGTAATCATACAATTATAGTATATCATAGTACATGTACTTAGGGTTATCATGAACATGGCTAAAACACTAGTTTTGGTGTAACTTCTATGATCATGGAAGAACGTGACATGGGGAAGAACAAAGATGTTCCCACACGTGGATAGAAACTCTACATACCTGGTAATGCTCCAAAACATGAATTTAAGACTTTAACATTGAAGAAGATTTCAAAAATCTTGAATCTTGAACCTTGAGATGGGTTTTCTTGGAAACCCTAGGTTAGGAATGATGATTTCTTATTTAGATTACAAGGATATATATTAGAATTGACTTGGAATAATTAGAATAGTCTTACCTTGGTTTTCTTGATGATGGGAGAGGATAGGAGGTCGTTCTAGGGCTTGGGGGTGTGAAGAATGAAGTGAAAAAGCCTTAAAACGAAGTTTTAAAATTACTGTCGGACTTGTTTTACGCCCTATTTTAGGGACTGTAAAAGTTTTACGGTCCTTAGATCCCACCGTAAATCAATTACAGTGATTTGGGCTTTCCGGACCAATTTTACGGCCCAAATATATGGCCCGTATATTCCACCGTAAATTGGTAGAATACTGTTTTAGTAAAACGGGCATAAATTTTTATAAAGATGTTTGTTTGACCTTCATAATATACCATTAGAAAAGTATTTCGAAGATCTACAACTTTCAAGAAAGAAATTTTCCCAAATTCCTTATAGATTTTTCTGTATACTCATTTTAGGTGAGACATAGAGCAAACTTACTTGAAAACACGCTCTGTAGGGTAGCTTCCGACTTTCCTTTGTTCAAAGACTCTTCTCATGTCTTGATTGGGTTTCAAACACCATTTCTATATTACTCAAATTAGGTTCATTATACCTCCCCGTCTTACGAGTCAAATCTTTAGCCCGAATGCGCTAGGTGTTACATCTAATGTGAACTAGTTCTGGAGTGGAAAAGCAATATGGCTTCACCGAGAAGTAGGTTTATTTCCTATCTCAAGGTGACGAAGTGATTTCAACGTGGTGTATCTATCATATTGTTTGATTCCAGAATGCTGATGCAGAATTGTCAACTCTTCAATCTGTCCCAGTAGTTAATGAATTCCCAGATGTATTCCCGGACGAGCTTCCAGGCATTCCACCAGAGCGGGCGATTGACTTTTCTATAGATGTGTTACCGGATACTCAAACGATATCTATTCCTCCTTATAGGATAACTCCTACTGTGTTAAAGGAATTGAAAGAGCAGCTAAAAGAATTGCTCGCGAAAGGCTTCATTAGGCCTAGTACGTCGCTGTGCGGTGCACCAATATTGTCTGTACGAAAGAAAGATGGTTCGCCGTGTGGATATGCATTGATTAACAACAGTTGAATAAGGTGACGATAATGAACAAGTACTCACTCTCAAGGATTGATGACTTGTTTGATCAATTGCAAGGTGCCAAAGGTTTCTTGAAGATTGATTTGGATAGGGTTATCATAAGGTTAGTGTTAAGGAGAAGGATATTCCGAAGAGAGCCTTCCGGACAAAATATAGTCATTTTGAGTTCCTTATAATGTCTTTTGGGTTGACTAATGTGCCAGTAGTATTCATGGATTTGATGAACAACATATTCAGACCCTTCCTCGATCTGTTTGTGATTGTATTTATTGATGATATTCTGGTCTACTCTCGATCAGAAGTAAAGCATGCGAATCATGTGTGTGAAGTACTCAGAGTTCTCTAGGATCAGAAGTTATATGTGAAGTTCTCTAAATGTGAGTTTTGGCTAAACTCCGTGACATTCTTGGGGCACATTGTATCAGACAAAGGCATCAGGGTTGATACTTAGAAGATAGAGACCGTGAAGACTTTTCTTAGACCCACGATACCAACAAAAGTTCATAGTTTTTTGGGTTTTGTAGGATATTACAAGAGGTTCATAGAGGGTCTTTCCTCTCTTTTAGCACCACTAACAAAGCTGACTCAGAAAGCACCTAAATTCCGGTGGACAGACGCTTGTGAGAGGAGTTTTCAACAGTTAAAGAACAGATTGACTTCAGCACCAGCTCTGACACTTCCAAAGAGATCAGAGGGCTATGCGGTTTATTGTAACGCTTCGGGTATCGGGTTGATGCAACACGATAAAGTAATTGCCTATGCTTCGAGGCAGCTAATATGGACATCGCCCGGTATGGACATCGCTCGAGTGCAGGCATATGCACAGGGAGTTGAGGACCGACATAGAGGGCGTCGACCTGATAGAGAGCATGACAGGGGTCAGCATAAGAGAGCTATATCAGCTGGGTATTCTAGGGAGTTTCGAGGCGGGCAGCCCCAGCAGCAGCGTAGTAGATATTTTTCTCAGCCAGCACGGAGTGCACCTCCACGATTCACTGGTAGGAGGTTTGATAGCACGGGGTATTCAGGAGCTGGTCAAAGCTCTATGGCTTCAGGTTCACAGATGCACAGGAGTTCAGGCCAGACGAGGCCATCCGTGTCTCATTGCTCTCGATGTGGCAGGCGCCATCCGGGGGAATGCCTTCTCACTACTGGTGCTTATTTTTCTTGTGGTCGTCAAGGCCATATTATGAGGGAGTGCCCCATTGGGGGTGGTTCAGGTGGCGTAGCTCAGCCTACTGGATCAGTTGCTGGTTCATCTTCTTCTGTGGTTATGTGCCCTATGAGGAAAGGTATTCCGACACCAGCAGGCCGTGGCAGAGGCCGTGGCGGAGTTTCTAGTTCTAGCGGTCCTTCGAACCGCATATATGCTTTGGCTAGCAGACAGGATCAGGAGGCGTCGCCAAATGTGGTTACAGGTATATTATCGATTTTCTCCCGGAACGTATATGCATTGATAGATCCAGGCTCCACACTATCGTACATTTCTCCATTTGTTGCTAGTAAAATTGGGATAGAACCTGAATTTATAGAACCATTCGAGGTAGCTACACCAGTAGGGGATTCTGTTATATCAAAACAAGTATATAGAGATTGTTCGGTGATCATATATAATCGTTGCACCAAGGTAGATTTGATAGAGCTAGATATGACTGAGTTCGATGTTATTATGGGGATGGATTGGTTAGCTTCTTGTTATGCTAACGTTGATTGCAGAGGCAAAGTAGTTCGATTTCAGTTCCCAGGGGAGCCAATTATAGAATGGAGGGGAAATACGGCATCGCCGAGAGGTAAGTTTATTTCATACCTCAAGGCAAACAAGATGGTTAGAAAGGGCTATATTTATCATCTGGTTCGTGTGCATGACTTGAAAGCAGAAGTACTGACTCTTCAGTCAGTCCCGGTAGTTAATGAATTTCCAGATGTATTTCCAGATGAACTTCCAGGCCTTCCTCCTGAGCGGGAGATAGAGTTCACCATAGATGTATTGCCTGACACTCAACCCATATCTATTCCTCCTTACAGAATGGCACCTGCAGAACTAAAAGAATTGAAAGAGCAACTGAGGGATTTATTAGAGAAGGGCTTCATTAGGCCCATCACATCACCTTGGGGAGCACCGGTATTATTTGTCAGAAAGAAAGATGGGTCGCTGCGGATGTGTATTGATTATAGGCAGCTGAAAAAAGTAACAATAAAGAACAGATATCCCCTTCCCAGGATTGATGATTTATTTGACCAGTTGCAGGGTGCTAAGTGTTTCTCGAAGATAGACTTGCGGTCAGGTTATCACCAGGTGCGGGTGAAGGAAGCAGACATTCCGAAGACTGCATTCAGAACCCGATACGGGCATTACAAGTTCAAAGTGATGTCCTTTGGGTTGACTAATGCTCCAGCAGTATTTATGGATTTGATGAACCGAGTATTCAAGCCATTCCTTGATCTGTTCGTGATTGTGTTCATTGATGATATTCTGGTCTACTCACGATCAGAAGAAGAGCATGCAGATGACTTGCGGACTGTACTTAGGGTCTTCCAGCACCAGAAATTATATGCCAAGTTTTCTAAATGTGAATTCTAGTTGACTTCAGTAGCATTTCAGGGGCATATTGTGGGAGCTGACGGCATTCGGGTAGACTCGCAGAAGATTGAGGTCGTAAAGACTTGGCCTAGACCTACGACACCTACTGAGGTACGTAGTTTTCTGGGGCTAGCAGGGTACTACGGGAGATTTGTGGACAAGTTTGCTTCAATTTCAGCGCCTTTAACAAGGCTAACTCAGAAAGCAACTAAGTTCCAGTGGACCGACGCTTGTGAATGAAGTTTCCAATTATTGAAGGACAAGTTGACTACAGCTCCAGTTCTAACACTTCCGGAGGGGCCAGATGGCTATGTTATTTATTGTGATGCTTCTGGTGTTGGGTTAGGTTGTGTGTTGATGCAGCATGGAAAAGTTATAGCCTATGCCTCTCGACAGCTCAGGAAGCACGAAAGAAATTATCCCACCCATGATTTGGAGTTGGCAGCGGTGATTCATGCTTTGAAAATATGGAGACATTATCTATATGGCATACATGTTGATATTTATACAGATCATAAGAGTCTCCAGTATATCTTTAAGCAGAATGAGCTGAATTTGCGGCAAAGGAGATGGCTAGAGTTGCTGAAAGACTATGATGTTGATATTCTATATCACCCAGGAAAGGCCAATGTTGTAGCAGATGCACTCAGCCGTAAATCTATGGGTAATTTGGCAGGTGTACCACCAGAACAGAAAGAGATAGTCCATGAGCTTCGTCAGTTAGCTAGTTTGGGAGTTCGTTTGGCTGATGCTGATAATGGTAGAGTTTCTGTGCGAGGTATTGCTGAGTCCTCTATTATAGAAGAGGTAAAAAGACACCAGTATGAGGACCCTATTCTGGTACATTACAGAGATACAGCACTTCAGAAGAATGAGACCCCATTCGAGATTACATATGATGGAGTGCTACGATATAGAGGCAGAATATGTGTACCTGAGGTTGCAGGGTTACGACGACAGGTTATGGGGGAGGCACACTACACCCGTTATACTGTTCATCCAGGGTCAACAAAGATGTATCACGACCTTAGATGCTTGTATTGGTGGGATGGTATGAAAAAGGATATAGCAGAGTTCGTTGCTCAGTGTCCGAATTGTCAACAGGTCAAGATCGAGCACCAGAAGCCTGGGGGACTGTTACAGGAGATGGAGATTCCGACCTGGAAATGGGAGATAATCAATATGGACTTCGTCACAGGTTTACCTCGCACTCCGCGGAAATATGACTCTGTCTGGGTCATCGTGGATAGATTGACGAAATCAGCCCACTTCCTTCCAGTCAGGACTACATATCCAACTGAGGATTATGCCAGATTGTATCTTAAGGAAATAGTGAGACTTCATGGGGTTCCCACAGCTATCATCTCCGATAGGGGAGCTCAGTTTACAGCTAACTTCTGGAGATCCTTCCAGGAAGGATTGGGGACATAGGTGAGTCTCAGCACAACATTTCACCCTCAGACTGACGGACAGGCCGAGCGTACCATCCAGACACTACAGGATATGTTACGGGCATGTGTTATTGATTTCAGGGGTAGCTGGGATGATCACTTGCCGCATATTGAGTTTGCTTATAATAACAGCTACCATTCTAGCATCCAGATGGCACTGTACGAGGCTCTATATGGCAGAAAGTGCAGGTCACCTATAGGCTGGTTTGATGTGGGTGAGACTAAGTTGATAGGCCCAGATATGGTTCAGCAGGCTGTCGATAAGGTGAAGCTTATTCAGGAGAGATTACTGGCAGCCCAGGGTCGATAGAAAGCATATCCAGATAATTGGCGTCAACACCTGGAGTTCCAGATTGGTGATTGGATATTCCTGAGGGTGTCACCTATGAACGGTGTTATGAGATTCGGCAGGAAAGGGAAGCTAAGCCTGAGATATATTGGGCCTTATCAGGTTATTCGTAGAGTAGGCCGAGTGGCCTACGAATTAGACCTGCCAGCTGATTTGGAAGCAGTACATCCGCTCTTCCATGTGTCAATGCTCCACAAATACATAGGCGATCCTTCCAGGGTGTTCCCTGCAGATGATATCCAGATAACAGAGGAGTTATCCTACGAAGAGCAGCCTGTAGCCATACTTGATCGACAGATCAGGAGGTTGCGAACCAAAGACGTGGCTTCTGTTAAAGTATTGTGGCGAAACAATAACAGGGAGGAGATGACTTGGGAAGCTGAAGAGGAAATAAAAAAGAAATATCCTCACTTGTTTCCTGCGCCTACAGGTAACCTAAACTCCTTGCTTAGTTGTGTTAATTGTCTGATCAATCTATATGTTGGCGATAAAGAGAACCTTTCCCAAGATTCTTATAGAACCCAACGGGATTAATTTAACATTCGAGGACGAATGTTCTAAAGGGGGAAAGGATGTTATATCCCGTATATTTGTACATTGGGATATTTTAAGCTAAACGCGACAAGTTAAAGACAAGACTATTTTAGGGTACGAGGTAGAGACTTTTAACTCCCGATTTTGTTTCAATGCACAAGTTGCCTAAAAATTTTATTTGTTATAGAAATGTTATTGGAGATTAGGGGTTAATTAACCATGATTAGATTATTAAGTGGGATTAAAAATTTAATCACTTCACTAATCAAGCCATGAGTGGCCGTGTGGGCCCCACCCGTGAGTTGGCCAAATGTTATTGGCTTAAAAATTGGGTGGGACACATGTCCAACCCATGGACTGCATATATATAACAAAATGCTGATTCATTCACCACTAACCAAATCATTTTCATCTTCACAAAGCCTAGAAAATTAAGAGATAGAGAGGGAGAGTGTCAGCCATAGCTGGCCGAGAATGAAGTTCCTCAAGTGAAAAAAAAAAAATAAGTTTATCAAGCAATTTAACTCCTTTGAAGGTGTATAATAACGTGGAGCATTCATTGGAATAGCAAGAACAAGTATTAAAATTCAAGACGTGAATTGAAGGTGCTAGCCGATTAAAGGATTAAGTGTCAAGGTAAGAATTGATCACTTTTCATATGTTTTATGGTGAGTTGGATGCATTGTGAATATGTACAAATGTGAATTTAATGTATAAGGATTATGCATGTTGGTATTAGAATGTTGTTGTTGAAGTTTAAAGTGAGCCGTGTGATAAGCTTATATGAAGCAATGTTTAATCTTCTATTACAAGTATTGTGGATGGTTTGAACGTGTGGTAAAATGTGGAAATGAATAAAAATCCTGGAATTTTGTATGTTGGTATTGAAGCCGTGTAGGGGCTGGTTTAGGAGAAATTGGTAAATTGATTTATTTGATGGTTGGTTGATTGTTGTTATGGACGTGTAGTGATGATGAAGTTTAATGATTCAAGTTGAAATTGAAATGGTTTGTGGGCTGTTGTAGGAGCTAATATGATGCTAATATAGTTCTTATAATTGTATAAATGATGTTGTTAGACGTGTGGATTATTGGTGTATTTCATGAAATTGAAAGAAAGAATGTGTTGTTGTGATCCTTGTAAAACTTGATAGATGTGTGTTGAACACAAGGAGTTGTAAATGGTAATGTTATGTTGCTGTTTTGGCCGTGAGTAGGGGGCTGTTTTTGATCAAGCATGATAGTTAATTTTAAGTCGCATTATAGTTGTGGTTATCCCGAACTATATGGCGAAAAGATTAGAAAGTTAAAGTTGAAATTGTGTTGATAGGAACATATTGTTGTTCTTGTTGAATTGAAGGAATTGGAAGTATAGGTATGTCCATATATTGTTATTGGTATTTCTGTGTCTACAGGAGAACAATTGGAAATTTGGGATAGGTGAACATATAGGGGAAGTGCTGCCGAATTTTCGCCAAAATGTTAGATAATAGAAAACTTAAGCGAGAATATATATAGACTGAAATGTAGGTCCTATAAAAGAATGAACTATAGAGTTGCGAACTAGAAATTGTAGTTACTAACGATAACGTCACTTTTATATAAATAGGCGAAAAGAGCGACGAGGCAAAAATGATTCACGGATAGTCGCCGACAGGTATGTAATGCCTATCCCTTTCTTTCTTTTCGCATGTCCTAGATGTAAGTAAGATATAATATGAGCCTTGGGGTAATTCTACTCACTAGTTCCGAGCATGACTTATGATTTTTATTCGTTTCTGGATGTTAGAACTCTCAGGATAGTCGAGTTATTGCCTCGAGTCTCTTATATGATTGACTAGCATATGATGTTTGAAAAGTCCTATTCTTAAAGAATTATATAATGAATGGTATCCTTGACCTTCATAAGTTACCTCATATTGATTTGATACATGTCAACGATTCCTGAAACTTTCTTTAATGTAGTTCTTGATGACATTTAGAGATAACTTAATATGGCTATTGTTCTGATACGTGAGAGCTGATTAGTCTAATTATCCATTGAGTCTCAAAAGATGAATTGTATGTATATGGTTACTCACTACTCCGCTCGTGCTTACTGTTACATCTTTCACTGAGTCCTGGGCCAGGACATGTTTTCGTGCACAGATCCACTACATTATTTCACCGAGTCCCTCACTAGAGGGCCGGGACACGTTATATGTATATGTATATGATGGTATGATGACATGATGATATGGGGATGGCGGCCAGGATGGCATATGATGATTCTATTCACCGAGTCCCTCACTAGAGGGCCGGGACACGTTATATGTACATGTATATGATGATTTTATTTAACGAGCCCCTCACTAGAGGGCCGGGACACGTTATATATGCTTATGTACAGATGATTATCTAGTTATATTATTAAGTCCTATACTGGTGTGGGTATGATGTTGACACATACGATTTATGTTCAAAGGTAAGTCTTATGGTTTCTGGTTGTTGTACTGGGTTCTACACTCCTTGTTTCAGTATGATCCTAATTACTATATTTCATGCTTTACATGCTCAGTACATATTCCGTACTGACCCCCTTTCCTCGAGGGGCTGCGTTTCATGCCCGCAGGTACAGACGCTCGTTTCGGAGATCCGCCAGCATAGGATATCTATTCAGCTATTTTGGAGTGCTCCTTTGTTCCGGAGCCTAGCTTTGTGGTACAGATCCTCTTTGTTGTATATATGTGTTTGTTCAGGGTACGGCGGGGCCCTGTCCCGTCATATGATATTGTCACTACTCTTAGAGGTCTATAGACATATGTGTGGGTTGTATATATATGTTCTCCAGCTGTGTGAGTATGACTTACGTTTTGGGACGTTCCCATTCGTAGTGGCAGCCTTGTCGGCTTGCGTACGTATATATATATATATTCTGAGATGTTGTGTATAGCAGCAACCTTGTCGGCTTGCGTGTGTGTATGGTTGGGACGTTCCCACATGTTGTGATAGCCTTGCCGGCTCACGTGCGTTGTTATCTGTTGGTAGTTGTGACCCCACAGGGGACAGGTTGCCTTATATATATATATATGCGACAGCTTTGAGATAACGTTTTACCTTTCTATATATAAGTTCCTTATGATGCTAGCTGTAGATGATTATAGTTAACAGGTGTCTACGAGTGTCCAGCTCGGGCACTAGTCACGGCCTACGGGGTTGGGTCGTGACTTTATTTATACGGTGTTTATGATGATATCTATATAGATCAGAAGAGTCTCCAG
This sequence comes from Lycium barbarum, assembly GCF_019175385.1. Taxonomy (NCBI): domain Eukaryota; kingdom Viridiplantae; phylum Streptophyta; class Magnoliopsida; order Solanales; family Solanaceae; genus Lycium; species Lycium barbarum. The sequence goes on along the minus strand of NC_083344.1, from coordinate 29,595,697 downwards.
TATATCTTTAAGAAGAAGGAGTTGAATTTGCAGCAGAGACGGTGGTTAGAGCTGCTGAAAGACTTTGGTGTTGATATTCTGTACCATCTAGGGAAGGCGAATGTAGTAGCTAATGCCGTTAGCCACAGATCGATGGGTAGTGTATCATATTTGTGGGCCGAGAAAAGAGGACTAGCTCATGAGCTTCGTCAGTTATCTAGCCTTGGGGTTCGATTGTTAGCCTCAAGTAATACTGGAGTTATGGTTCAGGATACAACGACATAATCCCTTGTAGCCGAGGTGAAAGAATGCTAGTATGAGGATCCTGCATTGATTCAGTGTAGAGGTACTACCGCACAAAAAGAGATGTCACCCTTTGAGGTTACATGATATGGAGTCCTAAGGTATCGAGGCAGATTGTATGTTCCTGATATTGCAGGGTTACCCCAGCAGATTATGGCAGAGTCTCTGTATTCTCGCTATTCTATTCATCCCGAGTAGATGAAGATGTATCATGACATCAGAGTGATTTACTGGTGGAATGGAATGAAGAAAGATATAGCCGAATTTATGGCTCAATGCCCTAATTGTCAGCAAGTGAAGGTTGAGCACCCGAACCCTGGTGGATTGTTGCAGGATATCTAGATTCTGACTTGGAAATGGGAAGCAATCAATATGAATTTAATTACGGGTTTACCCCGATCTCAGTGTAAGTTCGATCCTATATGGGTGATTGTTGATGGTCATATGAAGTCAGCACATTTTCTGCCAGTCAGAACTACTTATACTGTTGAGGATTATGTGAGGTTATATATCAAGGTGATAGTACACCTCCATGGTGTTCCAGTATCTATTATTTTAGATAGAGACGCCCAGTTCACAGCTAAATTCTGGAGATCCTTCCAGAAGGGATTACGGACGTAAGTGAATCTCAGTACAACTTTCCATCCCAAGATAGACAGACAAGCCGAGCAAACTATCCAGACGCTCGAGGATATGTTACAGGCTTGTGCGTTGGGCTTCATATTTAGCTGGGATGATCATTTTCCACTTATTGAGTTTGTGTATAATAACAACTACCATTCTAGCATTCAGATGGCCCCGTATGAGGCCCTATATAGGCGGAAGTGTAGATCTCCTATCAGATGGTTCAACGTCATAGAATCAAGGTTATTGGGACCTGACTTGGTCCAGCAGGCGGTAGAGAAAGTTAAGCTTATTTAGGAGAGATTATTTGTAGCTCAGAGTCACCATAAGTCATATGCAGATAATCGACAGCGAGACTTAGAGTTTCAGGTAAATGACTGGGTGTTCTTAAAGGTATCGCTGATAAAGGGCGTTATGAGATTCGGCAAGAAGGGAAAGCTTAGCCCTAGATACATCAGACCTCATAGGATTATTTATAGGGTAGGACAGGTAGTTTACGAGTTGTACCGACCTTTAGACGTAGAGTCAATGCATCCATGCTTCGCAAGTGTATTAGAGATCCCTCCTGAGTCGTGCCAGTTGATGATGTCCAAGTCACAGAATAGCTATCGTATGAAGAGGTTCCTATTGCTATCCTAGACCACCAGGTTCGTAGATTTAGGACAAAGAATGTGGCTTCAGTAAAAGTACTCTGGAGGAATAAGAACATTGAAGAGATGACTTGGGAAGCTGAGAAAGATATGAAGTCCAAATACCCCTATTTTTTTCCAATCTCAGAGTAGATTCATACAGAGACACCATCACATTCAGGTGAGTACTATATTGCTAGCTACTTTTGTTGGTCGTGTAAAGCCATTGTTACTATTGATTGATATAGGCCTGTATGGCATTGTGTTTTATTTTTTGCTGCGTGGTAGGTTGGTAGTAGCATGGTTACAGGGGAGACTCTATCAAAAATTTTATAGACCTCTGAAAGTTTATTATTCGAGGATGAATGTTTCTGAGGGAGGGGGGGGGGGGAGGATGTTACACCTCGTACTTTTGTACGTTAAGTTTCGTCGTAAGTTAACTGATGTAAGATTGGAGTGTGATATTATCCTTAAGGTTTCAAGTGCTTAAACAATGTTTAACAAGTGTTAAGTAAGTGTCGTGAAGATCAGAGGTTAAATGAATTGAAAGGATTAAGTTTCATCGAAGTCCTACGTTTGGTCATACGTTACGGCAGGATGTCCCCAACTTTCCGTGAGTGTATCTCCAAGTATATGAAGAGTTGTGTGGCACATTAACTATCCAAATTGAAGTTCATTGAGTCTATTTTTCAACGCAACAAATCGTTCGTCGATATGATATCAGAGTAGGATGTTCTGAGCGTTTTACGACAATATGTTTCGGTAGAAGTTGGACCTTTCTGAGCAAGCTCTAAAGAGAGGTTGTAGCTTGCTATAAGGCTCTGACCAGTGAGCCTAAGGAACCTTACAAAAATTTTCAAGCCAACCCAAGGTAAAATCAATAATTAAAAGTGTGATTCAAGTGTTAGAAGCCTCAGATTACTTGTTGAACTTTAATTTCGCTTTTTGTGGTGTAATTGGAAGGTGCTTCCTAATGAAGTAACCTCTGTCCTAGGGTGTTCTTGTGTTCTAAAGGTAAGGTTCCATATTTTCTACCGATATTTGAGCCTGATTAAGTCCTAGACATCTTGTTTGTTAAGGAAATACGAATGATATACAGCATATTGTGTTCTTGTTGAAATTGCGATATATAGGCTGTCTTACTGTATGATCTGATGTTGTTAAGGGCTACGAAATCATGAGAAATGATTATAGTGGTAGTGTTGTTGTTGTCGTATTTATGCTACGCACATTCAGAGGAAAGGAAGTTATTCAAATGTAGTAAATAAGTGTATATTAGGGTTGTTTTGAGCATATGCTTGTGTTGTTGTGATTGGAACTTAAAGGAAGGTAAATGAAGCTTTTGATTGACATTGTGATCTTGTTGGTTGAGTTGTGGATGTTCACAAAATAGGAGAAATGCTATCCGATTCCTTTTAGAACTAATTATCATTTAATATACACTATATATCAGAGTTCAACTAAGTTAATGGATATACTATCGTTGTTATAGGTCAAAGTACTAGTTGAGACGAGTTCGTTGTTGGTTCATATTGATGACACGAGGTATGTAATAGCTATCTTTCCACTTCTTGGCATGATTCCATAGCTAATAAAGGCGTACGAATCATATCATGAGAAACTTTTCGGCTAGCTTTTGTCTTACTGATCTATAGTCTTCAGAGTGATTGTGTGGTACCTTTGAGGGATTTTTATCCGTTCCTCATCCCTTTTGATGTTAATTGAGTTAGAGAGATACGTCGATGCTTTATATATATTCTGGCATACACTTGATATACAACATGATATACATATATTTTCTTTAGCTTGGCTGCTTGGTCAGTGAGAGATTATTCCCTAGCTGCTTGGTCAGTGAGACATTATTGCCTGGCTGACGGGGTCAGTGAGACATTATTGCATGGCCGACGGGTCGGTGATATTGTCACACCCTGATCTTATTAGGGTGTGATGGGCACCCGACCCCACATACGGAGCCGAGCGAACCCGCAGACCCTGATTACACACCAAAATATTTTATTTTATTTTTTTGAAAGTCAATTACAAATAAAATACATATTGTGCTTTCGAAATCTTCCGCTTACTATTTCCAGAATTTAACAAGTCTGTAATTGTACGAAAGTTATTATGCGACACACAAAATAACATATCGGCTGATGAAACCGCTTACAGACTGACTATCATTACCCACGACGCTGTCTGCAAAGTCTCTAATACTGATCAGACATCACAACATACATACCCTGACTCGGCAGTACTCCTGGAGGAAATGGAGCCCGCCAATCCGTTGGGCCATCTTCAGCTCATCTCGTCTAACCATTTGTGGGTACCTGCGCGGCATGAAACGCAGCCCCCAAAGAATAGGGGGTCAGTACGGATATGTACTGAGTATGTAAGGCATAAGTACAGAAAACGAAACCATGACTGATATAGACAGAAAAACATACAAAAACTTATTCAGAAATATCAAACACTTATCATTTTTCCTTTCCAGACACGAATCATACTTACTCATCTTGTATACCAGACAGATTACAGAACGTACAAATTGCTTGAATGACATCACATAGCAGACGGAATACAGAATGTACGGAAGGTCAGAATACTTACTCTTCCCACATAAGTCATGCATATCAGAATCGGATATCGTATCACATACGCGGCAACCCCGGGGACAAATAACACGCCGGGACAAGTACCATATCATACAGACGATAACCTCGGGGACAAATAACACTCCGAGGAACGGTCACATCATATCATATGCATGGTGGCCTCGGGGACAGATAACACGCCGAGGAACTGATGGACAGTGCCAATGAATGCGCACGATAACATAGGCACGTGGCTGCCACTCCTGCCTTTGGCGCCACAACACATCTAACTTCGAGAGGTTTTTCTCCGATCTCCGTCACACATCACAACATAACCACGGTACCCGGGGGTGGACAGATAACACAGCACCCCGAGCCCGGACACATCATACTTCGTAACATAACCTCGGTAACCGGGGACGGACATATAACACAGTACCCCGGAACCGGACACATCATATTTCAGAATTCATATATGGAACCCGGCCCCCAACAGAGGACCCGGCGAACCATCCGCACGATACATACCGGCCCGGGACTCGGTGAAGGGAATCATAACATATGCACGAGCAGAGTCGTGAAGAATCAAATGCGCATAACTCAAGCTCAATAAGTTAATCAAACGTATTCTCAGAATGTCCCTACAGATTACTTATTACCGATTACTTATAGATTATTCAAACATATTCTCAGAATATGCATAACAGATTCCTTATTACAGAATACTTTATGTCAAATTACTCTTAACAGAATATTTCTATCAAGGTACTTATCGCTTTTACTCAATCCGAATACATGTTCCAAATTGCTTGCATCGGACTTCCTCTAACCGACTACTTAGGTCCGAATACATATATCAAAAGGATTATGACAGAATGCCTATCGACATGTGAAGGTCCAGAACAAGTTTCGGGTCAATCGGAGTTAGTATACAAAAGTTACGAGCGTTCGAAGTACAAAACGCTCTCCAATCATTTCAGAAGCTTTTCTTTGGAAAACCAAAGCCGTAATCAGGTTAACTACCCTTTTAGACATGATTATGGATCAAACCAAATAGAACCTTTGGAATCATACGTACGTCGGAATACTTAAGTCAGAATAAATATATCAAAAGGGTTATGCCAGGATACTTAATTCAACCTACTTATGTCGGAATATTCAGGTCAGAGTCCATACTTGTATCTGAATTTCTCATATCGGAACACTTATGCCAAATACTTACGTCAGAACATTTGTGTCGGCACGATTAGTCCAGAATGTTTATATCAAAAATACTTAAATCACGATTCACCTATCAGACTCATTTGACACTTAAGTTAGGGAAAACATACAGATCACAAACAGACTTCGAATTACAGAATGGAATAAACTCAAGATACATATCATATCATATCCTACATGGCTCTAGGGCATGCCAAGGAAAGAAAGGTAAGCCTCACATACCTGGGCGACGACCAACTGGTTGTGCTTACGCATCCAACTTGTTTTCTTACACGCAAGAGGGTTCATCCATCTTGTCAATCTACGTCCAAAAGGATTCATTCATTCGTTAGACTCGTTGTCACATACTTGCCTTAACCTTTCAAACACGTTTTCTTATGTTCTGCCGGAATTTCGGCAGCATCTCCTCTGTAAATGTACCAATCCCGAGAATAAGGCTCGGCCCCAAATCAACAACAACCATCCGGGAATTTAACCCGGCCAAACCAACAAAGATACTAACACACCAATAAGAGGTTCAAAACACATTTTCACATTAGCGACTCCTACACAATTCAACATCATAATCTTATACTTAATTCGACTACTTACACTCAAACCAACATCATCGTTCATACATTCCATTTCTAATCCGAACCCAATCGAAACAATATTCCAGACCCTTTAAACAATTCACACGATATTACAAACAACTCAACCAACACTAAACACATTCTTTCCTCCCAAATTCACACATTATGTTACAATACATTCATTTACAACTCCATTTCATAAATTCAAGAAACCGCATCACGACTATATTACAATCACATTAGCTTCCAAATCAGCCCGCATAATTAAAATCTTAACTTGGATTATCAAAACTTCATTTTCCATCATAGAACTCATAACGACGACAACCAAAATACTAACAACAATTTATTCATTCCCAACTACACAAAAGGGGACCATACGGCCAACCCCCAACAATTCCATATTTCATGAATTTCTTCCAATTCAATATACTACAATACGCATGAATCCTTCATAACAACAATTTTAATACGAAGTAAAATTTGCTTATTCTTTCTATTCCAAAACAGCCCATACACACGGCTACACACACCAATACACACATGTTTCACAAATTTCACTCATTTCTACATACTACAATGCTTCAACAATATTCATAACACATAAAAGAGGATTGGTTCTTTACCTTCATTCTTCAACCTCTCCACTTGGTTAAGGCTCATAAACCATCCATATAAGTGTTCTACTTGTTCCAACAATTCCACCATGTTAACAAGCATCCTCCAATTAGTATATAAGCATGAAAAAAATAATCCCTCATGAACAAAATTGAGGGGCTGGTTTCGGCAAGCCCCTAATCCGAACCCTCTCTCTCTCATTTTTTGTGTGTTTTGTGCTTTTTTTTCTTGTCTTGAATTAATAAGGGCTCATATATATATAGACACATAATTAAGGCATGTGAGGGGCACATGCCCCTCTCTAGAATGATCTTCTATTTTCATGAAATTTTTCCATAATTAAAAGACGATCCAAATTCTTGTCTTGTACACTTTGGCCCCTAGGTTTTCCATCACATAGCCAATGTGCCCCTTTTGAACCTTCATAAATGTTTTTGTGAAATTCCCGTTCCGTCCCTCGACTTTTCTCAATATGACCATTTTACCCCTAGCCTTCCACATTGTTTCCATTGGTCTTTTTGCAAATTTCTCCTCTTGCCCTTAGGCTCTCACATTATTTTCATACTAATAATGGTCATAAATAGTATTCTTAACGACTTGTGCATTAATGAAATATTTGAAATTGGTTTCGTCCTTAACTTTCCGCGACGACTTTAAAATATTCAAACGTCCAAAATACGGCCTATAACATCCTCCCCCCCCTTTAGAACATTCGTCCTCGAATGTTCAACTTACCTTATGGGGCTTTATAATATCTCGGGAGGGTCCGTCCTATAGACGCTCTTTTGTCCATGCCCGTTCTTTATCCCTTATCTTATCCTCCTTGACCCTTTCACGCATCCTCGTTTCACGTCGTAGGTTTCTTTTTTTTTTTTTTTTTTTTTTTTCAGTCGACGACATCATTCTCGTCGGCATTCCTACATCTTTCCGTTCGCCATTGATCCTTTCGCACATTTAGTTTGCTGTCTTACTTGTAAATTTCCTTAACCGTGCTCTTGCGTCACGTTCCTTATCGTGGTCGTTATTCCTTTGGCTCTACTTATTCAGATCGGTCTTCAACCCTTACACACTTTTCCTTTGTTCATGTTGCCACACTTGTTCTTTTTACGTACCTATACTTGCAATTTCACCTCAGATAATTCCGTGTGCTTCCAGTTATTCCCCTTTTTGGAAGTCTTGCCCATTCATGTTTCTTATCTTTCGCTCCTTTCGGAGATTTAATCTCTTTATTTCCCACCTACTTACTTATTTTCTTCTTCAAACATCATAGTATTCAGACTTTTCTATCCCTAATCCATAACGAAAACAACGGCTCATCTCGTGGCGCTTGCACCATTTGTTTCCTTACTATTGCTCAGGTTCCGGTATCCCTCTTTCTATCGTAGCATAGATCGTTGGGACACACATGTCCACTGGTAACTTCACACAGGAGATATCACACACGTTCATATACACATACACACATAATCAATACCACTAATCCGCAAAACACTTTCAGACGCTATTCAAGCCTATCCGAATTCCTGAGCTGTGAGGTACTCTTTGTCTCTTTACCGAGCTGAGCTGCCTCGTTCTACGCATCCTCTTAAGGTTTCCAGTCATCCTATATACTATAGTTTCACTTAGATTATTCTGGGTTTCCATTTGTCTTTTATATCAAAATATCTAGAATTTCTTGTAAACTTCCCAGGGGGTCACCCATCCCAGGATTGGTCCCACCTGAGCACGCTTAACTTCAAGACTTCACTGGGATTCGATGTCTTAATGCTGATATTTTCGCGTCAACTTCTGCGCATGATCTTTACTACATAATTTGAGGCTAGTCGAGGTCTTACAGATCCCGGGACACCCTCGTAACGCGTCTTTTCTTTCACAATTACCATTTTACCCTTTTTAGGCCTCAGAGCTCATCTTTCACTTCCGTGTATAACTACCTTTCATCCTAGATTCCCAAATTCCTGATGGTAATGGTTATGGCCTCGTTGCCATTATTTTATAGATGCCCCGATATCAGTCCGTTCGAATTTCTTACTTACCGTCTTTTTATAATAACCGACAGCAGGATTAATTGTCAACTTTCTGAACCCTCCATCCGACCTTGTCTCTCTTATACCATACTCCTGTATACAGCAAATACCAGTGGCACCTTACAGAACATACAGCTATACCACGTTCTGGCCATCCGAAGCTGTTCATTCCAGATGATAGATCAAATACGTCAATGCTTATCCTTGTGACTTTCCGGGTTGCTATTTACTTTTTCCGTCGTATGTGAGGCCCATATAAGAAATCTCATTTCCTATAGTTTGGCTCTATCGCACGATATATGACAGAAAGATGGTCAACAATTCCTAAATGCCCTGTAGTCTCCTGTTTATACATGTGGCCCGCAACACACCATAAACAGGACTCTACTAGACACGACTTTGCAGACAACCCACGGACAGACCTCGCTCTGATACCACTCTGTCACACCCTGATCTTATTAGGGTGTGATGGGCACCCGACCCCACATACGGAGCCGAGCGAACCCGCAGACCCTGATTACACACCTAAATTTTTTTATTTTTTTTTTGAAAGTCAATTACAAATAAAATACATGTTGTGCTTTCGAAATCTTCCGCTTACTATTTCCAGAATTTAACAAGTCTGTAATTGTACGAAAGTTATTATGCGACACACAAAATAACATATCGGCTGATGAAACCGCTTACAGACTGACTATCATTACCCACGACGCTGTCTGCAAAGTCTCTAATGCTGATCAGACATCACAACATACATACCCTGACTCGGCAGTACTCTTGGAGGAAATGGAGCCCGCCGATCCGTTGGGCCATCTTCAGCTCATCTCGTCTAACCATTTGTGGGTACCTGCGCGGCATGAAACGCAGCCCCCAAAGAATAGGGGGTCAGTACGGATATGTACTGAGTATGTAAGGCATAAGTACAGAAAACGAAAACATGACTGATATAGACAGAACAACATACAAAAACTTATTCAGAAATATCAAACACTTATCATTTTTCCTTTCCAGACACGAATCATACTTATTCATCTCGTATACCAGACAGATTACAGAACGTACAAATTGCTTGAATGACATCACATAGCAGACGGAATACAGAATGTACTGAAGGTCAGAATACTTACTCTTCCCACATAAGTCATGCATATCAGAATCGGATATCGTATCATATACGCGGTAACCCCGGGGACAAATAACACGTCGGGACAAGTACCATATCATACAGACGATAACCTCGGGGACAAATAACACTCCGAGGAACGGTCACATGATATCATATGCATGGTGGCCTCGGGGACAGATAACACGCCGAGGAACTGATGGACAGTGCCAATGAATGCGCACGATAACATAGGCACGTGGCTGCCACTCCTGCCTTTGGCGCCACAACACATCTAACTTCCAGAGGTTTTTCTCTGATCTCCGTCACACATCACAACATAACCACGGTACCCGGGGGTGGACAGATAACACAGCACCCCGAGCCCAGACACATCATACTTCGTAACTGTTACATCCGACATTTTTGTTCATTCGGAAAATTCAAGATAAATTGACTTGTGATGAATAAGGCCACAATCGGACCTTACTTGGCATGAATGTGTAAGTTATGAATACCTTGGTGTGGAATTACGAAAGGTGGCCAAGGACAAAATTGGAATTTTGGAAACTTGTTCCATGAATTACAAAAACAATTAGCCAAAGTGGGCTCAATAAAATGAAATAAAGCAAGGCCCAAATGGGAGAGGCCCAACCGGCCACCACCTAGCCCAAGCCCAAGGATTTATTAATTTTCCATGTGACAAATCCATATGATGGATAAGTATAAAGAAGCTTCAAGAATAAGGAACCAAGAACAAAAGAAAAAAAAAAGAACAAGGGAGCAATTCGGGATTGGAGAGAAAAAAAGAAAGAAAAGAAAGAAAAAAAATTTTGGAGCCAAATCTTTGCTTTAAAAATCCAAGTTTTGTGAGATTTGTACTAAGCACAAGATCCTTTTCAAGTTGGTATAAATATTGTGGCAAGAAAACATTTTCATCCTCCAAGTGAAGGGCTTGAAGAAAGGTGAGAATTTCATGCTTTTGTTGTGTTAAAAAATGATATATGTATGTTGTAGTATGTGTGAATGAATGAAAAACATGAAAATTTTGTGTGTTGGAATTTAGGGTGTGTTGGCCGAAAATGTATATGCAATTGCATGATTTCAATGGCTTGAATTCTTGTGTAATTTAGTTGTAGTATGGTGGAAATTGTATTAGAAAGGAAAGTGGAATGAATTAGGGGAAGTTGGGAAATATAGCATGTTGGCCGTGTGGTACTATGTTGAGTATGGGATATGAATTAGATTTTGTTTGTATGCAAATTGTGTCATGGCTTTGTGAAGTAGATTGAAGGATAATGGTTAAAGCTAAAACGAAGAAGTTGTTGGTTAAGTTGTTGTCGGAGAGTATGTCGCTTTAGCCTAATGTCTTGAAATTGTGATTGATGATAATGAACTTGGAATATGAAAATGTGTTTATGAACTTGTATGTTGAAAGTTAGGAAAAGATCGGAAAAATGGTGATTTGATAGAAAGTTGAATGTTGTGTAGCTTATGAATATTATGTGAAAATGGTATGGATGCCCCGAGGTATGTCGTAATGATCTTGATGGATAATGGATATGAAAATAATAAGTTTTGTTTGGAAATGCAAGTTTAAAACGAAAGATGATTCGTTGTGTCGAAAGAGGGCTAATAATGCCATAGTGTATGATTTAGTGTCTATTAATGTCTGTTGTTGTTGGATGTTATCTCTGGGTTGTTGTGTTGCTAAATTGAGCCGAGCTAAGTCTCGGGGATGTCGTATATACAGAGGAAATGCTGCCAAAATTTCGGTAGGCAATTATGTGTAAAGTTAGAGTATTGAAAGAATGGAACTAACCAAATGGTAAACTTGACCATTTCCAGATTTTGGACGAAATTTGGATTGACGTCAAGCGAGCATAAGGCGCCATCAAGGTATGTGAAGCACTTCTCTACGTTCCTAGGCATGTTCTGGATGTGGTAGGCTCGACCGCGAGCCTTAAGTCCGACTCCGTTCCCCGGAATTCGAGACGGAAAACCGCTCCAATTCCTTCAATTCAATTGAACCTATTTTCTTACAAATTGTCCTTAAAGTGAGATTTTGCACAAAAATTTCCCCAAACGGAGTCGGAACACTTCCGAATGAGTATGGGTGACCTCATAAGGTCAATCATCAGTAATTTACGTATGTAGCCTCGGGTTGGTCCGAGGTGGGCCCACAAGGCCCGATACTTCCGGTACGATTTTTAAAATACTTCTGTTTTGGTCCGATCTTCTCCAAAAACTTCTGAACTATTATTTTGTGAATATTATGGATATTTTTGTGTAATTTATACAATATTATTTCTGAACATCCGAGCATCCCATTCTGATAATCTGTCGTGCCTTCCTAACTAGGATATGAGCGCGTGCTATGCATACTATCCGGATATTCTGATTTTGGCTCGCCGTTTGGCACCCTTCTGATTGATCGAGTCTGTATGTTGAGTCTGTAGGTAGGTGGTTTCTCATTTATCGATTCGTGTCTGTCTCAATGCATTCTTTCACTGCGACCCGGGCCAGGTTCTGTTATCGTGCATATTTTCTCTGCATTGTTCACCGCGTCCCTCGGCGTACGGGCCGGGATCTGTATGATCTGTGTATGGGGATGGCGGCCAGGATGGCATATGATCTGATTTGATTCTGTCTGTCCACCGCGTCCCGTACTAAAAGGGCCGGGTTCTGTTACCGCGCCCCCAGACAGGGCCGGGATCTGTATGAATATATGCGTGTGCCATCTGTATTTATAAAGCACACGCCTTTGTATGATTTTGTATGACTCTGTGCTACTCTGCATGCATAATTCTGTCCGTCATGCTACTGTCTGTCTGTCCGTCTGTGTTACGACTAATTCTGCATGTCCGTATGGCTTCTGCTTCGGTATGTCCGTATGGATTCAGATTCTGCTCGTCGGTCTGTATTATGATTTCGTCTGTCTGTCCGAACTATAATTCTGTCCATTTGTGTGTAACACGATTCTGTATGTTCGTCTGGATCATAACTCTGTCCGTCAGTTTGACTTATGATTTTGCCCGTTATATTACTGTGACTCTAGTTCGGACTATGTTTATATCTGTTACGTTGCTGCTGTACATACTCGGTACATTTTCCGTACTGACCCCCGTTCTTCGGGGGCTGCGCTACATGCCCGCAGGTACAGACGCACCAGGTGAGACGCCGCCAGCGTAGGTTTCCGACTCTGCTATCTGAAGAGCTCCTTTGACCCGGAGCATATCTTTGGTATATATTTTCTGTCGTCTGTGTATTCCGTATGTATGTATATTCTGGGTACGGCGGGGCCCTGTCCCGTCATATGATTCTGTATGTCTGTAGAGGCCTGTAGATAGATGTGTGGGTTACGGGTTTCGTCTGTATGTTAGCCTTATCAGCTTACTTGTAAATGTCTGTATGTTCAGGTATATATGTATATATACGTATGGTTGCGCGCGTGCCGTATTTGCATCGACCTATTTCCGTACTTCTGTTTTGAAACGAAAAAAAAAAAAAAAATCTGTATGATTCGAATTCGATCAGATAGGTACGTATGGGTATCCAGTTAGGGTACCAGTCGCGGCCCACGGGGTTTGGGTCGTGACAAAAGTGGTATCAAAGCGGTTAGTCCTCGGAATGTCTACAGGCCGTGTCTAGTAGAGTCTTGTTTATCGATGTGTTGTGCACCACATCTATAAACGGGAAGCTACAGGGCATTTAGGATGTTACCCTTCTTTGGATTCTTAGATCGTGCGATAGAACTGTATTAGTAGGATGATCCTTTCCTAACGATCTGCTATGTTTCAGTGATGCCTCCGAAGAAGGCAACAGCTGCCCAGAAGGGCAAGGCCAGGATTGAGGCAGGAGAGACCAGCCAGGCCCCGAGGGTTACCAGGGCCAGTGTGCACCCTGCACTTGAGGATGTGCCCCCGTCGTCTGGATCTGTTACACCCCCCTTGCGGGAGGACATCAGAGCAGCAGGAGCTGCTAATCGGGAGACGGCTCCACCGCAAGCTCCTGAGGTTCCAGTGCCCGAGCCTCCAGCTCCACAGGCAGGGGCGGAGGGTAGGGCCATGCGAGATGCGGTTCAGCTATTGACCACATTAATGGCGGAGCAGGTTCGCAGGCATGGATTTGGGGGTGGTCGTACGGACAGGTATGAGAGCTCCAGGGCTCGCGAGTTTCTGACATGTGGTCCTCCAGAATTCTCCGGGACCAAGTCTGAGGAAGACCCCCAGGAGTTCATTAGAAAGATGGAGAGCACACTGCGATTGATTAAAGCTTCGCCGACTGAGTTTGTGGAGTTGGCTTCGTATCGATTGTATGAGGTGGCAGCAAATTGGTATGAGTCTTGGCAGCTCTCCAGGGGCGACGACGCGCCCCCAGCGGTATGGGCCGAATTTACTAAGGCCTTTCTTGACCATTTTCTACCACCAGAGCTACGAAGAGCTAGGGTCGATCGGTTCTTGAACTTGAGACAGAATGGTAGAAGTGTTCGCGAGTACAACCTAGAGTTCGATTCACTGGCTAGGTATGCACCCACCATAGTAGCTGAGATGGCCGACAGGGTGCACAGGTATGTGATGGGACTGGACTCTTATCTGATTGATGGTTGTTTGGCTGTGGCTGCTCAGCCAGGGATGCATGTAGCCCGGGTACAGGCACCCGCCCAGGGCATGGAGGACCGACGTAGGGAACGTCGGCCTGATAGGGGTTACGACAGGGGCCAGCCTAAGAGAGCCAGATCGGCTGGGTATTCAGAGGGATTTCAGAGCGAGCCTTCCCAGCGGCAGAGAAATAGGTATTCGTCCCAGCCAGCCTACAGTACGCCCCCACAGTTCGCAGGACAGAGCTCCAGAGGTCCCGGTCAGTCGAGGCCACCCATACCCCCGTGTCCTTACTGTGGGAGACCCCACCCGGGGGAGTGTTATCGCGCTACGGGCGCTTGTTATTTTTGTGGGAGCCCAGACCATCGAGTCAGAGAGTGCCCACTTAAGGGCAGTTCGGGTTCAGCCCGGCCTGCTGGGTCCGTTGCAGGCTCATCTTCTCCTTCAGCAGCCATGCGCCCTGCGGGGCGAGGAGCACCAGCACCAGCACCAGCGCCAGCGGGTCGTGGCAGAGGACGAGGTGCAGCTTCTGGTTACAGCGGTCCTTCGAACCGCGTGTTTGCTTTAACCGGCCGGCAGGATCCAGGAGCGTCTTCGAGTGCACGCCCAGGTACGCCAGCCAATCCTTTTTGAGAAATGTATGTATGGATAATTTTGTATTTTGTTGAATCACGTGATCTCATACTTCTGGGTATTAGAAATAGTAAGATAAATGTTAATTTGGTAGATACCGAGATTCAGAAAGGCAATATGGTAATGGTATGACTTAGCCGGGGGTGGGACCCGCTACCAAAATTTTTCCGAAAATCTGCGAAGACCCCGATTTACTCTAAAATTTCGTGACAAAGGTCGTGAGGGGCAATCGGCGATATTATATTAGCCCTAACACGTCAAAATGCATGAAAGTTTCGGAGTTAAGCGTGCTCAAGCCAGAGCAATTCTGGGATGGGTGACCCCCTGGGAAGTAATGCAAAGTTTTGCACAAGTGCAGGTATGACTGATATAAATGAAAATTTGGGGTAATTTAAAGGAAAAGAGAATGTATGGAGTAATTAGCGCCTTTACAGACACCACACAGTCCGACGCGGATTAAATAGGCAAAAAGCTAAGGGTGCGATACCACTCGGAAAATTTAGCGAATCTGGATAACAGTCAGCGACGACCCGAATGTTGTCAGGGGATAGAAAAAGCCCAATTACATCATAAGTTAGTCTGGTATGGCGATGGTTGTAAAAGGAAAGAGAGTATGGATAGTAGGGAAGGAGAGAGATAAGTAGAGCGAGTAAGCAGAAACTTTGAAAAAAAGTCGATAAGCGACACCCAAGACGATTTGTATGATTGATTCTGAATACGTTCCTGTCTGACATGTCTCTGTACGATTAACCCTGATTACGAATCTGTCTGACACACCTCTGTATGTCTGACTCTGGATATATAAATCCGTCTGGTGTGCCTCCGTACGTCTAATTTTGGTCACGCATCTGTCTGATACATCTCCGCATGTCTGATTCTAAGTGTGACTCTGTATGATACATTTCTGTAAGCCTGATTCCGATTTCGAAATCCGTCCGATACCTTTTTATACATCTGACTCTGATCTCAGATCTGTCTGACATACTTCCGTATCTCTTCTTTTGATTATGAATCTATCCGCCATAATTTGGCATGTCTGCTTCCGATTACGAATCCGTCCGATATGCTTCGACGCGTCCGGTCCTAGTCCTGAATCTGTTGGTAAAAAGTGTCTGGTATGAAGTGGGATTATATTGATGTGGTAGAAATCTCCGGAGTGTAACAAGAAATGATACGGACTATGATGTCTGGAAAGCGTTCGTCAGTTACAAGAATATAGCTTATGGTTCGACGATTGCGTGGGGTACGAGAAGATATATTATGAAGGCATCTGAATCGGTGATGTGAAAAAAAAAATTACCCCATATGTTGGTAAAGAAGCCATATCGGAAAGTCAGCAAAGGACGACTATAAAGAGAACCCTCCCGGAGTAGTATGGCGCCCCATAAGGTCAATTTAACATTCGAGGACGAATGTTCTAAAGGGGGGGAGGATGTTACATCCGACATTTTTGTTCATTCGGAAAATTCAAGATAAAATGACTTGTGATGAATAAGGCCACAATCGGACCTTACTTGGCATGAATGTGTAAGTTATGAATACCTTGGTGTGGAATTACGAAAGGTGGCCAAGGACAAAATTGGAATTTTGGAAACTTGTTCCATGAATTACAAAAACAATTAGCCAAAGTGGGCTCAATAAAATGAAATAAAGCAAGGCCCAAATGGGAGAGGCCCAACCGGCCACCACCTAGCCCAAGCCCAAGGATTTATTAATTTTCCATGTGACAAATCCATATGATGGATAAGTATAAAGAAGCTTCAAGAATAAGGAACCAAGAACAAAAGAAAAAAAAAAAAAAAAAGAACAAGGGAGCAATTCGGGTTTGGAGAGAAAAAAAGAAAGAAAAGAAAGAAAAAAAATTTTGGAGCCAAATCTTTGCTTTAAAAATCCAAGTTTTGTGAGATCTGTACTAAGCACAAGATCCTTTTCAAGTTGGTATAAATATTGTGGCAAGAAAACATTTTCATCCTCCAAGTGAAGGGCTTGAAGAAAGGTGAGAATTTCATGCTTTTGTTGTGTTAAAAAATGATATATGTATGTTGTAGTATGTGTGAATGAATGAAAAACATGGAAATTTTGTGTGTTGGAATTTAGGGTGTGTTGGCCGAAAATGTATATGCAATTGCATGATTTCAATGGCTTGAATTCTTGTGTAATTTAGTTGTAGTATGGTGGAAATTGTATTAGAAAGGAAAGTGGAATGAATTAGGGGAAGTTGGGAAATATAGCATGTTGGCCGTGTGGTACTATGTTGAGTATGGGATATGAATTAGATTTTGTTTGTATGCAAATTGTGTCATGGCTTTGTGAAGTAGATTGAAGGATAATGGTTAAAGCTAAAACGAAGAAGTTGTTGGTTAAGTTGTTGTCGGAGAGTATGTCGCTTTAGCCTAATGTCTTGAAATTGTGATTGATGATAATGAACTTGGAATATGAAAATGTGTTTATGAACTTGTATGTTGAAAGTTAGGAAAAGATCGGAAAAATGGTGATTTGATAGAAAGTTGAATGTTGTGTAGCTTATGAATATTATGTGAATATGGTATGGATGCCCCGAGGTATGTCGTAATGATCTTGATGGATAATGGATATGAAAATAATAAGTTTTGTTTGGAAATGCAAGTTTAAAACGAAAGATGATTCGTTGTGTCGAAAGAGGGCTAATAATGCCATAGTGTATGATTTAGTGTCTATTGATGTCTGTTGTTGTTGGATGTTATCTCTGGGTTGTTGTGTTGCTAAATTGAGCCGAGCTAAGTCTCGGGGATGTCGTATATACAGAGGAAATGCTGCCAAAATTTCGGTAGGCAATTATGTGTAAAGTTAGAGTATTGAAAGAATGGAACTAACCAAATGGTAAACTTGACCATTTCCAGATTTTGGACGAAATTTGGATTGACGTCAAGCGAGCATAAGGCGCCATCAAGGTATGTGAAGCACTTCTCTACGTTCCTAGGCATGTTCTGGATGTGGTAGGCTCGACCGCGAGCCTTAAGTCCGACTCCGTTCCCCGGAATTCGAGACGGAAAACCGCTCCAATTCCTTCAATTCAATTGAACCTATTTTCTTACAAATTGTCCTTAAAGTGAGATTTTGCACAAAAATTTCCCCAAACGGAGTCGGAACACTTCCGAATGAGTATGGGTGACCTCATAAGGTCAATCATCAGTAATTTACGTATGTAGCCTCGGGTTGGTCCGAGGTGGGCCCACAAGGCCCGATACTTCCGGTACGATTTTTAAAATACTTCTGTTTTGGTCCGATCTTCTCCAAAAACTTCTGAACTATTATTTTGTGAATATTATGGATATTTTTGTGTAATTTATACAATATTATTTCTGAACATCCGAGCATCCCATTCTGATAATCTGTCGTGCCTTCCTAACTAGGATATGAGCGCGTGCTATGCATACTATCCGGATATTCTGATTTTGGCTCGCCGTTTGGCACCCTTCTGATTGATCGAGTCTGTATGTTGAGTCTGTAGGTAGGTGGTTTCTCATTTATCGATTCGTGTCTGTCTCAATGCATTCTTTCACTGCGACCCGGGCCAGGTTCTGTTATCGTGCATATTTTCTCTGCATTGTTCACCGCGTCCCTCGGCGTACGGGCCGGGATCTGTATGATCTGTGTATGGGGATGGCGGCCAGGATGGCATATGATCTGATTTGATTCTGTCTGTCCACCGCGTCCCGTACTAAAAGGGCCGGGTTCTGTTACCGCGCCCCCAGACAGGGCCGGGATCTGTATGAATATATGCGTGTGCCATCTGTATTTATAAAGCACACGCCTTTGTATGATTTTGTATGACTCTGTGCTACTCTGCATGCATAATTCTGTCCGTCATGCTACTGTCTGTCTGTCCGTCTGTGTTACGACTAATTCTGCATGTCCGTATGGCTTCTGCTTCGGTATGTCCGTATGGATTCAGATTCTGCTCGTCGGTCTGTATTATGATTTCGTCTGTCTGTCCGAACTATAATTCTGTCCATTTGTGTGTAACACGATTCTGTATGTTCGTCTGGATCATAACTCTGTCCGTCAGTTTGACTTATGATTTTGCCCGTTATATTACTGTGACTCTAGTTCGGACTATGTTTATATCTGTTACGTTGTTGCTGTACATACTCGGTACATTTTCCGTACTGACCCCCGTTCTTCGGGGGCTGCGCTACATGCCCGCAGGTACAGACGCACCAGGTGAGACGCCGCCAGCGTAGGTTTCCGACTCTGCTATCTGAAGAGCTCCTTTGACCCGGAGCATATCTTTGGTATATATTTTCTGTCGTCTGTGTATTCCGTATGTATGTATATTCTGGGTACGGCGGGGCCCTGTCCCGTCATATGATTCTGTATGTCTGTAGAGGCCTGTAGATAGATGTGTGGGTTACGGGTTTCGTCTGTATGTTAGCCTTATCGGCTTACTTGTAAATGTCTGTATGTTCAGGTATATATGTATATATACGTATGGTTGCGCGCGTGCCGTATTTGCATCGGCCTATTTCCGTACTTCTGTTTTGAAACGAAAAAAAAAAAAAAATCTGTATGATTCGAATTCGATCAGATAGGTACGTATGGGTATCCAGTTAGGGTACCAGTCGCGGCCCACGGGGTTTGGGTCGTGACAGTAACATAACCTCGGTAACCGGGGACGGACATATAACACAGTACCCCAGAACCGGACACATCATACTTCAGAATTCATATATGGAACCCGGCCCCCAACAGAGGACCCGGCGAACCATCCGCACGATACATACCGGCCAGGGACTCGGTGAAGGGAATCATAACATATGCACGAGCAGAGTCGTGAAGAATCAAATGCGCATAACTCAAGCTCAATAAGTTAATCAAACGTATTCTCAGAATGTCCCTACAGATTACTTATTACCGATTACTTATAGATTATTCAAACATATTCTCAGAATATGCATAACAGATTCCTTATTACAGAATACTTTATGTCAAATTACTCTTAACAGAATATTTCTATCAAGGTACTTATCGCTTTTACTCAATCAGAATACATGTTCCAAATTGCTTGCATCAGACTTCCTCTAACCGACTACTTAGGTCCGAATACATATATCAAAAGGATTATGACAGAATGCCTATCGACATGTGAAGGTCCAGAACAAGTTTCGGGTCAATCGGAGTTAGTATACAAAAGTTACGAGCGTTCGAAGTACAAAACGCTCTCCAATCATTTCAGAAGCTTTTCTTTGGAAAACCAAAGTCGTAATCAGGTTAACTACCCTTTTAGACATGATTATGGATCAAACCAAATAGAACCTTTGGAATCATACGTACGTCGGAATACTTAAGTCAGAATAAATATATCAAAAGGGTTATGCCAGGATACTTAATTCAACCTACTTATGTCGGAATATTCAGGTCAGAGTCCATACTTGTATCTGAATTTCTCATATCGGAACACTTATGCCAAATACTTACGTCAGAACATTTGTGTCGGCACGATTAGTCCAGAATGTTTATATCAAAAATACTTAAATCACGATTCACCTATCAGACGCATTTGACACTTAAGTTAGGGAAAACATACAGATCACAAACAGACTTCGAATTACAGAATGGAATAACCTCAAGATACATATCATATCATATCCTACATGGCTCTAGGGCATGCCAAGGAAAGAAAGGTAAGCCTCACATACCTGGGCGACGACCAACTGGTTGTGCTTACGCATCCAACTTGTTTTCTTACACGCAAGAGGGTTCATCCATCTTGTCAAGCTACGTCCAAAAGGATTCATTCATTCGTTAGACTCGTTGTCACATACTTGCCTTAACCTTTCAAACACGTTTTCTTATGTTCTGCCAGAATTTCGGCAGCATCTCCTCTGTAAATGTACCAATCCCGAGAATAAGGCTCGGCCCCAAATCAACAACAACCATCCGGGAATTTAACCCGGCCAAACCAACAAAGATACTAACACACCAATAAGAGGTTCAAAACACATTTTCACATTAGCGACTCCTACACAATTCAACATCATAATCTTATACTTAATTCGACTACTTACACTCAAACCAACATCATCGTTCATACATTCCATTTCTAATCCGAACCCAATCGAAACAATATTCCAAACCCTTTAAACAATTCACACGATATTACAAACAACTCAACCAACACTAAACACATTCTTTCCTCCCAAATTCACACATTATGTTACAATACATTCATTTACAACTTCATTTCATAAATTCAAGAAACCGCATCACGACTATATTACAATCACATTCGCTTCCAAATCAGCCCGCATAATTAAAATCTTAACTTGGATTATCAAAACTTCATTTTCCATCATAGAACTCACAACGACGACAACCAAAATACTAACAACAATTTATTCATTCCCAACTACACAAAAGGGGACCATACGGCCAACCCCCAACAATTCCATATTTCATGAATTTCTTCCAATTCCATATACTACAATACGCATGAATCCTTCATAACAACAATTTTAATACGAAGTAAAATTTGCTTATTCTTTCTATTCCAAAACAGGCCATACACACGGCTACACACACCAATACACACATGTTTCACAAATTTCACTCATTTCTACATACTACAATGCTTCAACAATATTCATAACAGATAAAAGAGGATTGGTTCTTTACCTTCATTCTTCAACCTCTCCACTTGGTTAAGGCTCATAAACCATCCATATAAGTGTTCTACTTGTTCCAACAATTCCACCATGTTAACAAGCATCCTCCAATTAGTATATAAGCATGAAAAAAATAATCCCTCATGAACAAAATTGAGGGGCTGGTTTCGGCCAGCCCCTAATCCGAACCCTCTCTCTCTCATTTTTTGTGTGTTTTGTGCTTTTGTTTCTTGTCTTGAATTAATAAGGGCTCATATATATATAGACACATAATTAAGGCATGTGAGGGGCACATGCCCCTCTCTAGAATGATCTTCTATTTTCATGAAATTTTTCCATAATTAAAAGATGATCCAAATTCTTGTCTTGTACACTTTGGCCCCTAGGTTTTCCATCACACAGCCAATGTGCCCCTTTTGAACCTTCATAATTTTTTTTGTGAAATTCCCGTTCCGTCCCTCGACTTTTCTCAATATGACCATTTTACCCCTAGCCTTCCACATTGTTTCCATTGGTCTTTTTGCAAATTTCTCCTCTTGCCCTTAGGCTCTCACATTATTTTCATACTAATAATGGTCATAAATAGTATTCTTAACGACTTGTACATTAATGAAATATTTGAAATTGGTTTCGTCCTTAACTTTCCGCGACGACTTTAAAATATTCAAACGTCCAAAATACGGGCTATAACAGATATTTTACAATTGCCTTACCAATTGGTCAGTCAGAGATGTGATATTGTTATATTGCATTTGATATGAGTTAGATCAGGTGGGTTATTCCAGGGCACTCTTTGGCCTCCGGATTATTATCCTTTTCAGTACAGTTTCAGTTTGAATTATTTTATTGCCTTACATACTTTGTATATTATTTTATACTGACTTCCCTTTTGTCGGGGGCGCTGTATTCATGCTTGCAAGTGCTGACAGACAGACATATAAACCACTCCAATAGGCGGGACTAGACATCAGCTGATTGGTAAGCTCCACTTATCCGGAGTTGCTAGGTCTTGCTTTTGAGTCTTTTTTTTGTGTTTATAGAAATGATGGGTAGGCCGGGGCTCTGTCCCGAACATGATACTGTTGTTTATTCTTTAGAGGCTTGTGGACGAGTCCTGTATATATTCTGTCTATAGTGTGGCCTTGTCGGCCCTTTGTATATGTCTATTTTGGTACTGTTGGTTGCAGATGCTCATGGCCGCCTTGTCGGCCTGCGTAGTTATGTATATATATGTTTTGGGTATGTGTACCCTCTCTGATACGATAGCTAGCATTTACAAATATTTCAGAATGCGGCCTTGTCGGCCTTGTTAGTATTGTGTGTTTGCAGGTAGGCCTCATTGGCCTAAGTTGAGGGTTACCCTGCAGAGTTACGGGTATAGTTTCACGACCCAATTTCACTAAGTCATGTGGGCACGTACTGTCACGCCCCAACCCCGTGGGCCGCGACTGGCACCCTAGCTGGGTACCCGTACATACCTACCTGATCGAATTTCGTATCGTACAGATTTTTTTTCTTCAAACGGGTATTACAGAAGTAGGCCGATACAGATACGGCACGCGCGCAAACATATATATATACCTGAACATGCAGACATTTACAGGTAAGCCGATAAGGCTAACATACAGACGAAACCCGTAACCCACACATCTATCTACAGGCCTCTACAGACATACAGAATCATATGACGGGACAGGGCCCCGCCGTACCCAAAATTCCCATACATAAAGAACATACGGAAGAACAGAAGATATATACCAAAAGTATATGCTCCGGATCGAAGGAGCTCTTCAAACAGCAGAGTCAGAAACCTACGCTGGCGGCGTATCACCTGGTGCGTCTGTACCTGCGGGCATGTAGCGCAGCCCCCGAAGAACGGGGGTCAGTACGAAAAATGTACCGAGTATGTAAAGCAGAACATAACAGATATAAACATAGTCCGAACCGGAGTCACAGAAATATAACGAACAGAACCATAAATCAGACTGACGGACAGAGTCATGATCCAGACAGACATACAGAACCGTGTCCCATACAAATAAACAGAATTATGGTTCGGACAGACAGACGGAATCATAATACGGACAGACGGGCAGAATCAGAATCCATACGGACATACAGAATCAGAATCCATACGGACATACAGACGTAGTCGTCTTTCAGACGGACAGACAGAAGTATGTCGGACAGAATTATGCATGAAGAGTAGTACAGAGTCATACAGAATCATACAGAGGCATGTGCTTATATAAATATAGATAGCACACGCATACATTCATACAGATCCCGGCCCTGTCTGGGGGCGCGGTAACAGAACCCGGCCCTCTTAGTACGGGACGCGGTGGACAGACAGAATCAGATCAGATCATATGCCATCCTGGCCGCCATCCCCATACACAGATCATAATATCATACAGACATACAGATCCCGGCCCGTACGCCGAGGGACGCGGTGAACAATGCAGAGAAATATGCACGATAACAGAACCTGGCCCGGGACGCAGTGAAGGAATGCATTGAGACAGACACGAACCGATACATGAGAAACTACTTACATACAGACTCAACATACAGACTCAATCAAACTGAAGGGTGCCAAACGGCGAGTCAAAATCAGAGTATCCGGATGGTATGCATAGTACGCGCCTATATCCTACTTAGGGAGGCACGACAGATTATTATCAGAATCAGATTCTCAGATGTTCAGAAATCATTTTGTAAGAATTTCATGAAAATAGTTGTATCATAATCAAAATAATAGTTCAGATGGTTTCTGAGAAAATCGAACAAAACGAAAGTATTTAAAGTATTACAGAAGATATCGGGCCTTGCGGGCCCGCCTCGGACCAACTCGAGGAAACATATGTAAATTATCGCTAATAGACCTTATGAGGTCATCCATAATCGTTTGGAAGTGTTTCGACTCCGTTTAGGGAAATTTTGTACAAAAACTCACTTTAAAGGCAATTTGTAAGAAAATAGCTTCAATTGAATTGAAGGAATTGGAGCGGTTTTCCGTCTCGAATTCCGGGGAACGGAGTCGTACTTAAGGCTCGAGGCGGAGCCTATCACATCCAGAACATGCCTAGGAACAAAGGGAAATGCTTCACATACCTCGATAGCGCCTTACGCTCGCTTGGCGTCAATCCCAATTTCGTCCAAAATCTAGAAATGGTCAAGTTTACCATTTGTTAGTTTCAAAATTTTCAATAGTCCAACTTAACACATACTTGCCTACCGAAATTTCGGCAGCATTTCCTCTGTATATAAGACATCCCCGAGACTTAGCTCGGCTCAATTCATCATCACAACAACCCAGAATAACATCAAAACAACAATAGACATTAAAACATACACTATGGCATCACTAGCCATCTTTCGACATAACGAAACATCTTTCGTTTCAAACTTACATTTCCAAACCAAACTTATTATTTTCATATTCATCAACCATCAAAATCATTACAACATACGTCGAAGGCATATCATACCATTTTCACACAATATACATAAGATATGCAAACATTCAAACTCTCCATTAAGCCACTACTTTTCCAATATTTCCTAACCTTCAACATACAAGTTCATTATACATTTCCATCTTCCAAATTCATCAACAATAATCATAATTTGCCTCTTGATACATTCATTTCCATTTTTACATAAATCATAACAAAGTTGCATACTTTCCTACAACAACTTGATAACCATTTTTCCAAGACAATAAAGATTGTTGTCTTTCCATTCACTTCACCATATCATACTTAACATACAAACAAGATCAAATTCATACTCCATCAACACATAACAATACCACACGGCCACCTCCTACATTCTTCAATTTTCACTAATTCATTCCACTTCCATTTCTAATACAATTTCCACCATACTACAACTAAATTACAACATGAATTCAAATCATCCAAGACATGTAATACATGTACATGTATTCGGCCAACAAGCATATTTTTCAACACACAAAATTTCCATGTTTTTCATTCATTCACACATACTACAACATACATATACCTTCCATAACATATCAAAAGCATAAAATCCTTACCTTTCTTCAAGTTCTTCACTTGGCACTAAACTTGTCCTCTTGCCAAACTAATTGTACCAAGTTGTAGAGGACTTTGCACTTAGTAGTATTCCCACAAGAATTGAATTTTAAACTCAAGGATTAGGCTCCAAAATTTTTCTTTCTTTTCTTTCTTTTTCTCCTCTCAAACCCGAAATGGTCTTGTTCCTTTTTCTTGATTTTTTTCTTGCTTTCTTGAACCTTCTATGGATATGTATAACCCTATATAATATTACCTAATTAAAATCATGGACTTGGGCCCCCTTTTTTTACATAGCATGGCTGGTTGGGCCTTCCCTTTTGGGCCTTGTTTTATTAATTTTTTTTTAAGTCCAACTTGTTGGCTACATATTGCAATCCATAAGGCAAATTTCCAAAATTCCAAATTTTGCCCTTGGCCACCTTTCGTAATTCCACACCATTGTATTCATTACCTACACATTCATGCCAAGTAAGGTCCAATTGTGGCCTTATTCATTGCAAGTCAATTTACCTTGAATTTTCGAATAAGCAAAAATGTCGGATGTAACACGTACCTTTCCCGCCTCGGTAGGCGAACCCTTAACTCAACAGTCACAAATAATATAAAGTAGCGAAAGATAGTAAAATAACGTAAGTCTCACAATATAATATAAATAAGTGCGGAAGTAAATGAAATCCACCCCAGTATCTGGTCCAGTCATACAAGATCATCTAATTAGATACTACAAGTCTGAATAGGGATAATAGTACATAAGATCTCAAAAGATGTCTCGAATGGAAATAAGACATAAACAGTAAGAAGAGTCTTCGGGCAGCGAACGTCCTCATGCTCACCCTCAATAGACTCGGCAGCAGCCTCGATAATCAGCCATGAGGGGTAGAAGTCGATTCAACCTGGTACTCTACATTCATAAATGCACCTTTTTTAATCATACAAATTTGTCTGAAGAAGCCGTAAAACCTCTGCAAGTTTGAATGAGGATGATACATATAATGAAAGAAAATGATATATTTTAAATGTTTAACTTATCTACGTAATCAATCTTTGAGATCACTCGCAAAAAAAATTAATGTTTGAACTGAAAGTGTCCAATAGAAATACTTTATCATGTGTTCAGGTGCTCAATTAAAATAAGCCGTAGTTCAAATATCTAAATAAATTATTGTCAAATCTGAAGAGCTGTCAATATATTAAACCTATAATTTGTAATTGTCAAAGAAACTAATGGTCATGAATTATGTTCGTCTCCATATCAAACGCATAATACGTCTGTGTAAGTTTCATTGTTTTATGTCCATCCAACTTTAGCCCCCCCGAGGCGACAAAATGTAAAGCAACTAGGGAAGATGTCGACCATTGCACGTGCTATAGACACTATATAAAGCACCCAAAATCAACAATTTCAATATTTCATGTAGGTAAACACTGTTGTTACACACTCTTAAAGCGATACATATGCTCCTCCAACCAAAACTGTCAAGCAAAAGAAAATTGATGATGTATTAAGAAAGGACAAAATATCATTTTCATGGTGTCGCACTTTAATCCGACTTATCTCTTCGTTGTAGACAACATAATATAATCCAAGTCATTTAGGGGTTGTTTAGTGCATGGTATACACTGGAATATCCCAGCACTAATTTTTTGTACCGTATTGGGTAGGAGGTATAAATTTATATCAAACACGGTACAAAATGAAGCCTTATCCTAAGGGTGGAATATCCCACCTTATCTCACTTATCCTGCGATTATTTTATCCCATCTTCCAGATGAGATAAAATAATCCCAAAAAGTGAGATAAATTAATCCCGAAATTTTAATTTCGGAATAATTTTAGCTACCTACCAAACGACCACTTACTGTTCTTTGCTGAATTTTGGCATTTAATCACTACGACACATCATCACCTTATCTCACCAATGCTTTTAGAACGTCACACTGCACTTGTCACAGTTCAGGTCAATTTTTCTTAATCTCACCTCAATTTAGGTGTCATATTCTTTTAATTAATTTGTCATAAATAAATATAATATTTTTATTTAAAATAATTTAATTTTAATTTTTTATTTATTAATAAAATTATTTAGAACCACACAAATTTTATAATTTATTTTAAATCATAAATTTCAAAAAACTTTTTTTAAAAACTTTTATCTCTCTGCGCCCACGGATGGACTACATGGAGATTTGATTAACCTATAGAAAGTGTACCACTCCCACACCGTGATCAGCCTTGCCATGTTCCCATTTTTTTTTTCTTTTTGTCTGTTTTGAAAAAGAGCGTTTCGTTATATAATAAGTAAGTTTTTAATTTCAATATTTTACATGGAAAATTTATGATCACAAAACTTAAAACACTATACACATCTTTAATTTAAGATCACAAGATTTAAAAGTCTCCTAATATTTCTTAAATTTTATTCCCATCAAACAAAGACACTTAAATTAAGACGGAGGGAGTACTTATTTTTATGAAACTACACGAGTATGATCATGTGTAGTTCCTAGAATAGTCGGAGAAGCCAATTGTTGCATATTTAACTTGATCGCACACAGTGAGATAATGAACAGTTAAAGTAAAAGTTCGTAAGAAAAACCGCAAGTTACCATAAATTTAATGAATGTTCTCTACAATTTTATTAATCTGAAAATAGCTAGCAGGACTATTTATAATAGGACGAAATGTCACGACCAAATACCGCCGTGATGGTATCCACACTAACTCCTTGGTGGGCGAACCATCCCCTTAATTAATTACTCATTCAGTTACCAAAATGACTTAAATAACAAGATCAATAATAGATAGTCTAAGTCAATGCCATAGATAATAATAAGTACGAAAATACTAGTCATAATACAACCCCAGAAAAAGAAGTCACCGTACAAGAACTCTAATCAACACTCTCTACAATAATACAACTGTCTGAATATAATGAAAAATGTCTAAGGAGTAAAGATAGACAATAAAGAAGGAATACCCAAGGCTACATGGTCATGGCAGGAAGATGGCTCACCCTCGGATCCTGGTAGTTGTAGCCTCAAGGCTAGAAATGGGGTCTCGATGAAGGTCCTGCCTCTCAATCTGCACTCAGAAAAAGTGCAACAAGGTAGTATCAGTACACACACGTACTGGTAAGCACCATAGGTCGACTAAGATTAGCTCACGTATGTAAAACACAGAATCAGACAAGATAGGCAGACATGCACAACATCCACATACAAGTCACAAATAATCAATAGCCGAGTCATAGCCTATGGCGTAGCACCTAAACACAAGTTTGCCAAGTCTTTCACTATTCTTCAGAATAGCCACAACACAAGTACAACCACAATCCAATCAACAGATATAAAATGAGATGATAATATATGCATTGAAATGAGATGGATGTCAATGCAAAGCAATGGCCAATAACACAACCTGTACACACATTGTCCGGATGGAAATCCCGACGTCTCGGCAGTCATGACCCATGGGGGACCCATGGTGTCCATGTACCAGTCACTCCGAAGATAGCCCAAAGGTGACTTCCATAAAACTAGCCACTCCGCACAAAGCCCATATATGACTTTCATATTTCACTTTCAATCATATGTTTCCAAGCCCTTTTCATCAATTGTTCCATAATTCTTCCATCATGTTGTTTTCCACAACATTTCCATCATGCATGAATGTATGAATGGATGAATGCAAGAATGAAATATCAATAAAATTAAGTCAATGAGTATGTTATGGAAATCACAAAGCACCATAAGCAATAACAAGACTGGCATAAATCACAACAACGATGGAAAATGGAAGCAACACAAAGTTCAATGATCATAGTGAATCTATCACCTCACATCACCCAATCACAACAACAAGTACACCACATGTCACAATGCGTAATATAACGGCGACAAGCCCACATAATCAGAAGTCATACCAACCTAAGAGTATATCCATCCCAACGTCATGTCGGAAAACAGAGTATATCCATCCTAACGTCATGTCGGAAAACAGAGTATATCCATCCTAACGTCATGTCGGAAGACCTAATCATGCTTTCTCCCATCAATTCTGCGCATACATATTTTTCACTAATCAAAGTCTAAGTAAAGTAAGCTATAACCTACCTCAAATGCCGAACAGGAGCCACATACTACTCCACCGGAGCCTTCCCCTAACGAAGTGCTTCAAAACGATCTAAGTCTAATAATATTAATGCTAAGTAAGTAAATGGCCACAACAAGCCAACTAATCGGAGAAACAAACGGGTGGAGAATTACTTCAAAATATCCCTATCGAATCAGGAGGGTAAAACCGAAAATTAAGGGTGAAATTACACTACCCATAATTCCATTAGTCATTATCCCTAATTACATGGAGTTCTAACCACAATTGGTCCTTCAATTTCATCAATTAAGACAAAACCCCCAAATTAGTAAGAACCCTAAATTCATGAATTGATTCTAGAAGCCAAGGGATATTCAATCCTAGAATCTATTAATCCACAATATAGATGATAGAAACAACATCTAGAACAACAATAACCAATTAGATCAGAGAGTTTAATGATTTACAACTTAGGTTTCCCAAACCCATCACCCTCAATAACCATTAACTAGCATGGATACTAGTAAAGGAAAGATAAATTGCAAGATTAAGGTTCAAGAACTTACCCCAAGATGATTCCATCAAAAGTTCTCTAGAAATCGCCCCCAATCCTCTTAGACTTAGGATTTTTGGTGAATGGAACTAATGATTCAAAATTAGGAACAAAATAGAGATTCTTGTTCAATGATCTTTGCTAGGCGAACCCTTTCCACTTCCGTAATCCCGCCTCAGCGGATACCTATCTGCTGGGGCGAAACTAATTAACCACGTCAGACTTCCACTCCTGCAGACCAAATCCCTCTGGGGCAGATCCGCTGGGTCGAACATCCTCCGCTGGGACGAGACACATGAACCAACAATTTTCTAGTTTCACCAAGTCTCAACCCAAAATCCCGACAACCATCCGGGACCTCCCGGATACAAACCAAACATGCAGACACAAGTAAAAATATGCTACGAATCGATCCGTGACCTCATAATTCTCAACGGAGGTCAACCCCCAAACGGCTAAAACCAAGTTTCCAACCAAGTACCCAAAACACACCCGAAAGCCTCGTGAACCAAATCAGCCAACCCACCAAGTCATAAAAGAGTCTCTAGACCTCATGGAATCGACAAAATTTTGAAAAAGATCTGTTTGCCCAAAAGTCGACTATTGGTCAAACTCTTTCACTTGAGGCTTCCAATTCCTTTAACATACAATAGAAACGTCCGAATACCTAGAAAACTGCGTCGAAGTGGTAATATCATTAAAATACGCAGTTACATCAGATATCACAAATCATATCCAAACCTATAGAGAAATATGTAAACACATAAGAGAAAGTAGAACCCAGGTCGAATTACACTAAAGCCGCCTGGTGATAGGCTGAGATATTACCTGTGATAACTGCATCAGAAGCCTCGACCTCTGGCCTGCCAGGAAAAGCATAGCAATGAACCCGTCCGGCACTAGCCTGTGAACCTTTACGACTACTCTGATCCGACTGAGCTCCGCCCCTTCCGAGCTGATGTCCACCTCTACCTGACTGAGACCCTCCTCTACTAGGCTGGGTGCCACCTCTACCAGATGTGTGGTCACCTCGCCCAGGCTGTACACTGCCTCTACCAATGCTCTGCCTCCTCTAGCAAATGAAACTAGAGCCTTAGGAGTATGATGCTGAATACGCTGACCACTCTGTCTGAGTCGGGGATAGTTCATCTTTAAGTGCCCCAGCTCTCCATACTCATAACATACCCGCTCTAGCACAGGCTATCGAACAGAAGCTAAAGAACTCGAATACCCACCACGATCAGATAATCTAGAACATAAACCCATTAGCTGCCCTGAAGAACAGTGATTGGGGCTTGAAGACCCCCAATATATGTCTGCATAACCGACTAAATAGGGTGACCGAAATAAATCTGGGAACTCTGCCTATACTGGCCCTGCCCTCTGTAAAATGAACTACTGAAGCTGCTGCCCTTACGGGCCCTCTTACTATTACTCTTACCAAAGCTATCCTGTTTCATTGAATCAACTATAGTGACATGATCCACTACATCCTGTAATGAAGCCCCTGAAGATATTAACTGAAAAGCTGACAACTTCAAAGGAGTGTTCAACCCTGACGAATCTCCTAACTCTCTCCTCCTTTGTAGGCAACAACTATAGAGCATATCTAGACAAGGAGTGAAAACAGGCCTCATACTCGGCAATTAAAAACCTCTCTGCTCAATGTTACTAAACTCGTCATGCCTCCTATCTCTCAAAGTACATTTTTGTGAGTAAACTCGTCACGCCTCATATCTCTCAAAGTACGCAAAATGTACTTCTCCAAAAAGATATGATAAGACTGAGTCCATGTAAACAGAGGCGACCCAGCTGGTCTACACTCCAAAAATGCTCTCCACCATAACTTGGCATCACCCAATAACTGAAAGGTCACAAATTCAACCCTATGCCTCTCTACTGCCCGCATTTTTAAGAGCCTCTCAAGAAAATCAATAATAAACTCATAGGCATCCTCCTGCGTAGTGCCATAGAAGACGGGAGACTGCAACTTGGTGAACCTCCAAAACAAATCATGCTCCTCACTAGTCATCACTGGGCCTGCCACTGGTCTAGGAAAGATATCTGGCCCCGATATTGCATCTATACGTGGAGCCACAGCCGCAACAGGCTGTGCCTCTGCAGCACGGAACCACTCTGGAATCTACTCAGCTAATCTCACCCCTGACCATCTGGTGTAGCCGGTAACACACCTGTTTAGGTCAATCCCTTAGGCAGGTTCAGTACACAAACCAAAGTATCAGACAACACTGGAGTAGCTATAATATCAGGCTGGGTGTTGGTCCCAACTCTTCCTCCTCATCATGATGACCCACCAGTGGCTCGGGAGAGACTGATCTATCATGGGCCTGACTAGCCACGGGCGCCTTGCCCCTAGCAGGTGCCGCCTTTCTACCTCTGCCGCATCCACGCCCTCTCACCTGACCTCTACTACTTGTTATGGCCCCAGCGGCCGGCACGGATGCCTCATCAAGTTCTTCTCTAGCACGAGTCCTCAACATCTGTGAGAGAATAGAAGGATAGGTCATATACCAATTTCAACTAATTAGATACCAATTTGAATCAAGTACCATGAAGGAATGGAAGAATTGGAGTTTTTCTAGTGTCCCATAGCCTCTCGAAGAAAAGTACAGACATATCCGTACCGATCCGCAAGACTCTACTAGACATGTTCTTGTACAACTTGTCACGACCCAAATACTGTCGTGATGACACCCACACTAACCCCCCTGGTCGACGAACCATCCCTTTAATTAATTACAAATTCAATTACCAAAATGACTTAAATTACAAGATCAATAATAGATAGTCTAAGTCAATGCCATAGGTAATAAATAAGTGCAGAAATACTAGTCATAATACAACCCCAGAAAAAGAAGTCACCATACAAGAACTCTAATCAACACTGTCTAGAATAATACAACTGTCTGAATATAATGAAAAATGTCTAAGGATTAAAGATAGAAAATAGAGAAAGAATCCCCGGGGTTACATGGCAAGAAGGTAGCTCACTCTCGGATCCTGGTAGATGTAGCCTCAAGGCTAGAAACGAGGTCTCGATGAAGGTCCTACCTTACAATCTGCAGTCAGAAATAGTGCAACAAGGTAGTATCAATACACACACGTACTGATAAGCATGATAGGCCAACTAAGATTAGCTCACGCCTATAAAACACAGAATCAGACAAGATAAGCAGACAGACACAACAACCACATACAAGTCCCAAATAATCTGTAGCCGAGTCATAGTGTATGGTATAGCATCGAAACACAAGTCTGCCAAGTCTTTCACTATTCTTCATAATAGCCACAACACAACTACAACTACAACCACAATCCAATCAATAGATGTAAAATGAGATGATGATATATGCAATGCAATGAGATAGATGTCAATGCAATGCAATGGACAATAACACAACCTGTACACACATGTTTCTGATGGAAATCTCGACGTCTCGACAGTCATGACCGGCAGGGGACCTATGGTGTCCATGTACCAGTTACTCCGCAAAAAGCCCAGAGGTGAATTCTATAAAACTAGCCACTCTGAACAAAGCCTAGAGAAAACTTTCATATTTCACTTTCTATCATATGTTTCCAAGTCCTTTTCCATCAATTATTTAATAATTCTTCCATCACGCTATTTTCCACAAAATTTCCATCATGCATGAATGTATGAATAGATTAATGCAAGAATGAGATATCAATGAAATCAAGCCAATGAGTATGATATGGAGATCACAAATAACCATAAGCCATAACAAGACCGGCATAAATCACAACAATCGTGGAAAATGAAAGCAGCACAGAGTTCAATCATCATGGTGAATCTATCACCTCACATTACCCAATCATATCAACAAGTACACCACATGTCACAATGCGTAAAATAACGGCGACAAGCCCACATAATCAGAAGTCATACCAACCTAAGAGTACATCCATCCCAACATCATGTCTGAAGACCTAAGCATGCTTTCTCCCGTCAATTCTATGCATACATACATTTCACTAATCACAGTCTAACTAAAGTAAGCCGTAAACTACCTCAAATGCCAAACATGAGCCACGTACTACTCCACCTGAGCCTTCCCCTTCCTAAGTGCTTCAGAACGATCAAAGTCTCATAATATACATGCTAAGTAAGTAAATCACCACAAGAAACCAGTTAATCGGAGAAAGAAACGAGTGGAGAATCATATCAAAATACCCAAAATATCCCTATCAAATTGAGGAATATCCAGTTGCAGTTAAAGCCTTTCTTACAATTTGATCAGCTTGTCCAGCACTCATCCTGTTTCTAGGGACTTGTTCCCTTTTTCTTTTAGGCTCAGTTCTTCTACCATCATCTTCTTTCTCCATGCATTCTTTAATGAAATGGTCTGAACTCCCATATCTAAAGCATCCTTCTTGATTTCTTTTGCCAGCTCTTTTTGGTCTCGAGGAGCCTCCTCTTTTGGGAAGCCCCCTCTTCTGATCATTCATTGGAATCTTCTGGATAAGCAATGTCATAACATCATCATCATCATCATCATCAAGGTCCTGATTTTGGTTAGCTGTTAGGAACAGGTTCATATCTCTACTTGGAGGAATATTTCCTGAATCTGGAGCTTTCTCACTCATAGGTTTTTAAATTTCCCATGACTATATCCATCGTCATAGTCTTCAAATCTTTTTCCTCTGTAACAACATTGACTTTTGTTGAATCGGACTACGATCTATGCACTCAAAAAACCTTTTTTAGCAACTACGAAATAATGTGAGGTGTGAAATATAAAATCCACACAGGTATTTAGCATGGAAACGCTCTTTGCTCAAGGGAGGAAAAATCAAGACCTACCTCATGCAGGAATTTCCCAAGCTTCCCTAAACTCGAGCATCTTGTTATAGGTTACAATGCCTTGTACACCTTGGTTTAATAGTATGTCCGAAAAATTTCCTTTTTTGATATAATTTCCTTCTTTCCTTGTCTATGCGCCCACGGTTTCCTTCTCCTATTTCATTGTTAACTGCAAGTGTTAAGTTTATGGTAAGTTTTCGATACCTGGATATCCAACTTCTCATCGAATAGGCATGATTCAATGATTCTAATTCTCTGATTTGGCATGAACAACTATTCTCGATAGTCTCCAGTCTTCCTTCTAAGGACTAGTTCCTCTCCTATCGTGACTGCTTCACTAGTTCTTATGGAGATCTGTTTTGACTTCTTGGTCTTCAACATATTCCTTCAATCTTTGTTGTAACTGATTGTCTCTTGATACTTAGCTTGTCAATAATCAAAACTTCATTTTAAGTTCTGTGCTAGGTTGCTCGACTAATCAAGGTTTGTAGGCCTGCTTAATCTTGCTAAGGGAGTTACCTTCCACTTTGTGCAACCCTATAGGCGGCTGGGTTCAGAGAACCTGATCATGTACAATGTCTTTTCACGAAATATTCTCCCATATGATATTTTCAAAAATATTTAGTCAGTGATAAGAATAAGGACCAGGATCTTATCATATCATTTTGGTGATAACAAACACATAGCAGCTTCATATATCTTCATATGTCCTTTGATCAACTTTCTTTAATCATCTTTAGCTCTTGATCAAATCTTCCCCTTTGGATGTGCTTCTATGTTGACAATCTTCCCCCTTAGAACCATCTCCCCGTTTTTCTAAAAGTATAACTTTGTGTTTATACAACTAAGGCTCACTATATGAGGTTTGTAATCTTGTAGTAGTTCACCCGCAAGATTAAGCAAGTTTTTAATGGCCTGCGTAATCTCACTTAGAGCTAACCTTCCACTCTTTGCAACCCTTTAAGCGGCTTGGGTGTATGGAACCTGTAAAATGATATATGTCCTAATAACATGCACAAGGACCAGGTTCTTTGATTCTTCAGGACGGTATTTTTCCTTTCTGTGTCACTTTCCATTGCCTAAGATCATGTCTTTTATAGTGTGTGCTGATAACTGGATATATTATGTGCTCTATATGCAAAATAGGCCTTTATAATGAGAACACATTCCTTTACAATGTTCCTTATAATATCACTTTAGAATGTATCAAGTTTTTACTGTTGTTCTTTCAAGAGGGATCAGTTCTGTGTTATTTTTTGCTATGTGCACTGTATGCAAGTTGCTATCAATGTTTTCCCCCTTTTATCATTATCAAAATTATCATTTGTAATTATGTGAACTGGCAATAGCTCTCAGTATAGTCCATATTTGGCATAAGTTCAGTCCAGGAATATTAATCTCAAATACAATATTAGGATTCGATACACATTTAAGTAGCAAAGATCCATTGAAAGGTTTTCTCATCCAGTTGGTGACTACTCGTATTCCTCTCTTTTTTCACGGGTTTTTCCTGCCATGCCCCGAACCTGGGCCTGGACGTAACTCGGCACTCGGTACCTGACTGCATGCGACCGAGTGAACCACATGGCTTGATGAATCAACATGGGACATGTACTGATGAAAAATATTAGTTAAAACATGAATAATTTGAATAATGCATGTGACATCACAATAATACTGAAGATACTGTTTTAAAACATAAGTACGGAAATAATCTGAAAATATGATAGTGTAGCCCACAAGGCTGAACAAAACTGAATACCCAACATGACATACTGACTTGTTTATGAAACCTCTGATATGTGCCTGAAATACTGAACTGTTGCTGGGATAATACCCCCAGCATACCTGACTATCTAACATGGCATGACTACTGGAAAGTAAAGACAACACCCCGAAGCAAGGAGGTTCACTAACTAGCTGATAAGATGATGTCCTAACGAGCAGATTCATCGTCCTAAAAAGCAGTACCTGCATCGTGAAATACAGGCCCTAGGCAAAAGGGACGTGAGTACACTGGAATTATACTTGTATATAAAATAACTGAATGCAAGAACAGTAAGTGTAGTGGTCGGGAAATGGGAAACCCAAATTAATAACATGGATACATGGAGTACACAAAACTGAAACTATAATAGTAAACTGTAACTGAAGCTGTAAATAGTAAGATGTAACTGAAGCTGTTAGCAGTAAACTGTAACTGAAACTTGGACCTGATCATGATCTGGCATGATGATGTTGTAACATGAGTAAAACATTTTTAAGTGTGAGACCTTTAGTATAGCCAACAAACTGAAATAACCAAGTGAGTACGTGGAGTCTGTTCTCTGGCATGGCTAGCAAAGCAATCTCATACCTTGCCGGTGCAGGAGACATAAACTGACATGCATGGATCCAATCAATAAT
Source organism: Lycium barbarum (assembly GCF_019175385.1). Classification (NCBI taxonomy): domain Eukaryota; kingdom Viridiplantae; phylum Streptophyta; class Magnoliopsida; order Solanales; family Solanaceae; genus Lycium; species Lycium barbarum. Next base: position 29,558,194 of record NC_083344.1, on the reverse strand, counting down.
CTAAATGTATCATCCTAACTGGGCGGAGAAATCCTAATTCAACATTGGCACACGTAGTTTCAGGTATTTAACCTTCTTGGTAAATCTATGCTACTCGAAAAAATACTGAACATGCACATGGTTGGCTTAACTAGCCCATGAATTTCATAAACATGATTTGTAAATAGTTTTACATGACTATATATATATATATATATATATATATATATGTATGAAGAATGGAACAATTTGGGTCCATAACTTGTATCTAAGAACTCATGAAAATGATAACCTGAGCACATATGGATCATGGACAGATTCAAGACAACTATAATGATATACATGAATAATATTATTTAAAATATCATTGAACATGGCAATATATATAACTGACTTGTATCTCAGGTTTATCATCAACTGAGACATAATTCTCTAACTCTGAGGAAAAATAGTGTTCTCATGAACTAAGCATGGCGTGGGCAAGAACAATGATGTTCCCACACGTAGATAGAAACCCTACAGACCTTTAAACTCTCCAATTCAATGAACTAGTTTGCTTCTCTAATGAAGAACACAAAAATCCTAGCTTTGAATCGCTTGAGAACGATTACCTTGGAAATCTTATGTTTAGAATCATAATAAGAATCACGTATTTAGTGCTAAAATTGATTAAGAGTTGTAAGAATGGTCTTACCTTTATTTGGGATGTTGAGAGGAGAGGAAAATGTCCTTCAAGGGTTTTTTTTTACGAAAACAGAATGACTGAAAAATGAAGTTTCTTGTTAATTGTTAAATTTATAGGACTGGGTTCGGGATGGGATGGCTTGCTGACCGAGCTCCAAAGCGAGGGGCAGCCACGCCATGGGCTTCACTCAGCAAGCCCTTAGGGAGGTACCGCCTTGCTATGGAGCTCGCTCAATGAGCCTTATAGCGAGGTACTTGCTAACTTTGGACATCACACAGCAAGCCCTCCTATTTTCTCCATACTTAGACAATCTTTCGATTTTGCATTTTTGGTCCTTTGTGCCTCGCTGATCAAGGCCTATAGCGAGACCCTCTTTTGCTTAGTGAGCTCCGTCGGCCTTGCCACACTAAGAAAAAATCTGCTCGTTTGGTTCCATGGTTTTATACTATCGTTTAGGATTAGGGAATGTTACAATATATCCCCTTTGAGATAATTTGTCCTCTAATGATTGGTCATGGTTCTCATGGTCAAGCTGACATGTATTAAGGATAGGGTTGTGTGAATACTGAACTGAATGATTATCAAACTGAATGAATACTGACTGAATGCATATCAAACTGAATGAACACTGAACTAAATAAATACTGAACTGAATAAATACTGAACTGAGTGAATACTGAACTAAATGAATACTGAAATGAGTGACTACTGAACTGAATGAATACTGGAACACAAAAAGCTATAATAAGGGGTATGAATGTAAAGGTTAGTTACCTTTAACATATTATGCTTGTTCTTCAAATAGCTAGAGATTTTTTTACTTCCTGTCCTCTTCGGCTTCCCACATAGCCTCTTCGATTTTTTGACTTCTCCATAGCACCTTATTGAGGCAAATTCCTTAGTTATCAACTTATGAATTTGACGATCAAGAATGGCCATAGGAATCTACTTATAATCTAGGATATATTTAATTGTTATCATTTCAATAGGAACAACTAACGATGGGTCTCCCACACACTTCTTCAGTAAGGACATATGAAACACAACGTGTACGAAAACCAACTCCTGCGGTAACTCGAGCTCATAAGCTACTTGACCAATCCGTCGTAGGATTCTATAAGGTCTGATATATCTTGGTCTAATATTTACTTTCTTCCCAAATCGTGTAACACCTTTCATAGGTGAAACTTTATGAAATACCCAATCATCAGACTCCAAGTCTCTACGCCACACGTCCGAATAGGACTTTTGGTGACTCTGAACCATTTTAAAATGCTCCTGAATCAACTTGACGTTTTCCATAGCCTAATGGACCAAATCTGCTCCTAACAATTCTTCTTCCCCAACTTCAAACCAACCAATTGGCGACCTGTACCTTCGCCCATAAAGAGCTTTGAACAGTGCCATCTTGATGCTAGAGTGATAACTATTATTATAGGAAAATTTGATGATAGGTAAATGGTTATCCTAATTACCTTTGAAGTCTAGGACACATGCCATCAACATATCCTCAAGAGTCTAAATAGTGTGTTATGCATGACCATCTATCTGAGGATGAAAAGCTGTATTGAGATTGTCACGGCCTAAATTTTGAGCGGCGTGACCGGCACTCGATGCCAAACTAGGCCCCGAGCAAACCACTATAAATCTGAAACTCTACTAAGGCCTACCTGCACACCGACAATATCAACTAGCCGGCGAGCTCATAATCTAGATATACATAAACAAATGTTGTCTGGCTCGTCTGAACTGGGCACACACACACCCAAAATATATATACACAACTGAGCAAGCCGACGAGGCTGCTATGTAGGCTGAACAAGAAACCTGAGAGCCAACATGGCTATATAATACCCCAACTACATACAACTGTCTACAGACCTCTAGGGAACACGAGCTGCAGAAAGAACAGGACAAGGCCCCGTCGCACCCATATATACATGTCAAAATAGCATACTACCAAAGGGACTGCAGCTTCGGACCAAGTGGAGTGCACTGACTGCGGCTGAGTGGAAGGCCTACTGAGTTGAATCGTCTGTCCGACTACCTGAACCTGCGGGCATGAACGCAGCACCCCCAGACAAAGGGACGTCCGTACGAATAATGTACTGAATATGTAAGGCAAGATAACAACTGAAATGAAATAACAAACTATACTCTAGATATTTCAAGAAAGCATCTAGAGGTTCTCTACCTGGGTTGCCTCTCATCTGAGGCAAGATTACATCACTCTATAGATATAACTTCGTGACTCGAAGGTTAGGCATAGATAACATAACTCCATAAATAAAACTACGTGACTCATAGGCCAGGTATAATCAACTCCCTGACCTGTAGGTCAAGTTTAAGCAACTTCGTGACCCGTTGGTAAGGTATAATCAACTACATGACCCGTAGGTCAGGTATGCGCATCTCCGTGACCCGTCGGTTAGGCAACAACTCCATGACCCATAGGTCAGGCGATAACTCCATGACCCGTAGGCTAGGCGTATACATGTAATGATAACTCGAAGGCAACATAATAGCCTATAAACAACATATCCACTAATTATACCTCTTGACATTCAATCATCTCATATAAGTCAACTATTCTTATACTAGCTCTTAACTAGAGAGGAGTACTACACTAGGGTTATGGTAACCCATGTATAATCTTCGTGAATAGCAGACCTTTGTGCGAATAGTCAAAAAGGTCTCAATAGTAGGAATCTTAAGAAATGGAATCATCATCATTGTTGCCATCATAGAAACATCCATCTTTAGTATCATAAGCACTTTGAGAATTGTGAGCTTCGGGCTTTTTGGAAATAAGGATATTATAGAATCCATGTATGCATTCGTAGGAAAAAGAATCATGCCTTTAGAAATAAAGGAAGTAGCCTTAACATACCTGGAAACTTACTTCTCGACTTTTGCAACTTACTTTCTGTCTTGCAATCTATATAAGATCATTCATAGTCCCGTAATCTACATATAAAGCCATTCATACAATTGTTAGGCTCAGTATCATATGCTTGTCTTAAGCCTTCAAATTAAATCCTCTTAAAATTTTCCGAAATTTGGGCAGCATCTCCCCTGTTTATATCCCTAGCCCGAAATCATAATACAAACAAAACAACAACAACAACAACAACGCTAACATCAACAACATCATCATCAATACCAAAATATAATCAATAAAACATCCCCCACGATGTTTACTCAATTTCTCAACCAATCAATCGACTTTACGAAGCTCTAACAACTAAATCTCCTTGATACAATTCGTAATATGAATAATAAGGAATATCCTTACCTCAATCCAGGTTGGAAGAACTTGAAATATTATTTATCTTCAATAGGCTCCTTTGATCTGTCAAAATTTGATGTATAAAACAAGAACTACAAAACTCTCTACGCTTCCCGAGCCTCGAATGTAGTCCCATTACTTTAATTCGCTAAAACAATGATCCTTCAATGTTTCTTGGGTCTCTTGGAAGCTTTTTGGTGGAGAGGAGTGAAGAAAATGAAGCGAATGACCAGAATTTTGGTCTTAAATAAGAGCTCAAGGTAGGTACTGTAGTAGTACAGTAGCGGTACTGTAGTAGGTCAGTTACTGTATCAGTTACTACGGCACGCGGTTCTGCTCTGTCAGCCTTGCTTGTAACGTCCATAATTCTCTACTGCGATGTCGTATCGATGAGCGATTGGTTGCGTTGGAAACTAGACTTGACGAACTTTATTTTAGGCATTTGTTTCACTTAAAAACACTTCATATGCTAAGAGATACTCTTCCCTCAAGTTGGACCAAAACTTTCACACGAAACTTTACCTATCCTTTGTCCAAAGTCGTACCACTCCATTTCATCCGCTCATTTCCTTATAAAAACTTCCGGTATACCTTATATACATCCTTCATTCATTAAGTATACTTAATAATGCTTGCTCCTTGTATTCCAAAGTGGTTTTACTTAATCATAATTCAACGTACTTATGTTTCAAATTTGATAAGTGCTTCTTCGAAGATACGGGGTGTAACATCCTTCCCCCCTTAAAAACATTCGTCCTCGAATGTTGTAGGAGAGCTCGTTCTGACATTGATGTCAATATTATCACCGGCATTTGATGGTATTTACTTTACTTACTTGCAGTCATATTCGCTCATTCGGAACTAAACTTATTCGCAACTTACGATCCTTTTCGCGGTGCCTTGGAGGCTATACACCTTATGTTAATAAGTGGTAACCATAATTTATAGACTTATGATGCCATATCGATTTGTTGGAGCGACAATCCTCTCTTGCTGCAATGTTACTCTATCTCTTGTCTGCATACCATTTAGCTGTATCGACACTGATTGATTCTGCTCCACTAGTTAATATTCCTTACCCCTTTTGGGTTTTCTTACACTGAATCTGTGGCATTTCCAGTCTTACTGCAGTAGTACTCGATAATTCCTTATATTAAAGTGTCTCAATTTTTGATGATTAATCTTCCTTGGATTCCTTGGTTCCTTTGTATGAGCAATAACATGGTTTCTTCTCGTCCTTACGTAGATGTAAACTCTATATGCATGCTTTCACAATTCCTTTGGTGTTTCTTGACTACTGTGGATTTGCTATCAATGGGGGTATTCTCGAGTTCACCGAATTCCTTACCCAATCAATTCTTGGATATTATTCTCCTTCTTTTGTGGCTAAAATTTATTTTGTACTCACGGTCGTCTCTTTTTCGTATCACTCATCTGCCGATTAGCTCCTCATACTTTATCATCCTCATTGTCTCTTCAACTTCTGTCATTTACATCCTCATATGCTCGTTTATCCAATACTTATCATATACTTTTATCTAAGTTTGGTCTTATCTTCCCTTTTATCTCAATATACCAAAAATTCTTGTTTCTTTTGATCCCCACGTATCTTTCTTACGCTTCACAGATGTTTTGTACCCTCATCTTCTTGGGATTTAACTTATTCTTCCCCCCTTAAGGATAACCTCATAAACTGATAATGTAGTATCCATGGCTTTCCTGTAGCAACTGAATCGATCCTTGCGGTATTTTATCTTCTAGCTAATGTCACGCCGAAATTTCGTTTCGTCCATATACTTTACTTGGTCCTCTCTTGTTCCTGATAAGGCTTTCTATGCTCGGTCTGGGTATCGGTAATTACCGTGCCTATTCCAAGAATATCTTAAATCTCTTCTTAAAGGATCTTTTTCTTTCAACTTATTCTTAAGGTTGCTAATCCCTTAATCTGACTGATAAATTAGGGATAATTTGGAAATTTGCCGAAATGTGAACCAGGCTCCTTATCACGCAGCGAATTCAAATCATTTCACTCTTTCCGTTGTCTGCAGTTTTCAATCATAGACATTTCCTTTCTAGAAGAACCATTATTTTGCTTGTTCTATGAGATTTCATTGTCGCCAGCTTTGTTCCAATCAGATGCGTCATTTCTCTATTACCTCCTTTGAGGTTCTTCGTTGACTCTTGGCCTTCGCTTAATTTTTACCTGATAGGTATTCCCCCTAGTCTGGCATACCTATTTGTTGTTGAGTTTATCAGTCGCATAGATATATGAAGTTCTTAGATACTCATTTCCTCTGTTTACCTTTGCGATTTAAGGCTTTTGTCTGTTTTCTCTCTTACACTGACCTTATCCTTTAGCCAACCAAATCTGGTCTTTTTTTTTTTTAATACCATCATAAGTCAATGTACTATGGCATCTGTTTAACATGACTCGCTCTTTCATTTGCCCAGCTCATACTATTCTGTAGTTTTTCTTTACTATGTGGTTGTACCATAGTCAGGGGTCATAGTTCTTCCGATATCTTGTCGATCCTTGTCCTACACATAAATACTTACCAAATATATCCTTTTCTTCCTCCTTTAATCCCTTTCCTATCTTTCCATTTGATGCCATAACTTGTTCATATTAATACATACCCCTCGTATATTCGTCCTATTTCCTTTATAATCAAATCTCTGTACTCTCTATCAAAATTCTTCTCCCGTGCTATCTATGTTTTACCTCTTGGCCAAACTTCTTATCTTATTAATCTTCCATAAAATCTGATTATGCTTTCTTAGGTTACATCCCTACCCATCGTTATTATACTTCAATCCTATTTATCGAGATCCATTTTCACGATCTTCGCATTTTCCCTTTACCCTGTGTTGCCATACTCTACCCCTCCTTCTTATTTACTTTAAAAAAATTATCCGAATATCCCTTCGCCTTTACCCTTTCCTCGGAAACTTTACTTGACCCTTACTAGCAACATACTTCCCTTGCTTACACTTCTCTTCTTTTCATGACATCACAATCTTCTTACTCTTATGTACACATATTTTCCTTCTTCTTGATATTGTTGCATCATGACCATCCAACTTTAACACTCGGAGGAATAGTATCAATCTGCCCTGTAGCACTTGCTACCTTTACTTCAATACCCAGCTCAATCAATACCTTTAGCATATCGCAAGACCAATCATAAGGGCATGCATGACTATTAATGTGGCCACACATGAATTATCGTTTACATCGCTTCTCAATATCTTACTTACAAAATACTCCCTTTGTTTTTTAACTCTGTCCTGAGTCTGTGACTTATTACAATTCTCCCTTTTTGACCAGCTAGCCAGACTCCTACCTTACAATCATTTTGAAATTCTAATCGTAAGGCTTATATGCTCCTAATTTCCCTCGGCTATTCCGGTTTCTCATACCTTTCGCATGTCTGAATTTGTAGGACTTCTTAGTATATATTTCTAAGTCCTGATTATGAGTTTCTGGTGATATAGCCTTAATGAATAATCTCCACTCGAACACCTACTCTACTTTTTTTTTTTCATAACCCAACATCGCACTTATTTTTCTGTCGTCAAGTGACCTTCACAACATTCGTCTGAAAAAAATCAAGGTGAAACCTTCTTATAAGGATCAACTATTGCCTGAAGTTGTTATGATCTTTATTTCTTTAATCGGTCAACAATATTGCATATTAGGAATTATATAAATAATCCAGAAGACAATCATAGTTGTAGCCCAACCTACATAACCACTTCTCATTCCTGGGTCCGAGGTCGTCATTAGTATCAGAAGTAACTTGGTCATAATGATTCTTGATGAGCAATGTACGTGAATGGACATAGTTGTGTGTTATAGCCATGGATATGAGTAATTGAAAGTAAGTCTAGAAATGTGGATGAATAATGATTATTTTTATGGTATTGTGAATGCATTATTGATGTTTGGGAGTTGATATACGCTATGGAGGAATGTCGTATAAATAAAGGAGATGCTGGCCGATTTTCTCTAGCTTTAGCCATGTGTGATAGTTGTCGATTCTAGTGATAGTATGACTTTAATGAATGTATAAACGCAACCGTTGAAAGAGAACGTGCAAGTGGTAAATAGTTGAGCAAAAAGGTATGTAGGGCTAACCCTTCTTTCATAAGGCATGGTTCTTTGGCCAAACAACTAAATATTATACGAGCTTATGATATTCTCCAAATGCTTCTATCTTCAAAGCTACTGAGCTTATGATTCTCGATATGCTACGATTATACTAGTTCCTCGTATAACGAGTAAGCCTATAAATATAGATGTGACGAATGATGATAATAGTGATAATGATATCGATGACGATAATGATGACGATGATGACAATGATGTTAATAGTAAAGAGGCTTATAAGCCATGATGTATATGTATCTATGTACGACTATTATGGAACCCCGAGCTTATGAGGCCGGGTAAGATATGTAAATAAGTATGTATATGATTACGTAACGCGCGCTCACCTCTGCAGATGGTACGGATAACCCTGACGCCTTGGTAGGGCTAGGTAGATGTAACCCTGACGCCTTGGTAGGGCCAGGTAGATGTAACCCTGAAGCCTTGGTAGGGCCAGGTATGAGCAACCTTGAGCCTTAGTTGGCTAAGTATGTGTGAAACACCGATCCTACGTGGTCGGGTATGCTATGTAAATGCTATGTATATGATATGATTATGTATATGACGCGAATATGAATATGATATGACTATGTATATGAATGTGAATAAGGGCATGTATGCGAATACGAGCACAAACATGGTAGGGGTACTATTATGGAACACGGATAATGATGTAGGTACACAAATACGTATTAGAAATGGAATGTTCCTATGAAAGGCAAGTAAGTGCCCATGACGATGATATGGCTATCTCCAATTCTATGCTACTTCTTATGTTGTTATTTATGCTTCTATATTGATATTGATCAGGCTTTACATACTCAGTACATTTTTCGTACTGACGTCCTTTTGTTTGTGGACGTTGCGTCATGCCCGCAGGTGCACAGGGAGACAGGCTTGATCCATAGCTGCATTCTCAGAGACTACATAGCAAAGCTCCATTTCTTTCGGAGCCATAGCTTTTGGGTACTTATTCTTTTGTGTACATAATTATGGGCATAGCAGGGTCCTGTCCCGCTTATGTGATATGTTATACTCTTCTTAGAGGCTCGCAGATATGTGTATGTGGTTAGATGTATTTGTCCTTGTTGGCCTATATTTTTGTATACCATTTTGTTGGCCTCGTCGGCCCATGTACATTGATGTGGTATAGACGCCTATGACGATATAAAGAGGTTGTTGTCTAAAGAGACTAGTATGATTGATGGATAGAAATGTATGTTTTACTATGTAGCTCACCTAGATGTTATGTGAAAGTATGTCAAGAGGTGCCCGGGTGGGATAGCACCGGGTGCTCGTCACGGCCCCCTAGTCGGGTCGTGACAAAAGTGAAATCAGAGTAGTTCAGTCCTAGGGTGTGTCTACGAGCCATGTCTAGTAGAGTCTTAGTTATGGGTGTGTTGCGCGGCACACTTATAGACAAGAAGCTGCGGACATTTTAGGAAAGATTGACCTTCTTTCTTCATAAGAATCGTGGGATAGAGCTAAGACATAAGAAATTCTTGTTCCTTAATCGTGTGTTGTGTACTTCAGAAATGCCTGTAAAGAGAAAGGCTACAGCAGCCCAAAAGAGCAAGACGGTGGCAGAAAAGCGGGCTGAAAGAGCACCGCCACCGGTAGTAGAGGAAAGTGAGTCCCAGAGTGCGGCTGAATCTGAGTCCTCCCGTTCAATGCCTATATTAGAGGAGCGTGAGGGAGCCTCAGCCCCAGCTCCAGCACCTCCACCGGATGCTTCGGGCCAAGATGTGAAAGAGGCCATTAATTTGCTGACTCAATTGGTTGTGGCCCAGACTCAGAGGAAAAGTTCAGGGCAAGGTGATAGGGCTGTTAGTGCAAGGGCCCGCGACTTCATTACTTTGAACCCTCCGAAATTCTTCGGGTCAAAGTCGAAGGAGGACCCTCAGGATTTTATTAATGGTATGTTGAGGATGCTTCGATTGATACATGCTTCGAACACCGAGTCGGTGGAGCTAGCGTCATATAGATTGAGAGATGTCTCGATCTAATGGTATACGGTTTAGATGGCTTCACGGGGAGCCAATGCACCTCCCCCGGTATTGCAAGAGTTTGTTGATGCTTTTCTCCATCATTATATGCCTCCAGAAGTTCGGCGAGCTAGGGCTGATAAATTCTTGAATTTGAGGCAAGGTAGCATGAGTGCTCTAGAGTATAGTCTCCGTTTCAATTCTTTGGCTACATATGCTTCGGCCATGGTAGCGGATATGGGTGACCGGGTGCACCGATTTGTTAAAGGCTCGGGCCACATTTGATGGATAGATGTTTGACTACGTCCCTTTAGGACAATATGGATATTGCACGTATTCAGGCTCATGCTCATAACTTATAAGAAAGTTTACAACAGCAGAGAAGTGAACGCGAGCAAGATAGGGGCCATAGCAAGAGGGCCAGATCTTCAGGTCCGATGAGTGAGTTCAGAGGTGGGCACAGACAGCAGATTTCCAGGCACTCCAGCTATTCTATGACTAGTGCACCTCTACGGTTTTCAGGCTAGAGATTCGATAGATCTACTCGTTCCTGGCCTAGTCAGAATTATTCGGGGTCTCAGTGTAGAGATGATTCGGGTCCGGCAAGGCCACCCGTACTACGATGTTCCCAGTGTGGGAAGTTACATTGGGGTCGATGCCGATTGGGTTCGGATGTTTGCTATTCATGTGGTCGACCAGGCCATATCATGCGTGATTGCCCCTCAGTTCATGGTAGAGGTAGGACCCAACCTTTAGGGTCGATAGCCGGATCTTCAACATCTGTACGCCCTATGGGGCCAGGTTCACATGCGCCCGTCGACCATGGTAGAGGTATAGGGAGAGCTCCCAGTTCTAGCGATCCTCAGCACCGTGTTTATGCTTTGGTTGGACGCCAAGACCTTGAGTCTTCCCCTGACGTGGTTACTGGTATAATATCGGTATTCTCTCATAATGTATATGCTTTGATTGATCCGGGCTCCACCTTGTCATATTACTCCGTATGTTACGGGTCGATTTAGAGTCGAACCAGAGTCGATTAAACCTTTTGAGGTGTCTACACCCGTGGGTGAATCGATAATAGCTAGCCGGGTATATAGAAATTGTGTTATTGTGATTTGTGATCGTCGTACCATGATTAACTTGCATGAGTTAGAAATGGTGGATTTTGATGTTATTATGGGCATGGATTGGTTGGCTTCTTGTTATGCCAATGTGGATTATAGGATGAAAATGGTTCGTTTCCAATTTCCGGGAGAACCAGTTTTAGAATGGAAAGGGGATACGGCATCACCAAAAGGTAGGTTTATTTCCTATCTAAAGGCGAGGAAAATGATCATGGAAGGGTGCATTTATCATATAGTGCGAGTTCAAGATATAGAAGCTGAATCGCCAACTCTTCAGTTGGTTCCCGTAGTAAATGAATTTCCGGATGCGTTCCCGGAAGAGCTTCCAGGCCTCCCTCCCGAGCGGGAGATTGATTTTGCCATTGATGTTTTGTCGGGCACCAAGCCCATATCTATTCCTCCTTATAGAATGGCTCCCGCAGAATTGAAAGAGTTGAAGGAGCAATTGAAAGACTTGCTTGAGAAAGGCTTTATTAGGCCTAGTTCATCCCCGTGGGGAGCACCCGTATTGTTTGTCCGAAAGTAAGATGGCTCCTTGAGAATGTGCATTGATTACCGGCAATTGAATAAGGTGACGATTAAGAACAAGTATCCTCTTCCGAGGATTAATGACTTATTTGATCAATTGCAAGGTGCCAAATGATTTTCAAAGATTGATTTGAGGTCCGGGTATCACCAAGTGAGAGTTAGGGAGAAAGATATCCCTAAGACAGCCTTCAGAACAAGATATGGTCATTTTGAGTTCCGAGTAATGTAATTTCGGCTAACGAATGCGCCGACGGTATTTATGGATTTCATGAATAGTGTTTTCAGGCCCTTCTTGGATTTATTTTGTGATATCCCGTATTTTGCGTATTCGGATAATTCAAGATAATCGCGGGGAGTTAAGAGCAAGGTTATATCTTTGATCTTGCTTAGCACACAAGTTATTTATGAAAGCTTTGAAGTGGAAATATTAAGAAAGGTTAGGGGTAAAAAGGGGAATTCGCAAGGTGGTTCGTAGAAATATCGAGGAAGGCTAAGGGAAAATTCGAAGTTTGGAAAAATAATTTTTCATGAGTTGCAAGACAAAAAAAAAAAAAGACTTGAGAGAAAGAGAGGGTTTCGGCCAAGAGAGGGAAAAAGAAAGAAAAATTTGAAGCCATCAATCTTGATCAAAAAAAATTATTTCTTCTAGCTATTCAACCAATTGGAAGGCCCTCTTTAACGTGGTATAATTGTTGGAGCAAGAAAACCTCTCTTTGTTGCAAGATCATAATTCTAGCCAAGTGAGAAGTTGGGGTGGGGCCCACACGTCGAGATTTTTTTCAGACATGTGATAAGTTATATGAATCACATATGGGAAGTTAAACACAACCTAAGAAGGACCCTAGAGCCAAATCAAAGTGGAAGCCCTCCAAACAAATATTTTTAAAAAACGTTTTTAAGTGATCTGACTTCGAGGGGAAAAAACGGTATTATAAGTTTGAAATTTGGAAAAATATCAAGAAATATAAGTTGTAGATAATTGAGTTATCTTTCCAACCATAGGTCGTGGGTCCACAGGGGACATCGCGATAAGGAGATATGAACGTTTAAAGGAAGACAGGTCAGTGGGCTAGGCCCAACTCGGGCCCAACCGGGTTAGGCCCATTACCCACACCCTTTTAAATGAAATTTCAAGTCTTTCTCCTCATTCGTCATACAAAGAAGACCAGAAAATTCTGGAGAGAGATAGAAAAGAGCCTTGGAGAGAAGAAAAATCAATTTTGATCAAAATCCGAGCCCCGAATCCCGAAGTCCATGAAGACAAAAGTGTTGTATGTCGCGTTGTTTTCAATTTGAGGTAAAAATCAACCAAGAAGGATGCAGATGACGTGTTGGCTGAGCACTTAAGGTATGCATAAGGTTCCTTTTCATTGTTAACAAGTTTATTTAGAGTTCTAACGGATTAGAACGAAGAAAATAGCGTGATAAATTCGTTTGCTGGTATGGTTGAATTGTAGAATGGGGTTTGAAGAAAATTTTGGATGAAAACAAATGTATTTAACTTGTAGAATGCGAGGATGTTTTTATTGATGTTGTTAGTGTTAATTTTGACTTCTTTACGGAAATAAAATTATTAAATAGTTATATCGCGAATTGGTTGGTTGGAAAATTTGGAAAATAATGTGCGGGCTGTTTTACGGCATATGTTGGTGTTGGAAATGATGTCAATATATTTGGTATTGTTGTTGATGTGTTGGTTGCTAAATTGTAATTCTGGGCTAGGCATATAAACAGGGGAGATGCTGCCGAAATTTCGGCAGATTATAAATGAATTTATTTGAAGGACTAAGACAAGCGTATAATGATGAGTCTAATGATGGTGTAAATCCTCTTAAATGTATACTTGCGAGCCCGGACAAATAAGCGTAGCTAATAGGAAGGGGACAGGTATGTAAAGTCTTACCTTTCTTTCTTTTGGCATGTCCTAGACATAATAGGTTATGATACAAGCCTCGGGGGAAACTCTATTCCTAGAAATCTGAGCCTAATTTTGACTCTTATTCATTCAATGTAATTGAATTAGGTACTTTATGTTTTGATAGAAAAAAAATAGTTTAAACATCCGTAACTTTCACAAACGGAACCGGATTGCCCTGAAACTTTCATGGATGACTTCACAAAGGCCTAATGTTCGTAATTTATGTACGCCACCTCGACTTGACCCGAGGTGGGCCCACAATTCCCGAGACCTTTTGTATTGCTCCATTTGACTTATTTCTGTACGATAATTAAAGGAAACTTTGGTTATTGTCCCGACTACCAAAGGACAGTTGTTTAACTACCTCATTAAGTTCTATGATATATTTTGTTGTGCAATAACGTTCCTAATATAATTATTGCTTCGGTTTTCTAAAAATGGCTTCTGAAACACGTGTAGAACGTTCTGTACTTCAAACGCTCATAACTTTCTCATACTAAACCGGATTGACCCGATACTCGTTCCTGTGTTTTCAGGTGTCGGTAAGTATGCCTTTGCATTGAGTCTTAGAAGTTGCTTTATGTGCATTTAATTTTCCACTTTTGCTCGGGCATATGATTGTTAACTTTTTATACTAACTCGGATTTGCTTGAAACGTGTTTGTGGTTTACTAATGATTTCAAGAAAAAATAGTTTCATACTAAAGGAAACATAAAATTTGATTTTCAAAACCACTCCGAAGCGGGTGCGAGATTTTACTACTTCGTTTCATTACGATTTGTGTTACACTCCATAGCATCATTTCTTTGTATTAATATTCGTGGGTTAAGTTGTGTTGACATCATTAGCATTAGGGGCTATTACTATTATTATCGTTATTATTATGTCGGGACCGGTATACCCGAAGGGGCCAGGATAGCCGTATGTCGGGACCGACATGCCCGACGGGGCGACCATTATTATTATGTTGGGACCGGCATGCCCGAAGGGGCCTGGATAGACGTATGTTGGAACCGACATGCCCGAAGGGGCCATCATTAGTATTACGCCGGATGCGGCATGCCCGAAGGGGCCATCATCATTATTATTATTTCGGGACCGGCATGCCCGAAGGGGCCAGGATAGACGTATGTCGGGACCGGCATGCCCGAAGGGGCCATCATTATCATTTCGGGACCGGCATGCCCGAAGGGGCCAGGATAGACGTATGTCGGAACCGGCTGTCCGAAGGGACTACTGTGATACTAAATTTCATATTGTGTATTATAGAACTTGCGTATGCTGTATTTGTATTGTGCATGCTAGAATTTGGGTAAAGGTCGCAGGACTTGGTTCAGAATGCTGTTTCAGGTTACTTACAGTTTGGTTTCTAAACTTGTTCACTGTCGCAATTTCCTGGTTTGTGATTCAGTGATGCTTTACATATTCAGTACATATTCCGTACTGACCCCCTTTCTTCGGGGGCTGCGTTTCATGCCACGCAGGTACACCCAGATGAGTAGAAGACATTGCTAGAAGATGTTCCAGCGGGATTGGCGAGCTCCATTTCCTTCCTGAGTGTTGCCAAGTCTGAGTATTCATGATTATGGTATTTCGTCTATATTAGAGACTTTGTAGACAGCGTCCTGTGGTACGTTTGTCGAGATATCGACAGAGTGATGTCAGCTGAACCATTTGTGTATGTTAAAAGAGCATGTATTTTAGATGATTTGAATTGGGTTAAAGTACTTATTTGACTGAAGGTTTTCGTAATCTGTATAAAAACGGTGATCTCTATTTTGAAAAGTTTCATGTTTGTTTTTTTTTGAAATGACAGATTGGGATAAGAGCGAATATCTAAGGGTTCGCTCGACTCTGAAGAGAGTCGGGTGCCCATCATGCCCTACCAAGGTTAGGGTGTGACATATTTGTGATCGTATTTAACGATGATATCTTGGTGTATTCTAGATCCGAGGCAGAACTTGCGGATCATTTGCGTACTGTCCTTGGAGTTCTTCGAACCCGAGAGTTGTTTGCAAAGTTTTCCAAATGCGAGTTTTGGTTGAACTCAGTGGCATTTCTGGGGCATATTGTAGCAGCCGATGGTATTCGAGTGGATAGTCAAAAGATTGAGGCTGTGAAGACCTGGCCAAGGCCCACAACTCCGACGGAGGTTCGTAGCTTTCTGGGCTTAGCAGGTTATTACAGAATATTAATTGATGGTTTTTCTTCTATTTCTGCACCACTCACAAAGTTGACCCAGAAATCGGAAAAGTTTCAATGGACAGATGCTTGTGAACGTAGTTTCCAAGAGTTAAAGGGTAGATTGACTTCTGCCCCAGTTTTGACACTTCTAGAGGGATTGGAAGGATATGTTGTCTATTGCGATGCTTCAGGTGTTGGGCTGGGCTGTGTATTGATGCAACATGGTAAAGTAATTGCATATGCTTCAAGGCAATTGCGGAAACACGAGCAGAATTATCCAACCCATGATCTAGAATTGGCCACAGTGCTTCACGCATTAAAGATATGGAGACATTATTTATATGGTGTCCATGTGGATATTTACACAAATCATAAGAGTCTTCAGTGCATCTTCAATCATAAAGAGTTGAATTTGCGGCAACGACGATGGTTGGAATTGTTAAAGGATTATGATGTCGATATTTTGTATCACCCTGGAAAGACAAATGTTGTAGCTGATGCTCTTAGCCGCAGATCTATGGGAAGTTTATGTGGTGTACGACCAGAGAGATGAGAAATGTCTCGTGAGCTCCAACAGTTGGCTAGCCTAGGAGTCCGAGAAGTGGACTCAGGTAGCAAGGGAGCTACTATTCAGAATTCAGCAGTCTTGTCGCTAGTAGCAGAAGTGAAGGAGCGACAATACGAAGATTCCATGCTAATGCAGTACATAGATGCACTCCCTCAGAAAGAGGAGTCACCATTTGATATTTCAGGAGACGGAGTTCTCCGATGTAGAGGCAGGTTATGTGTTCCCGATGTGGCAGATTTACGCCACCAAATATTGAGAGAAACTTATTGTTCCCGTTATTCTGTTCACCCCGGAGCGACGAAAATGTATCATGAACTTAAGTCTGTCTATTGGTGGAATGGGATGAAGAAAGATATAGCGGGATTCGTAGCTCAATGTCCTAATTTTCAACAAGTAAAAATCGAGCACTAAAAGCCGGGTCGATTGTTGCAAGCTATAGAAATCCCAACTTGGAAGTGGGAAGAGATTAACATGGACTTCATTACAAGCTTACCCCGTTCTCGACGCAAGTATGACTCTATATGGGTAATTTTAGATAGGCTCACAAAGTCAGCTCATTTCTTACCAGTCAGAACGACCTATGTGGCAGAAGAATATGCGAGGCTCTATGTTAAAGAGATAGTGAGACTCCATGGTATTCCAGTATCTATTATCTCAGACCGAGGATATCAGTTTACAGCTAATTTTTGGAAGTATTTCCAAGAGGGTCTAGGAACCCAAGTGAGCCTTAGTACGACATTTCACCCACAGACTGATGGACAAGCCGAGTGTACCGTTCAGACTCTTGAAGATATGTTGCGGGCATGTATGATAGATTTTGGAGGAAATTGGGATGACCATTTGCCACTCATTGAATTTGCTTATAATAACAGTTATCATTCTACCATCCAAATGGCACCGTATGAAGCTTTATATGGGCGAAAGTGTAGGTCCCCAATTGGGTGGTTTGAAACAGAAGAGACTAAATTGATAGGGCCAGACTTGGTCCAGAAAGCTATAGAGAAAGTCAAGCTCATCCAAGATCGGTTGTTAGCAGCCCAAAGTCGTCAAAAGTCCTATGTGGATAATCGTCGAAGAGACTTAGAGTTCCAAGTGAAAGATTGGGTATTGTTGAAAGTGTCACCGATGAAGGGTGTTATGAGGTTTGGCAAGAAGGGGAAGCTTAGCACCCGGTACATTGGGCCTTATGAGATTGTACAAAGGATAGGTAAACTGGCCTATGAGTTAGATTTACTTCCGGATTTGGAGTCAGTTCACCCAGTTTTCCTTGTCTCTATACTTCGAAAATGTGTTGGAGATCCTACTAGGATCGTGCCAATAATTGATGTGCAAGTGACAGCAAAGTTGACTTATGAAGAGGTACCCATTGCCATACTAGATAGACAAGTACGGAGGCTTAGAAACAAAGAGGTGGCCTCAGTTAAGGTTCTATGGAGAAGCAGTAAACGAGAGGAAATGACATGGGAAGCGGAAGAAAGTATGCAATCCAGATACCAACATTTATTTCAGCCCTTGGATGAAGTCCAAGATGAGACGTCAAGATTATAAGGTATGTATGTTTTCCTTTTATGCTTTTTGGGTCGTGTGTGGCCGAATTTTTATGCTATCGTGTTGTGGCCTTGTGAGGCATCGATATTATGGGTTGTTGTGACAGGACGGTAGTGCTGTATTATAGGGGAGACTCTGGCGAAATTTTTATAGAATCCCTGAAGACTTTAACATTCGAGGACGAATGTTCTTATGGGGGGAAGAATGTTACACCTCGGAAAAATCCTCCATTGTTGTCCAAGTGAATGGGCCCGCGAGGAGTACGAGTATCCGATGTTTTCATGAGTAAGAAATCACATTTGACGACCCTATGTAAGATTCCAAAGGCAATTGCAATAAGAGAGAGGTTATGCTCCATAATGACTAATTAAAGGTTTTGGAAATGTGAAAGTTGCAGGTTTGCATTCTAGCCGGTTGGTCATAAAATGAAACACGGACCGTAAAGTGGTATACGGTCCGTAAACTGCCATGTCGTATTTTGGATTCCAAAACTTCAGTTTTCTGCCAAATGAGCAAATGGTTAAATACGACCCAAATTACGGACCGTAAAGTGGTTTACGACCCGTAAACTGTGTCCGTAAATCACCACATCTCAGCCTGAGTTTCTGGTTCTGATATGATTAAACACGACCGCGAAGGACGGTCCGTAAACTGGAATACGGACCGTAAACCAAGTTTACGACCACTGTGTTGTTCATTTAAGATCAGATTTTGGGTTATTAAATAAGGAATCCAAGTTTATTATTTCACTTCCACCTTTCATCCCTTCTCTCTAAAACATCTCTCTACATTTATTCCATAAGATTTCAAGGATTATTAGTTATCAACAGCACAAATCAAGTGAATCAAGTATAAGGAAACCCATTAAGATCATTCAAGTCAAGAAAATCTTATCGAAGGAAAACTAGGGTTTTTGCTCAAGTGGAGTATTTCGACCAAGGCTCGTTCCTACAACATCTAAGGTAAGATTTATGGTATATATATGTTGTTTAAGGTATTTGAAAGTTAAAATGCTTGGACATTAGAGAGTATAGAAAAATGGGTCATGAATGATTAATAGTGACATTTTGAGAAATAGTTTGAATTGAGTTATGAGTCTTGATGTATTATGATGTAAATATGTTATAAATGATGTTGAGAACATGAGATGAGCAATGTACGTGAATGGACATAGTTCTGTGTTATAGCCATGGATATGAGTAATTGAAAGTAAGTCTAGAAATGTGGATGAATAATGATTATTTTATGGTATTGTGAATGCATTATTGACGTTTGGGAGTTGATATACGCTATGGAGGAATGTCGTATAAATAGAGGAGATGCTGTCCGATTTTCTCTAGCTTTATCCATGTGTGCTAGTTGTCGATTCTAACGATAGTATGACTTTAATGAAGGTATAAACGCAACCGTTGAAAGAGAACGTGCAAATGGTAAATAGTCGAACAAAAAGGTATGTAGGGCTAACCCTTCTTTCATAAGGCATGATTCTTTGGACAAACATCTAAATCTTCTACGAGCTTATGATATTCTCCAAATGCTTCTATCTTCAAAGTTACTGAGATTATTCTTCTCGATATGCTATGATTGTACTAGTTCCTCGTATAACGAGTAAGCCTATAAATATAGATGTGACGAATGATGATAATAGTGATAATGATATCGATGACGATAATGATGACGATGATGATAATGATGTTAATAGTAAAGAGGCTTATGAGCCATGATGTATATGTATCTATGTACGACTATTATGGAACCCCGAGCTTAAGAGGCCGGGTAAGATATGTAAATAAGTATGTATATGATTACGTAACGCGCGCACACCTCTGCAGATGGTACGGATAACCCTGATGCCTTGGTAGGGCCAGGTAGATGTAACCCTGATGCCTTGGTAGGGCCATATAGATGTAACCCTGAAGCCTTGGTAGGGCCAGGTATGAGCAACCTTGAGCCTTGGTTGGCCAAGTATGTATGAAACACCGATCCTACGTGGTCGGGTATGCTATGTAAATGCTATGTATATGATATGATTATGTATATGACGCGAATATGAATATGATATGACTATGTATATGAATGTGAATAAGGGCATGTATGCGAATACGAGCACAAACATGGTACGGGTACTATTATGGAACACGGATAATGATGTAGGTACACAAATACGTATTAGAAATGGAAAGTTACTATGAAAGGAAAGTAAGTGCCCATGACGATGATATGGCTATCTCCCATTCTATGCTACTTCTTATGTTGCTAGTTATGCTTCTATATTAATATTGATCATGCTTTACATATTCAGTACATTTTTCGTACTGACGTCCTTTTGTTTGTGGACGTTGCGTCATGCCCGCAGGTGCACAGGGATACAGGCTTGATCCATAGCTGCATTCTCAGAGACTACATAGCAAAGCTCCATTTCCTTCGGAGCCATAACTTTTGGGTACTTATTCTTGTGTACATAATTATGGGCATAGCAGTGTCCTGTCCCGCTTATGTGATATGTTATACTCTTCTTAGAGGCTCGCAGACATGTGTATGTGGTTAGATGTGTTTGGCCTTGTCGGCCTATATTTTTGTATACCATTTTGTTGGCCTCGTCGGCCCATGTACGTTGATGTGGTATAGACGGCTATGATGATGATTTAAGGGTGGGTACATTTCTTACATATATCATATATAATCATAGTACATGTATCATCATAGCGCATACATCATCGTATCATATATATCATCATCCGGGTAACCTTTATATGCCGCCCACTAGTGGTGTCATGTGCGGCCCTCTAGGCTCGGTGTAAACATAGCAGCCCGCCTTAGCGGTGACATGCCCGACCATTTAGGCACGGTGGAATCGTATGCAGCCTGCCTTCGCGGTGACATGCCCAGCCATTTAGGCACGGTGGAATCGCATCGTCATATACCCATTGTAAACATAACATTTTCATACATTGCATAGGTATATCATAAGCTTAGCATCATTATACATTTATTATAAAACATACATTAGAACTCGAAGGAAACTATGGCTATGTCGGGGTGACATAAGGTCGTGAACCCCCGATTACATTATGGAGTGATCATAATCATTATGTCTCACTTTGAAGGGACTAACATTTTAAGGTGAGTGTAAACAAGAAAAGCATCAATGGAACCATATTTAGGATCATTAACCTCATGGACATCGTATGTTACTCTAGGATTCTTTATACTTAAATTTATCATCATCATTATCGTGCTCGTATTGTATCTCTTTTCTTTATCATATTCGTATGTATCTCTTTACGGTCATGGACTCATAATTTTCGTTATTCGAGAAGATCACAGAAAAATAGGAAGATTCATGTCATAGGAGTCATGCCTTAGAAGAAAAGGATTAGCCTTACATACCTTTTCCTTTAGCTATTCTACCGATTGATCATTCTCCTTCAATGCTTACGTCTTTACCTTCAAGGGAGTTCATATTAACATTAGCTAAACGATTATAAGAACGTGTTTACTAAAGCTAGAGAAAATTAGGCAGCATTTCCTTTGTTTATACAACTTTCCTCAGACTACATATCAACTCCCAAACATCCATAACAACATTCACAATATCATAAGCAACAATCATCATTCATCTACGTTATCCTCATTTCATAACTTCACTTCAATTCCTCCATAATCATGGTCATAGTACACTATTAGGTTTTCTCACATATAATGCTTATCCCATGTCCTAAATGTCATTTATAACATAATTATATTGAACACATATCAATATTCATGACTTATTCCAAACTACCACTAAAAATGTCACTTTCCTCACAATCATGACCCATTTTCTATATCCTTCTACAATCCAAGTCTTTCAACCTCTCATTACTTTAAACAACATGGAATGATCACAAAACTTACCTTAGATAGTGTAAGAATAAGCCTTGAGCGGAGATACTCCTCTTGCACCAAAACCCTAGCTTCACTTCTACTTAGATTCCTTGTCTTGGATGAACTCTAGTGAGTTTCTTACACTTAACTCTCTTAGTTTGATGAAGTTGATCTTGAATCTCTCTTGAGTTCTTATGGACGAAGTGTGTAGAACCCTCTAGAACTACGTCGCTGAATTCCAAAACATCATTAAGCCATCATTAATTCGATACTCGTTAATCTTGCCCGACACACAACCTATACCTTGCTTTCCTTAACAACATCCGTCTCCTAAGGGATGAACAGTAATATAATAAGACATATGGAGCATAACATGAGATAAGGGAATAACTTGTACATCTGGATGCCTCCTACGGTGTTACACCCCGGAAATTTCCCGTTAATGTACAGTGAATAGACTAACGAAGGGAACAACGTATACGATGTTTTGATAAGTAAGAAATAACATTTGATGATTCTAAATGAGATTTCAAAGACAGGTGAGGTAGGAGACGGATGTTGTTAAGGAAAGCAAGGTATAGGTTGTGTGTCGGGCAAGATTAACGAGTATCGAATTAATGATGGCTTAATTTTGTTTTGGAGAAGAGTTATAATGTCCCTTAGATTGTTAACGAGGTGTTAAATAAGTGTCAAGAAGGTTCCATAAGGATTGGAGACCAAACGAACGACGAAGATCATTTTAGGGAGATGGGGTTATACGACCGACTTATAC
Source organism: Lycium barbarum (assembly GCF_019175385.1). Taxonomy (NCBI): domain Eukaryota; kingdom Viridiplantae; phylum Streptophyta; class Magnoliopsida; order Solanales; family Solanaceae; genus Lycium; species Lycium barbarum. The sequence continues at coordinate 29,535,597 of NC_083344.1, read as the reverse complement.
GGTCCGTATATCATTATACGTTCCATATAAGGGTCCGTATAACACCCTGCAGAGATGATGTTTGCCTGGTGGTGAACCACGACCACTTATACGGGCCGTGCAATGTTATACGGACCGTATAAGTGTCCGCGGAAGTCCCGACGGGCTGAGTTAAGTTCAATTATATAAATGTGATCCCACTTCACTAATTTCATTTCCCACACTTCTTTATCTCTTTCAAGGGTTCTAGAGGGTTCTACACACTTCGCCTATGTGAAGTTCCTCTGGAGAAGAAAGAATTAATTTATGAGCTCCACCAACTAGCTAATCTTAGAGTACGTCTAGTTGATTTAGGCAGTGCAGGAATTGGTATTAATAATCCCACAGTTTCGTCATTGAATATGGAAGTGAAAGAGCGTCAATATGAAGATTCTCAGTTGAGCCATTATAGAGACACGCTTCATGAAAAAGAGAAGTCTCCATTTGAAACTTCTATAGATGGAATTCTTAGATACCGAGGCAGGCTATGTGTTTCGAATGTTGTAGAATTACGTCGCCGAATTCTAAAAGAAGCTTATTATTCTCGATATTCTATTCATCCAGGAACGAAAAAGATGTATCATGATCTCAAGTTAATTTATTGGTGGAATGGAATGAAGAAAGACAGCAGAATTTGTAGCCCAATGTCCAAATTGCCAGCAAGTGAAAATCGAACATCAAAAGCTAGGAGGATTATTGCAGGCAATGGAAATCCCTACTTGGAAATAGGAAGTGATCAATATGGATTTTATTGTGGGACTACCTCGTTCCCGAAGCAAGTATGATTCTATATGGGTGATTGTGGATAGATTGACGAAAGCAACTCATTTTCTTCCTGTTAGAACCACATACTCAGCAGAAGATTATGCAAGGTTGTATCTCAAGGAGATTGTGCGACTCCATGGTATTCCGATATCCATTATCACAGATAGAGGAGCGCAATTTACAACCAAGTTCTGGAAATCATTCCAAGAAGGTCTAGGTACTCAAGTAAAGCTTAGCACGACATTTTATCAGCAGACTGATGGGCAAGCCGAACGTACCATTCAGACCTTGGAGGATATGCTAAGAGCATGTGTTCTAGATTTTGGTGGTAGTTGGGATCACCACTTACCTCTATCGAGTTTGCATACAACAATAGCAACCATTCCACTTACCTCTAATCGAGTTTTCATATAACATTTGATGATTCTAAATGAGATTTCAAAGACAGGTGAGGTAGGAGACGGTAGTTGTTAAGGAAAGCAAGGTATAGGCTGTGTGTCGGGCAAGATTTACGAGTATCGAATTAATTGTTACACCTCGGAAAATTTCCCATTGGTACGCAAGTAAATGAACTAATGAGTTGTGCGAGGAGTGCGAGTGTATAATGTTTCATGGGAAATGTATGTAAAGGGATGTGGATGATTAGAATGAAAAGTCGAGAAATGAGAAAAATTGAAAGTTGGCAAAACTGCCCAGTGGTCGTATATTGCAAAATACGGACGGTAAAGTGCAATACGGTCCGTAAACTGGCAGTCGTAAACTGCCATGCAAAAGCTTCAGCTTTCTGCCAGTGGTCGTAAAGTGCAAATACGGACCGTAAACTGGTATACGGTCCGTAAACTGCCAAGTCGTTAACTGGCATACCAAACTTCAACTTTCTGCCAGCTGAGGAAGAGGTATAATACGACCTGGCGGACGGACCGTAAAGTGATTTACGGCCCGTAAACCATGGTCGTAAATCACCATGCATGCAGGCCAAAGTTTCTGGTTCTGCTTAAGCTTAAAAACGACCACGAGGGACGGTCCGTAAACTGAAATACGGACCGTATACCTCCATGGACGACCACTGTTCACCCAGCACAGATTTTTCAATTCATTAAATATGGGGATCAAGACTTGTCTTATTTCATTTACAACATTACACCACTTCTCTCTAGAACTTCCCTCTACATTTATTTTATGAGTTTTCAAGGATTATAAGCCATCCATAACATTAAGACAAGTAAATCAAGGATAAGGGAATCATCAAGGATCATCCAAGTCAAGAAATCCAAATGGAGAAAAACTAGGGTTTTGCTCAAAGAAGAGTATTATCAACCAAAGCTTGTTCCTACAACTTCTAAGGTAAGATTCATGATTTTTACAAGATGTTTGAGGTATTGGAGAATTAAAATACATGGATTGTAGAAGATGTGGTCAACTAGGTCATGAATGATGAATAGTGACATTTTGAGAAATAGTTGGAATTGAGTTATGAATGTTGTTGTGTTGTGATATGAATGTGTTATAAATGGTATTAAGATCATGAACTAAACACTTTAGACGAATGGATGAAGATGGGTGTTATAATCATGAATGTGGGTGAATTAGAGGCAAATTGAGGAATTCTAGACAATGTGGATAATGTGAATGACTAATGGCCATTGTTATGATATTAATGAAGGTATAAACGCTAGCATTTGGAAGGGAACGTGCAAGCATAGAATAGTTCGACGGAAAGGTATGTAAGGCTAACCCTTCTTTCATAAGGCATGGTTCTTGGCCAAATTCCTAAATTCCTCTATATGAGTATGTTGTCTTCACATGGTTGACATTCCGAGCTCATAAGCTCACGACCCATGATATGTACTATGCTTATACTACGTTCCTCGTATGACGAGTAAGTCTATAATGTAAATGTAACGATAATGATGAGGATAGAAATGATGATGAGAGTTAAATGAGACTAGAGATGCTTACGAGCTACGATATATGTGTATGTGTGCTTATGAAGGGCTATAATAAGACCCCGAGCTTATGATGTCAGGTAAGACTATATGTAAATGACTATGTATAAAGTATGTATACGATTACGAAACGCGCGCACACCTCTGCAGAGGGTACGGATAACCCTGATGCCTTGGTAGGGCCAGGTATGTATGACCTTAAGCCTTGGTTGGCCAAGTATGTATAAGACACCGATCCCATGAGGTCGGGTATGCTATGTAAATGCTATGTATATGAAATGACTATGTATATAATATGAATATGAATGTGAAAAGACTATGTATAGGAATACGGATAAGGACATATATACGAATATGAGCACAAGTATCGTACGAGTATTACTATGGGATACGAACGACGATGTATGCAAGTAAGCGACATGATGATGATATTACTGTCTCCCCTCCTATGCTATCTTCATATGATATCTATTATGCTTCTATATTGATGTTGATCATGCTTTACATACTCAGTACATTCTTCGTACTGACGTCCTTTTATTTGTGGACGCTGCGTCATGCCCGCAGGTACGCAGGGAGACAGATTTGATCCTTAGCTGCCTATTCGGAGATTTCATAGAGAGCTCCATTTCCTTCGGAGCCATATCTTTTGGGTACTCGTTCTTTTGTGTATATAATTATGGGCATAGCGGGGTCCTGTCCCGCTAATGTGATATGTCATACTCTTAGAGGCTCGTAGACGTGTGTGTGTGTGGGTAGATGTGTTTGGCCTTGTCGGCATATGTTTTGTATATCATTTTGTCGGCCACGTTGGCCCATGTACATTGATGTAGCATAAATGCCTATGATGATATAAATGTGCGGTTGTCCATATGGGACTAGTTGACGAATCAATGGAAATGCATGTATAATTCTGTGGCTCACCTAGATGTAAGTATATGAGTAAGCTAAGAGGGTGCTCGGGTGGGTTAGCACCGGGTGCTCATCGCGGCCCCGAGTCGGGTCGTGAAAAAAGTGGTATCAGAGCAGTTCAGTCCTAGGATGTGTCTACGAGCCATGTCTAGTAGAGTCTTGGTTATGGGTGTGTTGCGCGCCACACTTATAAACGAGAAGCTGCAGACATCTTAGGAATATATGACCTTCTTTCTTCATAAGAATCGTGCGATAGAGCTATGATGTAAGAAATTCTTGTTCATAAATCGTGTGTTGTGTATTTCAGAGATTCCTAAAAAGAAAAAGGCTACAACAGCCCAAAAGGGCAAGACTGTGGCAGAAAAGCGGGCTGAAAGAGCACCGCCACCGGTAGCAGAGGAAGATGAGTCCCAGAGTGCGGCTCAATCTCAGTCCTCCCAGACAGTGCCTATTACTGAGGAACACGTGGGAGCCTCAGCCCCAGCTCCAGCTCCTCCACCGAATGCTTCAGGACAAGATGTGAGAGAGGCCATTAATTTGTTGACTCAGTTGGTTGCGGCCCAGACTCAGAGGCCAAGCGCAGGGCAAGGTGACAGGACTGTTAGTGCAAGGGCCCGTGACTTCATTGCTTTGAAACCCCTAGAATTCTTTGGGTCGAAACTGGAGGAGGATCCCCAGGACTCTATTGATGGTATGCTAAGGATGCTCCGGTTGATACATGCTTCAGACACCGAATCGGTGGAGCTAGCGTCATACAGATTGAGGGATGTCTCAATCCAGTGGTATACGGTTTGGATGGCCTCGCGGGGAGCCAATGCACCTCCGCCGGTATGGCAAGAGTTTGTCGATGATTTTCTCCGTCACTACATGCCTCCAGAAGTTCGGCGAGCTAGGGCCGATAAATTCTTGAATCTGAGGCAAGGTAGCATGAGTGCTACAGAGTATAGTCTCCGCTTCAATTCCTTGCCTAGGTATGCTTCAGCCATGGTAGCGGATATGGGCGAACGGGTGCACCGGTTTGTGAAAGGCCTAGGGCCACACCTGATGGATAAATGTTTGACTGCGTCCCTTCAGGATGGCATGGATATTGCACGCATTCAGGCACATGCTCAGGAATTAGAGGAACACCTATAGCAGCGGAGAAATGAACGTGAGCAGGATAGGGGCCATAACAAGAGGGCCAGACCTTCGGGTTCGAGGAGCGAGTCCAGGGGCGGACACAGACAGCAGTTTCCTAGCCATTCAGGCTATTCTATGACCAGTACACCTCCACAGTTCACGGGGCAGAGATTTGACAGATCTACTCGTTCTGAGCCGAGTCAGGGTTATTCGGGGTCTCAGTTTAGAGGTGATTCAGGCCTGCCAAGGCCACCCATACCACGATGTTCTCAGTGTGGAAAGTTGCATTGGGGTCAGTACCGATCAGGTTCAGACGCTTGCTATTCATGTGGTCGGCCAGGCCATATTATGCGTGATTGCCCCTCAGTACATGGTAGAGGTTGAACCCAGCCATCAGGGTCGGTAGCCGGATCTTCGGCATCTGTAAGCCCTACGGGGCCAGGCTCACATGCGCCAGTCGGCCATGGTAGAGGTAGAGGCAGAGCTCCCAGTACTAGCGGTCCTCAGCACCGTATTTATGCTTTGGCTGGACGCCAAGATCTTGAGTCTTCTCCTGATGTGGTCACAGGTATATTATCGATATTCTCTCATGATGTATATGCTTTGATTGATCCGGGCTCCACATTATCATATGTTACTCCATATATTGCGGGTCGATTTATAATTGAGCCGGAGTCTATCAAACCTTTTGAGGTGTCTACACCCGTGGGTGACTCGGTAATAGCTAGCCGAGTATATAGGAATTGTGTGATTGTGATTTGTGATCGTCGTACCATGATTGATTTGCATGAGCTAGAAATGGTAGATTTTGACGTTATTATGGGCATGGATTGGTTGGCTTCTTGTTACGCCAATGTTGATTGCTGAATGAAGATGGTTCGTTTCCAGTTTCCGGGAGAACCAGTCTTAGAATGGAAAGGGAATGTGGCATCACCAAAAGGTAGGTTTATTTCCTATCTAAAGGCAATGAAGATGATCACGAAAGGGTGTATTTGTCACCTAGTGCGAGTTCAAGATGTAGAAGCTGAGTCGCCGACCCTTCAGCCAGTTCCGGTAGTGAACGAATTTCCGGATGTGTTCCCGGAAGAGCTTCCAGGCCTTCCTCCCGAGCGAGAGATAGATTTTGCGATTGATGTGTTGCCAGACACTAATCCCATATCTATTCCTCCCTATAGGATGGCACCCGCAGAGTTGAAAGAGTTGAAGGAGCAATTGAAAGACTTGCTTAAAAACGGCTTCATTCGGCCTAGTTCCTCCCCGTGGGGAGCACCCGTATTGTTCGTCCGGAAGAAGGATGGCTCCTTGAGAATGTGCATTGATTATCGGCAATTGAATAAAGTGACAATTAAGAACAAGTATCCCCTCCCGAGGATTGATGATTTATTTGATCAATTGCAAGGTACCAAATGGTTTTCAAAGATTGATTTGAGGTCCGAGTATCACCAAGTAAGAGTTAGGGAGAAAGATATCCCTAAGACAGCTTTCAGAACAAGATATGGCCATTTCGAGTTCCGAGTAATGTCGTTTGGGCTAACTAATGCACCGACAGTGTTTATGGACTTAATGAACAATGTATTCAGGCCTTTTCTGGATCGATTCGTGATTGTATTCATCGATGACATCCTAGTGTATTCTAGATCCAAGGCAGAACATGTGGATCATTTGCGAATTGTCCTTGGAGTTCTTCGAGCTCGAGAGTTATACGCGAAGTTTTCCAAATGCGAGTTTTGGTTGAACTCAATGGCATTTCTGGGCCACATTGTTGCAGCTGACGGTATTCGAGTGGATAGCCAAACGATTGAGGATGTGAAGACTTGGCCAAGGCCCACGACCCCTACGGAGGTTCGTAGCTTTTTGGGTTTAGCAGGTTATTACAGAAGATTTGTTGAGGATTTCTCTTCTATTTCTACACCGCTCACCAAGTTGACTCAGAAGTCAGCTAAGTTTCAATGGACAGATGCTTGCGAGCGTAGTTTCCAAGAGTTGAAAGATCGACTGACTTCAGCCCCAATCTTGACACTTCCAGAAGGATTGGAAGGATATGTTATTTATTGTGATGCTTCAGGCGTCGGGCTAGGCTGTGTATTGATGCAAAATGGTAAGGTGGTCGCGTATGCTTCTAGACAATTACGAGAACATGAGCAGAATTATCCTACCTATGACTTAGAATTGGCCGCGGTGGTCCATGCTTTAAAGATATGGAGACATTACTTATATGGTGTCCACGTGGATATTTATACAGATCATAAGAGTCTCCAGTACATTTTCAAGCAGAAAGAGTTGAATTTGCGGCAACGACGATGGCTAGAGTTGCTAAAAGACTATGACGTCGAAATCCTGTACCACCCCGGAAAGGCAAATGTTGTGGCTGATGCTCTTAGCCGTAGGTCGATGGGAAGTCTAAGTGATGTACGACCAGAAAAGAAAGAGATGGCCCGTGATCTTCAGCAGTTAGCTAGCCTAAGAGTCCAAGTGGTGGACTCCGGTAGCAGTGGAGCTATTATTCAGAATTCAGCAGTTTCATCGTTAGTAGCGGAAGTAGAAGAGCGACAATATGAGGATCCCATGCTAATGCAGTATAGAGATACACTCCCTCAGAAGGAGGAGTCATCATTTGACATTTCGGAAGACGGAGTTCTCCGATGTCGAGGTAGGTAATGTGTTCCTGATGTGGCAGGTCTACGCCATCAGATTTTGAGAGAAGCTCATTGTTCCCGTTACTCCGTTCACCCTGGAGCGACGAAAATGTATCGTGATCTTAAGACTATATATTGGTGGAATGGGATGAAGAAAGACGTAGCGGAATTCGTAGCTCAGTGTCCTAATTGCCAACAAGTGAAGATAGAACACCAAAAGTCGGGTGGCTTATTGCAAGCTATAGAAATCCCAACTTGGAAGTGGGAAGTGATTAATATGGATTTCATTACAGGGTTACCCCGTTCTCGACGTAAATATGATTCTATATGGGTGATCATGGATAGGCTCACAAAGTCAGCGCATTTCTTACCGGTCAGAACGACCTATATGGCAGAAGATTATGCCAAGCTTTATCTTAAAGAGGTAGTGAGACTCCATGGCGTTCCGGTATCTATCATCTCCGATAGAGGGACTCAGTTTACAGCCAAGTTTTGGGGGTCTTTCAAAGAAGGTATAGGGACCCAAGTGCGCCTAAGCACGGCGTTTCACCCACAGACCGATGGGCAAGCTGAACGTACTATTCAGACTCTTGAAGATATGTTACGGGCATGTATGATAGATTTTGGAGGAAATTGGGATGATCATTTGCCACTCATCGAGTTTGCTTACAATAACAGTTACCATTCTAGCATTCAAATGGCACCGTATGAAGCTCTATATGGGCGAAAGTGTAGATCCCCAATTGGGTGGTTTGAAACCGGAGAAGCTAAGTTGATAGGGCCAGACTTGGTCCAACAAGCAATAGAGAAAGTTAAGCTCGTACAAGATCGGTTGCTAGCGGCTCAAAGTCGTCAGAAGTCCTATGCGGATAATCGTCGAAAAGACTTAGAGTTCGAAGTGAAAGATTGGGTATTCTTGAAAGTGTCGCCAATGAAGGGCGTGATGAGATTTGGCAAAAAGGGGAAGCTCAGTCCCCGGTATATTGGGCCATACGAAATTGTGCGCAAAATAGGCAAAGTGGCCTATGAAATAGATCTACCTCCCGATTTGGAGTCAGTCCATCCAGTATTTCATGTCTCGATGCTTCGGAAGTGTGTTGGAGATCCTACGAGGATCGTCCCAGTGAATGATATTCAAGTGACAGAAAAGTTAACTTATGATGAAATACCCATTGCCATATTAGATAGGCAGGTACGGAGGCCTAAAAACAAAGAAGTGGCCTCAATTAAAGTTCTGTGGAGAAATAACAATCGAGAGGAAATGACATGGGAAGCAGAAGAGAATATGCGTTCCAAATACCCACATTTATTTTAGCCCTTGGAAGAAGTCCAAGATGAGACGTCAAAATCATAAGGTATGCATGTTTTCCTTTTATACATTCAGGTCGTGTGTGGCCAAATTTCTAGTGCTGTTGTATTATTGCCATGTGAGGCATTGTTATTGTGGGTTGTTGTGACAGGGTGGTAGTGCCACATTAAAGAGGAAACTCTGGCGAAATTTTTATAGAATTCCCCAAGCCTTTAACATTCGAGGACGAATGTTCCTAATAGGGGTAGAATGTTACACCTCGGAAAATTTCCCGTTGGTACGCAAGTAAATGAACTAATGAGGTGTGTGAGGAGTGCGAGTGTATAATGTTTCATGGGAAATGTATGTAAAGGGATGTGGATGATTAGAATGAAAAGTCGAGAAATGAGAAAAATTGAAAGTTGGCAAAAACTGCCCAGTGGTCGTATATTGCAAAATACGGACCGTAAAGTGCAATACGGTCCGTAAACTGGCAGTCGTAAACTGCCATGCAAAAGCTTCAGCTTTATGCCAGTGGTCGTAAAGTGCAAATACGGACCGTAAACTGGTATACGGTCTGTAAACTGCCAGGTCGTAAACTGGCATACCAAACTTCAACTTTCTGCCAGCTGAGGAAGAGGTATAATACGACCTGGTGGACGGACCGTAAAGTGATTTACTGTAAATCACCATGCATGCAGGCCAAAGTTTCTGGTTCTGCTTAAGCTTAAAAACGACCACGAGGGACGGTCCGTAAACTGAAATACGGACCGTAAACCTCCATGGACGACCACTGTTCACCCAGCACAGATTTTTCAATTCATTAAATATGAGGATCAAAACTTGTCTTATTTCATTTACAACATTACACCACTTCTCTCTAGAACTTCCCTCTACATTTATTTTATGAGTTTTCAAGGATTATAAGTCATCCATAACATTAAGACAAGTAAATCAAGGATAAGGGAATCATCAAGGATCATCCAAGTCAAGAAATTCAAATGGAGAAAAACTAGGGTTTTGCTCATAGAAGAGTATTATCAACCAAAGCTTGTTCCTACAACTTCTAAGGTAAGATTCATGATTTTTACAAGATGTTTGAGGTATTGGAGAATTAAAATACATGGATTGTAGAAGATGTGGTCAACTAGGTCATGAATGATGAATAGTGACATTTTGAGAAATAGTTTGAATGAGTTATGAATGTTGTTGTGTTGTGATATGAATGTGTTATAAATGGTATTAAGATTATGAACTAAACACTTTAGACGAATGGATGAAGATGGGTGTTATAATCATGAATGTGGGTTAATTAGAGGCAAATTGAGGAATTCTAGATAATGTGGATAATGTGAATGACTAATGGCCATTGTTATGGGAATCTCGGGCTGGTTTATATCGTGCGGATGGGCCGCCGAGTCCCTGGTCGGGGGCCGGGTCCCATGTATGAATTCCGAAGTATGATGTGTCCGGTTCCGGGGTACTGTGGTATATGTCTTTCCCGGTTACCGTGTATATGTTACGAAGTATGATGTGTCCGGTTTCTCGGCGTGTGATCTATCCCTGGGGTTACCGTGTTTATGATATGATGTGTTATATGACGGAGATGTTCGAAGATATGAAATCTTCTGAAATATGATATGTTGTGGCGCCAAAGGCAAGAGTGGCGACCACGTTCTTGTGCCTTATTATGATTCTGTCTGTCTGATTGGATTCTTATTTTACCTGTCCGTATGGATTCTGATTCGGTCTGTCCGTATGGATTATGATTCTATCCGTCCGTTCTGACTATGATTCTGTCTGGTATCCTTCAGTCTGTCTGTCTGAACTACGACTCTGTCCGGTATATCTCTCTGTTTGTTCGTTGGATTACGATTCCGTTTGCTATACTTCTGTGCTTCTGATTCAGACTATGATTATGTTTGTTATACTTCCGCTTTACATACTCGGTACATTTCTCGTACTGACCCCCGGTTCTTCGGGGGCTGCGTTACATGCCCGCAGGTACGGACGCACCCGGAGACACGCCGCCAGTCTAGGGCACAGATTCTGCTATTTTGGAGAGCTCCTTTGATCCGGAGCGTGTACTTTTGGTATATATCTTCTGATACATGTACATTCTGTACGTATGGTAATTCTGGGTACGGCGGGGCCCTGTCCCGTCATATATTCTGTATGTCTGTTAGAGGCCTGTGGACATGTTTGTGGGTTAGGGTCTTTCTGTACGGATATGTGTATATGTTGTGTTTGGGGTGATCCCATTCACCGCGGTGGCCGGTCCGCATATGTTTTTATATTGCGTTGTTGGCCGGTGTGGCCTTTGTTGGTATTTTCTGTGCGCAGGGTTATTTTGAATAGTCTGTAAAACAAAGGAAACTCTGCCAAAATATTTCTGGAAATTATCTAAATTTGAAATACAGCCTTGACGGCTTCTGCTTTATACTTGAATGCGTTGGACAACATTTGAAATAGCATTGGATAGATGTGTTTGGGTGCCCAGATCGGGTACTAGTCACGACCTACGGGGTTGGGTCGTGACAGAAGTGGTATCAGAGCGGTTAGTCCTCGGTATGTCTACAGGCCGTGTCTAGTAGAGTCTTGTTTATCGGTGTGTTGTGCACCACATCTATAAACAGGAGGCTACAGGGCATCTAGGATGTTACCCCTCTTTGAATCTTAGATCGTGCGATAGAACTGTATTAGTAGGATGATCCCCTCCTGACGATTTGTTATGTTTTCAGCGATGCCTCCGAAGAAGGCAACAGCTGCCCAGAAGGGCAAAGCGGGGGTGGAGGTAGGAGAAACCAGCCGGGCCCAGAGAGTTACCAGGGACAGTGCGCGGTTTGCGCTTGAGGATGAGCCCCTGTCAGCCGGCTCTGTTACACCGCCTTTATTGGAGCAGCAGCAGCTGCTGATCAAAGGGCGGCTCCACCGCGAGCTCCCAGGGTTCCAGTGCCCGAGCCTCTCGCTCCACAGCCAGGGGCGGAGGACAGGGCTATGCGAGATGCGGTTCAGTTATTGACCACACTGATGACGGAGCAGGTTCATTGGCATGGATTTGGGGGTGGTCGTTCGGACAGGTATGAAAGCTCCAGGGCTCGTGAGTTCTTGACTTGTAATCCTCCAGAATTCTCCGGAACAAAACCCGAAGAGGATCCCCAGGAGTTTATCAGAAAGATGGAGAGCACGATAAGGTTGATTAAGGCTTCGCCGACTGAGTCCGTCGAGTTGGCCTCGTATCGGTTATATGAGGTAGCGGCGAACTGGTATGAGTCCTGGCAGCTATCCAGGGGTGACGATGCTCCCCCAGCAGTATGGGCCGAGTTTACTAAGGCCTTTCTTGATAATTTCCTACCTCCAGAGCTGCGGAGAGCTAGGGTTGACCGATTCTTGCACCTGAAGTAGAACGGTAGAAGTGTTCGAGAGTACAGCCTAGAGTTCGACTCACTGGCTAGGTATGCACCCGCTATAGTAGCAGACATGGCCGACAGGGTGCACCGGTATGTGATGGGGCTAGACCCTTATTTGATCGATGGTTGCTTGGCGATGGCTTCTCAGCCGGGGATGCATGTTGCCCGGGTGCAGGCATACTCCCAGGGCATGGAGGACCGGCGTAGGGAACGTTGGCCTGATAGGGGCCATGACGGGAGCCGGCCTAAGAGAGCCAGACCGGCCGGGTACTCCGGGGGATTTCAGAGTGAGTTTTCTCAGCGGCAGGGTAACAGGTATTCGTCCCAGCCAGCACACAGTACGCCCCCACAGTTCTCGGGACAGGACTCCATGGCTTCGAGTTCGTAGGTAAATAGGAGTTTCAGTTAGATGGGACCATCCATACCTCGGTGCCCTTATTGCAGGAGGCGTCACCCTGGTGAGTGTTATCGTGCCACTGGTGCCTGCTTTTCTTGTGGCCAACAAGGCCATACGATGAGAGAGTGTCCGTATAGGGGTGGTCCAGGTGGTTCAGCCCAGCTTACCGGGTCAGTTGCTGGCTCGTCTTCTCCTTCGGCAGCCATACGCCCCACAGGACGAGGAGCACCAGCACCAGCGAGTCGTGGCCGAGGTCGAGGTGCAGCTTCTGGTTACAGCGGTCCTTCGAACTGCGTATTTGCTTTGACCGGCCGGCAGGACCCAGGAGCGTCTTCAAGTGCACACCCAAGTATGTTAGTGATCTTTTCTTGAGGGATATGCGTATGGATAGGTACATACTCTATTACATTATGTGACTTTTTTTCTGGGCATTAGTAAGAGTAAGGTAATTTTCAACCTAATAGATACTAAGGATTCGAAAGGGCGATATAATAATTGTATGGTTTAGCCCGGGGTGGGACCCACCGTGAGAATTTTCCAAAAACTTACTAAGATCCGGATATGCCCTAAATTACGTGAAGAAGGTCGTGCGGGGCCGTCGACGAAATTATACAGGCCTTAATGGGTCCAAATGCATGAAAGTTTTGAGGTTAAGCGTGCTAAGGCCAGGGCAATTCTGGGATGGGTGATCCCCTGGGAAGTAATACAAAATTTTTCACAAGTGTAAGTATGATATATATAAATGGAAATTTGGGGTAACCTAAAGGGAAAGAGAATGTGTTGAGTAACTAGTGCCCTTACAGGAGTCGCGCAGACCGAGGCGAACCAAATGGGCAAAAAGAAGAAGCGCAATACCGCTCGGGAAATTTTCGTAAATCACTAGAGCCTTAATAGGAGTGGTCTGGTCCTAATCAAAACTCTGTTTGTTGTACTTCTGCACCTCTGATTCTGATGAGGCTCTGTCTATTACGTCTCTGTACTTCTGAATCCGATTACGTTTTTGTCTGATATACCTCTGTACGATTGACTCTGGATACGAACCTATCTGATACACCTCTGTACGTCTGACTCTGATCTCGGATCTGTCTAATACACTCCCACACATCTGACTTTAACTACGAATCCGTCCGCCATAGTTCCGTACATTCGACTCCGATTTCGAATCTGTCTGATACGCTTCTACACGTCCGATCTCAGTTATGAACCTGATTGGTATGATATGGGAATACGATAATGTGGTAAGGGACCGAGGAGTGTAACAAGAAGTGATGTTGATTATGATGTCTGAAGAGCTTTGAAGGAAAGGAAGAAGGGACACAATGTCTGTGAAGCAGCGAAAAGCATTCATCTGTTACTGGAATATAATTCTTGGCCCAGTGACTGTGTGGGATATGAGAAGATATGTTATAGAAGTATATGAGTCAGTAATGTGCAGAATTACTCCATCATTTCGGTAAAGAATCCATATCAGAAAGTCAACAAGGGACGATTATAAAAATGAACCCTCCCGAAGTAGTAAGACGCCCCATGAGGTCAATTTAACATTCGAGGACGAATGTTTTAAAGGGGGGGAGGATGTTACATCCGACATTTTTGCATATTCGGAAAATGCGAAATAATTTTGATTCGTAATGAATGAGGCCAAATTTGGACTTTGCTTAGTATGAATGTGTTGACTATGAAATTATTGGTGTGAAATATGGAAGGAGGCCAAGGGGAAAAAAATTGGAATTTTGGAAATTAGTTTCGGGAATTACAAAACAAAAATTCTAACCAAATTGGGCTCAAAAAGAAATTAGAGAATGAGGCCCAAAGGGGGGAGGCCCAACCGGCCACTTATGGCCCAAGCCCCCAAGATTTATTAATTTCCATGTGACTAATTATATAAGTCATCCATATCCATAGAAGATTCAAGAAAACACAAGAAAAATTGAGAGGAGAAAGAAAGAAGCAATTCGGCCTAGAGAGAAAGAAAAGAAAGAAAAATTCTTGGAGCCTAATCTTGGGTTCAAAAATTCATTTCTTGTGGGATTATTACCAAGCTCAATATTCTCTACAACTTGGTATAATTATTTTGGCAAGAGGACAACTCTAGTGGCAAGTGAAGAACTTGAAGGAAAGGTAAGAATTTTATGTTTTTGTTATGTTATGGGAGGTGTATGTATGATGTAGTAAGTGGAAATGAATGAAAAGCATGAAAATTTTGTGTGTTGGGATTGTATGCATGTTGGCCGTGAGTATGCATATATATTGCATGACTATGATGATTTGAATTCATGTTGGAATCTTGTTGTAGTTATAGTAGAAATTGTATTGGAAGTGAAAGTTGAATAAATTAGTGAGAGTTGGAAAAATTGGTGTATGGCCGTGAGGTGTATCTGATGTTGGAATGTGAATTAAATCTCGTTAGTATGTTAATTGTGCTATTGTGAAATGAATGGAAGAATAATGGTTCTTGTTGTTATGGAAAAATGGTTGTTAAGTTGTTGTAGGAAAACATGCAAGTTATTGTAACTTATGTAAATACGGAAAAGAAAGTAGTAAGAAGTAAATTATGATTGTCATTGATGAAGTTGGAAGATAGAAATAAGTCATGAACATGTTTGCTAAAAGATTGGAAGTTGTGGGTGAATTATGCCTTTGGTAGGAAACTTGTATATTGTGTATACCTTATGTATGTTTGGTGAAAACGAGATGATATGCCTCCGAATTATGTTGTAGTGATCTTGATAAGTGATGAATACGAAAATGGTAAGATTGGTTTGGAAGTGTAAGGTCGGAATGAAAGATGTTATGTTATGCCGGAAAGATGGCTAGTTAAGCCATATTATGTGATTTGTGATACTTGTTGTTGTTATTGATGTTGTTGTTGGGTGCTGTGTTGATATATTAAGCTGAGCTAAGTCTCGGGGGTGTTATATATATAGGGGAAATGCTGCCGAAATTTCGGTAGGCAATAATGTGATTAAGTATGGAATCCTAAAGGCTTGAATTTGACAATTGGTAAACTTGACCATTTGTAGATTTTGGACGAAGTCGGAAGTGAAGCCAAGCGAGCGTAAGGCGCAATTGAGGTATGTAAAGCCTACCCCTTCATTCGTAGGCATGTTCTAAACGTAATAGGCTCGGCCGCGAGCCTTAAGTATGACTCCGTTCCTCGAAATTCGAGATGGAAATCCGCTCCGATTCCTTCAGTAAGATTGAATCATTTTTCTTATAACTTGTCCCTAAAGTGAACTTTTGGTATAAAACTTTCCTAAGAGGAGTCGGAATACTTCCATATGATTATGCATGACCTGATAAGGTCCATTATCAGTAATTTACGTATGTCGCCTCGAGTTGGTCCGAGGTGGGCCCACGGAGACCCGATACCTAATGTATGATCTAAATTGTCTCATTTCTGTCCGATTTTCACAAGTAACATCTGGACTATCATTCTAATCATGATATGACTACTTTTTATATAAATCTTACAAAATGGCTTTGATATCTGGAAATCCGATTCTGGTAAAAATCTGTCGTGCCTTCCCAAGCAGGATATAGGCGCATATTATGAATGCTATCCGAATACGCTGATTTGACTCGCCATTTGGACTACTTCAGTTTGATTGAGTCGGTATAACGATCTGTATGTATGTGATTTCTCATTAATCTGTTCGTGAATGTCTTAATGCTTCCTTTCACCGGATCCCGGGCTGGTTTATATCGTGCGGATGGGCCGCCAAGTCCCTGGTCGGGGACCGGGTCCCATGTATGAATTCCGAAGTATGATGTGTCCGGTTCCGGGGTACTGTGGTATATGTCGTTCCCGGTTACCGTGTATATGTTACGAAGTATGATGTGTCCGGTTTCCCGGCGTGTGATCTGTCCCCGGGGTTACCGTGGTTATGATATGATGTGTTATATGACGGAGATGTTCGAAGATATGAAATCTTCTGAAATATGATATGTTGTGGCGCCAAAGGCAAGAGTGGCGACCACGTTCTAGTGCCTTATTATGATTCTGTCTGTCTGATTGGATTCTGATTCTGCCCGTCCGTATGGATTCTGATTCGGTCTGTCCGTATGGATTATGATTCTATCCATCCGTCTGGACTATGATTCTGTCCGGTATCCTTCAGTCTGTCCCCCGGTTATACTTCCGTAGTTATACTTCCGCTTTACATACTCGGTACATTTCTCGTACTGACCCCCGGTTCTTCGGGGGCTGCGTTACATGCCCGCAGGTACGGACGCACCCGGAGACACGCCGCCAGTCTAGGGCACAGATTCTGCTATTTTGGAGAGCTCCTTTGATCCGGAACGTGTACTTTTGGTATATATCTTCTGACACCTGTACATTCTGTACGTATGGTAATTCTGGGTACGGCGAGGCCCTGTCCCATCATATGATTCTGTATGTCTGTTAGAGGCCTGTGGACATGTTTGTGGGTTAGGGTCTTTCTGTATGGATATGTGTATATGTTGTGTTTTGGGCGATCCCATTCACCGCGGCGGCCGGTCCGCATATGTTTATATATTGCTTTGTTGGCCGGTGTGGCCTTTGTTGGTATTTTCTGTGGGCAGGGTTATTTTGGATTGTCTTGAAAACAAAGGAAACTCTGCCAAATTTTTTCTAGAAATTATCTAAATTTGAAATACAGCCTTGACGACTTCTGCTTTATACTTGAATGCGTTTGACAACATTTGAAATAGCATTGGATAGATGTGTTTGGGTGCCCAGATCGGGTACTAGTCACGGCCTACGGGGTTGGGTCGTGACATAAGTGTTAGTTTGGAATAAATTGCCTAGTGCCGATGGCTAATGTGTAATACTCGTTGACGTATTTGTAGACCTTGGGGAGCCCGAGGCGTAGGTTGGATTAGCTTGAGTTGGGTTAGCCTGGAGTGCGTACGAGGTATGTAAAGCTCAACCTTTTTTCTTTTGGCATGTCTTATTTATAAATAGGCTGTGTCACGAGCCGCGAGAAAATTCTAAATCCGTAATCCGAGTATGTTATGATCTCTATATATATTCCTTGGCATTCGTATGTTTGATGTGATGAAATATGAACAATTATGTTTTCGAAATAATTGATTACCAATGTTGCACTAAAAGTTTTGTTTTAAAGAATTCCGTAACTATGAACGCTGTAACTTTCACAGAAAGGCTCGGATTGCTTCGATATCTTCTTAGGAGTTTGCATGGCGTATGATAAGTATGTTTTCCCATAGGCGGGCCCGGCTCGGGACGATACTCGTCCGTGGGTCCCGCGACTTTCCTTTATGTAATTCGGAGGACTTTTGAAAGAATGTAGTATGACTATTATCTCGATTTTCAAAGTACGGTCATTTTACTTATAATTGAGTCCATGATAATGATTTTATGCATATGGTTACTCATGACTCTGCTCGTGCGTTCTGTTATATCTTTCGCCGGTTCCCGGGCCGGTTCTGTTGTCGTGCGCACTTTGATATATTCCGGTGTTATGCTGTGTTGATGGTTCACCGAGCCATTCGCTAGAGGGCCGGGTTCCACTTATATTTGGCGTTATGCTATGTATGGCGTTATGCTGTGTTATGATGTGTGACGGGGATACGGAGATTTGAACCTTCTGGTGTTATGCTGTGTTATGGCGCCATCGACGGGCGGGCGACCATATTCTCCGTGCCCTATGCATGACTTATATTTTGAGAGTAAACATTTTGATATTTTGGGTTTGCACTTATGTTATGTACTTCTATTTCGTTTATGCCTCAGATTTGTTTTCTGTATCTTCTGCTTTGCATACTCAGTACATATTTCGTACTGACCCCCTTTCTTCGGGGGACGGCGTTTCATGCCCGCAGGTGCAGACGCACAGTTTGGTGTTCCAGCCGTTTAGGATACCCTCTTCTGCTGTTTGGAGTGCTCCTCTTATTCCGGAGCCTACATTTTGGTATATATCTTTGTTCGTTGCATATGTATGTATTTGTTCAGGGGTACGGCGGGGCCCTGTCCCGCCATATGATTCGGTCTGTTTGTTTTGTGCCTACTTCTGTACGGGTGTGTTTTTATGATCCCACTTGCCATGGCAGCCTTCTCGGCGTGCGTTTGTATATATTTTTGGCCGTTGCGCCATTTGATAGGCTTGTCGGCTTCTGATATATATGTACATATATGGTTGTGTTTGAAATGTGTCTGAGAAAGTTTGATATAATTTGAGGCAGCGTGTGATATTTGTGCCCGTATACGCTATCTGTATATGATTCGGATTTGATGAGTGTGTTCGGGTGCCTAGTTCGGGCACTAGTCACGGCCTACGGGGTTGGGTCGTGACAGAAGTGGTATCAGAGCGGTTTGTCCTTGGAATGTCTACAGGCCGTGTCTCGTAGAGTCTTGTTTATCGGTGTGTTGTGCACCACATCTATAAACAAGAGGCTACATGACATTTAGGGTGTTTCCTTTTTTTGAATCTTAGATTTTGCGCTAGAGCTGTGCTAGTAGGATGATTCTGTTCTGATCAGTTGTTGTGTTTTCAGAGATGCCTCCGAAGAAGGCGACAGCCGCCCAGAAGGGCAAGGCGGTAGGGGGAGAGACTAGTCAGGTGCAGCGAATTACCCGGGCTCGTGCTCAAGATTTGCCCGACGTTGTGCCCAAGTCAGAGGGTTCTGCTACACCCCCACCTGAGGAGCATGGAGCCGCTCCACCATTAGCTCCAGAGGGGTCGGAGTGTTCGTGAGTATAATTTGGAGTTTGATTCTTTGGCTCGATATGCGCCTGCTATAGTGGCTGACATGGCTGACCGCATGCACCGGTACGTGATAGGGCTGGACCGTTATTTTGTTGACGGCTGCATGGCGGTGGCATCGCAGACTGATATGGACATCGCCCGGTTACAGGCTTACGCGCAGGGTATGGAGGACTGGCACAAAGAGGATCAGTCGGGCAGAGATCGTGATAGGAGACCGCCCAAGCGGGCTAGGTCAGCTGGGTATTCTGGGGAGTTCCAAAGCGGGCAGCCTCAACAGTATGTTAGACAGTCTTCTCAGCCGGCGCAGAGTGCACTCCCGCAGTCTATCGGGGATGGATTTGATAGTGTCAGATACTCAGGAGCAGGCCAGAGTTCCAGAGCATCAGGTTCGCAGATGACCAAGGGTTCCAGCCAGTCCCGACCACCCAGGCCTCGTTGTTCTTATTGTGGGAGATCTCACCCAGGGGAGTGCTACCGAGCCACGGGAGCTTGTTTTTCCTGCGGCCGTCAGGGCCATGTTATGCGAGATTGTCCGATGGCGAGTGGTTCTGGTGATACAGTTCAGCCGACAGGGTCAGCCGCTGGTTCATCTTCTACTCCCTCAGCTATGCGCCCTGCAGGGCGGGGTATGCCGGCACCGGCGGGCCGCGGTCGAGACCGTGGCGGTGTTTCCGATTCTAGCGGTCCATCGAACCGCTTATATGCATTGGCTAGCTGCCAGGGTCAGGAGGCTTCGCCAAATGTTGTTACAGGTAATCCAAATCCTTTGTTTGACTATGTTGATTTGTGAATGACTTGTATGTGTGGCTATAAAAGAAACTCCCCCGAGTTATTAGTAAGACCCGTAGAATTAATCTAACATTCGAAGATGAATGTTCTAAAGGGGGGGAGGATGTTATGTCCCGTATTTTTATACATTGGGACAACCCGGATTAACTATGATAAGTTAGGGCCAAGACCATTCCGGGACTTGAAGTCGGGATTCTTGACCTTCGATTCTATTTGGAGACATAAGATGTACATGAAATTGATGGCATGGAACAATTAGGAAAAGTTGGGACCAAAAGTCACAAATTTGGAAGTTGAAAATCATGCAAGAAGTCCCACACTTTGTGGCCAATTTTAAATGGTCCAACACTTGTGTGGGCCATGGACACTTGGAGAGTTAGTATGGGAATTTAAAAGATGACTTCTAAGTCATCTTCTCTCATTTTACACTTAGAATAAAAATCAAGAAGTTGAAGAACAACTCCAACACCCCATTCGGCCAAGAACCAAGAAAACCAAATCCAATTTAAGCCATTCCAAAAATATTTCTTTGGTGCAAATCCACTAATTGAAGGTCCCTAAGTAACGTGGAAGTGTTGTTGGAGCGATCAAGCCATCCGTTTAGTAGATTCCAAACCCTAGGCAAAGTGTAGAGTTGAAGAAGAAAGGTAAGATTTGATCTTGTTTTATGTGTTATAAATGTTGTATGCATGTTGTAGTATGCTAAAATGGATGAAAATCATGAGATAGGGTATGTTGGAAGTGGGTCGTGTGCTTGGTGTGGTAGCCGTGTGAGGTGTGTGTATGTTGTGTGGTGTGGAGGTGATGAATTGATCTTATGTAGCATGTTTGATTTTTGTAGTGTGTAGGATGGCTAAGAATCACTAATATATGCATGTGTGGTGATAGCCGAATGTGGGTCATACTATATGCCAAAGAACGCATTAATGTCGCTTAATGTTTTAGTGGTTGTTGTGATGACTTTTATGTTGGAAATAAGAGTTTAATGTCGCAAGTTGATATGGTAAGTGTTGCGGACTGATTTGGAGAATTATGTGCAATTAGTGCAACTTTTATTTTTATGAGAATGATATCGTTATAGTGTCGATTGTTGATACAAATCATGATTTGAAAATGAGGAGTGTGTTGTAGTGGAGTTCTCGGGTTTGGGGGCTGTTTTCGGGTAAATTGGAGAAATTGTTGGATTGTTGGAAATATTGAATAACTTGTTTGAAATGTCCTTGAATATTGTTGGTATGGGTTCGGGTTGGAAATTGAATGTATGAGCGATAATATGGCTTGAATGTAACCCGTCGAATTGGATATTATGAATGTTGTCGAATTATGTGAAAGAGAGTTGTTAATGTTATATTATCTTTCGGATTGGTCATTGGGGTTGCTAGGTTGATTATTGTTGTTGTTGATTCTGGCCGAGTTAAATTCTCGGGGTTGGCCTATTTACAGGGAAAATGCTGCCCAAATTACTGTAGAATTAAGTGTTAGTTTGGAATAAATTGCCTAGTGCCGATGGCTAATGTGTAATACTCGTTGACGTATTTGTAGACCTTGGGGAGCCCAAGGCGTAGGTTGGATTAGATTGAGTTGAGTTAGCTTGGAGTGCGTACGAGGTATGTAAAGCTCAACCTTATTTCTTTTGGCATGTCTTAGTTATAAATAGGCTATGTCACGAGCCGCGAGGAAATTCTAAATCCGTAATCCGAGTATGTTATGATCTCTATATATATTCCTTGGCATTCCAATGTTTGATGTGATGAAATATGAACAATTATGTTTTCGAAATAATTGATTTCCAATGTTGCACTAAAAGTTTTGTTTTATAGAATTCCGTAACTATGAACGCCGTAACTTTCACAGAAAGGCTCGGATTGCTTCGATATCTTCGTAGGAGTTTGCATGGCGTATGATAAGTATGTTTTCCCATAGGT
Organism: Lycium barbarum; assembly: GCF_019175385.1. Classification (NCBI taxonomy): domain Eukaryota; kingdom Viridiplantae; phylum Streptophyta; class Magnoliopsida; order Solanales; family Solanaceae; genus Lycium; species Lycium barbarum. The sequence continues at coordinate 29,513,679 of NC_083344.1, read as the reverse complement.
GGGCCCGGCTCGGGTCGATACCCGTCCGTGGGTCCCGCGACTTTCCTTTATGTAATTCGGAGGACTTTTGAAAGAATGTAGTATGACTATTATCTCGATTTTCAAAGTACGGTCATTTTACTTATAATTGAGTCCATGATAATGATTTTATGCATATGGTTACTCATGACTCTGCTCGTGCGTTCTGTTATATCTTTCGCCGGTTCTGTTGTCGTACGCACTTTGATATATTCCGGTGTTATGCTGTGTTGATGGTTCACCGAGCCATTCGCTAGAGGGCCGGGTTCCACTTATATTTGGCGTTATGCTATGTATGGCGTTATGCTGTGTTATGATGTGTGACGGGGATACGGAGATTTGAACCTTCTGGTGTTATGCTGTGTTATGGCGCCATCGACGGGCGGGCGACCATATTCTCCGTGCCCTATGCATGACTTATATTTTGAGAGTAAACATTTTGATATTTTGGGTTTGCACTTATGTTATGTACTTCTATTTCGTTTATGCCTCAGATTTGTTTTCTGTATCTTCTGCTTTGCATACTCAGTACATATTTCGTACTGACCCCCTTTCTTCGGGGGACGGCGTTTCATGCCCGCAGGTGCAGACGCACAGTTTGGTGATCCAGCCGTTTAGGATACCCTCTTCTGCTGTTTGGAGTGCTCCTCTTATTCCGGAGCCTACATTTTGGTATATATCTTCGTTCGTTGCATATGTATGTATATGTTCAGGGGTACGGCGGGGCCCTGTCCCGCCATATGATTCGGTCTGTCTATTTTGTGCCTACTTCTGTACGGGTGTGTTTGTATGATCCCACTTGCCATGGCAGCCTTGTCGGCGTGCGTTTGTATATGTTTTTGGCCGTTGCGCCATTTGATAGGCTTGTTGGCTTCTGATATATATGTACATATATGGTTGTGTTTGAAATGTGTCTGAGAAAGTTTGATATAATTTGAGGTAGCGTGTGATATTTGTGCCCGTATACGCTATCTGTATATGATTCGGATTTGATGAGTGTGTTCGGGTGCCCAGTTCGGGCACTAGTCACGGCCTACGGGGTTGGGTCGTGACAGACAATTAGGACATTGAACTACGAATTCTGCTATACCTTTCTTCATTCCATTCCACCAATATATAGACTTAAGGTCATGATACATTTTCGTCGCTCCGGGGTGAACATAATAACGGGAATAATGAGCTTCTCTCAATATCCGGTGGCGTAGACCTGCCACATTAGGAACATATAATCTGCCTCGGAATCGGAGAACTCCGTCTCCTGAAATATCAAATGATGACTCCTCTTTCTGAGGGAGTGTATCTCTGTAATGCCTTAGCATGGAATCTTCGTATTGTCGCTCTTTCACTTCTGCTACTAGCGACGAGACTGCTGAATTCTGGATAGTAGTTCCCTTGCTGCCTGAGTCCATTACTCGAACTCGTAGACTAGCTAGCTGCTGAAGCTCACGGGCCATTTCTCTCTTCTCGGGTCGTACATCGCGCAAACTTCCCATGGATCTACAGCTGAGAGCATCAGCCACAACGTTCGCCTTTCCAGGGTGATACAAGATATCAACATCATAATCTTTTAGCAATTCTAACCATCGTCGTTGCCGCAAATTCAACTCTTTCTGCTTGAAGATGTACTGAAGACTCTTATGATCTGTATAAATATCCACATGGACACCATATAAATAATGTCTCCATATCTTTAACGCATGAACCACTGCGGCCAATTCTAAATCATGGGTTGGATAATTCCGCTCATGTTTCCGTTATTGCCTTGAAGCATACGCGATTACTTTACCCTGTTGCATCAATACACAGCCTAGACCAACACCAGAAGCATCACAATAAACAACATATCCTTCCAATCCCTCTGGAAGTGTCAAGAATGGGGCGGAAGTCATCCTACTTTTCAACTCTTGGAAGCTACGTTCACAAGCATCGGTCCATTGAAACTTTGTCGATTTCTGGGTCAACTTTGTGAGTGGTGCAGAAATAGAAGAAAAACCTTCGACAAATCTCCTGTAATAACCTGCTAAGCCCAGAAATGTACGAACCTCCGTAGGAGTCGTAGGCCTTGGCCAAGTCTTCACGGCCACAATCTTTTGACTATCCACTCGAATACCATCGGCTGCAACAATATGCCCTAGAAATGTCACTGGGTTCAACCAAAACTTACATTTGGAAAACTTTGCAAACAACTCTCGAGCTCGAACAACTCTGAGGATAGTACGCAAAAGATCCGCATGTTCTGCCTCGGACCTAGAATATACCAAGATGTCATCGATGAATACAATAACAAATAGATCCAGGAAGGGCCTAAACACATTGTTCATCAAATCCATAAACACTTCCGATGCATTAGTTAGCCCAAATGACATTACCCGAAACGCAAAATGACCGTATCTTGTCCTGAAGGCTGTCTTAGGGATATCTTTCTCCCTAACTCTCACTTGGTGATACCCGGACCTCAAATCTATCTTTGAAAACCATTTGGTGCCTTGCAATTGATCAAATAAATCATCAATCCTCGGAAGAGGATATTTATTCTTAATCGTCACCTTATTCAATTGCCAGTAATCAATGCACATTCTCAAGGAGCCATCTTTCTTTCAGACAAACAATATGGGTGCTCCCCACGGGGATGAACTAGGCCTAATAAAGCCTTTTTCAAGCAAGTCTTTCAACTGCTCCTTCAACTCTTTCAATTCTGCGGGAGCCATTCTATAAGGAGGGATAGATATAGGCTTAGTGCCTGGCAACACATCAATGGCAAAATCAATCTCCCGTTCGGGAGGAAGGCCTAGAATCTCTTCCGGGAACACATCTGGAAATTCATTTACTACGGGAACTGACTGAAGAGTCGGCGATTCAGCTTCTATATCTTCAACCCGGACTATATGGTAAATGAAACCTTTTGTGATCATTTTCCTTGCCTTTAGATAGGAAATAAACCTACCTTTTGGTGACGCCGTATTCCCTTTCCATTCTAGGACTGGTTCTCCCGGAAATTGGAAACAAACCATTTTCATTCTACAATCAACATTGGCATAACAAGAAGCCAACCAATCCATGCCCATAATAACATCAAAATCCACCATTTATAACTCATGCAAGTCAATCATGGTACAACGATCACAAATCACAATTACACAATTTCTATATACTCGGCTAGCTACTACCGATTCACCCACGGGTGTAGACACCTCAAAAGGTTTAATCGACTCCGGCTTTACTCTAAATCGACCCGCAATATATGGAGTAACTTATGACAATGTGGAACCTGGATCAATCAAGGCATATACATCATGAGAAAATACCGATAATATACCTGTGACCACATCAGGAGAAGACTCAAGATCTTGCCGTCCATCCATAGCATAAACACGGTGTTGAGGACCACTAGAACTGGGAACTCTCCCTCTGTCTCTACCATGGCCGACTGGCGCATGTGAACCTGGCCCCACAAGGCGCATAGAAGACGAAGATCCGGCTACCGACCCTGAAGGCTGGGTCCTACCTCTGCCATGAATCGAGGGGCAATCACGCATAATATGGCCCGGTTGACCACATGAATAGAAACCCTCTGAACCCAATCGGCATTGACCCCAGTGCAAATTCCCACACTGGGAACATCGTGGTACGGGTGGCCTTGCCTAACCCGAATCTCCTCTGAACTGGGACCTTGAAAAACTCTGACTCGGCCCAGAACGAGTAGATCTATCGAATCTCTAGCCTCGAAACCATGGAGGTGCACTAGTCATAGAATAGCCTGAATGCCTAGGAAACTGTTGCCTGTGCCCACCTTTGAACTCACTCATCGGACCTGAAGATCTGGCCCTCTTGCTATGACCCCTATCTTGCTCGTGTTCACTTCTCTGCTGTTGTAAAATTTCTTCTAAGTTCTGAGCATGAGCCTGAATGCGTGCAATATCCATATTGTCCTGAAGGGATGCACTCAAGCACCTATCCATCAAATGTGGCCCTAGGCCTTTAACAAATCGGTGTACTCTGTCACCTATATCCGCTACCATGGCCGTGGCATATCTAGCCTAAGAATTGAAGTGGAGACTATACTCTAGAGCACTCATGCTACCTTGCCTCAAATTTGAAAACTTATCGGCTCTAGCTCGCTGAACTTCCAGAGGCATATAGTGTCAGAGGAAAGCATCAACAAACTCTTGCCATACCGGGGGAGGTGCATTGGCTCCCCGTGAAGCCATCCAAACCGTATACCATTGGATCGAGACATCTCTCAATATATACGATGGTAGCTCCACCGACTCAGTGTCCGAAGCATGTATCAATCGAAGCGCCCTAAAAAAACAATCAATAAAATCATGAGGGCCCTCCTCCAACTTTGACCCAAAGAATTCCGGAGGGTTCAAAGTAATGAAGTCACGGGCTCTTGCACTAACAGCCCTGTCACCTTGCCCTGTACTTTGCCACTGAGTCTGGGCCGCAACCAATTGAGTCAGCAAATTAATGGCCTCTTTCACATCTTGGCCTGAAGCATCCGGTGGAGGAGCTGGAGGTGCTGGAGCTGGGGCTGAGGCTCTCTCGCGCTCCTCTAATATCGGTACTGAACGGGAGGACTGAGATTGAGCTGCACTCTGGGACTCACTTTCCTCTACTACCGGTGGCGGTGCATTTTCAGCCCGCTTTGCTGCCACCGTCTTGCCCTTTTGGGCTACTGTAGCCTTTCTCTTTATAGGCATTTCTGAAATACACAACCCACGGTTAAGGATCAAGAATATCATAGCTCTATCGCACGATTCTTATGGAGAAAGAAGGTCATTCATTCCTAAAATGTCCGCAGCTTCTTGGTTATAAGTGTGGCGCGCGCAACACATCCATAACCAAGACTCTACTAGACACGGCTCGTAGACACACCCCAGGACTAAACTGCTCTGATACCACTTTTGTCACGACCCGTCTAGAGGGCCGCGACGAGCGCCTGGTGCTAGCCCACCCGAACACCCCTTGGCTTATACTTCACTTACATTTAGGTGAGCCACATAATTAAACATACATTTCTAATCACCATTCATGCTAGTCCCATTGGAGGACAATGCTTTAATATCATAGTTGGCATCTATACCACGTCAATGTACATGAGACGTCAATGCTATCAAAATAATATACAAAATATAGGACGACAAGGCTAGACACATCTAACCATATTCACATGTCTACGAGCCTCTAAGAAGAGTATAACATATCACATAAGCGAGACAGGACCCCGCTATGCCTATAATTATATAAACAAAAGAATATGTACCCAAAAGCTATGGCTTCGAATGAAATGGAGCTCTACTATGTAGTCTCTGAGAATACATCTATGGATCGAGCCTGTCTCCCTGTGCACCTGCGGGCATGACGCAGCGTCCACAAACAAAAGGACGTCAGCATGAAGAATGTACTGAGTATGTAAAGCATGATCAATATCAATATAGAAGCATAATAAGCAACATAATAAATAGCACAAGATGGGAGGCGGTGTTATCATCATCATAGGCAGTTACTTGCCTTACATAGGATCTTTCGGTTTCTAATGCGTATTTACATACATACGTCCATATCCGTATCCGTTCCATATCTGTACTCATGTTCGCATACATACCCTTATTCGCATTCATATCATATCATGTTCGTATTCATATTCGTATCCATAGACATATACATACTTATTTACATATCTTACCCGGCCTCATAAGCTCGGGGTTCCATAATAGTCATACATAGACACATATACATAATAGCTCATAAGCATATTTACTATTTGCATCATTATCATAATATTCATCAACATCATTATTACTATTATCGTCATCCATCATATTTACCTTTATAGGCTTACTCGTCATACGAGGGATTTAGTACAATCGGGGTGTATCAAGAATCGTGAGCTTACTAGCTCGGAAGATCAAATCATTTGAAGGATATCAAAGTCTCATAGAAGATTTAGATATTTCGCCAAAGAACCATGCCTTATGAAAGAAGGTTTAGCCTTACATATCTTTCCGTTCAACTATTCTACACTTGCGCTTTCTCCTCCAATGCTAGCGTTTCTACCTTCATTAAAGTCATACTATCATTAGAATCGATAGCTAGCATATATGAATAAAGCTAGAGAAATTCGGACAACATCTCCTTTATTTCTACGACATTCCTCCATAACGTATATCAACTCGCAAACGTCAATAATACATTCACAATACCATCACAATAGTCGTTATTCACCCACATTACCCACATTTCTCAATTTGCTTTCAATTACTCATATCTATGGCCATAATACACGACCATGTTCATTCACGTACATTGCTCATCTCATGTTGTCAACATCATTTATAACATATTTACATCACAATACATCAAGACTCATAACTCAATTCAAACTATTTCTCAAAATGACACTATTCCACATTCATGACCCATTTTTCCATACCTTTCTACAATCCAAGTATTTCAACACTTAAATACCTTAAACAACATAGAAATACCATGAATCTTACCTTAGACTTTGTAGGAGCAAGCCTTGGTTGATAATACTCCACTTGAGTAAAAACCCTAGTTTACCTCCATGAGATTTCTTGACTTTATATGATCTTTGATGGTGTTCTTACACTTGATTCACTTAGTTTATGTTGTTGATCACTAATAATCCTTGAATTCTTGTGGAATAAATGTAGAGAGATGTTTTAGAGAGAAAAGGTGTGATATAGAAGTGAAATGAAATAAGACTTGCCCCCTTCATTTATTGATCTAAAACTGTCCCGACCATATATACAGACCAACATACAGTCTGTATAATTTATACGGGCCGTATGTCTGGTCATAGATTTGGTCCATAAAATTTTGCCTTTCTGGGCTGATTATACGGTCCCAAACATACGGACCGTATAATTTATACAGCAAGTATGTTTGGCCGTATAACTCCTAGTGGTTCCGAAATTCATTTCGTCGACTCGTTTGATCTCCAATCCTTATGGAACCTTCTTAACACTTGTTCAAAACTTCAATGCCAATCTAAGGGACGTTATCACACTTCTCCAAGACATCATTAAGTCCTCGTTAACTTGTTACTCGTATTTCCTTTCTGATACTCATCGTATGCCTTTCCTTCTCTTGGCCAACTTTCTCGTCTAACATCGTATGCCTTCGAAATCTCGCTTAGGGTCACCAAATGTCATTTCTTACTCATGGAAATATCGTAAATTCTTGATCCTCACTAGTTCATTCACTTGCATATCAACGGAAGATTTTTCGAGGTGTAAAAGTGACGCTACCAACAGTGCTGTCTCAAATCACGATACATCTTAGTGACCCCCGAATGAATGTAGTAGCGAGAGCTACGAGCCTTAGACAAGATCAACTGAACCAAATCACCTCAAAATCAATCACGACTTCCTTGGCCTCACCTCTCAAAACCCTATCTCGGATCTTGCTCAACTAAGCATCTAAAACTAACGAGTCTTGATCCGATCCAAATAAAGATGATCTCGCCTCTATACAATAAAGATGGCCAACAGACGCTCGGAAACAGTCAGTCGAGCTAAACTCCCCATACTCACTGCCTTGCGACTCAAGGCATCAACTATCACATTAGCTTTCCTGGGATGATACAGAATAAAGATGTCATAGTTTTTCAGGAGCTCCATCCATCGGCGTTTCCTGGAATTAAGATCTCTATGGGTAAATTCATGCTGAAGGCTATGGTGATCGGTGAAAGCCTCACAATGGACGCCATACAAATAATGCCTCCAAAGCTTCAAAACGAAGACTATGGCCAACAACTCCAAATCATAGGTAGGGTAATTCTTCTCATGAACTTTTAACTGATGGGAATCATAAGCTATCACTTTACCCTCTTGCATCAACACCGTACCCAAACCCATACGGGAGGCATCACAATAGACAGTGAAATCCTTACCTTTATAGGTAAGGCTAGGATCAGGGCCGTAGTTAAAACAAGCTTGAGCATTTGAAAGCTCTCCTTACAATCATCCGTCCACTTGAAGGAAACATCCTTCTAAGTCAATCTGGTCAAGGATGAAGCAATGGCAGCAAAACCCTTCACAAAGTGACGGTAGTAACTGGTCAAACCCACAAAACTATGTATCTTAGTAACAGTAGTGGGCCTTGGCCAACTCCTCACAGCCTCAATCTTTTGGGGATCAACCATAAGCCCCTCTTTGGACACCACATGGCCCAAGAAGGCTACGTACTCCAACCAGAACTCACACTTAGAAAACTTAGGAAACAAGCTATGTTTTTTCAACAATCTAAGAACAGAACGAAGATGGCTCTCATGGTCCTCTCTACTCTTGGAATACGCCAAGATGTCATCAATGAAATCACAAATAAATTAAGAAATGGTCTAAAGATACCGTTCATCAAGGTCATTGTCACGACCCAGCCCCGTGGGCCGCGACTGGCACCCTACCTGGGTACCCAGACCAAATCACATATTCATTTACCAAATCCGAACGTATTTCAGAATTTCATAAAAGTCATACCAACATAGATTATATCAAAATATGTCTTAAGCGGTCGCACAAATCAAAATGTCATATTGAATCCAAACGGAGCGGCGGAATAGACATCGCCGGTCATAAGTGCAAATATAAGCATAAGGACCATTTAGGGCCATCATAACAAACTGACCGCTGTAAGACCAGAAAACAAAATCAAACAAACATACATAGGACCCTCGCCCCACATATATGACTACAGGCCTCTACGAATTCAAAACAAAGACATATGGCGAGACAGGGCCCCGCCGTACCCAAATAGTCAAATGAACAGAATATATACATAGCAAAAGAAGTCTGTACCAAAAGTGGACTCCGAGTCAAGAAGGAGTACTCCGAAATAGCAGAGAGTGAAGCCTACAGTGGAGGATCACCAATATCTGTACCTGCGGGCATGAAACGCAGCCCCCGAAGAAAGGGGGTCAGTACGAAATATGTACTGAGTATGTAAAGCACGGAGTACAGAAATATGGGCCAAAACTGAAAGCAAACCGGATATCAAAGGGAGTACAAATCAGTATGTCAAAATCCGTATCAAATCATATACATATACATAATGCAAGCGAAATCATGCAAACGCTCAAGACCGTGGTCGCCACTCCGACGCTGGCGCCACACACAGCATAACACCAGAAGGTTTCGAATCTCCGTACATCCCCGGACACAAACATAAGTGAGCGTATCGCGTCACCAGCCATATCACAGCATAACTCCAAACGGAACCCGGCCCTATGGCGAGGCCTCGGGAACCGTAACACAGCATACGGCCGAATTTATCATAGCGCGCACGAATCATAACTGGCCCGAGAACCGGTGAACGAAGTCAAAATAAGGCACGAGCGGAATCGTGAGCAAAAAAATGCAATTTATATTTCAAAATAGCCTTTCAAAACTTAATAATCTCATAAGTCATTTCATAAACCAAAATAGTCGAATGATTAGTTCATACGAAAGTTTATCTCACAGATTGTTTCCAAAGTGGTACGTATGGCTCAAACGAAACTTAACATATCATAATAGTCAAAACATATTTCATAGAGGGAAGTTTCAAGGTCGAAGATCTCATATCGAAGTTCATCCAAAAAGAGAGCCCGATAGGACAAATAGGGCGTCTCGGGGTTAGCGGGCCCACCTCGAGTCAAATTGAGGTGGCGAACATAATTTACGAACATTTAAAGGCCAAAAGATCATACATAATGATTTCAAAGTGACCCGATCACATTTCGATAGGTTCCGAACATTTGGTTGCATTCTAGCCGAAATAGAGCCTTTAGGCTTCAATTGAATTGAATGAATAGTAGTCGTTTTGTAGATCGGGTTTCGAGGAGCAGAAATGCTCCGGAGGTTCCAATATTAACCTAACATACTAAGACATGCCAAACGAAGAAGTGGGAAGCTTTACATACCTTATAGACGTCTTATGCTTTCCCCAAAATCAAATCCCGTTTCGTCCAGAATCTGCAAATGGTCAAAGTTACCAATTAGGGGTTGCAAGTCTTAAGAATTCACTTAACCTCATTTTTTATCTACCGAAATTTCGGCAGCATTTCCCCTATATATATAACACCCCCGAGACTTAGCTCGGCTCAATAAACATCAACCACAACAACCCACAATATCACAAACATCACAAGTCATACAAAATCACTCTAACGTCAATATTCCTTCTTTCTACATAAATCAACAACTTTCATCCAAACTTCACAACATCGAACTAACATCCACATTATCATATTCATTTACTCATTCAAAGTTATTCAAACACATTCCAATAATATTCCAAGCGATATACATGAATTTAAGCAATCCGCTACTTTCCATATTCTATTCAAAACTTCTACGAATGCACAAAACTTCCCAAATCACATTGTCTTCCTTCCAAATTTATTAACAACAACCATAATCCACATTTAAAGTCTTACTTCCACAATTATAGAAGAATACACATAAATCATATATTTTCCCATAAAACCCGCAACCATTTCAATGCCAATTCAACTCGCTAAACATTCATTTACGTCATAAATGCCACAACGACGCAACTAACAAACTAAACAAAAATCAAATTCGTCTCCTTCACCATAACATGGCTCACGGCCACTTCATCACACACACACACACCCACGGTTTCACACACACACACCAAAACTACGAAATTCTCGTTTATTCTCAATCCTTATAATATTCATACAAATTCCATAACACAAAAGTAGCAAAAATTCTTACCTTTTCTTGAAATTCCGACTTGCCGCAAACGTGATTCTTTCGCCAAACAAATTGTATCACGTCGGAGAGCGTCTTGAACTTACTACAAATACAAAAAGAATAAGATGTTTGGATCAAACTTGGAGGCTAGAGAATTTTTCCTCTTTTCTTTTGCTATGGCCGAAACCTTCTCTAGAGGTGTTCTTAATTTTTCTTTGTTGATTTTCTTGACTTTTCAATGGATAGGCATGAATATATACTTATCATTAAATGCTCACATGGAGCTCACATGACCAATAAGTGGGGCTTGGGCCTTGGCCCCTTGGCCGGCCACCCCTAGCACTTGGGCTTCAATTTTACAATTTTTGTTTTAGCCCAATTCGTAAAAATCTCGTTTTGTAATTCCCGAAACTAATTTCCGAAATTCCAACTCTCACCCTCGGCCTTCCCCGATGTTTTTGCACCAATAGTTTCATAACCAACATAGGCATATTAACTAAAATCAAAGTATTTCCTTATAACATACAAGTCCTAATTATTTCCAAGACTTTCCAATTATGCGAAATTACGGGATATAACATTCTCCCCCCCTTTAGAACATTCGTCCCTGAATGTTAAATTAGTCTTATAAAGTCTTTTGAGCATAACGGGGGAGTCTCTCTTTATAACTAGCACACATGATTTATTCGTCAATTAATGCAACAAACTTAAAAGGTTAGATTACCTGTGGACGTCGGGAACAAGTGAGGGTATTTCCTTTTTATCTCATCCTCCGCCTCCCAAGTCATCTCCTCCCGATTATTGTTGCGCCACAGGACTTTGACGGAGGGCACTTCTTTAGTGCGTAGTCTCCGCACCTGTCGATCCAGAATAGATACAGGCTGCTCGTCATAAGATAACTGCTCCATCACCTGAATGTCATCAACTGGGAATATCCTGGAAGGATCACCAATACATTTCTGCAACATAGACACATGAAACACCGGGTGTACGGCCTCCAAGTCGGATGGTAAGTCTAGCTCGTAGGCGACCTCGCCTATCTTTTGAACGATCTGATACGGCCCAATGTACCGGGGGCTCAACTTACCCTTTTTACCGAATCTCTTGACACCCTTCATGGGAGACACCTTCAGGAACACCCAGTCGCCAATATGGAACTCTAACGGTCGACGTCGTCTATCTGCATAAGCTTTCTGTCGACTCTAAGCAGCCAATAATCGTTCTCGAATAAGCTTTACCTTATCTACAGCTTCCTGGATCACATCTGGCCCAATCAGCTTAGTCTCGCCCACATCAAACCAGCCAATAGGAGATCTGCATTTCCTGCCATAAAGGGCTTCATACGGTGCCATCTGAATGCTGCAGTGATAACTATTATTATAGGCAAACTCAATAAGCGGCAAATGATCGTCCCAGCTGCCCCTGAAATTAATAACGCAGGCCCGCAACATATCTTCGAGCGTCTGAATAGTGCGCTCGGCCTGCCCGTCGGACTGAGGGTGAAAAGCTGTACTAAGGCTCACCTGAGTCCCTAATCCCTCCTGAAATGACCTCCAGAAATGAGCTGTAAACTGGGCACCTCGGTCAGTAATAATAGATATAGGGACTCCGTGAAGTCTGACTATCTCTCTAATATACAATCTGGCATAGTCCTCAGCCGAATAAGTAGCCCGAACCGGAAGCAAATGGGCTGATTTCGTCAGCCTGTCAACAATAACCCAAATAGAATCATACCTGCGTGGAGTGCGCGGTAACCCAACAACGAAATCCATATTAATCATCTCCCATTTCCAGGCTGGAATTTCCATCTCCTGTAATAATCCACCGGGCTTCTGATGCTCGATCTTAACTTGCTGGCAGTTCGGGCACTGACTAACAAACTCAGCAATATCTTTCTTCATGCCGTCCCACCAATACAAACACCTGAGATCCCGATACATTTTAGTGGAACCAGGATGAACAGAATACCGTGCATTATGGGCCTCGCCCATAATCTGCTGCCGTAATCCCGCAACGTCCGGTACACAGAATCTGCCGTCATATAATAATACTCCTTCAGGCGAGATCTCAAACTGAGTCTTTGCTTTATTAAGGGCCACATCTCTATACTGAATCAAAAGAGGATCTTCAAACTGGCGCTGCTTTACCTCCTGAATAATAGATGATTCAGCAACTGCACGAACAGAAATCCCAGAATCTCCAGAATCCACTAAACGAACTCCGAGGCTGGCCAGCTGATGAATATCACGAACCAAATCTCTCTTATCAGATGGTACACCAGCCAGACTGCCTACGGACTTGCGGCTAAGCGCATCAGCTACCACATTGGCTTTCCCCGGATGGTACAGAATATATCAACGTCGTAATCCTTTAGTAACTCAAGCCATCTCCGCTGCCGCAAATTTAGCTCCTTCTGCTTAAAAATATACTGGAGACTCTTATGGTCCGTATAAATATCAACATGGACCCCATATAAATAATGCCGCCAAATCTTCAAAGCATGAATTACTGCGGCCAACTCAAGATCATGAGTGGGATAGTTCTTCTCGTGCGGTCTGAGCTGCCGGGAAGCATAGGCTATGACTCGACCGTGCTGCATCAATACACAACCTATCCCAATACCAGAGGCGTCGCAATAGACAACATACCCGTCTGATCCCTCTGGAAGAGTCAATACTGGGGCCGTAACCAATCTCTCTTTCAGCATCTGAAAGCTGCGCTCGCAGGCATCGGTCCACTGAAATTTTGCTGCTTTCTGAGTAAGCCTCGTCAGTGGTGCTGCAATAGAAGAAAAATCCTCCACGAACCTGCGATTATATCCGGACAATCCCAGAAAACTGCGCACCTCCATCGGTGTAGTAGGCCTGGGCCAATTCTGTACAGCCTTAATCTTCTGCGTATCGACCCGAATACCGTCTGCACCGACAATATGGCCCTAGAATGCCACAGAAGTCAACCAAAATTCACATTTAGAGAATTTGGCGTATAACTTCTGCTGACGGAGAATACCAAGCACCGTCCTCAAATGATCTGAATGCTCCTCAGCTGATCGCGAGTAAATCAGAATGTCATCAATAAACACAATAACAAACATGTCCAGAAAAGGCCGAAATACCCGATTCATCAGATCCATAAATACCGCTGGAGCATTAGTCAGCCCGAAAGACATAACTCTGAACTCATAGTGCCCGTACCGGGTCCTGAAAGCAGTCTTCGGGATATCTGACTCCCGCACTCGCACCTGATGACAACCTGAGCGCAGATCTATCTTTGAAAAATATTTAGCACCCTGCAGCTGATCAAACAAATCATCAATCCGGGGGAGGGGATATTTATTCTTAATAGTCACCTTATTCAGCTGCCGGTAATCGATACACATCCGCAGTGACCCATCTTTCTTTCTAACAAACAATACCGGCGCTCTCCAGGGTGATGTGCTGGGCCTGATAAAGCCCTTATCCAACAAATCTTTCAGCTGCTCCTTCAACTCTTTCAATTCAGCCGGCGCCATCCTGTACGGAGGAATAGATATAGGCTGCGTGTCTGGCAACAACTCTATAGTAAAATCAATCTCCCGCTCAGGCGGAAGGCCAAGAAGCTCGTCAGGAAATACATCTGGAAACTCACTGATGACCGGAACAGACTGAAGGGTAGGTATCTCCGCTGCAGTATCGTGCACACGAACCAAATGATAGATATAACCCTTCTGGATCATCTTCTTATCCTTGAGGTATGAAATAAACTTACCCCTCGGCGATGCTGTGGATCCGAACCACTCTATGACTGGTTCCCCTGGAAACTGAAAACGGACTACCTTTTTCTGGCAGTCGACATTAGCATAACAAGAAGACAACCAGTCCATACCCATAATGACATCAAACACAAGCATGTCTAACTCTATCAGATCAGCCTTATTGCAACGATCATAAATAGTCACAGAACAATCCCTATAGATCTGTCTCGCTATAACAAAATCCCCAACTGGCGTAGCTACCTCAAATGGCTCTATAAGCTCAGACACTATCCCAATTTTACTAGCAACGAGCGGGGAAATATATGATAAAGTAGAACCAGGGTCAATCAATGCATATACAGATCTGGAGAAAACCAGTAATGTACCTGTGACGACGTTTGGCGAAGCCTCCTGATCCTGGCGGCTGGCCAAAGCATATATGCGGTTCGAGGGACCGCTAGAACCTAAAACGCCACCGTGGCCTAGACCGCGTCCCGCTGGTGTCGGCGCACCTTGCCCTGCAGGGCGTGCAACAGATGGAGCAGATGATGAACCGGCGGCTGACCCTGTCGGCTGAGCCACACTACCAGAACCGCTGGCCAACGGACAATCTCTCATAAAATGGCCCTGACCACCGCACGAAAAACAAGCTCCAGTAGCTCGATAACACTCTCCAGGATGAGACTTCCCGCAATGAGCACAACGGGGCCTGGGTGGTCTGGCCTGGCAGGGGCCTCTGGATACCTGTAAACCTGCCGCTCTGGAGCTCTGACCGGCCCCAGACGGTCCCGCACTGTCAAATCTCCGGCTGCCCAACTGAGTACTCCGGCCGGAAGGAGGAAGCTGTCTACCTGACTGCTGCTGCTGAGGCTGTCCGCCCCGAAAATCTCCAGAATAACCTGCGGACCTAGCCCTCTTGGGCGGTCTCCTATCCCGATCTCTACCAGAATGATCAGACCTGTGACGATCCTCCATACCCATCGCATAGGCCTGAAGTCGGGCAATGTCCATTTCTGTCTACAATGACACTGCCATACAGCCGTCGATCAAATACCGATCCAATCCCATAACATATCTGTGCATCCGATCGGACATATCTGCTACCACGGCCGGTGCATATCGGGCCAGAGAATCAAACTCAAGATTATACTCGCGAACACTCCGACCCCTCTGCTGCAAATGTAAGAGTCGGTCGGCCCGTGCCCGCCGCAACTCTGGGGGCAGAAAGTGGCGGGTGAAAGCAGTCACAAACTGATCCCACGTAGCTGGGGGAGCACCCTCACCCCTAGATAACTCCCAAGTCTCGTACCAGTGAGTGGCAACATCTTGAAGTCTGTGCGAAGCCAGCTCGACCGACTCGATCTCTGAAGCCCTGACCAAGTCCAGTGAGCGCCGCATCCCCCGAATAAAGTCGTGGGGGTCCTCGTCGGGCTTAGACCCGAAAAACTCTAGAGGGCCACATAATAAAAACTCCCGAACTCTCAGGCTGTCCCGCCTATCATCATCGTCATCGTCCCTCCGCTCGCGTCTGCGAGCCTATCCTGCCACCAGTGTAGTCAGCAACTGTACAGCCTCCCTCAGGGTCCTATCCTCCGCCCCTGGCTGAGGAGCTGGAGTCTCAGGAGCGGGTACACGGACCTCTGGAGCTGCTGAAGGTCCTGCTCCAGGCTGTACTAGTGGGGATGTAGCAAACTCCTCAGAATGAGGCACAACCTCAGGCAAATCATAAACACGAGCCCGGGTAGCTCGCTGTGCCTGACTAGTCTCTCCCATCCTCGCTTTGCCATTCTGGGCTGCCGTTGGCTTCTTCGGAGGCATCACTGCAAACACAATAGCGAGTCAGATCAGAATCACCCTAATAGCACAGCTCTATCGCACGATCTAAGATTCCAAAGAAAGTAACATCCTAAATGCCCTGTAGTTCCCTGTTTATAGATGTGGTGCACAACACATCGATAAACAAGACTCTACGAGACACGGCCTGTAGACATTCCGAGGACAGACTGCTCTGATACCACTTTTGTCACGACCCAGCCCCGAGGGACGCGACTGGCACCCTACCTGGGTACCCAGACCAAATCACATATTCATTTACCAAATCCGAACGTATTTCAGAATTTCATAAAAGTCATACCAACATAGATTATATCAAAATATGTCTTAAGCGGTCGCACAAATCAAAATGTCATATCGAATCCAAACGGAGCGGCGGAATAGACATCGCCGGTCATAAGTGCAAATATAAGCATAAGGACCATTTAGGGCCATCATAACAAACTGACCGCTGTAAGACTTGAAAACAAAATCAAACAAACATACATAGGACCCTCTTCCAACATATATGACTACAGGCCTCTACGAATTCAAAACAAAGACATATGGCGAGACAGGGCCCCGTCGTACCCAAATAGTCAAATGTACAGAATATATACATAGCAAAAGAAGTTTGTACCAAAAGTGGACTCCGAGTCAAGAAGGAGTACTCCGAAATAGCAGAGAGTGAAGCCTACAGTGGAGGATAACCAATATCTGTACCAGCGGGCATGAAACGCAGCCCCCGAAGAAGAGGGTCAGTACGGAATATGTACTGAGTATGTAAAGCACGGAGTACAGAAATATGGGCCAAAACTGAAAGCAACCCGGATATCAAAGGGAGTACAAATCAGTATGTCAAAATCCATATCAAATCATATACATATACATAATGCAAGCGAAATCATGCAAACACTCAAGAACGTGGTCGCCACTCCGACGCTGGCGCCACACACAACATAACACCAGAAGGTTTCGAATCTCCGTACATCCCCGGACACAAACATAAGTGAGCGTATCGCCTCACTAGCCATATCACAGCATAACTCCAAACGGAACCCGGCCCTATGGCGAGGCCTCGGGAACCGTAACACAGCATACGGCCGAATTGATCATAGCGCGCACGAATCATAACCGGCCCGGGAACCGGTGAACGAAGTCAAAATAAGGCACGAGCGGAGTCGTGAGCAAACAAATGCAATTTATATTTCAAAATAGCCTTTCAAAACTTAATAATCTCATAAGTCATTTCATAAACCAAAATAGTCGAATGATTAGTTCATACGAAAGTTTATCTCACAGATTGTTTCCAAAGTGGTACGTATAGCTCAAACGAAACTTAACATATCATAATAGTCAAAACATATTTCATAGAGGGAAGTTTCAAGGTCGAAGATCTCATATCGAAGTTCATCCAAAAAGAGAGCCCGATAGGACAAATAGGGCGTCTCGGGGTTAGCGGGCCCACCTCGAGTCAAATTGAGGTGGCGAACATAATTTACGAACATTTAAAGGCCAAAAGATCATACATAATGATTTCAAAGTGACCCGATCACATTTCGATAGGTTCCGAACATTTGGTTGCATTCTAGCCGAAATAGAGCCTTTAGGCTTCAATTGAATTGAATGAATAGTAGTCGTTTTGTAGATCGGGTTTCGAGGAGCAGAAATGCTCCGGAGGTTCCAATATTCACCTAACATACTAAGACATGCCAAACGAAGAAGTGGGAAGCTTTACATACCTTATAGACGTCTTATGCTTTCCCCAAAATCAAATCCCGTTTCGTCCAGAATCTGCAAATGGTCAAAGTTACCAATTAGGGGTTTCAAGGCTTAAGAATTCACTTAACCTCATTTTTTATCTACCGAAATTTCGGCAGCATTTCCCCTATATATATAACACCCCCGAGACTTAGCTCGGCTCAATAAACATCAACCACAACAACCCACAATATCACAAACATCACAAGTCATACAAAATCACTCTAACGTCAATATTCCTTCTTTCTACATAAATCAACAACTTTCATCCAAACTTCACAACATCGAACTAACATCCACATTATCCTATTCATTTACTCATTCAAAGTTATTCAAACACATTCCAATAATATTCCAAGCGACATACATGAATTTAAGCAATCCGCTACTTTCCATATTCTATTCAAAACTTCTACGAATGCACAAAACTTCCCAAATCACATTGTCTTCCTTCCAAATTTATTAACAACAACCATAATCCACATTTGAAGTCTTACTTCCACAATTATAGAAGAATACACATAAATCATATATTTTCCCATAAAACCCGCAACCATTTCAATGCCAATTCAACTCGCTAAACATTCATTTACGTCATAAATGCCACAACGACGCAACTAACAAACTAAACAAAAATCAAATTCGTCTCCTTCACCATAACATGGCTCACAACCACTTCATCACACACACACACACCCACGGTTTCACACACACACACCAAAACTACGAAATTCTCGTTTATTCTCAATCCTTATAATATTCATACAAATTCCATAACACAAAAGTAGCAAAAATTCTTACCTTTTCTTGAAATTCCGACTTGCCGCAAACGTGATTCTTTCGCCAAACAAATTGTATCACGTCGGAGAGCGTCTTGAACTTACTACAAATACAAAAAGAATAAGATGTTTGGATCAAACTTGGAGGCTAGAGAATTTTTCCTCTTTTCTTTTGCTATGGCCGAAACCCTCTCTAGAGGTGTTCTTAATTTTTCTTTGTTGATTTTCTTGACTTTTCAATGGATAGGCATGAATATATACTTATCATTAAATGCTCACATGGAGCTCACATGACCAATAAGTGGGGCTTGGGCCTTGGCCCCTTGGCCGGCCACCCCTAGCACTTGGGCTTCAATTTTACAATTTTTTTTTTAGCCCAATTCGTAAAAATCTCGTTTTGTAATTCCCGAAACTAATTTCCGAAATTCCAACTCTCACCCTCGGCCTTCCCCGATGTTTTTGCACCAATAGTTTCATAACCAACATAGGCATATTAACTAAAATCAAAGTATTTCCTTATAACATACAAGTCCTAATTATTTCCAAGACTTTCCAATTATGCGAAATTACGGGATATAACAGTCATAATGCAGCCGGGGCATTGATAAGGCCAAAAGACATCACTAGAAACTCATAGTGGCCATATCTCGTCCGAAATGCTGTCTTCAGAATGTCCTCCGCCTTGATCTTCAACTGGTGATAGCCGGAACATAAATCAATCTTTGAAAACATCGAAGCACACTGAAGCTGGTCAAACAGATCATCAATACGAGGCATAGGGAAATTGTTCTGAATAGTGACCTTATTCAACTGGCGATAATCAATACACATCCTCATGGTCCCATCTTTCTTCTTCACAAATAACACAAGAGCACCCCAAGGGGAGACGCTCGGTCTAATGAACCCCTTGCTCAACAAATCCTGTAACTGCCCCTTAAGCTCCCTCAACTCGGCAGGTGCCATCCGATATGGTGGGATGAAAATGGGACAAGTGCCCGGGTTTACGTCTATACAGAAACAAATGTCGCGATCGGGTGGCATACCCAGCAGATCCGACGGGAATACCTCCGCGAACTCGCTCACAATAAGGATAGACTCAAGGGGTGGAGGTACAACAATCGTATCACGAACATGCGCTAAATACGCTAAACACCCTTTACTTACTAATTTCTTCGCCCGAAGGAAGGAAATAATCTTCTTCGGAGCGGGACTAGGCGTAGCTCTCCACTTAAGCCTAGGAATGCCCAGCATGACTAAGGCAATTGTCTTGGCGTGACAGTCCAGGATTGCATGATAGGGAGAAAGCCAGGACATACCCAATATAATATCAAAGTCCACCATACCAAGAATCATCAAATCTACCCAAGTGTCATACCCCATAAAAGTAACCACACAAGACCAGTAGACTCGATTAACAGTCACAAAATCTCTGATCGGAGTAGACACATGAACAAGTATATCTATGCTATCATAAGGCAAATCCCAACCAACGGCATGAAATGCAGATACACACGAATAAGCAGATCCAAGATCAAATAACACTGATGCTGCTCTATGACGGACAAAAATGGTACCTGATAATGTTTCTCTACTATTCGTGATACCATTTATAACAAGATTATACTCATAACATCTAATGAATTATGGTTCATGTCACACTATTATTCAAGAACACCATTTCTTCACATATGAGCTCTATATTCTACCTTTTTCCACAATCCAAGTCATTCAACCCCTCAATATTCCAAATAACATGAAATGATCATAAAATTTACCCTTGATTATGTAGGGATGGGCATTGGATGGAAATTCTTCACTTGATGAAAAACCCTAGCTTCAATCCAAGGAGATTTCTTGACTTCAAGCAACCCTAGCTACCATTCTTACACTTGAATTTATGATATTGATCTTTGATTTCCTTTGAATTCTTTTGGATGAAAGGTGTAGAATGTTCTATAGACTTGGAGAGAAGTGGAGAAGTGACAAAAATAAAAATAATAACGTGGGGTCTTGTATTTATAATTGGAAAAATCTTACCCATCGTGCATTCTACGGACACTTATACGGTCCGTATAACTGACCGTGAAATCGCCCCAGCAACATCTCGTTTCTGTAACCATTATACGACACATTATACGGTCCGTATAATTCTATACGGTCCGTATAAGTGAGCATATAATTCCATTAGTGATGGACCTTCACTGTAACGGTTATACGGACCATTATATGGACCGTATAATATCATACGAACCGTATAAATGGTCGTATAATCCACTTCTCTCCAAACTTATTCTTGTCATTTCATTTGATCTCCAATCCTTATGGAACCTTCTTGGCACTTGTTTAACACTTCATTAACAATATAAAGAGCGTTATAACTTTTCCTCAAGACATTATTAATTCAACATTAGCTCGGTACTTTGTAAAACCTTTCCGAAACACAACGCATACTTCGCCTTTCTCAACGAACTCTCTTTTCTTGCCTCAAACATCTTTGGAATCTTAATTAGAGTCGTTAAGTACTACTTCTTACTTATAGAAACATCATATATTTCTCACCCTGTGTTAGTCTAATTACTGAGCAACGACATGGAAGTTTTCGAGGTGTAACATTCTTCCCCCCTTCAAAAACATTCGTCCTCGAATGTTAAGTTCTCGGAAATTCTACAAAATTTCAATAGAGTTTCCCCTGTAATATGGTGCTACCATCCTGTCACAACAGCCCACAATAACAACGCCTCACAGGGCTACAACACAATAGCAAGAAATTTATGGCCACACACGACCAAAAGCATAAATAGAAAGCATACATACCTCATAACGTTGATGTCTCATCCTGGATATCTTTCGGGGGTGGAAACAAGTGTGGGTACTTGGACTTCATATTTTCTTTCGCTTCCCAAGTCATTTCTTCTCGGTTATTATTTCTCCACAAGACATTGACTGAAGCTACTTCTTTGTTTCTAAGTCTCCGTACTTGCCTATAGTATGGCAATGGGTACCTCCTCATAAGCCTATTTCTTAGTAATTTGGACATCGTCTATCGGCATGATTCTAGTACGATCCCCAACACATTTACGGAGAATTGATACATGGAAAACTGGATGGACTGATTCAAGTTCTGGGTCTGGGGGTAAGTCCACTTCATAAGCTACTTGGCCTATCTTGCGGACAATCTTATAGGGTCCAATGTGTCGAGGACTTAATTTTCCCTTCTTACCAAATATTATCACTCCTTTCATCAGTGATACCTTTAAGAATACCCAATAATCAGCTTGGAATTCTAAGTCTCGCCTACGGTTTTCTTCATAAGATTTCTGGCGACTTTGGGCTGTCAATAGTCGGTCTCGGATAACCTTAACCTTTTCCACCTCTTGTTGAATCAACGCAGGGCCTATTAGCTGTACCTCTCCTCCTTCAAACCACCCAATTGGGGATCTAAACTATCTTCCATATAGGGCTTCATACGAGGCCATTTGGATGCTGGAATGATAGCTATTATTGTACGCCAACTCAATAAGAGGTAAGTGTTCATCCCAACTACCACCGAAATCTAGCACATATGCCCGTAAAATATCTTCCAAGGTCTCAATAGTGTGTTCGGCTTGCCTATCAGTTTGTGGATGAAGCGTTGTGCTAAGCCTTACCTGAGTACCTAAACCTTCTTGGAAAGACTTCTAGAATTTAGCTGTAAATTGTGCTTATCTATTTGTGATAATAGATGTCGGGACACCATGAAGTCGTACGATCTCTTTAAGATACAACCTTGCATAATCTTCTGCCGAATATATGGTTTTAAGTGGAAGAAAATGAGCTGATTTCGTGAGTCTGTCCGCGATCACCTATATAGAGTCATACTTGTTTCGGGAACGAGGTAGCCCTACAATGAAATCCATGTTAATCATTTCCCATTTCCAAGTTGAGATTTCCATTGCTTGCAATAACCCTCCTGGTCTTTGATGCTCAATTTTCACTTGTTGGCCATTTGGACATTGAGTTGCAAATTCCGCTATGTCTTTCTTCATTCCATCCCACGAATATATTAATTCGAGATCGTGATACATCTTTGTCGCTCCCGGACAAATAGAATATCAAGAGTAGTGAGCTTCGTCTAGAATACGACGACGTAACCCTGCAACATTTGGGACACATAGCCGGTCTTGATATCTAAAAACTCCATCTATAGAATCTTCAAATGGCGACTTCTCTATCTCAAGAAGTGTATCTCTATAGTGGCTCAACTGGAGATCTTCATATTGGCGCTCTCTCACCTCCATATCTAAGGACGAAACAGTTGGGTTACCAATACTAATTCTTGCATCACTCGAATCAATTTACTCACATCATAATCCTTCAGCAGTTCTAACCATCGTCTCTGTCGTAGGTTCAACTCCTTCTACTTAAAAATATATTGGAGACTCTTGTGATCCGTATAAATGTCAACATGAACGCCATACAAATAATGTCTCCATATTTTTAGCGCATGGATAACCGCCGCCAATTCAAGATCATGGGTCGGATAGTTCTATTCATGTTTCCGCAACTGCCTTGAAGCATAGGCGATGACTTTACCGTGTTGCATCAACACACAACCTAACCCCACACCAGAGGCATCACAATACACAACATAACCGTCTGGTCCTTTTGGGAGTGTCAGAACTGGGGCCGAAGTCAATTTATCCTTCAATTTCCGGAAACTGCATTCACAAGCATTAGTCCATTTGAATTTTGCCGATTTCTGAGTTTGCTTCGTGAAGAGTGCTGAAATAGAAGAAAACCCCTCTACAAATCTTCTATAGTAACCTGCCAATCCTAGAAAACTACGGACCTCTGTAGGCGTTGTAGGCCTTGGCCAAGTCTTTACAACCTCAGTTTTCTAGGTATCAACTCGAATGCCATCAGCTGAAATAACATGGCCTAGAAAAGTCACAAAATTCAGCCAAAACTCGCATTTTGAAAATTTTGCATACAATTCTCAAGTCCGAAGAATTCCAAGGACAATACGTAAATGGTTTGCATGCTCGGCCTTTGTCTGAGAGTATACTAAAATATCATCAATGAACATGATTACAAACAGATCTAAAAGGGGTCTGAATACATTATTCATCAAATTCATAAACACTGTCGGAGCATTAGTTAACCCAAATGACATCACCCGAAATTCATAATGGTCGTATCTCGTTCTGAAAGTTGTTTTAGGAATATCTTCTTTCCTAACTCTCACTTGATGATACCCCGATCTTAAATCAATTTTTGAGAACCACTTGGCACCCTGTAATTGGTCAAACAAATCATCGATTCTTAGAAGCGGATATTTATTCTTTATCATCACCTTGTTTAGTTGCCTATAATCAATGCACATCCGTAGGGAATAATCTTTCTTTCTCACAAATAGGGCGGGTGCTCCCCACGGTGATGAACTGGGCCTAATGAACCCCTTCTCAAGAAAATCTTTCAGTTGTGCCTTTAGCACTTTCAATTCTGCAGGAGCCATTTGGTAAGGTGGAATAGAGATCGGCTCAGTATCCGGTAACACATCAATTGCGAAATCAATCTCTCTTTCCGGAGGAAGGCCTGGAAGTTCATCTGGAAATATATCCAGAAATTCATTTACTACCGGGACAGATTGGAAAGCCGGTGGCTTTGCTTCGGTGTCATGAACTCGGACTAGGTGATAAATATAGCCTTTAGCTATCATCTTCCTTGCCTTAAAGTAGGAAATAAACCTACCTCTTGGAGATGCTGTATTACCTTTCCATTCAAGCACGGGTTCTCCTGGGAATTGGAATCGGACTATTTTCATTCTGCAATCGACATTAGCATAACAAGAAGCCAACCAATCCATACCCATAATCACATTGAAATCTAACATTTCCAGCGCAACTAAATCAACTTTAGTCTGACGATTACATACCACAATTACACAATTCTTGTATACTTGTCTAGCTATTACTGGATCACCAACCGAAGTAGATACCTCAAAAGGTTTAATTGGCTCAGGTTTTACCCCAATATGGCCAGAAAATAGGGAGTAATATAAGACAACGTGGAACCCGAATCTATCAATGCATAAACCTCATAAGAAAATATAGATAGTATACCTGTAACCACATCCGGGGAGGACTCAAGATCCCGTCGTCCGGCTAGAGCATAGATACAGGGCTGAGTGCCACCTGAACTGGATGCTCCCCCTACCACGGCCTACTGGAATCTAGGGAGTTTTCCTTATCTGGCGCACAGATGAGGAAGAATCAGCTGCTGATCCTATGGGCTGAACTCCACCTCTACCGTACCTCGAGGGACTATCACGCATCAATTGCCTAGTCTGTCCACAAACATAACAAGCATCTAAACCCTGGCCACATGGACCTGAGTGTAACTTCCTGAACTGATTGCATCGTTGGACCGGCGGTCCCCTCTAGCTATAATCACCTCTAAACTGAGAACCCGAAGCTCTCGAGCTCTGACCCTGTCCTGAATGAATGGAACGGTCAAATCTCCTACCAGCAAACCGAGGGGCTGCACTAGTCACCGACTGGCCTGAATGTCTAGAATATGACTGCCTCAATCCCCCTCTATAGTTGCTGCTAGCACCAACTGATTTGGCCCTCTTACTCTGCCCTCTATCAATATCGCGCTCACCCCTTTCGAGTTGTTGCTGCTCTTCTAAGTTCTGGGGGTAGGCCTGAATACGGGAAATATCCATCCCCTCTTGCAATGAATATCAAGCAATCTTTGAACAAATGTGGCCCTAAGCCACTCACAAATCTATGCACTCTATCTCCCATATCGTCCACTATAGTGGGAGCATACCGGGCTAATGAATTAAAATGAAGGCTATACTCCTGAGCACTCATATTCCCTTGCCTTAGATTTAGAAACCTGTCAGCTCGGGCCCTTCGAACCTCGGGTGGTAAATAGTGGCGGATGAAAGCATCGACGAATTCTTGCCAAATTGGGGGATGTGCATTTTGCTTTCTCGAAGATATCCAGTTATTATACCAAAGAATCGCTACATCCCGGAGTCTATAAGATGCCAACTCCATAGATTTTGTATCGGAGGCATGAATAAGCCTCAACGTTCTCAGCATCTCATCAATAAAACCTTACGGGTCCTCATTCGGCTTTGACCCGAAAAATTCTAGGGGATTTAAACTCATGAAATGTTTCTGGCTCTAGCACTAGTCGCCCTGTCACCTGGACCCGTACACTGCCGTTGGGGCTGAGTGGCAACTAGCTGTATCAATAGCTGAATAGCTTCGGTTATTTGTTGACTCGAAGCTCCCGATGGAGGAAATGGAGGCATAGGAGCTAGAGCTGAAGCCCCCTCTTGCTCTTCTAGAATAGGCGTAGTGTGCGAGGTATTAGATGGAGCCTGATTATGAGATTCACCTTCTTCTACAATAGTTGGCGGCTCCCTTTCTATCCGCCTATCTGTCGTAGCCTTGCCCTTCTGGGCGGCTGTAGCTTTTCTCTTTGGCGGCATCACTGAAATCATAATGCACAATTAGGGAGGGGAAAATCTTATAACATGGCTCTATGGCACAATCTAATAAAAAGAAGAATGGTCATTTTTCCTAAATGCCTCGCAGCCTCTTGTTTATAAGTGTGGCGCACTTCACACCTAAAAATGAGACTCTACTGGACACGGCTCGTAGACACACCCTAGGACGGAACTACTCTGATACCAGTTTTGTCACGACCCGACTAGGGGGCCATGACGGGTACCCGGAGGTGGCTACCGAGCACCTGTAATTACACTAGTCATCATAGTCATTTTGAACACATATAACTACAAGGCAATACATGGATATACATAAGCCCTAATGGCTGCAAAAATGATATACAAATATACAATGCGATCATCATAGGACATCAACTACCCACATGTACATATCTACGAGCCTCTACTAGAGTACTAGACATAAGGATGGGATAGGACCCCGTCGTGGCCAAATATGTACACAAAGTAATGTATCAAAATAGCACCTCTGGAATAATGGAGTGCTCCTGCAAATCTGCTGATCAGCTCCAATGAATTTGGGCCACCTCCCTGTCTACCTGTAGGTATGAACACAGCGTCCAAAAGAAAAGGACGTGAGTACGAAATATGTACTGAGCATGTAAGGCATGAATAATACTAGCATAATAAAGAAATCATGAAACATGAGATGAAGATATAACCTGTTTACCCTTTAAAAGAAAACACATGTCATACATATCACATATACAATCATTGTTAACCTGCGTCCGGGTAACCATCGCACGCCGCCCACTAGTGGTGTCATGTCCAGCCCTCTAGGCATGGTGTAATCATATGCAGCCTACCTTCGCGGTGACATGCCCAGCCATCTAGGCACGGTGTAATCGTGTACAGCCCGCTTTCGCGTTGATATGTCCGGCCATCTATGCACGGTGTAGTCTCATCATCATATACTTATCATAAAACATGGATTAGAACTCAAAGATAATCTATAGCTATATCGGCGTGACGTAAGGTCGAGAACCCCCGATTCCATTATGGAGTAATCATAATCATCATAGCTCACCTTGAAGGAGTGCATTTTAAGGTGAGTGTAACAATAATGAATATCATATCATAAGCTTTAGAATCTCTAGACTTAGACTCATCATCATCATTATCATACTCGTAACATATCTCTTATCTTTATCTCATGAGAAGCTCTTTATAAACATAGACTCATAGTTTTCGGAATGAAAGAAAGTCAAGGAATGATAAAGGAAGTCATGTCGTAGGAATCATGCCTTAAGAAAAAAAAGGACTAGCCTTACATACCTTTACATTTCGCTAACTTAATTACTTGAACGCTTCCCTCCATTATTCACATTTCTACATTCAA
Organism: Lycium barbarum; assembly: GCF_019175385.1. NCBI lineage: Eukaryota > Viridiplantae > Streptophyta > Magnoliopsida > Solanales > Solanaceae > Lycium > Lycium barbarum. Next base: position 29,485,988 of record NC_083344.1, on the reverse strand, counting down.
AAGAGTTCGTACTAACATTAGATAATCGAAAACATGCTTAGTCTTAAGCAAAAGCTAATGAAAATTGGGCAGCATCTCCTTTTTTTCTACAACTTCCTTCACATGGTATAACAACTTCCAAACATCAATAACAACATTCCTAATTTTATAATCCATAACTTGAAAAGTTCAACATTATTAAATTCCCAAAATTCTCCTCAAGGTCACTCGTAACCATAGCCATATTATAACACCACATTCATCCTCATTTAATGTTTCTCCAATATTCTTGATACCATTTATAATAAGATTATACTCATAACATCTCAAGAATTATGGTTCATGTCACACTATTATTCAAGGACACCATTTCTTCACATATGAGCTCTATATTCTACCTTTTTCCACAATCCAAGTCTTTCAACCCCTCAATATTCCAAATAACATGAAATGATGATAAAACTTACCTTTGATTATGTAGGGATGGGCTTTGGATGGAAATGCTTCACTTGAAGAAAAACCCTAGCTTCAATCCAAGGAGATTTCTTGACTTGAAGCAACCCTAGCTACCATTCTTACACTTGATTCTCTTCAATTTATGATATTGATCTTTTATTTCCCTTGAATTCTTGTGGATGAAGGGTGTAGAATGTTCTAGAGACTTGGAGAGAAGTGGAGAAGTTAAAAAAATGAAAATAATAACGTGGGGTCTTGTATTTATAATTGGAAGAATCTGACCGGTCGTGCATTCTACGGACACATATACGGTTCGTATAAACTTATATGGTTCGTATAAGTGACCGTGAAATCGCCCCAGCAACATCTCGTTTCTGTAACCTTTATACGACAGATTATACAGTCTATTTAATTAATACGGTCCGTATAAGTTACCGTATAACTCCATCAGTGATGGACCTTCACTATAACAGTTATACGGACCATTATACGGACTGTATGATATTATACAGACCCTATAAATGGTCGTATAATTCACTTTGCTCCGAACTTGTTCTTGTCATTTCGTTTGATCTCCAATCCTTATGGAACCTTCTTGGCACTTGTTTAACACTTCATTAACAATCTAAGGAGTGTAATAACGTTTCCTCAAGACATCATTAAGTCAACATTAGCTCGGTACTTTATAAAACCTTTCTGAAACACAACGTATACTTCGCCTTTCTCAACGAACTCTCTTCTCTTGCCTCAAACGTATTTGAAATATTAATTAGAGCCGTTAAGTACTACTTCTTACTTCAAGAAACATCATATATTTCTCACCCTATGTTAGTCTATTTACTGAGCAACGATATGAAATTTTCCAAGGTGTAACAGCTGCACCATACTTGTTCTGCTGAGAAATGGACACTCAAGTATAATATACCACAGGCATAGCAAACATCTGAACCCAAGCGGCATGGTCTAAAATGTGGCTTACCACATTGATTACACCAAGGTAAGTGTCACACCCCAACCTTGGTAAGGTGTGACTGCACTCGGCAGCTTACGGGAACCGAGCGAACCAACTTATAACCCACGTTTTCTGTACCTCGAAAGGAAACATAAGACCAAGGTACCATAAACCATAGGGGCACAAGCCCGAAAGATAACATGCTTACGTCATCAAACTAATTCTCGAGTGCATATGCCGGTAAGGCTATCCATAATAATGATATAACATAGTGTAAGTTGAGATGATCATAAAACACCTAACTGTGCACATCTGTCTACGAGCCTCTACTGGAGTAAATGACATAAAATAAAGTGGCCCGAACAAGGCCCCACCATACCCATGCAAATGCATATGTAGCCATGCAGACTCACAGGGCAACTCCGAAGCAGGTAGAGTGCCACGACTCTGCCTGTTGAGCTGGTATCCTTACTGAAAGATCCGTCAAGCTGTATCTCAAGACCTGCAGGCATAAAACGCAGCGTCCATAAGAAAGGACATTAGTACGAGCAAAGCACTGAGTATGCAAGGCGGAAAGTGCAACAAAATAGCCATATACTAAAAATGAGAAGAATAAGAATCAACCTGGCATTTCTGAACTACTAATGGAAATCTAGAATATGTATACATACTTGTTTATCTTCTTGCAATCTTTACTAGGTCTATATACCCTACCATGGCCCTGGTTAACTTATCATCAAACATTATCAAAACATACGTTGCGGCGTGCAACCCGATCCATATATAATACTTGTCTCTCTATACTCTCGCATGCTTAACCATATCTATGTACAGTACTGTGGTAACTTCCCTACTAGCAGCAGTCCAGTGGTAATAACTGCCCGTCTAATTATCGCCCGACGGTAGAGCGGAACTACCCAACTGATTAGCGGTAACTGCCCGACTGGCTACAGTCTAGTGGTAAATATATACAGCTGCCCAACTGGTCGTAGACTAGTGGTAAATACATACATACATACATACATCTGCCCAATCGGCCATAGCACGGTGGTAATAACTGCCCAACCAGCCGTAGCATGGTGGTAAACACATATCTTCCCAACCGGCCATAGCACGGTGGTAACATCTACCCGACTAGTTGTAGACCAGTGGTAATTATGATCGACATCATAATCAAACTTCTACAAGTAATGTATATGCACTTCTCATGGTCTTCTCTTAACCCGTAGTGTTTGCATAATCATATAAGCCTTATAAGCAAATCTCTGGCAGTTAGGACTTCTTAGGAATCCTCCACTAGCACATTATTCATGTTCCACTAGACATTACCTAAGTACACATTTCTCATCTCGTTGGATTATTCTTATGGAACCGCCATCATGAACACATCTCACCTTGAATGAACAAATCATAAGGCGAGATCGATAACAATGAATAGTTTGAAGGTCAGGAATAGCTCAACAATATTATACGGGCCATAAGGCTCATAGATTCTAACATTTGGGGAAGCAATAACATTATGGATATGGCGTAAAGGTTTATAACAAAAGAATCATGCCTTTAGAAAGAAAGGGTTTAGCCTTAACATACCTTGAATCTTGCTCCTTGACCTTCCCACTTAGCTCCTGACTTGTAATCTACATATTAAACCATTCATACTACTATTAGGCTCACTATCATACACTTGTCTTAAGCCTTTAATTAAATTCCAATTAGAATCTGCCAAAATTCGGGCAGCATCTCCCCTGTTTATATGCCTAACCCGAAACCATAATCCAGCAACCAACAACAATACCAACATCAACCACAATATTATCAATACCAATATATTCTATAAAATATCCCACACGACATTTGTCCAATTTTTCCACCAACAAATCTACTATACAATTATTCAACAACTCTACTTCCGTAAATAAGCTTATATCCATAAAAATAAGGAGAGATTCATACCTTATTCTCGCTAGTACCATGATAGCTCCAATATTTTCCTTGAATTCCAACTAGGATTCAACACAATACGATAGTATAATCGCAACTACATAATGTCCGAACTTAAATCCGGAGATTATACTTAATTCGCGTTAAACTTTTGTGGAGGAAAGGTTGGGAGAACTCTCTAGAAAGCTTGGGAGATTTTAAGAGGTGTTTTTGGATAAAAAATGAGGGGTAAAACCCCTTTTACGAGGGCCCAAAGTCGGTTCGGCACTGTAGCAGTACTGTAACAGAGCGACAACTGTAGCACACGTTTCTGCTCTGTCAACCTAACTTGCAACATCCATAATTCTCTACTCCGATGTCATATCGACGAGCGGTTTGTTGCGTTGGAAACTAGACTCGACGAACTTCGTTTTAGGATTTTTCTTTTCTTCAAAACTTCTCATATACTAAAAGATATTCTTTCTCAAAATTTGACCAAAAATTACTCCTCATATTTTCCATAAAATTCAAGGTCTCAATAGCTTATTTCTTCAACTCTATTTGGTCGTGATACTTCCTAGTACTCCTCATATATCACTTTATCCATAAGTAGACCTAATAATTATACAATTCCCTAAACCCGAAATATGGCTCATCTTGATCATAATTCCACGTACTTGTAGTTAAACTTAGCGAACGTTCATCTTGAAGTATGGGGTGTAACAGTAAGGGCGGGTCTCATCTGACCGGATTCACCTCTATTTTGGGAACCCAAAACTCTGAAGCTCTGACCTAGTCCAGAATAATTAGGATGATCAAATCTATTGCTTGCAAATCGAGGAGGTGCACTAGCCACTGAATGGCCTGAGTGCCTAGAATGCTATTGCTTTTGACCCCCTTCGAACTCACTACCGGCACCTAAAGATCTGCCTTTCTTACTATACTCTTTATTAGAATCACGCTCACCCCTTTGCGGCTGCTGCTGTTCTTCCATATTCTGGGCATGGGCTTGAATACGAGAGATATCTATTCTTTCCTGGCGTGAGGCCGTCAAGCACTCCTTAATCAAATGCGGCCCCAACCCACTCACAAACCTATGTACATGGTCTCCTATATCAGCTACCATGGCTAGGGAATACCTGGCCAAAGAGTTAAAGCAAAGGCCATACCCTCGAACGCTCATATTTCCCTGTCTAAGATTCAAAATTCTATCAGCTCAGGCCCGTCAAACCTCCGGTGGAAAATAATGTCTGAAGAAGGCATCCACAAACTCTTGCCATACTAGTGGAGGAGTATTGACTCCTCTTGAAGACATCCAAACAGTATACCAATGAACCGCAACATCCTGTAATCCATAGGAGGCCAACTCTACCGACTCCACATCCAAAGCATGCATTATCAACAAGGTTCTTGATATTCCGTCTATAAAGCTTTACGGGTCCTCATCCAGTTTTGACCCAAAGAATTCGGGAGGGTTCAAGCTAATAAAATCACGAGCTCTTTCATTGACCGCTCTATCACCATGACCCGCACCCTGACGCTGAGCCTGAGCGGCGACTAACTGAGTCAGCAACTGAATGGCCTCTCTCATTTGCTGGCCTAACGTATCTGGTAGAGGAACTGGGGGTATTGGAGCTGGAGCTGAAGTCCCTTCATGCTTCTCTGAAACGGGTGGAGTATGAGAGGTCTGAGATGGAACCTAATTTTGAGACTCACCCTCCTCTATATCTAATGGTGGCTCCTGCTCAATCCTCCTTCAGGCCACTATCTTGCCCTTTTGGGCTGCTGTTGCTTTTCTCTTCATAGGCATCGCTGAAATCATAACAGATGATTAGGAAAAAGGGAATCCTGATAATATAGCTCTATCGCACGATCTAAGATGAGAAAGAAAAGTCAATCGATCCTAAATGCCCTGCAGCCTCTTGTTTATATGTGTGGCATGCTTCACACCCATAAACAGGACTCTACTGGAAATGACTCGTAGACATACCCTAGGACGAACTGCTTTGATACCACTTTTGTCAAGATCCAACCAGAGGGCCATGACGGGCACGGAGCTAACCTACTGAGCACCACTGAACATACATCTCATAATTATTTCTAGGTGGGCCACAAAGATAGCTCATGGATGTCATACTCTGTTAGGGCACATATCACAAGATATTGACACATCTCTATATAATCATCAACAACTATGCCCATAAACACAAGACAACATGGCTTCCATAATATTATACGACAATATGAACTAATGAGGTTATGAGACATCTAGTATTACACCTCAGAACTTTGGGTCACTGAAAGGTGAAGGGACTAACGTAAGTTAAGGTGAACATGATGTCCCCACAAGTAAGAAGGGATACTTAATAATTCTAATTAAGATTCCAAAGAAGTTAGAGGCAAGAGAGAAAAGTTCGTCAAATGAAACTGCACTGCAGCTCTGCGAAAGGGGGTTTGACGGTCGTTCCTTGTACCGTCGGATGAGTCGACACTCCGTTGATTGTGCCGTAAAAATTGAGCTGGATCGAAGACCATTAGACGAATAGGTCAACGCTCTGTCAATCAGTTTGACGAACCGTCTTTCTCACCATCGAATGAAAAGAAACAACAGCTTGCTCACTGGAAATTTAACAACTTCGACGGCCAGATCGATGCTCCATCGATCGCACCGTACATCTCGGTCGGGACTGATTTCATGAATTGATATAAGGACCCCTCCTTCATTTTATTTCATTTCATCCTCCACTCTCCTCGCTCCAAGAACCCTCTAGAACCTTCTCCATCATTCATTCACAAGAAATCAAAGTAAAACCATGGTCAACTACACCAAATCCATGAAATCAAGTGTATGAAACCCATTAAAAGTTCATCCAAGCCAAGAAAACTCAAGAGAAGTGAGTTAGGGTTTTGGTTCAAGAAGAGAAGCTCCACTTCAGTGTTGTTCATCCATCATCTAAGGTGAGTTTTATGACCATTTTATATGGTTTGAGTGGTTAAATGTTGAAACACTTGGATTGTGGAAAGACATAGGAATTGGGTCATGAATGTGTGAATAGTGTCATTGTTGAATAGTGATTGGGATGAATCATGAATGGTGGTATGCTGTGATTGTGAAAATGTTGTAAGTGACATTTAGATCATGGAATAAGTATTATATATGAGAAAACGCGATAACGAGTTATAATCATAATTGTGGAGAAATTAAAGAGAAATGGTAAATTGTGGTAAGTGTAGATAAATGATGATTGTTGTTGCTATATTGTGAATGTTGTTATTAATGTTGGGAGTTGATATAGAATGTGGGAAAAGTAGTATAAACAAAGGAAGTGCTGCCCAATTTTTGCTAGAAATAGTAAAATGTTCTTATAGCCGAGTAACTCATGTTGACGCGATTCCTCTTGAAGGTAGAAGCGTGGGCATCAAAGGAAACCAAGCAAACGATAGATTAGTAAGCGCAAAAGGTATGTGAGGCTAGCCCTTTCTTTCTATTGCAAGAATCCTATAGCATAACTTTCTTTCTTCTCCATGAATCTCTTAAGTTCCGGAAAGATATGAGCCTATATCCCTAACTAGCTACACAAGGTAATGAGTTAAAGTATAGAAGTTATAGATGTTCATAATATGATGTTCCTAAAGCGTCAATGATGTCATTTATTTCTTACACTCAGCTCATATACTATTCCCTTCAAGGTGAGGCAGGATGTTAATGAGTGCTCCATAAGGAAATCGGGAGATCACGACTTTACGTCACCCCGATAAAGCATAGTTGTCCTTGAGTCTTCATGCATGCACTATGACAAGCATATTATGATAATGATATAACACCACACCTATTAGGCCAGACAGTCACCGCTAAGGCGGGCAGCTATACACCATTGCTAGACGGCATGGGCAGACACCACTAGTGGGCGGCATGAAATGATACCCCGGACGCGGGCTAATGATTATCACACCGATCTGATACGGACGGGCAGTTTGTACATTTATGCATATATGATATAATGATGATTTTGAGTGAGCCAGCATGCATCATTTTCTTTATATTTGACAGTCAGATACATATGTTCCTTATTGATGCTTCCTTTATTTCATCGATGTGATATTATTGTTTATGCCTCTCATACTCAGTACAATGTTCGTACTGACGTTCGTTTTCGTTGGACGCTGTGTTCATGCCCACAGGTAGATAGAGAGGTGATCTCGATCCAGACTCGTAGGAGCTGTTAGCTGATTTGAGAGCACTCCATTGTTTCGGAGGTGCTTATGGTTATTCTCTTATGTATATGTATGTTTTGGGCACGACGGGGTCCTGTCCCGTCCATATGTCTAGTACTCTAGTAGAGGCTCGTAGATACGCAGTGTGGGTGGTATGGTCTCACGAGATTGCTACCATCTATATATATATATATATATATATATATATATATGTATATAATATTTCAATGACCAAAAGGCTTGTGCATATAAAAGTATTTATGTCTTCGAATGAAAGATGATTTTTTTCTCATAATTTGTGTATAATTTTGATAAAAGAAAGTTTAATGAGCATGATAAGCGGTAGAATGAGGGGTGCGCGGTGGTTAGCCCCGGGTATCCGTCGCGGCCCCCGGTCGGCTCGTGACAAAAGTGGTATCAGAGCAGTTCAATCCTAGGAAGTGTCTACGAGTCGTATCTAGTAGAGTCTTGTTTATGGTGTGTTGCGCGCCACGCTAATAAACAAGAGGCTATAGGGCATTTAGGAAAATGACCATCTTTCTTCTTATGAGATCGTGCGATGGTGCCGTGTATAAGATTTTACCCTCCTTAATAGTGTGTTGTGATTTCAGAAATGCCGCCAAAGGGAAAAGCTACTGCCGCCCAGAAGCGCAAGACTACGACAAATAGGCGAGTAGTAAGAGAGCTGCCAACGGATGTAGACGAGGGCGAGTCACATAATGAGGCCCTATCTAATACTTCCTCCACCCCGCCCAATGTAGAAGAACCCGGAGGATCTTCAGCTCTAGTTCCTCCACCGGCTTCTTCAGGTTAACAAGTGACTGAGGCCATCCATTTATTGACACAATTGGTTGCCGCACAGGCACAGCGGCAAAATGCGGGCCCAAGTGATTGGTCAGCTAGTACCCGAGCCTGCGATTTTATGAGTTTGAATCCTCCGGAGTTTTTCGGGTCAAAGCCGAATGAAGACCCACAAGGTTTTATTGATGAGATGGTGAGAACATTGAGAATTATTCATGCCTCCAAGACTGAATCCGTGGAGATGGCATCTTATAGACTCCGAGATGTGGCAGTCTTATGGTATAATAACTAGGTATCAGGAGGAGAGAATGTGCCTCCTCCAGTTTGGCAAGAATTCATAGATGCTTTCATTCGTCATTATTTGCCACCAGAGGTTCGCCGAGCTAGAGCGAATAGATTTCTAAATTTGAAGCAAGGAAATATGAGTGCCCGGGAGTATAGCCTGTAATTTAATTCCTTGGCTAGATATGCCCCGACTATGGTGGCCGATATGAAGGATAGGGTGCACCGGTTTGTGAGTGGCTTGGGGCCACATTTATTCAAGGATTGCTTAATGGTTTCGCTACAAGAAGGGATGGATATTTCCCGAATACAAGCCCATGCCCAGAACTTAGAGGGAGGACAGCCACCACCTAGAGGTGATCGTGATATTGAAAGAATGCAAAGCAAGAGGGCCAGATCTATGGGGGCAGGCAGCGATTATAGAGTGGGATCGAGGCAGACTTATTCCCAACATTCAGGCCAGTTGGTAAATAGTGCACCTCCTCGATTCACGGGTAGGAGATTTGATCACTCCTTTCGTTCAGGACTGGGTAAGAGTTCGAGAGCCTCGGATTCTCAGTTCAGGAAAGATTATAGTTCGAGGAGACCCTCAGTACCGCAATGCAGTTAGTGCGGTTGACTACATTCCGGACGGTGTCGCCAAGGTTCGGATGCTTGCTATGCCTATGGCCAGGTTGGGTACACGATGCGAGATTGCCCGTCGACGAGCGGTAAAGTTGGGATTCAGCCTACAAGATCAATAGCTGGTTCTTCTTCAATGCGCCCGATAGGGCAGACTCCTCAGATTCCAGCGGGCCGTCGTAGAGGCCGAGGGGGATTATCTACTTCAGGTGCAACTCAGCCCCGTATATATGCTTTAGCCAGACGACAGGATCTTGAGTCCTCTCCAGATGTGGTTACAGGTGCACTATGCTTATTTTCCTATGATGTATATGCCTTGATAGATCCGGCGTCTACGTTTTCCTATATTACCCCGTATGTTGCTGGTAGTATTGGGGTGAAACCTCAGCCAATAAAACCTTTTGAGGTATCTACTCCGGTTGGTGATCCCGTGATAGCTGGGCAAGTGTATAAAAATTGTGTGATAGTGATTTGTGATCGCCAAACTAAAGCTGATTTGGTTGAGCTTGAAATGTTAGAATTCAATGTGATCATGGGTATGGATTGGTTGGTCTCATGCTATGCTAACGTTGATTGCCGGATGAAAGTAGTTCAATTTCAATTTTCGGGAGAGCCCGTGCTTGAATGGAAGGGTAATACAGCATCTCCAAAGGGTAGGTTTATTTCCTACCTCAAGGCAAGAAAGATGATAGCCAAAGGCTACATTTATCATCTAGTCCGAGTTCATGATACCGAAGCAAAGTCGCCAACTTTCCAATCTGTTCCGGTAGTAAATGAATTTCTGGATGAACTTCCAGGCCTTCCTCTAGAAAGAGAAATTGACTTCGCCATTGATGTGTTGCCGGACACCAAGCCTATTTCTATCCTCCTTATCGAATGGCTTCGGCAGAATTGAAAGAGTTAAAGGCGCAATTAAAGATTTGATCGAAAAGGGGTTTATTAGACCCAGTTCATCGCCGTGGGGAGCACCAGTCTTGTTCGTGAGAAAGAAAGACGGTTCCCTACGAATGTGCATCGACTATAGGCAATTGAACAAGGTGACGATAAAGAACAAATATCCTCTCCCCAGGATTGATGATTTATTTGATCAACTACAGGGTGCCAAGTGGTTTTCTAAAATAGACTAGTGGTCGGGTTATCATCAAGTGAGGGTTAGAGAAGAAGATATTCCCAAACCAGCTTTCAGAACAAGATATGGCCACTATGAATTCTGGGTGATGTCGTTTGGGTTGATCAATGCTCCGGCCGTGTTTATGAATTTGATGAATAATGTGTTCAGGCCACTCTTGGACTTGTTTGTGATAGTATTCATTGATGATATTCTGGTGTATTCTTGTACAGAACCAGAACATGTAGATCACTTGCGTATCGTACTTGGAATTCTTCGAGCGCGAGAATTATATGAAAAATTTTCAAAGTGCGAGTTTTGGCTGAATTCTGTAACATTTCTGGGCCATGTCATTTCAGATGACGGTATTCGAGTGGATACTTAAAAAATTGAAGCGGTAAATAATTGGCCAAGGCCTACGACGCCTACCGAAGTCCGTAGTTTTCTGGGATTGGCAGGTTATTACAGAAGATTCGTAGAGGGATTTTTATCTATTTCAGTCCCACTGACGAAAGTAACCCAGAAGTCAGCTAAATTTCAATGGAATGATGCTTGTGAACGCAGTTTCCAAGAGTTGAATGACAGATTGACCTCAGCTCCCGTCCTAACGCTTCCAGAAGGGTCAGATGGTTATGTGGTATACTGTGATGCTTCCGGTGTTTGGTTAGGATGTGTGCTAATGCAGCACGGTAGAATTATTGCTTATGCGTCGATACAACTGCGGAAGCATGCAAAGAACTATTCAACTCATGACCTCAAATTAGCTGCAGTCATTCATGCAATAAAGATATGGAGACATTACTTGTATGGGGTACATGTTGACATCTATACCGATCATAAAAGCCTTCAGTACATTTTCAAACAGAAGGAATTAAATCTGCAACAAAGGCGGTGGTTAGAATTGCTGAAAGATTATGATGTGAATATTTTATACCACCCCGGAAAAGCAAATGTCGTAGGCGATGCGCTTAGCCACCGATCCATGGGTAGTTTATGTGAAGTCCTTCCGGAAAAGAAAGAGATGGTTCATGAGCTTTACCAGCTAGCTAATTTCGGAGTGCGTGTAATTGATTCAGGCAGTGCAGGGATTGGTATTAATGATTCCACAGTTTTGTCCCTGAATGTGGAAGTGAAAGAGCGTCAGTATGAAGATCCTCAGCTGAGCCAGCATAGAGACACACTTCATGAAAAAAAGAGATCTCCATTTAAAACTTCGATGGATGGGATTCTTAGATACCAAGTCAGGCTATGTGTTCCGAATGTTGCAGCATTGCGCCGACGAATTCTGGAAGAAGCCCATTATTCTCGGTATTCTATTCACCCAGGTGCAACAAAAATGTACCACGATCTCAAATTTATATATTGGTGGGATGGCATGAAGAGGGACATAGCAGAATTTGTAGCCCAATGTCAAAATTGCCAGCAAGTAAAGATCGAACATCAGAAGCCAGGAGGGTTATTGCAAGAGATGGAAATTCCTACATGGAAATGGGAAATTATCAATATGGATTTTATTATAGGATTGCCCCATTCCCGAGGCAAGTATGATTCTTTATGGATAATTGTGGACATATTAACAAAGACATCTCATTTTATTCCAGTCAGGACCACATACTTAGCACAAGATTATGCGAGGTTATATCTCCAAGAAATTGTGTGACTTCATGGAGTTCCACTATCCATTATTACAAATAGGGGAACGCAGTTTACAGCCAAATTCTGGAAGTTCTTCCAAGAAGGTCTAGGTACCCAGGTGAAGCTTAGTACGACATTTCATCCACAGACTGATGGACAAGCCGAACGTACTATTCAAACTTTTGAAGATATGTTACGGGCATGTGTATTAGATTTTGGTGGTAGCTGGGATGATCACTTACCCCTTAGTGAGTTTGCTTACAGCAATAGCTACCATTCCAGTATCCAAATGGCCCCGTATGAAGCCCTATATGGAAGGAAATGTAGGTCCCCTATTGGATGGTATGAAATAGAAGAGGTACGGCTAATAGGCCCGGAATTGATTCAACAAGCGGTAGAAAAATTCAAAGTGATCTGGGATCGACTGTTGACAACCCAAAGCCGCCAAAAATCTTATGTGGATAATCGCCGGCGAGACTTGGAATTTCAGGTTGATGATTGGGTATTTTTGAAGGTGTCGCCAATGAAAGGGGTGATGAGATTTGGCAAGAAGGGGAAATTGAGTCCCTGCTACATTGGACCCTTTAGAATTATCCGTAAGGTGGGCCAAGTAGCCTATGAATTGGACTTACCTTCGGAGCTTGAATCAGTTCACCCAGTTTTTCATGTCTCAATGCTCCGCAAGTGTGTTGGGGATCCTACGAGGATTGTCCCAATGAGTGATGTGCAAGTGACAGAAAAGCTAACCTATGAAGAAGTGCCTATTGCCATTCTAGACAGGCAAGTGCGAAGACTTTGAAACAAGGAAGTGGCCTCAGTTAAGTTCTTATGGCGGAATAATAATAGAGAAGAGATTACTTGGGAAGCGGAAGAGGGAATGAAATCCAAGTATCCACACTTATTCCAACCCCCAGGAGAGGCTCAAGATGAAACGCCGGCAATATAAGGTATGTATGCAGTAAATGAAGTGTAATAATTAGAGTATTTGAACACAACTATTTCCATCATTACTCAGATATTATGTCCCCTATCTTCGGGAGCTTTCGTAAGTCTTTCTTAGAGATTTATTGTGTTGTAGCCCTGTGAGGCAGATTATTATGGGTTGTTGTGACAGGATGGTAGCGTCGTATTACAGGGGAAACTCTGGCAAAAATTTTGTAGAATTCCCGAATACGTAACATTCGATGACGAATGTTCCAAAAGGGGGGAAGAATGTTACACCTCGGAACTTTGGGTTGCTGAGCGGTGAAGGGACTAACGTAAGTTAAGGTGAACATGATGTCCCCACAAGTAAGAAGGGATACTTAATAATTCTAATTATGATTCCAAAGAAGTTAGAGGAAAGAGAGAAAAGTTCGTCAAATGAAACTGCACCGTAGCTCTGCGAAAGGGGGTTCGACAGTCGTTTCTTGTACCGTCGGACGAGTCGAAGCTCCGTCGATTGTGCCGTACAAATTGAGCTGGAGCGAAGACCATTCGACGAACAGTTCCACGCTCCGTCGATCAGTTCGACGAACCGTCTTTCTCACCGTTGAATGAAACGAAACGATAGATTTCTCACTGGAAATTTAATGACTTCAACGGCCAGATCGACGCTCCATCGATCCAATCGACGCTCCGTCAATCGCACCGTACATCTCAGTCGGGACTGATTTCATGAATTAATATAAGGACCGCTCCTTCATTTTATTTCATTTCATCCTCCACTCTCCACTCTCCAAGAACCCTTTAGAACCTTCTCCATCATTCATCCACAAGAAATCAAAGGAAAACCGTGTTCAATTACACCAAATCCATGAAATCAAGTGTATGAAACCCATTAAAAGTTCATCCAAGCCGAGAAAACTCAAGAGAAGTGAGTTAGGGTTTTAGTGCAAGAAGAGAAGCTCCACTTGAGTGTTGTTCATCCATCATGTAAGGTGAGTTTTATGACCCTTTTATATGGTTTGAGTGGTTAAAAGTCGAAACACTTGGATTGTTGAAAGACATAGGAATTGGGTCATGAATGTGTGAATCGTATCATTGTTGAATAGTGATTGGGATGAATCATGAATGGTGGTATGCTGTGATTGTGAAAATGTTGTAAGTGACATTTAGACCATGGAATAAGTATTATATATGAGAAAACGCGATAACGAGTTATAATCATAATTGTGGAGAAATTAAGGAGAAATGGTGAATTGTGGTAAGTGTAGATAAATGATGATTGTTGTTGCTATATTGTGAATGTCGTTATTAACGCTGGGAGTTGATATAGAATGTGGGAAAAGTAGTATAAACAAAGGAAGTGCTGCCCAATTTTCCCTAGAAATAGTGAAATGTTCTTATAGACGAGTAACTCATGTTGACGCGATTCCTCTTGAAGGGCGTGGGCATCAAAGGAAACAAAGCGAACGATAGATTAGTAAGCGCAAAAGGTATGTGAGGCTAGTACTTTCATTCTATGGCATGAATCCTATAACATGACTGTTAGGCCCCGTGTGTTCGTACAATTGGAAATCGAGAAATAACTATGACTCGGGTGTTAGAAGGACATAAATTAATTTTTGAGAATATGACTATGTTGGATATGGAATTATTGATGTCAAGACCTCGGGGAAGGTCGAGGGTAAATTTGGAATTTCGGAAATTAGTTTCGGGAATTACAAAACGGGACTTTCCTCGGATTGGGCCAAGAAAAATGCAATGCAAAACTAAGGCCCAAGATCAAATGGGGGCCGGCCATGGTGAGGCCCAAATCCATTTTTAAAAGGGGCATGTGCTAAGCACATGACCCCTAAGTGGATATATATGAGGAATACTTGTATTATTCAAGGAAAAGATCATAAAATCAAGAACACCAAGAGAGAGAGGGTTCGGCCGAACCATAGAGGAAAAGAAAAGAAAAATTTTCCTAGCTTGTGTTGTGGCTTAAAAATCTTGTTCTTTACATACTTGTGAAGTACTCAAGGCCCTCTTCAACGGGGTATAATTAGTTTGGCACGAGGACGACGTTTTCGACAAGTCGGTGTTTCAAGAAAGGTATGAATTCTTACCCTCTAATGTTATAGAATTGCTATGAATGGGTTAAGGATTGGAAGTAGACGAGAATCCCGTAATTTAGACGTAAATAGAAAGTCGTGGGTGTGTGTTTGTAGTGTGTTTGGCCGTGAGCCATAGATAGGGAAATTGGTGTGAATTAATCTTGTTTAAGTTGGTAGAATGTGTTGTTGTGGCCCTTATATCGTAAATGATTAATTGGTGAATGAAATTGGCATTGAAAAATGATTTTGAATATTATCGGAAAGCGTATACCTTCGGTATCTTTATGTATATCAATGTATATCTTGGGTGTTATAGACTTTAGATATGAATCTATATCGATGTTGATGAATTCGGAATGAAACGACGTGAGTTAGAATGTTCGTAGTGCATTTTAGATGTTTTGAAGAATTTGGGAAAATAATGGATTTTTATGCAATTTCGTGTATGGCATGGTTTGTAATTAGAATGGGATTATACAAGTTTGAATGTGGGAATGCATACCATTATGTAGATATAGAATTGGAGTTGTGAAGGTTTGAATGAAAAGTTGCCAACTTAAGAAATCATGTAAAACTTTGAAACTAGAATGGTGTTATTGTTGTTTGTTTTGGTTGTTGATATGTGGGCTGTTGTAGTTGGTTAATTTGAGCCGAGCTATGCCTCGGGGATGTTAGATTTATAGGGGAAGTGCTGCCGAAATTTCGGTAGGCAATTGTGAAGTTAAAGGCATTTCTAAGCCTAAGGATCTCATTTGGTAACTTTGACCATTTGCAGATTTTTGACGAAACGGGACGAGACATTTGGAAGAGCTTACGACGTCTGTGAGGTATGTAAAGCTTCCCAATTCTTTATTTGGCATATCTTAGTGTGTTAGTTGAATATGAGACCTTCCGGAGTATTTCTGCTCCTCGAAACCCGATCCACAGAAAAGTTACTATTCATTCAATTCTATTGAAGCTTAAGGGCTCCAATTTGGCTAGAATGCCACTATTCGTCCGAGACCTATCGAAATGTGGTCGGGTAACCTAGAAATGATTATGTATGACCCTTGGCATATAACTGCTCATAAAGATATGTTCGTCACCTCATTTCAACTCGAGGTGGGTCCGCTACCCCAAAAATGCCCGATTTGCCCTTCGGGCCACCTTTGAGAACAAGTTGAACGTACTACTTCTGATCTTTGGAACATCCTCCTACGGGGTATGTTTGGACTATTCGATGCGCTAATCTATGTTCTGAACTATATGGACCATTTTGGAAACGTTTTGCAAAATGAAACTTTATGTCGGCTAAGTACTCGACTACTTGTATTTTAAAATGACTTATGAGTTCACTTTGCTTTGAAAGACTATTTTGAAATACGATTTGCATTTGTTTGCTCACGACTCCGCTCGTGCCTTAGTATGACTTCGTTCACCGGTTCCCGGGCCGGTTTTGATTCGTGCGCTGTATGATAAATTCGGCAGTATGCTGTGTTACGGTTCCCGAGGCTTAGCCATAGGGCCCGGTTCCGTTTGGAGTTATGCTGTGATATGGCTCGGGATGCGATACGCTCACCGATGATTATGATTATGTTCGGGGATGTACGGAGATTTGAAACCTTCCGGTGTTATGCTGTGTGTGGCGCCAGCGTCGGAGTGGCGACCACGTTCTTAAGCGTTTGCATGATTTTACTTGCATAATATATATGTATATGATTTCGATACAGACTTTGACATCTGATTTGCTTTCGATTTTGATTTATATTTCTGTACTCCGTGCTTTACATACTCAGTACATATTCCGTACTGACCCCCTCTCCTCGGGGGCTGCGTTTTATGCCCGCAGGTGCAGATTCCGGTGATCTTCCGCAGTAGGCTTCACCTATTTCTTTCTCGGAGTACTCTTGCTAGATCCGGAGTCCACTCTTGGTACAGACTCCTCCACTTTGTATATACTTTGTACATTTGACGGTTTGGGTACGGCGGGGCCCTGTCTCGCCATATGTTATGTTTTGAATTCGTAGAGGCCTGTAGTCATCTGTGTGGGGCGAGGGTCCTATGTGTATGTTGTCTGATTTTGTTTTCGGGTCTTAAAGCGGTCTGTTTGATATGATGGCCCCAAATGGCCCTTCTGTATATATTTGCATTTTGACCGGCGATGCCTATTTCCGCCGCTTTTTTTGAGTTTGATTTGATACGACCGCTTAAGACGTATTTTCGATATAAATTATGTTTGATATAACTTTTGAAAAATTCTGAAATAAGTTTGGATTCGGAAATGAATATGCGATTTGGTCTGGGTACCCAGGTAGGGTGCCAGTCGCGGCCCACGGGGCTGGGTCGTGACAAAAGTGGTATCAGAGCAGTTTGTCCTCGGAATGTCTACAGGCCGTGTCTCGTAGAGTCTTGTTTATCGATGTGTTGTGCACCACATCTATAAACGGGAAGCTACAGGGCATTTAGGACGTTACTTTCTTTGTAATCTTAGATCGTGCGATAGAGCTGAGCTATTAGGATTATTTTGGTCTGACTCGCCCTTGTGTTTGCAGTGATGCCTCCGAAGAAGGCTACGGCGGCCCAGAAGGGTAAGGCGAGGATTGGAGAGACTAGCCAGGCACAGCGAGCTACCCGGGCTCGTGTTTATGATTTGCCTGAGGATGTGCCACAGTCTGAGGGGTCTGCTACACCCCCACCAGTACAGCCTGGAGTAGGACCTTCAGCAGCTCCAGAGGTCCGTGTACCCGCACCTGAGACTCCAGCTCCTCAGCCAGGGGCGGAGGATCGGACCTTGAGGGAGGCTGTACAGTTGCTGACTACGTTGGTAGCAGGGCAGGCTCGCAGACGCGGGCGGAGGGACGATGATGACGATGACAGGCGGGACAGCCTGAGAGTTCGGGAGTTTCTGCTATGTGGCCCTCCAGAGTTCTTCGGGTCTAAGCCCGACGAGGACCCCCATGACTTTATTCGGGGGATGCGACGCTCACTGGACCTAGTCAGGGCTTCTGAGACCGAGTCGGTTGAGCTGGCGTCGCACAGGCTTCGAGATGTGGCTACCCACTGGTATGAGACTTGGGAGCTGTCTAGGGGAGAGGGTGCCCCTCCAGCCACTTGGGATCAGTTTGTGACAGCATTCACCCGCCACTTTTTGCCACCAGAGTTGCGGCGGGCACGGGCTGATCGATTTTTACGTCTGCAGCAGAGGGGTCGGAGTGTTCGCGAGTATAGCCTTGAGTTTGATTCTCTGGCCCGATATGCACCGGCCGTGGTAGCAGATATGTCCGATCGGATGCACCGCTATGTTATGGGGTTGGACCGGTATTTGGTAGACAGTTGTATGGCCGTGTCACTGCAGACAGACATGGATATTTCTCGGCTTCAGGCCTATGCGATGGGTATGGAGGACCGTCGCAGATCTGATCCTGCTGGCAGAGATAGAGACAGGAGGCCGCCCAAGAGGGCTAGATCCGCGGGTTATTCAGCAGATTCTCGAGGTGGACAGCCTCAGCAGCAGCAGCAGTCTGATAGATATTTCCCTCCTTCCGGCCGGGGTACTCAGTCAGGTAGCCGGAGATTCGACAGTATGGGATCGTCTGGGGCCGGTCAGGGCCCCAGAGTGGCAGGATCGCAGGTATCCAGGGGTCCCAGTCAGGCCAGACCACCTAGACCCCGTTGTCCACATTGCGGGAAGTCTCATCCCGGGGAGTGTTACCGAGCGACGGGAGCTTGTTTTACTTGTGGCGGTCAGGGCCACTTTATGAGAGACTGCCCATTGGCCAGTGGTTCGGGTAATGCGGCTCAGCAGACAGGGTCAGCCGCCGGTTCTTCCTCTGTTCCATCTGTTGCACGCCCTGGAGGGCGGGGTATTCCAGCACCGGCAGGGCGCGGTCGAGGCCGCGGTGGCGCTTCAGGTTCTAGCGGTCCCTCGAACCGCATATATGCTTTGGCCAGCCGCCAGGATCAGGAGGCTTCGCCAAACGTTGTCACAGGTACATTACTGGTTTTCTCCAGATCTGTATATGCATTGATTGACCCTGGCTCTACTTTATCATATATTTCCCCGCTCGTTGCTAGTAAGATTGGGATCGTGTCTGAGCCTATAGAGCCATTCGAGGTAGCTACGCCAGTTGGGGATTTTATTGTAGCGAGACAGATCTATAGGGATTGTTCTGTGACCATTTATGATCGTACCACTAAGGCTGATTTGGTAGAGCTAGACATGTTTGAGTTTGACGTCATTATGGGTATGGACTGGTTGTCTTCCTGTTATGCTAATGTCGACTGCCAGAAAAAGGTAGTCCGTTTCCAGTTTCCGGGGGAACCAGTTATAGAGTGGTTCGGATCGACTGCATCGCCGAGGGGTAAGTTTATTTCATACCTCAAGGCTAAGAAGATGATCCAGAAGGGTTATATCTATCATTTGGTCCGTGTGCACGATACTGCAGCGGAGGTACCTACCTTTCAGTCTGTCCCGGTCGTCAGTGAGTTTCCAGATGTTTTTCCTGACGAGCTTCCTGGCCTTCCGCCGGAGCGGGAGATTGATTTTTCTATTGAGTTGATGCCGGATACGCAGCCTATATCTATTCCTCCCTACAGGATGGCACCAGCTGAGTTGAAGGAGTTGAAGGAGCAGCTGAAAGATTTGCTGGATAAGGGTTTTATCAGGCCCAGCACGTCACCCTGGGGAGCGCCGGTATTATTTGTCAGAAAGAAGGATGGGTCGTTGCGGATGTGTATTGACTACCGGCAACTGAATAAGGTGACTATTAAGAATAAATATCCCCTTCCCCGGATTGATGACTTGTTTGATCAGCTGCAGGGTGCTAGACACTTCTCCAAGATAGATCTGCGCTCAGGCTATCACCAGGTGCGAGTACGGGAGTCTGATATCCCGAAGACTGCTTTCAGGACCCGGTACGGGCATTATGAGTTCAGAGTTATGTCTTTCGGGCTGACTAATGCTCCAGCGGTGTTTATGGATTTGATGAACCGGGTATTTCAGCCTTTTCTGGATATGTTTGTTATTGTATTTATTGATGATATCCTGATTTACTCGCGATCAGCCGAGGAGCATTCAGATCATTTGAGGACGGTACTTGGCATCCTCCGTCAGCAGAAGTTATATGCCAAATTCTCTAAGTGTGAGTTCTGGTTGACTTCTGTGGCATTCTTGGGCCATATTGTCGGCGCAGATGGTATTCGGGTTGACACGCAGAAGATTGAGGCTGTGCAGAATTGGCCCAGGCCTACTACACCGACAGAGGTGCGTAGTTTTCTTGGATTGGCTGGGTATTACCGCAGGTTCGTGGAGGATTTCTCTTCTATTTCAGCACCATTGACGAGGCTTACCCAGAAAGCAGCAAAATTCCAGTGGACAGATGCTTGCGAGCGCAGCTTTCAGATGCTGAAGGAGAGATTGATTACAGCACCAGTTTTGGCTCTTCCAGAGGGAGCTGACGGGTATGTTGTCTATTGTGACGCCTCTGGTATTGGGATAGGATGTGTATTGATGCAGCACGGTCGAGTCATAGCCTATGCTTCCCGGCAGCTCAGACCGCACGAGAAGAACTATCCCACTCATGATCTTGAGTTGGCCGCGGTGATTCATGCTCTGAAGATTTGGCGGCATTATTTATATGGGGTCCATGTTGATATCTATACGGACCATAAAAGTCTCCAGTATATTTTCAGACAGAAGGAACTAAATTTGCGGCAGCGGAGATGGCTTGAGTTACTAAAGGACTACGACGTTGATATTTTGTACCATCCGGGGAAAGCCAACGTGGTAGCTGATGCGCTTAGCCGCAAGTCCGTGGGCAGTCTGGCTGATGTTCCACCTGATAAGAGAGATTTGGTTCGTGATATTCATCAGCTGGCCAGCCTCGGAGTTCGTTTGGTGGATTCTGGAGATTCTGGGATTTCTGTTCGTCCAGTTGCTGAGTCATCTATTATTCAGGAGGTAAAGCAGCGCCAGTTTGAGGATCCTCTTTTGATTCAGTACCGGGATGCGGCCCTTAATAGGACAAAGACCCAGTTTGAGATCTCGCCTGAAGGGGTACTATTGTACGACGGCAGATTCTGTGTACCGGACGTTGCGGGCTTACGACGGCAGATTATGGGCGAGGCACATTGTGCCCGGTATTCTGTTCATCCTGGTTCCACTAAGATGTATCGGGATCTTCGGTGTTTGTATTGGTGGGACGGCATGAAGAAAGACATTGCTGAATTTGTTAGTCAATGCCCGAACTGTCAGCAAGTCAAGGTTGAACATCAGAAGCCCGGTGGGTTGCTACAGGAGATGGAGATTCCAGCCTGGAAATGGGAGATGATTAATATGGACTTCATTGTTGGGTTGCCGCGTACTCTACGCAGGTATGACTCCATTTGGGTTATTGTGGACAGGCTGACGAAATCAGCCCATTTCCTTCCGGTCCGGACTACATTTTCGGCTGAGGACTATGCCAGATTATATATCAGAGAGATAGTCAGACTTCACGGGGTCCCTATATCTATTATCACTGACCGAGGTGCTCAGTTCACAGCTAATTTTTGGAGGTCATTTCAGGAGGGATTAGGGACCCAGGTGACCCTCAGTACAACATTTCATCCTCAGACCGACGGCCAGGCTGAGCGCACTATTCAGACGCTCGAGGATATGTTACGGGCCTGTGTTATTGACTTCAGGGGCAGCTGGGATGATCATTTGCCGCTTATAGAGTTTGCCTACAATAACAGTTATCACTCCAGCATTCAGATGGCCCCGTATGAGGCCCTTTATGGCAGGAGATGCAGATCTCCTATTGGCTGGTTTGACGTGGGCGAGACTAAGCTGATTGGGCCAGATGTGATCCAGGAGGCTGTAGATAAGGTGAAGCTTATTCGGGAGCGACTGTTAGCTGCCCAGAGTCGACAGAAAGCTTATGCTGATAAACGACGTCGACCGTTGGAGTTTCAGAGTGGTGACTGGGTATTCCTGAAGGTTTCGCCTATGAAGGGCGTTATGAGATTTGGCAGGAAGGGCAAGCTGAGTCCGCGGTACATCGGGCCATACCAGATTGTTCGGAGGATTGGCGCAGTCGCCTACGAGCTAGACTTGCCATCCGATTTGGAGTCCGTGCACCCGGTGTTTCATGTGTCTATGCTGCGGAAGTGTATTGGTGACCCTTCAAGGATATTCCCAGTAGATGATCTTCAGGTGACGGAGCAGCTATCTTATGACGAGCAGCCGGTATCTATTCTGGATCGTCAGGTGAGGAGATTGCGCACTAAGGAGGTGCCTTCGGTCAAGGTTCTGTGGCGCAATAACAACCGTGAAGAGATGACTTGGGAGGCAGAGGATGAGATGAAGAAGAGATTTCCCCATTTATTCCCTACGCCTCCTGTAATCTAAACTTTTGTATTTGTTGTACCAATGAACGGATGGACCATGTGTGCTATTTGTATATAAAATGGTTTTCCCGTTATGCTTGTGAGCCTTTATAAGATTTATTTAACATTCGGGGACGAATGTTCCTAAGGGGGGGAGAATGTTAGGCCCCGTGTGTTCGTACAATTGGAAATCGAGAAATAACTATGACTCGGGTGTTAGAAGGACATAAATTAATTTTTGAGAATATGACTATGTTGGATATGGAATTATTGATGTCAAGACCTCGGGGAAGGCCGAGGGTAAATTTGGAATTTCGGAAATTAGTTTCGGGAATTACAAAACGGGACTTTCCTCGGATTGGGCCAAGAAAAATGCAATGCAAAACTAAGGCCCAAGATCAAATGGGGGCCGGCCATGGTGAAGCCCAAATCCATTTTTAAAAGGGGCATGTGCTAAGCACATGACCCCTAAGTGGATATATATGAGGAATACTTGTATTATTCAAGGAAAAGATCATAAAATCAAGAACACCAAGAGAGAGAGGGTTCGGCCGAACCATAGAGGAAAAGAAAAGAAAAATTTTCCTAGCTTGTGTTGTGGCTTAAAAATCTTGTTCTTTACATACTTGTGAAGTACTCAAGGCCCTCTTCAACGGGGTATAATTAGTTTGGCACGAGGACGACGTTTTCGACAAGTCGGGGTTTCAAGAAAGGTATGAATTCTTACCCTCTAATGTTATAGAATTGCTATGAATGGGTTAAGGATTGGAAGTAGACGAGAATCCCGTAATTTAGACGTAAATAGAAAGTCGTGGGTGTGTGTTTGTAGTGTGTTTGGCCGTGAGCCATAGATAGGGAAATTGGTGTGAATTAATCTTGTTTAAGTTGGTAGAATGTGTTGTTGTGGCCCTTATATCGTAAATGATTAATTGGTGAATGAAATTGGCATTGAAAAATGATTTTGAATATTATCGGAAAGCGTATACCTTCGGTATCTTTATGTATATCAATGTATATCTTGGGTGTTATAGACTTTAGATATGAATCTATATCGATGTTGATGAATTCGGAATGAAACGACGTGAGTTAGAATGTTCGTAGTGCATTTTAGATGTTTTGAAGAATTTGGGAAAATAATGGATTTTTATGCAATTTCGTGTATGGCATGGTTTGTAATTAGAATGGGATTATACAAGTTTGAATGTGGGAATGCATACCATTATGTAGATATAGAATTGGAGTTGTGAAGGTTTGAATGAAAAGTTGCCAACTTAAGAAATCATGTAAAACTTTGAAACTAGAATGGTGTTATTGTTGTTTGTTTTGGTTGTTGATATGTGGGCTGTTGTAGTTGGTTAATTTGAGCCGAGCTATGCCTCGGGGATGTTAGATTTATAGGGGAAGTGCTGCCGAAATTTCGGTAGGCAATTGTGAAGTTAAAGGCATTTCTAAGCCTAAGGATCTCATTTGGTAACTTTGACCATTTGCAGATTTTTGACGAAACGGGACGAGACATTTGGAAGAGCTTACGACGTCTGTGAGGTATGTAAAGCTTCCCAATTCTTTATTTGGCATATCTTAGTGTGTTAGTTGAATATGAGACCTTCCGGAGTATTTCTGCTCCTCGAAACCCGATCCACAGAAAAGTTACTATTCATTCAATTCTATTGAAGCTTAAGGGCTCCAATTTGGCTAGAATGCCACTATTCGTCCGAGACCTATCGAAATGTGGTCGGGTAACCTAGAAATGATTATGTATGACCCTTGGCATATAACTGCTCATAAAGATATGTTCGTCACCTCATTTCAACTCGAGGTGGGTCCGCTACCCCAAAAATGCCCGATTTGCCCTTCGGGCCACCTTTGAGAACAAGTTGAACGTACTACTTCTGATCTTTGGAACATCCTCCTACGGGGTATGTTTGGACTATTCGATGCGCTAATCTATGTTCTGAACAATATGGACCATTTTGGAAACGTTTTGCAAAATGAAACTTTATGTCGGCTAAGTACTCGACTACTTGTATTTTAAAATGACTTATGAGTTCACTTTGCTTTGAAAGACTATTTTGAAATACGATTTGCATTTGTTTGCTCACGACTCCGCTCGTGCCTTAGTATGACTTCGTTCACCGGTTCCCGGGCCGGTTTTGATTCGTGCGCTGTATGATAAATTCGGCAGTATGCTGTGTTACGGTTCCCGAGGCTTCGCCATAGGGCCCGGTTCCGTTTGGAGTTATGCTGTGATATGGCTCGGGATGCGATACGCTCACCGATGATTATGATTATGTTCGGGGATGTACGGAGATTTGAAACCTTCCGGTGTTATGCTGTGTGTGGCGCCAGCGTCGGAGTGGCGACCACGTTCTTAAGCGTTTGCATGATTTTACTTGCATAATATATATGTATATGATTTCGATACAGACTTTGACATCTGATTTGCTTTCGATTTTGATTTATATTTCTGTACTCCGTGCTTTACATACTCAGTACATATTCCGTACTGACCCCCTCTCCTCGGGGGCTGCGTTTTATGCCCGCAGGTGCAGATTCCGGTGATCTTCCGCAGTAGGCTTCACCTATTTCTTTCTCGGAGTACTCTTGCTAGATCCGGAGTCCACTCTTGGTACAGACTCCTCCACTTTGTATATACTTTGTACATTTGACGGTTTGGGTACGGCGGGGCCCTGTCTCGCCATATGTTATGTTTTGAATTCGTAGAGGCCTGTAGTCATCTGTGTGGGGCGAGGGTCCTATGTGTATGTTGTCTGATTTTGTTTTCGGGTCTTAAAGCGGTCTGTTTGATATGATGGCCCCAAATGGCCCTTCTGTATATATTTGCATTTTGACCGGCGATGCCTATTTCCGCCGCTTTGTTTGAGTTTGATTTGATACGACCGCTTAAGACGTATTTTCGATATAAATTATGTTTGATATAACTTTTGAAAAATTCTGAAATAAGTTTGGATTCGGAAATGAATATGCGATTTGGTCTGGGTACCCAGGTAGGGTGCCAGTCGCGGCCCACGGGGCTGGGTCGTGACAATGACTTTCTTTCTTCTCCCTGAATCTCTTAAGTTCCGGAAAGATATGAGCCTATACCCCTAAATAGCTACACAAGGTAATGAGTTAAAGTATAGAAGTTATAGATGTTCATAATATGATGTTCCTAAAGCGTCAATGATGTCATTTATTTCTTACACTCACCTCATATACTATTCCCTTCAAGGTGAGGCAGGATATTAATGAGTGCTCCATAAGGAAATCGGGAGATCACGACATTACGTCAACCCGATAAAGCATAGTTGTCCTTGAGTCTTTATGCATGCACTATGACGAGCATATTATGATGATGATATAACACCACGCCTATTTGGCCGGGCAGTCACCGCTAAGGCGGGCAGCTATACACCATGGCCAGACGGCATGGGCAGACACCACTAGTGGGCGGCATGAGATGATACCCCGGACGCGGGAGGCCTGGACGCAGGCTAATGATTATCACACCGATCTGATACGGACGGGCAGTTTGTACATTTATGCATATATGATATAATGATGATTTTGAGTGAGCCAGTATGCATCATTTTCTTTATATTTGACAGTCAGATACATATGTTCCTTATTGATGCTTCCTTTATTTCATCGATGTGATATTATTGTTTATGCCTCTCATACTCAGTACAATGTTCGTACTGACGTTCGTTTTCGTTGGACGCTGTGTTCATGCCCACAGGTAGACAGGGAGGTGATCTCGATCCAGACTCGTAGGAGCTGTTAGCTGATTTGAGAGGACTCCATTGTTCCGGAGGTGCTTATGGTTATTCTCTTATGTACATGTATGTTTTGGGCACGACAGGGTCCTGTCCCGTCCATATGTCTAGTACTCTTGTAGAGGCTCGTAGATACGCAGTGTGGGTGGTATGGTCTCACAAGGTTGCTACCATCTATATATATGTATATAATATTTGAATGACCAAAAGGCTTGTGCATATAAAAGTATTTATGTCTTCGAATGAAAGATGATTTTTTTTCTCATAATTTGTGTATAATTTTGATAAAAGAACGTTTAATGAGCATGATAAGCGGTAGAATGAGGGGTGCTAGGTGGTTAGCCCCGGGTATCCGTCGCGGCCCCTGGTCGGGTCGTGACATCTAGCTACATACATCTATCTACGAGTCTCTATATAGAATACAGGAATCAATAAAGACGGGGTAGGACTTCGCCATGCCCAAATATATATACAAAAGAGTAATACTAATAGACTACGACTCCGAAGCAAATGGAGTGCTCCTGAAAATCAGCTGATTAAGCTCCTAAGGATCAGATCGGTCTCCCTGCTTGCCTGCGGGCATGAGCGCAGCGTCCACAAGAAAGGACGTCAGTACGAACAATGTACTGAGTATATAAGGCATGAATTGTAACATGATGAAAGAATGAAGAATAGCATAAGATAAAATAACCGTTTCGTTACAACTCGGAAATTTCCCCGTGAACGTACAGTGAAAAGTTGCACTTTTGCACTTCGGCCCAGTTGGTCGTAAAACAAAATACGGCCCGTAAAGCAGTTTACGGACCGTAAACTGCTATTGTCCTCCAACCTTTCAAAAATATCAACTTTCTGCCAAATGTCTAAATGGTTAAATACGACCCAGAATACGGACCATAAATCGAAATACGGCCCTTAAACTGTGACCGTAAACCACCATGACTCTAGCAAACCTTTCTGGTTCTGTTATGCTTAAATACGGTCGCGAAGGACGGACCGTAAACTAGAATACGCCGTAAAGTGGGTTTACGACCACTGTACACCTCAGTCACTGTTCATTCCGGAATAGATTTTAAGTCATTAAAAAGAGACCCAAGCTCATTCAAATCATTTCATCTTCACGATATTTCTCTCTAGAAACTCCTAGAATACTCTCTACTCTTCAATTACAAGAACTCAAGGGAGGTTTGTGATCAATTACATGAGACCCACGAAATTAAGTGTAAGAATCACACTAAAGTTCATCCTTCTCAAGAAAACCCAAAAGGAGTGAAGTAGGGTTTTGGTGCTAGAGGAGTAAATCCATTCAAAGCTTGTTCAAACATCATCTAAGGTAAGTTTCATGACTAAAACATGTTGTTTAAGGAATTGGAAGGTTAAGATACTTGAATTGTAGAAAAACATAGGAGATGGGTCATTAAGGAGTGAATAGTGACATATTTGGGTGGTAGTTGGGATGAATCATAAATGTTGGAGTGTGGTGAATATGAATATGTTATAAATAACATTTAGACCATGAAACAAGTGTGATACACGAGGAAACGTGACAGTAAGCTATAACTATGAATGTGGAGAAATGTGAGAGGAATGGTGGATTGTGGTCAATCTACACAAATGATGATTGTTGATTGCAATATTGTGAATGTTGTTGTGAGAATTTGGGAGTCGATATAGAATATGGGAAACGTACTATAAACAAAGGAAGTGTTTTCCAATTTTCCCTAGAGTTAGTAACACGGTTTTATAGTCGATTAACTAACGATGGTGCGAATTCTCTCTTGAAGGTAGAAACGAGGTATCGAGGGAGGACGAGCGAGTGATAGCTTAGTTAGACGCCAAAGGTATGTGAGGTTAGTCCCTTCTTTCTAATGGCATGAATCCTATAGCGTAACTTCTTTCTTATCAATGAGCCTATGTCCATAGTTAGCTACACAAGGTAATGAGTTAAAGCATATGGATTCTAATGATGTTATTCATCGCTTACACTCACCTTATATGCTAGTTCCTTCAAGGTGAGGGAGAATGTCCATGATTGTTCCATAATGCAGTCGGGGGATCACGACCTTACGTCACCCCGATAGAGTATGGTTGATCTTGAGCCTTATGTATGTATTGTGGTAAGCTAAGCATATTGTGATAAGCATATGATGATATTACTATTACACCGCGCCTATTTGGCCGGGCAGTCACCGCCAAGGCGGGTAGCTATATGATACACCATGGCCAATTGGCATGGGCAGAAACCACTAGTGGGCGGCATGAGATGGTACCCCGGACGCGGGAGGCCTGGACGCAGGCTCATGTTATGATTATCACACCGATCCGATATGGACGGGCAGTTTATACATTATGCATATATGATATGATGATGAGTATGAGTAAGACAGCATGACTTGTTTTCTTATACTTGGCAGTTAGATTATGATGTTCCATATGAGTATCTTCTTTACATCATTGTCTTATTTCATTGTTTATGCCTCTCACACTCAGTAAAATATTCGTACTGACGTCCATTTTCTTTGGACGCTGTGTTCATGCCCACAGGTAGACAGGGAGGAGAGCTCGATCCAGATCCGTAGTAGCTGTCAGCTGACTGGAAGCCCTCCATTGTCCCGGAGGTGCTTTTGATTATTCTTTTGTGTATATATATATATAGCCATGTATATGTATTTTTGGGCGCGACGGCGTCTTGTCCCGTCCCTATGTTCAGCACTCCAGTAGAGGCTCGTAGATACGCAGTGCAGGTTAGATGGTCTCACGAGATCGCAGTTGTATACATATATATATGTATATTATTTTGATAGCCTAAGGGCACATGTATATGAAAGTGTTTTATGTTTCCATATGAAATATGATTTTTCCTACGCTTTGTGTATAAAATTGATGAAAAGGGTATTAAATGAGTAAAATGAGCGACACAACGAGGGTTCTCGGTGGTTATCCCCGGGTACCCGTCAAGGCCCCTAGCTGGGTCGTGGGAAAGTGGTATCAGAGCACTTCGGTCCTAGGAAGTGTTTACGAGCCGTGTCTTGTAGAGTCTTGTTTATGGTGTCTTGCGCGCCACATCAATAAACAAGAAGCAGCAGGGCATTTAGGAAAAATGACCATCTTTCTTCTATGAGATCGTGCAATAGAGCCACGTGTAAGATTTTATCCTCCTCTAATAGTGTGTTATGATTTCAGAATGCTGCCAAAGGGAAAGGCTACAGCCGCCCAGAAGGGCAAGAATACGGCAAAGAAGTGGGTAGAAAGAGAGCCTCCGGTGAATGTAGATGAAGGTGAATCACATAACGAGGCCCCTTCTAACACTTCATCTACCCCGCCCAATGTGGGAGAACAAGGAGGAGCCCCAGCTCCAATTCCTCCGCCGGCTGCTTCGGGTCAAAAAATGACCGAGGCCATCCAGTTATTGACACAATTGGTTGCCGCACAGGCACAACGACAGAATGTGGGTTCAAGCGATCGGGCAGCGAGTACAAAGGCCCGTGATTTTATGAGTTTAAATCCTCCGGAATTCTTCGGGTCAAAGCCGGATGAAGATCCACGAAGTTTCGTAGATGAGATGGTAAGGACATTGAAGATTGTCCATGCCTCCGAGACCGAATCCGTGGAGTTGGCATCTTATAGACTCCGGGATGTGGCGGTGTTATGGTACAACAACTGGGTATTATCAAGAGGAGAGAATGAGCCTCCGCCGGTTTGGCAAGAATTTGTAGATGCTTTTATTCGTCACTACTTGCCACCCGAGGTTCGCCGAGCCAGAGCGGACAGATTTCTGAATCTAAGGCAAGGGAATATGAGCGCCCGGGAATATAGCCTTCAATTTAATTCTTTGGCTCGATATGCCCCGGCTATTGTGGCCGACATGGGGGATCGGGTACATAGATTTGTAAGTGGCCTAGGGCCACATTTATTCATAGATTGTCTGACAGCTTCCTTGCAAGACGGGATGGACATTTCCCAGATACAAGCCTATGTTCCGAATTTAGAGGGGCGCCAACAACCGCTAAGAAGTGATCGCGATGACGAAAGAAGGCAAGGCAAGAGGGCTAGATCTATGGGAGCAGGCAGTGGTTATAGAGGGGGATAAGGTAGACATATTCTGGTTACTCAGGCCAGTCGGTGACCAGTGCACGTCCCTGATTCACAGGTACGAGATTTGATCGCTCCTTCCGTTCAGGACAGGGTCAGAGTTCGAGGGCCCCAGATTCCCAAATCGGGGAAGATTATAGCCAGAGGAGACCCCCAGTGCCGCGATGCAATCAATGCGGCAGATTAAATTCTGGACAGTGTCGTCAAGGTTCGGATGCCTGTTATACTTATGGTCAGGTGGGGCATATGATGAGAGATTGCACGTCGGTGAGTGGCAAAGTTGGAGTTCAGCCTACAGGTTCAGCAGCTGGTTCTTCCTCAGCATGCCCGGTAGGGCAGACTCCCCAGATTTCAGCTGGCCGAGGGGCAGCATCTACTTCAGGTGTCACTCAGCCCCGTGTGTATGCTTTAGCTGGACGACAGGATCTCGAGTCCTCTCCGGATGTAGTTATAGGTATATTGTCTATATTCTCCCGTGATGTGTATGCATTGATAGATCCGGGTTCTACATTCTCTTATATTACTCCATATGTTACTGGTTGTATTGGGTTGAAACCCGAGTCAATTAGACCTTTGAGGTACTCACTCCGGTTGGTTAACCCGTGATAGCAAGACTGTTATATCCCATATTTTTTATACGTTCGGATATTCCAAGGTAGTCGTGACGAAGTTGAGGGAATGACCATTTCCCCAAATGTACTTCAATGTACAAGTGGGTCATAAATATTATTTACAACATTAGTATCAGGGAAATAATGTGGATGGTTAGGGGCGAAACGGTAATTTCACAAGGTGTTCATGAAGGTTCTTGAAAGGCCAGAGTGGTCGTGTACCCTATGTAGACATATGTTTACATTCCATTGAATGAAGGGGCTAACTAAAAATAATAATAATAAATGCATGGACAAAAGTGAACAAAAGAAGACAATTAGTCTTCTTCGACCACTTGAGAAAATTCAAGAAAAAGGAAGACTATTCTAGAGTATTGGAAAAAAAAAAAGAATAGGAGGAAAAATAGGGGCACATGACCGGCCATGTGCATGGTCATGTGCACACCTATATATAAAAATAAGTCATGAAAAAAGGAAGGCAATCCATCATTTTCCTCTAGAGAATTCAACAGAGGTGGAGAAAGAAAAATAAGAAGGAGGGGCGGCCAAGAGGGGCTGGCCGAACCAGCCCCATAAACTTGATCATGAAAAATTGTTTCTTCATGCTTTCATGCTAATTGGAGGGTCCTCTTCGATGTGGAGTAGTTGTTGGAACAAGAAAACCATTCGTTTTGCCAAAAAAATAAATACTCCTAGCCGTGTGAAGAAGTGGAAGGGAGAAGGTAAAATTCAATCCTTTCTTGCACGTGTTATGGATGTTTAAACATGTTGTTATGTGTTGAAATAGATGAAACTCATGAAACCTTGCATGATTAAGGGGGTAGCCGTGGATATAGGTGGTTGGTGTAGGAGAAATGAATTGAATTGATTTAGTATTCTTGATTGATTGTTGTGTAGATTCTATGATGAAAATGAATGTTTGATGACTCGTGTTGAAGTTGTAGTGGTTGTAAGATTTCGGGTGGTGTGTGTGCCTATGATGAATTAACTTTACTTAGTGTTTTAATTATTGTGGTGAACTCCATAATGTAGAATAGATAAAAAGTGTGAAATCATGCAATGTTGAAGTTGTAGCCGTATGTGCATGTGTGTTGGTCGTATGGTTGTTGCAAGGTGTAGAAAAAAAAATGAAACAATTTTAGTTAGCATTTTGATTGTCATGTTGTTGTTGAAAGGTAAAGGGATGGATGAGAATGCATGGAAATATGTAAGAAGTGGTTATGATTAAATGATAGGCATTTTGGTAAGTTAAGGTAAATTGAATGTTGGAATATCGTCGAATTGTATAGGAAGGAGTTATTAATGTTAGAATGCGTTTGGGATTGGTTATTGATATTGTTATTATGAATTGTTGGTATTGTTGACAGTTTGGCCGGGTTGAATTCCCGGATTGTTCTTGTTGTTGATTTGGGGCCGAGCCGTATTCTCGGGGATGGTGCATTTACAGGGGAAATGCTGCCGCAATTTCGGCAGACAAAGTGTTACTTTAAAGAATCAACTTCTAAAGGCTCTAATCAAGTTTTGGTAAACATGACCAATTTGTAGATTTTGGCGGATTTGGAACGTGAATTTGGAGTCGCATAAGAAGCATAAAAGGTATGTAAGGCTTTATCCTTCCTTCTATGGCATGTCTTAGACGTAATAAGTCGGGTACGAGCCTCGGGAACAACCCTATTCCCCGGAATCCGCACCTAAAGTTTTCCTGTTTTCCTTCAGTAGAATTGAATTAAAAAGTGTGCAAAATATTGGAAGAATGTCCTAGACCTCTAGAACTCGCATAAATAGGACCCGATGACCCTAAACCCTCACAAGTAACGCCATGATATGTAATATATGTAAACTGGGTACGCCGCCTCATTTGATCCGAGGTGGGCCCACTATTTCCCGGATTTACCTTATTACTCCACTTGACCTACTTTGATGCTGAATCCAAAAGAAACCTTCGATCCTTATTCCATTACCAAATGACAAGTACTGTACCTATCCCAACGAGAATACTTCCATGATGATAATGATAACGATGATGTCAAAAAAGAGAATATGCCTAAGATAAGTACGACAAGAATGATCTCACGACTAAGAGTCTTGAGCTAAAAATCCAATGTGAATATGAAAGTGTTATACTAGTTCTTGAACCTTAATTTTATTCCGTAGCTATGACACTAGTTTCTAAAAGACTTCAAAGAATATGAATTGACGGATATAATGCCCATGATTTCATTCTATGCTCTCTCTTAAGGCTATTTTCCGTTGGTAGTCTCGCCTTAAAATACTCGTTCCTTCAAGGTGAGACAAAGTGACCATGATTATTCCATAACGTAATCGGAGGTCACCGACCTTACGTCACTCCGATGGACACATGACTTTCTTTAGGCTCTCATGCATGCCAATTGTATGACATATGTATATGAATGTGAATATGTATATGTATATGTATATGGGGAAAGGGGAAGGGCCACTGTGATATCACCACCTGACTCAGCTGGATTTCGTCCCGGACGCGGGATTATGGGAGAGCCGGATACGGCGTCTGTATTTGTGATATATATATATATATATATATTGGGACACTGCTGGGGAGGGGGGTGGGAGAGCCGATGTACTCGGCGTCTGTGAATGTAAACGAAGGACACCGTTTTCTGAAATGTTCTGTTTTCTGTATATGTAAATAAGAAACACCGTTTTTCTGAAAAAGAAACTAAACATGCATGACATCTTCAGAAAGGCAATCATATGTACAGGTTACATCTGTCCCAGGATAAGCTCCATATGTCTATTCTGTCATTATTCATTCTGCATATTCTTTTATTATGTTACTATCCATGCTTTACATACTCAGTACATTGCTCGTACTGACCCCTCTTCTTCGGGGGCTGCGTTCATGCGGCGCAGGTACTCCTAGATGATTAGAAGACCTTACTGAAGATGTTCCAGCGGAGATGGCTAACTCCATTTGTCCCGGAGGGTTGCCAGGTCCAAGTATATGCTATGATGTTTTGTTCTATGTTAGAGACTTTGCAGACAAAGCAATGGGTATTGAGTTGTCAGTCTGTAAGCGGCTTCAACAGCCGATATGTTATTATGTCTTATGTCACGAGCCTTATATGATGTCAGAGTTTACTTATGAAAAAAAAGATATATACATATTGGAGAGCTTGCTATGTATTTCTTTCCTTACCGATTCAATAGTTTCTATATGTAACAAGAGTCAGCGGGTTCGCTCGGCTCCAGATATGGGGTCGGGTGCCCATCACACCCTAGTAAAGTCGGGGTGTGAAAAACTGGTATCAGAGCAGGTCGGTCTAAGGGTTGTCTGCAAAGTCATGTCCAGTAGAGTCCTGTTTATGGGTGTGAAGCCGGCCACATTTATAAACAGGAGGCTGAGGGGCATTTAGGAATTGCTGACCTTCTTTCAGTCTTAAATCGTGCGATAGAGCCAAGTCATAAGGAATAAGATTTCCCCATACGAGCTATACGTACAACGAAAGGAAGCGAACGAGGCTGTGGAAGCTTATAGAGGTAAGTCCTGACATAATTGTTCTGTTACCTGAACTGGAAGTACTGGATGGCGGGGATGTGCCATGTAGTCGTACGTTTTATGAGGCATTGATGACATTGGCCGCATACAGATTTTGAATAGTAGGAACGGTAAAGGAGGTTCGGCCAGGACGGGTACGCCCCACAGGAGGAAGCATGGAAAGGAAATACTGTAAATAGGCAATAAGTGAAATACGTTGGTTCAGAAAGGTTATGGATTTGGACGTGGCGACGAAGGTGGGGTCGCTATCATGGGGAATCTGGAAGTCCAGGACAGGAGGTAGCCATACACACAGGCGGAAGATGAACATCGGGAACAAAAAGGGTAAAAGCGTAATTGTGAAAGAAGGACGCGTTACGAAAGTGCCTTGGAGTCTGTGAAACCTCGACTCGCTCCAAAACATGTAATAAAGGTCATGTGAAGAAGCGGACGCGAAAATATCAGCATTAAGACAACGGATTCCAGCAAAGTTTTTGGGTTAAGCGTGCTTAGGTGGGAGCAATTCCATGATGAGTGATCCCCTGGGAAGTTTATAAGGAATTTTACATATTCTGACATAAAAGACAAATGGAAAGCTAGAATAGCCTAAATGAAACTACGACACATAAGATGGCCGGAGACTATAAGAAGACACGTAGAATAGGGCAGACTAGCCCGGTAAAGAGACAGAAAAGGCATCATAGCCCTGGAATTAGGATAGGCTTGAACAGCGCCTGGAAGTAAGTTGTGGGCTAGTTGATAGTAAAAATATATGTATATGTATAAAGGCGTAGTGTGTCCTATATATGATTGTATCAGTGGGCTTGTGGGCTTCAGCAACCGAAGCTGCGATAGAAAAAGTGTTAATAGAGTAAAGGAATCGAAGCTCGAGGGATAGCAAGAGTAAATGGTACAAGTGCGGCGTGTGAGCCGTTATTATTTTACTATAGGTTGAGGTCGAAAATTTCAGCATAACGATACTCGGAAAAGAAATAAAGTGTGAGTAAATGGAAGATAGGAAGCTTAAATGTTGGAAAAGGGTGAAAGTTAAGAAAACCTTAGTGGGTGAAACCCCCGCGAGAAATTAATGGTAAAAGTATGAGACCACTAGGATGAAGATTCAATAAGGCATGTGAGACGAGATAGAGTGAGGAAAAAGGAAACAAGGAGGAATGTGGAGAGGTTGAGAGCTGATTTCAACAAGTAGGTCTAAGAGAATGGTGACCAGGGTAGAGAAATGTGAAGTAAGAGAAGGAATACTCAGGATGGTGACGGTGTCAAGTTGAAAGATCTGAAAAAGGACAACTATGTAGCTATAGTAATATGCTTAGAGGTTTAAGAAAGTAACGGGGCGCTGAATAAATATGGACGCACGGTTACCTCACGAACATGTAGTTAAGAAAGAATTACGGGCAAGTGAGCTAAGCAAGTGAAACGACGAATAAGGGATAAAGGTATAAACGCAGACTTCATAAAGGACTATTGGCATATAAGGAACCCCTTAAAGGGGGGGGGGGGGGGAGGCCATATTAGGCTTACGAGGAATAACGATGAACAAAATGAGCACCAACACATGAGGCCAAGGACAAGTATACATGTATCAAGAGATACAAAAAGAGACTAGAGAAGAGTTGTAGTAAGAATCTAAAGGTGTGGCTTTTGTTAAGATATGGTCACGAAATAGTAACAGAAAAGAGATGATTTGAGAAAGACAAGGATAATACGTTGGCCCAACAAAGTAGAAAGCCCAAGACACGGGAAGAAGATTCATGTAAAAGCTGAGAAGTTCGAGTATAAAAGAAATAAGGTAAAGGATAAAGAGTGAGCATGAAAGAAAGGACGACTACAAAAGGGATCCTCCCGAAGTATTATGACACCCCATAAGATCAGTTGAACATTCGAGGACGAATGTTCTAAAGGGGGGGAAGATGTTATATCCCGTATTTTTTATACGTTCGGATATTCCAAGGTAGTCGTGATGAAGTTGAGGGAATGACCATTTCCCCAAATGTATTTCAATGTACAAGTGGGTCATAAATATTATTTACAACATTAGTATCAGGGAAATAATGTGGATGGTTAGGGGTGAAACGGTAATTTCACAAGGTGTTCATGAAGGTTCTTGAAAGGCCATAGTGGCCATGTACCCTATGTAGACATATGTTTACATTCCATTGAATGAAGGGGCTAACTACAAATAATAATAATAAATGCATGGACTAAAGTGAACAAAAGAAGACAATTAGTCTTCTTTGACCACTTGAGAAAATTCAAGAAAAAGGAAGACTATTCTAGAGTATTGGAAAAAAAAAAAAGAATAGGAGGAAAAATAGGGGCACATGACCGGCCATGTGCATGGTCATGTGCACACCTATATATAAAAATAAGTCATGAAAAAAGGAAGGCAATCCATCATTTTCCTCTAGAGAATTCAACAGAGGTGGAGAAAGAAAAATAAGAAGGAGGGGCGGCCAAGAGGGGCTGGCCGAACCAGCCCCATAAACTTGATCATGAAAAATTGTTTCTTCATGCTTTCATGCTAATTGGAGGGTCCTCTTCGATGTGGAGTAGTTGTTGGAACAAGAAAACCATTCGTTTTGCCAAAAAAATAAATACTCCTAGCCGTGTGAAGAAGTGGAAGGGAGAAGGTAAAATTCAATCCTTTCTTGCATGTGTTATGGATGTTTAAACATGTTGTTATGTGTTGAAATAGATGAAACTCATGAAACCTTGCATGATTAAGGGGGTAGCCGTGGATATAGGTGGTTGGTGTAGGAGAAATGAATTGAATTGATTTAGTATTCTTGATTGATTGTTGTGTAGATTCTATGATGAAAATGAATGTTTGATGACTCGTGTTGAAGTTGTAGTGGTTGTAAGATTTCGGGTGGTGTGTGTGCCTATGATGAATTAACTTTACTTAGTGTTTTAATTGTTGTGGTGAACTCCATAATGTAGAATAGATAAAAAGTGTGAAATCATGCAATGTTGAAGTTGTAGCCGTATGTGCATGTGTGTTGGTCGTATGGTTGTTGCAAGGTGTAGAAAAAAAAATGAAACAATTTTAGTTAGCATTTTGATTGTCATGTTGTTGTTGAAAGGTAAAGGGATGGATGAGAATGCATGGAAATATGTAAGAAGTGGTTATGATTAAATGATAGGCATTTTGGTAAGTTAAGGTAAATTGAATGTTGGAATATCGTCGAATTGTATAGGAAGGAGTTATTAATGTTAGAATGCGTTTGGGATTGGTTATTGATATTGTTATTATGAATTGTTGGTATTGTTGACAGTTTGGCCGGGTTGAATTCCCGGATTGTTCTTGTTGTTGATTTGGGGCCGAGCCGTATTCTCGGGGATGGTGCATTTACAGGGGAAATGCTGCCGAAATTTTGGCAGACAAAGTGTTACTTTAAAGAATCAACTTCTAAAGGCTCTAATCAAGTTTTGGTAAACATGACCAATTTGTAGATTTTGGCGGATTTGGAACGTGAATTTGGAGTCGCATAAGAAGCATAAAAGGTATGTAAGGCTTTATCCTTCCTTCTATGGCATGTCTTAGACGTAATAAGTTGGGTACGAGCCTCGGGAACAACCCTATTCCCCGGAGTCCGCACCTAAAGTTTTCCTGTTTTCCTTCAGTAGAATTGAATTAAAAAGTGTGCAAAATATTGGAAGAATGTCCTAAACCTCTAGAACTCGCATAAATAGGACCCGATGACCCTAAACCCTCACAAGTAACGCCATGATATGTAATATATGTAAACTGGGTACGCCGCCTCATTTGATCCGAGGTGGGCCCACTATTTCCCGGATTTACCTTATTACTCCACTTGACCTACTTTGATGCTGAATCCAAAAGAAACCTTCGATCCTTATTCCATTACCAAATGACAAGTACTGTACCTATCCCAACGAGAATACTTCCATGATGATAATGATAACGATGATGTCAAAAAAGAGAATATGCCTAAGATAAGTACGACAAGAATGATCTCACGACTAAGAGTCTTGAGCTAAAAATCCAATGCGAATATGAAAGTGTTATACTAGTTCTTGAACCTTAATTTTATTCCGTAGCTATGACACTAGTTTCTAAAAGACTTCAAAGAATATGAATTGACGGATATAATGCCCATGATTTCATTCTATGCTCTCTCTTAAGGCTATTTTCCGTTGCTAGTCTCGCCTTAAAATACTCGTTCCTTCAAGGTGAGACAAAGTGACCATGATTATTCCATAACGTAATCGGAGGTCACCGACCTTACGTCACTCCGATGGACACATGACTTTCTTTAGGCTCTCATGTATGCCAATTGTATGACATATGTATATGAATGTGAATATGTATATGTATATGTATATGGGGAAAGGGGAAGGGCCACTGTTATATCACCACCTGATTCAGCTGGATTTCGTCCCGGACGCGGGATGCCCGGACGCGGGATTATGGGAGAGCCGGATACGGTGTCTGTATTTTTGATATATATATATATTGGACACTGCTGGGGAGGGGGGTGGGAGAGTCGATGTACTCGGCGTCTGTGAATGTAAACGAAGGACACCGTTTTATGAAATGTTCTGTTTTCTGTATATGTAAATAAGAAACACCGTTTTTCTGAAAAAGAAACTAAACATGCATGACATCTGCAGAAAGGCAATCATATGTACAGGTTACATCTGTCCCAGGATAAGCTCCATATGTCTATTCTGTCATTATTCATTCTACATATTCCTTTATTATGTTACTATCCATGTTTTACATACTCAGTACATTGCTCGTACTGACCCCTCTTCTTCGGGGGCTGCGTTCATGCCGCGCAGGTACTCCTAGATGATTAGAAGACCTTACTGAAGATGTTCCAGCGGAGATGGCTAACTCCATTTGTCCCGGAGGGTTGCCAGGTCCAAGTATATGCTATGATGTTTTTTTCTATGTTAGAGACTTTGCAGACAAAGCAATGGGTATTGAGTTGTCAGTCTGTAAGCTGCTTCAGCAGCCGATATGTTATTATGTCTTATGTCACGAGCCTTATATGATGTCAGAGTTTACTTATGAAAAAAAAAGATATATACATATTGGAGAGCTTGCTATGTATTTCTTTCCTTACCGATTCAAGAGTTTCTATATGTAACAAGAGTCAGCGGGTTCGCTCGGCTCCAGATATGGGGTCGGGTTCCCATCACACCCTAGTAAAGTCGGGGTGTGACAAAGACAAGTGTACAAAAATTGTGTCGTGGTGATATGTGATCTTCAGACCAAAGCTGACTTGATTGAGCTAAAAATGGTAGATTTCGATGTAATCATGGGAATGCAGCATCGCCAAAGGGCAGGTTTATTTCATACCTTATGGCGAGGAAGATGATAGAGAAAGGCTATATTTATCACTTAGTCCGCGTTTATGACACCGAGGCAAGGCCGCCAACTTTCCAGTCAGTTCCGGTAGTGAATGAATTTCCAAATGTGTTTCCAGATGAGCTTCTAGGTCTTCCACCAGAAAGAGAAATCGTTTTTGCTATTGACGTGTTGCCGGACACCCAGCCTATTTCTCTTCCTTCTTACCGAATGGCCCTGACAGAATTAAAGGAGCTAAAGGCGCAGTTGAAGGACTTGCTCGAGAAGGGATTTATTAGGCCCAGCTCATCACCGTGGGGAGAGCCGGTCTTGTTTGTGAGAAATAAAGACGGTTCCTTGCGAATGTGCATCGACTATAAGCAATTGAATAAGGTGACGATAAAGAACAGATATCCTCTTCCAAGGATTGATGATTTATTCGATCAACTGCAAGGTGCCAAGTGGTTTTCTAAGATAAATTTGAGATCGGGTTATCATCAAATGAGAGTTAGAGAAGCGGATATTCCCAAGACGGTCTTCAGAACGATATATGGCCACTATGAATTCCGAGTGATGTCGTTTGGACTGAATAATGCTCCGGCTGTATTTATGAATTTGATGAACAACATATTCAGGCCTCTCTTGGATCTATTTGTGATAGTGTTTATTGATAATATTTTGGTGTATTCTCGCACGGAATCGGAACATGCTGATCATTTGTGAATCGTTCTTGGCATTCTTCGAGCTCGAGAATTGTATGCAAAATTTTCAAAGTGCGAGTTTTGGCTAAATTCCGTGACATTTCTGGGCCATGTTATTTCAAATGATGGCATTCGAGTTGACACTCAGAAAATTGAAGTGGTGAAGACTTGGCCAAGGCCTACGACACCTACAGAAGTCCGTAGTTTTCTGGGTTTGATAGGTTATTAAAGAAGATTCGTAGAGGGCTTCTCATCTATTTCATCCCCATTGACGAAGCTAACCCAGAAGTGTGCTAAATTCCAATGGAATGACGCTTGTGAACGCAGATTCCAAGAGTTGAAAGGCAGATTGACCTCAGCTCCGGTCTTAACACTTCCCAAAGGGCCATATGGCTATGTTGTGTATTATGACGCTTCCGATGTCGGATTGTGATGCGTATTGATGAAGAATGATAAAGTTATTGCATATGCATCGAGGCAATTGCGGAAACATGAGAAGAATTATCCGACACATGATTCTTAATTGGTTGCGGTTATTCATGCCCTGAAAATATGGAGGCATTATTTATATGGTGTGCACGTTGATATCTATACATATCACAAGAGTCTTCAGTACATTTTCAAACAGAAGGAGTTGAATTTACGGCAGAGGCGGTGGTTAGAATTATTAAAGACTACGATGTAAATATTTTGTATCACCTCGGAAAGGCGAATGTAGTAGCCGATGCGCTTAGCCGACGATCGATGGGCAGTTTATGTGAAATCCCTCCGGAAAGGAAAGAGATGGTTCAAGAACTTCACCGATTAGCTACTCTAGGAGTGCGTATACTTTATTCAGGTGATGCAGGTATTAGTATCAAAGATTCCACAATTTCGTCCTTGGACAGGGAAGTAAGAGAACGGCTACATGAAGATCCTCAATTATGCCACTACAGAGACACATCTCACGGAAAAGAAAAATCTCCATTCGAAGTTTCTACTAATGGAATTCTCAGATACCGAGGTAGGCTATGTGTGCCGGATGTGGCGGAATTGCGCCGACGAATTCTAGAAGAAGCACATTGTTCCTGGTATTCTATTCATCTAAGTACAACAAAAATGTATCATGATGTCAAGTTAGTATATTGGTGGGATGGCATGAAGAGGGACATAGCAGAATTTGTAGTACAGTGCCCAAATTTTCAACAAATAAAAGTTGAACATCAAAAGCTAGGAGGCTTGTTGCAAGCCATAGAAATACCTACTTGGAAGTTGGAAGCAATCAACATGGATTTCATCGTGGGATTACCCCGTTCCCGTAGCAAGTATGATTCTATATGGGTGATCGTGGATAGACTGACGAAAGCAGCCCATTTTCTTCCAGTTAGGACCACGTACTCAGCAGAAGACTATGCAAGGTTGTATCTCAAAGAAATTGTGCAACTCCATGGAATTCCATTGTCTATTATCACAGATAGAGGAGCACAGTTTACAACTAAGTTCTGGAAGTCTTTTCAAGAAAGTTTGGGCACGCAAGTGATGTTTAGCACGGCATTTCATCCGCAAACTGACATGCAAGCCGAACGTACCATTAAAACCTTAGAAGATATGCTACGAGCATGTGTGCTGGATTTCGGTGGTAGATGGGATGATCACTTACCCCTTATTGAGTTCGCATACAACAATAGCTACCATTCTAGTATACGAATGGCTCCGTATGAAGCTCTGTATGGAAGAAAGTGTAGATCTCCAATTGAATGGTTTGAAACCGGAGAAACACAATTGATAGGCCCCGATTTGGTTCAACAACAACCGAAAAAGTCAAAGTGATCCGAGACCGGTTGTTGACAGCCCAAAGCCGCCAAAAGTCTTATGCAGATAAACGCCGCCAAAACTTGGAATTTCAGGTTAATGATTGGGTATTTCTGAAAGTATTGCCAATGAAAGGTGTGATGAGATTTGGTAAGAAAGGGAAGCTAAGTCCTAGATACATTGGACCCTATAAAATTGTCCGTAAAATGGGTCATGTAGCCTATGAACTGGACTTGCCTTCGGAGCTTGAAGCAGTTCATCCAGTCTTCCATGTTTCGATGCTTCGCAAGTGTGTCGGGGATCCTACAAAGATTGTCCCGATAGATGATGTGCAATTAACAGAAAAGCTAACCTATGAAGTGGTGCCTATCTCTATTTTAGACAGGAAAGTACGAAGACTCCGAAATAAAGAGGTAGCTTCAGTCAAAGTCTTATGGCGAAACAACAATTGGGAAGAAATGACTGGAGAAGCAGAAGATAAAATGAAGTCCAAGTACCCGCATTTATTCCAACCCCTAGAGGAGATTCAAGATGAAACGCCAATGATGAGGTATGTATAGTTATTTTTCATGCTTTTGGTCGCGTGTGGCCATCGATATGTCGTTGTTGTAATGTAGCCCTGTGAGGCGCTGATATTGTGGGTTGTTGTGACACGTTGGTTGTCACGACCCAACCCCGTAGGCTGTGACTGGTGCCCGAACTGGGCACCCATATACCAACCTGTTACATATAACATCAAACTGAAACTACGACAATACGGAAACTTATAAAGGAACTCCAAAGTTCGTAACATCATATATATATATATATATATATATTTCCAGATCAACGGCCTCCTGAGGAGTCACAACTAATCATATCATGAAATGATACGCAAGCCGACAAGGCTGCCATCACATATCAATATCGTATGCAAGCCGAAAAGGATGCTACTAGAGATGAACATCATACCACAGCACATCGTATAGACACAGCTGAATAGAGCCCATACATAACCCACAAATATGTCTACCGACCTCTAAGAATACGAATAGCGAAATATGACGGGACAGGGCCCCGTCGTACCACTGGATAAACATATATATATATATATATGTATATATATATATATATATATATATATATATATATATATATATATATATATATATATATATATATATATATATATATATATATATATATCACAAGATCTGTTCCCAAGGCCTAAACTCCGGAACAACGGAGCTCTCCAAGACAGCTGAGTAGAAGTCCTATGTTGAAGAGTCACCAAACCGACTATCTGTAGCTGCGGGCATGAAACGCAGCCCCCCGAAGAAAGGGGGTCAGTACAGGATATGTACTGAGTATATAAAGCATGAACTACAGTAAAAAGGATCATAACTGAAATAAGGAGTACAAAAAACATGTACAATGTCCAGAATACCAAAACACTTGCCTTTGAAACATAAATCATGCATGTCAATATCATATATCATACCCGGCCCATTATGGGACTCGGTGACATAATCATATCATCATCATATACATATATACCGTACCCGGCCCTCTAGTGAGGGACTCGGTGAATAAAGTCATCATATGCCCTCCTGGCCGCTATAACATATCATCATATCATCATATCATATATATATATATATATATATATATATATATACCGTACCCGGCCCTCTAGTGAGGGAATCGGTGAACAATGTAGTGAAACTGTGCAAGATAACATACCCGGCCTGGGACTCGGTGAAAGACATATTGAGGCATGCACGAGCAGAGTAGTGAGAAACTGTATGCAATTTAAAAAATCATTTTCAAAGACTCAATAGAATGGTCAACACGAATTACCATTTGAAAATCAGGACAATAGTCGTATCAAATACCTTTCGAATGTCACTCGGAACATATCAAACATCCCTTGAATGTCATCATAAGTATATCATAAAGCCTTAAGGATCATGTAATATGTCACTATAGTACGAAACACCTTATAGAAGTCCAGTCACTAGTTATCATAGAGTTTCTAAGAATAGGAACGGATATATATCGACTATTAACCAACGTACAGAAAACTGAAGAGGGAGGCTCAATCACTTGAGAATTCTAACATCAAGAAGTGAATAAGAATTATAAATCACACCCAAAATCTATGAATAGAATTTCCCCAAAGTTCACATCATTCATTACTTAGATCTAAGACATTCCAAAAGAAAGAAGGGACAGCTTTACATACCTGTTAACGACTATTCGTGAATCCTTTTCGCCTCGAAGCTCTTTTAGCCT
This sequence comes from Lycium barbarum, assembly GCF_019175385.1. Lineage (NCBI taxonomy): Eukaryota > Viridiplantae > Streptophyta > Magnoliopsida > Solanales > Solanaceae > Lycium > Lycium barbarum. Next base: position 29,441,558 of record NC_083344.1, on the reverse strand, counting down.
ATTTATATAAAAGTAACGTTACCATTAGTAACTACATTTTATATCTCACCAATCTATAGCCCATTCCTTATAGACTTTATCCTTTAGTTCACATATTCTCGTTTTAGGGTTTTCTATTATCTAAAGACTTAACGAAAATCGGGCAGCACTTCCCCTATATATTCGCCTATCCCGAATTTCTAATTGTCCTCCTGTCAACACAGAAATACCAACAACAACGATATACATATAAAATTCTTACAATTCAGCCCATAACAATTCTAAGAACCCAACAATTTCTCTTAATCCATTTCAACCCACAATTTCCTATAACCTCGATTTCATGCATTTTCTTAATTCCAATTTCGTCCAATCCAATTCTAATAATTCCATTACAATACTATCAACACAATTACATCCTAAAACAAAACAAATCTTACCTTAATTTTCTCGGAGGAATTTCTACTCTTAATTTCTCCAATTTCGCAATTTCTTCTTCTCCGACTTAAAATCTAATTCACGTTGCAACTCCTTGAACACCGTCAATTGCTTAAAATCCAAGCTTCCACACTCCCTTTTGCTCTTTTACTAATTCAAAATGAAATGTTACCTTTGTGAATCATCTTTTCACTTATATACCTTTGTCTTGGTCCCTACACGTATCACCTAATGCGTCATCTAATTGTGCTTTGTTTCTTTTTTTCTTTTTTCTTTTTTTTAGTAGTCGGGTGGGGCCCACCAAGGTAATTAATTTAATTAATTACTAATTTCCACTTAATAATATAATCAAAATTAATTAATCCCTAATCTCCAATAATATTTTTACACTAAATAAAATTTATAAACAATTTATGTTTTAATTTAGAAATTAAAAGTTAAGGGTTTCTACTTTTTGTCCGAAAATGATTCCGCCTTTAACTTGACTCGATTTTTCTTGCGGATAATTCGACGTGTAAATATACGGGGTATAACATCCTTCCTCCCTTTAGAACATTCTTCCTCGAATGTTGAACTGATCCTGAACTCCCAATACTTTCTCAAGTGGTCTCTTAACTAATTATGCCCTTTTTATACCTCTTTCGTTTGTTGACTCGCTTTAGTTCATTATAACGCATTCCAGTTCTTTACATAGTGATTCCTGTAATATCTCCTCCTTCTGTTGCTTCTCGAGGTAATTATTCCATGCCATTGTCTTTGCTCTTCTCTTTGTTTCACCGTTGGTTATCAACTGCATTTCGAGCTGTTCAGCTAAACTGTTACTGTCTTTCTTATTTGCATACTGTTTAGTTGTGCTGTCATCGGTTGATTAGGACTTGTACTCATGGTGCATGTAGTCATGATTCGACTCTTTCTTTTTCTATTGTTATTCCCTTAAGATGACGTATCATTCACTTCACTTTACCTCCTTATCATTAAACAAGATCTTGTAATGCGCAAACGTCCCTAATTGGTTCATTAGAATTTAATACTCCTGGAGCATTGCAAGCCTCTGGTAACCTGTATACCCTTCTCAGGTTCTACGAGTAAAACGAAACATCCCATAGGTGACATTTTTCCACTCCAATATCCTTGCTTCACCGTGTTGTTATATCCCGTATTCTGGAATCTTCAGTATCATGTGTCACTTTCTGACTTGCTTTTAAAGGTCTTTAACTATCGCTTGTTTTTACTTCTCGATCTCGATCTTTAGGGTTGGCTATCAAATAGCGCTAGGGTCCCCCGCATATTATAACTTTACTGTCATCCAGTAACCAGTAACTCGCTTGTTCTGATTGTCTCGATTAAATCATTTCGTAATTCCCTTTACCTTAACTGGCAATACTTTAGGCATATTATCTCGTGTCGTTTCTCTATTTTTGACTCAAACTCTGTTATTGCCCCATTACTCTAATTTGCTCTTAGTCCTCCTATCACGCCTCCTATTGCAATCTTTACACAAGTATGTGTAGGTGTTCAAATCAGCCCAGTAAAGACCTTAGCGTTGCCTCGCTAGTCTTTATGCAGACCCTATATTCTTCTCTTATATCTTTCAATTGATGTCAAGGCTCAACTATGGCTTTTGCTCTCAGTACTAATTTCATCTCTGTAGTTTTGCCTCAACCCATCTTACAAGTTTCTTTGGTGTAACCAAAATATTACAACCGCGTTGTTGTTACTGAATTCTTACTCTTCTTTTCAAGTGCTCCCTTGGTATCATCCTTAGCATACAAATATTCGTAGGTCACATAACTATTCTTGTACCATTTGTACAAAGTGCATCCAATCTTAGTCATAGTCTTTCCTTCTCCTGGCTTATTCTGCTCTACATATCTTATTGTACTAACACTCACTTGCTGTTTATTTCGCCATACTCCTTTCCTTTCCCCTATTTACCATTTGGTTTTCTCATATCCTACTATAAGAGAGATTTCCTACCCCCTTTTTCCTTTGCTACTTATGTGTCATAATATCATTAGCCAATAACTCTGTTGCCTACACCTTAACCTCTAATCCAGTATAGCCTTGCTCCTTATAATATCTTTTAAGTTACTTGTTACCATTCTCTTGTCATATTCTTCCTTTTTATAAGAATCCACGTTTTGATGTCAGCTGATTTTATCTTACACTTGCATTTCTCTCATTCGCTTCCCCCCTTTTGGGTGTACTCAAATCATTATCTATTTATATTCCGCTCTATGCCTCCATTTCTAAGTTTCAAATTTCTATGATTCTTTTTCCAATACATTTGATATACTGTGCCATATCCATGTCTTTTCTTTATCATCCATAACTTAGATTACCCATGTATGAAACCCTAATACAATCACGAGGCGACGAGAACTCTCGATATATAGTACAAAATCTTATCTGATAGGAGTAATGTAATTAATGTAGCAATTCGTCCGAAGCCACATTTCATTCCTCCCAATCAGTAATTAGGTAGTGCTTATCTTCGCTTCAAATTCTCCATTCAGTAGCACTTATATTCTAATGATAAGTGTCTCAAGCTTTCTCATAACACTATCTTCATCCCAACGGATATCGTCTGTTTCTTCTAATAAATTTACAATACATCAGTTGTTTTGCAAATCCACAATCCTTGTCCTTTAAGGATTTCACTGTTTCCGAGGTGAAGCCACTTACACGTGGTACTTTTTGATGCCTTGTTCTTTTTCATCCTTGTTGTATACCCAACGCTAACTTCTAACTTACTCAAAATCATATCAAATTCGTCTTGATAATGGTCTTGTCTTGTCACCTTCTTGTTCTTAAATTCATAGCTGTATATTTCCCTTTTGTCCTATACTCATACTCAATTAGTTACGTCTGCCTTGGGTGCTTTCTTCAGTATCCCTTCCATTTCTCCAGTCTATGTCCATCTTTTATATTGTGCGTGCGCAATCTCATGGTACCCCTACATCCTTCGGAAAGCACTACTTTACATAATCCCTCTTTCGTCTTCAAAACATACTCTGTTCATTTCCATTTGTCCTTATCATACCAGTCATTTCTGGCATTCATTCTATCTCGTTGCTCATCTTTCTTTAGGTTGGTCTTTCACAGTTCTGTCACTTGTATTACTCGTTTTCCAAGCTATTATGGTAAGCTATGCATATTGTGATAAGCATATGATGATATTACTATTACACCGTGCCTATTTGGCCGGGCAGTCACCGCCAAGGTGGGTAGCTATATGATACACCATGGCCAATTCGCATGGGCAGACACCACTAGTGGGCGGCATGAGATGGTACCCCGGACGCGGGAGGCCTTGACGCAGGCTCATGTTATGATTATCACCCTGACCCGATATGGACAGGCAGTTTATACATTATGCATCTATGATATGATGATGAGTATGAGTAAGACATCATGACTTGTTTTCTTATACTTGGCAGTTAGATTCTGATGTTCCATATGAGTATCTTCTTTACATCATTGTCTTATTTCGTTGTTTATGCCTCTCACACTCAGATAATATTCGTACTGACGTCCGTTTTCTTTGGACATTGTGTTCATGCCCACTGGTAGACAGGGAGGAGAGCTCGATCCAGATCCGTAGTAGCTGTCAGCTGACTGGAAGCCCTCCATTATCCCGGAGGTGCTTTTGATTATTCTTTTGTGTGTATATATATATATATATATATATATATATATATATATATATATATAGCCTTGTATATGTATTTTTGGGCGCGACGGGGTCTTGTCCAGTCCCTATGTTCAGCACTCCAGTAGAGACTCGTAGATACGCAGTGCGGGGTAGATGGTCTCACGAGGTCGCAGCTGTATACGTATATATATATATATATATATATATATATATATATATATATATATTATTTTGATAGCCTAAGGGCACATGTATATGAAAGTGTTTTATGTTTCCATATGAAATATGATTTTTCCTACGCTTTTAGTATAAAATTGATGAAAAGGGCATTAAATGAGTAAAATGAGCGACAGAACGAGCGGTGCTCGGTGGTTAGCCCCGGGTACCCGTCACGGCCCCTAGCTGGGTCGTGACACGTTTTTTTTTGACCCAGCCCCATGGGCCATGACTAGTGCCCGAGCTGGACACCCACATATACCTGACAACATAACCGGACTGATACTATAGGTCCTCAATCAATCATATTGAAATAACATCCGCAAACTGACGAGGTTGCCACAGTATATATATCATTATACTACGCAAGCCGACAAGGCTGCCACTACATATCAGTATATTACGCAAATCGACAAGGCTTCCATTACGAAACGATAACATATGCAAGCCGGCAAGGCTGCTACCACGACAGAACATCCGCAATAACCATATAGACACAGCTGATCAAACCTGTACATCACCCACAAACATGTCTACATACCTCCAAGAGTATCAACAGTAACATATGACGGGACAGGGCCCCGTCATACCCCTGGGCAAAAACATATATATATGCATATAAGTAAGTCTGTACCAAAATCTAGGCTCCGGAACGACGGAGCTCCCAAGACAGGTGAGTGAAATTCCTATGCTGAAGGATCGCCAAACCGACTATCTGTACCTGCGGGCATGAAACGCATCCCCCCGAAGAAAGGGGGGTCAGTACGGAATATGTACTGAGTATATAAAGCATGAAATACAGTAAAGAGGATCATAACTGAAATAGAGATTACCAGAAACAAGTATGACTTTTAAAACATCAGTACACTTGCCTTATGAAATGAGAATCATGCATATCAATATCATATATCATATATATAACGTGTCCCGGCCCTCTAGTGAGGGACTCGGTGAATAAGGTCGCCACATACCATCCTTGGCGCCATAATCACATCATCCCACCATCACATCATCACACCATCATATTATCACATCATATATATATATATAACGTGTCCCGGCCCTCTAGTGAGGCACTCGGTGAATAATGCAGTGAAACTGTGCACGAAAACGTGTCCTGGCCCGGGACTCAGTGAAAGACATATTGAGGCACGCACGAGCAGAGTAGTGAGAAACCATATGCAAATTAAATCATATCTGAGACTCAATGGAATAATCAAACGAACCATCATTTGCAAATCAAGACAATAGTCATATCAAATACCTTTCGAATGTCACTGTGAATTATATCAAAATAGAACTCTGGAACCGTATGTACGTATCAAAACATAATAAAGTAAGTTCTGGGAATCAAGAACATTAGCCATCCTAGTGTCTCTAAGAATAGGAATTTCTTTGGAACCATATACACATCGTCTGTTCGTCTCATAAAGATCATGCCAAAAAGAAGAAAGGGTTAACTTTACATACCTTAATTTGCCAATATAAAACCCAAATGAACTCGTCGTAATGCTGATGCTAAACCTATGACAAGGAAATACATGTATGACTTTAGATGGCTTTCGTATATCGTGTATATCAATTGATAACTTGATCCTAAAACGAAACAGGTAGCATCTCCCTAATATCGCTGGTATCTCCGAATTCCATATATCACAATAACAACCAAAATGACAAAAATAGATCTCAACAACACATCATATATATCCACAATGACCTCATAATACTTTATAGTGATCGTCAAGCTTGAAGTAGGATCTGTACAACCCATGTCACCTTTTGCATGCTTCTTTCTTAACTTAATAAAATTCTCAATAAGATAAAGAAGTCATTTACTACAAATTCTATTCTTATCTCATATGATTATAACAAAAAAGCAGCCCACAAACTCAATTCTTTCCAAGTGACGATTTTATTCTCAAGTTCGGGTTTATTTCATCAATTCCCACAATTTAGCCAAAACATCAATCATAATACCAATAATAATATTAATAAATACATATTTAAAATAGAATCAAATCCATTCCTAAGTCACTTCCAAAACAGCCCAATACAAATTCCTATACTGATGCTCGTATATACTTCTTTATTTCCGCATATACATAGTATAACAACAACTACTACAGCCAATCCCACGATATTCCAGCACGTCAAATAATTTATAATAACCACCAAACAGCCCACAATGCAATTATATCAACAAACTAGTTAATACATTTGTAGCACTATTTCCGCCATTTTAACTAGGGAATTCTTCCATAGCCAACTTAATTAGAAAGATACGGAGATAAAACATACCTTAATCTCTAGACCACCTTATTAGAATCCCAGTGTTATGTCCCGCATTTTATACATTGGGACAATCCGGATTAACTAGGATACGTTAGAGCCAAGACCATTCCGGGACTTGAAGTCGAGACTTTTGACCTTCGATTTTATTTTGAGACATAAGTTTTTCATGAAATTGTTGGCATGGAACACTTAGGAAAAGTTGGGACCAAAAGTCACATAATTGGAAGTTGAAAATCATGCAAGTAGTCCCACACACTTTGTGGCCAATTTTAAATGGTCCAACTCATGGGTGGACCATGGACACTTGGAGGGTTCATCTTGGGGCTTAAAAGATGACTTCTAAGTAAGCTTCTCTCATTACAACTTAGCAAAAAAAATCAACAAGTTGAAAAACAACAACCAACACCATTCGGCCAAGCATAAGAAAAACCAAGTCCAATTTTAGCCATCCCAAAAATATTTCTTTGGTGCAAATCCACTAATTGGAGGTCCCTAAGTAGCGTGGAAGCGTTGTTGGAGCGATCAAGCCATCCGTTTAGTAGATCGCAAACCCTAGGCAAATTGTGGAGTTGAAGAAGAAAGGTAAGATTTGATCTTGTTTTATGTGTTATAAATGTTGTATGCATGTTGTGGTATGCTAAAATGGATGAAACTTATGAGATAGGGTATGTTGGAAGTGGGTCGTGTGCTTGGTGTGTTAGCCGTGTGAGGTGTGTGTATGTTGTGTGGTGTGGAGGTGATGAATTGATCTTATGTAGCATGTTTGATTGTTGTAGTGTGTAGGATGGCTAAGAATCACTAATATATGCATGTGTGGTGATAGCCGAATGTGGGTCATACTATATGCCAAAGAACGCATTAATGTAGCTTAATGTTTTAGTGGTTGTTGTGATGACTTTTATGTTGGAAATAAGAGTTTAATGTCGCAAGTTGATATGGTAAGTGTTGCGGACTGATTTGGAGAATTATGTGCAATTAATGCAACTTTTATTTTCATGAGAATAGCATTGTTAGAATGTGGATTATTGGTGCAAATCATGATTCGAAAGTCGGAAGTTTGTATAGCGAGGTTCTCGGGTTTGGGACTGTTTTCAGAAAAATTGGAGCGATTCTTGGATTGTTGGAAATATTGTGTAAATTGTTTAAAATGTCCTTGAATATTGTTGGTATGGGTTCGGGTTGGAAATTGAATGTATGAGCGGTATTGTGGCTTGAATGTAAGCCGTCGAATTGAATATTATGAATGTTGTTGAATGATGAAAAAGTGAGCTATTAATGTTATATTGCCTTTCGGATTGGTCATTGGGGTTGTTAGGTTGGTTATTGTTGTTGTGATAGTTGATTTGGCCGAGTTAAATTCTCGGGGTTGGCCTTTTTACAGGGGAAATGCTGCCCAAATTTCTGTAGAATTGAGTGTTAGTTTGGAATAAATCACCTAAGTGCCTATGTCTAATGTTTGATATTCGTTGACGTATTTGTAGACCTTGGGGAGCTCGAGGCGTCGGTTGGGATTAGCTTGAGTTGGGCTAGCTTGGAGTGCGTACGAGGTATGTAAAGCTCAAACCTTCTTTCTTTTGGCATGCCTTAGTTATAAATAGGTTATATCACGAGCCTCGAGGAAATTCTAAATCCGCAATCCGAGCACGTTATGACTCTTATATATTTCTTGGCACTCGTATGTTTGATGTGATGAAATATGAATCCTTATGTCTTCGAAATAACTGATTTCCAAATGTTTCACAAAAAGTTTTGTTTTAAAGAATTCCGTAATTATGGACGCCGTATCTTTCACATAAAGGCTCGGATTTCTTCGATATCTTCGTAGGAGTTTGTATGGCGTGTGATGAGTATGTTCTCCATAGGCGGGCCCGGCTCGGGTCGATACCGGTCCGTGGGTCCCGCGACATTCCTTTATGTAATTCGGAAGACTTTTGAAAGAATTTGGTATGACTATTATTTCGATTTTCAAGTATGGTCATTTTACTTATATTTGAGTCCATGATAATGATTTTATGCATATGGTTACTCACGACTCTGCTCGTGCGTTCTGTCATATCTTTCGCCAGATCCCCGGCCGGTTCTGTTGTCGTGCGCACTTTGTTATACTCCGGTGTTATGCTGTGTTTATGGTTCATCGAGCCACTCGCTAGTGTGTTATGCTGTGTTGATGAGTGTGTTCGGGTGCCCAGTTCGGGCACTAGTCACGGCCTACGGGGTTGGGTCGTGACAGAAGTGGTACCAGAGTGGTTTGTCGTCGGAATGTCTACAGGCCGTGTCTCGTAGAGTCTTGTTTATCAGTGTGTTGTGCACCACATCTATAAACAGGAGGCTACAGGACATTTAGGGTGTTTCCTTTCTTTGAATCTTAGATCGTGCTCTAGAGCTGTGCTATTAGGATGATTCTGTTCTGATCAGTTGTTGTGTTTTTCAGAGATGCCTCCGAAGAAGGCGGCTGCCCGGAAGGGTAAGCCGGTGGTAGGAGAGATAGTCAGGCGTAGAGAATTACCCGGGCTCGTGCTCAGGATTTGCCCGATGTTGTGCCCCTGTCGGAGGGTTCTGCTACACCACCGGAGGAGCCGGGAGCAGGTCCACCATTAGCATCAGAGGCTCCAGCGCCCGGGCCTCTAGCTCCTCAGCCAGGGGCGGAGGATAGGACGTTGAGGGAGGCAGTACAGTTGTTGACCACTTTGGTAGCGGGACAGACTCGCAGACGCGAGCTGAGAGGTGATGATGATGATGATAGGCGTGATAGCCTGAGGGTTCATGATTTTCTGACATGCGGTCCCCTAGAGTTTTTCGGGTCTAAGCCCGAGGAGGACTCCCATGACTTTATTCGGGGGATGAGGCGCTCAGTGGGACTGGTCACGGCTTCAGAGACCGAGTCCGTTGAGTTAGCCTCGCACAGATTACGAGATGTTGCGGCAAATTCGTATGAGTCATGGGAGCTGTCCAGAGGTGAGGATGCTCCCCCAGCTACTTGGGATGAGTTTCTGGCTGCTTTTCTCCGCCAGTTTTTGCCCCCGGAGTTACGGCGGGAGCGGGTTGTTAGATTTTTACAGCTGCAGCAGAGAGGTCGGAGCGTTCGTGAGTATAATTTGGAGTTTGATTCTCTAGCTCGATATGCACCTGCGATAGTAGCGGATATAGCGGACTGGATGCACCGGTACGTGATAGGATTGGACCGCTACCTGGTTGATAGCTGTATGGCGATGGCATCGCAGACTGATATTGACATCGCCTGGTTACAGGCTTACGCGCAGGGGATGGAGGACCAGCACAGAGAGGATCAGTCGGGCAGAGATCGTGATAGGAGACCGCCCAAGCGGGCCAGGTCAGTTGGGTATTCTGGGGAGTCCCAAGGCGGGCAGCCTCAACAGTATGTTAGACAGTCTTCTCAGCCGGCGCAGAGTGCACTCCCGCAGTCTATCGGGGAGGGATAAGATAGTGTCAGATACTGAGGAGCAGGCCAGAGTTCCAGAGCATCAGGTTCGCAGATGACCAAGGGTTCCATCCAGTCCCGACCACCCAGGCCCCGTTGTTCTTATTGTGGGAGATCGCACCCAGGGGAGTGCTACCGAGCCAAAGGAGCTTGTTTTTCCTGCGGCCGTCAGGGCCATGTTATGCGAGATTGTCCGATGGCGAGTGGTTCTGGTAGTACAGTTCAGCCGACGGGATTAGCCGCTGGTTCATCTTCTACTCCCTCAGCTATGCGCCCTGCAGGGCGGGGTATGCCGGCACCGGTGGGCCGCGGTCTAGGCCGTGGCGGTGTTTCAGATTCTAGAGGTGCTTCGAACCGCATATATGCGTTGGCCAGCCGACAGGACCAGGAGGCGCCACCAGGTGTGCTTACAGGTGATTTGAATTTCTAAATTCGTTACATTGTTTGGTAAGAAATTGATATATGCTACTCAAAAAGAAACTCCCCCGAAATGTTTGTGAGACCCTATAAGGCTAATTTAACATTCGAGGACGAATGTTCTAAAGGAGGGAGGATGTTATGTCCCGTATTTTATACATTGGGACAATCCGGATTAACTAGGATAAGTTAGGGCCAAGACCATTCTGTGACTTGAAGTCGAGACTTTTGACCTTCGATTTTATTTTGAGACATAAGTTGTTCATGAAATTGTTGGCATGGAACACTTAGGAAAAGTTGGGACCAAAAGTCAGATAATTGGAAAATGAAAATCATGCAAGTAGTCCCACACACTTTGTGGCCAATTTTAAATGGTCCAACTCATGGGTGGACCATGGACACTTGCAGGGTTTATCTTGGGGCTTAAAAGATGACTGCTAAGTCATCTTCTCTCATTACAACTTAGCAGAAAAAATCAAGAAGTTGAAGAACAACAACCAACACCATTCGGCCAAGTCCAATTTTAGCCATCCCAAAAATATTTCTTTGGTGCAAATCCAATAATTGGAGGTCCCTAAGTAGAGTGGAAGCGTTGTTGGAGCGATCAAGCCATCCGTTTAGTAGATCGCAAACCCTAGGCAAAGTGTGGAGTTGAAGAAGAAAGGTAAGATTTGATCTTGTTTTAAGTGTTATAAATGTTGTATGCATGTTGTGGTATGCTAAAATGGATGAAAATCATGAGATAGGGCATGTTGGAAGTGGGTCGTGCGCTTGGTGTGTTAGCCGTGTGAGGTGTGTGTATGTTTTGTGGTGTGGAGGTGATGAATTGATCTTATGTAGCATGTTTGATTGTTGTAGTGTGTAGGATGGCTAAGAATCACTAATATATGCATGTGTGGTGATAGCCGAATGTAGGTCATACTATATGCCAAAGAACGCATTAATGTCGCTTAATGTTTTAGTGGTTGTTGTGATGACTTTTATGTTGGAAATAAGAGTTTAATGTCGCAAGTTGATATGGTAAGTGTTGCGGACTGATTTGGAGAATTATGTGCAATTAATGTAACTTTTATTTTCATGAGAATAGCATTGTTAGAATGTGGATTATTGGTGCAAATCATGATTCGAAAGTCGGAAGTTTGTATAGCGAGGTTCTCGGGTTTGGGACTGTTTTCGGAAAAATTGGAGAGATTGTTGGATTGTTGGAAATATTGTGTAAATTGTTTAAAATGTCCTTGAATATTGTTGGTATGGGTTCAGGTTGGAAATTGAATGTATGAGCGGTATTGTGGCTTGAATGTAAGCCGTCGAATTGAATATTATGAATGTTATTGAATGATGAAAAAGAGAGCTATTAATGTTATATTGCCTTTCGGATTGGTCATTGGGGTTGTTAGGTTGGTTATTGTTGTTGTGATTGTTGATTTGGCCGAGTTAAATTCTCGGGGTTGGCCTTTTTACAGGGGAAATGCTGCCCAAATTTCTGTAGAATTGAGTGTTAGTTTGGAATAAATCACCTAAGTGCCTATGTCTAATGTTTGATATTCGTTGACGTATTTGTAGACGTTGGGGATCCCGAGGCGTAGGTTGGGATTAGCTTGAGTTGGGCTAGCTTGGAGTGCGTACGCGGTATGTAAAGCTCAAACCTTCCTTCTTTTGGCATGCCTTAGTTATAAATAGGTTATATCACGAGCCTCGAGAAAATTCTAAATCCGCAATCCGAGCACGTTATGACTCTTATATATTTTTTGGCACTCGTATGTTTTATGTGATGAAATATGAATCCTTATGTCTTCGAAATAACTGATTTCCAAATGTTTCTCAAAAAGTTTTGTTTTAAAGAATTACGTAATTATGGCTCGGATTGCTTCGATATCTTTCACATAAAGGCTCGGATTGCTTCGATATCTTCGTAGGAGTTGGTATGGCGTATGATGAGTATGTTCTCCATAGGCGGGCCTGGCTCGGGTCGATACCCGTCCGTGGGTCCCGCGACTTTCCTTTATGTAATTCGGAAGACTTTTGAAAGAATTTGGTATGACTATTATTTCGATTTTCAAGTATGGTCATTTTACTTATATTTGAGTCCATGATAATGATTTTCTGCATATGGTTACTCACGACTCTGCTCGTGCGTTCTGTTATATCTTTCGCCGGATCCCCGGCCGGTTCTGTTGTCGTGCGCACTTTGTTATACTCCGGTGTTATGCTGAGTTTATGGTTCACCGAGCCACTCGCTAGAGGGCCGGGTTCCACTTATATTTGGTGTTATGCTGTGTATGGCGTTATGCTGTGTTATGATGTGTGACGGGGATACGGTGATTTGAAACCTTCTGGTGTTATGTTGTGTTATGGCGCCATCGACGGGCGGGCGACCATATTCTGTGTGCCCTATGCATGACTTATATTTTGAGAGTAAACATTTTGGTATTTTGGGTTTGCACTTACGTTCTGTACTTCTATTTCGTTTATGCATCAGATTTGTTTTCTGTATCTTCTGCTTTGCATACTCAGTACATATTTCGTACTGACCCCCTTTCTTCGGGGGGCTGCATTTCATGCCCGCAGGTGCAGACGCACAGTTTGGTGATCCAGCCGTTTAGGCCACCTTCTTCTGCTGTTTGGAGTGCTCCTCTTATTCCGGAGCCTACATTTTGGTATATATCTTCATTCGCTACATATGTATGTACTTGTTCAGGGGTACGGCGGGGCCCTGTCCTGCCATATGATTCGGTTGGTCTGTTTAGAGGTTTGTAGACGTATATGTGGGTTTTGTGCCTACTTCTGTACAGGTGTGTTCGTATGATCCCACTCCCCATGGCAGCCTTGTCGGCGTGCGTTTGTATATGTTTTGGGCCGTTGTGTCATTTGATAGCCTTGTCGGCTTCTGATATATATGTACATTTATGGTTGTGCTTGAAATGTGTCTGAGACAGTTTGATATAATTTGAGGCAGCGTGTGATATTTGAGCCCGTATACGCTATTTGTATGTGATTCGGATTTGATGAGTGTGTTCGGGTGCCCAGTTCGGGCACTAGTCACAGCCTACGGGGTTGGGTCGTGACACCCAGCTCTATGCTTTCAAAACCAACCATACAATAGGGTGACAACACTCCAAAACGTTTATGCCATCACTTAGCTATCAAGGAAGGAGAAGATGATATGAAAATTCAGCAACTACTTTTGTGTTCTTATATTTTTGTGTTGTTGAACACCTGAACGTTTTCTTAGAAATAATATGTAATGAAAGCCTGCTTTCCTTGTTTCCAATTGCAAATGAAATGAAATAAGGTCTTAAGGACTATTTTCCACCTTTATACGTGTCATTTGGTACATAAATGTGCTAATGACCCATGATATTTTAGCACCAATATGATGCCACCTATTGGCCTAGTTAGTGCCATGTATCAGCCACCATTTTAATTATCTAATGCCATGTGGCAACTTGCTAATAGTACTTATTTATTTAATCCCACTTAATACCATAATTAATTTCTTGATCTCAATTCATTTTAATACCAATTATTTTTAATACACTTCATATACCCGTTTCCATAATTATGTGACGTAGCACTAGTCCATAGTCCCTTTTGGTACACACAAAATATTATTTTCAATCATCGTCGTCGCAGTTTTTTTTTTTTTTGTCTTAAATCATTTTGGGACTTCATTCCTTGTATACACCGAGCTCTTGATTTTTATACTTGGATATGATCGAATTCTCCGGGCTTGGGTAAATTTGCTCCTGTTGGACGATTCAATTTTCTAGTCCGAAAATACGGGATATTATAGCTTGGACCGTATTTCATCAAATTAATTTCGAACCTCGACAAAATTTATTTTCTTAGAATGGTTTAACTTCAAATCCTTACGATACATGTGTACCATCACTTTAACCACCCATACGCTTGGGGGAATAACCTCGTGTCCATTACTAATATCATTTAACTCGCACACTTTCCAATACATAAGAACACGGGATGTAACATCCTTCCCCCCTTTAAAACATTCGTCCTCGAATGTTAAACTGGTCCTACGCTCCCAATAATTTCTGAAATGTCCTTTTATTGAATTATGATGCTTTTCACATGCCTTTTTCGTTGATCGATTCCCTTTAATCCATTATAATGCATTTCAGATCTCTAAGTAACCATTCCCGTAATATTTCCTCTTTCTGCTGCTTCTCGAGGTAATAATTCCACATCGTTGTCTTTACTCTCTCCTCCTTATCTCGTAATTGGTTGACGGTTGTATTGCGAGCTCTTCTATTGAAATCTTACTCTTTCCCTGGTGCACTTAGTCATAACTCGACTCCTTCTTATCTTATAGTTTTCCCTTAAGGTATCGTCCCCTTTATCTTACCTCTCAATCTTTAAATGTTATTTTAATAACGCAGACGTCCCTCGTTGGTTCATTAGACTTTAATATCCCTGGAGTATCGTATGAATCTGGTAACCTGTGGATCCTTCGCAGGTTCTACGAGTAAAACGAAATTTCCCAGAGGGTAACATTTTCGTACTGCAATATCCTTGCTTTACTCCGCTGTTATAGTCCGTACTCTGGAATTCTCGGCATCATGTGTCACTTTCTGACTTTCTTTTGAAGGTCTTTAACTATCACTTGTTTTTACTTTCCGATCTCGATCTTTAGGGCTGGCTATCAAATAGCGCTAGGGTCCCCTCATATTATATCTTTACCGTCAATAGTAACCAGTAACCCGCTTATTCTGATTGTCTCGGTTAAACCATTTCGTAATTCCCTTTACCCAAACTGGCAATACATTAGGCATATTATCTCGTGTCGTTTCTTTATTTTTGAATCAAACTCTGCTATTTCCCCTTTACTCCAATTTGCTCTTAGTCCTCCTATCACGCATTTTATTGCAATCTTTACACGGGTATGTGTAGGTGCTCAAGTCTGCCCGAAAAATACCTTAGCGTTGCCTCGCTAGTCTTTATGCAGACCCTATATTCTTCTCTTATATCTTTCAATTGATATCCAGGCTCAACTATGGATTTTGCCTCAACCATCTTATACCTTTGTTTGATGTATCCACATTGTTGTTACTGAATTCTTACTCTCCTTATCAAGTGCTCACTTGGCCTCGTTCCTAGTATACAAGTATTCGTAGGTGGCATAACTGTTCCTGTACTATTCTTACAAAGTGCATCCAATCTTAGTCATAGTCTTTCCTTCTCTTGGTGTATTCTGCTCTACATATCTTATTGTACTAAAATTCACTTGCTATCTATTTCGCCATACTTTTCCCCTTCCTCTATTCACCATTTGGTTTTCTCATATCCTACCATAGGAGGGATTCCCTATCCTTTCTCCTTTACTACCTATATGTCACAATATCATTAGCCAATAATTCCGTTGTCAACATCTTAACCTCTAATCCAGTATAGTATTTCTATCCTTCATAACATCTCTAAAGTTATTCGTTATCATTCTCTTGTCGTATTTTTTTTCCTTGTTATAAGTATCCACCTTCTGATGTCATATTACCTAAGGTCTTTACCAATAATTTTCAGCACTGTCTCAAATACCATCTTGGCTTCTATCCGTTTATCGCTGGCTTTCAGATCTCACTAACTTGTTTCAGCATGGGATCTCACGTGAAGTTTAAGTATTCACATTAAACGTGTTGCAGTGTCAGTTGATTTCATCTTACACTTGCATTGCTCTCATCCGCTTCCCCCCTTTTGGGTGTACTCACATCATTATCTATTTATATTCCACTCTATGTCCCCATTTCAAATTTTCAAATTCATATGATTCTTTTCCAATACATTTGGTATACTGCACCGTATCCATGTCTTCCTTTATATCATCTATAACTTAGATTACCATGTACGAATCCTTAACACAATCATGAGGTGATGAGAACTCTCGATATACACAGTACAACCTCTTATCTAATGAGTGGTACTCGAGTAATGTAATTGATGTAGCAATTTATCCGAAGCCACATTCCATTCATTCCAATCAGTAATTAGCCAGTGCTTATAGTCGTTTCAAATTCTCTATTCGGTAGCATTTATATTCTGATGATAAGTGTCTCAAGCTTTCTCATAACACTATCTTTATCCCAACGGATATCGTCTATTTCTTCTAATAAATTTACAATACATCAGTTGTTTCGCAAATCCGCAATCCTTGTCCTTTAAGGATCTCACCATTTCTAAGGTGAAATCATACACGTGCAGTACTCCTTTATGCCTCCTGCTTTTTCATCCTTGTTGTATACCCAACGCTAACTTCTAACTTACTCAAAATCATATTAAATTCGTCTTAATAGTGGTTTTGTCTTATCACCTTCTCGTCGTACTACACCTTAAGTTCGTAGCTAAATATTTCCCTTTTATCCTATACTCATACTCAATTAATTACGTCCATCTTGAGTGCTTCCTTTAGTATTCCCTTCATTTCCCCAGTCTATGTCCATCTTTTATTTGGTGCACAAGGAATCTCATGCTACTCCTGTATCCTTCAGAAGACACTACTTCTACATAACCCCTTTCTCATTTTCAAATCATATTCTGTTCACCTCTATTTGTTCTTATCATACCAGTCATTTCTGGCATTCATTCTGTTTCGTTGCTCATCTTCCTTTAGTTTGGTCTTTCACAATTCTGTCGCTTATATTACTCATTTTCTCAGCTATACACATCATAACACATCGCTACACTGTAATCCCACTCGTTTTCTTCTTATCTTCTTCTTTCTATTAACTATTTCTCTTCCTGTGCTCGCTTTCACTTTCATTACCATTTGATCTCTATTCTGAACTTTCCCTATAGGAGTTTGTAAGTCCCTCTTATTTTTTTTTTGTTCTATATTTGCTTTTTCCGCTTCACGCTGATCACATCATATCCTTTAGTTACTTTCTTGCTAGGCTTTACTCATTTCTATAACAATCCTTATGGTATTCACATTACCTTATGTTCGTAATCCATCATATAACGTAATACTTCTTAACCTTATTCACGATTCTTACTATGTTTTAATTACACTCTGTGGACTAGGCATACTTAACCCTTCACCCTTTCTGATCAATCTTATCCGTAATATCTCACAAACTGTCTTATTAATACCTTCATAATCTGTCATAATTCTTCCTCCTCCGTACTTTTATCTCAATCATACTACTACTCCTTTTAACTGTAAACTCGTCGTAATTTATCCCTACTTATCAGTTCACAGCCCACAAGTTTGAGTTTTGCTTCCACAAATTCCATCTCCAATTAGTTGACTAAAATTAATAAAAGTGTCACCATGAAGCATTCTCCAATCACCACCAGAAGAAAAACTAGAATCCGACCAGCACCACGGGGCTTCTAATGCTTGATTCGTATAGTTTACCTTCACATTCGTTCTTGGGTCATGAATGAACTATTTAGTTCACAAACTACTTACTGTATGCTTTGTAGCTTTCAAATAAAAGTGAAACTTAATTGCTGGACATTTTCTCCCTTCAACGTGAGCCTTTTTCTAAGGCAAAATGTGGCTGGAAAGTATTCTGGTCCGTTCAAATAAATTCCAAACTTTGCTGCTCACATATGCTTTTTCGAAATAAAATTTTCCAAATAAGAATGGTGCCCCTTACGGATGACATGGAGGGTATCTCTTAAAGCTTTAGTCGAACATTATAAATTTTCCCTATTGGTATCGACTTTCAAGACATATTATGAACTTATATCTTATTCTCTTCTTTTTCTATTTCTGGAAAAATTTGGGCATAGTTTCCTCTGTACTTCTTACTATCCCAAAACCTGCACGCAGGAAATACCAACAATACCTCACAGGGCCAACATATATACGCATATATCATATCGTATCATAGCCACACAGGGCTCCCAATTTCCAGAAAAAGTATAACGGTGTCGGGACTTACCTCACATATCGCACCTCGAGACGACCTGATCCTTTAACGATCTATCCAGTTATACCTTTCTATCTACCTTCTCTTTCATCCTCCAACTTTACATTTCAATCCTGTTTCAGTATTCTTACCTTATCCGACATGCCTCTTTCTCACCATTGCTTACCTGCGTACTGTATAGCTTCTAATATCATTAATCGCTTTCTTCTGTCGATGTCGTTCTTCAGCTGAAATCAAAGGTTAGTATAAGGGATTTCATTTCCTATGGCTGGGCTCTATCGCACGATCTTAGATGTGAAAGAAAGGTAACATCCTAAATGCCCTGTAGCTTCCTGTTTATAGATGTGGTGCACAACACACCGATAAACAAGACTCTACTAGACACGGTCTGTAGACACTCCAAGGACGAACTGCTCTGATACCACTTTTGTCATGACCCAGCCCCGTGGGCCATGACTAGTGCCCGAGCTGGACACCCACATGTACCTGACAACATAACCGGACTGATACTATAGGTCCTCAATCAATCATATTGAAATAACATCCGCAAACCGAGGAGGCTGCCACTGTATATATATATCATTATACTACGCAAGCCAACAAGGCTGCCACTACATATCAGTATATTACGCAAACCGACAAGGCTGCTACCACGACAGAACATCCGCAATAACCATATAGACACAGCTGATCAAACCTGTACACCACCCACATACATGTCTACAGACCTCTAAGAGTATCAACAGTAACATATGACGGGACAGGGCCCCGTCATACCCCTGGGCAAAAACATATATATATGCATAT
Source organism: Lycium barbarum (assembly GCF_019175385.1). Lineage (NCBI taxonomy): Eukaryota > Viridiplantae > Streptophyta > Magnoliopsida > Solanales > Solanaceae > Lycium > Lycium barbarum. The sequence goes on along the minus strand of NC_083344.1, from coordinate 29,422,429 downwards.
CAGTAAGTCTGTACCAAATTCTAGGCTCCGGAACGACGGAGCTCCCAAGACAGGTGAGTGAAAGTCCTATGCTGAAGGATCGCCAAACTGACTATTTGTACATGCGGGCACGAAACGCAGCCCCCCAAAGAAAGGGGGGTCAGTACGGAATATGTACTGAGTATATAAAGCATGAAATACAGTAAAGAGGATCATAACTGAAATAGAGATTACCAGAAACAAGTATGACTTTTAAAACATCAATACACTTGCCTTATGAAATGAGAATCATGCATATCTATATCATATATCATATATATAACGTGTCCCGGCCCTCTAGTGAGGGACTCAGTGAATAAGGTCGCCACATACCATCCTTGGCGCCATAATCACATCATCACACCATCATATCATCACATCATATATATATATATAACGTGTCCCGGCCCTCTAGTGAGGGACTCGGTGAATAATGCAGTGAAACTGTGCACGAAAACGTGTCCTGGCCCGGGACTCAGTGAAAGACATATTGAGGCACGCACGAGCAGAGTAGTGAGCAACCATATGCAAATTAAATCATATCTGAGACTCAATGGAATAATCAAACGAACCATCATTTGCAAATCAAGACAATAGTCATATAAAATACCTTTCGAATGTCACTGTGAATTATATCAAAATAGAACTCTGGAACCATATGTACGTATCAAAACATAATAAAGTAAGTTCTGGGAATCAAGAACATTAGCCATCCTAGTGGCTCTAAGAATAGGAATTTCTTTGGAACCATATACACATCGTCTGTTCGTCACATAAAGATCATGCCAAAAAGAAGGAAGGGCTAACTTTACATACCTTAAGTTGCCAATATAAAACGCAAATGAACTCGTCGTAATGCTGATGCTAATCCTATGACAAGGAAATACATGTATGACTTTAGATGGCTTTCGTATATCGTGTATATCAATTGATAACTTGATCCTAAAACGAAACAGGTAGCATCTCCCTAATATCGCTAGTATCTCCGAATTCCATATATCACAATAATAGCCAAAATGACAAAAATAGATCTCAACAACACATCATATATATCCACAATGACCTCATAATACTTTATAGTGATCGTCATGCTTGAAGTAGGATCTGTACAACCCATGTCACCTTTTGCATGCTTCTTTCTTAACTTAATAAAATTCTCAATAAGATAAAGAAGTTATTTACTACATATTCTATTCTTATCTCATATGATTATAACAAAAAAGCAGCCCACAAACTCAACTCTTTCCAAGTGACGATTTTATTCTCAAGTTCGGGTTTATTTCATCAATTCCCACAATTTAGCCAAAACATCAATCATAATACCAATAATAATATTAACAAATACATATTTAAAATAGAATCAAATCCATTCCTAAGTCACTTCCAAAACAGCCCAATACAAATTCCTATACTGATGCTCGTATATACTTCTTTATTTCCGCATATACATAGAATAACAACAACAACTACAGCCAATCCCGCGATATTCCAGCACATCAAATAATTTATATTAACCACCAAATAGCCCACAATGCAATTATATCAACAAACTAGTTAATACATTTGTAGCACCATTTCCGCCATTTTAACTAGGGAATTCTTCCATAGCCAACTTAATTAGAAAGATACGGAGATAAAACATACCTTAATATCTAGACCACCTTATTAGAATCCCAGCTCTATGCTTTCAAAACCAGCCATACAATAGGGTGACAACACTCCAAAACGTTTATGCCATCAATCAGCTATCAAGGAAGGAGAAGATGATATGAAAATTCAGCAACTACTTTTGTGTTCTTATATTTTTGTGTTGTTGAACACCTGAACGTTTTCTTAGAAATAATATGTAATGAACAACCTGCTTTCCTTGTTTCCAATTGCAAATGAAATGAAATAAGGTCTTAAGGACCATTTTCCACCTTTATGCGTGTCATTTGGTACATAAATGTGCTAATGATTCATGATATTTTAGCACCAATATGATGCCACCTATTGGCCTAGTTAGTGCCATGTATCAGCCACCATTTTAATTATCTAATGCCATGTGGCAACTTGCTAATAGTACTTATTTATTTAATCCCACTTAATACCATAATTAATTTCTTGATCTCAATAAATTTTAATACCAATTATTTTTAATACACTTCATATACCCATTTCCATGATTATGTGACGTAGCACTAGTCCATAGTCCCTTTTGGTACACATGCTTATCTTAAACCTTCAAATTAAACCCTTTTTAGAATCTGCCAAAATTCAGGCAGCATCTCCCCTGTTTATATCCCTAGCCCGAAATCACAATGCCAATAACCAACAACAATAACAACAACACTAACATCAACAACAACATCATCAATCCAAAAATGTTCCATAAAATATCCCACACGATGTTTATTCCATTTCTCAACCAACTAATTCGTTATACGACCATTTAATAGCTCTATCCTCATAAATAAACCTAAATCAATATTATTAAGGAGAGATTCATACCTCGTCCTCACTAGAACTGCAATATGTCCAATATCCACCTTGAACCTAAGCCAAGATTCACCGCAATACGATGCTATAATCACAACTATACGCTATTCCAACCTAAATCCCGAGATTTTACTTGTTTTGCACTAAAATTTTATGGACGGAAGTTGGGGGAATGTTCTAGAGTGTTTGGGATAGTTTTAGGGTTGTTTGGATGAAAAAATAAGGGGTAAAACCCCTTTTATAGTGTTCTACAGTCGGCTTACACTGACCAAGAATTTTCACACACTGTAGCAGCGCATTCGGTCATTGTAGCTAGGCGCGCCTCTGCTCCACCGGCCGAACTTGTAACGTCCATAACTCTCTACTCCGATGTCATATCGATGACTGGTTTGTTGCGTTGGAAACTAGAATCAATGAACTTCAATTTAGGCTGTTGTTCCACCTCAAAACTCCTGATGTACTAGGAGATATACTTCTCTAAAGTTGACCCAAAATATCTGTCCAAAATTCTACCAAATTTTTCCAAGTTGTTGACAAACTTATTCTCTTCGATTTGCTTGATCCCAGAACCTTTAGACACTTGATTAACACTTGTTAAGAGTATTCCTTAACCTTACAAGGGTTCCAAGACCTTTCCGAGCTTACGTTAGTTTACTCACGACGCAAACAACATGAAATGTTTTGAGGTGTAACACATAGGTAGCTGGGGGAGATGAGGGACCAGCCCAGACTCACCCCGATGCCCTATTAATCAGGCATTCCAGGATGTTATGGCCCATGTATTTCTTCATCTTGACGGCTAGAATGTCGTAGATGGTGCCACTACTCAAGTGGTTCCCAGACTTAAACGGGAGTTCACACTCCTGAGCTGGGCTAAACTATGGCGATGCATCCTACTGCTACCATGGCCCTGCGTTTAGGTTGTATTCCAGTCCCTGAGGGTGTTCCCAGACCCTTGGCAGTCCAGCCGTTGACAGTTGAGGATCAGGAGCTTGTTGGGAGGTTCCTGAAGATGGAGCCGCCTAAGTTCTTTGGCTTGCGTAGGGAGGATGTATGAGTTCATTATGGAGATACATGAGAGGATCTATAAGATGCATATTGTGGAGTCTCACGGGGCGGATTATGTGGCGTTTCAGTTTCGCGGTGATGCAAAGACTTGGTAGAGGACTTTTATTGAGGGCAGACCCGTTGGTGCACCTCCACTTGCTTGGACCCAGTTCCATCAGGCTTTCTTGGAGAAGTATGTGCCATGTACTTTGAGGGATGAACGTAAAGATGAGGTGCTTCACTTGTGACAACGAGGCATGTCGGTGTCAGGGTATGAGGCCAGATTTTTATTTTTGGCTGGGTATGCTGCTCAATTGATTCCCACGGAGGAGGAGAGGGTTCATAGGTTTGTTGGTGGACTTGTGTATCCACTCCATCTTTCTTGTCTCTAGTTGGTGACTTTGGGATCTTCCATCTAGGCTGTTGTTGATCATGGTATGGGTGTTGAGTCTACCAAGGCTTGATCTTTGGAAGAGCCTAGTGAGAAGAGGCCACGTTACCAGGGTTGTTATAGTGGTTCTAGCTATAGAGGTGGGGGATAGTCATCCATGCCTTATCAGTCAGCCCCCAGCCATTCTATTTAGTCAGCATTACAGGCTTCTTCAGGTGGTCCTTCTAGACCTAGTGGTTATGGAGCTGGATAGTCCCGTGGTGGTTCTTACTCCTATCCAGCTGACCGTGGTGGTCCCTCTAGTTCATCTTCTTTCATGTATCGGCCTATAGCCGCCATATCTTGCTATGTTTGTGTTGCCTCTGGACACTATATGAGAGATTGTCCCATATCTGGACAGAGTGGGTCCCAGTAGGGTTCCCGGCTCCAGACTCCAAGGACTCCAGCATTATTTAGTGGTCGAGGTGGCTCTTCAGCTAGATGCGGTGCTCAGTCAGGCCGTGAAGGATCTCACCAGTCCAGGCGTGGACACCAGTCAGGAAGAGGTAGTTCTCAGGCCTCCAGAGAAAGGGCGCATTTGGGCCTTGGTGGTCGCGGTGGTGGTCTTTGCTATTCTTTTTCGGGTAGGCCCGAGGCTGAGGCCTCTGATGCTGTGATCTCAGGTAATATTTTTGTTGGTCATCGACCTGCTTTAGTCTTGTTTGATTCGGGATCTACTTTCTTTTATGTATCTGCTTATCATTCGGTTAGTTGGGATTTGACTCTTGACCGTCTTGATGTACCTGTCCATGTATCTACTCTGGTTGGAGAATCTGTTGTTGTTGATCGAGTCCTTCGGTCTTGCTTAGTTACTTGTATGGGATATGGTACTTGGGTAGATTTGATGATATTGGATATGGTAGACCTTGATATTATTTTGGGTATGACCTGGTTGTCACCGTATTACGTGATCTTAGACTATCACGCCAAGATAATCACGTTAGCTGTGCCTGGGATTCCTAGATTAGAGTGGAGGGGTACTCCGACCCCTTCTCCGAAGAAGATCATATCTTATCTCCGGGCTAAAAAGTTAGTTAGCAAGGGGTGTTTGGCTTACTTGGCCCATGTTTGTGATGCTAGCGCTGATTCTCCTCCTCTTTTGTCCGTGGCCATTGTGTTAGTTCGTGGAGGCTTTTCCTTCTGATTTGTCGGGTATGCCACCCGACCGCGATAGTGATTTCTTTATCGATTTGGATCCGTACATGCATCCTATCTCTATTCCTCCTTATAGGATTTCGCCCACTGAGTTGAGAGAGTTAAAGGAGCAGTTACATGATCTGTTGAGTAAGGGGTTTATTAGACCAAGTGTCTCCCCTTAGGGTGTTCCTGTTTTGTTTGTGAAGAAGAAGGACAATACGATGAAGATGTACATAGATTACCATCAGGTGAACAAGGTCACCATTCATGATAAGTATGCTATTCCTCGCATTGATGGCTTGTTCGACAAGCTTCAGGGTGATTCAGTATTTTCGAAGATTGATTTGATGTCAGGCTACCATCAGCTAAAGAATCGGGCCGAGGATGTTCCGAAGATGGCCTTTAGGAATCATTATGGTCATTACAAGTTCCTTGTGATGTCATTTTGGCTTACGAATGCCCCAGCTGGGTTTATGAGTTTGATTAATGACATTTTCAAGCCATATCATGATTCTTTCATTATTGTATTCATCGATGATATCTTGGTGTATTCGAAGAGTAGGAAGGACCATGAGCGTCATTTGAGGATTGTCTTTGGGTAATTTAAAGAGAATAAGCTTTATGCCATGTTTTTGAACTGTGAGTTCTTTCTTGAGTCTGTGGCATAGTTGGGCCATGTTTTGTCTAAGGATGGGATCATGGTTGATCCTAAGAATATTGAGGCTATTAGAGATTAGGCAAGGCCGCCTACTGTGATTGAGATTCATAGCTTCGTGGGATTAGCTAGCTATTACCGTCAATTTGTGAAGGGTTTCACTTCTATTGCTTCTTCATTGACCAGATTGACTCAGAAGGAGGTTCCCTTCTAGTGATCTGATGCTTGTGAGGAGAGCTTTTAAAAGCTCAAGTCTCTTTTGACTTCAGCCCCGATTATAGCATCACTCGGGGAGGCTACAAATTTCTCAGTGTATTGTGATGCATCCCGTGTTGGTTTGGGTGTTGTGCTGATGCAGGGGGGTCGAGTCACTGCCTATGCTTCCCGACAGGTGAAGATCCATGAGAAGACCTACCCTACCCATGATTTGGAGTTGTTAGCAGTAGTTTTTTCTTTGAAGATTTGGAGGCACTATCTGTACGAAGCCTATTATGAGGTGTTAATCGATCACCACAGCCTTCAGCACGTGTTCAATCAGAGAGATCTAAATTCCAAGCAGCATAGGTGGATGGTGCTTCTGAAGGATTATGACATCATCATTCTCTATCATCTAGGGAAGGCGAATCTAGTAGATGATGCCTTGAGCCACAAGGTAGTGAGTATGGGTAGCTTAGCCCGATTGGTTTTTTCGGAGCCTCAATTAGCCATAGAGGTTCAGACTCGAGCTAATAGTTTCGTGTTCCTTGATATTTCAGTTTCGGGCAGGGTCTTAGCATGTGTTGAAGAGAGGTCATCTCTTTTGGAGCCGATTAGGGCCCAGCAGTTTGAGGATGCCCATTTCCGAATGGAAGTGGGAGAGGATTGCCATGGATTTTGTTATGGGTCTTCTGAATACGTCGGGCGAGTTTCATTCAGTTTGGGTTATTATTGATCGGTTGACTAAGTTCACTCTTTTCATTCCAGTTCAGGTCATTTACACTGCGTAGAAGTTAGCCAGGATTGACATTCGTGAGATTGTGCGATTGCAAGGGGTCCCTAATTCTATTATCTTGGATCAAGGTCCCCAGTTTACTTCTTATTTCGGAAGGGCTTTCCAAGCAGAGTTTGGTTCTTAGTTGGACCTTAGTACAGTGTTTCCTCCCCAGACTGATGGCCAGTCCGTGAGGATTATACAGGTGTCAAGGATATGTTAAGAGCACGCGTCATTGATTTTGTTGGTCATTGGGACTAGTTCTTTCCCTTAGTAGAGTTTACGTACAACAATAGTTATCATTCCAGCATTAATATGACACCGTTCGAGGCTTTGTATGGTAGGAAGTGTTGTTCTCCTATCGGATGGTTTGATGCTTTTGAGTTTCACCCATGGGGCACAAATTTGTTGAGAGAGTCTGTGGACAAGGTGAAGCTTGCTCAGAAAAAGCTTCTAGCAGCCCAGAGTCGAAAGAAGATGTATGTGGATCGGAAGGTTCGGGACTTAGATTTATGGAGGGCGAGCAGGTGCTTCTAAAGATTTCACCCGTGAAGGATGTTATGCGATTTGGGAAGAGGGGAAAATTGAGCCCGAGGTATCTTGGCCCATTCGAGGTTCGACGTTGAGTTGGAGATGTTGCTTATGAGTTGTCCTTTCCACCGGGCTTGTCAAGTGTTCATCCAGTTTTCCATATGTCCATGCTGAAGAAATAACATTCTGATGGTTCTTATATCGTCCGTTGTGATTATGTGTTGCTTGATGTGTCCATGCTGAAGAAATACCATGGGTTATGATGTAACAACCCAATTGGTTGTTATGGAGCTATTGGCAATTTTACCCCTGTTGACCCTTTCCCGAGGTCATGGAGTGAGTTAGGTGTGACTCTTGCTATTTTAAGCCTTTAAGGAAGGTAGGTTTGACCCATAGTTGACTTTTGGGAAAATAGACTTTTCTAGAAATTCGTAGATCTCAAGAGGCCGGATGACCGTTTGTGACTTAGTAGTATGTTTGGTTCGATTCCCAATGTACTTGGGAGCATTTGGGGACTTGGTTTGGAAACTTGGCTTTAGGCCATTGGGGTTGACTTGGTCAAATGTATCACATCCCACCCTTTGAATGCCTTTTTAAGGCGCATGTCCTGCATGCTTAGCTTTTAAAAAAAAGACTTTTCCATACATATCCATATATAATATCTCGTCTGGCCGTTAAGGCGTGGTAATATATATATATACATATATAGCATCTTACATGGTGTTATCTTACCCAGCCCTATAGGCTCGGTGCTATCTTACCCAGCCCTTTCGGCACTCGGTGTTATCTTACCCGGCCCTTTCGAGACTCGGTATTATCTTACTCGGCCCTTTCGGGACTCGATGTTATCTTACTTGGCTCTTTCGGGACTCGATGTTATCCCCAGCTGATTAGTAGGATGCAATGCATACACACACACACACACACACACACACACACACACACACACACACATACACACACACACACACACACACACACATATATATATTTATATATATATATATATATATATATATATATATATATATATATATATATATATATATATATATATATATATATATATATGAGAATGCATAAATGAAATAAACTTCATCATTAACATTACCATTTTCACTGTATCATAACTCGAAGGATCAACAATCGTAACATGACATCAACGATGTCACAGGAGTCTTGAGAATCATGAACTTAGGTAGCACCAGAAATAGAATCGTTATCATCGCTATATCTCACCTCGAAGGAACGAGTAACATGAGGTGAGACCATCAACAATAAGTACGGTTAAGGGATTTATGGAATGGCTCAATAATCTCATAATGCCGTCAAATCATAGCTTCGAAGTTTCAAAAGAAGAGAATCATCATCATCGTCACAATCATTATAGAACATATTCCATTTAACACATAAGAGGCTTTAAGATTCATGAACTTCGAGCTTTTGAAAACAAGGCAGTTATGGAAACATTTATGGAATCATAACATAGGAAACATGCGTTTGAAAGAAAGGGACGAGCCTTAACATACCTATCCAACCTCTTATTACCTATGCTTATTCATCTGAGCTCGCAAGTCTACATTTAAGAGAATTTACACTAACTTTAGCCTCTTTATCGCACACTTGTTCCATGTTTCAAATCATACTATTCTATATTCTGCCGAAAATCGGGCAGCATTTCCCCTGTTTATATGCCTAGCCCGAATTCTCAATTCAACAACCAATAACAACAATAACAATACCAACATTAATAACATCATTTCCCATATCAAATTATTCCATAGAACAGCCCATATGGTGTTTGTCCCATATTTCCACCAACAGAATTAATTTACCACAATTTAATAACTCCTCCTCCGTAATTAAACCAAGATTAACGTTAATAACAAGAGATTCAATCCTTTATCTCGATAATAATGCTATATCTTCACTCATCCACCTTGAACTTAAGCCACAACGCCTCAATACACAATTTTATAGTCGTAACTATATGTCGTCTGGACCGAGATTTGGGAATTATACCTGGTTTCGGGCTAAAACGTTGATGATGAAAAGTTGGGGAATTTTTTGGAAGGTTTGGGGAGGTTTTGGGTGTGTTTGGTTGAAAAATAAGGGGGCCTCCCCTTTTATAGAACGGTCAAGGTTCTGCCTGGACCGACCTAAAATTAACTCAGCGCGCGCGCTCCCTTTGGGCGCGTCCGCGTAGCCTTAATTTTCTAACTGCGCGTTCGTTTAGTAAAAAGGTCATAACTCTTGATCCCGATATTTTGTGAGGGCCCACGACCTATGGTTGGAAAGCTCTTTCAATTATATACAACTTTCATTCTTGGTGTTTTTCCAAAGTCCAAACGTGTGATGTCGTTTTGGCCCCTCCAAGTCAGATCATCCGAAAATGTTTTCTTAAATCGTCCTTTTGGAGGGCTTATGTCCATAATTGGCTTAAGAGTCCTTATTAGGACTTGCTCAACTTTCCATGTACTACTCATATATCTCTTCATATGTCCTTTATAAAAGTCCCATCGTGTGGACCCCACTTGGCTTATAGTGACGAGGGCTTTTCATCAAGCAACATATGGACCGACTCACCCCCTATGGTCTCCAAATGTCATGCATATATGTATTCTTATACTCAGATCATCTAATCTTCATCCCTAATCCTTTTATAACTTTACTCTTTTCCGAGCTCGTACCACGCCGTCTACGATCTTGTAGCGCTAAATTTTCCGGGGTGTAACATCCTTCCCCCCGTTGGAAACATTCGTCCTCGAATGTTGCAGTATTGCCAACCCACAACACCATCTTTGATTCATTAGAACCGTTATTCTTCCCTTAGGGTCCGATTACCGTTTTCTTAGACTATAACTTGGTTCAGTCTCTTCTCATCGTCCCTTAACTCTTTCATTGCTTTCAGTCAGCTTCTTCTACTTCTTTGTCCTCATGTACATGGTCGGAAATTAACTAGCACCTCACTCTCGTTTTGTCTCCATTATTGTAGTCTTTCTTATCGTGTCATAACTATTCATCGGCCTGTAAGTATTTCTCTTTTTCTCGTTCCTTGTTTCTTTGTTAGTGACCCACTACCTTTTTCATATACGGTGCCCTTTCTACGTTTATCCCTTTGGTACCACCTTGGGCTACTCCTTTTGATATCTGTTGATCTTGGATATATACTGTACTGACTTTTTGTAGTTCATTGGTCAGATTCATTAGTCCTTACAGCCTTGTCACCATCTCTCTTACCCTTACATTTCGAGTGTTTATAACATGACTTTGTCGCTAGCGAGTATACTGGTTATGTTCCTTAAGCTATTTTCCCCAGTTCCTTTCCAAGACCAGCTATATCAATATCAAAAATACGTCTGTACGTAATGTTTCTTGGCCATTTATTATCCTTTGCAGTACAGTTACACTGATGGCAAACTCATAATCCGAGTTCAACTAAATTTGTAGCTCGCCACATTTTTGAGCTCCTGCCACAACTATTTCTTTAACCTCCTTCCCTCAAATCTCGCAATACAACCCAGAAGCATAGGTCTACAACAATTCTCACTCCATTACGACTCTCTTACATATATATATATATATATATATATATATATATATACTCGATTTCCACGTACCGGTGGTCGCTTCATCTGTCGTTATTCCTTATTGGCTTTCTCATGTGGCCTTTTTACAACTGTAGTTGGGCATGGATTCACGTTGACGGTTCATGTAATTCCATAGCATATGCTCTCATATTCAGTATAATTAGTAATCCATGAAATTTTTCTAACATCCGGTGAACTCTTTTATTTCCATTCACAAGAGCAACGTTCTTCCTTTCCGCGGAAAATTACCAAACTACCAATCTTTGTTGCTTTTGTTACAATAGTCGTTGTCATCCCAAGTATCCTTTGAGTTTTTCATTCTCTCTGTCACCCTTGGTGAATTTAGCTTGGAGACCTTTCTTGCCTTTTTTATTACCCTTTTAGGCATATCACTGCATACTTAGGTACGGCACAAGTTTACCCGATGCGAGGGATTCAAATCATGATCTAGAAATATCATAGTTCATATTGGCGTGAAGTGCTCACTTGAGTTGTTTTCCATACTTCCTTCCTATGCCTGTCTCATAGCTTCACTTATTTTCAATTTGTGTCTACTCCTTTTTAATGCCTTCTTGAATACGCTCTGAGCTTGGCCTCGAGCCGATAAATTTCTTCTTCTAGAGTTTAGAACTTCATACTTCCTTTTAAGTCTAATATGCTCTTCCCCCCTTATTAAGGAGGTCCTAATACACCAATAGCCTTCGAGTATCCATCGTCTTCGATAATTATCTGTCGCCCTTCACGACCTTCTCATGGCCGGGGTTCCGTCATCGTATTGTGTGACTTATCTATCTTCTTGCTAGATACAGTCTTATATCCAATCGGAATTCTTATAAGGGTTAAATCCAATTCCGACGCCTTCTTTCCATCTTTTCACACCTCTGTCTTTTATGGCTTACGGTTTCTGAACCCACAAGTTAATGGGAGCATCGAGATTCACCACGTCATTTATGAAGTCTTAGATTATACCTTACTCCTCGTCTTTATTCTCGAATTTGCTTATAACATATCTAGAATTCTTCTTATCTTGAGTTCTTCTTCCATTCATGTCCATACAATCATTTTTTTTTCAATATTTCCATACCCGTCCATCCATCACTGGTCCTTTCGCCCGTTTAACTCACTTATTCATAATTCTTCTTAACTACGCGTTTGTGTTGCAGCTGTGTATCCAAGTTCTTCAAGTGTCCTGCTACTTCTTACTCTTAGCATAGAATTCTTACAATGTACTCTCTCTCCATCCTCGTTCATCGAGCCTTCATCCGTCTTTCTGATATCACGGCCAGGTTGTCTTCCATGCACGTTCCTTACATTTCATTCTATTTCCTCTATGATCGCATCTCTCTGTCTTTACAAGAATTCTTGCCTTCTGTCATTAATTTTCTAATCATATGTGTCGCCCCATCATCCTCGTTCTTATCTTGGTGATTGATCGGTTTCCTACCGCCAACTCGTTAAAGTATCCTTCTTACTCCCATGGTTAATGATTTCCAGTTACTTTACTGCTAAATGTTCTCCTCTTTCTTCGATCAGCCCATTAGTATACCTTCCCTATTTTCATCCTTAATCCTCCTTAGGTTCCTTTCTTCTCAAGCGCCCTTCTCCTCTTTGTTATTTATAGTATATTGGCTCGGAAGTTCGTGAAATATTCCTTTGAACTTGCAAATCTGTTCTATTCTTAAGTCACCTTTTAGGAAAGCTTCTCTATATCCGAGGAACCATATCAATATGGCTACACATTTATCCCTTTATAAATATATCTTTCGAGAGTTGGAAATCTCTTAGCATCGTTGCAAGGCCTAATCATTCTTTCTCTTACTTCACATTCCTTGTCATGGTCACTATCCTTTTAGTCCCATTTATCGAAGTCCATTCTCTGACCCCATACATTCCTCTTTTGTTCCGTGCTACCATACTTTATCCCTTTCACATGCCTACCTTTGATTTTTTTTTTACCCAAATAGTCCCGTGCTTTGCCCGTCATCTTTCTTGGAAGCTTCACTCAACCTCGTTTCTTACATTTTTCTTTTTCCGACATTTTTGGTCTCTTTACCTTCCATATACTCACTTTCTTTCCTTTCCAGATGTCATTGCATTAGAACTTTCCAAACCTAACTTGTAGTGAAGGTAACATCAGCTTACCTGGTAACGTTCTTCTGTCACTTGAACTTTATTACCCTGTTCGATCAATTCCTTCCATATACCGCAATGCCCGTTGGTGGGATACACATATCCGTTGATACAGCCACATATGGGATATCATACGCATTCATATATATATATATATATATATATATATATATATTTATTCTAACGCCTCTCTTAAATACTACACAAACTCATCCTAATTCTAGAGCTGTGATGCACCTTCTTTGTCTTCACCGGTCTAGTCCGCCTCGTCCCACGCGACCTCGTATGGTTTTCAACCATTCCGTATACTCCAATTTCCTTTAGACTACTCTAGCTTCTCATTTGTCTCTTATGTCTGAATTTATAGGACCTTTAGTACACTTCCCAAGGGTCACCCATCCTAAGATTTCTCTCACCCGAGCACGCTTAACCTTGAAACTCTGATGAAATCCGGTGCATTAATGCTGGCATGATTGCATCCACCTGACTGCATGACCTTCATCACATAATCTAGAGCGAGTTGAGGTCTTAACAAATTCCAAAACATTCTCGTAACGCATCTCCCTCCGAGTTAGAAAGGGTCTCTTACTCTTCTGACTACACAATTACCATTTTTGGCCTTTTTAATTCTCAATATTCACCTTTCATCCATATGTATGACTACTTTCCGTCCTAGATTTCCAAATTCCCAATGGTGGCGAAAACACCTTGGTCGCCGTTACTTATAAATACTTGGTTATCGGCCCCTTTAGATTTCCGCTCGCCGCTGTTAAGTGCTAGTCTACAGTAATTACACATACATATGAAATTCCAATAAAGGCTCATATACCTGTAGCCGATCGGTCTCTAGTCTGATCTGGTGGACTATAAGGTGAAGTGTGCTCCTCGTCATTCTCTACCCACCATCAGTTCGTCTGGCCTTCATCATCTCTCTCATCTGAGTCCGAAGGATATAGATAACCGGGTAACTCCTGGTTTACCGACGACCAAGATAGAGGGCTAGAGTAATCCGTAACACTCACCGGGGAGGCTAGTCTGACGTATTGCTGTACCATAGGTGTCACGACCCGGCTAGGGGCCGCGACGGGTACCCGGGGCTAACCACCGAGCACCGCTCGTGCTATCATTTACCTAAACCATTTAACAATCATTCATCTATTTCCGGTTAACTTTGAAAAGAGGATTTGCATTTCATTACAAAAATATAACGCGTTAATACAAAAACATATTTCAATATACTTATACACATGCGTACTACCCACGTTGTGGAACCACACAACCCACATCGAGCATCTACGAGCCTCTATTGAGTGACATACAAATATATACAAAAAAGGAACAACCAATTAGCACCTCCGGAAGATGGAGTGCTCTTCAGCTCGGCTAGTGACTCCTATCAGTCTGGACCGCTTTCCCGTCTACCTGTGGGCATGAACACAGCATCCAAAGAAAAGGATGTCAGTACGAGCATTGTACTGAGTATGTAAAGCATACATCAAGAAATAAAGTAAGAATAAGAAAGTAAAGTAAGTACAAGGAGTTAATCGATAACTGCTTGCCTCTTAAGGCGGATCCATGCATGCATACTTATAAAGCATCATATAGTAAATTGCTGCGGAACGCGCAGCCCGATCCATATGTCATCATATGTTAGTGCCGAGGAACGTAAGGCCCGATCCATAACCCATATATCCCGCGTCCGGGCATCCCGCGTTCGGGATGAAATCATGATATGCCAGCTGACCAGGTGGCTATGCGTCTATAGCGCCTCACCTTCCCCATATCCCCTGAATACATAGACATATCATATACTTATACCATATACTTAGCATGCTAGAGAGCCCAAGGAAAAGCTGTAAGTACGTCGGAGTGACGTAAGGTCGAGAAAGCCTCCGATTATGTTATGGAGTAACCATTGTCGCTTTGTCTCACCTTGAAGGAACAGTTATTATAAGGTGAGACTATCAATAAGGAATAACATTAAAAGAAAACATAGGATAAAATCATGAACTTCATAAGGCATCCATTCATATACTTTGGAAGATTTAGAAATAAAGTCACCATCCATGAATAAATTGAGAAATCAGTAAATAGCTCGACGTTCTCATATAGTCCTTGAAATCGTAAACTTGGAACTTTTAAACATAAAATTTGCTCTCATCATGGTCAGCGTAATAATATTCTCATTTTTGACATCATCATTGTTATGGAAAACAATATCCACGGTCGTTATCATAAACGCTCACATAATCACAACCTTTGGTTTTGGAAAATGGGAGTACTTTGGAAAAACTTTATGGAATATCAAGAAGGAAATCGTGCTTCGGAATCTTAGACTATTTAACCTTTGATAGCATGGGAAAGATGGGAGCATTTATGAAATCGTAAGATAGGGATCATGCCTTTGAAAGAAAGGTAATAGCCTCACATACCTTCGACGTTTACAATTCTTATTGCTTGCTCGTTCTCCCTTAATGCACTCGTATATACCTTCAAGAGAATTCATGTCGTCGTTAGCTAAGTAATTATAAGAACGTACTACTATTTCTAAGGAAAATAGGATAGCACTTCCTTCATTTCTAATACTTTTCCCATGTTTCATTTCAACTCTCATACATTCGTAATGACACTCACAATATTACTTTCAACAATCATCACTTATACACTTTGAGAAAAATCTACCATTTTCCTCCAATTTCTCCACATCCATGGTTATAGCTCGATATCACGTTTTCTCGTATATAATACTTATTTCATGGTCTAGACGTTATTTATAACATATTCACAACCGTAGCTTATCAACATTCATGACTCCATTGTGCCACTATTCAATTGTGCCACTATTCACCCATGCAAGGCCCATTTTCTATGTTCTTATACATTTCAAGTATCTACGCCTTCCAATACCTTGAACCATATGGTATAGTAATGAAACATACCTTGGATGATGGTGGAACAAGCCTTGAGCAACTATACTCTTTTTATACCAAAACCCTATTTCAACCCTTTTGAGATTTCTTGAAGAAGATGACTTCCAATAGAGTCTCATGCCCTTGCTTTCATGAATTAGATGTTGATGATCTTGGTTTCCCTTTGATCTCTTGAATTTTGTGGATGAATATTTGGAGAGCTTCTAGAGTGTTCTTGAAGGTTGTATGGATGAAACATTAAGTAAAATGAGGCTTTGGTCCCTTTTAATAACTCAAAGTTTGATCTTTAATGAATTCCAGTCGGGGTGAACAGTGGTCGTAAACCACAGTTTACGAGCCGTCCTCCCTGGTCGTATTTAAGCATGTCCAAAACAGAGAAGTTGGCTGAAGAATATTGCAGTTTACGATCGAGGTTTACGGTCCGTAAACCAGTTTACGGGCCGTATTCCAAGTCGTATTTATGCATTCCCACACTTTAACAGAAAGTTGGAATTTGAAAGGCTGGAGGACAATGGTGGTTTACGGTCCGTAAATCACTTTACGGGCCATAAATCACTATACGACCACTGGGCTGCATGAAATTCTACAACTTTTTCATTTCCAAAAATTCACGAATCATCACCCCTTGCTTAGTAAAACACCCCACACTCATACCCTTGTCGTTCTATTCCTTGTACATGTACGGGGACTTTTCCGAGGTGTAACATTCTTCCCCCTTTTGGAATATTCGTCCTCGAATGTTAAATCAGCGGGGATTCTAAGAAAATTTTTCCAGAGTTTCCTTTGTTGTATGGAACTACCAACTTGTCACAATAACCCATAATATCATCGCTTCACAGGGCTATAACACAATACCAACATGTCCATGGTCACACACGTCCCAGAAGTAAAAAGTAAGCATACATACCATCATGAACTTTTCCTGGATATTCGACAAGGTGCGGATGCTTGGCTTCCGCATTCACTTTGGCTTCCCTAGTATTTCTTCCCAATTATTGTTTTTGCCACCAAACTCTGATTTAAGCCACCTCCTTATTTCGAAGTGCTCGCACTTACCTATCTAATATGGAAAAGGGTACTTTCTCATACATCAACTTTCTTGTCATTTGGGCATCATTTTATTGACATGCTTCTAGTGGGAGTTCTAATATATTTGTAAGCTACCTTGCTTGTTGCATACGATCTTATAGGATCTAATGCATCGGAACCTAACTCCCCCTTTATTCCGTGATTCTATCGCTCTCGTAGGTTGTCATATCCTCGGGCTTCTATGGTGAGTATGTAACCTGTACTTATACTATGCCCCTAGCAATTATTCCATTTGTCTCTCACAGCAATTCCACCTCGACATTTCAGTTCCGTTTACCATATACCCTCCTTCAACTTACCCCGGGCATCATGACTCTCTCACCCTTACTTTACCTCTTACTACTCTCCTAAGTGTTCACTTGGTCTCATTGGCGACGCGTAAATATCTACGAATTACATACTCTTTTTGCGCGATTCGCATTCGTACCCATCCATCCGTATACCTGTATCCATGTCTGTCTTCGCATCCATATTCATATTCATATGTATGCCGTATCCATGGTCATATTCATCTAAGTGTCAATATCCTTCTCAATGACCTTTTCGCTAACGCCCTTACCTCGAGAACGGGGTAACTTTACAATAAGACCCATGTTAATATCATGAATTATTCTGTGTCTCAGGCCTGCATGCCTTCTTCTTGGGGCTACCGTCACCCACTATATTCACAACATTCTCCGCGGTTATATTTTCATTTGGGCTAAAAGAGTATTCAATCCCGGAAGTCATTCTGCTGGAAGAGTAATAGTAACTAATCAGTACTCCCTAAACTGATTCCAACTCTCCTCCAACCATGTCACGCAATCAGAGTTTCGCAATTTTATTCCTCGTTTTGCGCCACTTGGGACCTTATGGGACACAACGTCTCACAGATCGGCCTTATACTTCACTACAAATTCATCTAAGATTTATAATTTAGAGGGACGATCAGGTGGTATAATCTTAGAGAATTGTGGGTCCACCTCTGCCCATCACCAGTGTTTTACTATCTTTGCCGACTCACGGCTCTTCTTCTTCCCCCTTCTTCTTGCTTTTGCGTGTCCTTATTCTACCGCTTTTAGTCAATACACTCCCGTAGGGTTCATCATTTCAACCTTCACACTGGTGTCCTCTCTATTTGCTTCCCCCCTTTTTAAGGGTTTTACTCGTACCGTTAAATCTCGAATCCACGTACTCCTGGCTACACTACGCCTTACTTATTCCGTCCCCTACAGTCTATGGCTATAATAATTCATACGTGGAGTCGTGGAGTCTTAGCGTACTCGGCTTGCAGTCTTATAACCAAGAAATGCACCCGATTTAACACTCCGAGCAAAAACTTACGTTACTTAGCTCATCCAGTAGTTATGTGTCTGTATCTGAATATGCTCTGATTAACAACTTCCTGCCCCATAGGGATGCTTACATTAATAGTGGGTCAAGCTATCCATGCCACCCATATAATGTCACTTGCCCTCTTCTTCGGCGCTCAAAATTTTCTTGTAACGCCATCTTCGTTTCCCTAGGGCTTAGGTCTCTCTTACACCGCTAATGCGCCTCATGCCTCCTTATTGTCTTACTCTTGTTTGCGCTTGGAACCGATTTCATATCCGCATTGTACCACTATCATTATTAGTTATAACTCTACTTCATCGCTTCATCGTCGTACAATAGACCCATAACTCATGATCATCTTTTCCTCTTCAACTCTTTACCTCATTCACTTCACTCGTTCTAACTTGGTATGACATATTTGTAGGAGATATGTTCTCCTTTAACTACCACGCCACTATGCTTTAGGCACTTGTACTTCGTACATTTCCTCTTTGCTATCTTATCTCCTCCCACTTAATAATCGATCCTTGACTCTTCGCATGAGGAACCATATTCTTAACTTAGTACCGCTTTGTTCTTTAGGATACACCACCTGTGTCAATCCGTCCCTTGCTGCCTAAAACTAATTCTATCCGTCCTGATCATCCCCCATCTCGCTCCTATCGCGTTGACCTTCCTCCTACTAATTATCCTACTTTCATTATTTATCTTTACCGTATTCTCGGCCTTATACGCCCAACTAAAGATATCATCCATGCCCTTAGGCGTCTTCTCGCTATACTTTACATAACAATTCTTGTTATGGCTCATTGTACCCAGATCATAATCCACCCTATAGAGTGACACTTCTTGATCTCGTTTGCAAACCTGCTCATAACATAGGGTAGCCTCATGAAGCAGGCATACTCAACCTGTTATCCTTTTTAGTCAGTCGCATTACATTTACCATATGGCTTATTTGCACACGTATTAGCATTAATCATAAAAGGGTGTTAGCAATATACCTGGAGTAATATCAGGGGAAGTCTCAGGATCCCGTTGTTCAGCTAACGCCTGGGTATGATGCTGGGATCCGCTTGAACTAGGCGTTCTTCGGTCTCTACCACTACTTACTAGCCCCTGTGGCCTTGACCTTGGAGGGTGTGTCGATGATGAAGAGCCCGTTACCATTCCCGTAGTCCGAACCTCACTTTTACCACGTAGCGATGGACAATTTCACTTTAAATGGCATGGCCTAGCACAGGCATAACAAACATCCGAGCCCCGGCGACACGGTCCCCAATGTAACCTGCGACACTGAATACATCGTGGTACTGGTGACCTCTTCTGACCGGAATCACTCTGAACCCGAGAACGAGAAACTCTGAGACTCTAGGATGACCTTAAATAAGCAGGTCCATCAAATCTGGGTCTGGGAAACTGTGGAGGTGCATCTCTAATCTCACGGTCAGACCTAATGGAATTAACTCCCTTTCTCCAACCCCTGTCATCGTGACTCGCATTCTGCCGCTGTGTCTGAGCGGCTACCAATTGAGTCAGTAAAAGAACGGACTGTCTCATCTCTTGGCCCACGGTATCTTGCGATGGAACGGGGGGTACTGGAGCTAAGATCGGGGCTTCCCTCTGATCCTTTAATGTGGGAGAGGTATGGGAAAATCGAAGTGGGGCGTTATTTTCGGGTTCACCCTCCTCTATATCCGTAGACGGCTCTCGATCAAGCCCTCCTTCAACCACTATCTTGCCCTTCTAGGCCGTCGTAGCTTTTCCCTTCATCGGTTTTGCTGAAATGACAACGCACCGTTAGGGGAGAGATAGTCTTATAACACAGCTCTATCGCACGATCTATTAAGAAGAAAGATGGTCATGTTTCCTAAATGTACGGTAGCCTCCTGTTTATAGATCTGGTGCACAACACACCGATAAACAAGACTCTACTAGACACTGCTCGTAGACACTTCCTAGGACGAACTGCTCTGATACCACTTATGTCACGACCCGGCTAGGGGCCGCGACGGGTACCCGGGCTAACCACCGAGCACCGCTCGTGCTATCATTTACCTAACCCATTTAACAATCATTCATCTATTTCCGGTTAACTTTAAAAAGAGGATTTGCTTTTCATTACAAAAATATAACGCGTTAATACAAAAACATATTTCAATATACTTATACACATGCGTACTACCCACGTTGTGTAACCACACAACCCACATCGAGCATCTACGAGCCTCTATTGAGTGACATACAAATATATACACAAAAGGAACAACCAATTAGCACTTCCGGAAGATGGAGTGCTCTTCAGCTCGGCTAGTGACTCCTATCAGTCTGGACCGCTTTCCCGTCTACCTGTGGGCATGAACATAACATCTAAAGAAAAGGATGTCAGTACAAGAATTGTACTGAGTATGTAAGGCATACATCAAGAAATAAAGTAAGAATAAGAAAGTAAAGTAAGTACAAGGAGTTAATCGATAACTGCTTTCCTCTTAAGGCGCATCCATGCATGCATACTCATAAAGCATCATATAGTAAATTGCTGCGGAACGCGCAGCCCAATCCATATGTCATCATATGTTAGTGCCGAGGAACGTACGGCCCGATCCATAAATATAATAAGTTAATGCCGAGGAATGTACGGCCCGATCCATAACCCATATATCCCGCGTCCGGGATGAAATCATGATATGCCAGCTGACCAGGTGGCTATGCGTCTATAGCGCCTCACCTTCCCCATATCCCCTGAATACATAGACATATCATATACTTATACCATATACTTAGCATGCTTGAGAGCCCAAGGAAAAGCTGTAAGTACGTCGGAGTGACGTAAGGTCGAAAGCCTCCGATTATGTTATGGAGTAATCATTGTCGCTTTGTCTCACCTTGAAGGAACAATTATTATAAGGTGAGACTATCAATGAGGAATAACATTAAAAGAAAACATAGGATAAAATCATGAACTTCATAAGGCATCCATTCATATACTTTGGAAGATTTAGAAATAAAGTCACCATCCATGAATAAATTGAGAAATCAGTAAATAGCTCGACGTTCTCATATAGTCCTTGAAATTGTAAACTTGAAACTTTTAAACATAAAATTTGCTCTCATCATGGTCAGCGTAATAATATTCTCATTTTTGACATCATCATTGTTATTGAAAACAATATCCACGGTCGTTATTATAAACGCTCACATAATCACAACCTTTGGTTTTGGAAAATGGGAGTACTTTGGAAAACATTTATGGAATATCAAGAAGGAAATCGTGCTTCGGAATCTTAGACTATTTAACCTTTGATAGCAAGGGAAATATGGGAGCATTTATGAAATCGTAAGCTAGGGATCATGCCTTTGAAAGAAAGGGAATAGCCTCACATACCTTCGACGTTTACAATTCTTATTGCTTGTTCGTTCTCCCTTAATGCACTCGTATATACCTTCAAGAGAATTCATGTCGTCGTTAGCTAAGTAATTATAAGAACGGACTACTATTTCTAAGGAAAATTGGATATCACTTCCTTCATTTCTAATACTTTTCCCATGTTTCATTTCAACTCTCATACATTCGTAACGACACTCACAATATTACTTTCAACAATCATCACTTATACACTTTGAGAAAAATCTACCATTTTCCTCCAATTTCTCCACATCCATGGTTATAGCTCGATACCACGTTCTCTCGTATATAATACTTATTTCATGGTCTAGACGTTATTTATAACATATTTACAACCATAGCTTATCAACATTCATGACTCCATTCAACTACTATTCAATTGTGCCACTATTCACCCATGCAAGGCCCATTTTCTATGTTCTAATACATTTCAAGTATCTAAGCCTTCCAATACCTTGAACCATATGGTGTAGTCATGAAACATACCTTGGATGATGGTGGAACAAGCCTTGAGCAACAATACTCTTTTTAGACCAATACCCTATTTCAACCCTTTTGAGATTTCTTGAACAAAATGACTTCCAATAGAGTCTCATGCACTTGCTTTCATGAATCAGATGTTGATGATCTTGGTTTCCCTTTGATCTCTTGAATTTTGTGGATGAATATTTGGAGAGCTTCTAGAGTGTTCTTGAAGGTTGTATGGATGAAAAATGAAATAAAATGAGGCTTTGGTCCCTTTTAATAACTCAAAGTTTGATATTTAATGAATTCCAGTCGAGGTGAACAGTGGTCGTAAACCACAGTTTACGAACCGTCCTCCCTGGTCGTATTTAAGCATGTCCAAAACAGAGAAGTTGGCTGAAGAATATTGCAGTTTACGATCGAGGTTTATGGTCCGTAAACTAGTTTACGGGCCGTATTCCAAGTCGTATTTAAGCATTCCCACACTTTAACAGAAAGTTGGAATTTGAAAGGCTGGAGGACGATGGTGGTTTACGGTCCGTAAATCACTTTACGGGCCCTAAATCACTATACGACCACTGGGCTGCATGAAATTCTACAACTTTTCCATTTCCAAAAATTCACGAATCATCACCCCTTCCTTAGTAAAACACCCCACACTCATACCCTTGTCGTTCTATTCCTTGTACATGTACGGGGACTTTTCCGAGGTGTAACAATAGGAGCAGCTGGTACGGCCTCGGGAATATCCTCAAGCGGTGTCCCAGACGAATACTCGGATGGCTCTGTGTCATAACTGCCCTCAGGGGGGTCCTCCTCTCTGGGAGTCAAAACTCTGGAGGAATCGTCACTGGGTCCTCCGAGGGATCAATCTCAATGGAATAACTGAGGCTCCCCCGACTCGATCCTTGAGCCTAGGGTCCTGGATATACTCTAGGGGCCTTCTTAGCACCCCCACTATCTAAAGCTGATCTTTTCATCTCTCGTCAGTCTGCACATACCTGCACGAAAAGGATCAGAAGCGATCTTTCCTAGACTCTGGCTCTATCGCACGATCTAATATGGAAAAAAAATGATTCCTAGATGCCCTGCAGCCTCCTGTTAATAAATGTGGCCGGCTTGACACCCCTAATAGGACTCTGCTAGACACGGCTTGCAGACAATCCTAGGACAGAACTACTCTGATACCAATTTATCACACCCCACCCTTAGTAAGGCATGATTGGCACCCGACACCTTATGGAAAGCGAGTGAACCAACTTATAACTTACATCTTTCGTGTATCAAATGGAAACAACAGGATCGAGAGGATAAATATGAACACAATATCATGCATAAGTATATGTACATTAGACCCATGATGCCAACATTACTATCGTCACACTATGACTAAGCTGTACACAGGAACTGTCTGCAAAGCCTCTATGAACATGACTGAAGTATACAAGTCGAGTCTGGGCCCCCGACGAACCCTGAAAAAAATCATACATATATATATATATATATAGACTCGGCACTGCTCCAGGAAGAGATGGAGCTCACCAATCAGAATTGGTACCTGAAGGCAGCCTACTATGAAAGATCCTTGTCTCATCTATCAACATCTGCGAGCATGAACCCAGCGTCCACAAGAAGGGATGTCAGTACGAACAATGTACTGAGTATGTAAGGCATGCATATTAACATATTAAGAAAAACCGAACATAGCAAACAATATAATGAACGTATGAGGATAAATAACATAAAAGGGATCAGCTTATGCCTTTGAATTCCCTTTTAAGGCGCATGTCATGAATGCTTAGCTTTTTAAAAAAATGACTTTTCCATACATATCCTTATATAATATCTCGTCTAGCCGTTAATGCGCGGTAATATATATATATATACATATATAGCATCTTACATGGTGTTATCTTACCCGGCCATATAGGCTCGGTGCTATCTTACCCGGCCCTTTCGGGACTCGGTGTTTTCTTACCCGGCACTTTCGGGACTCGGTATTATCTTACTCGGCCCTTTCGGGACTCGATGTTATCTTACTTGGCTCTTTCGGGACTCGATGTTATCCCCAGCTGATTAGTAGGATGCAATGCATACACACACACACACACACACACACACACACATATATATATATATATATATATATATATGAAAATGCATAAATGAAATCAACGTCATCATTAACATTACCATTTTCACTGTATCATTCCTTAAAGGATCAACCATCATAAGATGACATCGACGATATCACGGGAGTCTCGAGAATCATGAACTTAGGTAGCACTGGAAATAGAATCGTTATCATCGCTAAATCTCACCTCGAAGGAACGAGTAACATGAGGTGGGACCATCAACAATAAGTACGGTTAAGGGATTCATGGAATGGCTCAATAATCTCATAATGCCCTCAAATCATAGCTTCCGAGTTTCAAAAGAAGAGAATCATCATCATCGTCACAATCATCGTAGAACATGTTCCATTTAACATCATAAGAGGCTTTAAGATGCATGAACTTCGAGCTTTTGAAAACAAGGCGGTTATGGAATCATTTATGGAATCATAACATAGGAATCAAGCCTTTGAAAGAAAGAGACGAGCCTTAACATACCTGTTCAACCTCCTATTAGCTACGCTTATTCGTCCGAGCTCGCAAGTCTACATTTAAGAGGATTTACACTAACGTTAGCCACTTTATCACACACTTGTTCCATGTTTCAAATCATACTATTCTATATTCTGCCGAAAATCGGGCAACATTTCCCCTGTTTATATGCCTAACCCGAATTCTCAATTCTACAACCAACAACAACAATAAAAATACCTACATTAATAACATTATTTCCCATATAAAATTATTCCATAGAACATCCAATATGGTGTTTGTCCCATCTTTCCACCAACAGAATTACGTTACCACAATTTAATAACTCCTCCTCCGTAATTACACCAAGATTAACGTTAATAACAAGAGATTCATACCTTTATCTCGATAATAATGCTATATCTTCTCTCCTCCACCTTGAACTTAAGCCACAACGCCTCAATACACAATTTGGTAGTCGCAACTATATGCCGTCTGGACTGAGATTTGGGAATTATACCTGGTTCCGACCGACTTAAATCATCTCTTAAAGCAAAAAAATGCCTGCAGTTATGAAAATTATGGCCAGACCCTTGCATTGGGTTTCCTACATATCTCAAGCTATATGAGAATTCATGCCACTTGTAGTTCGACTCGATTTTTTTAAAACTTTCAAAATTGCCACAGTTGTAGAATATATGGAACTGGCAGCTTGGGACATCATTGGGGGGAGTTTGGATTACGGCCGAGCTCTGGTATTAAGTTCACCTACATATCCCCTTCCTCGAGAATCAGGCCGTAAGTAGTTAGACTCAATCGGAAGAAAAGAGTATTCTTATGCGGAAGTAACCTTTGGTTCGAAACTTGATACGAAACTATACTAGGAAGACCTCAAAAGGAATAACCTACATGCCTTATGCAGGGGTTTATTTTGATTATGGTGAAAGGTGACCTTCAACTCTCGCCTGAAGATTCTACTCCACTCTTCTGCAATGTGCCCCGGTTCGTTGCTAAGAAAAAGTTCCACGTTTACTCCGCATGCATCTGGATCTTGTTTGATCAGTCTGCTCCTCTCCCTGGACACTTTGAACCTGTTTCTATTTGCTGGGTAATGACATGGTTGATTTCACATCTCTGCTTTACCACACCTGCGTGGTTTCATCTTCGTGTGGTAACATTTTTTGCATCGCTTAAATTTGAATGACCATCCTGGCCCTGTGTCTTTATCTTACCACCCTTGCGTGGTTTTGACAGCCCTCTTGCATGCTTTTCTAAAAGTAAGTGACCTTCTTGGCACTGTTTCCTTTGCTGGACCTCCTTCGGTCATTGTTTGTATGAAATGGCCCTCTTGGCGGTGTTTGATTCGTTTTACCTCCTCTGATCATTTGCTTGCACCGGCCCTCATAGTAAGTTTTGTATGATTGGCCCTCTTGGATGTATTGTCTTTCTTTCATCCTTTATGTCAGTTATGATCCTCTTGGTTAGATATGTCGTTTCGTCCGTCGTGTGGCCCTTTTGGCTTGATAACTTTGTCCTTATGACGTGTTGTCCATTGTAGTCCTCTTTGGCTAGATTGTGCTACACTTGTGCCGGTTTGAAGCTACTGGAAAATCTAAAATAAACTTATCACTAGAAAAATGCAATGTAGTAGTTGCAAAGTCTTAAAAATGGACCACCTAAATTTAAAAGGTGTTGTACAATAATTTAAATAACTGCTTCATCATCATTGGTTAGCGTTTCACTTTTGAGACCAGCGTCCCATTTTGTTGGTTAGTGTTTCACCTCAGTGATTAGCATTCTATTTCGTCAGTTAGCGGTTCACCTTAGTGACTAGCGTTCTGTTTTACCAAGCAGCGTTTCACTTTGGTGATTAGCATTCCATTTCGTAGGGTAGCGTTTCCCTTTAGTGACTAGCATTCCATTTTACCAGGTGCCGTTTCACTTAAGTGATTAGCGTTCCACAAGCATCCCACTGACGAGTACACAAGTAATAAATCCCACCTCTGGGCAAACAAGTAATAAAATCCCACCTCTGGGCAAACAAATAATAAGATCCCACCTACGGGCAAATAAATAATAAGATCGCACTTCGGGGTAATAAGTTGTGATACTGAGAACCATGTGTTCGATATGGTTTATGACTCCTTTGACACTCATCGATGTGGGTGGCCAAATGCTATCCTTTTGAAGATTTAGACCGCCAACGCTTTCGTCTTTGCCTTCGAGCATATGGAAATTACCTTGTTGCCTCTCTGAGTTTTGAATTGTATCAAAGTCCATTCTGATATGCGTACGACCTGTACTCATGAAAAATTATTAGCAGATACGTTGCCTCTTTGCCAGAGATTGTAGTCAAAACAAACTTAATATATCAATTTTTTAAAATATTAATGTCATATATGAAACCGCCGAGCGTCCTTCGCTCGTTGTAGTGGTAGGCCACACTTTCCGTCGGTGTTGTCGATCTTCAACGGTTCTCTGTAGATTTTTTTGCTTTTGCTGGAGAGTTTGATATTCCTCTTTAGCAAGTTGTCCTAATTTATGGTCAAGAAAAGTTGTCGTCGACGACTTAATGTTGACTTATGCAAAAATTTTGTTTGAGATCTCTAAAGGATCTCTGTAAAGAGGAAATATTGTCTGGTAACACGTGTTTGGAACATGGACATTGATGCTTGATTGGGTAGCTTGAAGTTTGAACAGAGATCCTCGGGAAGTCATCTGAACTGCTTTAACAAGTTGCCTTAGTTTAAGTTGTATCGACGACATTCTGTGTCGAATCCTGAATTGAAATTTTTGAGACTCTCTCAAAAATTCTGCCCCAGTTGAAAATGATTCGGTGACTTCTCGTGCCGAGTCTTGAGAAGGAATTTTTGAGACCTTTCTCAAAAAATTCTACCCTTGTTTTTGTTGGCAAACTCTCGTGCCAACATTGAATTTTGAAAATTTTGAGACCCTCTCCCAGTTGAAAATGTATCGACGACTTCTCGTGTCGAGTCTTGAAAAGGAATTTTTGAGATCTTTCTCAAAAATTCTGCCCTAGTTTGTGTTGGTGAACTCTCATGCCAACTCTGATTTTGGAAAGTTTTTAGACCCTCTCAAAAATTCTGTCCCATTTGAAGATGTATTGACGAACTCTTGTGCCAACTCTGAATTTTGAAATTTTTGAGATCCTCTCAAAAATTTTGCCCCAGTTGAAAATGTGTCGGCGACCTCTCGTGCCAACTTTGAATTGGAATTTTTGAGACCTTCTAAAAAATTCTACCCCAGTTGAAGATGTGTCGGTGAACTCTCATGCTAACTCTGATTTTTTGGAATTTTTGAGACCCAATGATGCAAGAAAATAAAGACAAGATAGAAAGAAGACACAATTAATAAACAATTGAATAATAACTAGAAGAACTAGTCCTAGTTACCTTCCAAAAGGATCAAAGGCACCTATCTTATGCAACAATCCTCAAGAGAATAGCAATCTCTTGCAAATTGAATGATCAAACAGGGGTTGTACAATTTGGAGTCCACCAAATCACAACAAGTCTCAACTAGAGAGAAAAGGTCAATATTCATATATTTCAAGATAGGTTCCCCAAATGAGAAATAGTTCTAAGTGTAGCTTATATAGTTAAAGTCTACACCTAGACTTTAAAATAATAGCCACAAGTTGGCCTTTAAAATATGGCCTCACAGGGCTCCAAATCATTAGCCACACGCATGGGACTCCAAAGTGGGTCCATGGCTATCATAAACTGATCGTGGGCTCCTCTCCTGGGCTCGGAAGAGTCCACGTCTCCTGAAATGAAGATTCCATCTCCAAAGCATAGACGAATGTCATGTAAAATCCTGGCTAGATTGCTCGAATGTATGATGGCCAGTTTGGCTTGCATCATCCTCCCTTTCTTAGAAGGATTTCGTCCTTGAAAGCAATGCATCATCATCCTTGACTGCATCATGGCACACACGGATCATCATCAACATGGCTCGATGGAACATCATCATCACGGCTGGCTATGTGGACTATATCATCCTCCCTCTCTTGGAAAGAATTCGTCCCCGAATTCGATTCTTGCAACACATGGACGAGAATGAGTATGTATAACTTCCAAATCTCACCGAGGCAATAGCTAAGTAGCCTCACAAGAACACAACCATTATATTGTGCCAGAGTGCTACGAAACTGCCCAGAGGTAGTAGAGATTACCATCATGGCTTTAGACAGTCCAAGAAGAAGCATAAGCAAAGAAAACATACCGTCCTCATGAAGTTTGCATGTCGTCGTCTCATGCCACAATAATGTCCAACGAGGATCTGTCCAATGGCTCTCCATCGGCTTCACTTTAAAACACACTAAATTTTTTTGAAGACTAAGTACAAAACAAATAGAATAGCTCAAGCCCCAATACCGAAGTAATGTACCAGCCCACCCCAAAGTCATTAATTCAAACAAGTTACCCACTTGATCAATTCCGAGGTCAAAAACAAGAATGGTCAACACATCAATCTTATCACACATCTCAAGCATATAAACAAGTAACTCAAATAGCAACACCAAACTAGAGTGAAGACGATATAACCAATTACTAAAAGAGTACTCTAGAGAAGCATCAATCATGAGATACGCATATGTACCATCCTTGATCCTAGGAAGAGAAAAAGGATCAAACCATGTGCCACAACCAGAATTTTCTATTCCCTCACATCCTTTCCCTTGACAAGAATTCAAATCGTTGTCAAATATGCAATCAAACTCATCAAAAGGAAGGAATTTACCTCTAAGCCCAAGACTACTACCCCAAAGTTCAAATGCATATTTTCCACCTTTAAAGCTAAGGAATTGGGTATTATAGCCTAACTCAAATGTATAATCTATCTCGAGTGTGTGCTCTATGTAAGCGTCAGAGTAAGTGAAGTAATAGACACTAG
Source organism: Lycium barbarum (assembly GCF_019175385.1). Lineage (NCBI taxonomy): Eukaryota > Viridiplantae > Streptophyta > Magnoliopsida > Solanales > Solanaceae > Lycium > Lycium barbarum. The sequence goes on along the minus strand of NC_083344.1, from coordinate 29,392,737 downwards.
GACTAGTATCCACCATTCTACCTTCCTTTTCCACTATTAGCCTACTTACACATAGAGATTCCCACTCAAATTCTGCCCCTAGTGATGAGAAATCATTCCCAAATTCTGCTTTACTATCAAAGAGCCGCTCACTAGCTCTTAAATCCTCACCCGGGATATGTTGTACATCTCTAGCACACTCAAGATCACAAATTATGCCCTCAACTCTACATAGGGTATCAACACAATCATAATCCTCATCATATGCAAACAAGTAATAGAGAAAAGTGCTACTTAAGTTCACATCATCCATGAGTTTCACATGATCAAGTTCATCACGAAAGTTAATTTTATTATCATGCTCGGACTCAACATTAGGAAAACTCAAAGATGAATTCATACTTTCACTGCCCGGGTCAAACAACGGATGAGCAAAGACCACTCCTCGTACACCATGACCACTTAAAGATTTGTCAAAGAGCTTGAAGTCTTAACCCACAAATGGTGTACAATTAGGGGTATGAGCAGGCACACTACTAAAATTATATCCACAACTTATTTCATCGACACTAGGTTGATTCTTACAAAACACAAGGTTCATATTACCAACCAATTCACATTTTCCTTCAACTAGTGGCTCAATTTCACATGCATTGGAATCACAATTCATATCACAAGACAAAAAAGATTTTAGCTTCACAAAAGATATGTCATTACTCATACTCACACCCTCAACATTCGCATCATTAGTGTCTAGAGTAATGAGTTTAATCGACCTACCTTTAGGCTCACAAGATTGATCTTCCTTACCTTTAAGTCCATTTCGGACAATTCTGCTCTTCCGGAATTGTTGCATCCCTTTCATGAGTTTCCATTGTATGAGGCTCATTCTCAAGATTGTTTCCAATGGTACCTACAAAATAATTCAAACAATTAGAGGAAAAAGAAACATTGTGAGTGTTAGAGTGAAGAACTTTATCTCCTTCATTATTTTTCTTTTCTCTCATGTGATTTTCAATTCCATTCTCTTGTTTCTTTTGTGGCAGTCCACTCACTCCAGTCAGCCCAAACATCTCATTTTGCATGGCATTACACTCCCGTATAGGCATAGAAGAGACATGTGCACTATTGGGATTTTCTTTCCTAAGTGGGAATGGAAAGAGAGGCCATCCTTTCTCGTCCATGACATACCTTATCCAATCTCATACATTTGGTATGTCGTGGTTTTGAAACCAGGGCTGTCCAAAGCATAAGTGACTTATTTTTAGGGGAAACACATCAAATCGGACCGTTTCAAGATAATCTCCATGAGATATTACCACCTTGACCATCCACTCAACTTGATACCCATTATAGTCATATATATATCTTTTTTTAACCCATGTCAAATTCAACCAATCAGCCGCATAAGTAGAAATGAATGTGGAGTCATACAAATCATCAAGCTCTAGATCAAAGCCATTATACCCACAAACATTCACCTTCAATTTTCGAAACCTTGGTTTAGGCAATATCTCTCGTTTTCTTGGAAATAGTGGTCCTCTCCTTTGTGTAAGCCATCTAGTTCTTACTTCTGATTGAACGGGTTTAGTCCTCATTGCACCTTGGGCCATCGTATCTGCATAACAAAAGGTTATAAGTTAGAAATCACCATTCACTCCCTTACTTTATTTGGGTGGTGCTCGGTTCACTCAATGATACAATAGGTTTGGTTCACTCCGTCTTGTAGTACTTGGCTTCCTCAGAATTGTCAACTCCTATTCAATCTCCCAAATTATGTAAAAGATGCTACCTCTTCGGGATTAGAGTGAGATTATGGACTCTATAGTCGGACGACTCTTTTAATTGTGGCGCACTTGAGTCAAACAATTCACGTCGAGTTAAAACGAGAAAAGCCTTAAAGAATTAGCACGAAAAACGTTATAGCTCAAGAACTAGTAAACTTTGAGTAGGTAATTACTCAATGGATACTAGCTAGAATTTATGTCACAAAGAAAGGATTAAGAAGCTTCCCAATCCCCCTTAAAATGTGCAAGGCAGCCCCCTAAGTCGTACTAATTAATATCCTTTGACCAACTTGTCTTGGAATTTAATTACTACAAGTTTCAATGTAGCTTCTCGTCTTCCCAAAAGATGACTAGGGACTTGCACACTTAACTTCTCATTTTCCTAAGAGGTGATTAGGAACTTGGACACTCTTTTCTCAAGGTGACTGTTAGTCTTCCCAAGAATTGACATGGGAACTTGTGTCAATTAATGGTTTGACTATTTGTTTGCCTGTACACCCTTTCACACACCCCAAATTGATTTTTGACTTCTCCTAATGAGTGCAGCCCCCTTCTCCATGTGTTGGAGGGGTTAAATGCACCAACTCCTTGGGAATCAACTCTTGACTAGTCCCTTTGACTTCCAAAACAACTTTCACACTCCCTAACACCTTGAAAGCTTAACTTATCATCAAAATTAGATGAAACAAAGTTAGTAAATCTGAAATTATCAAGAACACACAAGAACATTCACAAAATATTTATGAACATTCAAGAACACAAGTATTCAAAACATTTCAAATGATATACCAAAATGTCCATCTTGATGTGTAGTTTCCAAATATCACCATGAATCACCCAAAACACCTAAACTAATGGCACGATTAGAGACTTTAGAAATAATTGTTCATGAACTTTTTCTTGAACATATGAACATCCAAGAACAAAAGTATTCAAACACCAAAAATCAGATTTACCAAATAGATCAAGAACACTGAAATACTCCAAATCTTTCCAATTTTTTATTCTTGCCCTTCTTAACTAGGAGAAATCAACCCAACAACTGTCAACCCTCAATTTCAACCTCTTCTATAAGACTCACTTTGATTCATCAAGTTTCAAAGTCGAACAATGGTGGAAATTGAAAATCTGACTTCAATTGACTCAACATCAGATTTAGAACCTACGAACTCTAAGGAACTCGAATCTAACACTAGAATCAACAACAAAACAAGGAATTCAAACAAATTTTGGATTTTTTTTCCAATTTTTTTTTTTTTTTTGTGAATACCAAACCCAAGACTAGATTTGTTGCAACAAATTTATACTAGGATCTGACACCATATGATGCAAGAAAATAAAGACAAGATAGAAAGAAGACCCAATTGATAAACAATTGGAAGAGCTAGTCCTAGTTACTTTCCAAAAGGATCAAAGGCACCTATCTTATGCAACAATCCTCAAGAGAATAACAATCTCTTGTAAATTGAATGATCAAACGGCGGTTGTACAATTTGGAGTCCATGTCACGACCTTACTGGAGGGCCACGACGGGCACCCGGTGTGTCGCGACCCAACCTCGCGGGCCATGACTAGTGCCCGACCTGGACACTCGTACATACCTGTTGGATATTGTCAAACTGAATCTAAGAACAATATGGAAACTTGCAAAAGAACACCATGGTTCATAACGTCGTCACGTATATATGTATATCCAGATAAACTGTCTCCTGAGGAGTCATAACTAATCAAATCATAAAATGATACGCAAGCCGATAAGGCTGCCACTACATATCAATATCATATGCCAGCCGACAAGGCTACCACTACGTATCAATATCATATGCAAGCCGACAAGGGTGCCATTACAGACAAACATCATATCATAGCACATCGTATAGACACAGCTGAACAGAACTTATACACAACCCACACACTTGTCTACAGACCTCTAAGAGTATCAACAGTGAAATATGACGGGACAGGGCCCTGTCGTACCCCTGGACAAACATATATATATATATATACATCAGAAGGTCTGTAACAAAAATCTAGGCTCCGGAACAACAGAGCTCTCCAAGACAGATGAATGGAAATCCTACGCTGGGGATCACCGAATCGAGCGTCCGTACCTGCGGGCATGAAACGCAGCCCCCCGAAGAATGGGGTGTCAGTACGGAATATCTACTGAGTATATAAAGCATGAAATACAGTAAAGGGATCATAACCGAAATAGGGGGTACAGAAGACAAGTATAACATCCAGAATACCAAAACACTTGCCTTTTGAAACATAAATCATGCATGTCAATGTCATGTATCATACCCGACCCATTATGGGACTCGGTGAATAAGGTCGCCACATACCATCCTTGGCGCCATAAACACATCATAACACCGTCACATCATAACTCCATTACATCATAACACCATCACATCATAACGCCATCACATCATATCACCATCATATATATGTATATATCATATCCCGGCCCTCTAGTGAGGGACTCGGTGAACAATGAAGTGAAATTGTGCACGAAAACGTATCCTGGCCCGGGACTCAGTCAAAGAGATATTGAGGCATGCACGAGTAGAGTAGTGAGCAACCATATGCAAACTAAGTCATATCTGAGACTCAATAGAATAATCAAAATGAACCATCATTTGATAATCAAGAAAATAGTCATATCAAGTACCTTTCGAATATCACTATGTATTATATCCAAATAGAAATCCTGGAATCATATACACGTATCAAGACAAAATGAAATAGCTTTTGGAAATCAAGAACATTAGCCATCCTAGTGGCTCTAGGAATAGGAACTTCTTTGGAATCATATACATATCGTTTGTTCGTTTCATAAAGATCATTCCAAAAAGAAAGAAGGGTTAACTTTACATACCTTTAACGCTTCTCCGTAACACAATACGTATACGCTGCCCGAAGTGTCTCAACCTATATTAAGACGTCAAGAGCTATGGTTAAGCTACGGGAAGGTTCAAAACGTATCCCAACGTTAGTAGTTCATTTCTACAAAATTAGACGACGTTTCCCTTATATTCAAACCAACCACATAACAACCAAGTTAATATCAAAAACCAAACGTTCCATTATTACATCAAGACCAGATTCGAGAATACTCCGAACAGCCCACATGACATTCCAATCGGCCCACATATTACAACATTCGATAATAAGCTACATACGATTACGGCCTATTCAGGTTATCCTTAATGGTCTATAGTCATAACATTTTATCGAAACGATCTTATAACAGCCCAACCAACACAACAACACAATGTCTAATTTTAACTATACTTAATCTTCCAATTCAACCAGAATAACAACCTTAATATGAGCAGCCCATAAAACAAATACAATTCCGACTTTAACCATTTAATTCCTTCATTCTCATCATATAATTCATGATAACAACAACCACAATGCTAATTTGGATCTATTCACCATTTCCAAATAAAACATGTAGGAAAAAGGATTGAATCTTACCTTAAGCTATAACGACACAACGTTGCTTAAAATTTGAGGACCCGATCAACAAATGTTTTTGCTGCCCCAATGATCCAATTTACGTTGCTATCACCTTGAATATTTACCACAACTTAAAACCTTAATTTTTCTCCATCAACACCTCAAGTTCGGCTAGGAGTGGCCATGGCCGAGAGCCTCCCTCTCACTAAATCTTCACCTCTCTCTATAACTTGTGTTTGTGGAAGATGAAATGAATGTAAGACTAAATGTATTAGTCATCAATCCACTATTTATATAGTGTCCAAGGGCTGGACACGTGCCCCACTTATGGCATGGGCCAATAAAATTTGGCCATGCCATGGTGGGGTCCACTTGGCCCACAAATTGCAAAATTAATGATAATTAGTCTCTAATCCCCACTTAATAATCTAATCATGGTTAATTAATCCCTAATCTCCGCTAATATTTCTATACCAAATAAAATTTATAAGCAATCCGTGCATTAATTAAAATTGAAAATTAAAAGTTCCGATTTCATATAAAAAAATAATCCCATCCTTAACTTATGTCGATTAGCTTGTGAATAATTCGACGTATAAAAATACGGGATATAACATCCTTCCCCCCTTTATAACATTCATCCTCGAATGTTAAACTAGTCCCGGGCTCCCAATATTTCCTTAAATGTTCTCTTACTGAATTATACTTCTCACATGGCTCTTTCAATGGTCGATTTCCTTTAATCTATTATAATGCATTTCAGATCTCTACGTAACCATTCCTGTAATATTTCCTTTTTCTGTTGCTTCTCGAGGTAATAATTCCATGTCATTGTCTTTACTCTCCTCTTTATTTCGCAGTCGTTTGTCAGTTGTATTGCGAGCTCTTCTGCTGGAATGTTACTGTCTCTCTTGTCTGCATACTGTTTAGTTGTACTGTCACTGATTGATTTGGACTTGTACTCGTGGTGCACGTAGTCATGACTCGACTCTTTCTTTTTCTTCAATTACTCCCTTAAGATGATGTATCGTTCACTTCACTTTACTTCTAATCTTTTAGTAAGACCTTGTAACGTGCAGACATCTCTCATCGATTTATTAGACTTTACAACTCTTGGAGTATTTCATACCTCCAGTACTTGTAGACCCTTCACAGATTCTACGGATAAAACGAAATTTCCCAGAGTGTAATATTATTCTACTTCGATAACCTTGCTTTGTTCTGCTGTTACAGTCCGTATTCTGGAATCTTCAGCATCATGTGTCACTTTCTGACTTCCTTGTAAAGATTTTTAACTATCACTTGCTTTTAGTTCTTGATCTCGATCTTTATGGTTGGCTATCAAATAGCGCTAGAGTTCTCTCATATTATAACTTCACTGTCATCCCGTAACTCGCTTGTTCTGATTGTCTCATTTAAATTATTTCGTGATTTCCCTTAACCTAACTTGTAATACTTTAGGCATATTATCTCATGTCGTTTCTTTATTTTTGACTCAAACTCTTCTATTGCCCCTTTACTCAAATTTGCTCTTAGTTCTCCTATCACACATCTTATTGCAATATTTACAAGAGTATGTGTAGGTGCTCAAATCAGCCCGGAAAATACCTTAGCGTCGCCTCGCTAGTCTTTATGCAGACCCTATATTCTTCTCTTATATCATTCAATTAACTCCTTCTCTTCCTGTGCTCGCTTTCACTTTCGTTACCACTTGATCTCTATTCTGAACTTTCCCTGTAGGACTTTGTAAGTCTTTCTTATTCGTTCTATATTTGCTTTTCCATTTCACACTGATCACACCATATCTTTTGGTTACTTCCCCGCTAGGCTTTACTTATTTCTATAACAATCCTCCAAACCACCACAAGAGGAGGAACTAGAATTCGACAAGCATCACGGGGCTTCTAATGCTTGATTTACATAGTTTACCTCTAGATTTGTTCTTGGGTCATGGACGAATTATTCAGCTCATAAACTACTTGTTGTACGCTTTGTACTTTTCAATAAAAGTGAAACTTAATTGCTGGACGTTTTTGCTCTTCAACATGAGCTTTTTCTAAGGTAAGATGTGGCTGGAAAGTATTCTGGTACATTCAAATGAATTCCAAACTGTGTTGCTGATATTTGCTTCTTCGAAATCGAATTTCCCAAATAAGAATGGAGCCTCTTACGGTTGACATGGAGGGTATCTCTTAAAGCTTTAATCCAACATGATAAATTGACCATATCAATGTCGACCTCATAATTATTATTATTATCAATTCAACCGTTAACTTTATTTCTCGAAGTCAGACGTACTTGCAACTCAGTCAAATCTTATTGTTACTGTTGACACGACCTTTCAAAAATATTACGAACATATATCTCATTCTATTTTTATTTCTAAGAAAATTTTGGCAGAGTTTCCTCTGTATTTCTTACTATCTCAAAACCTGCACGCAGGAAATACCAACAATGCCTCACAGGGCCAACATACACATATATATTACATCGTATCGTAGCCGCACAGGGCTCCCCATATCAATCACAGGATGAAAATGACGAACTTACCTCGTGTGTCCAACTCAAAGTGTACCTGTCACACATTCCTGTTTATTTTCCCTTTCAATCTTTAACTGCAGGTTTCGATCGTACCTGCAACATTCTCACTATGTCTAACATATATTTTGCTTACCGTTACTGATCCCTTTAGCTTCTTCTGTGCACCCTTTATAACTGAGCTTATCTACAATATATATACATTTAACCCATTTTCTTACTATACTTACCATAACTTACCATAATGATGGCCAGTTAGCCATTCGGTATATACAAATTCTCATTATGTAACCTTGATATCCAACTTTCACCTGTATGTACAACTATTTTCCATCCTAGCTTTCAAAATTCCCATGGTGATGGGAACACCTTGGTCACTGTTACTCGTAAAATACTTAGTTGTCGGCCCCTTTGATTTCCACTCGCCACTATTAGGTAATAATCTATAGCAAATGCACGTACATAGGAATTTTCAAATAAGTCTCATATACCTGTAGTCGATCGGTCTCTAGTCCGATCTGGGGATCTATAAGGTGAAGTGTGCTCCTCGTCATCATCTGCCCGCCATCTACTCGTCTGGCCTTCATCGTCTTCCTTATCTGAATCCGAGCAATGTAGATAACCGGGCAACTCCTGGTTTACCAAGGACCAGGATAGGGGGCTGGAGTAATCTGTAACACTTACCGGGGTAGCCGGTCTAACGTGGTGCTCTGCCATAGGCACAACTGGTACGGCCTCGGAGACCGCCTCCATAGATATCAAAAACTCTGGAGGAATTGTCGCTGGGTCCTCCAATGGGTCAGTCTCGATAGAATAACTGAGGCTCCTCCAACTCGGTCCTGGAGCCTGGGGTCCTGAATTTACTCTAGGGGCCTTCTTAGCACCCCCACTATCTGAAGCTGGCCTCTTCATCTCTCGCAATTCTGCACCTACCTACAAGAAAAGAGGTCAAAAACAATCTTTCCTAGACTCTGGCTCTATCGCACGATCTAAGATAGAAGGAAAGATAATATCATAAATGTCCTGTAGCTTCCTGTTTGTAGATGTGGTGCACAACACACCGATAAACAAGACACTACTAGACACGGTCTGTAGACACTCTGAGGATGAACTGCTCTGATACCAATTTGTCGCGACCCAACCCCGTGGGCCATGACTAGTGCCCGACCTGGACACTCGTACATACCTGTTGGATATAGTCAAACTGAATCGAAGAACAATATGGAAACTTGCAAAAGAACACCAAAGTTCATAACGTCGTCACGTATATATATATCCAGATAAACTGTCTCCTGAGGAGTCACAACTAATCAAATCATAAAATGATACGCAAGCCGACAAGGCTGCCACTACATATCAATATCATATGCCAGCCGACAAGGCTGCCACTACATATCAATATCATATGCAAGCCGACAAGGCTGCCATTAATGACGAACATCATATCATAGCACATCGTATAGACACAGCTGAACAGAACTTATACACAACCCACACACATGTCTATAGACCTCTAAGAGTATTAACAGTGAAATATGACGGGATAGGGCCCCGTCGTACCCCTGGACAAACACATATATATATGTATATACATCAGAAGGTCTGTACCAAAAATCTAGGCTCCGGAACAACGGTGCTCTCCAAGACAGATGAATGGAAATCCTACGCTGGGGGATCACTGAATCAAGTGTTTGTACCTGCGGGCATGAAACGCAGCCCCCCGAAGAAAGGGGGGTCAGTACGGAATATGTACTGAGTATATAAAGCATGAAATACAGTAAAGGGATCATAACCGAAATAGGGGGTACAGAAGACAGGTATAACATCCAGAATACCAAAACACTTGCCTTTTGAAACATAAATCATGCATGTCAATGTCATGTATCATACCCGGCCCATTATGGGACTCGGTGAATAAGGTCGCCACATACCATCCTTGGCGCTATAAACACATCACAACACCGTCACATCATAATGCCATCACATCATAACACCATTATATATATGTATATATCATATCCCTGCCCTCTAGTGTGGGACTCGGTGAACAATGCAGTGAAACTGTGCACGAAAACGTATCCTGGCCCGGGACTCAGTCAAAGATATATTGAGGCATGCACGAGTAGAGTAGTGAGCAACCATATGCAAACTAAGTCATATCTTAGACTCAATAGAATAATCATAATTAACCATCATTTGATAATCAAGACAATAGTCATATCAAGTACCTTTCGAATATCACTATGGATTATATCCAAATAGAACTCCTGGAATCATATACACGTATCAAGACATAATGAAATAGCTTTTGGAAATCAAGAACATTAGCCATCCTAGTGGCTCTAGGAATAGGAACTTCTTTGGAATCATATACACATCGTCTGTTCGTTTCATAAAGATCATGCCAAAAAGAAAGAAGGGTTAACTTTACATACCTTTAACGTTTATCCGTAACACAATACATATACGCTGCCCGAAGTGTCTCAACCTATATTAAGACGTCAAGAGTTATGGTTAAGCTACGGGAAGGTTCAAAACGTATCCTAACGTTAGTAGTTCATTTCTAGAAAATTAGACGATGTTTCCCTTATATTCAAACCAATCACATATCAACCAAGTTAATTTCAACAACCACACGCTCCAGTATTATATCAAGACCAGATTCGAGAATACTCCGAACAGCCCACACGACATTCCAATCAGCCCACATATTACAACATTCGATAATAAGCTACATACGATTACGACCTATTCAGGTTATCCTTAATGGTCTATAGTCAAAACATTTTATCGAAATGATCTTATAACAGCCCAACCAACACAACAACACAATGTATAATTTTAACTATACTTAATCTTCCAATTCAACTAGAATAACAACCTTAATATCACCATAAATCCTTTCAGCAGCCCATAAAACAAATACAATTCCGACTTTAACCATTTAATTCCTTCATTCTCATCATATAATTCATGATAACAACAACTACAATGCTAATTTGGATCTATTAACCATTTCCAAATAAAACACGTAGGAAAAAGGATTGAATCTTACCTTAAGCTATAACGACACAACGTTGCTTGAAATTTGAGGACCCGATCAACAAATGTTTTTGCTGCCCCAATGATCCAATTTACGTTGCTATCACCTTGAATATTTACCACAACTTGAAACCTTAATTTTTCTCCATCAACACCTCAAGTTCAGCTAGGAGTGGCCATGGCCGAGAGCCTCCCTCTCACTAAATCTTCACCTCTCTCTATAACTTGTCTTTGTGGAAGATGAAATGAATGTAAGACTAAATGTTTTAGTCATCAATACACTATTTATATAGGGTCCAAGGGCTGGACACGTGCCCCACTTATGGCATGGGCCAATAAAATTTGGCAATGCCATGGTGGGGTCCACTTGGCCCACAAATTGCCTAATTTATGATAATTAGTCTCTAATCCCCACTTAATAATCTAATCATGGTTAATTAATCCCTAATCTCCGCTAATATTTCTATACCAGATAAAATTTATAAGCAATCCGTGCATTAATTAAAATTGAAAATTAAAAGTTCCGATTTCATATCCAAAAATAATGTCGTCCTTAACTTATATCGATTAGCTTGTGTATAATTAGACGTATAAAAATACGGGATATAACACGGTGCTAGCCCACCCGGGCACCTCTTAACATACCTTTTTATTTACATCTAGGTGAACCACATAATAAATCATGCTTTCTACTCATCAATCGAACTAATCCCATTGGACAATCAATGCATTTATATCATCATTTGAAACTATGCCCATATCCATGTACATAAGCCAACGAGGCTAACAAAATGATATACAAAATATAGGCCGACAAGGACAAACACATCTAACTATATACACATGTCTACGAGCCTCTAAGGAGACTATGTCATATCATATAGGCGGGATAGGACCCCGCTATGCCCATAAATATGTACACAAAAGAATTAATACCAAAAGCTATAGCTTCGAATGAGATGGAGCTCCGCTATGTAGTCCCTGAGAAATATAGCTATGGGTCATGCCTGTCTCCCTGGCTACCTGCGGGCATGACGCAGCGTCCACAAATAAACGGACGTCAGTACGAAAAATGTACTGAGTATGTAAAGAATGATCAATATCAATATAAAAGCATAATAAGCAACATAAGAAATAGCATAAGATGGGAGATAGTAGTATCATCGTCATAAGCACTTACTTGCCTTTCATAGGGACTTTCAATTTCTAGTGCGTGATTGTGTACATACATCCGTATCCGTATCCGTATCCGTACTCATTTACATTCGTATCCATAATAGTATTCATATACATTTTCAAATTCGTTTTTGTATCATGTTCGTATTCATACTCATATCTATATCCTATACATATCCATACCCTATACATATCCATATCATATACATATCCATACATATCCATATCGTATACATATCATTTACATAACATACCTGACCACGAAGGTTCGGTGTTTCACGTACCCGACCATGGTTAGGCTCGGTGATGATACATACCTAGCCAACCAAGGCTCAGTGTTACACATACCTGGCCCTACCAAGGCTCAGTGTTATCCGTACCCAACTGCAGTGGTGCGCGCGCATCGTCATATATATATCTATACATCTATATATTCTACCCAGCCATATAAGCTCGGGGTTTCATAATAGCCATACATAGGCACACATACATATAAGCTCATAGGCATCTTTAGCATTATCACTATTATAATCGTCATCATTATCGTTATCGTTATTATCGTCGTCATCATTATCATCTCTCCTTATAGGATTATTCGACATATGAGGAATTTAGTACCACTGTAATGCATATCAAAAATTAGAAGCTTTGTAGCTTTTTAAGATAGAATCATTTGGAGAGCAGCATAGGCTCATAGGAGAATAGATATTTGGCCAAAGAACCATGCCTTATGAAATAAGGGTTAGCCTTACATACCTTCCCGTTCAACTAGTCTACACTTGCACGTTCTCCTTCAATGCTCACGTTTCTACCGTCATTAGAGTTGTACTATCATTAGAAAACGGATAGCTAGCATACATGACTAAAGCTAGAGAAAATTGGACAGCATCTCCTTGATGTTGTTGATCACTAATATCTCTTGAATTCTTGTGGGAGAAGTGCAATGAGATGTTTTAGAGACAAGGGATGTGAAAGGGAAATGAAATAAAATGAAACGGGATCCCTTATTAATAATACAAATCTGTCCCGACCAGTTTCTACGGACCAACATAAGGTCCGTATATATTATTGTCACACCCTAACCTTATTAGGGTGTGATGGGCACTCGACCCCACATACAGAGCCGAGCGAACCCGCAGACCTTGATTACACACCTAATTTTTTTTTTTTTTGAATTCTGAAAGTCAATTACAAATAAAATACATGTTGAGCTTTCAAAATTTTCTGCTTACTATTTCCAGAATTTAACAAATCTGTAATTACATAAAATTCACTATATAACACAAAATGACATATCGGCTGATGGAGCCGCTTACAGACTGACTATCATTACCCACGACGCTGTCTGCAAAGTCTCTATTACTGATCAGACATCACAGCATACATACTCTGACTCGGCAGCACTCCTGGAGGAAATGGAGTCCGCCAATCCACTGGATCATCTTCAGCTAATCTCGTCTATCCATTTGTGGGTACCTGCGCGGCATGAAACGCAGCCCCCGAAGAAGAGGGGGTCAGTACGGAATATGTACTGAGTATGTAAGGCATGAGTATAGAAACAAAACCATGACTGAGACAGATATAACAACATACAAATAGCTTATCCAGAATACCAAACACTTATTATTTTTCTTTTTTCCAGACACGAATCATACTTACTCATCTCGTATGCCAGACGGATTACAGAACGTACAAATTACTCAAATGATGTCATATAGCAAACGGAATACAGAATATACGGAAGGTCAGAATGCTTACTCTCCAACACAAATCATGCATATCGGAGTCGGATATCATATCACATACGCGGTAATCCCCGGGGACATATACCACACCGGGACAAATACCATATCATACATACGGTAACCTCGGGGACAAATATCACGCCGAGGGACCGGTCACATCCTATCATATACATGGTAACCTCGGGGACAGATAACACGCCGAGGAACCGGTGAACAATGCCAAGGGATGCGCCCGATAACATAGGAAAGTGGTCGCCACTCCTACCTTTGGCTCCACAACACATCATATTTCAGAAAATTTGCTTCGATCTCCGTCACACATCATAACATAACCACGGTACCCGGGGGCGGACAGATAACACAGCACCCCGAACCCGGACACATCATACTTCATAATATATCCTCGCTAACCGGGGACGTACATATAACACGGTACCCCGGAACCGGACACATCATACTTCGGAATTCATATATGGAACCCGGCCCTCAACAGAGGACTCGGCGAACCATCCGCACTATACATACCGGCCCGGGACTCGGTGAAGGAAATCATAACATATGCACGAGCAGAATAGTGAGAAACCGAATGCACATAATTCAGACTCAATAAATTAATCAAACATATTCTCAGAATATCCATAACAGATTACTTATTACAGAATACTTATGTCAAATTACTTTTATCAGAATATTTCTATCAAAGTACTTATATCGCTTTTACTCAATCAGGATACATATTCCAAATTACTTGTAGCATAATCTCTCATATCAGAACGCTTATACCAAATACTCTCATCAGGATATTTATATCAGAATGTTCAGACCAACATACTTATGTCAGAATACGGATGTCAGATTTGCTTAAGTTAGGATTCACCTATCCAGGCTATTAGTTGCCTATATTAGGCAGAACATACAGATCACAAATAGACTCGGGATCATAGAATAGAATAACCCAAAGTATATATCAATGTCATACCCTACTTAGCTCTAGGACATGCCAAAAGAATGAAAGGGTAAGCCTTACATACCTGCGCCGCGACCAACTAGTTACGCTTGTGCCTCCAACTTGTTAATCTACATTCAAGAGGATTCATCCATTCATTAGATTCGTTGTCACATACTTGCCCTAATCTTTCAAACACTTTCACTTATATTCTGTCGGAATTTCGACAGCATCTCCCCAGTAAATGTACCAACCCCGAGAATCTGGCTCGGCCCAATTCAACAACAACCCAACCAACAACCAAGCTATGGCATCAATAATCAATTCAAGAATACATTCTAACATTAAATGCTCTTTTTACATAATCCGACAACGTCCACAATATTCCTACTAATATCAACGTTTATGCATTCGATTACTAATCCAACACCATTCAAACAATATTCACGCATGCTTTAAACAATTGACACAATTTTTCAAACAACCCAACAATGCACCATGGAACCCGAAATCTTCCAACTTCCATAGGAACCATCACAACACATTTCTTTCTTCAAACTACACCAACAAACCACACTTTAATAACATTATTATCATGATTACAAGAAACTACATTTGATTCAAATTGGCTTCCAAAAACAGCCCGCAACAATTACGACACCATCTTAGATCATTAAGCTCTCATTTACATCACATAATCCACAACACAACAACCCAAACATACTAAATAAAATTAGTTCATTCTTTGAAATGCAAAACAGTCCATTTTCGGCCAGCCCTTCCACACACACATTCCATAATTTTCATCCATTTTTTGCACATCACAACAACACATAATCATGCTAAATACACTTAATTCATCATTTCTACACACCACACACACACACGGCTACACACACTAATCTCAACTCCAACTTGAATCATCAAGTTCTCATTTTCATCATAGGATACTTATCAACAACAATCAAATTACGATAAAAAAATTATTCCATTTTTTTCCTACACAACATGTACACACACGGCCAAGCTTCCAACATGCATGTTTTCATGCTTCTCTTCCATTTCCACATACCACAACATACACAAACCATTTATAACATATAAAAGAGGATTAATTCTTACCTTTTCCTCCCAACTTCTTTACTCAACCAAAGTGCGGAAAACAATGAAACGGATGGCTTATCTTCCGAAACAATTACACCACGTTGTAGAGGGCCCTTGAATTAGTAGGAATACCACAAGAAAATAATTTTTGGGGCAAGATTTCATGGAGCCAATTTTCCATGGCTAGGGCCGAATATGGCCCCTTTTTTTTTCCTTCATCTTTCTTGTTTTATTTCTTGAATCCTCTAGAGACAACTAATGAATTGTCTTGTTTTTTTCAAGACTTATACATATATATATATATAGTGGCATGTGAGGGGCACATGCCCCTCTCTAGATTTTTCCTTTTTCTCCATTTCTAGAATTTTCTTCTCTTTTCCTCTTCTTTTTATTTTCTAGATTTTTCTTCAAATTTCCAATACTTGTGAAATGACCATTTTGCCCCTAGCCTTTTCCAATATTTCCATGGGCCATTTTGCAAATTTTCCTTTTTCGCCCTCAACCTCTCACAATACTTCCATACTACTAATAGTCATAAACAATGTCTTCAACCACTCGTACATTGAAATAATTTTGAAAATGATCTCGCCCCTAACATTCCACGACGGCTTTGGAATTTCCAAACGTTCAAAACATGGGCTATAACATCCTCCCCCCCTTTAGAACATTCGTCCTCGAATGTTCAACTGACCTTATGGGGACTCGTAGCACTTCGGGAGGGGGTTTCTTTCATAGTTGCCCGTTTCTCCATGCCCATTCCACATAATCGAGCCTTTCCGTCCTCTTATGGGTCCTTATTCTGTCTCATGGGTTTCCTAAGTGCTGGGCCAACTTGTCTTCCTTGGATCATCTCCTTTCTATTACTATTTTGTAACCATATCTCAACAAAAGCCATACCTTTAGATCTTTACCACAACTCCTCCTTAATGTTTCCTCTCGTATCTCTCGATACAAGCATACTTGTCTTTGACCTCATGTGTTGGTGCTCATTTCGCTCCTCATCCTTCCTTGTAAGCCCAATATGGCCTCCCCTCCTTAAAGGGGGGTTCCTCATATATCACGATCTTCAAGTACTCTTATCTTTTAGATATTCTTCACCCCTCGTCTCTCTTTCTAACTCTATACCTAACGTATCGAAACCTTCCCAGCTCAAGTTTCTCCCCCTTTACTTCCTACCTATGTCGTCGTTTTGCTCACCTTTTCATTCCCTTCCATCTCTGCTTATGAAAATTAATCCTCGAACCTCACACACTCCTCCTTTGTTCCAAATTATCGTACTTTATTCTCGCCCCATGCCTGTATTTAAACCTTTATCTGATAATCTCATACCTCGCCGGAAATTTCCTCTCAGAGGTTTTCTTGTCTCTTACCCTTTTTTTTTCGATATCTTGATTGCCTTACTCCTCATGTACTCACTCACTTCTTTTTCAAATACCGAACTGTTAAGCCCTTTTTGTCCTTGACCCATAGTGAAAATAGCGTCTTACTTATAACATTTACACCATTTGTTTTCTCACTACTATTCAGGTTTCGGTGTCCCTTTACTCGATTGAGGTCTCCGTTACCGTAGCATAGGTTATTGGGACACACGTGTCCTCTGATACCATCGTATACGGAATAACGTATGCATCCACACCTACACATATAGTTATTATCAATTAACCCACAAAATATTTCCAAACTTTATTCAAGCCTATCCTAATTCCCGAGCTGTGACACACTTTTTGCCTCTTTACCGAGCTGGTCTGTCTCGTTCTCTGCGTCTTCTTATGGTCTCCAACCACCCCATACACCATAGTCTCACTCAGGTTACTCTAGTTTTCCATTTGTTCCCTTAAATTTTAATTTTGCAAAATTTTCCCAATTACTTCCCAGAGGGGTCACCCATCCTGAAATTGCTCCCACCTGACCACGCTTAACCTCAAATCTTTAGTGGAATCCGATGCCTTAATGTTGGTATTTTCGGGTCCACTTTCTCGCATGACCTTTACTACATGATTCGGGACTAATCGAGGTCTTACAGATCCTGGGACACCTTCGTGGTACGTCTTTTCTTCCATAATTACCATCTTACCCTTTTCGGTCCACCGTGCTCACCTTTCGCTTCCGTGTATAACTACTTTTCATCCTAGGTTCCCAGGCCCCTGGTGATCATAGATACACCTCCGTTGCAATTATTTTATGGCTGCCCCGATATCAGTCCGTTCGAACTCCTTATTCACCGCTTTTACATAGTAACCTGTGGCAAAATTAATTGTCAACTTTCTGAATCCCCCATCCGACCTTGTTTTTCTTATACCATCCTCCTGTACACTGCAAATACCAATAACACCTTGCGGAACACACAGCTACACCACATTCCGGCCATCCGGGATTGCCAATTTTAGGTAACGGATCAAATACACCAGTACTTACCCCTGTGACTTTCCATGTCACCACTCACCTTTTCCGTCGTACGTAAGGCTTACATAAAAAATTTCATTTCCTATAGCCTAGCTCTATCGCACGATCTATGACAGAAGGAAGGTCAACAATCCTTAAATGCCCCGTAGCCTCCTGTTTATAAATGTGGCGCGCTTTACATCATAAACAGGACTCTACCGGACACGACTTTGCAGACAACCCCTAGGACAGACCTGCTCTGATACCACTTTGTCACACCCTAACCTTATTAGGGTGTGATGGGCACTCGACCCCACATACAGAGCCGAGCGAACCCGCAGACCTTGATTACACACCTAATTTTTTTTTTTTAATTCTGAAAGTCAATTACAAATAAAATACATGTTGAGCTTTCAAAATTTTCTGCTTACTATTTCCAAAATTTAACAAATCTGTAATTATATAAAATTCACTATATAACACAAAATGACATATCGGCTGATGGAGCCGCTTACAGACTGACTATCATTACCCACGACGCTGTCTGCAAAGTCTCTATTACTGATCAGACATAACAGCATACACACTCTGACTCGGCAGCACTCCTGGAGGAAATGGAGTCCGCCAATCCACTGGATCATCTTCAGCTAATCTCGTCTATCCATTTGTGGGTACCTGCGCGGCATGAAACGCAGCCCCCGAAGAAGAGGGGGTCAGTACGGAATATGTACTGAGTATGTAAGGCATGAGTACAGAAACGAAACCATGACTGAGACAGATAAAACAACATACAAATAACTTATCCAGAATACCAAACACTTATTATTTTTCTTTTCCAGACACGAATAATACTTACTCATCTCGTATGCCAGACGGAATACAGAACGTACAAATTACTCAAATGATGTCATATAGCAAACGGAATACAGAATATACGGAAGGTCAGAATGCTTACTCTCCAACACAAGTCATGCATATCGGAGTCGGATATCATATCACATACGCGGTAATCCCCGGGGACATATACCACACCGGGACAAATACCATATCATACATACGGTAACCTCGGGAACAAATATCACGCTGAGGGACCGGTCACATCCTATCATATACATGGTAACCTCGGGGACAGATAACACGCCGAGGAACCGGTGAACAATGCCAAGGGATGCGCACGATAACAGAGGAACGTGGTCGCCACTCCTACCTTTGGCGCCACAACACATCATATTTCAGAAAATTTGTTGCGATCTCTGTCACACATCATAACATAACCACGGTACCCGGGGGCGGTCAGATAACACAACACCCCGAACCCGGACACATCATACTTCATAATATATCCTCGGTAACCGTGGACGGACATATAACACAGTACACCGGAACCGGACACATCATTCTTCGGAATTCATATATGGAACCCGGCCCTCAACAGAGGACTCGGCGAACCATCCGCACGATACATACCGGCCCGGGACTCGGTGAAGGAAATCATAACATATGCACGAGCAGAATAGTGAGAAACCGAATGCACATAATTCAGACTCAATAAATTAATCAAACATATTCTCAGAATATCCATAACAGATTACTTATTACAGAATACTTATGTCAAATTACTTTTATCAGAATATTTCTATCAAAGTACTTATATCGCTTTTACTCAATCAGGATACATATTCCAAATTACTTGTAGCATAATCTCTCATATCAGAACGCTTATACCAAATACTCTCATCAGGATATTTATATCAGAATGTTCAGACCAATATACTTATGTCAGAATACGGATGTCAGATTTGCTTAAGTTAGGATTCACCTATCCGGGCTATTAGTTGCCTATATTAGGGAGAACATACAGATCACAAATAGACTCGGGATCATAGAATAGAATAACCCAAAGTATATATCAATGTCATACCTTACTTAGCTCTAGGACATGCCAAAAGAATGAAAGGGTAAGCCTTACATACCTGCGCCGCGACCAACTAGTTACGCTTGTGCCTCCAACTTGTTAATCTACATTCAAGAGGATTCATCCATTCATTAGATTCGTTGTCACATACTTGCCCTAATCATTCAAACACTTTCACTTATATTCTGTCGGAATTTCGGCAGCATCTCCCCTGTAAATGTACCAACCCCGAGAATATGGCTCGGCCCAATTCAACAACAACCCAACCAACAACCAAGCTATGGCATCAATAATCAAATCAAGAATACATTCTAACATTAAACGCTCTTTTTACATAATCCGACAACGTCCCCAATATTCCTACTAATATCAACGTTTATGCATTCGATTACTAATCCAAGACCATTCAAACAATATTCACGAATGCTTTAAACAATTGCCACAATTTTTCAAACAACCCAACAATGCACCATGGGACCCAAAATCTTCCAACTTCCATAGGAACCATCACAACACATTTCTTTCTTCAAACTACACCAACAAACCACACTTTAATAACATTATTATCATGATTACAAGAAACTACATTTGATTCAAATTGGCTTCCAAAAACAGCCCGCAACAATTACGACACCATCTTAGATCATTAAGCTCTCATTTACATCACATAATCCACAACACAACTACCCAAACATACTAAATAAAATTAGTTCATTCTTTGACATGCAAAACAGTCCATTTTCGGCCAACCCTTCAACACACACATTCCATAATTTTCATCCATTTTTTGCACATCACAACAACACATAATCATGCTAAATACACTTAATTCATCATTTCTACACACCACACACACACACGGCTACAAACACTAATCTCAACTCCAACTTGAATCATCAAGTTCTCATTTTCATCATAGGATACTTATCAACAACAATCAAATTACCATATAAAAATTATTCCATTTTTTCCTACACAACATGTACACACACGGCCAAGCTTCCAACATGCATGTTTTCATGCTTCTCTTCCATTTCCACATACCACAACATACACAAACCATTTATAACATATAAAAGAGGATTAATTCTTACCTTTTCCTCCCAACTTCTTTACTCAACCAAAGTGCGGAACACAATGAAACGGATGGCCTATCTTCCGAAACAATTACACCACGTTGTAGAGGGCCCTTGAATTAGTAGGAATACCACAAGAAAATAATTTTTGGGGCAAGATTTCATGGAGCCAATTTTCCATGGCTAGGGCCGAATATGGCCTCTTTTGTTTTCCTTCATCTTTCTTATTTTATTTCTTGAATCCTCTAGAGACAAATAATGAATTGTCTTGTTTTTTTCAAGACTTATACATATATATATATATATAGTGGCATGTGAGGGGCACATGCCCCTCTCTAGATTTTTCCTTTTTTTCCATTTCTAGAATTTTCTTCTCTTTTCCTCTTCTTTTTATTTTCTAGATATTTCTTCAAATTTCCAATACTTGTGAAATGACCATTTTTCCCCTAGCCTTTTCCAATATTTCCATGGGCCATTTTGCAATTTTTCCTTTTTCGCCCTCAACCTCTCACAATACTTCCATACTAATAATAGTCATAAACAATGTCTTCAACCACTCGTACATTGAAATAATTTTGAAAATGATCTCGCCCCTAACTTTCCACGACGGCTTTGGAATTTCCAAACGTTCAAAACACGGGCTATAACAATTATACTGACCGTATGTCTGGCTGCAGATTTGGTCCAGAGATGGGTGCTATTCTGGGCTGATTATACGGTCCAACATACGGTCCGTATGTTTTATACGGCCAGTATGTTTGGCCGTATAATCCCCAGTTTCCCGAAGTTCGCTTTCGTCGACTCGTTTGATCTTCAATCCTTATGGAACCTTCTTAGCACTTGTATAATACTTCATTAACCATACAATAGGATCTATATTAGCCCTTTAAAACATCACCACATAAACATTAGCTCAATCATAGCGGAATTTTTCCGAACGCAACTTACGTTTCGCTCTCTTCAACAAACTAAACTTCACATATTCATAGAACTTGAAAATCTTATTAGATGAACCTCAAGCTATGTAATCCTTTGCTTAAACTCGTAGGGATTTCATAGTAACCTTAAGCTGACGTTAACCAATCCACAAATCAACACATACGGAATTTTCGAGGTGTAACATTCTCCCCCCCCCCCCCCCCCTTAAGAACATTCGTCCTCAAATGTTAAGCACTCGGGAATTCTACGAAAATTTCGCCAGAGTTTCCCCTAAAATATGGCACTACCATCCTGTCACAACAACCTATAATAATAATGCCTCACTGGGCCATAACATAATAGCAATAGAGTTTGTCCACACACGACCCAAAGCATAAAAGGAAAACATACATACCTTATGATTTTGATGTCTCATCTTGGATTCCTTCTATGGGCTGAAATAAGTTTGGGTACTTGGATCTCATAGTTTCTTCCGCTTCCCATGTCATTTCTTCTCGTTTATTGTTTCTCCATAAAACTTTAACTGAGGCTACTTCTTTGTTTCTAAGCCTCCATACTTGCCTATCTAGTATGGCAATGGGTACCTCTTCATAAGTCAACTTTTCTGTCACTTGAACATCATTCACTGGCACGATCCTAGTAGGATCTCCAACACATTTACGAAGCATCGAGACATGGAAAACTGGGTGAACTGACTCTAAATCAGGAGGTAGATCTAACTCATAGGCCACTTTGCCTACTTTGCGCACAATCTCATAAGGCCCAATTTATCGGGGACTAAGTTTCCCCTTTTTGCCAAATCTCATTACACCCTTCATTGGAGACACTTTGAAGAATACCCAATCTTTCACTTGGAACTCTAAGTCCCTTCGACGATTATCCGCATAGGACTTTTGATGACTTTGAGCTGCTAATAACCGATCTTGTATGAGCTTGACTTTCTCTATGGCTTGCTGGACCAAGTCTGGCCCTATCAGTCTTGCCTCTCCTGTTTCAAACCACCCAATTGAGGATCTACACTTTTTCCCAAATAAAGCTTCATACAGTGCCATTTGAATGCTAGAATGATAACTGTTATTGTAAGCAAATTCGATGAGTGGAAAATGGTCATCCCAATTTCCTCCAAAATCTATCATACATGCCCGCAACATATCTTCAAGAGTCTGAATGGTGCGCTCGGCTTGTCCATCAATCTGCGAGTGAAATGTCGTACTAAGGCTCACTTGGGTCCCTAGACCTTCTTGGAAAGACTTCCAAAAATTTGCTGTAAACTGAGTCCCTCTATCAGAGATAATAGACGTTGGAACACCATAGAGTCTCACTATCTCTTTAACATAAAGTCTTGCATAATCTTCTGCCACATAGGTCGTTCTTACCGGTAAGAAATGAGCTGACTTTGTGAGCCTATCTACAATCACCCATATAGAGTCATACTTGCGTCGAGAACGGGGTAAGCCTGTAATGAAGTCCATGTTAATCACTTCCCATTTCCAGGTTAGGATTTCTATAGCTTGCAACAATCCACTCAGCCTTTGCTGCTCGATTTTCACTTGCTGACAATTAGGACATTGAGCTACGAATTCCGCTATATCTTTCTTCATTCCATTCCACCAATATACAGACTTAAGATCATGATACATTTTCGTCGCACCGGGGTGAACAGAGTAACAGGAACAATGAGCTTCCCTCAATACCTGGTGGCGTAATCCTGCCACATCAGGAACGCATACTCTGCCTCGGCATCGGAGAACTCCCTCTCCTATGATATCAAATGATGACTCCTTTTTCTGAGGGTGTGTATCTTTGTAATGCATTAGCATGGGATCTTCATATTGTCGCTCTTTCACTTCTGCCACTAGCGATGAGGCTGCTGAATTCTGGATAGTAGTCCCCTTGCTACCTGAGTCCACTACTTGAACTCCTTGGCCAGGCTAGCTAACTACTGGAGCTCACGAGTCATTTCTCTCCTCTCTGGTCGTACATCGTACAAACTTCCCATAGATCTACGGCTAAGAGCATCAGCCACAACATTTGCCTTTCCGGGGTGATATAAGATATCTACATCATAATCTTTTAGCAATTCCAACCATCGTCGTTGCCGCAAATTCAAATCTTTCTCCTTGATGATATAGACGGAACAGGACCCCGTCGAGCCCAACATATACAAATATACACAAAAGAATAATCAAGCACCTCTGGAACAAAGGAGTGCTTTCAATCGGCTGACATCTACTACGAATCTGGGTCAAGCTCTCCTCCCTGTCTACCTGTGGGCATTTATACGAACCGTATGTGTGGCCGTATGTTTTGTCCAGTAGCTGCTTCCCTCCTTGGCCAATTATACAGTCCAACATACGGCTGGTACAATTTATACGGTCCGTCGGTTGGGCCGTATAATGCCCAGTGGTTCCGTTTTCGTTCTCGTCGACTCGTTTGATCTCCGATCCTTATGGAACCTTCTTAACACTTGTTCAACGCTTCAATACAAATATAAGGGACGCTGTTACTTGTCTCCAAGACATCCTTATGCCATCATAGACTCGTTGCTCGAAATTCTTATCCGATACACAACATATGATTCGCTTTCCTTGGCAACTTTCTTTCCTTGCATTATATGCCTTTGAAATCTCGTTGAGGGTCATCAAATACTATTTCTTACTCATCAAAACATCGCATATGCTATGTCCTTTGTTATCCTATTCACTGTACATATACAGGGGATTTTCCAAGGTGTAACATTCTTCCCCCCTTTTGGAACATTCGTCCTCAAATGTTAATCACTCGGGATTCTACGAAAATTTCGCCAGAGTTTCTCCTGTAATTTGGCACTACCAACCTTCTGCAATAACCCATAATATCATCGCCTCACAGGGCTACATCACAATATCAACATATCTATGGCCACACACGACCAAAAGCACGAATAGTAAGCATACATACCTTATATCGTTGGCGTTTCATCTTGGATCCCTTCTGGGGGTTGAAATAAATGCGGGTACTTGGACTTCATCTTCTCTTCTGCCTCCCAAGTCATTTCTTCCCGATTGTTGTTTCGCCATAAGACTTTGACTAATGCTACTGCTATATCCGACATTTTTGCATATTCGGAAAATTCGAGAAAACTTGACATGTAATGAATGAGGCTATATTTGGACTTTACTTAGTATGAATGTGCCGGCTATGATAACATTGGTGTGGAAATACGAGAGGAGGCCAAGGGAAAAATTGGAATTTTGGAAATTAGTTCGGGAATTACAAATAAGATCTATGACCAAATTGGGCTAAAAAAAATGAAATTGAGGCCCAAGTGTTATGGGGGTGGCCGGCCAACTACAAGGCCCAAGCCCATGTTTTAATTAAATTGTCATATGCCAATTAACTATAAAAGGATCATTAGCCTTAGAAGTTTCAAGAAAACAAAGGAAATATCAAGAAAAAGAAAGAAGAGTCATTCGGCTCCAAGGAAAGAAAGAAGAGGAAAGAAAGAAAAACAAATTCTAGCCTTCAATCTCAATCCGAAAATCTTGTTTTTCTTGAATTAGTAACAAGCTCAAGACGCTCTTCAACGTGGTATAATTGGTTTGGCGAAAGAACCACGGTTGCGGAAAGTTGGAATTTGAAGGAAAGGTATGGATTCTATGTTTCATGCTATGGAATAAGTATATATGTTATAATGATTAGAATTAGATGAGAATTGTGGAGTTGTGATGTGCAAGTGCAAGCCGTGTGGTGTGTGTTGTGTTGTGGCCGTGTGTGTATGTAAATGTATAAGTGTGATGAGTTAAATTTTTATGTTGTATTCTAGTTGTGGATATGGTGTAATTCACATTGGAAATGAAAGTTGAATGAATTTAATGGAACTTGGAGAAAGTAGGTGTTGGCCGTGTGGCATGGAGTTGAGATGAAAATGAGTTAATTTTGTTTTATATGTTAATTGTGTTGTTATGGCTTTGTGAAGTAGATGGAAGAATAATGGGTTAAGCTAACATGACGAATTTTTTGTTAAGTTGCTGTCGGAAAGTATGTCGTTTTAGTATGATCTTATGAAATTAAGAAAATGAAGTGGTTAAGGTGCAAATTATGATTAATGTTGATGAACTTGGAAGATGGAAATGTGTTATGAACTTGTATGTTAAAGATTAGGAGAATGGGATAAATTATGGCTTTGATGGAAAGTTTGCATGTTTTGTATATCTTGTGTATATCTCGTGTATATATTGTAGAAATGTTATGATATGCTTCCGAATGGTATTGTCATAACC
Organism: Lycium barbarum; assembly: GCF_019175385.1. Taxonomy (NCBI): domain Eukaryota; kingdom Viridiplantae; phylum Streptophyta; class Magnoliopsida; order Solanales; family Solanaceae; genus Lycium; species Lycium barbarum. The sequence continues at coordinate 29,366,378 of NC_083344.1, read as the reverse complement.
TTGATTAGTAATAAATGAGAGTATGTTGGTATTGATTTGGAAGTGTGAAGTCGAAATGAGGATTTTTGCATTATGTCGTAAAGTAGACTAATTGCGCATATTGTGAATTATGATAATTGTTGATGTGGTTGATGTTGTTGTTGGGTTGTTGTTGGCTGTTTTGAGCCGAGTTGAATCTCGGGGAGGCTATATGCATAGGGGAGGTGCTGCCCAAATTTTTATAGACAAGTATCGGTTAAGGTTAGAATTTTTACGTCTCATGAATAGTAATTGGTAAATGTGACCATTTGCAGTTTTTGGGCGAAACAGGAATCGAGTTTGGACGAGCGTAGGACGCAACCAAGGTATGTAAAGCCTACCCCTTCATTCTTAGGCATGTTCTAAACATAATAGGCTCGGCCGTGAGCCTTAAATACGACTCCGTCCCTCGGCATTTGAGATTGAAATCCGCTCCAATTCCTTCAGCAAGATTGAATCAATTTCCTTCTAACTTGTCCTTAAAGTGAACCTTAAGTTTGCAACTTTCCTAAACGGAGTCGGAATACTTCTAAATGATTATGGACGACCTCATAAGGTCTATTATCTATAATTTACGTATGCCGCCTCGAGTTGGTCTGAGGTGGGCCCGCAGATTCCGAGACCTCCTACTATCGCTTTATTTGTCTTATACCTATATAGTGCTTAAAAGAAACTTTGGGTTATTGTTCTGTTTAGCAAATAATAAATGTGAATAATCTGTATTATACTTTGATACGTGCTATGATTCTAGAAACATGATTTGATATAGTGAATCGTGCCATCCCCAAAAAGGGCATACATGTACGCTATGACTGACGTCCGACTTCCTTGAAACGATTTGTCATTTGAATTGTTCTAATTGTTAAAGAGTGACCATTCTGACTATGCCGTTAAACCCCATGGTATATTTGCTGTGTACGAACAATCTCAGAAATTCTGCTTGACATAATCCGTCGTAACCTACGAAAGGTACGTCCTATGACATATTATTCGGTTTGTCTATCGAGCCTGAATTTATATGCATATGTTTCTGCACTACTCTGTTCGTGAAAGTTATAATATGTCTTTTCACTGAGCCTGGGCCAGGACATGATCTCGTGCGCACCTCTTTGCATTATTCACCGAGTCCCTCGTACTTGCGGGCCGGGACACGTTATCTGTGTATGTTTATGTTATGATGTTACGGGGATGGCGGCCAGGATGGCACATGATGATTATCCACCGAGACCCGCAGTAGAGGGCCGGGACACGTTATGAATACATGGTACATAATTCTGCGATGCATGATTTCACTACCGAGTCCCTTAACAAAGGGCCGGGACACGCTATGTGCATATATGATACATGATTTTGTTATACAAGATTTCACCCACCGAGTCCTTTATCAGAGGGTCGGGACATGTTATATGCTTATGACTCTGCATGCATGATTTTGTCTGTTACAGTTCTGTGTGTCTGATTTGGGTTATGATTCAGTCTATCACTTTCTGTACCTCTGACTCAGATTACGATTTTGGTCAGCCACACTCTGCACTCCTGATCTGTGTTATGATTCTGTCAGCTATACCCTGTCCCTCTGATTCATATTACGGTTCTATCGGCTATGCCCCGTGCTTACGATACATATTGTGGATCTGTCCGTATACTCTGTATTTCTGCTTCGGTTTTGGGTTCGAGCCCGTCCGTTGTATTTCTGTATTTCTGATTCAGATTATGATTATTGTGGTTACATTTTCGCTTTACATACTCGGTACATTTTCCGTACTGACCCCCTGTTCTTCGGGGACTGCGCTACATGCCCGCAGGTACAGACGCACCGCGTGATACGCCACCAGTGTAGGATCTCCTTCTGCAGTTTGGAGTGCTCCCTTTTGATCCGGAGCTTATACTTTTGGTATATACCCTTTTCTATTGTATATTCTGTACATATGTTTATGTGGGGTACGACGGGGCCCTGTCCCGTCATCTGATTCTGTTTTGTCTGTTAGAGGCCTGTAGACATGTTTGTGGGTCGAGGGTCCTATATGTGTCTGTTGGATTAAGATCTGTGTCTTAATGCGGTCCGTCTGTTAAGGTGGCCAGAATGGCTCTTATGTTTATATTTATACATATGATCGGCGATGTGCATTCCGCCGCTTCTATTTATTCCGGTATGATATTTTGGTATGCGACCGCTTAAGACAAGTTTTGTTTTAAATTATGTTTAAAATAACTATTATGAAATCTGAGTTAAGCTTTGATTTGACGATTTGGCTCGTATGTCCGTTTGGGGTGCCCAAGTAGGGCGCCAGTCGCGGCCCACGGGGATGGGTCGTGACAGCTACCTCTTTATTTCGAAGTCTTCGCACTTGCCTGTCTTGAATAGCAATGGGTACTTCTTCATAAGTTAGCTTTTCTGTCACTTGCATATCATCAATCAGAACAATCTTTGTGGGATCTCCAATGCACTTGCGGAGCATCGAAACGTGGAAGACTGGATGGACTGATTCAAGCTCCGGAGGTAATTCTAATTCATAGGCTACATGACCCACCTTGTGGATAATTCTATAGGGTCCAATGTATCTAGGACATAGCTTCCCTTTCTTGCCAAATCTCATCACCCTTTTCATTGGCAATACTTTTAAAAACACCCAATCATCAACCTGGAATTCCAAGTCTCGTCAGTGATTATCTGCATAAGACTTTTGGCGACTTTAGGCTGTTAGCAATCGGTCTCGGATCACCTTAACGTTTTCCACCGCTTGCTGAATCAATTCAGGGCCTACTAGTTGTACTTCTCCTATTTCGAACCATCCAATTGGGGATCTACATTTTCTTCAATATAAAGCTTCATATGGGGCCATTTGAATGCTGGAATGGTAACTATTGTTGTATGCAAATTCGATTAGCGGTAAATGATCATCCCAACTACCACCGAAATCCAGCACATATGCTCGTAACATATCTTCCAGGGTCTGAAAAGTACGCTCGGCTTGTCCATCGGTCTGCGGGTGAAATGCCGTGCTAAGTGTCACCTGAGTACCTAGACCTTCTTGAAAAGACTTCCAGAACTTAACTGTAAACTGTGCTCCTCTATCTGTAATAATAGATAATGGAATACCATGAAGTCGCACAATTTCTTTGAGATACAACCTCGCATAGTCTTCTGCTGTGTACGTGGTTCTAACTGGAAGAAAATGGGCTGCTTTTGTCAATCTATCCACGATTACCCATATAGAATCATACTTGCCTCGAGAGTGAGGTTACCCCACAATAAAATCCATGCTGATCACTTCTCATTTCCAAATAGGGATTTCCATTGCTTGCAATAAGCCTCCTGGCTTCTGATGTTCGACCTTTACTTGTTGGCAATTTGGACACTGTGCTACAAATTCGGCTATGTCTCTCTTCATGCCATTCCACCAATACATCATCTTGAGATCACGATACATTTTGTTGCACCCGGGTGAATAGAATACCGAGAATAATGTGCTTCTTCTAGAATTTGTCAGCGCAATTCTGCTACATTCGGCACACATAGCCTGCCTCGGTATCTAAGAATTCCATCCATAGAAACTTCAAATGAAGGCTTCTCTTTATCATAAGATGTGTCTCTATAACGACATAATTGAGGATCTTCATATTGCCGTTCTTTCACTTCCATGTCCAAGGACGAAATTGTGGGATCGTTGATACTAATCCCCACATTACCTGAATCGATTACACGTACTCCAAGATTAGCTAGTTGGTGGAGCTCATGAGCCATCTCTTTCTTTTCCGGAGGGACTTCACATAAACTACCCATTGATCGGCGGCTAAGCGCATCGGCTACTACATTCGCCTTTCCGGGTTGGTACAATATGTTCACATCATAATCTTTTAACAATTCTAACCACCGCCTCTGCCTCAGGTTCAACTCCTTTTGCTTGAAAATTTATTGAAGACTTTTGTGATCCGTATAGATATCAACATGCACACCATACAAATAATGCTTCCATATTTTTAAGGCATGAATAACCGCAGCCAATTCGAGATCATGAGTTGGATAATTCTTTTCATGTTTCCGCAATTGTCTCAAAGCATATGCAATAACTTTACCATGCTGCATCAATACGCATCCTAATCCCATACCGGAAGCGTCACAATACACAACATAGCCCTCTGACCCTTTTGGAAGTATTAAGACCGGAGTTGAGGTCAATCTGTCTTTCAACTCTTGGAAGCTACGTTCACAAGCATCATTCCACTGAAATTTAGCTGACTTCTGGGTTAGCTTCGTCAATGGGGCTGAAATAGATGAGAAGCCTCTACGAATCTTCTATAATAACCTGCCAAACCCAGAAAGCTACAAACTTCTGTAGGCGTCGTAGGACTTGGCCATGTCTTCACAGCTTCAATTTTCTGAGTGTCAACTCGAAAGCCATCATTTGAAATAACGTGGCCCAGAAATGTCACAGAATTTAGACAGAACTCGCACTTTGAAAATTTTGCATACAATGCTCGGGCTCGAAGGATGCCAAGAACAATTCGCAAGTGATCTGCATTTTCTGATTCTGTGCGAGAATACACCAGAATATCATCAATAAATACTATCACAAATAAGTCCAAGAGAGGCCTGAATAGGTTGTTCATCAAATTCATAAACACAGCCGGAGCATTAGTCAACCCAAACGACATCACTCTGAATTCATAGTGGCCATATCTCGTTCTGAAGGCTGTTTTGGGAATATCCGTATCGCTAACTCTCACTTGATGGTAGTCCAACCTCAAATCTATTTTAGAAAACCACTTGGCACCTTGCAGTTGATCGAATAAGTCATCAATCCTTGGAAGAGGATATTTTTTCTTTATCGTCACTTTGTTCAATTGCCTATAATTGATACACATTCATAGATAACCGTCTTTCTTTCTCACAAACAAGACCGGTGCTCTCCACGGTGATGTGTTGGGTCTAATAAACCCCTTTTCAAGCAAATCTTTCAACTGTGCCTTTAACTCTTTCAACTCTGCCGGAGCCATTCGGTAAGAAGGGATATAAATAGGCTTGGTATCCGGCAATACGTCAATAGCGAAGTCAATCTCTCTTTTTGGAGAAAGACCTGGAAGTTCGTCTGGAAACACATCTGGAAATTCATTCACTGCCGGAACTGATTGGAAAGTTTGCGGCTTTGCCTCGGTGTCGTGAACCCGAACTAAGTGATAAATATATCCCTTGGCTATCATCTTCCTTGCCCTAAGGTAGGAAATAAACCTACCCTTCGGAGATGCTGCATTACCCTTCCATTCAAGCACGGGCTCTCCCGGAAATTGGAATCGAACCACTTTCAATCGGCAATCAACATTAGCATAGCACGATGCCAACCAATCCATACCCATAATTACATCGAAATCTAACATTATAGCTCAATCAAATCAGCTTTTGTCTGGCGATCACATATCACAACTACACAATCTTTATACACTTGTCTTGCTATCACAGGATCACCAACCGGAGTAGACACCTCAAGAGGTTTGATTGCCTCAAGTTTCACCCCAATACACCCAACAACATATGGAGTAATATAAAGAATGTAGAACCCGGATCTATCAATGCATACACATCACGGGAGAATATAGACAATATACCTGTAACCACATCCGGAGAGGACTCGAGATCCTGTCGTCCGGCTAAAGCATATACACGGGGCTGAGTGGCACCTGAAGTAGATGCTGCCCCTCTGCCTCTACCTCGACCTGCTGACATCTGAGAAGTCTACCCTACCAAGCGTACTGATGAAGAACCAGCTGCCGAGCCTGTGGCCTGAACCCCACCTATACCATACCGCGAGGGACAATCTCGCATCAAATGTCCAGTCTGTCCACAAACATAACAAGCATCTGTGTCCTGGTGACATGGCCCTAAGTGTAACTTCCAGCACCGACTACATCGGGGAACTGCTGGTCTCCTCTGACTGTAATCACCCCCAAACTGAGAACCCGAAGTTCTCGAACTCTGACCTTGTCCTGAAGGAAAAGAGCGATCAAATCCCCTACCGCGAATTGTGGAGGCGCACTAGTCACTGACTGACCTAAATGTCGGGAATAGGTCAGCCTCGATCCCCCTATATAATCACTGCCTGTGCCCATAGATCTAGCCCTTTTGCTTTGTCTTCTATCACTGTCGCGATCATCCCTTTGTGGTTGTCGTCGTCCCTCTAAGTTCTGGGCATGGGCTTGTATTCGGGAAATGTCCATCCCATCTTGTAGAGAGGCCGTCCAACAATCTTTAAACAAATGTGGTCCCAAACCACTCACAAACCTCTGTACCCGATCTCCCATGTCTGCCACCATAGTCGGGGCGTATCTAGCCAAGGAATTAAATTGCATGCTATACTCTCGGGCACTCATATTTCCTTGCCTCAGATGTAGAAATCTATCCGCTCTAGCTCGGCGGACCTCGGGTGGCAAATAGTGACGAATAAATGCATCCACGAATTCTTGCCAAACCAGAGGAGGCGCATTCTCTCCTATTGATAATACCTAGTTGTTATACCATAAAACTGCCACATCCCGGAGTCTATAAGATGCCAACTCCACGGATTCAGTTTCGGAGGCATGGACAATCTTCAATGTCCTCAACATCTCATCTATGAAATTTTGCGGGTCTTCATTTGGCTTTGACCCGAAGAATTTCGGAGGATTTAGGCTCATAAAATAACGGGCTTTGGTACTCGCTGCCCGATCACTTGAACAGACATTTTGTCACTGTGCCTGAGCGGCAACCAATTGTGTCAATAACTGAGTGGCCTCGATCACTTTTTGACCCGAAGTAACCGGTGGAGGGGATGGAGCTGGAGCTCCTCCTTGTTCTTCCACATTAGGCGGGGTAGAAGAAGTATTAGACAAGGCCTCATTATGTGATTCGCCTTCTTCTACATTCATCGGAGGCCCTCTTTCTACCTGCCTCTTTGCCGTAATATTGCCCTTCTGGGCGGCTGTATCCTTTCCCTTTGGCGGCATTATGAAATCACAACACACTGTTAGGGAGGATAAAATCTTATACACGGCTCTATCGCACGATCTCATAAGAAGAAAGATGGTCATTTTTGCTAAATGCCCTGTAGCCTCTTGTTTATTGATGTGGCACGCAACACACCATAAACAAGACTCTACTAGACATGGCTCGTAGACACTTCCTAGGACTGAACTGCTCGGTTACCACTTTTGTCACGACCCAGCTAGGGGCCACGACAGGTACCCGGGGCTAACCACCGAGCACCGCTCGTTCTGCTACGCATCATACTCATTAACTACTTTTTTATCGATTTTATACTCAAATCATAAGGGAGTAATCTTTCATTTGTAAACATAAATAGTTTCATATACATAAGCCCTTGAGGCTATCAAAAATAATATATACAATTATACCATCGTGACTTTACCAAAATACATAACCCACACCGTGTATCTACGAGCCTCTACTGAGGTACAAAACGCATAGACGGGACAGGACCCCGTCGAGCCCAACATATACAAATATACACAAAAGAATAATCAAGCACCTTCGGAACAAAGGAGTGCTTTCAATCGGCTGACAGCTACTGCGAATCTGGGTCAAGCTCTCCTCCCTGTCTACCTGTGGGCATTTATATGAACCGTATGTGTGGCCGTATGTTTGGTCCAGTAGCTGCTGCCCTCCTTTGCCAATTATACGGTCCAACATACGGCTGGTACAATTTATACGGCCCATAGGTTGGGCCGTATAATGCCCAGTGGTTCCGTTTTCGTTCTCGTCGACTCGTTTGATCTCCGATCCTTATGGAACCTTCTTAACACTTGTTCAACGCTTCAATACAAATCTAAGGGACGCTGTTACTTGTCTCCGAGACATCCTTATGCCATCATAGACTCTGTGCTCGAAATTCTTATCCGATACACAACATATGATTCGCTTTCCTTGGCAACTTTCTTTCCTTGCATTATATGCCTTTGAAATCTCGTTGAGGGTCATCAAATACTATTTCTTACTCATCCAAACATCGCATACGCTATGTCCTTTGTTAGCTTATTCACTGTACATATACAAGGGATTTTCCAAGGTGTAACAAGAATAGCATACCAGAAGGGAATGCAGCTCCCAACCAAGTTGACTGCACTGACTGCAGCTGAGTGGAAGACCTACTGAGCTGGATCGCTTGTCTAGCTACCTGAACCTGCGAGCATGAACACACCGTCCACAAGAAAATGGACGTCAGTACGAACAATATGCTGAGCATGTAAAGCATGAATAACTACATAACAAGAGACATGGAACATAACATCAGGTAAAGAGATAAATTGTACATCTGATTGCCTCTTAAGGTAGATATCATGCATGCTTATCTTTAGAAAAATAAACATTATATATATATTGCTGCAGAACGTGTAGCTCGATCCATATATCATATCATCATTATGTATATTGCTGCAGAATGAACAACCCGATCCATACCTATATATTCTGCGTCTAGGCATCTCGTGTCCGGGACGATATCATAATATACCAACTGATCAGGTAGTTATGCGTATATAACGCCGTCACCTCTCCCAAAATCCCATATATATATATATACATATATATATATATATATATATATATATATATATATATATATATATATATATATATATATATATATATATATAATATAAATAGCATGCATGAGAGCCCAAATAAAAGCTACTACTTTATCAGAGTGACGTAAGTTCGGTAACCTCTGATATATATATTGTGGAACAATCATCATCGCTATATCTCACCTTGAAGGAACAACTATCATAAGGTGAGATCAACAACAATGAATAAAATCAAGAAAATCATGAAATAAGCTCAATAATCTCATAATAGCATCAAAACCACATCCAGAAATGAAATCATCATCATAATAATTATTATCATACAAAACATCTATCTTTAGCATCATAAGAACTTTAAGAATCATGAACTTCTAGCTTTTGGGAATAAGGATATTATGGAAGACATGTATGGACTCATGAGAAGAGAATCATGCCTTTAGAAAGAAAGGGATTAGCCTTAACATAGCTGGCGCTTATGTCTCGAATTTCCAACCTACTTGCTGTCTTGAAATCTACATACGATCATTCTTCGTCTCATAATCTACACATATAAAACCATTCATACTAGAGTTAGGCTCATCGTCATATGCTGTCTTGAGCCTTCAAATTAAATCCTCTTAGAATCTGCTGAAATTCAGGCAGCATCTCCTCTATTTATATCCCTAGCTTGAAATTACAGTACCAACAAAACAATAATAATAGCTACACTAATATCCACAACATCATCATCAATCCCAATATACTCAACAAAACATCCCACACGATGTTTACCCAATTTCTCAACCAATCAATCTGTTATACCCCACGTTTTCAGAGAATGAGCGTGACACGTGCTTCCTAAAAAAAATTGACAATCATGTTTAAACTCACGTCGATAGTATTATATCCCGTATTTTTGTACGTCGGATTATTCGTAAGCCGAGGTGGGGTCCACACGTCGAGATTTTTTTAAGGACATGTGACAAGTTATATGAATCACATATGTGAAGTTAAACACAACTCAAGAAGGACCCTTGAGGCAAATCAAAGTGGAAGCCCTCCAAACAAATAATTTTAAGTTACGTTTTTGGGTGATCTGACTTCGGGAGGCCATGACCCCATCGGTATTTGGGCATTTGGGAAAACTCCCAGAACGAACGTTATAGATAATTGAATTAGATTTCCAACCATAGGTCGTGGCTCCATAGCCGACGTCGGGATAATGAGATACGGACATTTTAAGGCAAAACGGTCAGTTGGCTAGGCCCAATCCGGGCCCAACCGGGTTAGGCCCATGACCCATGCCTATTTAAGTGACATTTCAGCCCTTTCTCCTCATTTTTCAGACAAAGAACACCAGACAATTTTGGAAAGAGAGAGAGAAGAGCCTTGGAGAGAAGAAAAACCAATGTTGACCAAAATCTGAGCCCCGAATCCCGAAGCCCATGAAGAGAAAAGTGTTGTACGCTGCGTTGTTTTCAATTTGAGCTAAAAATCAACCAAAGAGAAGAGTCATAACGTGGTGGCTGCATTCTTAAGGTATGAATAAGGTTCCCTTTCATTATTAACCAGTTTATTTAGAGTTTTAACGGATTAGAACGGAGGGAATAGCCTGATAAATTCGTTTGTTGGTGCTGTGAATTATGGAACGAGATTTGAAGAAAACTTTGGATGAAAATAAATGTATTTAACTTGTGATATGTGGAGGATGTGGTTATTGATGTTGTCAGTGTTAATTTCAGCTTCTATATGGAAATAAAATTATTAAATAGTTATATCGCAAATTTGGTTGGTTGAGAAATTTAGAAAATAGTGCGCGGGCTGTTTTATGGCATACGTCGGTATTGGAAATGATGTTAATACTATTGGTATTGTTGTTGATGTTGTTGGTTGTTGAATTGGAATCTCGGGCTAGGCATATAAACAGCGGAAATGCTGCCCGAATTTCGGCAGAATTTAAAAGGATTTTAATTAAAGTTTCGAGACGAACGTACGACGATGATCCTAATGATATTGTGAATGATTCCATATGTAGAGTACGAGGCTACGAATAATTCTTAAGCGAGTTTCAAGACGGGAAGTAAGTTGAAAGTCGAGAATCATCTTCCAAGTATGTAAGGCTTACCCTTTCTTTCTTTGGCATGTCCTAGAACTAAGTAAGGTATGACACGAATTTCGGGGTAACTCCATTCTTTAATTCCGAGCTTATTTACGATTCTTATTCACTTCTTGACATGAGTATACTTAGTATAGTCAAGCTTATTGTATGATTTAATATCAAGCAAAGCATAAAGGGTTCTTGCTCCTAAAAGAGTTCTATAAGGATTAATGTCCCTAACTTTCATAGGCGGTCTCGGATTGCTTTGAAATGTTTGTAAAGGTTTTTGTAAGGAATAATGTCCATACCTTTCTTATACTAACTCAGATTGACTCGAAACGTGGTTGTGATCTTTCAAGCGTCAATTAGTGTACTTATCTATCGAGTCTTAAAAAAATTGTTTTTATGCATGTGGTTTCTCACTACTCTGCTCGTGCACGCCTTAATATGTCCTTCACCGAGTCCCTCACTAGAGGGCCGGGTACGGTATATATATATATGATGACATGATGAGATGATGATATGTTATGGTGGCCTGGAGGGCGTATGATGACTTCATTCACCGAGTCCCTCACTAGAGAGCCGGGTACGGTATATATATATATGCATGCATGATGATATGATAGTATGATGACATAATTTTATCCACCGAGTCCCTCACTAGAGGGTCGGGTACGGTATATATATGCATGATGATATGATAGTATGCTGACATGATGACATGACTTTGTCCACTGAGTCCTATAATGGGCTGGGTACGGTATTTGATAATGGCATGCATGATTCTCATTTTAAAAGGCATATGTATTGATGTTTTAAAAGTCATACTTGTTTCTAGTAAATCTCCATTTTGGTTATGATCCACTTTACGGTACTTCATGCTTTACATGCTCAGTACATATTCCGTACTGACCCCCTTTCTTCGGGGGCTGCATTTCATGCCACGCAGGTACATACAGATGAGTAGAAGACATTGCTAGAGGCTGTTCTAGCGGGATTGGCGGGCTCCATTTCATTCCAGAGTGTTGCCGAGTCAGAGTGTACATGTTATGATTTTCCTGATTGATGTTAGAGACTTTGCAGACAGGGTAATGTATATAGAAAGTCAATCTCGTAAGCGGCTCTGTAAGCCGACGTACCATTGTGCATTATGTTACAAATTCTATATGATTACAGATTTTACTTGGCTTGAGAACAACGAAAAGAATGTTTCTGAAAGACTTTACTATTTATTTCATTTTTATTGATTTAAGAGTCCAAAGAGATTATGTGTGTAATAAGAGTCAGCGGGTTCGCTCGGCCCTAAGTAAGGGTCGGGTGTCCATCATGCCCTATCAAGATTAGGGTGTGACACAATCGACTTTACGAAGCTTTATCAACTAAATCTCCATAATACGATTCATAATATCAATATTAAAGAATATCCTTACCTCAATTAAGATTGGAATAGCTTGAAATCTTATTTATCTTCGATAGATTCCTTTGTCCTGTCAAGATTTGATGTTCAGAATAAGAACTACAAAACCCTATATGCTTCCAGAGACTCGTATATAGTCTCGTTTCTTTAATCCACTCACAAAATGATACTTCAATGTTTCTTGGGTTTGTCAGATGGTTTTCGGTGAAGAAGAGTGGAGAAATGAGGCCCTAAGACCCAATTTTTGCCTTTTATTCAAGTTGAAGGTCAGTTAGCACCGACTTAAAATTGACCCTGCGCGATCACGCTTGGAAGTGACGCGGAAGCACTGGGTTGTCTGACGCCCTTCTACGCGTTCGCAACTAGTGGTGGCGCGTTCGCGCTGACCAAATCTCTGGCCTGTCAGCCAGACTTGAAACATCCATAACTTTTTAGTCAGACTTGGAAACTAGACTTCATGAACTTCAATTTAGCAGGTTGATTTTCTTCAAAACACTTCACGTGCTAGAAGATATTCTTTTGCTTATTTGGTTCATACTTTGTCGTTCAAAGTAACACTCATTTTCTTCCAAAGTCATACTAACTCAACTTCTTCAACTCATTTCCTTATAGGAACTCCCGGTATTCCCTATGTGCATCCTTTACTCCTAGAATATACTGAATAATGCTTCGCTCCTTATTATCCAAATTTTTTTTACTTAGCCATAGTTCAACATACATACGTTAAAATTTGATAAGTGCTTCTCCAAAAGTACGGGGTGTAACAGCCTTCCCCCCTTAGGAACAATCATCCTCGAATGTTGAATTAGAACTCATTTTGTCGTTGATGTCAATATTCTCACCTGCTTCTGTTGGTATTTACTTTACTTACTTGAAGTCCTACTCACATATTCAGAACCGGACTTATTTCAACTATGCAACTTATGATCCTCCTCTTAGTTCCTTGGAGGCGATACACCTTAAGTTAATAAACTGTAACCATAATTTGCAGACTTATTATGCTATATCGATTTGTTGAAGCGACAATCCTCTCATGTTCATTTTGGAGTGTAAATCTTTATACTTATGGCCCATTCAATCTTTCCTCATATTTTACTGGCGATTTCTAAGAACTTATCCTTTAACCTCATCACTCATAGAAATAGTGATCAACTTGATATTTAGTTTTTCCTTCCTTTTTACCCTTCTGAGCTCTACCCTCTATTTCTCAGTTGATTGACAGTTGTATTTGGAGCTCTTCTGCTGAAATGATACTCTATCTCTTGTCTACATACCGCTCAATTGTGCTGGCACTGATTGATTCTGCTCAACTAGTTAATATTTTCCTTAACCCTTTTGGTTTTTTTCACATTGAATCTTTGGCATTCCCAGTTCTAATGTAGTAGTATTCGATAATTCAATACATTGGAGCGCGCCTCAATTTCTGACGATTAATCTTTCTTGGATTCCTTGGTTTCTTTATATGAGCAATAACATGGTTTCTTCTTGACATATACAGTTTTTGCTCGTGCAATTACTAGCTCATCATCCTTACGTACATGTAGACTCTATATTTATGGTTTCACAATTTCTTTGGTATTTCTTGATTACTGTTGTTTTACAATCAATGAGTGTATTCTCGAGTTCGCTGAATTTCTTGCCCAATCAATTCTTGAATATTATTCTCTTTCTCTTATGGCTAAAATTTATACTCGTACTCATGGTCATCTCTTTTTCTTATCACCTGTCTGTCTACTAGTTCTTCATACTTTATCATCCTCGTTGTCTCTTTGGCCTTTATCATTTAAACCCTTATATGCTCATTTACCCAGTACTTACCATATGCCTTTATCGACTTTTGGTCCCATCTTCCTTTTTATCCCCTTTTAGTACTCAGAAATTCTTACTCCTCTGACCTTTATGTATCCTTCTTACGCTTCACAGATATTTCATGCCTTCATCATTTTGGAGTTTAACTTACTCTTTCTTCCTTAAGGATAACCTCAGAAACTGGTAATATAGTATCCCTTGCTTTCCTGTAGCAACTGAATCGATCTTTGCTGTATACTGTCTTCGAGCTAACGCAACATCAAAATTTCCCTTCACCCATACACTTTACTTGATTCTCTCTTTTCTTTTATTTTTTTCCTTTTAACAGGGATTCTTATGCACGGTCTGGGCTATCGGTAATTCTTGTACTTACATCAAGAATATCTTACACCCGGTGCTACCCCACCCGAGCACCCCCTTATCGTACATAACATAACATCTAGGTGAACCATAAGTCAATTCGTGCTTTTCTTATCGTTAATCATATTGATCCCATTAGTCGACCATCATCATTTAACATCTCATAGGCATCTGTGCCACATCATAAGTACAAGGCCGACGTGGCTAACAAAAGATATACAAAACATGGGCCGACATGGCCGAACATCTCTACCCACATATACATGACTACGAGCCTCTAAGAGTATGACATATCGTATGAGCGGGATAGGACCCCGCTATGCCCATAATTATATACACAAAAGAATAAGTACCCAAAAGCTACGGCTCCGGAAGAAATGGAGCTCTGCTATGCAATCTCTGAATAAGCAGCTATGGATCAAGTCTGTCTCCCTGTGCACCTACGGGCATGACGCAGCGTCCACAAACAAAAGGACGTCAGTACGAAGAATGTACTGTGTATGTAAATCATGATCAACATCAATATAGAAGCATAATAGATATCATATGAAGATAGCATGGGAGGGGAGACAGTAATATCATCATCATCATGTCGCTAACTTGAATACATCGTCGTTCGTATCCCATAATAAAACTCGTACCATACTTGTGCTCATATTCATATACATGTCCTTATTCGTATTCTTATACATAGTCTTATCACATTCATATTCATATTATATACATAGCCATACACTTATATACATACATAGCGTACCCGACCATAAGGTTCGGTGTTTCATACGTACTTGGTCAACCAAGGCTCAATGTTATTTCTACCTGGCCCTACCAAGGCTTCAGGGTTATCCGTACCATCTGCAGACGTGCGCGCGCGTTTCGTAATCGTATACATACTTCATACATATTCATATACATATATTCTACCTGGCGTTATAAGCTCAGGGTTCATTATAGCCCTTCATAGGCACATATAAGTATAATAGCCCGTAGGCACCTTTTGCATCATTTTTGATATCATTATCATTACTATTCTCATCGTTATCGTTACATCTCCATTATGGCCTTACTCGTCATACGAGGAACATAGTATAATCATAGTACATATCAAGGGTCGTGAGCTTATGAACTCGGAATGTCAACCATGTGAAGACAACATACTCATATGGAGGAATTAGGAATTTTGCCAAGAACCATGCCTTATGAAAGAAGGGTTAGCCTTACATACCTTTCCGTCGAACTATTCTACACTTGCACGTTCCCTTCCAATGCTAGCGTTTATACCTTCATTAATATCATAACAATGGCCATTAGTCATTCACATTATCCATATTATCTAGATTCCTCAATTTGCCTCTAATTCACCCACATTCATGATTACAACACCCATCTTCGTCCATTCATCTAAAGTGTTTAGTTCATGATCTTAATACCATTTATAACACATTCATATCACAACACAACAACATTCATAACTCAATTCAAACTATTTCTCAAAATGTCACTATTTATGATTCATGACCTAGTTGACCACATTTTCTACAATCCATGTATTTTAATTCTCCAATACCTTAAACATCTTGTAAAAATCATGAATCTTACCTTAGAAGTTGTAGGAACAAGCTTTGGTTGATAATACTCTTCTTTGAGCAAAACCCTAGTTTTTCTCCATTTGGATTTCTTGACTTGGATGATCCTTGATGATTCCCTTATCCTTGATTCACTTGTCTTAATGTTATTGATGGCTTATAATCCTTGAAAACTCGCATAATAAATGTAGAGAGAAGTTCTAGAGAGAAGTGGTGTAATGTTGTAATGAAATAAAATAAGTCTTGATCCTCATATTTAATGAATTGGAAAATCTGTGTCGGATGAACAGTGGTCGTCCATGGAGGTTTACGGACCGTATTCCACTATACGGCTCGTCCTCCATGGGCGCATTTAGCCATTTCCAGAACCAGAAGCTGGGCTGCCTTCATGGTGGTTTACGACCATGGTTTACGGGCCGTAAATCACTTTACGGTCCGTCCACCAGGTCATTTTTAACCATTTCCTCGGCTGGCAGAAAGTTGAAGTTTGGCATGCCAGTTTACGACCAGGCAGTTTACGTACCGTATACCAGTTTACGGTCCATAATTGCACTTTACGACCACTGGCAGAAAGTTGAAGCTTTTGCATGGCAGTTTACGGACCGTATTGCACTTTACGGTCCGTATTTTGCAATATACGACCACTGGGCAGTTTTGCCAACTTTCAATTTTTCTCATTTCTCGACTTTTCATTATAATCATCCACATCCCTTTTCATACATTTCCCATGAAACATTATACACTCGCACTCCTCGCACACATCATTAGTTCATTTACTTGCGTACCAACGGGAAATTTTCCGAGGTGTAACATTCTACCCCCCTTAGGAACATTCGTCCTCGAATGTTAAAGGCTTGGGGAATTCTATAAAAATTTCGCCAGAGTTTTCTTTATAAAGTGGCAATACCATATTGTCACAACATCCCACAATAGCAATGCCTCACAGGACAATAATACGACAGCAATAGAAATTTGGCCACACACGACCTAAATGCATAAAAGGAGTCATACATACCTTATGATTTTGACGTCTCATCTTGGACTTCTTGCAAGGGCTGAAATAAATGTGGGTATTTGGATCGCATATTTTCTTCTGCTTCCCATGTCATTTCCTCTCGACTGTTATTTCTCTACAGAACTTTAATTGAGCCCACTTCTTTGTTTCTAAGCCTCCGTACTTTCCTATCCAATATGGCAATGGGTATTTCATCATAAGTTATCTTTTCTGTCACCTGAATATCATTTACTGGGACGATCCTCGTAGGATCTCCAACACACTTTCGAAGCATCGAGACATGAAATACTGGATGGACTGACTCCAAATCTGGAGGTAGATCTAGCTCATAGGCCACTTTGCCTATTTTGCGCACAATTTCGTATGGCCCAATATACCGGGGACTGAGCTTCCCCTTTTTGCCAAATCTCATAACGCCTTTCACTGGCGACACTCTCAAGAATACCCAATCCTTAACTTGGAACTCTAAGTCCCTTCGACGATTATGCGCATAGGACTTCTGACGACTTTGAACCGCTAGCAACCGATCTTGTATGAGCTTGACTTTCTCTATTGCTTGCTGGACCAAGTCTGGCCCTATCAACTTAGCTTCACCGGTTTCAAACCACCCAATTGGGGATCTACACTTTCTCCCATATAGAGCTCCATACGGTGCCATTTGAATGCTGGAATGGTAACTATTATTGTAAGAAAATTCAATGAGTGGCAAATGATCTGTTATATCCCGTACTTTCGAGTGTTCGGGAAAATTTGAGATAATTTTGATTTGTAAGGAATGAAGTCATGTATTGATTTGAATTCACACATGTGTGTGTTGTTCATGAGAAATATTGGTGTGGAAATACGGAGGTAGGCCAAGGGCCAAATTTGGAATTTTGGAAATTAGTTTCGGGAATTACAAAACGAGAGTTATAAGTCTTTGGGCTCAAAAAAAATATGAAAAATTAGGCCCAAAAGAGGGGGGTGGCCGGCCACTATGGCCCAAGCCCACACCTCACAATTTCCATGTGTTAAATATTAGATTAAGGGGGTCTTTATCCTTTAGAAGTTTCATGAATAATTGAGAGAAAGAAAAAAAAATAAAGCAAGAGAGCAAGAACAAGAGGAGGGGTTTCGGCCCCTTCAAAAAGAAAATGAAAAAAATCTTAGCTCCTTGAATCATGGTCCAAAAATCATGATTTTCTAGTAATATTACTCACTCAAGGATGCTCTCCAACATGGTATAATTTTCAAGGCAAGAAGGTGTTTGTGTTGGCAAGTGGAGAATTGAAGAAGAGGTAAGGATTTCATGTTCTTGTGATGTTATGAAAGCTTGGTTTATGTTGTAGTGCATGGAAATGAGTGGAAATTATGCAAATATGGAAGTTTACATGGCATTTATATATATACATGTGTGGCCGTGTGTGTGCCTTGATGTATAGATAATATGAATTGAATTTTATGTTGTAATCTAGTTGTGGTTATGATGGAATTCATATTGAGAATGAAAGTGGAATGAATTTGGTTGAAGTTGGAAATTTATATGATTGGCCGTGTGATGTTTGAAAATTGAAATGGAAATGAATTAATGTTGTTTAGTATGTTAATTGTGTCGTTGTGAAGTGAATGGAAGAATAATGGTTTTTGTTGTAATGGAAAGTTTGTTGTTGAGTTGTTGTAGGAAATATGTAACCTTATTGTAGTTTATGTAAATATAGAAATGGAAGTTTTGAGGTGTGAATTAAGGTGATTGTTGATGAAGTGGAAGATGGAAACATGTTATGAATATGTATGTTAAAGATTAGAAGTTTTGTATGATTTTATGACTTGGATGGAAAGTTGGTATATTTGGTATATCGTGTGAATATTTCGTAGAAATGATATGAAATGCTTCCAAATGGCATTGTAATGATCTTGATTAATGATGACTATGAAAACGTTGAGATTAGTTTGGAAGTGTGAAGTCGGAATGAAAGTTTTTGCGTTGTATCGAAAAGGAAGCTAGTTATATTATGATGTGTTATATTGGTGATTGTTGTTGTTGTTAGTGTTGTTGTTGGTTTGGTTGTTGACATATGGAGCCGAGCTAAGTCTCGGGGATGCTATGTATATAAAGGAAATGCTACCGAAATTTCGGTAGGCAAGTATGTGCTTAAGTTGGGCCCTTAAGGCTTGAATTTGACAATTGGTAAAAGTGACCATTTGCAGATTTTGGACGAAACGGGAATCGAGTCTGGACGAGCGTAGAGCGCAACTAAGGTATGTAAAGCCTTCCCCTTCATTCTTTGGCATGTCCTAAACATACTAGGCAGAGATTTGAGCCTCGGGGGCAATTCTGCTCATAGAAATCCGAGATTGATTTTTGGTACTATTCATTCAATGAAATTGAATTACAAAAGGTGCATTTTGTTAGAAAAATGGTTAAGCATCCGTAACATTTACAAATGTAATCCGATCGCTCTGAAACTTTCCTGGGTGACTCCGTAGAGTATAATGTACGTGATTCATGTCTACCACCTAGACTTGACACGAGGTGGGCCCGCTATCCTCGACTTCTCTTCTATGGTCCTGTTTGTTTCATTCTTGTACAATAAGTCAAGGGAACTTATGGTTATTGTTCCGACTACTAAACGGGAGTTATTTTAACTATTTTGAGTTTGATTTAATGTTTATTGAAACGATTGTGGAGACAGAAACCTTGATATCTTCGGAATGGCTTTAGCCAGCTCACTTTTGTCCGGAGCTCACAGGTAGCTCCTGGTTATTATGCTGTTCACTATACGATAGGTGCTATGACCACCTTTATGAGCCTTATAAAATATTTTTGACATCTAAACCGTTTTGAAAATCTTACCCTGATAATTTGGATAAACTACTTATCTTCTGTATTTTCTGATATACGATTTTGGCATACCTGAATCTTGTGTGACGCATGATCCTGGCACATGTGATTTATATTTGGGAAGTAGTGATTTGGTATCCTGTATGGTTATTTTCTGTTTTACCGAGTCCTGGGCCGGTTATGTGAATATGTGCATAAGTGATATTGGCCGCTGGACCCTCGACCGCGGCGTGTCCGACATTGACTGCTGGACCCTTGACCGCGTCATGCCGGACGTGTGGCATTGACTGCTGGACCCTTGACCGCGTCTGCCGCACTTGTGATTATGCCCGACACAGACCGCTCGACCCTTGACCGCGGTATGTCGAAATTGTGGTAGTGACCGCTGGATACTTGACCACGGTATGTATGATTGTGACCGCTGGATACTTGACCGCGGTATGTGTGATTGTGACCGCTGGACCCCTGGCCGCGGTATGTGTGATAATGACCGCTGGGTACTTGGCCGCGGTATGCGTGATGGCGACCGCTGGACTTATGGCCGCGGTAAGTGTGCGTTTGATTCTTTTGTATGCATGAAACATAAATGATTTTCAAAAGAAAGTAAAGCATTTTGGCATTCTAATTGCCGTATTCGTCAGCCGGAACCTCTTGTGTGTGACTTGCACGTCAGAGGTGACATTGTGGCATCCTGGTTATTCGTGCACACTCCGTTGCACTGTCTACTGCGCCCCTCATTAAAGGGCCGAAACCTGATATAAATGTATATTATCTGTACTTGTGTAAGTTATGATTCTGTATGCATGGTTCTGCCTGTTACACTTCTAGACAGTTGATTCAGAGAATGATTCTGTCGGTGTTGCTTCTGTATGACTGAGCCGGACTATTATTCAGTCGGCTATAGTTCTGCACCCCTAGCTTTGGTTGCGGGTATGTCAGTCGCACTCTGTGCCCCGATCTGCACGATGATCCTGTCAGTTAAGCTCTGTGCCTCTGTTTCATATCACGATTCAGACGGCTACACCCCGTGCTTATGATATATGTCGTGGTCCTGCACACACACTCTGTATTTCTGTTTCGGACTCGGGTCCGATCCTACATGTTGTACTTCTATACTTCTGGCTCGGGTTTTGATTATATTGTTACATGGTCGCTTTACATACTCGGTGCATTTCCGTACTGACCCCCTGTCCTTCGGGGGCTGCGTTTCATGCCGCGCAGTTACTCCCAGTTGAGGTGAGGACAGATGGAAGATATCTCAGCACAGATGGCAAGCTCCATTTGTTCCCGGAGTGCTGCCGAGTCAGAGCCTGTATTTTATGCGCTTGGAATCTGGTTAGACTTTGCAGACAGTGTTGTGGGTGTTGGTTGTCGGTCTTTGTATGTAATGAATTTTGTATGTTCACAAATTTGTTCGGCCTGAGGGCCACGGGAAAGAATTTTTCTGAAAGAAAAGTTTTGCTATGTACTTTATTATTTGATTTAAAAAAAAAATATGACGTGATTTTATGTGTACCAAGAGTCTGAGGGTTCGCTCGGCCCTAAGTAAGGGTCGGGTGCCCATCACACCCTAGTGAGGTCGGGGTGTGACATGATCACCCCAATTTCCCCCAAAATCTAACATACATGCTCGTAACATATCCTCGAGAGTCTGAATAGTGCGTTCAGCTTGCCCATCGGTCTATGGGTGAAATGTCGTGCTTAAGCGTACTTGGGTCCCTAGACCCTCTTGGAACGATCTTCAAAACATAGTTGTAAACTGAGTCCCTCTGTCGGAGATAATAGATACCGGGACGCCATGGAGTTTTACTATCTCTTTAAGGTAAAGCCTTGCATAATCTTCTGCCACATAGGTCGTTCTGACCAGTAAGAAATGAGCTGACTTTGTGAGTCTATCCACAGTCGCCCATATATATAATCATACTTACATCGAGAACGAGGCAAACCTGAAATGAAGTCCATGTTAATCACTTCCCACTTCCAAGTTGGGATTTCCATATCTTGCAACAATCCACCTGGCTTGTGGTGCTTGATTTTCACTTGTTGACAATTAGGACATTGAGCAACAAATTCCGCCATATCTCTCTTCATCCCATTCCACCAATATATAGACTTAATGTCGTGATACATCTTCGTCGCTCCGGGGTGGAAGGAGTGACGGGAACAATGAGCTTCCCTCAATATTTGGTGACGTAGACCTACCACGTCGGGAACACATAACGTGCCTCGACATCGGAGAACTCCGTCTTCCGAAATATCAAATGATGACTCCTCCTTCTGAGGGAGTGTATCTCTGTACTGCATTAGCATGGGATCCTCATATTGTCGCTCTTTTACTTCCGCTACTAGCGATGAAACTGCTGAATTCTGAATAATAGCTCCGCTGCTACCTGAGTTCACCACTCGGACCCCTAGGCTAGCTAACTGTTGGAGCTCGCGGGCCATTTCTCTCTTTTCTGGTCGTACATCACTTTGTTTCATTGGCGACGCATCAATACTTGCAAGTGGCATAATCATTCTTGTGTGATTCGTGTACATACGTTTCTATACATATACAGGTATCGACATCCGTATTCGTATTCATAATCGTAGTCATTTACCCGTCGTATCAATAGTCATATTCATATACATGTCATGTACGTATTCTTATTCGTAATCATATCATACACATATCCTTTACATACCCCTTGAGTTATTTACTCATCAATGTCACATGGTTCAAGGTCTTCGTAAATGATTTCCCTTACAGTGTCAGATGCTTACTCGATTCAAGTTCGTTTATTTACTCGTTGTTAGACTCATTTTTACATAACTCTCATTCTTTATTTTAGAGTCTATATTTGTCACACCTTGGAGTCCATCATTTCAATCTCTACATTTATATTCTCTTCACTCGCTTCCCCCTGGGTTTTACCTGTAACGTCGCCTTTGCTGTTCAGGACCCAAGCCTCATGCGCAACTAATATTCCTTATTCCTCATACTCTTTTACTCTTGTTTTGCACTCCACGTTGATTTCAAAACCAATCGTAATCATATGGCGTTTGTCCTTGGCGATAGCTTTATTCTATCATTTTACTGTCGTACGGTAAGCATTCATAACTCATGATCATCTTTTCTTTTCAACTGTTACTTCATATACTCTACTCGTTCTAACTTGGTATAAGATATTCGGAGGAGATACACCTTCCTTTAGCCATAACACAATTTCTTCTTAAGCATACGTATTTCGCATATTTCCTTTTCTCTCTATTGTCATTCTTATTCCTCTACATACCTTCCTCCTCAATTTATCTTGTTTTCTCCCGTTTTATAATCAATCCTTGATTCTTCGGACGAGGGACCTTATTCTCAACTTAGCACCGCTTTGTCCTTTAGAGTATGCTGCCTTTGTACAATTCATTCTTCGACAATCTTGGTCTTTTACATCCAGCTAAAGATATCATTTGTACTCTTGATTATACCAATCACCCACTACTACGACTTTGCCATATCACATTTCTCTAATTTCCTTTCCAAGTTAACTCCCCCTTTTGTTTTTCATTGCTACTATCATTTCTTGTCAGTGAAGAACCTCTATGCTGGGCTTTCCTTTAGCAAGGTCTTATAAGCTTTCTCGTTTACTTCTCTAGGGCTCACTTGTGGGTTTCATACTTGCATCCACTCCTTATTCATATAGAACATATCACATCTTTAGTCGTTTCATTGCTATACTTTACTTACTCCGTATCCCAGTTCTCGCTATGTCTTCATTATATCCTGATAATAATCAACTCTACAAGTGACACCTCTTGGTCTCATTCGCAAGCCGGTTCGCAGAATAATATAAACCTTACGAAGTAAGTATACTCAACCAGTTACTCCTTCTAATCGGCCCTCTTACACTTTACCATGTAAGTCATTTCACCACTGTATTCACATTCACTATAACCCTTCATATTCGTATCTCTGTCTCCGGGCGCTGTTACTTTATTTTGCTAATAAACTTATTGTAATTTACTCGTGCTTATACATCCAATCGCTACTCCAGTATCACACTTTATTAGAGTTACACTTTCTCCTCCATGTCATGTTTTAGTGCTTCCAACCCCCCCCCCCCCCCTTTGTTTTACTCTAGCATTTCTCTTTACCGTATCAATATCGCTCTCATCACTGCCATTACTATCAATTCAATACTATCTAACTCGACTCCTGTAGTCATTAACGATACTCCTAACTTAGTCGCATTCTGCCATTACTCTTTTGCACATCATATTTTCCCGTTAGGGCATATTGCAAGCTTATATCTTATCTCCTTTATATTCTGGGAAAATTTCGGCAGAGTTTCCTCTGTATTTCTTACTATCTCAAAACCAGCACGCAGCAAATACCAACAATGCCTCACAGGGCCAGTATATATATATATATATATATATATATATATATATACAAATATACGACATATCTCAGCCACACAGGGCTCCCACATTCAAGTAAAAGCACCAGGACGTCAAAACTTACCTCATATATTGCACTTCGAGGTGTACCTGATCCTGTAGCGATCTGCCCTGTTACCTCTCCCTATTTCTCTTTCATCCTTCAGCTTCACATTTCGATCATATCTCAACATTCTTACTTTATTCGACGCATATCTTTGTTCTGATTCATCCAATTTGCTTAGTTCTCAACTTATAGCTAAACTTATCATCAAAAGACACATTTAATCAATTCCTCTATCATATGAACACCGACTTACTTTCACAGCAATAAATTCATCATCATAGTATTACATATTACGGTAACGTAGCCTCAACAAAGGGGCTTACCCCCGTAGCTTTCATTGTCATCAATCACTTTCTTCCATCATTACCAACCTTCCACTGCAATCGGGGGTTAATATAGGGAATCTCATCTCCTATGGCTTAGCTCTATCGCACGATCATAGAGATGAAAGAAGGTCATCCATTCCTAAAATATTCGCAGCTTCCTGTTTATAAGTGTGGCGCGCAACACACCCATAACCAAGACTCTACTAGACACGACTCGTAGACACATCCTAGGACTGAACTGCTCTGATACCACTTTTGTCACGACCCGGCTAGGGGGCCGCGACGAGCACCAGGTGCTACCCCACCCAAGCACCCCCTTATCGTACATAACATAACATCTAGGTGAACCATAAGTCAATTTGTGCTTTTCTTATCGTTAATCATATTGATCCCATTAGACGACCATCATCATTTAACATCTCATAGGCATCTGTACCACATCATAAGTACAAGGCCGACGTGGCTAACAAAAGATATACAAAACATGGGCCGACATGGCCGAACATCTCTACCCACATACACATGACTACGAGCCTCTAAGAGTATGACATATCGTATGAGCGGGACAGGACCCCGCTATGCCCATAATTATATACACAAAAGAATAAGTACCCAAAAGCTACGGCTCCGAAAGAAATGGAGCTCTGCTATGCAATCTCTGAATAAGCAGCTATGGATCAAGTCTGTCTCCTTGTGCACCTGCGGGCATGATGCAGCGTCCACAAATAAAAGGACGTCACTACGAAGAATGTACTGAGTATGTAAAGCATGATCAACATCAATATAGAAGCATAATAGATATCATATGAAGATAGCATAGGAGGGGAGACAGTAATATCATCATCATCATGTCGCTTACATGCATACATCGTCGTTCGTATCCCATAATAATACTCGTACCATACTTGTGCTCATATTCGTATACATGTCCTTATTCGTATTCTTATACATAGTCTTATCACATTCATATTCATATTATATACATATCCATACACTTATATACATACATAACGTACCCGACCATAAGGTTCGGTGTTTCATACGTACTTGGCCAACCAAGGCTCAATGTTGTTTCTACCTGGCCCTACCAAGGCTTCAGGGTTATCCGTACCATCTGCAGACGTGCGCGCGCGTTTTGTAATCGTATACATACTTCATACATATTCATATACATATATTCTACCCGGCGTTATAAGCTCGGGGTTCATTATAGCCCTTCATAGGCACATATAAGTATAATAGCCCGTAGGCACCTTTTGCATCATTTTTGATATCATTATCATTACTATTCTCATCTTTATCGTTACATCTACATTATGGACTTACTCGTCATACGAGGAACATAGTATAATCATAGTACATATCAAGGGTCGTGAGCTTATGAGCTCGGAATGTCAACCATGTGAAGACAACATACTCATATAGAGGAATTAGGAATTTGGCCAAGAACCATGCCTTATGAAAGAAGGGTTAGCCTTACATACCTTTCCGTCGAACTATTCTACACTTGCACGTTCCCTTCCAATGCTAGCGTTTATACCTTCATTAATATCATAACAATGGCCATTAGTCATTCACATTATCCACATTATCTAGATTCCTCAATTTGCCTCTAATTCACCCACATTCATGATTACAACACCCATCTTCGTCCATTCATCTAAAGTGTTTAGTTCATGATCTTAATACCATTTATAACACATTCATATCACAACACAACAACATTCATAACTCAATTCAAACTATTTCTCAAAATGTCACTATTTATGATTCATGACCTAGTTGACCACATTTTCTACAATCCATGTATTTTAATTCTCCAATACCTTAAACATCTTGTAAAAATCATGAATCTTACCTTAGAAGTTGTAGGAACAAGCTTTGGTTGATAATACTCTTCTTTGAGCAAAACTCTAGTTTTTCTCCATTCGGATTTCTTGACTTGGATGATCCTTGATGATTCCCTTATCCTTGATTCACTTGTCTTAATGTTATTGATGGCTTATAATCCTTGAAAACTCATATAATAAATGTAGAGAGAAGTTCTAGAGAGAAGTGGTGTAATGTTGTAATGAAATAAAATAAGTCTTGATCCTCATATTTAATGAATTGGAAAATCTGTGCTGGGTGAACAGTGGTCGTCCATGGAGGTTTACGGACCGTATTCCACTATACAGCTCGTCCTCCATGGGCGTATTTAGCCATTTCCAGAACCAGAAGCTGGGCTGCCTTCATGGTGGTTTACGACCATGGTTTACGGGCCGTAAATCAGTTTACGGTCCGTCCACCAGGTCATTTTTAACCATTTCCTCGGCTGGCAGAAAGTTGAAGTTTGGCATGCCAGTTTACGACCTGGCAGTTTACGGACCGTATACCAGTTTACGGTCCGTATTTGCACTTTACGACCACTGGCAGAAAGCTGAAGCTTTTGCATGGCAGTTTACGACTGCCAGTTTACGGACCGTATTGCACTTTATGGTCCGTATTTTGCAATAAACGACCACTGGGCAGTTTTGCCAACTTTCAATTTTTCTCATTTCTCGACTTTTCTTTCTAATCATCCACATCCCTTTTCATACATTTCCCATGAAACATTATACACTCGCACTCCTCGCACACATCATTAGATCATTTACTTGCGTACCAACAGGAAATTTTCCGTGGTGTAACAGTTATGCTAATGTTGATTGTCGATTGAAAGTAGTTCGATTCAAATTTCCGGGAGAGCCCGTACTTGAATGGAAATGTAATGCAGCAACTCCACTAGGTAGGTTTATTTCCTACCTTAATGCAAGGAAGATGATAGCTAAGGGCTATATTTATCATCTAGTCCGAGTTCATGACACCGAGCCAAAGTCGCCAACTTTCCAATCAGTTCCGGTAGTGAATGAATTTCCGGATGTGTTCCCGGAAGAGCTTCCAGGCCTTCCTCCCGAGCGGGAGATTGATTTGTTGCCGGACACCAAGCCTATTTCTATTCCTCTGTATCGAATGGCTTCGGCAGAACTGAAAGAGTTAAATGCGCAGTTGAAAGATTTGCTCGAAAAGGGGTTTATTAGACCCAGTTCTTCACCGTGGGGAGCACCAGTTTTGTTCGTGAGAAATAAAGATGGTTCCATACGAATGTGCGTTGATTACAGGCAGTTGAACAAAGTGACGATAAAGAACAAATATCCTCTCCCGAGGATTGATGATTTATTTGATCAACTACAGGGTGCCAAGTGGTTTTCTAAAATAGACTTGAGGTCGGGTTATCATCAAGTGAGAGTTAGAGAGGAAGATATTCCCAAAACAGCTTTCAGGACGAGATATGGCCACTATGAATTCCAAGTGATGTCGTTTGGATTAACTAATGCTCCGGCAGTGTTTATGAATTTGATGAATAATGTATTCAGGCCACTCTTGGATTTGTTCGTGATAGTATTCATTGACGATATTATGGTGTGCTCTCGCACAGAATTGGAACATGCAGATCATTTGCGAATTGTTCTTGGCATTCTTCGAGCCCAGGAATTATATGCAAAATTTTCAAAGTGCGATGTTTGCTGAAATCTGTAACATTTCTGGGCCATGTTACTTCATATGATGGCATTCGAGTCGACACTCAGAAAATTGAAGCCGTAAAGACTTGGCAAAGGCCTACGACGCCTACAGAAGTTCGTAGTTTTCTGGCGTTGGCGGTTTATTATAGAAGGTTCGTAGAGGGTTTCTCATCTATTTCAGCCCCATTGACGAAGCTAACCCAGAAGTCAGTCAAATTTTAATGGAATGATGCTTGTGAGTGTAGTTTCCAAGAGTTGAAAGGTAGATTGACCTCAACTCCGGTCTTAACACTTCCAGAAGGGTCAGATGGTTATGTCGTGTATTGTGATGCTCTTGGTGTTGGATTAGGACGTGTCTTAATGCAGCACGGTAGAGTTATTGCGTATGATTCAAGACAATTGCGGAAACATGAAAAGAACTACCCGACACATGACCTCGAATTGGCTGCGGTTATTCATGCACTGAAAATGTGGAGACATTACTTGTATGGTGTGCATGTTGATATCTACACAGATCACAAAAGCCTTCAGTACATTTTCAAGCAGAAGGAGTTAAACCTGCGGCAGAGGCGGTGGTTAGAACTATTGAAAGATTATGATGTTAACATTCTGTACCACCCTGGAAAATCGAATGTAGTAGCCGATGCGCTTAGCCGCCGATCAATGGGAAGTTTAAGTGAGGTTCCTCCAAAAAAGAAAGAGATAGTTCATCAGCTCTGTCAACTAGCTAATCTTGGAGTACGTGTAATTGATTTGGGTAATGCAGGGATTAGTATTAATGATCCCACAGTCTCATCCTTGAACATGGAAGTGAAAGAGCACAAGTATGAGGATCCTAAACTATGCCATTATAGACACATATCTCATGGAAAAGATAAGTCCCCATTTGAAGTTTCCACAGATGGAATTCTTAGATGCCGAAGCAGGGTATGTGTGCCGAATGTGGCGGAATTGCGCCAACGAATTCTAGAGGAAGCACATTGTTCGCGGTATTCTATTCACCCTGGTGCCACCAAAATGTACCATGACCTCAAGTTAATATATTGGTGGGATGGCATGAAGAGAGACATAGCCGAATTTGTAGCACAGTGCCCAAATTGTCAGCAAGTGAAGATTGAACATCAAAAGCCAGGAGGCTTATTGCAAGCAATGGAGATCCCTACTTGGAAATGGGAAGTAATCAACATGGATTTTATTGTGGGGTTACCTCATTCTCGTGGCAAGTATGATTCTATATGGGTGATCGTGGATAGATTGACGAAAGCAGCCCATTTTCTTCCAGTTAGAACCACGTACTCAGCAGAAGACTATGCGAGGTTGTATCTCAAAGAAATTGTGCGACTTCATGGTATACCGTTATCTATTATCACAGATAGAGGAGAACAGTTTACAGCCAACTTCTGGAAGTCCTTTCATGTGTTTTCTTAATTCCAATTTCGTCCAATCCAATTCTAATAATTCCATTACAATACTATCAACACAATTACATCCTAAAACAAAAAAAATCTTACCTTAATTTTCTCGGAAGACATTTCTACTCTTAATTCCTCCAATTTCGCAATTTCTTCTTCTCCGACATAAAATCCAATTCACGTTGCAACTCCTTGAACACCTTCAATTGCTTAAAATCCAACCTTCCACATTCCCTCTTGCTCAAAATCATTCTCGGCTAGCCATAGTTATGGCCGAGAGGTTGCTTGCCTTTCTTAGAATTTTTTTTTTTTGCTCTTTTACTAATTCAACATTAAATGTTACCATTGTGAATCATCTTTTCACTTATATACCATTGTCTTGGTCCCTACACGTATCACCTAATGTGTTATCTAATTGTGCTTTGTTTCTTTTTTTCTTTTTTCTTTTTTTTAGTAGTCGGGTGGGGCCCACCAAGGTAATTAATTTAATTAATTACTAATTACCACTTAATAATCTAATCACAATTAATTAATCCCTAATCTCCAATAATATTTTTACACTAAATAAAATTTATAAACAATTTATTTTTAATTTAGAAATTAAAAGTTAAGGGTTTCTACTTTTTGTCCGAAAATGATTCCGCCTTTAACTTGACTCGATTTTTCTTGCGGATAATTTGACACGTAAATATACGGGGTATATCATTGGTAGTGTCAAATTACAGGGGAAGCTCTGGCGAAATTTTCGTAGAATCCCGAGTGTTTAACATTCGAGGACGAATGTTCCAAAAAGGGGGGAAGAGTGTTACACCTCGGAAATTTCCCCATGAACGTATAGTGAAAAGTTGCAGATTTGCACTTCGGCCCAGTTGGTCTAAAACAAAATACGGCCCGTACAGCAGTTTACGGACCGTAAACTGCTATCTTCCTCCAACCTTTCAAAAATTTCAACTTTCTGCCAAATGTCTAAATGGTTAAATACGACCCAGAATACGGACCGTAAATCGAAATACGGCCCGTAAACTGTGACCGTAAACCACCATGACTCTAGCAAACCTTTATGGTTCTGTTATGCTTAAATACGGTCGCGAAGGACGGACCGTAAACCAGAATACGGCCTGTAAAGTGGGTTTACGACCACTGTACACCTCAGTCACTGTTCATTCCGGAATAGATTTTAAGTCATTAAAAACAGACCCAAGCTCATTCAAATCATTTCATCTTCACGATATTTCTCCTGGGCTCGGAAGAGTCCACGACTCATGAAATGAAGATTCCATCTCCAAAGCATAGACGGATGTCATGTAAAATCCTGGCTAGACTGCTGGAATATATGATGGCAAGTTTGGCTTGCATCATTCTCCCCTTCTTAGAAGGATTTCGTCCTTGAAATCAATGCATCATCATCCTTGACCGCATCATGGCACACACGGATCATCATCAACATGGCTCGATGGAACATCATCATCACGACTGGCTATGTGGACTACATCATCCTCCCTCTCTTGGAAAGAATTCGTCCCCGAATTCGATTCCTGCAACACATGGACGAGAATGAGTATGTATAACTTCCAAATCTCACCGAGGCAATAGCTAAGTAGCCTCACAAGAACACAACCATTATATTGTGCCAGAGTGCTACGAAACTGTCCAAAGCTTGTAGAGATTACCATCATGGCTTTAGACAGTCCAAGAAGAAGCATAAGCAAAGAAAACATACCGTCCTCATGGAGTTTGCATGTCGTTGTCTCATGCCACAATAATGTGCAAGGAGGATCTGTCCAACGGCTCTCCATCGGCTTCACTTTAAAACACACCAAATTCTTTTAAAGACTAAGTACAAAACAAATAGAATAGCTCAAGCCCCAATACCGAAGTAATGTACCAGCCCACCCCAAAGTCATTAATTCAAACAAGTTACCCACTTGATCAATTCTGAGGTCAAAAGCAAGAATGGTCAACACATCAATCTTAACACACATCTCAAGCATATAAACAAGTAACTCAAATAGCAACACCAAACTAGAGTGAAGACGATATAACCAATTACTAAAAGAGTACTCTAGAGAAGCATCAATCATGAGATACGCGTACGTACCATCCTTGAACCTAGGAAGAGAAAAATGATCAAACCATGTGCCACAACCAGAATTTTCTATTCCCTCACATCCTTTCCCTTGATAAGAATTCAAATCGTAGTCAAATATGCAATCAAACTCATCAAAAGGAAGGAATTCGGGGTAATGGAGACAAGGAAAGAGGGAAGCTTCAGTCAGCCTTAAGGCATGGAATCGTCATTCTCCTTAGCTTTTTTCGTTGAGGTAAGGTACAAGGTAAGGCCGGCAAGTTTTACCTCTAAGCCCAAGACTACTACCCCAAAGTTCAAATGCATCTTTTCCACCTTTAAAGCTACGGAATTGGGTATTATAGCCTAACTCAAATGTATAATCTATCTCGAGTGTGTGCTCTATGTAAGCGTCAGAGTAAGTGAAGTAATAGACACTAGGACTAGTATCCACCATTCTACCTTTCTTTTCCACTATTAGCCTACTCACACATAAAGATTCCCACTCAAATTCTGCCCCTAGTGATGAGAAATCATTCCCAAATTCTGCTTTACTATCAAAGAGCCGCTCACTAGCTCTTAAATCCTCACCCAGGACATGTTGTACATCTCTAGCACACTCAAGATAAAAAATTATGCCCTCAACTCTACATAGGGTATCAACACAATCATAATCCTCATCATATGCAAACAAGTAGTAGAGAAAAGTGCTACTTAAGTTCACACCATCCATGAGTTTCACATGATCAAGTTCATCATGAAAGTTAATTTTATTATCATGCTCGGACTCAACATTAGGAAAACTCAAAGTTGAATTCATACTTTCACTGCCCGGGTCAAACAACGGATGAGCAAAGACAACTCCTCGTACACCATGACCACTTACAGATTTGTCAAAGAGCTTGAAGTCTTGACTCACAAATGGTTTACAATTAGGGGTATGAGTATGCGCACTACTAAAATTATATCCACAACTTATTTCATCGACAGTAGGTTGATGCTTACAAAACACAAGGTTCATATTACCAACCAATTCACATTTTCCCTCAACTAGTGGCTCAATTTCACATGCATTGGAATCACAATTCACATCACAAGACAAAAAAGATTTTAGCTTCACACAAGATGTGTCATTACTCATACTCACACCAACTTGTCTTGGAATTTAATTACTACAAGTTTCAATGTAGCTTCTCGTCTTCCCAAAAGATGACTAGGGACTTGCACACTTGACTTCTCATTTTCCTAAGAGGTGATTAGGAACTTGGACACTCTTTTCTCAAGGTGACTGTTATTCTTCCCAAGAATTGACTTGGGAACTTGTGTCAATTAATGGTTTGACTATTTGTTTGCCTGTACACCCTTTCACACACCCCAAATTGATTTTTGACTTCTCCTAATGAGTGCAGCCCCCTTCTCCATGTTTTGGAGGGGTTAAATGCACCAACTCCTTGGCAATCAACTCTTGACTAGTCCCTTTGACTTCCAAAACAACTTTCATACTCCCTAACACCTTGGAAGCTTAACTTATCATCAAAATTAGATCAAACAAAGTTAGTAAATCTGAAATTATCAAGAACACACAAGAATATTCACAAAATATTTATGAACACTCAAGAACACCAGTATTCAAAATGTTATACCCCGTATATTTATACGTCAAAATATTCGCAAGCAAGTCGACTCAAGTTAAAGGCGAAGTCATTTTCAGACACGAGGTAGAAACCTTTCAATTTCAATCTTAAATTAGAACATGAATTATTTATAAATTTTATTTGGTGTGTAAATATTATTGGACATTAGGAACTAATTAATTATGATTAAATTATTAAGTAGGGATTAGGGATTAATTAATGAATTTTTTTTAAAATTGTGGGCCCCACTCGTTTTAAATAAAAAAAAACAAACAAATCAGCAAATTAATTTTGATGAGTCATTAAGATGGGGAGGGGGACGTGTCAACACAAGAAATACCATATATAAACAATTGGGAATGAACAATTCAACAATAGATTTCATTTTACAAAGAATCAAAGTTAAGGAAAAAAAGAAGGAGCAGCCATGGCTGCTACTGTTCACGGCCAGCCATGGTTGTTTTAAAAAAAAATTGCTTTGATTTAATTCCAAGGTGATTTACAAGTTCAAGGAGGTGATAGCAACATTGGATATTGAATCGAGGAAGAAGAAATTGCGAAATTGGAGAAATTAAGAGTAGAAATTCCTCCGAGAAAATTTAGGTAAGAGTTTCTTGTTTTATGGTGTAATTGTGTTGATAGTGTTGTAATGGAGTTATTAAAATTGAATTGGACGAAATCGGAAGTAAGAAAATACATGAAATTGTTATTATGTGAAATCGTGGGTTGAAATGGATTTAGAATTGTTATGGACTGAGTTGTGAGAATTTCATGTGTATATCATTGTTGTTGGTATTTTTGTGTTGACAGGAGAATAATTGGAAATTCGGGTTAGGCGGATATATAGGGGAAATGCTGCCCGATTTTCGTTAAGCCCTTAATTAATGGAAAACCCTAAACGAGAATGTATAGGTTAAAGAACAAGTTCTATAAAGTGATGGGCTACGGATTTATGAACTAGAAAGTATAGTTACTGACAATAACGTTACCTTTATGTTAACTAGGCTAAAAGAGCGACAAAGCGAACGGTTTTGCGATTAGTCGTCAACAGGTATGTAAAGCTGTCCCTTCTTTCTTTTGGCATGTCTTAGACTTAAGTGATGACTGATATGAACTTTGGGGTAATTCCATTCATAAGCTTTGAGTGATATTTATGATTCTTATTCACTTCTTGATATTACAATTCTCAAGTGATTGATGCCTCCCTCTTCAGTTTTCTGTACATTGGATAATAGTCGATATATATCCGTTCCTATTCTTAGGAACTCTATAACAACTAGTGAATGGAATTCTATAAGGTATTTTTGATACTATTGTGACATATGACTATGATCCTTAAGGCTTTGTGATATACTTATGATGACGTTCAAGGGATGTTTGATATGTTTCCGAGTGACATTCGAAAGGTATTTGATACGACTATTGTCTTGATTTTCAAATGGTAATTCGTGTTGATTATTCTATTGAGTCTTTGAAAATGTTTTAAATTGCATATAGTTTCTCACTACTCTGCTCGTGCCTGCCTCAATATGTCTTTCACTGAGTCCCGGGCCAGGACACGTTTTCGTGCACAATTTCACTGCATTGTTCACCGAGTCCCTCACTAGAGGGCCGGGTACGGTATATATATATATATATTATGGTGTTATGCTGTGTTATGGTGTTATGCTGTGTTATGGAGTTATGCTGTGTTACGGAGTTATGCTGTGTTACGGAGTTATGCTGTGTTCTGGAGTATGCTGTGTTATGGCGCCAAAGACGGGGTGGCGACCATGTTCACCGAGTCCCATAATGGGCCGGATATGATATTTGATATTGACATGCATGATTTATGTTTCAAAGGCAAGCATTTTGGTATTCTAGCTATTGTACTCGTTTTCTGTACTTCTTATTTCAGTTATGATCCTGTTTACTGTACTTCATGCTTTACATGCTCAGCACATATTCCGTACTGACCCCCTTTCTTCAGGGGGCTGCGTTTCATGCCCGCATGTGCAGATACTCGCTTCGGTGATCCGCCAGCTTAGGATTCGCTTTCTGCTGTCTTGGAGAGCTCCGTTGTTCCGGAGTCTAGACTTTTCGTTTGAATCTTATGATATATATATATATATATATATGTTATCCAGGGGTACGATGGGGCCCTGTCCCGTCATATTTCGCTATTCGTACTCTTAGAGGTCTGTAGACATATGTGTGGGTTGTGTATGGGTTCTGTTCAGCTGTGCCTATACGATGTGCTGTGGTATGTTGTTCTTCTATAGTTGTAGCCTTGTCGGCTTGCATACGATATTGATATGTGATGGCAGCCTTGTCGGCTTGCGTATTATTTCATGATATGATTAGTTGTGACTCCTCAGGAGATAGTTGATCTGGAAGTATATATATATGACGATGTTATGAACTTTGGAGTTCCTTCATAATTTTCCATATTGTCGTAGTCTCAGTCTGATTATATGTAACAGGTTGGTATACGGGTGCCCAGTTCGGGCACCAGTCACGGCCTACGGGGTTAGGTCGCCGTGACAAAAGTGGTATCAGAGCAGTTCGTCCTCGGAGTGTCTACGGACCGTGTCTAGTAGAGTCTTGTTTATCGGTGTGTTGTGCACCACATCTATAAATAGGAAGCTACACGACATTTAGGATGTTACCTTTCTTTCATATCTAAGATCGTGCGATAGAGCCCAGCCATAGGAAATGAAATTCCTTATACTAACCTTTGATTTCAGCTGAAGAACGACATCGACAGAGGAAAGCGACCGATGATATTGGCAGTTGCAAAGTACACAGATAAGTTATGGTGCGAAAGAGGCATGTTGGATAAGGTAAGAATATTGAAATGTAAAGTTGAAGGATGAAAGAGACGGTAGATATGAAGGTATAACAGGACAAATTATTAAAGGATCAGGTACGCCTCGATGTGCGATATGTGAGGTAAGTCCCGACACCATTATACTTTTTACTGGAAATTGGGAGCCCTGTGTGGCTATGATATGATAGGATTTATGTGTATATATGTTGGCCCTGTGAGGCATTGTTGGTATTTCCTGCGTACAGGTTCTGGGATAGTAAGAAATACGGAGGAACCTCTGCCCAAATTTTCCCAGAAATAGGAAAAAGAAGGGAATGAGATATAAGTTCATAATATGTCTTGAAAGTTGATACCGACAGGGTAAATTTATTATGTTGGATTAAAGCTTAAGAGATACCCCTACGTCATCTATAAGAGGCATCATTCTTATTTGGGAGACCTTGCTCTGAAGAAGCGTCTATGAGCAGTGAATTCGTAATTCATTTGAATGGACCATAATACATTCCAACCACATTTTGACTTAGAAAGAGCTCATGTTGTAGGGCAAAAGCGTCCAGCAATTAAGTTTCACTTTATTGGAAGAGTGCAAAGCGTACAACAAGTAGTTTATGAACAAAAAAATTCGTTCATGACTCAAGAATAAACCTGGAGGTAAACCATGTGAATCAAGCACTAAGAAGTCCTGTGGTGCCTGTCAGATTCTTGTTTTCTTCTGGTGGTGGTTGGAGAATGCTTCATGGTAACATTTTATTAGTTCCTAACCAACTAATTGGAGATGGAATTTGTGAAGGGAAGACTCAAACGTGTGGGCTGTCTCGGATCATGTATTTCATATGTTGTTGGCGAAATGCTAGGAAGATTCGGAAAGGCTTGTAATACTAAGGGATGATTTAGAAAAAGGTGGAAACTCGTAACGGAACATTTTATTGAGGTATCGAGTGAACCGATAAAGTAGGGATAGATTACGATAAGTTTACAGTTAAAAAGAGTAGTAGTATGATTGAGATAAAAGTACGGAGGAAGGAGAATTATGGCAAATATGACGATATTGATAAGACAGCTTGTGAGATATTAAGGACAAGATTTATTAGAAAGGGTGAAGGGTTAAATACGCCTACTCCACAGAGTGCAATTAAAACATAGTAAGAATCGTGAAGAGGGTTAAGAAGTATTACGTTATAGGATGGATTACGAACAGGATGTAATGTGAATACCATAAGGATTGTTATAGAAATGAGTACAGCCTAGCCAGGAAGTAACTAAAGAATATGATGTGATTAGTGTGAAATGGAAAAGCAAATGTAGAATGAATAAGAAAGACTTACAAAAGTTCTATAGGGAAAGTTCAGAATAGGTGTCAAAGTGGTAACGAAAGTGAAGGCGAACACAGGAAGATAAGGAGTTAAAAAAAAAAAGAAAAAGCGAGTGGGATTACCGTGTAGTGATGTGTTACGACTGAGAAAATGAGTAATATAAGCGACAAAATTGTGAAAGACCAAACTAAGGGAAGATGAGCAACAAGACAGAATGAATGCCAGAAATGACTGGTATGATAAGAACAAATGGGGATGAACAGAATATGTTTCGACAATGAAAAAGGGGTTATGTAGAAGTAGTGTCTTCCGAGGGATAGAGGAGTAGCATGAGATTCCTCGTGCACACAATAAAAGATGGACATAGACTGGAGAAATGAAGGGAATACTAAAGGACGCACTCAAGACAGACATAAAGGGAAATATATCGCTACAAACTTAAGGTGTAGTACGACGAAAAGATGATAAGACAAGACCATTATTAAGACGAATTTGATATGATTTTGAGTAAGTCAGCAGTTAGCGTTGGGTATACAACAAGGGCAAAAGAGCATGAAGCATAAAGGAGTATTGTGTGTATGTGACTTCACCTCGGAAATAGTGAAATCCTTAAAGGACAAGGATTGTGGATTTGCGAAACAACTGACGTATTGTGAACTTATTAGAGGAAACAGATGATATCCGTTGAGATAAAGATAATACTACAAGAGAATTTTGGACACTTATCACCGGAATATAAGTGCTGCTTAATTGAGAATTTGAAACGACTATAAGCACTAGCTAATTACTGATTGGAATGAATGGAATCTGGCTTCGGATAAATTGCTACATTAATTACATTACTTGGGTACCAACCATCAGATAAGATTTTGTACTATATATCGAGAGTTCTCACCGCCTCGTGATTGTGTTGGATTTCATACATGGGTGATCTAAGTTATAGATAATATAAAGAAAGACATGGATATGGTGCAGTGTACCAACTGTATTGGAAAAGAATCATATGAATTTGGAAATGGGAGATGGGGACATAGAATAGAATATAAATAGATAATGATGTGGGTACACCCTAAAGGGGGCAAGCGGATGAGAGAGATGCAAGTGTAAGATGAAAACAACCGATACTGCAACACATTTAATGTGGATATTTTAACTTCAAGTGAGATCCCTTGCTGAGACAAGTTAGTAAGATTTGAAAGCCAGCAATAAACGGATAGAAGTTAAGATGGTATTTGAGATAGTGCTGAGAATTATTGGTAAATACCTTGGATAATATGACATCCGAAGGTGGATGCTTATTAAAAAAAAAAAGCAAGAATGCGACAAGATAATGGTAACGAGTAACTTAAAAGATATTATAAGGGGTAGCAAGGCTATACTGGGTTAGAAGTTAAGACGTTGGCAACAGAGTTATTGGCCAATGATATTGTGACATATAAGTAACAAAGGAGAAAAGATAGAAAACCTCCTATAGTAGGATATGAGAAAATCAAATGGCGAATAAGGGAAGGGAAAGGAGCGTGACAAGATAGACTGCAACTGAGTCTTAGTACAAATAAGATATGCAAACGGGATGAACCAGGAGAGGGAAGGACTATGACTAAGATTGGATATACTTTGTACAAATTGTACAAGAATAGTTATGCAACCTACGAATAATTGTATGCTAAGGATGAGACCAAGTGAGTACTTGATTAGAAGAATAAGGATTTAGTAACAACAATGCGGATGTGATATTTTGAATACATCAAAGAAATGTGTAAGATGGTTTGAATCAAAGTACGGAGATAGAATTAGTACTGAGGGCAAATAAGACGGCCATGGTTGAGCCAAAGATTTACCCTGATACCAATTGTACAATACAAAAGGAGAATGTAAGGTAAAGCATGAAGACTAGTGAGACAATGCTAAGGTATTTCTCGAGCTGATTTGAGCACCTACACATACCCTTGTAAAGATTGCAATATGAGGCATGAGAGGGGAACTAAGAGCAAATTTGAGTAAAGGGGCAAGAGAAGAGTTTATAGTAAAGATAAAGAAACGACACGAGATAAGATGCCTAAGATGTTACAAGTAGGTTAAGGGAAATTACGAAATAATTTAACCAAGACGATCAGAACAAGCGGGTTACTGATTACTGGATGGCAGTGACTTTATATGTCAAATCAAGAGAAATTCTTTCAGAATTATACAAGTTAATGATAGTCAGATCACAGGGCAGCTATGTGAAGCTATATAACGAGGGCACTCTAGCGCTATTTGATAGCCAACCCGGAAAGATTTAGATCAAGAGTTGAAAGCAAAGCGAAAGTTAAGAACCTTTAAAAGAAAGTTAAGGAGTGACACGTGATGCGGAAGATTCCAGAACATGGACTGTAACAGTGGAGTAAAGCAAAGATATTGGAGTACAAAAATGTTACCCTCTGGAAAATTTCATTTTATCCGTAGAGTCTGTGAGAGGTCTACAAATATAGGAGGTATGAAATACTCTAAGAATTGCAAAATCTAATAAACCGATGAGAGATGTCTGCGCGTACAAGATCTTATTTAGAGATTGAAAGGTAAGATAAAGGAAACGATATCTTAAGGGAATAACTATAGGAGAAAAAAGAGTCAAGTTAAGACTAAGTGCACAAGGAATAAAGTAAGATTTCAGAGGAAAAGCTCGCAACACAACTGACAACGGACCACGAAGTAAGAGGAGGGTAAAGGCAATGACGTGAAATTATTACCTCGGAAAGCAACAAAAAGAGGAGATATTACAGGAATGACTATGTAGAGGCCTGGAATGCGTTATAATGAATTATAGCGAACCGACAAACGAAAGAGGTATGTGAAGGGTATAATTAATTAAGAGGACACTTGAGAAAGTATTGGGAATTCATAATCAGTCCAACATTCGAGGATGAATGTTCTAAAGGGGGGAAGGATGTTATACCCCGTATATTTATACGTCAAATTATTCGCAAGCAAGTCGACTCAAGTTAAAGGCGGAGTCATTTTCGGACACGAGATAGAAACCTTTAAATTTCAATCTTAAATTAGAACATGAATTATTTATAAATTTTATTTGGTGTCGAAATATTATTGGCCATTAGGAAATAATTAATTATGATTAAATTATTAAGTAGGGATTAGGGATTAATTAATTAATTAATTAATTTAATTTTTTTTAAATTGTGGGCCCCACCCGTTTTAAATAAAAAAACAAACAAATCAGCAAATTAATTTTGATGAGTCATTAAGATGGGGAGGTGGACGTGTCAACACAAGAAATACCATATATAAACAATTGGGAATGAACTATTCAACAATAGATTTCATTTTACAAAGAATCAAAGTTAAGAAAAAAAAGAAGGAGCAGCCATGGATGCTACTGTTCACGGCTAGCCATGACTGTTTAAAAAAAAATTCTTTGAATTAATTCCAAGGTGATTTACAAGTTCAAGGAGGTGATAGCAACATTGGATATTGAATCGAGGAAGAAGAAATTGCGAAATTGGAGAAATTAAGAGTAGAAATTCCTCCGAGAAATTTTAGGTAAGATTTTCTTGTTTTATGGTGTAATTGTGTTAATAGTGTTGTAATGGAGTTATTAAAATTGAATTGGACGAAATTGGAAGTAAGAAAATACATGAAATTGTTATTATGTGAAATCGTGGGTTGAAATGGATTTAGAATTGTTATGGGCTGAATTGTGAGAATTTCATGTGTATATCGTTGCTGTTGGTATTTTTGTGTTGACAGGAGAATAATTGGAAATTCGGGTTAGGCGGATATATAGAGGAAATGCTGCGCGATTTTCGTTAAGCCCTTAATTAATGGAAAACCCTAAACGAGAATGTATAGGTTAAAGAACAAGTTCTATAAAGTGATGGGCTACGAATTTACGAACCAGAAAGTATAGTTATTGACGATAACGTTACCTTTATGTTAACTAGGTTAAAAGAGCGACAAAGCGAACGGTTTTGCGATTAGTCGTCAATAGGTATGTAAAGCTGTCCCTTCTTTCTTTTGGCATGTCTTAGACTTAAGTGATGACTGATATGAAATTTGAGGTAATTGCATTCATAAGCTTTGAGTGATATTTATGATTCTTATTCACTTCTTGATATTACAATTCTCAAGTGATTGATGCCTCCCTCTTCAGTTTTCTGTACGTTGGATAATAGTCGATATATATCCGTTCCTATTCTTAGGAACTCTATAATAACTAGTGACTGGACTTCTATAAGGTGTTTCATACTATAGTGACATATGACTATGATCCTTAAGGATTTGTGATATACTTATGATGACGTTCAAGGGATGTTTGATATGTTTCCGAGTGACATTCGAAAGGTATTTGATACGACTATTGTCTTGATTTTCAAATGGTAATTTGTGTTGATTATTCTATTGAGTCTTTGAAAATGTTTTAAAATTGCATATAGTTTCCCACTACTCTGCTCGTGCCTGCCTCAATATGTCTATCACTGAGTCCCGGGCCAGGACACGTTTTCGTGCACAGTTTCACTGCATTGTTCACCGAGTCCCTCACTAGAGGGCCGGGTACGGTATATATATATTATGGTATTATGCTGTGTTATGGTGTTATGCTGTGTTATGGTGTTATACTGTGTTATGGAGTTATGCTGTGTTCTGGAGAATGCTGTGTTATGGCGCCAAAGACGGGGTGACGACCATGTTCACCGAGCCCCATAATGGGCCGGATATGATATATGATATTGACATGCATGATTTATGTTTCAAAGGCAAGCATTTTGGTATTCTGGCTATTGTACTCGTTTTCAGTACTTCTTATTTAAGTTATGATCCTATTTAGTGTACTTCATGCTTTACATGCTCAGTATATATTCCGTACTGACCCCCTTTCTTCGGGGGGCTACGTTTCATGCCCGCAGGTGCAGATACTCGCTTTGGTGATCCGCCAGCTTAGGATTCCCTTTCTGCTGTCTTGGAGAGCTTCGTTGTTCCGAAGTCTAGACTTTTGGTTTGAATCTTGTGATATATATATATATATATATATATATATATATATATATATATATATATATATATATATATATATATATATATATATATGTATATGTTATCCAGGGGTACGACGGGGCCCTGTCCCGTCATATTTCGCTATTCGTACTCTTAGAGGTCTGTAGACATATGTGTGGGTTGTGTATGGGTTCTGTAGATGTGCTGTGGTATGTTGTTCGTCTATAGTAGCAGCCTTGTCGGTTTGCATACGATATTGATATGTGATGGCAGCCTTGTCGGCTTGCGTATTATTTCATGATATGATTAGTTGTGACTCCTCAGGAGACAGTTGATCTGGAAGTATATATATATATATGACGATGTTATGAACTTTGGAGTTCCTTCATAAGTTTCCATATTGTC
Source organism: Lycium barbarum (assembly GCF_019175385.1). NCBI lineage: Eukaryota > Viridiplantae > Streptophyta > Magnoliopsida > Solanales > Solanaceae > Lycium > Lycium barbarum. The sequence goes on along the minus strand of NC_083344.1, from coordinate 29,323,723 downwards.
GTAGTCTCAGTCTGATTATATGTAATAGGTTGGCATACGGGTGCCCAGTTCGAGCACTAGTCACGGCCTACGAGGTTGGGTCGTGACACAAAACATTTCAAATGATATACCAAAATGTCCATCTTGATGTCTAGTTTCCAAATATCACCATGAATCACCCAAAACACCTAAACTAATTGCACGATTGGAGACTTTAGAAATAATAGTTCATGAACTTTTTCTTGAACATATGATCATCCAAGAACAAAAGTATTCAAACACCAAAAATCAGATTTACCAAATAGATCAAGAACACTAAAATACTCCAAATCTGTTCAATTTTTGAATTCTTGCCCTTCTTAACTAGGAGAAATCAACCCAACAACTGTCAACCCTCAATTTCAACCTCTTTTATAAGACCCACTTTGAGTCTTCAAGTTTCAAGGTCGAACAATGGTGGAAATTGAAAATCTAACTTCAATTGACTCAAAACATCAGATTTAGAACCTACGAACTCTAAGGAACTCGAATCTAACACTAGAATCAACAACAAAACAAGGAATTCAAACCAATTTTGAATTTTTTTTTCCAGTTTTTTTTTTTTTTTTTTTTTTGTTTTTTGTGAATACCAAACCCAAGACTAGATTTGTTGGAACAAATTTATACTAGGATCTGACACCAAATGATGCAAGAAAATAAAGACAAGATAGAAAGAAGACACAATTGATAAACAATTGGAAGAGCTAGTCCTAGTTACCTTCCAAAAGGATCAAAGGCACCTATCTTATGCAACAATCCTCAAGAGAATAACAATCTCTTGCAAATTGAATGATCAAACGGGGGTTGTACAATTTGGAGTCCATGTCACGACCATACCGGAGGGCCGTGACGGGCACCCGGTGTGTCGCGACCCAACCTCGTTGCCCATGACTAGTGCCTGACCTAGACACTCGTACATACCTGTTGGATATAGTCAAACTGAATCTAAGAACAATATGGAAACTTGCAAAAGAACACCAAGGTTCATAACGTCGTCACGTATATATATATCCAGATAAACTGTCTCATGAGGAGTCACAACTAATCAAATCATAAAATGATACGCAAGCCGATAAGGCTGCCACTACATATCAATATCATATGCCAGCCGACAAGGCTGCCACTACATATCAATATCATATGCAAGCCGACAAGGCTGCCATTACTGACAAACATCATATCATAGCACATCGTATAGACACAGCTGAACAGAACTTATACACAACCCACACATATGTCTACAGACCTCTAAGAGTATAAACAGTGAAATATGACGGGACAGGGCCCCGTCGTACTCCTGGACAAACATATATATATATATATACATCAGAAGGTCTGTACCAAAAATCTAGGCTCCGGAACAACGGAGCTCTCCAAGACAGCTGAATGGAAATCCTACGCTGGGGATCACCGAATCGAGCGTTTGTACCTGCGGGCATGAAACGCAGCCCCCCGAAGAATGGGGGGTCAGTACGGAATATGTACTGAGTATATAAAGCATGAAATACAGTAAAAGGATCATAACCGAAATAGGGGTTACAGAAGACAAGTATAACATCCAGAATACCAAAACACTTGCCTTTTGAAACATAAATCATGCATGTCAATGTCATGTATCATACCCGACCCAATATGGGACTCGGTGAATAAGGTCGCCACGTACCATCCTTGGCGCCATAAACACATCATAACACCGTCACATCATAACACCATCACATCATAACACCATCACATCATAATTCCATCATATCATAACACCATCATATATATGTATATATCATATCCCGGCCCTCTAGTGAGGGACTCGGTGCACAATGCAGTGAAACTGTGCATGAAAACGTATCCTGGCCCGAGACTCAGTCAAAGATATATTAAGGCATACACGAGTAGAGTAGTGAGCAACCATATGCAAACTAAGTCATATCTGAGACTCAATAGAATAATCAAAATGAACCATCATTTGATAATCAAGACAATAGTCAAATCAAGTACCTTTCGAATATCACTATGGATTATATCCAAATAGAACTCCTGGAATCATATACACGTATCAAGACATAATGAAATAGCTTTTGGAAATCAAGAACATTAGCCATCCTAGTGGCTCTAGGAATAGGAACTTCTTTGGAATCATATACACATCGTCTGTTGGTTTCATAAAGATCATGCCAAAAAGAAAGAAGGGTTAACTTTACATACCTTTAACGCTTATCTGTAACACAATACATATACGCTGCCCGAAGTGTCTCAACCTATATTAAGACATCAAGAGCTACGGTTAAGCTACGGGAAGGTTCAAAACGTATCCCAACGTTAGTAGTTCATTTCTAGAAAATTAGACGAAGTTTCCCTTATATTAAAACCAACCACATAACAACCAAGTTAATATCAACAACCACACATTCCAACATTATATCAAGACCAGATTCGAGAATACTCCGAACAGCCCACACGGCATTCCAATCGGCCCACATATTACAGTATTCAATAATAAGCTACATACGATTACGGCCTATTCAGGTTATCCTTAATGGTCTATAGTCATAACATTTTATCGAAACGATCTTATAACAGCCCAACCAACACAACAACACAATGTATAATTTTAACTATACTTAATCTTCAAATTCAACCAGAATAACAACCTTAATATCACCATAAATCCTTTCAGCAGCCCATAAAACAAATACAATTCCGACTTTAACCATTTAATTCCTTCATTCTCATCATATAATTCATGATAACAACAACCAAAATGCTAATTTGGATCTATTCACCATTTCCAAATAAAACACGTAGGACAAAAGATTGAATCTTACCTTAAGCTATAACGACACAATGTTGCTTGAAATTTGAGGACCCGATCAACAAATGTTTTTGCTGCCCCAATGATCCAATTTACGATGCTATCACCTTGAATATTTACCACAACTTGAAACCTTAATTTTTCTCCATCAACACCTCAAGTTCGGCTAGGAGTGGCCATGGCTTAGAGCCTCCCTCTCACTAAATCTTCACCTCTCTCTATAACTTGTCTTTGTGGAAGATGAAATGAATGTAAGACTAAATGTATTAGTCATCACTCCACTATTTATATAGTGTCCAAGGGCTGGACAAACGCCCCACTTATGGCATGGGCCAATCAAATTTGGCCCTGCCATGGTGGGGTCCACTTGGCCCACAAATTGCCTAATTAATGATAATTAGTCTCTAATCCCCACTTAATAATCTAATCATGGTTAATTAATCCCTAATATCCGCTAATATTTCTATACCAAATAAAATTTATAAGCAAACCATGCATTAATTAAAATTGAAAATTAAAAGTTCCGATTTCATATCCAAAAATAATCCCGTCCTTAACTTATGTCGATTAGCTTGTGAATAATTTGACGTATAAAAATACGGGATATAACATCCTTCTGCCCTTTAGAACATTCGTCCTCGAATGTTAAACTAGTCCTGGGCTCCCAATATTTCCTTAAATGTTCTCTTACTAAATTATACTCCTCACATGGCTCTTTCATTGGTTGATTTCCTTTAACCTGTTATAATGCATTTCAGATCTCTACGTAACCATTCCTGTAATATTTCCTTTTTCTGTTGCTTCTCGAGGTAATAATTCCATGTCATTGTCTTTACTCTCCTCTTTAATTCGCAGTCGTTTGTCAGTTGTATTGCGAGCTCTTCTGCTGGAATGTTACTGTCTCTCTTGTCTGCATACTGTTCAGTTGTACTGTCACTGATTGATTCGGACTTGTACTCATGGTGCACGTAGTCATGACTCGACTCTTTCTTTTTCTACAGTTACTCCCTTAAGATGATGTATCGTTCACTTCACTTTACTTCTAATCTTTAAGTAAGACCTTGTAACGTGCAGACACCCCTCATCGATTTATTAGACTTTAAAATTCTTGGAGTATTTCATACCTCCGGTACTTGTAGACCCTTCACAGATTTTACGGATAAAACGAAATTTCCCAGAGTGTAATATTATTCTACTTCGATAACCTTGCTTTGTTCTGCTGTTACAGTCCGTATTCTGGAATCTTCAGCACCATGTGTCACTTTCTGATTTCCTTGTAAAGATTTTTAACTATCACTTGTTTTTAGTTCTTGATCTCGATCTTTAGGGTTGGCTATCAAATAGCGCTAGAGTTCCCTCATATTATAACTTCACTGTCATCCCATAACTCGCTTGTTCTGATTGTCTCGGTTAAATCATTTCGTGATTTCCCTTAACATAACTGGCAATACTTTAGGCATATTATCTCGTGTCGTTTCTTTATTTTTGACTCAAACTCTTCTATTGCCCCTTTACTCAAATTTGCTCTTAGTTCTCCTATCACACATCCTATTGCAATCCTTATAAGAGTATGTGTAGGGGCTCAAATCAGCCCGGAAAATACCATAGCGTCGCCTCGCTAGTCTTTATGCAGACCCTATATTCTTCTCTTATATCTTTCAATTAACTCCTTCTTTTCCTGTGCTCGATTTCACTTTCGGTACCACTTGATCTCTATTCTGAACTTTCCCTATAGGACTTTGTAAGTCTTTCTTATTCATTTTATATTTGCTTTTCCATTTCACGCTGATCACACCATATCTTTTGGTTACTTCCCCGCTAGGCTTTACTTATTTCTATAACAATCCTCCAAACCACCACAAGAGGAGGAACTAGAATCCGACAAGCATCACGGGGCTTGTAATGCTTGATTTACATAGTTTACCTCCATATTTGTTCTTGGGTCATGGGAGAATTATTCTGCTCATAAACTACTTGTACGCTTTGTACTTTTCAATAAAAGTGAAACTTAATTGCTGGACGTTTTTGCTCTTCAACATGAGCTTTTTCTAAGGTAAGATGTGGCTGGAAAGTATTCTGGTACGTTCAAATGAATTCCAAACTGTGTTGCTCATATTTGCTTCTTCGAAATCGAATTTCCCAAATAAGAATGGGGCCTCTTACGGTTGACATGGAGGGTATCTCTTGAAGCTTTAATCCAACATGATAAATTTACCATATCAATGTCGACCTCATAATTACTATTATTATCAATTCTACCGTTAACTTTATTTCTCGAAGTCAGACGTACTTGCGACTCAGTCAAATCTTATCGTTACTGTTGACACGACCTTTCAAAAATATTACGAACGTATATCTCATTCTATTTTTATTTCTAAGAAAAGTTTTGCAGAGTTTCCTCTGTATTTCTTACTATCTCAAAACCTGCACGCAGGAAATACAAACAATGCCTCACAGGGCCAACATACACATATATATTACATCGTATCGTAGCCGCACAGGGCTCCCCATATCAATCACAGGATGAAAATGACGAACTTACCTCGTGTGTCCAACCCAAATTGTACTTGTCACACTTTCCTGTTTATTTTCCCTTTCAATCTTTAACTGCAGGTTTCGATAATACCTGCAACATTCACACTATGTCTAACATATATTTTGCTTACCGTTACTGATCCCTTTAGCTTCTTCTGTGCACCCTTTATAACTGAGCTTATCTACAATATATATACATTTAACCCATTTTCTTACTATACTTACCATAACTTACCATAATGATGGCCAGTTTGTCATTCCGTATATACAAATTCTCATTATGTAACCTTGATATCCAACTTTCACCTGTATGTACAACTATTTTCCATCCTAGATTTCAAAATTCCCACGGCGATGGGAACACCTTGATCACTGTTACTCGTAAAATACTTGGTTGTCGGCCCATTTGATTTTCGTTCGCCACTATTAGGTAATAATCTATAGCAAATGCACGTACATAGGAATTTTCAAATAAGTCTCATATACCTGTAGTCGATTGGTCTTTAGTCCGATTTGGGGATCTATAAGGTGAAGTGTGCTCCTCGTCATCATTTGCCAACCATCTACTCGTCTAGCCTTCATCGTCTTCCTCTTCTGAATCTGAGCAATGTAGATAACCGGGCAACTCCTGGTTTACCAAGGACCAGGATAGGGGGTTGGAGTAATCTGTAACACTTACAGGAGTAGCCGGTCTAATGTGGTGCTCTGCCATAGGCACAACTGGTACGGCCTCGGAGACCGCCTCCCTAGATATCAAAAACTCTGGAGGAATTGTCGCTTGGTCCTCCGATGGGTCAGTCTCAATAGAATAACTGAGGCTCCTCCTACTCGGTCCTTGAGCCTGGGGTCCTGAATTTACTCTAGGGGCCTTCTTAGCACCCCCACTATCTGAAGCTGGCCTCTTCATCTCTCGCAATTCTGCACCTACCTATAAGAAAAGAGGTCCGAAACAATCTTTCCTAGAATCTGGCTCTATCGCACGATCTAAGACAGAAGAGGAGATAATATCCTAAATGTCCTGTAGCTTCCTGTTTATAGATGTGGTGCACAACACACCGATAAACAAGACTCTACTTGTTATATCCCGCATTTTTGTACGTTCGGACAATTTATGATAATCGCGGGGAGTTAAGGACGAGGTCATATTTTAATTTTGGCTTAGCCCACAAGTTGAGTATGGATGTTTTTGAAGTGAAAAATATTAGGAAAGGTTAGGGGCGAAAAGGGAAATTTGCAATATGACTGGTAGAAATATAGAGGAAGGCTAAGGGTAAATTTGGAATTTGGAAAAATTTAATTTTTCATGAAGTGTAAATAAAACACAAAAAAAAGTGGGCTTGTGTTGTTGGGCCATGTTGGCCGTCCAAGGGAGTGAGCTTAAGCCCACAAAGGAACTTGGTCAATAAAGAATAAAAGATGACCAAGTCATCATACTGGAGTAGTTATTGGAGCAATAAACCACATATTCTTGTGAGTTGCAAGTCTTAGCCGAGAAGGGAGATAAGAGGAAAGGTTAGAATTCACCCTCTTTTATATGTTAGGGATGTTTGTGCATGTTGTAGTGCATAAAAATGAGTGAAATTCATGAAGAATATGGATGTAGGGGTGTGGCCGTGAGTGTGTAGTGTGTGTATGGCCGTGTATATTTGTTGTATTGTGAAGGGATGGTGAGCAAATTTTATTAGTAATTTGGTTGTTATTGTGTGGATTCTATGTTGCTAGTAAAAGCTTAATGATCTTAGTGAAGTTGTAGTAGTTGGAGACTTGTTTTAGAAGTTTATGTATATTGAATGTATTGTTCTTGCATGTATGGAAGATAATGTTGTTAGTGTGATGTTGTTAATATGATGTTGTTAGTATGTAGTTCATGAATTTGGAAGGAAAAGGAAATGTGTTGTTACTGTTCTTGTTCCATTTGTAAGGAGTCAGGTGAAGTAGTGTATCGATGGAGTCATTTGGAATGTTATGCGAATTGAATTAAATATGAATGAAGTGTCGTTGGATTGTGTGACGAAGATTGCTAATGTTAGAATGTATCTTGGGTTGATTATTGAAATTGTTAGTATGATTGTTGGCATTGTTGTTGATAGTTTGTCCGGGTTGAATTCCCGGATTGTTGTTGATTAAAATTAGCCAAGTTAGATTCTTGGGGATGGCATATTTACAGGGGAAGTGCTGCCGAAATTTCGGTAGACAAAGTGTTAGTCTAGAATGAGGTTCTTAGACAGCTATAGCTAATGTTTATATTCATTAATATTGTTATAGATTTTGGGAGGGCCAAGAGTTAAGTTGAATTGACTAGGGAAGCGAACAAGGTATGTAAGGTTCGTCCCTTTCTTTCAAGGCATGATTCCGACATTAAGATTTCATATTTGTTTCCATATCTCCTTGATCTCGAAAGTTAGATGTTATAATTCCGATGCTATAATTTCGTAATTACTTCCATACCTTCCTTGTCTTCAAAAACTAAAAGTCTAGGGTTCCAAGATATAATTGCTCCCATATTTTCCTTGTTTTCAAAAGTTAGATGCTTATGATCCTATGGCATGATTCCCTCCCTAGTAACCCGTAGATGGTTTCCAAAATGTCTATATCTTTCCAAGGCCAAGGTGTATGAATTTGTAAGCTTCTATGACTACAATGATGAATATGCTTTTGTAATGATAACGATGAAGTCAAAGAAGAGAATTGTCTAGAATGATTATGACAAAAATAGTTTCATGTCTAAAAGTCTTAAGTTAAGGAGCCAATATGAATATAAGAACAATGAACTAGTTCTTGAATTCAATTCTATTCCTTTGTTATGACTCTATTTTCTAAAGACTCCAAAGTGTATGAATTGATGTTTATGAGGCTTACGATCTTATTCTATGTTTTCTCTTAATGCTATTTTTCAGTGATAGTCTCGCCTTATAATACAAGTCCCTTCAACGTGAGACAAAGTCGTGATGGTTATTCCAAAATATAATCGGAGGTTACCGACCTTACGTCACCCCGATGAAGTTATAGCTTTTGATTGGGCTCTTATGCATGCTTAAGTTGTGATAATTAAACCGTGCCTATACGGCCGGGCAGTCACCTCTAAGGCGGGCAGCTATTGGATGATAACACCGCGCCTATATGGCCGGGCAGTCACCGCTAAGGCGGGCAGCGATACGGATACACCATGACCTTTTGGCATGGGCAGACACCACTAGTGGGCGGCATGAGATGATTACCCCGGACGCGGGCTAATGATGTTATGTGATTCAGACAGGTTATGTGTGTATACATAAAAGTAAAAGTGAGCATGCATGATTCCGCCTTAAGAGGCAGGCAGTTATAGTCATATCTTTATTTGTATCTCTCGTATTGTCTTGTTATGTTTTTGTTCATGTTCTGTTCATATTATCATATCATGATTCATGCCTTACATACTCGGTACATTACTCGTACTGACGTCCCTTTTTGTGGACGCTGCGTTTTCATGCCGCGCAGGTAAACAGGTAGACGGGTTTGATTCCTAAGAGCTTCTCCAGTGGTATATTGGCAGTGCTCCAGTTGTTCCGGAGCTCCAGCTTATTGGTACTACTTTTTGTGTATATGTTCGGGCACGGCAGCACTCGGCCCATTTTGTTTCTATATATATTTTGTTTAGAGGCTCGTAGACAGATATGTACAGTCAGATGATTCATAATCTTTGTTGTCCCCGTCGTTGTTTATTAAGTTAGTAAAGTTTATTAATACATGTTTATAATAATGCTATTAATGATACAGTTAATTAAATAAATGACGGTATTCATTTATACGGTCTACTTAGTAGTAAGAGTACGATACGAGATAAGGGGTGCTCGGTACAAGTATCGGGTACCCGTCGCGGCCCCTAGTTGGGTCGTGATACTACTAGACACGGTCTGTAGACACTCCGAGGATGAACTGCTCTGATACCACTTTTGTCGCGACCCAACCCCGTGGGCCATGACTAGTGCCCGACCTGGACACTCGTACATACCTGTTGGATATAGTCAAACTGAATCGAAGAACAATATAGAAACTTGTAAAAGAACACCAAGGTTCATAACGTCGTCACGTATATATATATCCAGATAAACTGTCTCCTGAGGAGTCACAACTAATCAAATCATAAAATGATACGCAAGCCGACAAGGCTGCCACTACATATCAATATCCTATGACAGCCGACAAGGCTGCCACTACATATCACTATCATATACAAGCCGACAAGGCTGCCATTACAGACGAACATCATATCATAGCACATCGTATAGACACAGCTGAACAGAACTTATACACAACCCACACACATGTCTACAGACCTCTAAGAATATCAACAGTTAAATATGACGGGACAGGGCCCCGTCGTACCCCTAGACAAACACACACACACATACATATATATATATATATATATATATACATCAGAAGGTCTGTACCAAAAATCTAGGCTCCGGAACAACGGAGCTCTCCAAAACAGCTGAATGGAAATCCTACGCTGGGGGATCACTGAATCGAGCGTCTGTACCTGCGGGCATGAAACGCAGCCCCCCGAAGAAAGGGGGGTCAGTACGGAATATGTACTGAGTATATAAAGCATGAAATACAGTAGAGGGATAATAACCGAAATAGGGGGTACAGAAGACAAGTATAACATCCAGAATACCAAAACACTTGCCTTTTGAAACATAAATCATACATGTCAATGTCATGTATCATACCCGACCCATTATGAGACTCGGTGAATAAGGTCGCCACATACCATCCTTGGCGCCATAAACACATCATAACACCCTCACATCATAACACCATCACATCATAACACCATCACATCATATTGCCATCACATAATAACACCATCATATATATGTATATATCATATCCCGGCCCTCTAGTGAGGGACTCGGTGAACAATGCAGTGAAACTGTGCACGAAAATGTATCCTGGCCCGGCACTCAGTCAAAGATATATTGAGGCATGCACGAGTAGAGTAGTGAGCAACCATATGCAAACTAAGTCATATCTGAGACTCAATAGAATAATCAAAATGAACCATCATTTGATAATCAAGACAATAGTCATATCAAGTACCTTTCGAATATCACTATGGATAATATCCAAATAGAACTCCTTGAATCATATACATGTATCAAGACATAATGAAATAGATTTTGGAAATCAAGAACATTAGCCATCCTAGTGGCTCTAGGAATAGGAACTTCTTTGGAATCATATACACATCGTCTGTTCGTTTCATAAAGATCATGCCAAAAAGAAAGAAGGGTTAACTTTACATACCTTTAACGCTTATCCGTAACACAATACGTATACGCTGCCCGAAGTGTCTCAACCAATAGTAAGACGTCAAGAGCTATGGTTAAGCTACGGGAAGGTTCAAAACGTATCCTAACGTTAGTAGTTCATTTCTAGAAAATTAGACGACGTTTCCTTTACATTCAAACCAACCACATAACAACAAAATTAATATCAACAACCACACGTTCCAGTATTATATCAAGACCAGATTCGTGAATACTCCGAACAGCCCACACGACATTCCAATCGGCCCACATATTACAACATTCGATAATAAGCTACATACGATTACGACCTATTCAGGTTATCCTTAATGGTCTATAGTCATAACATTTTATCGAAACGATCTTATAACAGCCCAACCAACACAACAACACAATGTATAATTTTAACTATACTTAATCTTCCAATTCAACCAGAATAACAACCTTAATATCACCATAAATCCTTGCAGCAGCCCATAAAAAAAATACAATTCCGACTTTAACCATTTAATTCCTTCATTCTCATCATATAATTCATGATAACAACAACCACAATGCTAATTTGGATCTATTCACCATTTCCAAATAAAACACGTAGGAAAAAGGATTGAATCTCACCTTAAGCTATAACGACACAACGTTGCTTGAAATTTGAGGACCCGATCAACAAATGTTTTTACTGCCCCAATGATCCAATTTATGTTGCTATCACCTTGAATATTTACCACAACTTGAAACCTTAATTTTTCTCCATCAACATCTCACGTTCGGCTAGGAGTGGCCATGGCCGAGAGCCTCCCTCTCACTAAATCTTCACCTCTCTATAACTTGTCTTTGTGGAAGATGAAATGAATGTAAGACTAAATGTATTAGTCATCAATCCACTATTTATATAGTGTCCAAGGGCTGGACTCGTGCCCCACTTATGGCATGGGCCAATCAAATTTGGCCATGCCATGGTGGGGTCCACTTGGCCCACAAATTGCCTAATTTATGATAATTAGTCTCTAATCCCTACTTAATAATCTAATCACGGTTAATTAATCCATAATCTCCGCTAATATTTCTATACCAGATAAAATTTATAAGCAATCCGTGCATTAATTAAAATTGAAAATTAAAAGTTCCGATTTCATATCCAAAAATAATCCCGTCCTTAACTTATATCGATTAGCTTGTGTATAATTCGACGTATAAAAATACGGGATATAACACGGTGCTAGCCCACCCGGGCACCTCTTAACATACCTTTTTATTTACATCTAGGTGAACCACATAATAAATCATGCTTTCTACTCATCAATCGTACTAATCCCGTTGGACAATCAATGCATTTATATCATCATTTGCAACTATGCCCATATCAATGTACATAAGCCAACGAGGCTAACAAAATGATATACAAAATATAGGCCGACAAGGACAAACACATCTAACTACATACACATGTCTACGAGCCTCTAAGGAGACTATGTCATATCATATAGGCGGGATAGGACCCCGCCATGCCCATATATATGTACACAAAAGAATTAATACCAAAAGTTATAGCTTCGAATGAGATAGAGCTTCGCTATGTAGTCCCTGAGAAATATAGCTATGGGTCATGCCTGTCTCCCTAGCCACCTACGAGCATGACGCAGCGTCCACAAACAAAAGGACGTCAGTACGAAGAATGTACTGAGTATGTAAAGCATGATCAATATCAATATAGAAGCATAATAAGCAACATAAGTGTTACACCTCGGAAATTTCTCCGTACTTGTATGATGAGTGGAATGAGGAAGAGTTTGAGTGTACGATGTTTTGTTAAGTCGGGAATGGCTAATTAAGAAATTTTGGAAATAAGAAAGTTGCGGAAAATTTTTCAGCCCAGTGGTCATATATGGCACTATACGACCCGTAAACTGATTTACGGACCGTATAGTGCAATCGTCCTCCAGCTTGTCAAAAATCTCAACTTTCTGTAAATTGTGAAAATGGTTAAATACGACTTGAGGACGGCCCGTAAATTGGTTTACGGACCGTAAACCTCAGTCGTAAATTGCCATAATCCTAAGACAAACTTTCTGTTTTTGGGATGATTAAAAGCGACCATGGAGGACGGACCGTAAACCACAATACGGTCCGTAAACTGCAATTTACGACCACTGTTCATCTCGACAATTTTTCATTAAAGACCAGATTTTGAATTATTAAAAGGGAACTTAAGCCTCACTTCACGTCATTTTCTTCCACACAACTCAAGAAACTTCTAGACCTCTCCACATCCTCCATCTATAGAAATCCCAAAGAATCAAAAGAGCATCAAGACCAACAACACCAAATTCATGAAATCAAGTGTAAGAACACAACAAAGGATCCTCTAAGTGAAGAAATTCCCTAGAAGGTGGAACTAGGGTTTTGGCTAATTGAAGTATTTCAACTTAAGGATTGTTCAACCATCATCCAAGGTAAGTTTCATGATTTTTCCATGTTGTTTGAAGTATTGGAAAGCTTAGACACTTGAAATGTAGAAGAACATAGAAATGGGTCATTATTGAGTGAATAGTGACATAAAGGGATGATAGTGGAATTGAACTATGAATATTGAAGTGTTGTGAGTACAAATACGTTATAAATGATGTTTATATCATGAAACAAGCATTAAATGCATGAAAACGCAAGGATGAGCTAGAAGTAGAAATAAGGAAAAATTGGAGGAAAATGGTGGATTTTGCCTAATGTAAGTAACTGACGATTGTCGATTATGATATTGCGAAAAATATTATGAATATTGGGAGTTGATATAGAACGTGAGAAAAGTAGTATGAGCGAAGGAAGCGTTGCCCAACTTTTCCTAGAATGAGCGATGCGTTCTTGTAGTTAGTTTACTAATGTTGATCCGAATTATTTTATGAAGGTAACGACGTGATATCGACGGAGAACAAGCGAGCGATATCTTAGCTAAACGACCAAGGTATGTGAGGCTAGTCCTTCTTTCTAATGGCATGAATCTTTTGACTTGCATCCCTATTACTTTCATGAGTTCTTATATTCTAAGAAGTTAAAAGCTTATACTTATGAATGTCTATATGAGATAAGTTATACGATATGATGACACTAGAATGATGATGATGTTATTCCTTGCCTACACTCACCTTATCTACTAGTCCTTTCAAGGTGAGGCAGAATGTCCATGATGGTTCCATAATGTAATCGGGGGATTACGACCTTACGTCACCCCGATAGAGTAAAGTTGATCATGAGTCTTATATACACATTATGATAAGATAAGTATTTTATGATAAGCATATTACTATGAGCATTTACATTGAGCATGTCATGAGCATTTCACACCGGGCCTAGTTGGCCGGGCAGACACCACTTCGGCGGGCGGCGATACGGATACACCACGACCTATGGGTGTGGGCAGACACCACTAGTGGGCGGCATGAGATAGTACCCCGGACGCGGTAGGCCTGGACGCGGGCTAATATTATTGATTATCACACCATTCTGACATGGACGGCCAGCTTGCATATGATGCATACATGTCATGATGATGAGTATGAGTAAGATAGCATGCATTACTTCATTTATGATTATTAGTCAGATCCAGATATCTCATGTTTATGTTATCCCCATATTATTGATGTCTCCTTTCATTATGTATGCCTCTCATACTCGGTACAATATTCGTACTGACGTCCTTTCTTCGGACGCTGTGTTCATGCCCACAGGTAGACAGGGAGGAGAGCTTGGCCCAGGTCCTCAGTAGCTGTCCGCTGATAGATAGCACTCCATTGTTCGGTGGTGCTTATGACTATTATTTTGATGTACATTCATATATGCATATTTTGGGCATGGCGGAGTCTTGTTCCGTCTATGTATTCATCATGTTAGTAGAGGCTCGTAGATAGGCAGTGTGGGTTAGATGGTCTCACAAGATGTTTTCATATGTATGTATATTATTTTGATGGCCGAGAGGCAAATGTATATAAAGTATTTATGTTTTTATTAAATATGATTTTCCTACAATTGGTATGTAAAATTGATAAAAGAGTATTAAATGAGCAAGATAAGTATTAGAGTGAGCGGTGCTCGGTAACTAGCTCCGGGTACCCTTCGCGGCCCCTAGTCGGGTCGTGACAGAAGTGGTATCAGAGCAGTTCGCCCTAGGAAGTGTCTACGAGCCGTGTCTAGTAGAGTTTTGTTTATGGTGTGTTGCGCGCCACGCTAATAAACAAGAGGCAACAGGGCATTTGGGAAAATGACCATCTTTCTTCTCATGAGATCGTGCGATAGAGCCATGTCTATGATTATATCATTCCTAAAAGTGCGTTATGGTTTCAGAAAATGCCGCCAAAAGGAAAAGCTACAGCTGCCTAGAAAGGCAGAGTTTCGACGAAGAAGCGGGCAGAAAGGGAGCCTCAGGCGGAGGTAGAGGAAAGTGAATCGCAAAGTGAGGTCGCGCCCAATGTAGAAGAGCAGAAAGGTGCCTCAGCTCCGATTCCTCCACCGGGTGCTTCGGGTCAACAAGTGTCCGAGGCCATACATTTATTGACACAGTTGGTTGCCGCTCAGGCACAATGACAGAATGCGGGCCTAAGTGATCGTTCAGCTAGTACAAGAGCCCGTGATTTCCTTACTCTAAATCCTCCAGAATATTTCGGGTCGAGGCCGGATGAGGACCCTCAAGGTTTTATCGATGAGATGTTGCGGACCCTAACACTTATGCATGCTTCTGAGACTGAATCTGTAGAGTTGGCCTCATATAGACTTCGCGATGTAGCGGTACTATGGTATAAGAATTGGGTGATAACAAGAGGGGAGAATGCACCACCTCCCGTGTGGCAAGAGTTTGTAGATGCCTTTATTCGTCACTACTTGCCCCCTGAAGTCCGCCAAGCTAGAGCGAACAGGTTCTTAAATTTGAAACAGGGAAGCATGAGTGCCCGAGAGTATAGTATGCAATTCAACTCATTGGCCCGGTATGCTCCGACTATGGTGGCTGACATGGGAGACCGAGTCTATAGATTTGTGAGTGGCTTAGGACCGCACTTGTTCAGAGATTGCCTGACAGCCTCTTTGCAAGACGGGATGGATATTTCCCGGATACAGCCCCATGCTCAGAACCTCGAGGAACGACAACGACAGCAGAGAAGTGATCATGAGGGTGACAGAAGACAAGGTAAGAGGGATAGATCTATGGGGGAGAGCAGTGAGTACCGAGGGGGACCGAGACAGACGCATTCCAGGCACTCAGGCCAGTCAGCGACCAGTGCACCTCCCAGATTCTCGGATAGGAGATTTGACCGTTCTTTCCAGTCAGGACAGGGGCAGAGTTCGAGGGCCTCAGATTCGCAGTCTAGGGGAGACTTTAGCCAGAGGAGACCTCCAGTACCGCGGTGTAGCCAGTGTGGCAAATTACATTTCGGACAGTGTCGTCAGGGTTCGGATGCTTGTTATGCTTGCGGGCAGGTTGGTCATATGACGAGATATTACCCTTCAGCAAGACATAGAGCGGGGACTCAGCCCACAGGTTCAGTAGCGGGTTCTTCGTCAGCTCGCCCGACAGCACAGACTCTTCAGACTACAGCAGGCTGAGGCAGAGGTAGAGGGGGAGTCTCCACTTCAGGTGTTGTTCAGCCCCGTGTGTATGCTTTAGCTGGGCGACAGGATCTTGAGTCTTCCCCAGATGTTGTCACAGGTACCTTGACTATATTTTCCCGTGACGTATATGCTCTGATTGATCCGGGTTCTACCTTCTCATATATTACTCCGTATATCGATGATTGTGTTGGGGTGAGACCCGAGCCGATTAAACCTTTCGAGGTATTCACTCCGGTTGGTGATCCTGTAATAGCGAGGCAAGTATATAAGGACTGTGTAGTCATTATATGTGATCGCCAGATGACAGCGGATTTGATTGAACTTGAGATGATAGATTTTGACGTAATTATGGGTATGGACTGGTTGGCATCGTGCTATGCTAATGTTTATTGCCGGACAAAGGTAGTTCGATTCCAATTTCCGGGAGAGCCCATACTTGAGTGGAAGGGTAATACAGTTTACCCAAGGGGTAGGTTTATTTCCTACCTTAAGGCGAGAAAGATGATAGCCAAAGGTTATATTTGTCATCTAGTTCGGGTTTATGACACGGAAGCGGAAGTGCCAACTTTCCAGTCTGTCCCGGTAGTAAATGAATTCCCAGATGTGTTTCCCGACGAGTTACCAGGCCTTCCTCCAGAAAGGAAAATCGACTTTGCTATTGATGTATTACCAAACACCGAGTCTATCTCTATTCCTCTGTATCGAATGGCTCCAGCAGAACTGAAAGAGCTAAAAGCACAGCTAAAAGATTTACTTGAGAAGGGGTTTATAAGGCCTAGTTCTTCATCGTGGGGAGCACCAGTCCTGTTCGTAAAGAAGAAAGACGGATCTCTATGAATGTGCATCGACTACAGGCAGTTGAACAAGGTGACAATAAAGAATAAATACCCTCTTCCCAGAATCGACGATTTGTTTGATCAATTACAGGGCGCTAAATGGTTCTCCAAGATAGATCTGAGATCGGGTTATCATTAGGTGAGAATTAGTGAAGCAGATATTCCCTAGACTGCCTTCAGGACAAGATATGGTCACTACGAGTTTCGAGTAATGTCGTTCGGGTTGACGAATGCCCCGGCAGTGTTCATGAATTTAATGAATAATGTGTTCAGGCCATTTTTGGATCTCTTTGTGATAGTGTTCATCGACGATATTTTGGTGTACTCTCGCACAGAGTCAGAACATGCAGATCATTTAAGAATTGTTCTTGGCATTCTTCGAGATCGGGAATTGTATGCAAAGTTTTCAAAGTGCGAGTTTTGGCTAAACTCAGTGGCATTTTTAGGCTATGTTATTTCAGATGATGGTATCCGAGTCGACACTCAGAAAATAGAAGCTGTGAAGACTTGGCCAAGGCCTACGACACCCACGGAAGTTCGTAGTTTCCTTGGGTTAGCAGGATACTATAGAAGATTTGTAGAGGGATTCTCATCTATTTCAGCCCCATTGACAAAGTTAACCCAGAAGTCGGATAAATTCCAGTGGAGTGATGCCTGTGAGCGTAGCTTCCAAGAGTTGAAAAATAGGTTGACCTCAGCGCCAGTGCTAACACTTCTAGAAGGAGCAGATGGCTATGTAGTATATTATGACGCCTCCGGTGTGGGATTAGGATGTGCATTGATGCAGAATGGGAAAGTTATCGCATATGCTTCGAGACAGTTGCGAAAACATGAACAGAATTATCCCACTCATGATCTTGAGCTAGCTGCGGTCATTCATGCATTGAAAATATGGAGACACTACTTATATGGTGTGCACGTGGACATCTATACGGATCACAAAAGCCTTCAATATATTTTCAAACAGAAGGAGTTGAACCTGCGGCAAAGGAGATGGTTAGAATTACTGAAGGATTATGATGTGAACATTCTATATCATCTAGGGAAGGCGAATGTAGTAGCAGATGCACTTAGCCGCCGAGCGATGGGTAATTTATGCGGAGTTCCTTCGGAAAAGCGAGAAATGGTTCGTGAGGTCCATCAGTTATCAAGTCTCGGCGTACGGCCAATTGATTCAGGAGATACAGGTATTAGCGTCAATAACCCCACAGTTTCATCATTGAATCTAGAAGTGAAGGAACGACAATATGAAGATCCTCAGTTAAGCCATTATCGAGATCTAGCTCATAAAAAGGAAAAGTCTCCATTCGAAGTTTCCATAGAAGGGGTTCTTAGATATCGAGACAGGTTATGTGTACCGAATGTAGCAAACTTGCGCCAACGAATTTTAGAGGAAGCACATTATTCCCGGTATTCTATTCATCCAGGTGCAACCAAGATGTACCACAATCTCAAATTGATATATTGGTGGGATGGCATGAAGCGAGTGAAGGCCGAGCATCAAAACCCAGGGGGCTTATTGCAAGCAATGGAAATTCCTACGTGGAAATGGGAAGAAATTAACATGGATTTTGTGGTAGGATTACCCCGTACGCGAGGGAAGTATGATTCTATATGGGAGATCGTGGATAGACTCACGAAAGCAACTCATTTTCTCCCCGTTAGAACCACATATTCAGTGGAAGATTATGCTAAATTGTATCTCAAGGAGATTGTACGACTTCACGGTATTCCTTTGGCCATTATCACAGACAGAGGGGCACAGTTCACAGCCAAGTTCTGGAAGTCCTTTCAAGAAGGTCTAGGTACCCAAGTTAAGCTCAGCACGGCGTTCCATCCGCAAACTGACGGACAAGCCGAGCGCACTATTCAGACCTTAGAGGATATGCTATGGGCATGTGTATTGGACTTTGGCGGTAGTTGGGATGAGCATTTGCCTCTTATTGAATTTTCCTATAATAACAGCTATCATTCCAGTATTCAAATGGCCCCGTATGAAGCCTTATATGGAAGAAAATGCAGATCTCCAATTGGATGGTTTGAAACCGGAGAAGTACAATTGATAGGCCCCGACTTGATCCAACAAGCAGTTGAAAAGGTTAAAGTGATTCGAGACCGACTGTTAACAGCTCAAAGTCGCCAAAAGTCTTATGCAGATAATCGCCGACGAGATTTGGAATTTCAAGTGGGCGATTGGGTGTTCCTGAAGGTATCGCAGATGAAGGGAGTGATGAGATTTGGCAAGAAGGGAAAGCTAAGTCCCAGATATATTGGACCCTACCAAATCATTCGTAAGGTGAGTCGAGTATCCTATGAATTGGACTTGCCTTCAGAGCTCGAATCCGTGCATCCAGTATTCCATGTTTCGATGCTCCGCAAGTGTATTGGAGACCCAACAAGAATAGTTCCGGTTGATGATGTGCAAGTAACATAGAAGCTAACATACGAGGAAATGCCCATTGCCATTTTGGATAGACAAGTACGAAGGCTCCGGAATAAAGAGGTTGCTTCAGTCAATGTTCTATGGCGGAACAA
The DNA here is from genome assembly GCF_019175385.1 of Lycium barbarum. Classification (NCBI taxonomy): domain Eukaryota; kingdom Viridiplantae; phylum Streptophyta; class Magnoliopsida; order Solanales; family Solanaceae; genus Lycium; species Lycium barbarum. Next base: position 29,304,104 of record NC_083344.1, on the reverse strand, counting down.
TAATCGGGAAGAAATGACTTGGGAAGCGGAGGAGAAGATGAAATCTATGTACCCCCATTTGTTCCAATCCCCAGAAGAGATTCAAGATGAGACGTTGATGATGTAAGGTATGTATGTTTAAATTTTATGTTTTTGGTCGTGTGTGGCCATAAATGTGTTGATATTGTGATATAGCCCTGTGAGTCGAAGATATTGTGGGTTGTTGTAATGGAAAGGTAGTGTCCAAATTACGAAGGAAACTCTGGCAAAAATTTTCCAGAATACCCGAGTGTCGAACATTCGAGAACGAATGTTCCAAAAGGGGGGAAGAATGTTACACCTCGGAAATTTCTCCGTACTTGTATGATGAGTGGAATGAGGAAGAGTTTGAGTGTACGATGTTTTGTTAAGTCGGGAATGGCTAATTAAGAATAGAATACCAAGAACAATGTGCTTCTTCTAGAATTTGTCAGCGCAATTCTGCTACATTCGGCACACATAGCCTGCCTCGGTATCTAAGAATTCCATCCATAGAAACTTCAAATGAAGGCTTCTCTTTTTCATAAGATGTGTCTCTATAACGAAATAATTGAGGATCTTCATATTGCCGTTCTTTCACTTCCATGTCCAAGGACGAAATTGTGGGATCGTTGATACTAATCCCCACATTACCCGAATCGATTACACGTACTCCAACATTAGCTAGTTGGTGGAGCTCATGAGCCATCTCTTTCTTTTCCGGAGGGACTTCACATAAACTACCCATTGATCGGTGGCTAAGCGCATCAGCTACTACATTCGCCTTTCCGGGTTGGTACAATATGTTCACATCATAATCTTTTAATAATTCTAACCACCGCCTCTGCCGCAGGTTCAACTCCTTTTGCTAGAAAATGTATTGAAGACTTTTGTGATCCGTATAGATATCAACATGCACACCATACAAATAATGCTTCCATATTTTTAAGGCCTGAATAGCCACAGCCAATTCGAGATCATGAGTTGGATAATTCTTTTCATGTTTCCGCAATTGTCTCGATGCATATGCAATAACTTTACCATGCTGCATCCATACGCATCCTAATCCCACACCGGAAGCGTCACAATACACAACATAGCCCTTTGACCCTTCTGGAAGTATTAAGACCGAAGCTGAGGTCAATCTGTCTTTCAACTCTTGAAAGCTACATTCACAAGCATCATTCCACTAAAATTTGGCTGACTTCTAGGTTAGCTTCGTCAATGGGGCTAAAATAGATGAGAAGCCTCTACGAATCTTCTATAATAACCTGCCAAACCCAGAAAGCTACGAACTTCTGTAGGCGTCGTAGGCCTTGGCCATGTCTTCACAGCTTCAATTGTTTGAGTGTCAACTCGAATGCCATCATCTGAAATAACGTGGCCTAGAAATGTCACAGAATTTAGCCAGAACTCGCACTTTGAAAATTTTGCATACAATTCTCGGGCTCGAAGGATACCAAGAACAATTCGCAAGTGATCTGCATTTTCTGATTCTATGCGAGAATACACCAGAATATCATCAATAAATACTATCACAAATAAGTCCAAGAGAGGCCTGAATGGGTTGTTCTTCAATTTCATAAACACAGCCAGAGCATTAGTGTTATACCTCGCATTTCCAGTGCATGAGTATGGCATATACCTCATCGTAGTAATGGGGTGTCGGAGACATCCCAGGTTGCTTTGAAAAGCACAAGCCATGGAAAGTACGTAACAACGAAGAAAACGGGTGAATTACGATCTCGTAAGTCGTAATCAGGAAAAAGTACTTTGAAACACGAGAACATGGCCATTATTAGTGTAATAAGTGATAAATACCATGTATGGATAATTTCAGAAAATTTCGAGATCGAGCAAATTGAAGAAAATAAGTTCGACGAAAATTTGAGAAACGCGAGACGGGTTTTAGTCAACTTTGGAGGCGCGTACCTCATAGTATATGTGGAGTTTTAAGGTATTTCAAAATCCTAAAATGAAGTTCGTTGAGTCTAGTTTGTAATGCAACAAACCGTTCATTGATAGGACATCGGAATAGGGAATTATAGACGTTACAAACTCAACTGTCGATGCAGAAACAGCATTCCCGCGGGGATGCAGCTCCCCTCCAGTGGACTTTGTGTCCAGTTTGTCCAGTGGAATTTTAATCTGATTACACATGTACACTACTAAATCTAAGGGTCATAATCTGCTTACCTAAAACACCTCCTAAACCATGGTTAAACTATGAATCTATGACTACAGTATGGCAAGATATAGAAACATCCGAAAATATTGATGTGGGGATTTGTATCCGGAAAAAGATTGTAAAATATTATTCTACCCTTAGTTTTTTTCCTTCAGTAATGTTAGTTTAACAATTGGATTGGATTAATTTTAAATTTTAAAATTAAAATTTATATATTCTTACTATACGAAACTATTATAAGTTGTAATTTTTCTCATATTAATACGATGAAAATATATAAAACTACTTGTTAAAGTTCATATAACTTGACTCGAAAACATAACGTAACAAGTATTTTTGAGACGGAAAGTATTTAAATTTTAAAATTAAAACACCTCCTAAACCATGGTTACACTAAGAATTCTGTATTTTATTCTTCTTCTTTTTTATTGGCAGCATATTTGAAGGCTAAAATCTTGCAGCCATCAGTTAGCTCTTTCCTTTTTCCCTGCGACCAATTCTCCTTTTTTTTTCTTTTTATTATTTTCATGAGTTTTTTGTTCAATTAATTTTTCATCGTATTAATATGAGAAAAATTACAACTTATAATAGTTTCGTATAGTAAGAATATATAAATTTTAATTTTAAAATTTAAAATTAATCCAATCCAATTGTTAAACTAACATTACGGAAAGTATTTTAATTTTAAAATTTTATTGGCAGCATATTTGAAGGCTAAAATCTTGCAGCCATCAGTTAGCTCTTTCCTTTTTCCCTGCGACCAATTCTCCTTTTTTTTTCTTTTTATTATTTTCATGAGTTTTTTGTTCAATTATAGTCATTGTTCAAGTCAATTATCCAGAAAATTGATAAACTTTCACCTCCAAATCCCAAGCTCGTTCAAATTAAATACTTTCCGTCTCAAAAATACTTGTTACGTTATATTTTAGAGTCAAGTTATATGAACTTTAACAAGTAATTTTATATATTTTCATCGTATTAATATGAGAAAAAATACAACTTATAATAGTTTCGTATAGTAAGAATATATAAATTTTAATTTTAAAATTTGAAATTAATCCAATCCAATTGTTAAACTAACATTACTGAAGGAAAAAAACTAAGGGTAGAGTAATATTTTACAATCTTTTTCCGGATACAAATCCCCACATCAATATTTTCGGATGTTTCTATATCTTGCCATACTGTAGTCATAGATTCAAAGTTTAACCATGGTTTAGCATGTGTTTTAGGTAAGCAGATTATGACCCTTAGATTTAGTAGTGTACATGTGTAATCAGATTAGAACTCCACTGGACAAACTGGACACAAAGTCCACTGGAGGGGAGCCACATCCTTCCCGCGGTACCGCTACAGTACCCCTACAGTACTGTAGCTACAGTGAAACCTACTTCAGCATTCCTTTTTAAGGGACAAAAATCTCATTTTTTTTTCAGCACAAAAGTTCCCAATATTTCCAGAAAAATTCAGCAACAAAAGATCATTTTTTTATCTTGTGGATAGAGAATTGAGAGAGAGGTTCGGGCTACTATTCACGGCGGGGTACTGTTCACGGCGTCACTATTCACGGCGCTACTATTAAGGTAAGGTTTAATATTTTCCTACCTATTTTAGAAGATGATTAGTCTTTGTATGAATTGGTGGATGTGGAAGAAATTGCAAGAGTTGTGTATGTTGATATGGAAGTGGAGTTTGAGCCGTATGGGGCCAATTTAAACTAGCTATGGTAAATGAAGTTTAATTAGTAGTGTGGTTGTTATTATCATGGATTATATGGCGAAAAGATTAGAAAGTTAAAGTTGGAATTTTGTTGATGTGAATATGATGTTGTTTTCGTTGAATTGAAGATATGATTGTATCCATATGTTGTTGTTGGTATTTCTGTGTCAACAGGAGGGCGATTGAAAATTTGGGATAGGCGAATGTATAGGGGAAGTGCTGCCGGATTTTCGCTAGATTTTTAGATAATAAAAAAAAAAAACCCCTAAATGGGGGTATATAAACTAAAATATAGGTTCAATAAGAAATGGGTTATAGAATTGTGGACTAGAAAATATAGTTACTAACGATAACGTTACTTTTATATAAATAGGCTAAAAGGGCGACGAGGCGAAAAGGATCCACGACTAAGTCACTGACAGGTATGTAGAGCCTACCTTTCTTTCTTTTGGCATGACCTTTATGAAATGAACAAATAACGTATATGTATGATTCTAAGGAAAATTCTATTCTTAGCGCCACTAGGATGGCCGATGTCTTTGATCTCCATAAGTACTCCATATGGTTTGATATGTATATACATGACGCTCAAAGATTTTCGTGGGTATATTTCCGAATGTTGTTCGAAAGAAAATCGATATGACTAAAGTCTTTGATGAATATTTTGATACTTAAATATGATCTTAAGGTCCCTATTTGATTTGGTCCAAAACATTATTCAGAAGTTTCCTAATATGAATAATACTTGAATTTCGAAATATGGCTTATGAAATGTTTTTAGAAGGTTCCGTACTTCAAAAGCTCGTAACTTTCGTAGACTAACTCGGATTTACCTGAAACGTGTTTGTGGTTTACTAATGATTACAAGAAAACTAGTTTTGTACTAAAGGAAACATAAAGTCGATTTTCAAAACCACTCCGAAGGGAGTGCGAGATTTTATTATTTAGACTTTCCAAAAACCACTCTGAAGGGGGTGCGAGATTTTCAAGCCTAAGTCACTAGATGACTTCATGACGTAGCTAAGTGTGCTATATGATATATGGCCTCAGCTCGTGCCTGAGTGAGCTATGGCCTCAGCTTACGCCTTGGTGCGCTATGGCCTCAGTTTATGTCTGAGTGTGCTATGTGACACGTGGCCTTAGTTTATGTTATGGATTTTCTTTAAAAGAGATTTCCATACATTTGCATATTTGCATTCATGCCCGAAGGGGCCATTATTGATATAGAGCCGGAAGCAGCTGCCCGAAGGGGCAATTATTGATATAGAGCCGGAAGCGGCTGCCCGAAGGGGCCATCATTAATTTGCCGGAAGCGGCACGTGTGTTGCATTGCATTATTCACTTAAAGGAGGTGTGTTAGATTACATTACTTATTTTGAAAATGTTAGTTTGATTGCAATTATTTACTTGAAGCCTGCTTGAGATTTGCGTACATATTTACGTTTCTTCCAGTAAAGGCTGCAGGTATTGGGTTGGTTATGATTTCTTCTTTCCTAAATTATGCGATGGTTATCATTTATTCCCGCTTTACATATTCAGTACATATTCCGTACTGACCCCTTTCTTCGGGGGCTGCGTTTCATGCCACGCAGGTACACCCAGGTGAGTAGAAGATTTTGCTAGAAGGTATTCCAGTGGGATTGGCGAGCTCCATCTCAGTTCGGAGTATTGCCGAGTCGAGTACCTTTGTTATGGTGTTTTGTATGTGTTAGAGACTTTGCAGACAATGTCCTGTGGATAAGGCGTCGAGAAGTGCGAATCATTTATAGATGTTAAAAGAGTATGTATTTTTAGATGATTTCAGTTGGTAAAAAGTACGTAATTGATTGAAAGTGTTTTTTTATAATTTGTATAAAGATAATGACCTCTATTTGGAAAAGATTCATGTGTTTAAAAGTTTTTGAAATGACAGGTTTTCGTAAAGCGAATGTTTAAGGGTTCGCTCGACTCTGAAGGGAGTTGGGTGCCCATCATGCCCTATCAAGATGAGGGTGTGACAATTAGTCAACCCAAACGACATCACTCTGAATTCATAGTGGCATATCTCGTTCTGAAGGCTATTTTGGGAATATCCGCTTCTCTAACTCTCACTTGATGGTAGCCCAACCTCAAATCTATTTTAGAAAACCACTTGGAACCTTGCAGTTGATCGAATAAGTCATCAATCCTTGGAAGAGGATATTTTTTATTTATCGTCACTTTGTTCAATTACCTATAATTGATACACATTCATAGAGAACTGTCTTTCTTTCTCACAAACAAGACCGGTGCTCCCCACGGTGATTAGTTGGGTCTAATAAACCCCTTTTAAAGCAAATCTTTCAACTGTTCCTTTAACTCTTTCAACTCTGCCAGAGCCATTCGGTAAGGAGGGATAGAAATAGGCTTGGTATCCGGCAACACGTTAATAGCGAAGTCAATCTCTCTTTTTGGAGAAAGACCTGGCAGTTCGTCTGGAAACACATCTGGAAATTCATTCACTGGCGGAACTGATTGGAAAGTTGGCGGCTTTGCCTCGGTGTGGTGAACCCGAACTAAGTGATAAATATAGCCCTTGGCTATCATCTTCCTTGCCCTAAGGTAGGAAATAAACCTACCCTTCAGAGATGTTGCATTACCCTTCCATTCAAGCACGGGCTCTCCCGGAAATTGGAATCGAACCACTATCAATCGGCAATCAACATTATCATAGCACGATGCCAACCAATCCATACCCATAATTACATCGAAATCTAACTTTTGCAGCTCAATCAAATGAGCTTTTGTCTGGAGATCACATATCAGAACTACACAATTTTTTATACACTTGTCTTGCTATCACGGAATCACCAACCGGAGTAGACACCTCAAAAGGTTTGATTGGCTAAGGTTTCACCCCAATACACCCAGCAACATATGGAGTAACATAAGAGAATGTAGAACCCGAATCTATCAATGCATACACATCACGGGAGAATATAGACAATATACCTGTAACCACATCCGGAGAGGACTCGAGATCCTATCGTCCGGCTAAAGCATATACATGGGGCTGAGTGGCACTTGAAGTAGATGCTGCCCCTCTGCCTCTACCTCGACCTGCTGACATCTGAGAAGTCTGCCCTACCGGGCGTACTGATGAAGAACCAGCTACCGAGCCTGTGGGATGAACCCCACCTCTACCATACCGCGAGGGACAATCTCGCATCAAATGTCCAGTCTATCCACAAACATAACAAGCATCTGTGTCCTGGCGACATGGCCATGAGTGTAACTTCCGGCACCGACTACATCGGGGAACTGGTGGTCTCCTCTGACTGTAATCACCCCCAAATTGAGAACCCGAAGTTCTCAAACTCTAACCTTGTCCTGAAGGAAAAGAGAGATCAAATCCCCTATCCGCGAATCGTGGAGGCGCACTAGTCACTGACTGACCTGAATGTCGGGAATAGGTCTGCCTCGATCCCCCTCTATAATCACTGCCAGTGCCCATAGATCTAGCCCTTTTGCTTTGTCTTCTATCACTGTCGCGATCATCCCTTTGTGGTTTTCATCGTCCCTCTAAGTTCTGGGCCTGGGCTTGTATTCGGGAAATGTCCATCCCATCTTTTAGAGAGGCCGTCAAACAATCCTTAAACAAATGTGGTCCCAAACGACTCACAAACCTATATACCCGATCTCCCATGTCGGCCACCATAGTCGGGGCGTATCTAGCCAAGGAATTAAATTGCATGCTATACTCCTGGGCACTCATATTCCTTGCCTCAGATGTAGAAATCTATCCGCTCTAGCTCGGCGGACCTCGGGTGGCAAATAGTGATGAATAAATGCATCCACGAATTCTTGCCAAACCGGAGGAGGCGCATTCTCTCCTCTTGATAATACCTAGTTGTTATACCATAAAACTGCCACATCCCGGAGTCTATAAGATGCCAACTCCACGGATTCAGTTTCGGAGGCATGGACAATCTTCAATGTCCTCAACATCTCATCTATGAAACTTTGCGGGTCTTCATCCAGGTTTGACCCGAGAATTCCGAAGGATTTAGGCTCATAAAATCACGGGATTTGGTACTCGCGGCCCGATCACTTGAACACACATTTTGTTACTGTGCCTGAGCGGCAACCAATTGTGTCAATAACTGAATGGCCTCGATCACTTGTTGACCCGAAGCAACCGGTGGAGGGGCTGGAGCTTGAGCTCCTCCTTGTTTTTCCACATTAGGCGGGGTAAAAGAAGTATTAGACAAGGCCTCATTATGTGATTCGCCTTCTTCTATATTCATCGGAGGCCCTCTTTCTACCCGCCTCTTTGCCGTAATATTGCCCTTCTGGGCGGCTGTAGCCTTTCCTTTTGGTAGCATTCTGAAATCACAACACACTATTAGAGAGGATAAAATCTTATACACGGCTCTATCGCACGATCTCATAAGAAGAAGGATGGTCATTTTTCCTAAATGCCCTGTAGCCTCTTGTTTATTGATGTGCCACGCAACACACCATAAACAAGACTCTACTAGACAGGGCTCGTAGACACTTCCTAGGACTGAATTGCTCTGATACCACTTTTGTCACGACCCAGCTAGGGGCCGCGACAGGTACCCGGGGCTAACCACCGAGCACCGCTCGTTCTGCTACGCATCATACTCATTAACTACTCTTTTATCGATTTTATACTCAAATCATAAGGGAGTAATCTTTCATTTGTAAACATAAATAGTTTCATATACATAATCCCTTTAGGCTATCAAAAATAATATATACAATTATACCATCGTGACTTTACCAGACCACATAACCCACACCGTGTATCTACGAGCCTCTACTGAGGTACAAATGCATAGACGGGACAGGACCCCATCGAGCCCAACATATACAAATATACACAAAAGAATAATCAAGCACCTCCGGAACAAAGGAGTGCTTTCAATCAACTGACAACTACTACGAATCTGGGCCAAGCTCTCCTCCCTGTCTACCTGTGGGAATTTATACAAACCGTATGTGTGGCCGTATGTTTGGTCCAGTAGCTGCTGCCCTCCTTGGCCAATTATACGGTCCAACATACGGCTGGTACAATTTATACGGTCCGTAGGTTGGGCCGTATAATGCCCAGTGGTTCCGTTTTCGTTCTCGTCGACTCGTTTGATCTCCGATCCTTATGGAACCTTCTTAACACTTGTTCAACGCTTCAATAAAAATCGAAGGGACGCTATTACTTGACTCCAAGACATCCTTATGCCATCATAGACTCGTTGCTCGAAATTCTTATCCGATACACAACATATGATTCGCTTTCCTTGGCAACTTTCTTTCCTTGCATTATATGCCTTTGAATTCTCGTTGAGGGTCATCAAATACTATTTCTTACTCATCAAAACATCGCATACGCTATGTCCTTTGTTAGCTTATTCACTGTACATATACAGGGGATTTTCCAAGGTGTAACAAGAATAGCATACCAGAAGGGAATGCAGCTCCACACCAACTTGAGTGCACTGACTGCAGCTGAGTGGAAGACCTACTGAGCCGGATCGCTTGTCTGGCTACCTGAACCTGCGATCATGAACGCACCATCCACAAGCAAATGGACGTCAGTACGAACAATGTACTGAGTATGTAAGGCATGAATAACTACATAACAAGAGACATGGAACATAACATCAGGTAAAGAGAGAAACTGTACATCTTATTGCCTCTTAAGGCAGATATCAGGTAGTTATGCATATATAACACCGTCACCTCTCCAAATATCCCTTATATATATATAATAGAAATAGCATGCATGAGAGCCCAAATAAAAGCTACTACTTTATCGGAGTGACGTAAGTTCGGTAACCTCTGATATATATATTGTGGAACAATCATCATCGCTATATCTCACCTTGAAGGAACAACTATCATAAGGTGAGATCAACAACAATGAATAAAATCAAGAAAACCATGAAATAAGCTCAATAATCTCATAATAGCATCAAAACCACAAGCTTTGGAATCTCCAGAAATGAAATCATCATCATAATAATTATCATCATATAAAACATCTATCGTTAGCATCATAAGAACTTTAAGAATCATGAACTTCTAGCTTTTGGGAATAAGGATATTATGGAAGACATGTATGAACTCATGAGAAGAGAATCATGCCTTTAGAAAGAAAGGGATTAGCCTTAACATACCTGGCGCTTATGTCTCGACTTTCCAACCTACTTCATGTCTTGAAATCTACATAAGATCATTCGTAGTCTCTTAATCTACACATATAAAACCACTCATACTAGAGTTAGGCTCATCGTCATATGCTGTCTTGAGCCTTCAAATTAAATCCTCTTAGAATATGCTGTAATTCAGGCAGCATCTCCTCTGTTTATATCCCTAGCTTGAAATTACAGTACCAACAAAACAATAATAATAGCTACACTAATATCCACAACATCATCATCAATCCCAATATACTCAATATAACATCCCACACGATGTTTACCCAATTTCTCAACCAATCAATCGACTTTACGAAGCTTTATCAACTAAATCTCCATAATACGATTCATAATATCAATATTAAAGAATATCCTTACCTCAATTAAGGTTGGAATAGCTTGAAATCTTATTTATCTTCGATAGATTCCTTTGTCCTGTCAAGATTTGATGTTTAGAACAAGAACTACAAAACCCTATACGCTTCCAGAGACTCGTATATAGTCTATTTACTTTAATCCACTCACAAAATGATACTTGAATGTTTCTTGGGTCTGTCAAATAGTTTTCGGTGAAGAAGAGTGGAGAAATGAGGCCCTAAGACCCAATTTCTGCCTTTTATTGAAGTTGAAGGTCAGTTACCACCGACTTAAAATTGACCATGCGTGAACACTCTTGGAAGTGGCGCGGACGCACTGGGTTGTCTGACTCCCTTCTGCGCGTTCGCGCTGACCAAACCTCTGGCCTGTCAGCCAGACTTGAAACGTCCATAACTTTTTAGTCTGATGCCGTATCGACGAGCGGTTTGTTGCGTTGGAAACTAGACTTCATGAACTTCAATTTAGCAGGTTGATTTTCTTCAAAACTCTTCATGTGCTAGAAGATATTCTTTTGCTTTTTTGGTTCGTACTTTGTCGTTCAAAGTAACACTCATTTTCTTCGAAAGTCATACTAACTCAACTTCTTCAACTCATTTCCTTATAGGACCTCCCGGTATTCCCTATGTGCATCCTTTGCTCCTAGAATATACTGAATAATGCTTCGCTCCTTATTATCCAAATTTTTTTTTACTTAGCCATAGTTCAACATACATACGTTAAAATTTGATAAGTGCTTCTCCAAAAGTACGGGGTGTAACATCCTTCCCCCCTTAGGAACAATCATCCTCGAATGTTGAATTAGAACTCATTTTGTCGTTGATGTCAATATTCTCACCTGCTTCTGCTGGTATTTACTTTACTTACTTGTAGTCCTACTCACATATTCAGAACCGAACTTATTTCAACTATGCAACTTATGATCCTCCTCGCAGTTCCTTGGAGGCGATTCACCATAAGTTAATAAACTGTAACCATAATTTGCAGACTTATTACGCTATATCGATTTGTTGAAGCGACTATCCTCTCATGTTCATTTTGGGGTGTAAACCTTTACACTTATGGCCCATTCAATCTTTCCTCATATTTTACTGGAGATTTCTAAGAACTTATCCTTTAACCCCATCACTCATAGAAATAGTGATCAACTTGATATTTAGTTTTTCCTTCCTTTTTACCCTTTTGAGCTCTACCCTCTATTTCTCAATTGATTGACAGTTGTATTTGGAGCTCTTCTGCTGAAATGATACTCTATCTCTTGTCTACATACCGCTCAATTGTGCTGGCACTGATTGATTCTGCTCAACTAGTTAATATTTTCCTTAACCCTTTTGGGTTTTCTCACACTGAATCTTTGGCATTCCCAGTTCTAATGTAGTAGTATTCGATAATTCAATACATTGGAGCGCGCCTCAATTTCTGACGATTACTCTTTCTTGGATTCTTTGGTTTCTGTATATGAGCAACAACATGGTTTCTTCTTGACATATACAGTTTTTGCTCGTGCAATTACTAGCTCATCATCCTTACGTACATGTAGACTCTATATTTATGGTTTCACAATTTCTTTGGTATTTCTTGATTACTGTTGTTTTACTATCAATGAGTGTATTCTCGAGTTCGCTGAATTTCTTGCCCAATCAATTCTTGAATATTATTTTGTTTCTCTTATGGCTAAAATTTATACTTGTACTCACGGTCATCCCTTTTTCTTATCACCTGTCTGTCTACTAGTTCTTCATACTTTATCATCCTCGTTGTCTCTTCGGCCTCTATCGTTTAAACCCTTATATGCTCATTTACCCAGTACTTACCACATGCCTTTATCCACTTTTGGTCCCATCTTCCTATTTATCCCCTTTTAGTACTCAGAAATTCTTACTCCTCTGACCTTTATGTATCCTTCTTACGCTTCACAGATATTTCATGCCTTCATCATTTTGGAGTTTAACTTATTCTTTCCCCCTTAAGGATAACCTCAGAAACTGGTAATATAGTATCCCTTGCTTTCCTGTATCAACTGAATCGATCTTTGCTGTATTTTGTCTTCTAGCTAACGCAACATCGAAATTTCCCTTCACCTATACACTTTACTTGATTCTCTCTTTTCTTTTATTTTTTTCCTTTTAATAGAGCTTCTTATGCACGGTCTGGGCTATCGGTAATTCTTGTACTTACATCAAGAATATCTTGAATCTCTTCTTCAATGATCCTTTTCTTTAAATTTATCCTTGAAGTTTCTAATCCTTAGTCCTACTGATAAATTAGGGAAAATTTGGAAATTTACCGAAATGTGAACCAGGCTCCTTACCATGTAGTGAATTCAAATCATTTCACTCCTTCCTTTGTCTGCAGTTTTCAATCATAGATATGTAGCAGAACCATTATTTTGCTTCTTCCATGAGGTTTCATTGCCACCAGCTTTGTTCCAATCAGACGCATCATCCCTTTATTACTTCCTTTGAGATTCTTCTTGGACTCTTAGCCTTCGCTTGATTCTTACCTGATAAATCTTCCCTATAGTTTGGCATACCCTATTTGTTGTTTGAGTTTATCGGTCGCATAGATATTTGAAGTCCTTAAATACTCATTTCCTCTACCTACCTTTTGCGATTGAAGATTTTGGTCTGTTCCCTCTCCTATACGGACCTTATCTTTTAGCCAACCAAATTTGGTTTCTTCTTTTAATACCATCATAAGTCAATGTACTATTGCATCTATTTTCCACGACCCGCTCTTTCATTTGCCCAGCTCATATTGTTCTGTAGTTCTTCTTTACTAGGTGGTTGTACCATAGTCAGGTGTCATAGTTCTTCCAATATCTTGTCGATCTTTGTCCTACTCACAAATACTTATAAAATATCTATTTTTTCGTCCTCCTTTCAGCCCTTTCCTATCTTCCCTTTCGATGCCATAACTTGTTTATATATATACATATCCCTCATATATTCATCCTATTTCCTTTATAATCGAATATTTGTACTCCTTATCAAGACTCTTTTCCTATACTATCGATGTTTTGCCTCATGGCCAGACATATTAGCTTATTAACCTTCCTTTTGTCCTTGATGGTTACACAACTTCCTTTAACCAATTCATTACTTTTCTTACTTTCTTCCTTAGGGTCTTTCTTGACTTCCTCTGCTCATAAACTGCTTTTCCCCACTTGACATTTTATAACATTGGCCCTCGAATTCGTAGAATATTCTATTAGAAGAACGAATCATTTCTATTTCTAAAATACTATTTTTTTTTGGGTGGGGTGGGGGGGGGGGGGGGGGGGGACTTTTCCATTTTCTAGGTGAACGTATCAATATGGCTTCATATTTATCCTTTCGGATGTACCTTAAGAGTCAGAAATCCCTTGACACCTTTCATAAAACCTAATTATTCTTTCTCAGGTTATATCCATACCCATTGTTATTATACTTCAATCCTGTTTATCAAGATTTGTTTCCGGGATCTTCGCATTCGTCCTTTATCACATATTGCCATACTCTATCCTTCCTGCATACTTACTTTAAAAATTTATCCGTCAGCCTCTACCGCTGCCTTAACCATTTCTCAGAAACTTTACTTTACCCTTAGTAGCAACATCATTTCCCTTGCCTGCACTTCTCTTCTTCTCATGACATCATAATCTTCTTACTCTTATGTACACATATTCTTCTTCTCCCTGATATTGTTGCATCATGATTATCCAACTTTAACATTCGGAGAGAACAATATCAATCTACCTTGTAGCACTTGCTACCTTAACTTCAATACCCAGTTCAACCAATACCTTTCACATATTGTAAGATCGATCATAAGGGCATGAAACAGCCGCCCTACCTTTCAAGGTGGGGGTTAGGTCTGCGTACACTCTACCCTCCCCAGACCCCACATGGTGGGATTATACTGGGTTTGTTGTTGTTGTTGTTGTTGATCATAAGGGCATGCATAATATTTAATGTGGCCACACATGAGTTATCATTTACATCGCTTATTAATACCCCCACTAACAAAATCCAAATGCTATTTAAAATTGTCCTGAATCGGTAGGACTTCTTAGCATATTTCCTAAGTCCTATTTACGAATCTCTGGCAATATAGACTTAATGAATGATTTCCACTGGAACACCTACTCTTTTTTCCTTTTTATTCATAAGCCGACATCACTCTTATTTTTCTATCGTCAAGTGACCCTCACCACATCTATCTGACAAATCAAGTTAAACCTTCTTATAAAGATTACATCCGTCCTTTTTATTGTTGTATGGTATTTTATCACATATCTTTAAAACCCAACTTGAAGTTCTAATAGGATATCCAAATAAAACACTGTAATGCATTTCCCCCAAGGTTGGAAAAGTCCCTTACTTTTCTAGTTGGATAAAAACTATCGTATCCTTTGAAACTTCCATTATATAGAAAATTTTCATAACCACAAGTCAACATATGCGACTGCTTTTCATTCCTAGTCCCGGGGTTCCTACTGGTAGCAGAAATGTCTTAGTCACAATTACCCATAGATACTTCAGTTATCGATTTCTTTAAAAATCCCCATTTGTCAACCATTAGATAATATCCCATAATAATCCCACATAACATAAGGAGTTCCAATAAGAAGACCCATATACCTGTAACCGGCCTATCCTGGTCCTGATCTTAGGAACTGTGAAGTGAAATATCCTTTTCGTCAGCCTCCCACTTCTACTCATCTGACCATCCTCATCTCCGCCATCATAATCTGAAGGATACGAATACCCTGGCAGCTCCTGATTAACTGAAGGACAAGAAAGAGAGCTAGATACCTCTATAACACTTACACTCGTGGCTGCTCTAGCATAATGCTCAATCATAAGGGAAACTGAAGGGACCAAATCTGGTGCAGCATCAGGAGCCCCCTGTTCCACTGGTGTCTCATACGAACCCTTAGACTGGTCCGTCTCATATCTATCCCCTAACAGATCCTCCTCCATAGAAGTCACAGGCTCTGGGGGAGTCGTCTTAATAATCTCTTCAGAAGGATCTGACTCAATAGAGTAACTAAGACACCTCCTAATATGTCCTGGTACTCGTGGTCCGGAGTACACCCTGGGGCCTTCCTTGCACCCCCACTATCAGAAACCGTCCTCTTCATCTATATCAATCTCCACTTATCTAATAGGAAAAGAATGGCAGGAACGAACTTTCCTAGACTCTGGCTCTATTGCACGATCTAAGATAGAAAGAAAGGTCAATGGTTCCTAAATGTCTCGGAACCTCCTGTTTATAAGTGTGGCGCGCTTCACACCCATAAATAAGACTCTACTAGACACGGTCTGTAGATAACCCTAGGACAGAACTGCTCTGATATCACTTTTGTCACGACCCAAGCAGATGAGTCGTGACGAGTGCCCTACCTCTACTAAGCCAACACCCCTAAACTCGTACCTGGATTTCACTGAGCAACAGCGTGGCCTATATATAGTTTATAGGGAAAACCAATCGACAGACACCTGTGGTCGTCCACTTCTTTCACTTGAGCACGTAAAGTGGCTCTTGTTCCATTTAGACACTTCAGGTAAGGTTCGACTGTGT
Source organism: Lycium barbarum (assembly GCF_019175385.1). Classification (NCBI taxonomy): domain Eukaryota; kingdom Viridiplantae; phylum Streptophyta; class Magnoliopsida; order Solanales; family Solanaceae; genus Lycium; species Lycium barbarum. The sequence goes on along the minus strand of NC_083344.1, from coordinate 29,288,081 downwards.
CACTTACACACTTTTAGCTGATCTGGCAACTTTGGTGAATTGCATATCAAACAGGCGCTTGAAGAGCTCCAAAAAAAATAGATTGTTTTTGTTTATTTTTATTTCTTCTTCTTCATCATCTTTTTCCCGACCATCACCAAGCTTACTCCATTAATAGAGGTCGGATTTTCCGACTCCAATCTATTACCATCGCTATGGCTTCCATTTCCACCACCACAACTGCTACACCTAATAATCAATCTACCAAAATTCCATTTCAACATTTGCTTCATTTGGATTCTTAAAAAAAAACCAGATGGATAATTGATTTTGTTCTTAATATTCACCAAAATAGGATAAAACTCTTCTAAATTTAGCAACTTTTGAAAAACGTATCAATGGAAAACACAATATCAGATAATAATTCCCAAAAGAAAAAGGGTCAGATTCGTAAGGAGAAAAAGATAGGTCATTGGAGCAATGAAAAAATGATGTTTGTGGTGGGGAGGGGGTGGGTACGGCGAGGAAGACGATTAGATATTTGGGCGGGGGCGCAAAAATGACGCTGGAAATGGAGGGCTACGGAGGAGAAGACGACTATGGGGCGTGGGGGTGGGCGGGAGTGGGGTTGGGTGGGATACGGTATTTTTCTCTTTTTTGAAATATCATTTTTTTCCACAAAATTTATTTTAATATTATTATTTGATCAAACGCCACATGTCCTAACTTAATTTGTCATTTTTCCACGTCATCGGCGAGTGTGTTACACACACTTCACATATTTGGTTGATTATGTAAAAAGTGTCTAAGTGACATAGTTGAACCTGTTACACCTCGGAAATTCCCCGTGAACGTACAATGAATAGACTAACGAAGAGGACGAGTATACGATGCTTTAATAAGAAGGGGATGACGTTTGACGACCCTAAGTAAGATTTCAAAGGCAATTGCAATAACAGATAGGTTATGCTCCACAATGACTAATCATAGGTTTTGAAAAGGTGAAAAGTTGCAGATTTGCATTTTGGCCCAGTCGGCCGTAAAATGAAATACAGATCGTAAAGTGGTATACGGCCCGTAAACTGCCATGTCATATTTCAACCTACAAAACTTCAACTTTCTGCCAAAGACTTGAATGGTTAAATACGACTTGAAATACGGATCGTAAACTGAAATACGACCCATAAACTGAGTCGTAAACCACCATGTCCTCAGCCCGACTTTCTGGTTATGTTATGCTTTAATACATCCACAGAATACGGACCGTAAACTGGAATACAGACCGTAAACTGGGTTTACGACCACTGTGCACTTCAACTACTGTTCATTTCGGATCATATTTTAAGTCATTAAAAGGAGGCCTAAGCTCATTAATTCATTTCATTTCCACGATACTTCTCTCTAGAAACCTCTAGAATATTCTCCACTCTTCATCTACAAGAAAACAAAGGAAATAAAAGATCAATATCAAGAATCCAAGTGAATCAAGTGTATGAAACTCATCAAAGTTCATCCAAGTTAAGAAATTTCAAGAGAAGTAAACTAGGGTTTTGGTGCAAGAAGAGTAATACCACTCAAGGCTTGTTTCTACAACATCTAAGGTACATTTTACGGCATTTACATGTTATTTAGGGTATGGAAGAGTTGAAACACTTGGATTATAAAAGTATATAAGAAATGGGTCATGAAAGTGTGAATAGTAGCATTGTTGAGTAAAGGTTTGATTTGAGCCATGATTATTGATAACTTGTGATTATAAAAATGTTATGAATGACGTTTAGAACATGGAATAAGTATCCTACGTGAGAAAAATGCAACAATGAACCATGGCCACGATTATGGAGAAATTGAAGACAAATTGTGGAATACGGATATTGTAAACGAATGATGAGTGTTGTCTATCATATTGAGAATGTTGTTATGAACGTTTGAGAGTTGATGTAGAATACGGGAAGAGTTGCATAAACAAAGGAAATGCTGTTCAATTCTCTCTAGCGTTAGAAAGCCGTTTTTATAATTGTTAGCTAATGTCGATATAAATTCTCTTGAAGGTAGAACGTACGCACTAAAGGAGAACACGCAAGCGATAGATTAGTAAACAACAAAGGTGTGTGAGGCTAGTCCTTTCTTTCTATGGCATGAATCCCATGTTATAATTTTTCCTCCTTCTCCATTAATCCTTTATATCTTGGAAAACTAATAGTCCATGTTCCTGAATAGCCTTATGAGATGAGAGATATATTATGAGCTCAATAATGATGATGATGAGTTAAGTATAAAGATTCTAGCGTTCACGATATGATGTTCCTATAAAGTTGATGATGTTATTCGTTATGTACACTCACCTTATATACTATTTCCTTCAAGGTGAGGAAGAATACTTATAAATGCCCATAATGGAATTGGGGGTTCACGACCTTATGTCACCTCGATAAAGTATAATTAACTTTGAGTTATTGTGCATGCATTATGATGAGTACATGTTGATGACATTACACCGCGCCTGTAAGGCCGGGCAGCACCGCTAAGGCGGGCGGCTTATAGGTGATTACACCGTGTATATATGGCAGGGCAGCACCACTAGTGGGCGGCATGAGATGATACCCCAGACGCGGGAGGCCTGGACGCAAGCTAATGTTATGATTATCACACCGATCCGATATGGACGGGACAGCTTATACATTTATGCATATATGATATGACGATGAGCATAAGTAAGACAGTATGCATTATTTCTTTTATATTTGACAGTCGGATACAGATGTTACATATTGATACGTCCTTTATGTGAATGTCTTATTTCATTGTTTATGCCTCTCATACTCAATACAATGTTCGTACTAACGTCCGTTTTCTTTGGACACTGTGTTCATGCCCACAGGTAGACAGGGATGTGAGCTTGATCCAGATTCGTAGTAGCTGTCAGCCGGTTGAAAGCACTCCTTTGTTCCGGAGGTGCATGATTATTCGTTTGTGTATATTCATGTATATGTATTTTGGGCACGACGGGGTCTTGTCCCGTCTTCATGTTAGCACTCCAGTAGAGGCTCGTAGATACGCAATGTAGGTTAGATGGTCTCACGAGATTGTCATTATGTATATATATTATTTTTATGGCCGAGAGGCACATGTACATAAAAGTATTTATGTTCCATACGAAATATGATTTTCCTACAATATGAGTATAAATGTGATAAAAAAGCTAAATGAACATGATGAGAAATAGAACGAGCGGTGCTCGGTGGTTAGCCCCGGGTACCGGTCGTGGCCCCTAGCTGGGTCGTGACAAAAATGGTATCAGAGTCAGGTTCAGTCCTAGGAAGTGTCGACGAGCCGTGTCTAGTAGAGTCTTGTTTATGGTGTGTTGCGCGCCAGAACAATAAACAAGAGGCTACAGGGCATTTAGGAAAAATGACCATCCTTCTTCTTATGAGATCGTGCGATAGAGACGTGTATAAGATTTTATCCTCCCTAATAGTGTGTTGTGATTCCAGAAATGCCGCCAAAGGGAAAAGCTACAGCCACCCCGAAGGGCAAGACTACGACAAAGAGGCGAGTAGAAAGAGAGCCTCCGATGAATATTGAAGAGGGTGAATTTCATAATGAGGCTCCATCTAATACTTCCTCCACCCCGCCTAATATGAAAGAAAAAGGAGGAGCTCCAGCTCCAATTTCTCCACCGGGTGCTTCGGGTCAATAAGTGACCGAGGCCATTCAGTTATTGACACAGTTGGTTGCCGCCCAGGCACAGCGGCAAAATCTGGGCCCAAGTGATCGGTCAGCCAGTACTAGAGCCCGTGATTTCATGACTTTAAATCCTCTGGAGTTCTTCGGGTCGAAGTCGGATGAAGATCTGCAAGGCTTTATTGATGAGATGTTGAGGACCCTAAAGATTATTCATGCCTCGGAGATTGAATCCGTGGAGTTGGCATCCTATAGACTCCGGGACGTGGCACTTATAGTACAATAACTGGTTATTGTCAAGAGGAGAAAATGCGCCTCCTCTGGTTTGACGAGAATTTGTAGATGCTTTCATTCATCACTACATGCCACCCGAGGTCCGCCGAGCTAGAGCGGATAGATTCCTAAATTTGAGGCAAGGGAACATGAGTGCCTGGGAATATAGACTTCAATTTAATTCATTGGCTAGGTATGCCCCGACTATGGTGGCCGACATGGGAGATCGGGTACATAGATTCGTGAGTGGCTTAGGGTCACATTTATTCATAGATTGCTTGACAGCTTCGCTACAAGATGGGATGGATATTTCCCGAATACAGGCTCATGCTCAGAACATAGAAGGGCGACAACAACCACAAAGGAGTGATCGTGATATTGGTAGAAGGCAAAGTAAGAGGGCTAGATCTATGGGAGCAGGCAGTGATTATACAGGGGGATCAAGACAGACATATTCTAGGCACTCAGGCCAGTCGGTGACCTGTGCACCCCCTCGATTCGCAGGCAGGAGATTTGATCGCTCCTTCCATTCAGGACAAGGCCAGAGTTCGAGGGCCTCAGATTTCCAGTTCAGGGAAGATTATAGTCAGAGGAGACCCCCCGTAGCGCGATGCAGCCAGTGCGATAGATTACATTCCGGACAATGTCGCTAGGGCTCGGATGCTTGCTATTCTTGTGGCCAGGTTGGGCACATGATGAGGGATTGCCCGTCTATGAGTGGTAGAGTTAGAGTTCAGCCTACAGGTTCAGCAGCTGGTTCTTCCTCGGTGCGCCCGATAGGTTCAAATTTCCGGGAGAGCCCGTACTTGAATGGAAAGGTAATGCGGCAACTCCAATAGGTAGGTTTATTTCCTACCTTAAGGCAAGGAAGATGATAGCTAAGGGATATATTTATCATCTAGTCCGAGTTCATGACACTGAGCCAAAGCCGCCAACTTTATAATCAGTTCCGGTAGTGAATGAATTTCCGGATGTGTTCCCGGAAGAGCTTCCAGGCCTTCCTCCCGAGCGGGAGATTGATTTGTTGCCAGACACCAAGCCTATTTATATTCCTCTGTATCGAATGGCTTCGGCAGAACTAAAAGAGTTAAAGGCGCAGTTGAAAGATTTGCTCGAAAAGGGGTTTATTAGACCCAGTTCTTCACTGTGGGGAGCACCAGTTTTGTTCGTGAGAAATAAAGATGGTTCCCTACGAATGTGTGTTGATTACAGGCAGTTGAACAAAGTGCCGATAAAGAATAAATATCCTCTCCCGAGTATTGATGATTTATTTGATCAACTACAGGACGCCAAGTGGTTTTCTAAAATAGACTTGAGGTCGGGTTATCATCAAGTGAGAGTTAGAGAGGAAGATATTCCCAAAACAGCTTTCAGGACGAGATATGGCCACTATGAATTCCAAATGATGTCGTTTGGATTAACTAATGCTCCGGCAGTGTTTATGAATTTGATGAATAATGTATTCAGGCCACTCTTGGATTTGTTCGTGATAGTATTCATTGTCGATATTCTGGTGTGCTCTCACACAGAATTGGAACATACAGATCATTTGCAAATTGTTCTTGGCATTCTTCGAGCCCGGGAATTATATGCAAAATTTTCAAAGTGTGAGTTTTTGCTGAAATCTGTAACATTTCTGGGCCATGTTCCTTCAGATGATGGCATTCGAGTCGACACTCAGAAAATTGAAGCCGTAAAGACTTGGCCAAGGCCTACGATGCCTACAGAAGTTCGTAGTTTTCTGGCGTTGGCGGGTTATTATAGAAGGTTCGTAGAGGGCTTCTCATCTATTTCAGCCCCATTGACGAAGCTGACCTAGAAGTCAGTCAAATTTCAGTGGAATGATGCTTGTGAGCGCAGTTTCCAAGAGTTGAAAGGTAGATTGACCTCAGCTCCGGTCTTAACACTTACAGAAGGGTCAGATGGTTATGTCGTGTATTGTGATGCTTCTGGTGTTGGATTAGGATGTGTCTTAATGCAGCACAGTATAGTTATTGCGTATGATTCAAGACAATTGAGGAAACATGAAAAGAACTACCCGACTCATGACCTCGAATTGGCCGCGGTTATTCATGCACTGAAAATGTGGAGACATTACTTGTATGGTGTGCATGTTGATATCTACAAAGATCACAAAAGCCTTCAGTACATTTTCAAGCAGAAGGAGTTAAACCTGCGGCAGAGGCAGTGGTTAGAACTATTGAAAGATTATGATGTTAACATTCTGTACCACCCTGGAAAAGCGAATGTAGTAGCCGATGCGCTTAGTCGCCGATCAATGGGAAGTTTAAGTGAGGTTCCTCGAAAAAAGAAAGAGATAGTTCATCAGCTCTGTCAACTAGCTAATCTTGGAGTACGTGTAATTGATTCGGGTAATGCAGGGATTAGTATTAATGATCCAACAGTCTCATCCTTGAACATGGAAGTGAAAGAGCACAAGTATGAGGATCCTAAACTATGCCATTATAGAGACATATCTCATGGAAAAGATAAGTCCCCATTTGAAGTTTCCACAGATGGAATTCTTAGATGCCGAAGCAGGGTATGTGTGCCGAATGTGGCGGAATTGCGCCGACGAATTCTAGAGGAAGGACATTGTTCTCGGTATTTTATTCACCCTGGTGCCACCAAAATATACCATGACCTTAAGTTAATATATTGGTGGGACGGCATGAAGAGAGACATAGCGGAATTTGTAGGACAGTGTCCAAATTGTCAGCAAGTGAAGATTGAACATCAAAAGCCAGGAGGCTTATTGCAAGCAATGGAGATCCCTACTTGGAAATGGGAAGTAATCAACATGGATTTTATTGTTGGGTTACCTCATTCTCGGGGCAAGTATGATTCTATATGGGTGATCGTGGATAGATTGACGAAAGCAGCCCATTTTCTTCCAGTTAGAACCACGTACTCAGCAGAAGACTATGCGAGGTTGTATAGAAATTGTGTGACTTCATGGTATACCGTTATGTATTATCACAGATAGAGGAGAACAGTTTACAGCCAAGTTCTGGAAGTCCTTTCAAGAAGTTCTAGGCACTCAAGTGAAGCTTAGCACGGCATTTCACCCGGAAACCGATGGACAAGCCAAGCATACTATTCAGACCTTGGAAGATATGCGCATGTGTGCTAGATTTTGGCGGTAGTTGGGATGACCATTTGCCGCTAATCGAATTCGCATACAACAATAGCTACCATTCCATCATTCAAATGGCTCCATACGAAGCTTTATATGGGAGGAAATGTAGATCCCCAATCGGATGGTTTGAAATAGGAGAAGTACAGCTAGTAGGCCCCGAAATGATTCAGCAAGCGATGAAAAACGTTAAGGTGATCCGAGGTCGGTTGCTGATAGCCCAAAGTCGCCAAAAGTCTTATGTGGACAATCGCCGACTAGACTTGGAATTTCAGGTTGATGATTGGGTATTTTTGAAAGTGTCGCCAATGAAAGGGGTGATGAGATTTGGCAAGAGAGGGAAGTTAAGTCCTAGATATATTGGACCCTATAAAATTATCCGCAAGGTGGGTCATGTCGCCCATGAATTGGACTTGCGTTCGGAGAATGAAGTTGTCCATCCAGTCTTCCATGTTTCGATGCTCCGCAAGTGTATTGGAGATCCTACGAGGGTCATCCCGATTGATGATGTGCAAGTGACAAAAAAGCTAACCTATGAAGAAGTACCCATTGCTATCTTGGATAGGCAAGTGCGAAGACTTCGAAATAAAGAGGTAGCACCAGTCAAGGTCTTATGGCGAAATAATAACCAGGAAGAAATGACTTGGGAAACGGAAGAGAGTATGAATTCCATGTATCCGCATTTATTCCAACCCCCAGGAGAGATTCAAGATGAAACGCCAACGATATAAGGTATATATGTTTACTTTTCATGCTTTTGGCCGTGTGTGGCTATAGATATGTTGATATTGTGATGTGGCCCTGTGAGGCAATGATATTATGGGTTGTTGTAACAGGATGGTAGTGCCATATTACAGGGGAAACTCTGGCGAAATATTTCTAGAATCCCTGATGACTTAACATTCGAGGACGAATGTTCCAAAGGGGGGAAGAATGTTACACCTCGGAAATTCTCCGTGAATGTACAATGAATGGACTAACGAAGAGGACGAGTATACGATACTTTAATAAGAAGGGGATGACGTTTGACGACCCTAAGTAAGATTTCAAAGGCAATTGCAATAAGAGATAGGTTATGCTCCACAATGACTAATCATAGGTTTTGAAAAGGTGAAAAGTTGCAGATTTGCATTTTGGCCTAGTCGACCGTAAAATGAAATACGGACCGTAAACTGGTATACGGCCCGTAAACTGCCATGTCGTATTTCAACTTACAAAACTTCAACTTTCTGCCAAAGACATGAATTGTTAAATACGACTTTAAATACGGACTGTAAACTGAAATACGGCTCGTAAACTGAGTCGTAAACCACCATGTCCTCAGCCCGACTTTCTGTATCTGTTATGCTTTAATACGTCCACAGAATACGGACCGTAAACTGGAATATGTATTTTGGGCACGACGGGGTCTTGTCCCGTCATCATGTTAGCACTCCAGTAGAGGCTCGTAGATACGCAGTGTGGGTTAGATGGTCTGACGAGATTGTTATTATGTATATATATTATTTTGATGGCCGAGAGGCACATGTACATAAAAGTATTTATGTTCCATATGAAATTTGATTTTCCTACAATATGAGTATAAATGTGATAAAAGAGCTAAATGAACATTATGGGAAATAGAACGAGCGGTGCTCGGTGGTTAGCCCCGAGTACCCGTCGCGGCCCCTAGCTGGGTCGTGACAGAACCTTACCTGAAGTGTCTAAATGGAACAAGGGCCAATTTAGGTGCTCAAGTGAAAGAAGTGGACGACCACAGGTGTCTGTCGATGGGTTTAGAGTAGTTTATAACTGAGCTATACTAACTCTGATAAGATTAGCACAATAGACTCTGCATCAAGAACTCACAACCAACATATATATATATATATATATGTATAATCACAACCCTCATATATATATATATATATACACACACACATACGTGCTGAGGATAACAGTGCAAGCCAACTAGGCCGCTACATATACTGTACAACAAAACTAAGAGTCGACAAAGCAACATAACATCCTGACAATACACAACTCTCTACAGACCTCTATGGAGCTGTAGAAAGGAAAAGACAAGGCCCCGTCATACCCGTATATACATGTCAGAATAGCATACCAGAAGGGACTGCAGCTCCGAACCAAGTGAAGCGCACTGACTGCAGCTGAGTGGAAGACCTACTGAGCCGGATCGCATGTCTGGCCACCTGAACCTGCGGGCTTGAACGCAGCATCCACACGCAAATAGACGTCAGTACAAATAATGTACTGAATATGTAAGGCACGAATAACAACATAACAAGAGACATGGAACATAACAATAGATAAAGGGATAACCTGTACATCTTGTTGCCTCTTAAGGCGGATATCTGGCATGCTTAACTTTAGAAAAATAAACATTTTCATATATATATATATATATATATTTATATACACATACATACATACATACATGCATACATATATACATATGGCTACGGAATGTGCAGCCCGGTCCATCTATCATATCATCTTTATAAATATTGTTGTGGAACGTACAACCATATCCATATATCATATCATCATTATGTATATTGTTGCGGAACGAAAAACCCAATCCATACCCATATTTCCCGCATTCGGGCATCCCGTGTCCGGGAAGATATCATAATATACTAACTGATAAGGTGGTTATGCGTATATAATGTCGTCACCTTTCCCCATATCTAATATATAAATATATAATATAAATAGCATGCATGAGAGCCCAAATAAATGCTACTACTTTATCGGAGTGACGTAAGGTCGGTAACCTCCGATTTATATTATGGAATAATCATCATCGCTATATCTCACCTTGAAGGAACAACTATCATAAGGTGAGATCAACAACAACGAATAAAATTAAGAAAATCAGGAAATAAGCTCAATAATCTCATAATAGCATCAAAACCGTAATCTTTTGAATCTCCAGAAATGAAATCATCATCATTATCATCATAGAAAACATCTATCTTTAGCATCATAAGAACTTTGAGAATCATGAACTTCTAGCTTTTGGGAATAAGGATATTATGGAAACTTGCATGGACTCATGAGAAGAGAATCATGCATTTAGAAAGAAAGGGATTAGCCTTAACATACCTGGAGCTTACTTCTCGACTTTCCAACCTACTTCCTATATTGTAGTCTATATAAGATCATTCGTAGTCACATAATCTACACATATAAAACAATTTATACTAGAGTTAGGCTCATCGTCATATTCTTGTCTTGAGCCTTCAAATTAAATCCTCTTAGAATCTACCGAAATTCGAGCAACATCTCCTCTGTTTATATCCCTAGCCCGAAATCACAATACCAACAAAATAACAATAATAGCAACACTAATATCCACAACATCATCATCAATCCCAATATACTCAATAAAACATCCCACACGATATTTACCCAGTTTCTCAACTAATAAATCAACTTTATGAAGCTTTATCAACTAAATCTCCATAATATATATAGTAAAGAATATCCTTACCTCAATCAAGGTTAGAAGAGCTTGAAATCTTATTTTCTTCGATAGATTCCTTTGTCCCGTCAAGAATTGATGTTTAGAACAAGAACTACAAAACCCTATACGCTTCCCGAGCCTAGTATATAGTCTCGTTACTTTAATCTACTCGCAAAATGATCCTTCAATGTTTCTTGGGTCTCTCAAATGGTTTTTGGTGAAGAAGAGTGGAGAACTGAGGCCCTAAGACCCAATTTTGGCCTTATATTGAAGTTGACGGTCAGTTACCACCAACTTAAAATTAACCCTGTGCAATCACGCTAGGAAGTGGCACGGACGCGCTAGGTTGTCTAATGCCCTTCTGCGCATTCGTGCCTAGTGGTGGCACATTCGCACTAACCAAACCTCTTGCTTGTCAGCTAGATTTGTAACGTCCATAACTCTTTACTCCGATGTCGTGTCGATGAGGAGTTTGTTGCGTTGGAAACTAGATTTCAGGAACTTCAACTTAGTAGGTTGATTTTCTTTAAAACTCTTCATATGCTAGAAGATATTCTTTCCCCAAGTTGGTTCACAGTTTGTCGTTCAAAGTAACGCTCATCTTCTTCCAAAGTCATACTAACTCAACTTCTTCAACTCATTTCTTTATAGGACCTCCCGGAATTCCTTATGTGCATCCTTTACTCCTGGAATATACTCTATAATGCTCCACTCCTTATACTCCAAAGTTATTTTACTTAGCCGTAATTCAACATACTTACGTTAAAATTTGATAAATGCTTCTCTGAAAGTACGGGGTGTGACAAATTTGGTCCAATGTGATGATTTTATCCTTATAAGTTAATATACATATATATATTTGGGAGAAAATAGAGTATATCTCCTTTTAAAAATAGCATAGGTATTATAAGTATAAATAAAGAAAAGGATTTCACTTATTTAAACATTTTAGCTCATTTAAGGTCAATGTTACATCCCAGAAATTTTTTCGTTATCATACAGTGAATAGACTAACGAAGGGCACGAAGTATACGATGTATTGGTAAGTAAGAAATAACATTTTACGATTTTAAATGAGATTTCTAAGACATTCGAGGTAGGAGACAGAAGTTGCCAAGAAAGGCAAGGTGTATGCTATGTATCGGAAGACTATTTACGAGTAATGAGTTAATGATGGCTTAATGATGCCTTGGATAAGGGTTATAATGTCCCTTAGATTGTTAATGAAGTGTTAAACAACTGTTAAGAAGGTTCCATAAGGATTGGAGATCAAACGAGCCGACGAGAAAGACTTCGGGAAGACTGGCATTATACGGCCCAACATACTGGCCATATAAAACATACTGGCCGTATGTTGTGACTAGAATGGGTCCTTCACTAGAACAGATCTACGGCCACACAGACGGCCAGTATAATTTATACGGCCAGTATGTTGGTCCGTAGAATCTGGTCGGGACAGCTTCAAGAATTGATAAAAGGACCCCATCCCATTTAATTCATTTCATTTCTCCTGTCCACACTTCAAGAACATTCTAGAGAGCTCTCCACTCTTCATCCACAAGAACCCAATAGAAATTTATGATTAAATTCATCAAACCAACAAAAATCAAGTGTAAGAAACACATTAAAGTTCATCCAATACAAGGAATTCCAATGGAAGTGAACTAGGGTTTTGGTGCAAGAGGAGTATTTCCACTCAAGGCTTATTCTTAAACTATCTAAGGTAAGTTTTATGATCATTCCATGTTGTTTAAGGTAATGAGAGGTTGAAAGACTTGGATTTGTAGAAGGAAATACAAAATGGGTCATAAATGTAAGAATAGTGACTTTGAGTAGTAGTTTTGAATGAGTCATGAATATTGATATGTTATGATTATAAGTATACTATAAGTGACATCTAGAACATGGGATAAGTATTATATGTGAGAAAACCCAATAGTGAACTATGACCATGGTTATGGAGGAATTGAAGTGAAATTGAGAAATGTGGATAAGGTAGATGAATGATGATTGTTGCTTATAATATTGTGAATGTCATTATGGATGTTTGGGAGTTGATATGTAAAATAAGGAAAGTTGTATAAACAAAGGAAATACTGCCCAATTTTCTCTATCTTTAGTAAGCACGTTCTTATAATCAATTAGCTAATGTTGATGCGAATTCCCTTGATGGTAGAAACGTGAGCGTTGAAGGAGAACGATCAAGCGATAGAATAGCTAAGCAAAAAGGTATGTAAGGCTAGTCCCTTCTTTCTAAGGCATGACTTCCATGGCATGATTTTCCCTTACTCTCCATGACCTTCTTACATTCCAAAAATTATGAGTCTATGTTCATGAAGAGCCATACGAGATAAAGATAAGAGATACGTTATGAGAACGATAACGATGATTATGATAATGATGATTTTGAAAATGATGATGCTTATTGTATACACTCACCTTATATGCTAATTCCTTCAAGGTGACGCAGAATGCTTATGAATGCTCCATAATGGAATCGGGGGTTCACGACCTTATGTCACCCCGATAAAGTATAGCTGTCTTTGAGTTCCTACGCATGCATTAAGATAATAGTAAGATAAGATTATGATAAGTCTATGAGATGTACATGATGATATCACACCGCGCCTATATGGCCGGGCAGACACCGCTAAAGCTGTCACGACCCAACCCCGTAGGCCGTGACTAGTGCCCGATCTGGGCACTCAAACGCATTCTAGTATATTGCAGAAGCCGACAAGGCTTTATTTCAAATTTAGGTAATTTCCAGAAAAATTTCGGCAGAGTTTCCTTTGTTTTACGGACTATCCCATATACCCTGCACGCAGAAAATACCAACAAAGGCCACACAGGGCCAACAGAGTAACATTTAAATATATGCGGACCGGCCGCCGTGGCGAATGAGATCGCCCAAACACAACATATACACACAGCTGTACAGAAAGACCCCAACCCACAAACATGTCTACAGACCTCTAAACAGACCAACAGAATCATATGGCGGGACAGGGCCCCGCCGTACCCATGAACGAGAATATACATATATAGAAGTGACAGACTCTACCAAAAGATGGCTCTGAATAAAAGAGCGCTCCAAAATAGCAGAATAAGATCCTAAGCGGACGGATCAGCAAACCTGCCGTCGGTACCTGCGCGGCATGAAAACACAGCCCCCGAGGAAAAGGGGGTCAGTACGAAATATGTACTGAATATGTAAAGCCAGAGTTGCAGAAACAAAATCATAACTGGTATAGAACGTACAGAAAGTAAACAGAAAATACAAAGTATCAGATATATATTTTCAAAACATGCGGATTGTGTACAGAAACAGATGTCATATCAAATCCGGCCCCTGCCAAGGGAGTCGGCAGACAGAACGTGGCCACCCTCCCGACGCTGGTGCCACAACACAGAAGAATCAGAATAGGGGCATAAGCACGTAACATAATATGTCATATCAGATGGCCATAGTAAATCATATCAGAACAAGCGTACATGGCACAACATACTCCACAAACCCATGTACGCGTATACCTGCCCCCTCACATCGAGGCACGGCGAACAATGCAAAGGATCACGCTTGACAACATATCCTGGCTCGGGCTCAGTGTGGGAAACATTGGGGCATCCACAAATGGAGTAGTGAGAGACTAATGCAATCAAAAAATCATAAATGTTTCCATAGACTCGATGAGGCATATCAAAGTCAAACCGATCCAATAAAGTCGGAAGGAATCATAGTAAATGAGTTTCGAGTATCAAAACAATTTATCAGACTTAATGGAATATTTAAAACGACGTTTGTTAGGTAATTAGAATGGTAGTCAAAACATTTCTTTCAAAAACCGCTCGAAAAGAAGACTTAAGTACATTAAGGGCAAAACCGGGAATAGTGGGCCCACCTCGGAACAAACAAGGCGGTGGGCTCAAATTATGCATTTTCAGCTTATGGGGTCACTTACGAAGGTTCTACGGACATTCTATAACTTTTCATAAAGTTTGGGGAAGGTTTGCATTATTTTCAAGAAAGCATACAAAAAGGGTTCAATTCTATTGAACGAAAGTGTAACAATTTCAGACGCGGGTTCCGATGAGCAGAATATCCTCCGAGGCATAAATCTGATCCTAGTACTTCTAGGACATGCCAAAAGAAGACTCGGGATAGCTTTACATACCTTTCAAGCTCCTTACGCCTTTCCAGGCTCACTTCCCGTTTCGTCAAAAGTCTGCAAATGGTCATGTTTACCAATTGTGAGTTATAGATTCTACGAATTCAACTTAACTCATATATGTCTACCGAAATTTCGGCAGCACTTCCCCTATACATATAGCACCCCCGAGAATTCAACTCGGTTAGAAACCATCAACCTCAACCCAAACGACAACATCAACATCCACAACGAATATTAAAAACAAAAATATCCTTCAACTAGTCATCTTTCTAACAAGTTGACATAACCTTCATTCTAACCCAAACCTTCAAACTAATATCAATGATTTCACATTCATTAACAATCAAGATCATCACAATATAGTTCTAGAAACATTTCATATCGTTTTCCTTAAGTTATACACTCGATATACATAATATACAACTTTCCATCAAAGTCATAACTTGTGCAAAACATCAAATCTTTAGCATACAACTTCATAACATGCTTCCAACTTCCAAACTCATCAATGATCATCACAATTAGCAACTAAACAACTTCATTTTCTTAATGTCAGAAAAATCATACTAAAACGACATAGGTTCCTACATTCCAATTCAATACAAACTTATATCATTCTAACTTCATTTACATTGCAACCATCACAATAACACACTAACATACTAAACAACTTAATTCATTTCCATCCCAAATCCAACATACCACACGGCCAAAAGCCTTTTTTTTTGTCAACTTCAACTAAATCATTCAACTTCCTATTCCAATATGCATTTCATCACAACCACAACTAGAATATAACATGAATTCAACACATTGTGGCTATACCACCTATACATACACACAGCTACAAGCCATATTCCAAACCCACATCACAAACTTCCATTTTTTCATACAATCAACACATTTCCATATACTACAACACAAACAAGACTTAATAACACAAAGATAAGGGAGAAATTCTTACCTTTTCCTCAAGTCTTCTTCACTTGGAGATATGATCACTTTGATGAATCTAAAGCTTCTCCCTCCAAACCAACTATACCAAGTTACAAAGGGACCTTGAATTAGTGGAAATCCAACAAGAGAACAATTTTTAGAACAATATTTTTGGTAGCCAAATTTCTTAGCCAAAGCCGAAACCCTCTTGCTCTTTCTCTCTTGCTTCTTTTGTTTTCTCTTCTTTTAATTTCATGAACCTTCTAAAGAGTATGACTCATATTATTATTAACACATGGAGAATTAATTAGTGGCCATGGGTTGGGCCTCACCATGGCCGGCCACCCCCTTAAGCATTGGGCCTTAATTTCCATTCCAATATTTTGGCCCAATGACTTATAGATCATATTTGTAATTCCCGAAACTAATTTCCAAAATTCCAAATTTGTCCTTGGCCTTATTCGACACTTCCACATTAATATTCATTCATACACAACTCCTATGTCAAATAAAAGTTAATTATGATCTTATTTCTTACAAGTCAAGAATATTTCCAAATTTTTCCAAACGTGTGAAGATACGGGATATAACATCCTCCCCCCCTTTAGAACATTCGTCCCCAAATGTTAAATTAATCTTATAGGGTTTGAAAATACTTTGGGGGAAGTTTCTGTTTATAGACAGCACATGTGACACACATTCATTATTGAAATAGAATTTAGCAAGGATTCAAGATTACCTGTGGGCGTAGGGAACAAATGAGGATATTTCTTCTTCATCTCCTCTTCGGCCTCCCAGGTCATTTCCTCCCTATTATCGTTCCGCCACAGCACCTTAACAGAGGCTACATCTTTGTTCCGAAGCTTTCTTACCTGGCGGTCCAAAATAGCTACAGGCTGCTCCTCGTAAGATAACTGCTCTGTCACCTGAATGTCGTCCGCCGGGAATATTCTGGAAGGATCACCAATGCACTTGCGGAGCATAGACACATGGAATACCGGATGTACCGCTTCTAAATCCGATGGCAGATCTAACTCATAGGCGACATTTCAAATTTTTCTAATAATCTGATAAGGCCCAATATAATGCGGACTGAGCTTGCCCTTCCTACCGAACCGCATCACGCCTTTCATAGGCGATACCTTCAGGAATACCCAATCGCCTACCTGGAATTCCAACGGTCGTCGCCGTTTATCAGCATATGATTTCTGTCGACTCTGGGCTGCCAATAGTCGCTCTCGGATAAGTTTCACCTTATCAACGGCCTGCTGGATCATATCTGGGCCAATTAACTCTGCCTCGCCAATATCAAACCAGCCGATAGGTGACCTGCATTTCCTACCATATGAAGCCTCGTACGGAGCCATCTGGATGCTGGAATGGTAGCTGTTATTATAAGAAAATTCAATCAATGGCAAGTGATCCTCCCAGCTACCTCTGAAATCAATAACACAGGCCCGCAACATATCTTCAAGCGTCTGGATAGTGCGCTCGGCCTGTCCGTCACTCTGAGGATGAAAAGCTGTGCTCAGGCTCAGCTGAGTCCCTAATCCTTCCTGAAAAAGATCTCCAGAAGTTCGCTGTGAACTGAGCACCTCTGTCAGTGATAATAGATATAGGAACTCCATGAAGCTTCACTATTTCTTTAATATAAAGCCTGGCATAATCCTCGGCGGAATAAGTAGTTCTGACGGGGAGAAAATGGGCTGATTTTGTCAGCCTATCCACAATAACCCAGATGGAATCATACTTCCGTGGAGTGCGAGGCAAACCTGTAATGAAGTCCATATTGATTATCTCCCACTTCCACGTCGGAATTTCCATTTCCTGCAACAGTCCACCCGGTTTCTGATGTTCAATTTTGACCTGCTAACAATTTGGACACTGGGCGACGAACTCTGCGATATCCCGTTTCATGCCATCCCACCAGTATAGGCATCTAAGATCATGGTACATCTTCGTAGACCCAGGATGGACCGAATAGCGAGCATAATATGCCTCACTCATAACCTGCTGCCGAAGGCCTGCAATATCAGGTACACACAACCTGCCCCTGAATAATAAAGTCCCGTCCGGAGTGAACTCGAACAGAGTCTTCTCCTTATCATAGGCTGTGTCTCTGTATCGAGCCAAAATAGGATCTTCATATTGATGCCGCTTGATATCTTCCTTAATAGATGATTCAGAAACCTCTCGGACAGAAATCCGTGTACCCCCAGAATCGGCCAGACGAACCCCAAGATTAGCCAACTGATGAATGTCACGCACTATCTCTCTCCTGTCTGGCTGTAAATTTGCCAAGCTGCCCATAGATTTCCGGCTAAGCGCATCTGCAACAACATTAGCCTTGCCCGGATGATACAGAATATCCACATCATAGTCTTTCAGGAGCTCCAGCCACCTCCGCTGCTGCAAATTAAGCTCTTTCTGCTTGAAAATATACTGGAGACTCTTCTGATCTGTATAGATATCAACATGAACGCCATATAAATAATGTCACCATATCTTCAGGGCATGGATCACCGCTGCAAGCTCCATATCGTGAGTAGGATAATTCTTTTCATGCTTTTTCAATTGCCGAGAAGCATAAGCTATAACTCTGCCGTGCTGCATCAATACACAGCCCAATCCCACGCCAGAAGCGTCACAATAAATAACATATCCATCGGGTCCCTCTGGAAGAGTCAGAACTGGGGCTGTAGTCAGCTTCTCTTTCAGCAACTGGAAGCTTCGTTCACAAGCATCAGTCCACTGGAACTTGGCTCCCTTCTGAGTTAGCCTTGTCAAAGGCGCTGAAATCGAAGCAAACTTTTCCACAAATCTTCTGTAATAGCCTGCTAACCCCAGGAAACTACGTACCTCTGTGGGCGTCGTGGGTCTGGGCTAATTTTTCACGGCCTCAATCTTCTGTGTATCCACCCGGACACCATCAGCTGCAATAATATGCCCCAGAAATGCCACTGAAGCCAGCCAGAATTCACATTTAGAAACTTTTGCATATAATTTCCGATGCCGAAGTACCCCAAGTACCGCTCTCAGATGATCTGGGTGCTCTGCCTCGGACCGAGAATAAACTAGGATATTATCGATAAATACAATTACGAACATGTCTAAGAACGGCCTGAATACCCGGTTCATTAAATCCATGAATACCGCAGGAGCATTAGTCAGCCCAAAAGACATAACTCTGAATTCATAATGCCCATATCTGGTCCGGAATGCTGTCTTAGGAATATCAGCCTCTCGTACCCGTACCTGATGATAGCCTGACCGAAGATCTATCTTCGAAAAATATTTGGCCCCCTGCAACTGATCAAACAAGTCATCAATTCTGGGGAGGGGGTATTTATTCTTTATAGTTACCTTATTCAGCCGCCGATAATCAATACACATACGCAGCGACCCGTCTTTCTTACGCACAAATAATACCGGGGCTCCCCAAGGCGAAGTACTGGGCCTGATGAAGCCTTTTTCTAACAGATCCTTCAACTGCTCTTTCAGTTCTTTCAATTCTGCCGGTGCCATTCTGTACGGGGGAATAGATATCGGCTGAGTATCTGGAAGAAAATCAATAGTAAAATCTATCTCCCGCTCCGGAGGAAGGCCTGGAAGCTCATCTGGGACTACATCCGGAAATTCATTAACCACAGGAACTGACTGAAGAGTCGGCGTTTCTGCTGTCAAGTCTTGTACCCGAACCAGATGATAAAAATAACCCTTTCTGATCATTTTCTTCGCCTTAAGGTATGAAATAAACTTACCTTTCGGCGATGCTGTATTACCGGCCCATTCTATAACTTGCTCCCCGGGAAACTGGAAACGAACTACCTTATTTTGGCAGTCAACATTATCATAACAGGAGGCTAGCCAGTCCATTCCCATAATAACATCGTACTCGACCATATCTAACTCCACCAGATCTGCCTTAGTGTCACGGCCACATACAATTACAGAACAGTTTTTATATACCTGTTTTGCTACAATAAAGTCCCCAATCGGTGTGGCTACCTCAAACGGCTCTATAGGTTCAGATGTTATACCAATTTTACTAGCAACCAGAGGCGACATATATGACAAAGTCGAACCTGGATCAATCAATGCATACACGGACCGAGAGAAAACCAATAATGTACCTGTAACGACATTAGGCGATGCCTCCTGATCCTGGCGGCTGGACAGAGCATAAATGCGGTTCGAAGGACCGCTAGTACCAGAAGCTCCACCTCGGCCTCTGCCGCGACCCGCTGGTGCTGAAGTACCTGGCCCCGTAGGGCGCATAGCCACTAATGAAGATGAAGACCCGGCGGCTAACCCGGTAGGCTGCGCTGCACCACCCGAACTACCCTTATACGGGCAATCTCTCACAGAATGGCCCTGACGGCCACAAGAAAAACATGCACCGGTGGCTGTGTAGCACTCTCCCGGATGATATCTGCCACAATAAGAACACTGAGGCCTAGGTGGCCTCGTCTGACCAGAACCCCTGTCTGTCCGCGAACCTGAAGCCCTGGAGCTCTGACCAGCTCTTGAATACCCTGGGCTATCAAATCTGCGACCTGTAGACTGTGGGGGTGCGCTCTGTGCCGGCTGGGATAAATGTCTGCTAGGCTGCTGCGGCTGCTGAGGCTGTCTGCCCCGAAAATCTCCAGAATACCCAGATGATCTGGCCCTCTTGGGCTGTCTCCGATCCTGACTCCTATCAGGCTGACGCTCTCTATGCCGGTCCTCCATGCCCTGGGCGTGCACCTGAATCCGAGCAATAACCATGCCGGGCTGAGCAGCCAATACCAAACAGCTGTCGACAAAATAACGGTCCAGCCCCATAATGTACCTGTGCATCCTGTCAGCCATAGTAACTACCACAGCAGGTGCGTATCGGGCCAACGAGTCGAACTCCATACTGTACTCTCGAACATTGCGACCCCTCTGTCTCAGCAATAAGAATCTGTCAGCCTTGGCCCGCCGTAGCTCCGGGGGCAGAAAATGGCTAAGAAAAGCCTGAGAAAAATCATCCCAAACTGCTGGGGGAGCACCGTCGCCTCTGGATAACTCCCATGACTCGTACCAATTAGCCGCTACATCATACAACCGGTACGAAGCCAATGTGACTGACTCTGTCGCAGAAGCATTAATCAAATGTAAGGTGCGCCGCATCTTCCTGATAAACTCCTCAGGATCCTCCTCGGGCTTTGTCCCGAAGAACTCTGGAGGGCCACAAGTCAAGAACTCACGAGCTCTCAAACTGTCACGCCTATATGCTCGGTCACCTCCCAATCCGTGCCCCTGAACCTGTCCTGCCACAAGTCTGGTCAATAGCTGGACTTCCTCTCTCATAGTCTGATCCTCAGTCCCTGGCCGTGGAGCTGGAGGCTCAGGTACTGGAACTGCGGGAGCTGGCGGTGGAGCCGCCCCTCGACCTGTAGCTGCTGCTGCTCCAATCTCCTCTACATGTGGCGGTGTGGAAGAGCCCTCTGCCGGGGGCAAAACATCAGGAGCAATATGAGCATGGGCCCTGGTAACCCTCTGGGCCCGACTAGTCTCTCCCACAGCTGCTGCCTTGGCCTTTTGGGCCGCTGTCGCCTTTTTTGGAGGCATAACTGCAAATGTAACAATTCGTTAGGGAGGAATCATCCTGATAACACAGCTCTATCGCACGATCTAAGACAGAAAGAAGGGTAGTATCCTAAATGCCCTGTAGCCTCCTGTTTATAGGTGTGGTGCACAACACACCGATAAACAAGACTCTACTAGACACGGTCTGTAGACATTCCGAGGACGAACCGCTCTGATACCACTTTTGTCACAACCGAACCCCGTAGGCCGTGACTAGTGCCCGATCTGGGCACTCAAACGCATTCTAGTATATGGCAGAAGCCGACAAGGCTTTATTTCAAATTTAGGTAATTTCCAGAAAAATTTCGGCAGAGTTTCCTTTGTTTTACGGACTATCCCATATACCCTGCACGCAGAAAATACCAACAAAGGCCACACAGGGCCAACAGAGTAACATTTAAATATATGCGGACCGGCCGCCGCGGCGAATGAGATCGCCTAAACACAACATATACACACAGCTGTACAGAAAGACCCCAACCCACAAACATGTCTACAGACCTCTAAACAGACCAACAGAATCATATGTCGGGACAGGGCCCCGCCATACCCATGAACGAGAATATACATATATAGAAGTGACAGACTGTACCAAAAGATGGCTCTGAATAAAAGAGCGTTCCAAAATAGCAGAATAAGATCCTAAGCGGACGGATCAGCAAACCTGCCGTCGGTACCTGCGCGGCATGAAAACACAGCCCCCGAGGAAAGGGGGTCAGTACGAAATATGTACTGAATATGTAAAGCCAGAGTTGCAGAAACAAAATCATAACTGGTATAGAACGTACAGAAAGTAAACAGAAAATACAAAGTATCAGATATATATTTTCAAAACATGCGGAGTGTGTGCAGAAACAGATGTCATATCAAATCCGGCCCCTGCCAAGGGACTCGGCAGACAGAACGTGGCCACCCTCCCGACGCTGGTGCCACAACACAGAAGAATCAGAATAGGGGCATAACCCCGTAACATAATATGTCATATCAGATGGCCATAGTAAATCATATCAGAACAAGCGTACATGGCACAGCATACTCCACAAACCCATGTACGCGTATACCTGCCCCCTCACATCGAGGCACGGCGAGCAATGCAAAGGATCACGCTTGACAACATATCCTGGCCCGGGCTCAGTGTGGGAAACATTGGGGCATCCACGAATGGAGTAGTGAGAGACTAATGCAATCAAAATATAATAAATGTTTCCATAGACTCGATGAGGCATATCAAAGACAAACCGATCCAATGAAGTCGGAAGGAATCATAGTAAATGAGTTTCGAGTATCAAAACAATTTATCAGACTTAATGGAATATTTAAAACGACGTTTGTTAGGTAATTAGAATGGTAGTCAAAACATTTCTTTCAAAAACCGCTCGAAAAGAAGACTTAAGTACATTAAGGGCAAAACCGGGAATAGTGGGCCCACCTCGGAGCAAACAAGGCGGTGGGCTCAAATTATGCATTTTCAGCTTATGGGGTCACCTACGAAGGTTCTACGGACATTCTATAACTTTTCATAAAGTTTGGGGAAGGTTTGCATAATTTTCAAGAAAGCATACAAAAAGGGTTCAATTCTATTGAACGAAAGTGTAACAATTTCAGACGCGGGTTCCGATGAGCAGAATATCCTCCGAGGCGTAAATCTGATCCTAGTACTTCTAGGACATGCCAAAAGAAGACTCGGGATAGCTTTACATACCTTTCAAGCTCCTTACGCCTTTCCAGGCTCACTTCCCGTTTTGTCAAAAGTCTGCAAATGGTCATGTTTATCAATTGTGAGTTATAGATTCTACGAATTCAACTTAACTCATATATGTCTACCGAAATTTCGGCAGCACTTCCCCTATACATATAGCACCCCCGAGAATTCAACTCGGTTAGAAACCATCAACCTCAACCCAAACGACAACATCAACATCCACAACGAACATTAAAAACACAAATATCCTTCAACTAGTCATCTTTCTAACAAGTTGACATAACCTTCATTCTAACCCAAACCTTCAAACTAATAACAATGATTTCACATTCATTAACAATCAAGATCATCACAATATAGTTCTAGAAACATTTCATATCGTTTTCCTTAAGTTATACACTCGATATACATAATATACAACTTTCCGTCAAAGTCATAACTTGTGCAAAACATCAAATCTTTGGCATACAACTTCATAACATGCTTCCAACTTCCAAACTCATCAATGATCATCACAATTAGCAACTAAACAACTTCATTTTCTTAATGTCGGAAAAATCATACTAAAACGACATAGGTTCCTACATTCCAATTCAATACAAACTTATATCATTCTAACTTCATTTACATTGCAACCATCACAATAACACACTAACATACTAAACAACTTAATTCATATCCATCCCAAATCCAACATACCACACGGCCAAAAGCCTTTTTGTTTTGTCAACTTCAACTAAATCATTCAACTTCCTATTCCAATATGCATTTCATCACAACCACAACTAGAATATAACATGAATTCAACACATTGTTGCTATACCACCTATACATACACACAGCTACAAGCCATATTCCAAACCCACGTCACAAACTTCAATTTTTCCATACAATCAAAACATTTCCATATACTACAACACAAACAAGACTTAATAACACAAAGATAAGGGAGAAATTCTTACCTTTTCCTCAAGTCTTCTTCACTTGGAGATATGATCACTTTGTTGAATCTAAAGCTTCACCCTCCAAACCAACTATACCAAGTTACAAAGGGACCTTGAATTAGTGGAAATCCAACAAGAGAACAATTTTTAGAACAATATTTTTGGTAGCCAAATTTCTTAGCCAAAGCCGAAACCCTCTTGCTCTTTCTCTCTTGCTTCATTTGTTTTCTCTTCTTTTAATTTCATGAACCTTCTAAAGAGTATGACTCATATTATTATTAACACATGGAGAATTAATTAGTGGCCATGGGTTGGGCCTCACCATGGCCGGCTACCCCCTTAAGCATTGGGCCTTAATTTCCATTCCAATATTTTGGCCCAATGACTTATAGATCACATTTGTAATTCCCGAAACTAATTTCCAAAATTCCAAATTTGTCCTTGGCCTTATTCGACACTTCCACATTAATATTATTTCATACACAACTCCTATGTCAAATAAAAGTTAATTATGATCTTATTTCTTACAAGTCAAGAATATTTCCAAATTTTTCCAAAGGTGTGAAGACACGGGATATAACAAAAGCGGGCAGTGTATACACCATGTCTAGATGGCATGGGCAGACGCCACTAGTGGGCGGCATGTCACGACCCGACTAGGGGCCATGACGGGTACCCGGGGCTATCCACCAAGCACCGCTCATTCTGCTACTTATCATACTCGTTAAGCGTCCATTCATCAAATTCATACTCAAATCGTAGAAAATCATTTTTTTTCATTTGGAAACATAATTACCTTTTTATACATAAGCCCTTCGGCTATCAAAACAATACACACATACATATATACACATAGAAGCTTATCAAAAATCGTGAGACCATACTACCCACACATACGTATGTATGAGCCTCTACTAGAGTACTAGATATATGGACGGGACAGTACCCCGTCGTGCCCAAAACAAACATGTACATACAATAGTAACTCAATGGCACCTCCAGAATAATGGAGTGCTTTCAACACTCTCCTTATTGACTTCTACAAATCTGGGTCGCCTCCCTGTCTACCTGTGGGTATGAACACAGCGTCCAAAGAAAACGGACGTCAGTACGACTATTGTACTGAGTATGTAAGGCAAGAATGAAATAAACATAATAGAGATTAATAAGACATAAGATGAAGACATAACCTGTGTAACCTTTTAAGGGAGGATACCTTTCATGCCTATATCATATATAATTACAGTACATGTATCATAATACCGTATTTTCTCCTACACATTAACGTTATCCGCATTCGGCCACGTAGTGGCTCGACAATATCACATACATATTTTTCCGGGCTTTTCATACATATATCATATACATATCCATAACATGTACATATTCATATCATATACATATTTATATCATATATATATATTTTGGGGCTTTTCATACATATATCATATACATATCCATATCATGTACATATTCATATCATATACATATTTATATCATATACATACCTGGCCAACCAAGGTTCAGGGTTACACATACCTGGCCCTACCAAGGCTTCAGGGTTACACATACCTGGCCCTACCAAGGCTTCAGGGTTACATTTACCTAGCCCTACCAAGGCTTCAGGGTTACATCTACCTGGCCCTACCAAGGCGTCAGGGTTATATTTACCTGGCCCTACCAAGGCGTCAGGGTTATATCTACCTGGCCCTACCAAGGCGTCAGGGTTATCCGTAACCAACTGCAGAGGTGCACGCGCGTTACATAAATATATATATATATATATTCATATACATTCTACCCGTCTATATAAGCTCGAGGTTTCATAATAGTCATACATAGGCACATATATATACATAAAATCCCATACATATCTTTAGCGTCATTACTATTATCATCGTCATCATTATCATCATCACTATCAACATCATCATCACATATATCTCATAAACTTATCATAACCTTTCATAGAGCATACATTTGGATTTAAAGACAATCTATGAGAACCGTATCGCATTCGTAGCATGAACTTCGTAATAATATCGCATGATAGACTTTATAATCTCTAACTAAGGCTCACCATTACCATCATCGTATCTATGGCTCATCTCCTACCTTAATCTCATATGGAACCCCTTAGGAACATAGGTTCGTAACCTTTCGGAACATTAGTCATAGGATATGTATTAGATCTTATAGACAATCTATAACAATGTCGAGGTGACATAAGGTCGATAACACCCGATTCCATTATGGAGCATTCATAAGGATTATGCCTCACCTTGAAGGAATTAGCATATAAGGTAAGTGTAGTCAATGAACAACATCAATAGATCATAATATTGATCATTAGCCTTGTAGAACCATAATATCATAGGCCTTAGAATCTCTAGACTTAGACTCATCATCATCATTATCGCATTCGTAACATAACTCTTATCTTATCCCATTTGGCTATTCATGAACATAGGCTCTTAGTTTTCCGGAAGGTAGGAAATTCATGGAGGGGTAACGAAACTACTATCATAGGAATCATATAAAGATCATTAGCTTCGTAGGAATATCATATCATGAGCTTTATGACTTCTAGACTTAGATTCATCGTCGGTATTTATACTCGTAGATTCATAGTTCCCAATATGTAGGAAAATCATGGAGAGAAAGGAGGATTCATACCATAAGATTCATGCCTTAGAAAGAAAGGACTAGCAATACATACCTCTTTCGTTTAACAATTTCCATCGCTTGGTTGTTCTGCTTCAATGCTCACGTTTCTACCTTCAAGAGAATTCGCATTCACATTAGCTAATCGATTACATGAACGTGCTTACTAAAGCTAGAGAAAATTGGGCAGCATTTCATTTGTTGATAAAACTTTTCCCATATTGTATATCAACTCCCAAACATTTATAATAACATTCACAATATCGTAACCAACAATCTTCATTCATCTACCTTGCCCTCGTTTCACAATTCCACCTCAATTCATCCATCATCATGGTCATAGTATACTAGTACGTTTTCTTGCATATAATACCTATTCCGTGTCCTCGATATCATTTATAACATACTTATGATCACAACAAATCAAAATTCATAACTCATTCCAAACTACTACTTAAAATCTCATTATTCTCATGTTTATGACCCATTTCCTATATCCTTCTACAATCCAAGTGTTTCAACTTTCAAATACCTTTAACAACACGTAAATACCATAAAACATAACTTAGATGGTGTAGGAATGAACCTTGAGTGCAAACACTTCACTTGAACAAAACCCTAGTTTCACGTTCACTTGGATTCCTTGTCTTGGATGAACTTTAATGAGTTTCTTACACTTTATTCTCTTGAATTTATGATATGAACCTTTGATTTGTCTTGAATTTGTGTTGATGACATATTTAGAACCCTCTATAAGATTGGAGAGAAGTGGAGAAGTGAGGAGAATGAATATAATGAAGTGGGATCACATTTAAATACTTGGAATAACTCAGCCCGTGGGGACATCCACGAACACTTGTACGGTCCGTGGAACATTGCACGGTCAGTAAGAGTGGTCGTGGTTCACCACCTTGGAACACTTCGTTGTTGTTGGGTTATACGGACCATTATACGGTCCGTATAACATTCCACGGGCCGTATAATGTGGTCGTGTAACTCACAGTTTCTCCGAAGTTGTTCTCGTCATTTCGTTCGATCTCCAATCCTTATGGAACCTTCTTAACACTTGTTTCTCACTTCATTAACAATCTAAGGGATTTTATAACTCTTCTCCAAAGCATCATTAAGTCATCGTTAATTCGTTATTCGTAAATAATTTCTGATACATCTCGTATGTCTTGCCTCCTCTTGGCAACTTTCTTCTCTTACTTTGAATGTCTTTGAAATCTCATTTAGAATCATCAAATGTTATTTCATACTCATCAAAACATCGCATACGTTGTACCCTTGGTCAGTCTATTCACTGTGCATAAACAGAAATTTTTCTCCGAGCTGTAACATTCTTCCCCCCCTTGGGAACATTCGTCCTCGAATGTTAAGCTATCCGGGATTCTACGAAAATTTTGCCATATATTTTTCCTTCAACTGACTCGGAGTATCATGACCACACTGTTATTGATTACCTCTTACACCTCCTTTTAATTACCCACTCGGTTTCATCGGTGACGCATAAATACTTGCAAGTTACATAATCGTTCTTGCGTGATTCGTCTACATACATTTCTATACATATACAAGTATCCACATACGTATCCGTATTCATAATCATAATCATTTACTTATCGTATCCATAGTCATATTCTTCTGCATATCATTTACATAGCATGCCTGACCACGAAGGTTCGGTGTTTCGCGTGCCCGACCATGGCTAGGCTCGGTGATTACATATACTAAAACTCTTTTGTCTATCCGTAGTAACTTATCTCGTCATACTCTCTTTCTTCCTTTATTTTTCCCTTGATTATCATATTTTATGTTCTACTATAGAAACTTTAAATCTCTTACTTCATTGTCACTTATAAATAGCAATATCATTAACAACGACTGTACCGTTAGTGCCTTTGACAGTCGTTAGTGCCTTTGCCTCCATTCTAGTATCACATTGCCATCCTTTGCAATACCCCTTGAGTTATTTTCTCTCAATGTCACGTGGTTCAAGGTGTTCGCGGATGATTTCCAGTACAGCCTCAGATACCTGCTCAATTCGTATTCATTTATTTACCAGTCATTAGAATTATTTCTACATAACTCTCACTCTTTGTTTTAGAGTCCATATCTGCCACATCTTACGGTCCATCATTTCAATCTCTACACTTGTATTCTTTTTACTCTCTTCCCCCCTTTAAGGTTTTTACTTATACCATTCTCAAATCCGTTGCCTCACCTTCTAATCTTGAATTCATACATCCCTTACTATACTACATCTCATTTATGTTGTTTCCCATAATTTATAACTATGATAATTCATGTGGGAGGTCTTAACATACTCATCTTGAAGTTTTGTAATCATGTAATACAACCGGCATAGCAATACGAACAGGAATGTATTTTAATTAGCTCATTTGGTAGTTATAAGTCAATGTGTAAATCCGCTCCAATTCACAACTTATTGCCCCATAGGGATGCTAACAATAGTAGTAGGTCTAGTTATCCACACCATCCATATAATGTCACTTGCCCTCTTCTTCGGTGCTCAAAATTCATTTCTAACGTCATCTTTGTTTTCCAGGACCTATGTCTCATGCGCAACTAATACTCCTTATGCCTCATACTCTTTCACTCTTGTTTTGCACTCAACATTGGTTTCAAAACCAATCATAATCATATTGCGTTTGTCGTTGCTGATAGCTTTATTCTACCGTTTTATCGTCGTACGGTAAACGTCATAACTCATGATCATCTTTCCTTTTCAACTTATTACTTCATATACTTTACTTGTTCTAACTTGGTATAGGATATTTGTGGGAGATGCATCTTCCTTTAATCATAAATGACTACTTCTTAAGTGCGCGTACTTTGCGGCGCATTTTCCTCCTCTTTCTAATCCCATTCTTATTCATTTACATTCCTTCCTTCTAAATTTATCTTATTTCCTTCTATTTATAATCAATCCTTGATTCTTCGCACGAGGAACCTTACTCTCATCTTAGCACCGCTTTGTCCTTTAGAATATACTACCTCTATACAATTCATTCTTCGCATCAAAACTTATCCTGTTCATTCTGATCATCCCCTCTCATCCTTATTATGTTGATCCCTTTTCTAAAAATCATCCTATTTCGTTATTCATCTTTCTGTAGTCTTTGTCTATTACATCCAGCAAAATATATCACTTATACCCTTGATTATACAAATCACAAACTACTACTACTTTACCATACCACATTTCCCTAATTTCCTTTTAAGTTGACTTCCCCCCTTTGTTATTGCTTGTTATCATTTCTGTCATTAAGGAACCTCTATGCTGGACTTCCCGTTAACAAGGTCTTATAAGCTTTCTCATCTACCGCCCCATGGCTTGCTTGTTGGTTTCACACTAGCATACATTCTCTATTCATATAGAACATGTCACATCTTTAGGCGTTTCCTCACTGCACTTTATATTGCAATTCTTGTTACGTTCTCATTATACCTTGATCATAACAAATTCTATAGGGTGACACTTCTTGATCTCATTCAAAATTTCGCTTATGACATAGAATAAACCTCATGAAGTAAGCATACTCAACCTGTTACTCTTTCTGATTATTCCTATTTCACATACCACATAAGTCATCTCACCAATGTATTCACATTCATTATAACCCTTCATATTTGTACCTCTATCTCCGTGACGCTGCTGCTTTATTTTGCTAATAAACTTATTGTATCCTTCTCGTGCTTATCCCTCCAATCAATACTTCAGTATCACACTCTATTGGAGTTACCCTTTCTCTTCTATGTCATACTTTAGTGCTACCCATCTCCTAAATTTACTTTAGCATTTCTCTTTACCGTATCAATGTCGCTCTTATAACTGCCATTACTGTCAATTAAATAGTACTTAACTTATATCTTGTATTTGGTAACGATACTCTAAACTTAATCTCATCTTGCCATTACTTTTTTTTTGCACATCATCTTTTCCGGTTAGGACATATTACAAGCTTATATCTTATCTCCTTTGGATTCTAGGAAACTTTCGGCAGAGTTTCCTCTATATTTCTTACTATCCCAAAACCGGCACGTAGGAAATACCAACAATGCCTAACAGGGCCAATATATATATATATATATATATATATATATATATATATATATATATATATATATATATATACACGACATATCTCAGCCACACAGGGCTCCCACTTTCAAGTTAAATCACAAAGATGTTGAAACTTACCTCATATATCGCACTTCGAGATGTACCTGATCCTTTAGAGATCTGCCCTGTTACCTCTTCCTATTTACTTGCTTTTTCATCCTTCATCTTTACCTTTCAATCATATCTCGATATTCTTACTTTATTCGACACACATCTTTCGTGCCGTCGCTTACCTTTGTTCGGATTCATTCAATTTGCTGAGTTCTCAACTTATAGCTGAACTTATCATCAAGAGACACATTTAATCAATTTCTCTATCATATGAACACTGACTTACTTTTACGACAATCAATTCATCATCATAGAATTACATATTTCGATAACGTAGCCTCAACGAAAGGGCTTACCTCCGTAGCTTTCAATTTCATCAATCACTTTCTTCTATCATTACCATTCTTCTGCTGCAATCAGGGGTTAGTGTAAGAAATCTCATTTCCTATGGCTTAGCTCTATTGCACGATCTTAGAGATGAAAGAAGAGTAACCATCCTAAATGTTGTGTAGCCTCCTGTTTATAAATGTGGCGGGCAACACACCATAAACAAGACTCTACTAGACACGGCTCGTTGTTACATCCGACATTTTTGCTTATTCGAAAAATTCGAAATAACTTGACTTCCAATGAACAAGGCCACATTTGGACCTTGCTTGATATGAATGTGTAGGTTATGAATACGTTGGTATGGAAATACGAGATGAGGCCAAGGGCAAAATAGGAATTTTGAAAATTAGTCTCGGGAATTACAAAATAAGAATCTTGATGAATTGGGCTCACAAAATAATAAGGAAAATGAGGCCCAAAGAGATAAGGTGGCCGGCCATATACAAGGCCCAAGCCATGGTTTTTAATTAAAAATTTCCATGTGCTAAATATAAGATAAGATCTATATATTCATCTATATCCCTTGGAAGCTTCAAGAGAAAGGAAACAAGAGCAAACAAAAAAAAAGAGGAGGTTCGGGTGAGAGCAAGAAAAGAAAGGAAAGAAAGAAAAAAAAATTTGGAGCCTAATCTTGGATTCAAAAATTCATTTCTTGTGAAATAACTACTAAGTGCAAAGTCCTCTACAACTTGGTACAATTAGTTTGGCAAGAGGACAAGTTTGGTGGCAAGTGAAGAACTTGAGGAAAAGGTGAGAATCAATCTATTTTCTTATGCTATGAAGTGTGATTTATGTTGTAGTATGTAGAAATGAGAAGAACTTGTAAAAATATGGAAGTTTGCAAGTAGGTGTGTTGCATGTATATGTTACATGTCAATGATGCTTTGAATTCATGTTGGAATCTAATTGTAGTTAATGTAGAAATTGTATTGGGAGTGAATATTGAATGAATTGTGGAAGTTGGAAAATATTAGGTTGTGGCCGTGTGGTGTTGTGTGGTGATGGAATATGAATTTAATCTTGTTAGTATGTTAAGTGTGTTATGGTGAAATGAATGGAAAGATAATAGTCCTTGTGGTCATGGAAAAATGGTTACTAAGTTGTTGAAGGAAATTATGCAACCTTGTTATGGTTTATGTAAAAATGGAAATGAAAGTATCAAAAGGCAATTATGATTAATGTTGATGAATTTGGAAGATGGAAATGTGTTATGAACTTGTATGTTAAAGATTAGGAGAATTGGGTAAATTGTGGCTTTGATGGAAAGTTTGTATGTTTGTATATCTTATGTATATCGTTTGAAAATGGTAGGGTATGCCTCCGATGTATGTTGTAATGACTTTGATAGGTGATGAACATCAAAAATAATAAGTTTGGTTTGGAAGTGTAAGGTCGGAACGGAAAATGTAGGTTATGACGGAAAGTTGGCAAATTGTGCCCTATTATGTATTTTGAGCTACTTGTCGTTATTGTGAATATTGTTGTTGGGTTGTGTTGATTGTTTGGCTGTGTTTAACTTTTTGGGATGTCATATATACAGAGGAAATGCTGCCGAAATTTCGGTAGGCAAGTATGTGTTAAGGTTGGACTATTGAAAAGTTTGGAACTAACAATTGGTAAACTTGACCATTTCTAGATTTTGGACGAAATTGGAATCGACGCCAGGCGAGCGTAAGGCGCTATCGAGGTATGTAAAGACTTCCCCTTTATTCTTAGGCATGTTCTGGAGGTGATAGGCTCGGCCGCGAGCCTTAAGTACGACTCCGTTCCTCGGAATTCGAGATGGAAATCCGCTCCAATTCCTTCAGTACAATTGAAACCCTTTTCTTATAAAATGCCTTCAAAGTGAACTTTTGCACGAAACCTTCCCAAACGGAGTCGGAACACTTCCAAATGGTTATGGATGACCTCATAAGGTCTATTATCGGTAATTTACGTATGTCGCCTCGAGTTGGTCCGAGGCGGGCCCACGAGGCCCGATACCTTCTGTATGATCTTAATTACTTTAGTTCTATCCGATTTTCTCAGAAAACATCTGGACTACTACTCTGATCATGATATGACTGTTTTTATACAAATCTCACAAAATAACTTTTGACATCTGGAAATCTGGTTCTGGTTATAATCTGTCGTGCCTCCCCAAGTGACGTGTAGGCGCGTAGTTTGAAGACTATCCGAATACTTTGGTTCGATCGGCCAGTTGGCCTACTTCTGTTCTGTTAAGTCTGTATGACGATCTGTCTGTATGTGGTTTCTTATTAATCAGTCCGTGCACATGCTATGATTCCTTTCACCGGATCCCGGGCCGGTACGTATATCGTGTGGTGGGCCGCCGAGCCCCATATGTGAATTCCGAAGTATGACGTGTCCGGTTCCGGGGTACTGTGTTATATGTCCGTCCCCGGTTACCGAGGATATATTACGAAGTATGATGTGTCCGGGCTCGGGGTGCTGTGTTATCTGTCCGCCCCCGGGTACCGTGGTTATGTTATGATGTGTGACGGAGGTCGGAGAAGAATTTCTGATATCTGACGTGTTGTGGTGCCAATGGCAGGAGTGGCGACCACGTTCCTGCACCCTATGTGTGATTCTTTCTATCTGTATGACTTATGCTTCTGTATGTCCGTCCGGATTATCTGTCCGACTGGTTATGATTATGTATGTCCGTCCGGATTATCTGTCCGACTGGTTATGATTCTGTATGTCCGTCCGGATTATCTGTCCGACTGGTTATGATTCTGTATGTCCGTCCGGATTATCTGTCCGACTGGTTATGATTCTGTATGTCCGTCCGGATTATCTATCCGACTGGTTATGATTCTGTATGTCCGTCTGGATTATCTGTCCAACTGGTTACGATTCCGTCTGTCCGTCTGGATTATCTGGCCGACGGGTTCCGATTCTGTATGTCCGTATGGATCCCGATTCCGTATGTCCATATGAATTCTGATTCTGTCTGTCTGGACCATGATTCTGTCCGTTTGTCAGGACTATGACTCTGTCCGTCCGGCTTATGAGCCTGTCTATTATATTTCTGTGCTTCCGGTCCAGATCATAATTATGTTTGATATATTTCTGCTTTACATACTCGGTACATTTTTGTACTGACCCCCGTTTCTTCGGGGGCTGCGTTACATGCCCGCAGGTACAGGCGCACTTGGTGATACGCCGCCAGTCTAGGGCTCGGATTCTGCTATTCTGAAGAGCTCCTTCGATCCGGAGCAAATACTTTTGGTATATATCTTCTGTTATCTGTAGACTCTGTATGTATGGTATTTTGGGGTACGGCGGGGCCCTGTCCCGTCATCTGATTCTGTATGTCTGTAGAGGCCTGTAGATAGATGTGTGGGTTACGGGTTTCATCTGTTTGGTAGGTACGAACGATTTTGTGACTCCGTCTGTATGTTAGCCTCATCGGCTTATCTGTAAATTTCTATATGTTCAGGTATGTATATGTTCGCACGCGTGCCGTATCTGTATCGGCCTGATTTGGTAAACATCTGTTTGAAAAAAAAAATCTGTATGGTACGATGTTCTGTCAGGTAGGTATGTACGGGTATCCAGTTAGGGTACCAGTCGCGGACTGAAATACTCTGATACCACTTTTGTTACGACCCGACTAGGGCCCATGACGGGTACCCGGGGCTATCCACTGAGCACCGCTCATTCTGCTACTTATCATACTCGTTAAGCGTCCATTCATCAAATTCATACTCAAATCATAGAAAATCATTTTTTTTATTTGGAAACATAATTACCTTTATATACATAAGCCCTTCGGCTGTCAAAATAATACACACATACATATATACACATATACGCTTATCACAAATCGTGAGACCATACTACCCACACATACGTATCTACGAGCCTTTACTAGAGTACTAGACATATGGACGGGACAGGACCCCGTCGTGCCGAAAACATACATGTACATACAATAGTAACTCAATGGCACCTCCAGAATAATGGAGTGCTTTCAACACTCTGCTTATTGACTTCTACAAATCTGGGTCGCCTCCCTGTCTACTTGTGGGCATGAACACAGCGTCCAAAGAAAACGGACGTCAGTACGAATATTGTATTAGCAGTCTTTGAGAACTCTCCATTGTTCCGGAGGTGCCATTGATTTATTCTTTTATGTATATATATGTTTTGGGCATGACGGGGTCCTGTCTCATCCATATGTCTAGTATTCTAGTAGAGGCTCGTAGATACGCATGTGTGGGTAATATGGTCTCACGATTTTTCCCACGTGTATATATGTAATCTTTTGATAGCCGAAGGGCTTATGTATATAAAGTTAATTATATTGAAAGTAAAAATGATTTCTCCTATGATTTGAGTATAATAATGGTATCAGCGGTGCTCGGTGGTTAGCCCCGAGTACCCGTCATGGCCCCTAGTCGGGTCGTGACAAAAGTGGTATTAGAGCAGTTTAGTCCTAGGAAGTGTTTACGAGCCGTGTCTCGTAGAGTCTTGTTTAAGGTGTGTTGCGCGCCACACTAATAAACAGGAGGCTACCGGGCATTTAGGAAAAATGGTCGTTCTTCTTCTTACGAGATCGTCCGATAGAGCCGTGTATAAGATTTTCTCCTCCCTAATAGTGTGTTATTATTTCAGAGATGCCCTCAAAGGAAAAAGCTACAGCTACCCAGAAGGGCAAGATTACGATGAAAAGTGGGCATAAAGGGAGCCACCAACAAATGTAGAAGAGGGTGAATCACATAATGAGGTTCCATCTAATGTCTCTTCTACTCCGCCTATATAGAAGAACAAGAAGTGGCTTCAGCTCCAGCTCCTATGCCTCCAATTCCTCCACCGGCTACTTCGGGTCAACAAGTGACCGAGGGTATTCATCTATTGACGCAGTTAGTTGCCGCCCAGGCACAGCGGCAGGGTTCGAGATCAAGTGACAGGGCCGTTAGTACTAGAGCCCGTGATTTCATGAGTTTGAATCCTCCAGAGTTCTTCGGGTCAAAGCCGGATGAAGACTCGCAATGCTTTATTGATGAAATGTTGAGAAGATTAATAATTATTCATGCCTCCGAAACTGAGTCTGTGGAGTCGGCATCCTATAGACTCCGGGATGTGGCGGTCTTATGGTACAATAATTGGATATCATCAAGAAAAGAGAATGTGCCTCCTCCCGTTTGGCAAGAATTTGTAGATGCCTTCATCCGCCACTATTTTCCACCCGAGGTCCGCCGAGCTAGAGCGGACAACTTCTTAAATTTAAGCAAGGAAATATGAGTGCCCGAGAGTATAGTCTCCAGTTTAATTCACTAGCTAGATATGTTCCGACTATGGTAGCCAACATGGGGGATAGAGTGCACAGATTTGTGAGTGGCTTAGGGCCACATTTGTTCAAGGATTGCTTGACGGCTTCATTGCAAGATGGGATGGACATTTCCCGCATTCAGGCCCATTCCCAGAACTTAGAAGGACAACAACATCCACAAAGTGGTGAGTGCGATATTGATAGAGGGAAAAGCAAGAGGGCCAGATCTATGGGTGCAGGTAG
This sequence comes from Lycium barbarum, assembly GCF_019175385.1. NCBI lineage: Eukaryota > Viridiplantae > Streptophyta > Magnoliopsida > Solanales > Solanaceae > Lycium > Lycium barbarum. The sequence goes on along the minus strand of NC_083344.1, from coordinate 29,251,397 downwards.
CGATTTTAGAGGGGAAGCCAGACATATCCTAGACACTCGGGCCAGTCGGCGACTAGTGCACCTCCACGATTTGCAGGTAGGAGATTTGACTGCTCCATTCCTTCAGGACATGGTCAGAGTTCGACAGCTTCAGGTTCTCAGTTTGGGGGTGATTATAGTCAGAGGAGACAACCAGTACTGTGATGTAGTCAGTGCGGTAAGTTACATTCCGGATAGTGTCGCCGAGGTTAAGATGCTTGCTGCCTGTGGCCAGGTTGGGCACATGATGCGAGATTGACCGTCGATGAGCGGTAGAGTTGGGGTTCAGCCCACAGGATCAGCGGCAGGTTCTTCTTCAGTGTGCCCAGTAGGGCAGACTCCCTAAATCCCAGCAGGTCGAGGTAGAGGCAGAGGAGGAACATCTACTTTAGGTGCCACTTAGCCCCGTATTTATACTTTAGCTGGACGACTGGATCTTGAGTCCTCCCCGGATGTGGTTACAGGTACATTATCCGTATTTTCTCATGATGTATATGCATGGATAGATCCGGGCTCCACACTATCTTATATTACTCCGTATGTTGCTGGTCGTATTAGGGTGAAACCCGAGCCAATTAAGCCTTTCGAGGAATCTACTCCGGTTGGTGATCCTGTGATAGCTAGACAAGTGTATAAAAATTGTGTAATTGTAATATGTAACCGCCAGACAAAGGTTTATTTAGGTGAGCTGGAAATGCTAGATTTCGATGGGATTATGGGCATGGATTGATTGGCCTCATGCTATGATAATGTTGATTGCCAAATGAACATAGTTTGATATCAATTTTCGAGAGAACCCGTGCTTGAATGGAAGGGAATACGGCATCTCCAAGAGGTAGGTTTATTTCCTACCTTAAGGCAAGAAAGATGATAGCTAAGGGATATATTTATCACTTAGTCCGAGTTCTTGATACTGAAGCAAAGTCGCCAACTTTCCAATCTGTTCCGGTAGTGAATGAATTTCCAGATGTGTTTCCAGATGAACTTCCTGGCCATCCTTCGGAAAGAGGGGTTGATTTCGCTATTGATTTGTTGCCGGATACCAAGCCTATATCTATTCCTCCTTACCGAATGGCTCCAACAGAATTGAAAGAGCTAAAAGCACAGTTGAAAGATTTGCTTGAGAAGGGGTTTATTAGACCCAGTTCATCACCGTGGGGAGCACCAGTTCTATTCGTGAGAAATAAAGGTGGTTCCTTATGGATGTGTATCGATTATAGGCAGTTGAATAAGGTGACGATAAAGAACAAATATCCTCTCCCAAGGATTGATGATTTATTTGATCAATTACAAGGTGCCAAGTGGTTTTCCAAAATATACCTAAGGTCAGGTTATCATCAAGTAAGAGTTAAAGAAGAAGATATTCCCAAAACAGCTTTCAGAACGAGATATGGCCATTACGAATTTCGGGTGATGTCATTTGGGTTAAGTAATGCACCAGCAGTGTTCTTGAATTTGATGAATAATGTATTCAGGCCTCTCTTGGATCTATTCGTAATAGTATTCATTGACCATATTATGGTATACTCTCGCGCAGAATCAGAACATGCAGACCATTTACGTATTGTCCTTGGAATTTTTCGAATTCGAGAATTGTATGCAAAATTTTCAAAGTGCGAGTTTTGGCTGAATTCTGTTACATTTTTGGGTCATGTTATTTCAGATGTTGGCATTAGAGTTGATACTCAGAAAATTGAAGCTGTGAAGACTTGGACAAGGCCTATGACGCCTACAGAAGTCCGTAGTGTTTTTGGATTGGCAGGTTACTATAGAAGGTTCCTAGAGGGATTATCATCTAGTTCAGCCCCATCGACGAAGCTAACCAAGAAGTCAGCTAAATTTCAGTGGAATGATTCTTGTGAGCGTAGCTTTCAGGAATTGAAAGATAGGTTAACTTTAGCTCCAGTATTAACACTTCCAGAAGGGCCAGATGGTTATGTTGTGTATTGTGATGCTTCTGGCGTTGGGTTAGGATGCGTATTGATACAGCACGGTAAAGTCATCGCTTATGCGTCGATGCAGCTGCAGAAACATGAAAGGAACTACCCAACTCATGATCTCGAGTTGGCTGTAGCTATTCATGCATTAAAGGTGTGGAGACATTACTTGTATGGTGTGCCTGTTGCTATCTATACAGATCAGAAGAGTCTTCAAAACATTTTCAAATAGAAGGAGTTGAATCTGCAACAGAGTCGGTGGTTAGAATTATTGAAAGATTATGATGTGAGTATTTTATACCACCCCGGGAAGGCAAATGTGGTAGCTGATACGCTTAGCCGCCAATCGATGGGCAGCCTATGTGAAGTTCCTCCGGAGAAGAAAGAATTTGTCACGACCCAGCCCCGTGGGCCGCGGCTGGCACCCTACCTGGGTACCCAGACCAAATCGCATATTCATTTCCGAATCCAAACTTATTTCAGAATTTTCAAGAAGTTATATCAAACATAATTTATATCGAGAATATGTCTTAAGCGGTCATATCAAATCAAACTCAAACAAAGCAGCGGAATAGACATCGCCGGTCAAAATACAAATATATACAAAAGGGCCATTTGGGACCATCATATCAAACAGACCGCTTTAAGACCCGAAAGCAAAATCAGACAATAGACACATAGGACCCTCGCCCCACATATATGACTACAGGCCTCTACGAACTCAAAACAAAGACATGTGGCGAGACAGGGCCCCGCCGTACCCAAATAGTCAGATATACCAAACATATACAAAGCAAAAGAGTCTGTACCAAAAGTGGACTCCGGATCGGATAAGAGTACTCCGGAATAGCAAGAAGTGGAGCCTACTGCGGAGGATCACCGATATCTGCACCTGCAGGCATAAAACGCAGCCCCCGGAGAGAGGGGGTCAGTACGAAATATGTACTGAGTATGTAAAGCACGGAGTACAGAATTATAGAGCAAAACCGAAAGCAAATCAAATGTCAAAGTGGGGTACAAACTGGTATGTCAGAATCTGTATCGAAATCATATACATGTATTTTATGCAAACAAAGTCATGCAAACGCTTAAGAACGTGGTCGCCACTCCGACGCTGACGCCACACACAGCATAACACCAGAAGGTTTCAAATCTCCGTACATCCCCGAACATAATCATAATCATCGGTGAGCGTATCGCATCACGAGCCATATCACAGCGTAACTCCAAACGGAACCCGGCCCTATGGCGAAGCCTCGGGAACCGTAACACAGCATACGTCCGAATTGTCATAAGGCGCACGAATCAAAACCGGCCCGGGAACCGGTGAACGAAGTCATAATAAGGCACGAGCGGAGTCGTGAGCAAACAAATGCAAATCGTATTTCAAAATAGTGTTTCAAAACAAAGTAAACTCATAAATCATATCCTATTACAAAATAGTCGAATACTTAGTCGACATAAGGTTTCATTTTGCAAAACGATTCCAAAATGGTCCATATAGTTCAAAACCTGGATTAGTGCATCGAATAGTCCAAACATACCCCGTGGAAGGATGTTCCAAAGATCAGAAGTGGTACGTTCAACTCTATTCTCAAAGATGGCCCGAAGGGCAAATCGGGCATTTTGGGGTAGCGGACCCACCTCGAGTCGAAGTGAGGTGGCGAACATATTCTTTTTCGAGCAGTAATATGCCAAGGGTCATACATAATCATTTCTAGGTTACCCGACCACATTTCGATAGGTTTCGGACGAATAATGGCATTCTAGCCAAAAGGGAGCCTTTAGGCTTCAATCGAATTGAATGAATAGTAACTTTCCTGTGGATCGGGTTTCGAGGAGCAGAAATGCTCCGGAAGGTCTCATATTCAACTAACACACTAAGATATGCCAAATAAAGAATTGGGAAGCTTTACATACCTCACAGACGTCGTAAGCCCTTCCAAAAGTCCAGTCCCGTTTCGTCAAAAATCTGCAAATGGTCAAAGTTACCAATTGAGATTCTTAGGCTTAAAAAAATGCCTTTAACTCCAATTTTTTGCCTACCGAAATTTCGGCAGCACTTCCCCTATAAATCTAACATCCCCGAGACTTAGCTCGGCTCAAAATACAACAACAACAACAGCCCACACATCAACAAACAACACAAACAACAATCAAGCCATTCTAGCTTCAAAATTCCACTTTGTTATCTAAGTTGGCAACTTCCATTCAAACTTTCAAAACTCCAATTCTACATCTACATAATTGTATTCATTTCCACATTCAAACTTATACAATCACAACCTAACTACAATTCAAGCCATACCCGAAATTACACCAAAATCCATTATGTTCCATAATTCTTCAAAACAATCAAAAGTTCACGACGAACATTCTAACTCACGTCGTTTCATTCCAAATTCATTAACATCATTATAAGTTCATACCTAAAGTATCTAGCACCCTAAATATACAATGATATACATAATGATACCAAGGGTATACGCTTTCCGATAATATCCAAAATCATTTTTCAACGCCAATTTCATTCACCAATTAATCATTTACGACATAAGGGTCACAACAACACATTATACCAACTTAAACAAAATCAATTCACATCATTTTTTCCTCTCTATGGCTCACGGCCCAACACACTATACACACACACCCACGACTTTCTATTTACGTTAAAAATTACGGGATCTCCATCTACTTCCAATGCTTAACACATTCCCATCAATTCTATAACATAAAAGGGTAAGAATTCTCACCTTCTCTTGAAAACCTGACTTGTCGAAAACGTCGTCCTCGTGCCAAACTAATTATACCACGTCGGAGAGCGTCTTGAGTACTCCACAAATATATAGAAACTAGGATTTTTGAGTAACCACACAAGCTTGGAATTTTTTCTTTCTCTTCCTCCTTGAGTTCGGCCGAAGCCCTTCTTTGGGGTGTTCTTGATTTGTGATTTTTTTCTTGAATATTACTAAGTGTATTCTCATATATATCCACTTAGGGGTCATGTGCATAGCACATGACCGTTTTAAAATTTGTTTTGGGCCAATGACAAGGGGCCGGCCACCCTACAACTCTTGGGCTTATTTTGTATTGAATTTTCTTGGCCCAATTCGAGAAAAGTCCCGTTTTGTAATTCCCGAAACTAATTTCCGAAATTCCAAATTTATCCTCGGCCTTCCCCGGGGTCTTAACATTAATAATTCCATAACCAACATAGTCATATTCACTAAAATCAAATTATGTCCTTATAACACACAAGTCGTAATTGTTTTCTCAGCTTCCCATTATACGAAATCACGGGACATAACAGAATTAATTCATGAGCTCCACCAACTAGCTAATCTTGGAGTACATCTAATTGATTCAGGTAGTGCAGGAATTGGTATTAATAATCCCACAGTTTCATCCCTGAATATGGAGGTGAAAGAGCGTCAATATGAAGATCCTCAGTTGGGCCATTATAGAGACACATTTCACGAAAAAGAGAAGTCTCCATTTGAAACTTCTATAGAGGGAGTTCTTAGATACCGAGGCAGGTTATGTGTTCCGAATGTTGCAGAATCGCGTCGTCGAATTCTAGAAGAAGCTCATTATTCTCGGTATTCTATTCATCCAGGAGCGACAAAGATGTACCATGATCTCAAGTTAATTTATTGGTGGGATGGAATGCAGAAAGACATAGCAGAATTTGTAGATCAATGTCCAAATTGCCAGTAAGTGAAAATCGAACATCAAAAGCCAGGAGGATTATTGCAAGCAATGGAAATCCCCACTTGGAAATGGGAAGTAATCAACATGGATTTTATTGTGGGATTACCCCGTTCCCGAAGCAAGTATGATTCTATATGGGTGATTGTGGATAGATTGACGAAAGCAGCTCATTTTCTTCCAGTCAGAACCACATACTCTACAGCAGATTATGCAAGGTTATATCTCAAGGATATTGTGCGACTCCATGGTATTCCAATATCTATTATCAAGGACAGATTAGCACAGTTCACAGCTAAGTTCTGGAAATATTTCCAAGAAGGTTTGGGTAATCAAGTAAAGCTTAGCACGACATTTCATCCGCACACTGATGGACAAGCCGAAAGTACTATTTAGACCTTGGAAGATATGCTACGAGCTTGTGTTCTATATTTCAGTGGTAGTTGGGATGACCACTTACCCCTTATTGAGTTTTCATATAACAATAGCTACCATACAGCACAAAATGGCTCCGTATGAAGCTTTATATGGAAGGAAGTGTAGATCCCCAATTGGGTGGTTTGAAGTAGGGGAAATACAGCTAATAGGTCCTGAATCGATTCAACAAGCAGTGGAAAAGGTCAAGATAATCCGAGGTCGATTGTTGACAGCCCAAAGTCGCCAGAAATCATACGCGGACAACCGCCGGCGAGACTTAGAATTTCAAGTTGACGACTGGGTATTTTTGATGGTTTCACCAATGAAAGGAGTGATGAGATTTGGTAAGAAGGGGAAGTTGAGTCCTCGATATATTGGACCTTACAAAATTGTCTACAAGGTGGGTCAAGTAGCTTATGAATTGGACTTACCCTCAGAACTTGAATCAGTCCATCCAATTTTTCATGTCTCAATGCTCCGTAAGTGTATTGGAGATCCTATGCAGATTGTCCTGATTGATGATGTTCAAATGATAGAAAAGTTGGCTTATGAAGAAGTACCCGTTGCTATACTAGATAGGCAAGTACGAAGACTTAGAAATACAGAAGTGGCTTCAGTCAAAGTCTTATAGAGAAATAATAACCGGGGAGAAATGACTTGGGAAGCGGAAGAAAATATGAAATCCAAGTACCCGCACTATTTTCAGGCCCTGGAAGGGATCCAAGATGAAACGTCGAGATTATGAGGTACGTATGTTTTCTTTTATGCATATGGGTCGTGTGCGGCCAAACTATATTGATATTATGCTGTGGCCCTGTGAGGCATTGTTATTATGGGCTGGTGTGACGGGATGGTAGTGCCATATTACAGGAGAAACTCTGTAAATGAGATTTCAAAGACATTCGAGGTAGGAGATGGAAGTTGCCTAGAAAGGCAAGGTGTATGCTATGTATCGGAAGACGATTTACGAGTAATGAGTTAATGATGGATTAATGATGCCTTGGAGAAGGGTTATAATGTCCCTTAGATTGTTAATGAAGTGTTAAACAAGTGTTAAGAAGGTTCCATAAGGATTGGAGATCAAACGAGCCGACGAGAAAGAGTTCGGGCTGGGCATTATACGGCCCAACATACTGGCCGTATAAAACATACTGGCCGTATGTTTGGTTGTATGTTGTGACAAGAATGGGTCCTTCACTGGACAAGATCTACGGCCAGACATACGGCCAGTATATTGGTCTGTAGAATCTAGTCGGGACAGCTTCAAGAATTGATAAAAGGACCCGATCCCTTTTAATTCATTTCATTTCTCCTCTCCACACTTCAATATCATTCTAGAGAGCTCTCCACTCTTCATCCACAAGAACCCAATAGAAATGTATGATCAACTTCGTCAAACCAACAAAAATCAAGTGTAAGAAACACATTAAAGTTCATCCAATCCAAGGAATTCCAATGGATGTGAACTAGGGTTTCGGTGCAAGAGAAGTATTTCCACTCAAGTCTTATTCTTACACTATATAAGGTAAGTTTTATGATCATTCCATTTTGTTTAAGGTAATGAGAGGTTGAAAGACTTGGATTGTAGAGGGAAATACAAAATGGGTCATGAATGTAAGAATAGTGACATTTTGAGTAGTAGTTTGGAATGAGTCATGAATATTGATATGTTGTGATTATAAGTATGCTATAAGTGACATTTAGAAGGTGAGATAAGTATTATATGTGAGAAAACCCAATAGTTAACTATGACCATGATTATGGTGGAATTGAAGTGAAATTGTGAAATGTGGATAAGGTATATGAATGATGATTGTTGCTTATAATATTGTGAATGTCATTATGGATGTTTGGGAGTTGATATGTAAAACAAGGAAAGTTGTATAAACAGAGAAAATGCTACCCAATTTCCTCTAGCTTTAGTAAGCACGTTCTTATAATCAATTAGCTAATGTTGATGCGAATTCCCTTGAAGGTAGAAAAACATGAGCGTTGAAGGAGAACGATCAAGCGATAGAATAGCTAAGCAAAAAGGTATGTAAGGCTAGTCCCTTATTTCAAAGGCTAAACTTCAATGGCATGATTTTCCCTTACTCTCCATGACCTTCTTACATTCCAAAAATTATGAGTCTATGTTCATGAAGAGCCATACGAGATAAAGATAAGAGATACGTTATGAGAACGATAATAATCATTATGATAATGATGATTATGACAATGATGATGCTTATTGTATACACTCACCATATATGCTAATTCCTTCAAGGTGAGGCAGAATGCTTATGAATGCTCCCTAATGGAATCGAGGGTTCACGACCTTATATCACCCCGATAAAATATAGTTGTCTTTGAGTTCCTAGGCATGAATTATGATAAGATTATGATAAGTCTACGAGATGTACATGATGATATCACATCGAGCCTATATGGCCGGGCAGACACTGCTAAAGCGGGCAGCGTATATACCATGTCTAGATGGCATGGGCAGACACCACCAGTGGGCGGCATGAGATGGTTACCTCGGATTACAAGTCAGGAGATAAGTGGGAAGGTCAAAAATCAAGGTTCCAGGTATGTTAAGGCTAAACCTTTCTTTCTTAAGGCATGATTCCTTTTTTGTGAACCTATATATGACATCTTCAATAAAAAAAACATTTCTAAAAGTACCAAAGCTTACCGTTTCCGATGTTCTTGTGATATCCTTGAGCTTGTTTCATGGCTATTGATGTTATTCATTGATGTTGATCTCATCTTATGACTTTGTTCCGTCAAGGTAAGACGTGTTCATGATGACGGTTCCATAATAATAGCCTAACGAGTTTAGGAATAGGTTCTTAAGGAATGTTTTATAGGACATGAATAGGGTTCTAGCAGAGGATCTCTAATGAGGTATTTAGTGTTCGAAGAGATGTTTAGGTTGTATCTTAAAACTTGGTTAATGTTTAGTCAAGCGGGAAGACGTACTAATGGCCAGAGCTGTGCTTATAAGTTTTATGTGATTATGTAGACCATACGGTTAAGTGATGACCATGGGAAAGGCATAGATATTACTTGTAGATGTTTAGTTATGATGTTGATTATAATTACCACTTGTCTACGACCAGTCTGGCAGATGTTGCCACCGGGCTAAGGCCGGTTGGGCAGATATGTGTTTACCACCAGGTTATGGCTGGTTGGGCAATTATTACCACCGTGCCACAGTCAGTTGGGCAGATGTATATATTTACCATTGGACTTCAACCAGGCGGGCGGTTACCACCGTGCTACGGCCGGTCGGGCAGTTACCGCTTATCGGTCGGGCAGTTACCGCCGATCAGTCGGGCAGTTGCGCTCTATCGTCGAGCGATAATCGGATGGGCAATTTTTACCACCGGACTGCAGCCGATCGGGTAGTTACCACTGATCAGTTGGGCAGTTAGTATAGGATGATTAGTAAGATAAAGGCACAGTGTTGTATATAGATATGGTTAAGCATGCGAGAGTATTGAGAGACATGTATCATATATGGATCGGGTTGCACGTCGCAACACATGTTTATATAATGTTTGATGATAAGGTAACTAGGACGATGGTAGAGTATACAGACCTAGTAAATATCACAAGAATATGAAGAGGTATGTATACATGTGCTAGATTTCCATTAGTAGTTCAGAAATGCCAGGTTCATCTTTAGCATATGGCTATTTTGTTGCACTTTCCGCCTTGCATACTCAGTACATTGCTCGTACTGACGTCCCTTTGCTGGGGGCACTGCGTTTCATGCCTGCAGGTCTTGAGATATAGCTTGACGGATCTTTCAGTAAGGATACAAGCTCAGCAGGCAGAGTCGTGGCGCTCCACTTTCTTCGGTGTTGCCCTGTGAGTCAGCATGGCTGCATATGCATTTGCATGGGTATGGCGGGGCCCTATTCCGGCCATTTTATGTCATGTACGCCTGTAGAGGCTCGTAGACGGATATGCACAGTTAGATATCTTATAATTATCTCAACTTGTAATATGTTGTATCATTATTATGGATAGCCTTACCGGCACATGCACTCGAGACTAGTTTGAAGATGTAAATATGTTATCTTTTGGGCTTGTGCCCCTATGGCTTATAGTACCTTGGTCTTATGTTGCCTTTCGAGATACAGAAAACGTGAGTTACAGTTTGGTTCGCTCGGTTCCTGTAGGGTGCCGAGTGCCAGTCACGCCTTACCAAGGTTGGGGTGTGACAATATAGGTATGGTGTGATCATTATTAGCCCGCGTTCAGGCCTCCCGCGTCCGAGGTAAACATCTCATGCCGCCCACTAGTGGTGTCTGTCCATGTCCTCTAGACATGGTGTATGTGCCGCCCGCCTTAGCAGTGTTTGCATAGCCATATAGGCACGGTGTAATCTCATTATTGTATACTTATCATAGAGCATGCATAAGAACTCAAGACAAACTATAACTCTCTTGGGGTGACGTAGGGTCGAGAACCCCCGATTCCATTATAGAGTAGTCATAATCATCATGCCTCACCTTGAAGGAACTAACATTATAAGGTGAGTGTAACAACAATGAGCAACATAAAGGGATCATTAGCTTCATGGAAACATCGTGTCATAAGCATTGGAATCTCTAGACTTAGACTCATCATCATCGTTATCATGATCATAACATATCTCTTATCTTTATCTCATGAGAAGCTCTTTATAAACGTAGACTCATAGTTTTCGGAATGTAAAAAAGTCATGGAAATATAAAAGGAGTCATGTCATAGGAATCATGCCTTATAAAAAGAAGGGACTAGCCTCACATACCTTTTCGCCTTTCTAGCTTGTCAACTATACGCTTCCTTCTAAGTTCGTAATTCTACATTCAAGGGAATTCGTACTAGAATTAGATAATCGGAAACATACTTAAGCTTAAGCTAAAGCTAATGAAAATTGTGCAGCATTTCCTTTGTTTCTACAACTTCCTCCATATGATATAACAGCTCCCAACCATCAATAACAACATTCATAATATCATAATCCATAATTTGACAAGTTCGACATTATCCAATTTCCAAAATTCCCTCTCAAAGTCATTCATGACCATAGCCATAATACAACGCCACATTCATCCTCATATAATGCTTCTCCAATATTCTTAATACCATTTATAGCAAGATTAAACTCATAATCTTTCAAGGGTCACGATTCATGCCAAACTATATTCAAGAACACCATTCTTTCATAATTGAGCTCCATATTCTACCTCCTTCCATAATCTAAGTCTATCAACCATTCAATATTCTAATTAACATGAAATTATCATAAAACTCACCATTGATTGTGTAGGAACGGGTTTTGGATGAAGACACTTCACTTGGAGAAAATCCTAGTTCCTCTTCCAAAGAAATTCTTGACTTCTAGCAACCCCAAAGAGCTTCCTTGCACTTGATTTCCTTGGGTTAATGATGTTGATCCTTGAATTGCCTTGGATTTATGCTACAGAAATATATAGAACCTTCTAGAGTTCTTGAGAGAAGTGGAGAAGTGAGAAGAATGAAAAATTAGAGGTGGGAGCATGTATTTATACTTGGAAATTATTCAGCCCATCGGGACTTTTACGGACCCTTACACGTTCCATATAAGTGTCCGTATTTCACAATCAGGGAAATCTCCATTTCTGTTGGGTTATACGGACCCTTACACGGACCGTTTAAGTGGTCGTATAACTCCACTTTTCTGAAATTACTTCCGTCGTTTCGTTTGATCTCCAATGCTTATGGAATCTTCTTAGCACTTGTTTAACACTTTATTAGCAATCTAAGGAGTGTTATAAATTTTCCTTACGACATTATTAAATCAACATTTGCTCGGTACTTTGGAAACCCCTTTCCAAACACGACTTATACTTTACATTATTCAACGAACTTTCTTCTCTTTCCTCAAACGTCTTTGGAATCTTAATTAGATTTGTTAAGTAGCCTTCCTTACTTGTAGGGACATCGCATACATATCACCCTGCGTTAGTCTACCTATCACATGACGACATGAAATTTTTCCGAGGTGAAACAGTCTTCCCCCGTTTAAAAACATTCGTCCTCGAATGTTAAGATCTCAGGAATCCTACAGAAATTTCTTCAGAGTTTTCCCTGTATCATGGCACTACCATCCTGTCTCAACAGCCCACAATAACAACGCCTCACAGGGTTACAACACAATAGTAATAAATTATGGCCACACATGACCCAAAATCACTAAAAGAAATTATTACATACCTCATAATATTGATGTCTCATCTTGAATCCTTTCCGGGGGCTGAAATAAGTGTGGGTATTTGGACTTCATATTTTCTTTCGCTTCCTAAGTAATTTATTCTCGGTTATTGACCTTAACTGAAGCTACTTCTTTGTTTCTAAGTCTCTGCACTTGCCTATCTAGTATTGCAATAGGTACCACTTCATAAGCCAACCATTCCGCAACTTGAACATCATCTACCGGCACGATTCTAGTTGGATCTCCAACACATTTGCGGAGCATTGATACATGGAAAACCGGAAGGACTGATTCAAGTTCCGAGGGTAAGTCCAGTTCATATGCTACTTGGCCTATCTTGCGGACAATCTTATAAGGTCCAATGTATCGAGGACTTAATTTTCCTTTCTTGCCAAATCTTATCACACCTTTCATCGATGATACCTTTAAGAATATCCAATCATCAACTTGAAATTCTAGGTCTCGCCGACGGTTGTCCGCATAAGATTTCTGGCGACTCTGGACTGTCAGTAATCGATCTCGGATGACCTTGACCTTTTCCACCGCTTGTTGAATCAATTCCAGGCCTATCAATGTGTCTCTCCTACTTCAGACCAACCTATTGGGGATCTGCCCTTTCTTCCATATAGGGCTTCATATGGGGCCATCTGAATACTGGAGTGATAGCTATTGTTGAATGCAAACTCAATACGAGGTAAGTGGTCACCCCAACTACCACCAAAATCCAGTACACATGCACGTAACATATCTTCCAGGGTCTGACTAGTGCATTCGGCTTTCCCATCAGTTTGTGCATGAAACGCTGTGCTCAGTCTCACTTGAGTACCCAAACCTTCTTGGAAAGACTTCTAAAATTTAGCTGTAAATTGTGCTCCCCTTCCTGTGATAATAGATATCGAGACACCATGAAGTCGCACTATCTCCTTGAGATAATCTTGCATAATCTTTTGTTAAATATGTGGTTCTGACTAGAAGAAAATGAGTTGATTTCGTGAGTCTGTCAAAAATCACCCATATGGAGTCATATTTTTACTGAGAATGAGGCAAAACTATAATGAAATCCATGTTAATCACTTCCCATTTCTAGGCTGGAATTTCCATCACTTGCAATAATCCTCCTGGCTTTTGATGCTCGATTTTCACTTGTTGGCAATTTGGACATTGAGCTACAAATTGTGTCTTTATTCATTCCATCCCACCAATACATTAACTTGAGATAGTGATACATTTTTGTCGCTCCTGGGTGAATGGAATACCAAGAGTAATGAGCTTCTTCTAGAATCTGATGACGTAGTCCTGCAACATTTGGAACACATAGCCTGTCTCGTTATCTAAGAACTCCAACTGTCGAAACTTCAAATGGCGATGTCTCTTTCTCATAAAATGTATCTCTGTAGTGGCTCAACTGGGGATCTTCATACTGGCGCTCTCTTACCTCAATATCTAAGGATGAACCAGCTGGGTTGTGAA